>NC_084912.1:6025647-7470647 GCF_949316345.1 Pungitius pungitius | reverse complement strand
GTCTCACTTTATTGGAGAAGATGAGAGAAATTCACATCTGAAACAGTTTTTTGAAGATTTGACTAGCTTTCTAAATGAGGTGCAGCGCACTGATATGAAAACACATTTTTATTGGGGGCACTAGTTCAGGAATGCAACTAATAATATCTCAAGCACCTGAAAACACCCTTTCACTCTTTTAGAAAAAGAACAAGAGGAGGAAGAACGCATCCAATTCTTTCCACAATTAACATTGTTATTTTTGCCCAGAAATTGTCAGTTGGTACATTTTATTGTATCAAATGTCCTGCTCAGCCTCTGATCCCAATCGTTTGAAATGATCTTAGGGTGGTTTATCTATCCTGCAGTTTTTTTTTTACAGTCTACATCACCAACAGAGGGTTTGAGAATTCTGGGTAAGGTGAAGAAAAATGGTAGAAGTGGCTTTGTATGGAAGGAAAGCACAAGGAATAGACAATGCAAAGGAGGCAGACCTTTTTCTTGATAAATAAGAGGTTATAGGACAAAAGCTCCCAGCAGATTACCCACCTTTTAATTTTCCTTTTGAGGTGGATAGGAAATACTAAATTGTGCGTCAATTACACACGGCATCGGTAGATCTGGCCATCAAAGCGCTCGCGTTGGGACGCACAGATCCGATTTCCTCCTCAACATTCTCCCACCGTCTTGCCGACTCAGCCCCGATTAGTGTCAAACACGCCACGAGGAGTTTGGCTTGGCCCGTTGTAGTTCGGCCTGCGCTGATATCCCTCGGTACCAATTACTGGCCATTACATGGTTACTGATCTCACTTCTCCCTCAGCACTCTGTAGGATTTCAGGAAAGCCTCCCCTGTCTTAGATTTCTTTCCCTTTTTAACTCTTGACTTTGTCTGAACAAAGTGAGTTTATTAAAGGACCGCATCGGGCTTTGTCAGTCAGGGATTGTCGGATTTCCTTTCTTCATTCCCCTGGTTTTTCTCCCCCCGGCAGACTGGAAGGATAAGGCGTCTTTATCCACAGTGACTTCATGCCCTTGTACATCTGAAACTGATTTTTATAGCCTTGTTGCTTATGATAATTGATTTCTTGACTAGAATTCTTTCATTGTTCTAATGCGAGTTACATTGGGACCACCTAATGAAACACAAAAGCTTCTGTGTTGCTTTAGTGTCTTTAATGATTCAATATTTACTTAATTTATTTGCAGTTGTCTTTGGGGTTGAGTGAGTAATGTGATGCTTTGTGAAATTGATAAGCCACAGCAATCTGTAAAAATTAGCTGACTAATTTAATGCGCTATTCTGTTACAGATCTTTCATTTATAAATCCTACAGACGATAGATTGTTGGCTTGATAATAAGAAGAGACATGAATCTCTTAATATAATAAGGAAAGGAAAATTTGGCAAGGAGTTTCTAACAATTGAGAATATTTGCATAATAGAGTGCAACATACAAACTGGAGTTGCCCTTCATGTGACTATTTTGTTAAAGTAAAGTGTCTAAAGTTTTGAAATATTCCCAGATTAGATGAGAATTGTTTAGCATTTCTGAACCTTAGTAACATATCGTCTTTCTTTGTGACCAGACCATTATCGCAGGCAGCCAGTTCCCCTCAGTGGGAAAATCTAGACATGTGAAAGGTTTTATATAATGTAGAGGCTGAAGGCTTTTATCAAGCCGGGCTATGGACAAGGGTTGGAGACCCTTGGAGGGCCTCGGGAGATGCTTCCTGTGCGTCCGCGGGCCGTTTAGGCCGCGTGCGTGCACGTGCACATATTGTGTGTGTGTGTGTGTAACACGGTGCACTTCTATCTCTGCGTCTCTGCATGTGTGTGCATCTGCATCTCATTGCTGGGGCCGTTATCTGTCATGACACGGAAATTATGTTTGCATTTTCATTTTCCCAGCCCTGCTGGTCTGTCACCAAACTTGCCCTGACAGCTCCTGTCCACCAGGCAGGCCTGGTCCCCCCGCCTCCCCCCCCCACCACCACCACCACACACGCCCCCTCCCCCCCTCCACCCTCTGTCCTGTGCCGCCCCGCTACGCCCCAGATGCTAGCCAGTTAGTCTGCCGCCTCTGCGGTGCGGGCAGATTGCTAGAGACAGATGCCAGGGCCACTGTGGGTCCCTGTTTGAGGATCTGTGTCATAGGCCGGCCTCGGGCCCTCGCTGTGACCTTTGCTGCTGGAAGAGACTCCGGGGAAAGAGTGGGGAGTGTCAGCAGCTCGGAGCGTATTTCAAATGCCCACACTATGTCAGAACTTCTATCGGCACCCGTCTGAGGTATCTCCTTAGTCCGGGTCACGAACCGTAGTTCCCAGATCGCTACTAGTTCTGGCGTAAGTGGTCAACTCTTTTTAGGGCGCAAGACAATAAATTTAAAAGTGAAGCATTGAACCCGTGTTCCAAAAATGTCTCCCAATTCTCCATTAATGGAAGAGCTGTGGACTGCGTGGAAAGATCAAGTCTCTTGGCTTGTGCTCTGTTACTGCGGCTATTTTCAGCAGCGAGTCTGTGATGTGAATATACAGTATGTACGTAGTCATGGTAATTGCACCACAGGGTGGCTTCATTTGTTCGATCCACAGACCTCACAAGGCTCATCATATTCCAATCAAAAAAACATGAAGCGTATTAAGAGTTTCTCAAACTGGAAACATTACTTTGTTGGAAGACTGAAACTGTGTAACCTCAGATCTAGCTTTTTTTAATACACACAATTAGCCATTAGTCCGTCATTACATCCCATTACAGGTTGAGTGCTCTTTTCTAAAAGCATGGCTCAATCTCAGAACAGAAAGTTCATTTCATTCACCTGTCTGCTTAGTTTGTGCCAGCATCATCCCGGCCATTAGGTTTTTCCATAATTTTGATTAATTGTACCTTTTTCATTTTTGGTTTATGCCCTCATGCCTCTGACTGCTAGCAGGTCATCATATTTGCATTTAATTTCATTTCCACACACGCGCTCTTATGTTGATGTCTCGATTTCCTAATGTGCCTGTTTCATTACATCCTCTCTCCCCCTGTGTGACCTGCCACTTGTCTTTGCATTCTCCTCAGCCAAATATAAGTATAATGGATATGTCAGATCACGTAAGTGTGTTTCTCTGTCCTTCTCCATTGTGCTCCTGCAGTGTTTAGACTGTAAACCCCTCATAATGTCATGTAACACAATTAGTACTAATGCTATGCTTTAGTATTTGCTTTGATGTCCCATATTCCTTAAGACTATAGTGATGTTGTCTTGTGTCTTATACAGAGACAATGTACACAGTGCAGTATGAAATTTAATGTTTAAGTCAGACAGAGTGTTTATTCTAAGTTAAATAACTCATTATATGTTGCTGGGAGACTTCTTCCTGGTACTGGTAGTAACTGAACATATATTTTATTTCTGTTTTATAATACCTTGTAGTTTCATAAAGTATTGTTTTTGTATTGTGCTGCATGTAGCAGCAGATGGCGCTACAACACCAGGGAACAGTGGAGGTCAGAAAGAGGCTGGCGTTCGATTCAAAGCTGATTGCAATTTAGGTAAATCTTAAATAATTGTTAATTGCATTGCTTTTTTTACTCTACTGGTTAAGACAATTGCTATTTGTCACCTCTAACGTTCTATATGTGTATTTTTATTAAATGTATATGTGCTTATTGGGTACACTAATATTTAAGACATTTTTTGTTCCCTCTTTGAAATAGTGGCTGTCTCTAAGCAGAACTAAATGGATCTGGAGCTGTCCTAATTTTAATAATATTAAGTTTTATGTAAAAAAAACAATACAATAATAATATGGATTGAACAGAAAGCCTTTTCATGCAGTTTGATGCCCATGAAGAACAAAGCTTGCTCATGCGGCAAACACCGTAAAGGCAAAGCCAGCTCGGCTCACATACGACAGTAAACATTTGCATTTGTTATTCCTCTGCCTCATCATCCAGTTTACATTGGGTCACGACAACCTGATAAGGCTCGCATGCGGGACAGCGCCGTCATGTGATTAGCATTTCAGGAAGGGACAGTTGCCGTCTGCGTTGTTCAGGATGCACAGTGGACCTGCCAGGGCGGGTGAGCGCTCTCTAACGCTGCACGTGTTTGACAAGGGCCAGATGAATCCAGGAGCTATCGGTGGCGCCCCGTAAATCAAGGAGGCAGCTGACGGCTGGGATAAACGTCTGTTTATCGCCCGGGGGGCCACCCAAGCATGCTCTCTCCTCCAAACAAGCAACCCACCACTCTTCCACCAAAAAGGGAGGAACAAGGGCTCCTCTTTCTTCAACTTTACAACCACTCCGAAACATGCAAACAAGCCCCAGTCAGATTGCGTGCGTGTTTGGTTGGACAGTTTTTTTTTTTTTTTTTTTTTTATCAGCGTGATTTGTTCTGGCATTAAATATAACAGGTTGTCACAGTTAAAATCACCATGTTTAAGAATATAGGACTAAATGTTTGGTCTTGAATCAAACTAAATTTCTACACACAATACAAAATGAATCCTTCATAAATACAACGTTTTTTGAATTAAGAATTTTCTAAATTATTAGTTCTGGTCTCCTGTTTGTTGAAGTGAACGTACTCAGCAACATGCTTTGAATGACACAATATCAGATTGAATTTGACTGGCTTTAGCCGTGTCTATTTTGTTCTACCGGAAAGTAGCTCCTGAGTAGTAAAACGGAGACTTCTTACTAATTCATGTTCGTCTCAAATGCAAAGTGAATGTCACTGTGAACATTTCAGTCAGAGCATGTGCCAAGTAGAAAGGATGAGGTTTTAACAATGATTCCTATTTTCATCGCACAACTGAACTGAGAAGAAAGAAACAAAAATGTTTTTCACAGACACAAATGTATTAATTTTAATTAATTATTGCTCTTTTTCGTCACATATTTCAAGTCTCTTTCCTATTTACCAATTAACTTATTAACATCCTCCAGTAAAATTATGGATTTAGTTTTACATTTTTCCTGAAATCTAATAAAACAATAATGTCATTCTAAACAAATAGTCACAAATTAAATTACACAATCTTCTAGAATCTAATGACCAACTAATTCATCAGCATTAATACACTTCTCACGCTTTTATTCTCCATTGTTTGACAGTAACGGCTGAAGTTAGACCGTCTTTTCAAAACCAATCGGTTAAAACCACCGGCTGCAACTCCTCCTCCGCCACCACAAACGTATTCCTCCCCGACAACTCGCACCCCGGCCAGGACCCCCTGTTCGACCCGGGCAAACTCAACATCCCCCTTGTTAATAACCGTAAGGGAAGCCTGCCCCCCACGGGGCCGGCGCCTGGGCCTCGCCACTCACAACTGCGCCTCAGTATCTCGGGTCCAGGAGACGCGGTCACCAGATGCAAGGCAGAGAGTCGGCTGAACCGGGCCCGCAGTCTGCCGGTGAAATACCGCTACCACCCCAGTAATGGCACGCTGCTCAGTCACAGTAGGCACTGTAGGTTGCCCCCCTCCCCCCTCAGCGGGATGCATCAGTCAGTAACCCTGCCTGTCCCGTTGCTTGATTTTCGTCTTGTTTGCTGCATGGCGGTTCACTCGGCTGGAGCTCCTGCTTTGCACAGATGTGCCTGCGAGTGCCGTGGCTGCTGCTCTCTGCACTGGGTGTACTGCAAACTGAGGAGTGCTAAAGGAGTTTCATTCAGACAACAGTGGCTGTATGTGTGTATTTGTAATATAAATGTTGTTTTAGTGGCGAGCCCGGAGAATTTTGAGCTTACATAGAAAATGTTTTTTTTGAATGTAAAAGCGTAGGTCAAAAGCATTTAATTTTTATGAGAAGTGTCTTACTTTTACTGTCAACAAATTAAGTTTAAACCAGCATTATGCCAAGGAATGCATATATTTCATGTGGTGTTTTAAAAGCACAGCAGAAAGAAAAATGTGAAGTCGTTGTGATATTAGCTATTCTAAAAGCCCAATTGCGTAAAGGAAATGTCAGGCAGTGACATTTTATTAGAAGGCAAGGTCATATTTCTTATCTTTTATTAGCAGAATTAGGTGACAGCATAGGACGGGTGCTCAGACAATAATGAATTTCCGCATGCTCAGAATAGTCCCGGCTTGCAGCGCCCACATTGATTTGCACTAATATCATGCTGTGTTATTGATTTCTCACCAAAGGAGTAATACGGGTTTGAAGTGACGGGGCGGGGCACTTGGCATTTGCGTTGGGGAGAGTGCAGATGAGAGCATCTGGGTGGCTGTCTGAAGGCTCTTAAAACTCAGACAGTAGTGAAGATCAGACCGCCGTTAGCTCGCCTGAGATCTTCAGACGGCCGGGCCTCAATCTGGCTGCTCTTTCTCGTCCTCTCTGTCTGACTGGGACTCAAGCGAGGTTTGAAAATTGTTATCCACCCCCCCCCCCCCTCCACACACACACACACACACACACACACACACACACACACACACTCGCATTCCTCAACACATCCAAGTATAGTTGACAGGAAGCTGAACTTGAATCTGATCAAAAGAAAAACTGTGGCTATGAATCAGCGTCCGGCTCAAAACCAAAGCATCACAAATAAAAGTGGACTATTAATTCTAAATAACACATATTAAATTTAAACTTGTATGACTAGTCTTGACCTTAAGCTGGAGGATGATGTTTATTTATTGGCTCCTTTTGATTCTCATAGTGCAATCATTTGAACTGTGTTCGAGTGCCCTGATGTGTGTTGTTTTGGCATGGAGGTAGACCACAAACGCAGTTTTGTGCGCTTAGATGGAACTGGAATGATGGGGTGAGGTTCCGATTGTTTTGTTTAAAAAAAACAACAAAAAAAACATTACATTACCCACTCACAAGCTCCATCTCCATAACCTTAATTGATCTCATTGTCATTGCTTTTCCCTGTGGCCCACTGCCAATGACAGTCTGTACCATCACATGGCAGTTCATTGCGTAGGTAAGCATGGTCACCCTGATGCAGACAGCTGGGGGTCAACCATCTGCACATTTGGGCAGGTGCACTGAACAGATGCACTGGTGTATTAGCAAAGAACCCGTATAAGTGCACCTGTGAAGACGAATCAATGTGGGAGTTTTGGGATGTGAGCCTTCCGTTGTTTTGTTTTTTTGTCCGTGTTTTGTTCAAACTACCTCAGATTTACAATTGTCCGTTACTAATACTCTAGTATTATAATTTCAATTTCACACTGAATGATTAATTTTCCTTTTTTTTCTTTTCTGTTCAGCTTTTTTGTTTGCAATGATTGATCCATGATTTCCCCCCCCCCCCAACAACCTGTCTCTATTCTGACATGAGCTCCGTGTGCTTGCAGTCGACGACGACCATCCATCCACTGTCTCGCCCAAAAAAAAGCAACGCAACGGAGGGATGCGAAACTCGCCCAACTGCTCGCCCAAAATGATGAGGTAAGAGATGCTGATTTCGTTCTCCTTTCCAGCGCCTTCAGACGGTCTGATGCGGGGGAGGAATGGAGGCAGGGAGGGAGGACGGGACGGACGCCTGTTAGAGATGCTTCAGAGGCGGATGCTGCTGATGGTGTGATGACGGGAGCTTGGATGGATGGACGGGAGGGGGGGGGGCGTGGGGGGCAAATTAGGGGTGGCAGGAGAAGGAGTCAGGAAGACAGAGAAGTGCCCCGGTTTAGGCTGTGGCTGTTTAGGGTGGCACGCTGTCAGCTGTTAATGACGCGGCTGAAATAATATTTCTGTCAAGGAAAAGCGGCTGCGAGGAGCTGTTTGAAAACTCCTCTGGCTTTAAAGTCCCAGCTGTCACCTCCTCCGGTCTGGTCCACATGTGCTCCTTAAACAATGCTGGCACTAATGACACCAGCAACCAATCACAGCGACCTGCGTGGTTACTTTGCCCTGGGGCTACTCCTCCATTGTGGGAACCCCTGTGAGTACTGTTTCTGGTACTTAAGGCCATATGTGAGATGTATCATCGCAATCAAATATGAATTCAAATATTACCTTCCTTTTATCCTGTCCTGAGGAATTAAAATGCTGTTAATTGATTTTGAAAGATAAAAAGGGGTGGGGGGGGGGTGCCGGATTCAGGAGGGCAGGATAAAAGGAGGGATGGGGAAGATCTAACAGGACAGGCACGTTCATGGCTACGCTGCACCACTCATAATCACCGGAAGTGTTGTGGTTGTCATCGCCACCACTTTACAGTAGGAAAGTCTGAAAAGAGAGCCGTTTGGCTTTTGTCACAAACACTTGTCACTGTTATTATTTACGCAGAGAAGCGGCAGTGCAGTAGAAACTCCTTATCTGACTTGCTGAGAAATAAATCATTTTAAGTGTAATTTAAAATTCCCAAGACTCCCCCTAAAAAAAAATCAATTGTACATAGTCAAATATCTTTTTTTGATCATTAATGGGCTTTTCATGTATTTTGTTTACATTCATTTCAATTTTCTTAGTATGTTGCTCCTGCTCGCTTCCCTCAGGCAGAGATCCTCCTTCTGAACTTTAAGTTTACTAGTCGGCCTCCCCCTCAGTTCTGCGCAAAACGCGCACTTAATAATCTTTCACACTTGCCGAACCATTAGCCCGACACAAAGTCATAACCTTCAGTCGAGCATCCTTTCAGATGCCCTTGCTCAAAGGGAGACGACTGCTGCAACAACACCAGCTACACATTGGCACATTTCCAGCAAACGGCTTTTTTAAAAAGCCTCTTTACTTTGCCCAACTTGGAGCACAAAAACCCTTTCTTCTCTTCCCTTTCTGCTTAGGAGATGGTTTGCAGTGTAATATATGCATCTTCGCTTTGATCTCGCCGTGGTAATAATTCGTGCGAGTTATTTACTCAGTTTTGAAAACGCTTCAAAGCGGTGTCAAAGTTTTCTGTGCTTTAGGGGTGCTTTTGTATTCTGCTGGCTCTTGGGTACTGGGATGACAGGTCCTCTGTTATAGGTGTAGATTTTTTTTTTCCCAGTCTTAGCCCTCAGCAAAACATCAAATTACCCATCACAGTCTTACAGCCCCCCTTCACAGCTGCCCCTGTCAACATATAACAGCATTTATATTAAACAGTTTTACAAGGTGGATTTTATGCACAATGAAAAGTGACTGTTTGAGGTAGCCTTAGGGATGCTTTATTCTACAATCAAGGAGGGGGAAAACATAGCAGAGAGCCAGCGAGAGAGCGCGCCTACGTATCAAGTATGGTTTTTACAGGACTCGCAGCCTGAAGGCCTTTGTAAATAAATAATGATCAACAGATTGGCTCTGGGCTTTTGAAAAGCATGCCTTTGTCAGTTTGCATGATGGGGAAAATTTTCAAAGCAAGCGGCTCCCTTTTCGTAGTCAGAGAGGGATTTGGGGGAGCAGGCCCATCCCCAGTCTGTGACTGCAGAGTGATACACTGGAATAACTCAACTCTGTTTGTTTGAAATATATTCTGAAGAGGGGAGAAAGCGAGAGGGTGAGACACTGGTGTGAGACATGCTGCAAGGGAAATATTTGTCCTATATAAGAGTCCATCAGATAAAATCTTGCCCAGGGAAAGTGTTTGTTTTGCAATCTGAACTGTGAATTTATTCAATTTTGAAATAGTGATTATATTCTTGGGTGGGAAAATGTGTGTTATGTTTGTTGTGTAGTACTGTGTGTAACGTTTAGTCACGCTTTGCACACCGGCTCCACGCCACGGCCCGCGTCAAATAACGTGCCAGTCGCCAGTGTCCCGCGGTGACCATGCTAAACTAGCTGCATTGCCCCCCCCCCCCCCCCCCGCCCCCCCCACCCCAAACCTTTTTGACGGTTCGTGACTGAGGACATCGCGCATCCTGCCGCGGAAGATGTCACCGCATCATCTGCAGCTGATCTCCCCTGGGCGTGGCACCGTGGCACAGACAGTCATGCCTGCTCCCCCTCAGTCTTGGGGGGAGGGGGTGGGTGGGTTCGACCCGAGGCGGGGAGAAGGCAGAGGGAAGAAGGAGGAGGTGTGTGGAGCCCGTGACAGGCTGCCAGTCACGCCGCTGACAGCCCTGTGAACGATAGCTGTCTTGGCAGAGCGAGCTGCAGCGAGCAGCCCGCCCGCATGCGCCAGTCAGCCCCTGTGTGGAGGCGAGCGCAGCTGAGCAGATTGAAGTGACGGGGGCGACGGGGGGGTGGCTCCGTGGAGTTGATTGGCGCAACACGAGGCTCTGGATGAAAGATTCAGGCTGAGCGTAAAAACACTAAATGCTGTCAGTGTTATTATCACCTGCACTAACTGATAGAGGGAAGGTAGAGAGAGAGAAATAAGTGGGGGGGGGAGACTAATTGACAGCTTTTTTCCCTCTTTTTTCCCGCATAGGTATGCAACTGCAAATGGAGGTTGAGGGGAGAGACGGCATCAAAGCCTTGTCACTGAATGACAGTGTTGATAGAGTATAGGGAGAGTGATAGTGAGAGAGATGTATGTCAGATTCTTGGGATGTCTTCTCCCATATTACCCACGATTTCCATTAATTATATTTATTCCTTATACGTTTGCATTGCTATAAAGCAAGCGCGGTTCTTTTTGGAAATGGCACTTGTCTACAGCTCTACCGGTTATCTCGACTCAATGTGTTTTTCTCACATATTATGGATTGCTTTCAGAGGAGCCGTAAGAACATTTCGTTCAGGATAGATGCAAGAACAAGAGAGGCGATGTAATAGGACTGACAGGAGCCCTTTCATGGTCAGTGTTACACTGGATAAAACTCAGCAGCACACTGCTGTGGATTAGCCTGTTTGGTTGTGACATGCTGCTGAAACATTAATGGCCATCAGTAGGATAAGCAAAATGTGATTGGGCAAATTCCTGAAATATTTAAAGTGAGAGCCTGTGAGCTTTTACTATTCAGTCAGAAGCCGGAGGAGAGGGTAAGAGCTGGTAATTGGCCTTGTGTTGTTACCCCATTGAGTCACTAGCACTCAAGCCTCGCTGTTCCCTGCACCACAGCGAGCACACGGGCCTTTCCTGATGAATTGACATGAAGGAATAGAGGAAATACACGGTAGCTATTGGACCTACAGTATGCAGGGGAGCAGAAAGACAAAGACTGAACGTGATGGGTCTTTGACACATTGTGTGTAGAGCTCAAGAAACCCAGTTGGTTCTTTTGTCTCTTTCCCCCGTTACCACTTCATTTGCAAAATGGTGCAAAATAAATACATTTGTCTGTTTTTTTGTTTCTTTCCAGTCGACACGACCCTCTTGTCATTCCCGGGAATGACCAGATGGAGGGCATGGACATGAGCGTGAAGAGGTATGACTCGACAGGGATGTTTCACTGGTGCCCATCAAAAGACATCGAAAAAGTAATCCTGGTGAGTGGGACAGCGACTGTGTAACTGCAAAACCTCTAAAACATTATGCATATTTAACATATGCAATAAAGAACTTTAAAGTAAGTATCCTCAGGAGTTTCCCCTCACTACTGTGGTAACACAATTACATACTAATGTGAAATGATATTTCTCTCACTGCCTCTCTGTTGTTTCAAGGTGAGTTTATTGATTTTCTTTATATATATCCGCCAAGGATCCGTAAAGAGTATTTCATGACGGCAAGCATGAGTTTGCTCAGACTTTCTAACAAGGCAGTTTGTAAGCATTTTATGTCAGTGCACATTTGTTTGGGGAGGGTTAACCCTGTCTAAATCAAATGTAACACAGAAGACATTTAAGGGAAGATGGGTCACCAGAAAACCTCTAGAAATGTGGATAATCAAGAATGTTTTATCCAACAGATCGGCTGCTGAGAGATTTGCAGCCGTGGAATCGTGTTTTACTTAATTTTACGTTTTAATGTTTCCAGTTAAAAAAAGATACCGTTTTTGGTTCAAACCCACTGGAATCATAGTAGCGTTTAGTTTAGTTAAAACTGCTCATCGAGCTGCTTCGACCGACGACAGAAAGAAGGGCGTTGCGTTGTTTTCTTTCCACTCATACAATCGAGAATCTTTGTTTATTTCTACCTCTCTGATTCAAGACAGGGTCCTAGTCGTAAGTGCCCCAAGTCTTACAAACTGCATTCTCTGCGCCCGAATGAATCCGCTGCCCTTTCAGACAGGACCACGTGTTTTTGTCCGGTGCACTTCCTGTTTCTGGTGATCCAATAAACTGTTTATAAACAAAATAGTGGTTAACCAAACTCGTATACTTGTGTTATGATGATTAAATATAGAAATCGCCGAATACTTGGTTAACAAACTATTTAACACGGGTTTATAACAGTTTATAACAGACTTTTAAATGCGCTTGAATCTGGAATGTTTTACCTTTACCGAGTCCCCACTTCTATGGGGCACTTTCTTCACTCTCTTCCTTTCTGCAATCTCGCGTTGGTCTTTGTGAGTGTCTTCCTGCCGTGTCTGCCCGCGCTCCTCCTAATCCCTTTCTCTCCGCTCTACTCCCTCTTCCCTATATGTCCCTCTGTTCCCTGCAGACCCGGAGTGAAGCCTCCATGACAGTACTGAGCGGCCATGTGGTGGTCTGTATATTTGGGGATGTCACGTCCGCTTTGGTGGGGCTGCGAAACTTGGTGATGCCTTTGAGAGCCAGCAATTTCCACTACCACGAGCTTAAGCCTATAGTGTTTGTGGGCTCGCTGGATTACCTGCGAAGAGAGTGGGAGACTTTACACAACTTCCCCAAAGTCTCCATCTTACCTGTGAGTGTCACCGGTTCACTGTTCACGTTTAACCCAGATTCTCTGTTACCACCGAGGCATTGACATTTTGAGTTGCACGGACATTGGAATCCTGAGAGGGATTGTCAGTTTGATTCGATCACACATTACTCAATTGAATGATCACTCCATGAGAGCGTAGTGCCCCCCCCCCCCCATCCAGAGCAGTGACACATCCTGCACATCCAAAATGGAGTCTATGTGTGTTGCAGCTGCAGTGCCCATCACAGATGGCACGGCTTGCGGCCTTAGAGCTTGTTAGGTCGGGCCTGACTGATGATCAGAGGAGGAGCCCAAACACTGCCCCTCAGCTAAGGCTAGCCTTTAGAAAGTCTGCGTATGTGGTTCTCCGATGCCCAGTTAGATCAGTGGAATGCCATCGCCTCAAAACAAGAATACTTGTTAACCAATTTCCCAAAGCTCCACTCGGCTCACTTCTTAAATTTGTTTTTCTCTCCCCAATGTCTGTCTGTCCTCTGCCTTCTCTCTCTCTGTCTTGCTCTCCTCTTCTGTTCTCCTCACCCTAAAGGGTACGCCATTAAGCCGGGCAGATTTAAGGGCTGTCAACATCAACCTCTGCGACATGTGCGTAATACTGTCAGCCAATCAGAACAATATTGAAGATACCTCACTGCAGGATAAGGAATGCATCTTGGCGTCGCTCAACATCAAATCAATGCAGTTTGATGACAGCATTGGGGTCCTGCAGGCTAATTCCCAAGGTAAGGAGTGTCCCATTGCTCTGCTTGTACGCTGGGCCCCAAAAGGCGGACAGATATTGTTTCAGGGACGAGTACTCTTTATTGAAGCCCTTTTTTGGTAACTATGACAGACTTTACTGTACTGAAGTGTTTGAAAGCCTCATCTGGGCTCTGAAGAGTGTTCACTACACAAGGTTTTCTGATGGTTTTGGTGTTGTCCCTGGTAATTACATGCTGCTAAACCGCCTTGATAATACTTTTTAATGATGTAATCAACATGCCTGTGTCATTCGCCGTTGTTCCCCCTGATCTGGTGTCTGGCACGTCGTCTGGAACAGATTGTTGATGTTTGCAGACAAACACACGAACCTGGCATCCCATCAGGCCTCATCATCATTAAGCAGCCAGTACAAATCACCAGGCAGGCCAATTCAGCTGCTCCTCATTAGTCAGAACAAAACAGCAACATATGCACGCACGCACCTTGGCGTTCGAATGCACGTGCGCTGCACGGCCGCGTGGTGCACAAGCAGCAGGGCAGGCCGTATCCACGCACATCCGCGCGGGTGATCCTCAGTTTATGATCAGCCCAAAAAGGCCTGACGTGCCTTGAGCTCCGTACTATTTAATGCCACCGCGGTGACTGTTGTAAATACAAATCAAAGTTGAAGGTTCAAGAGGCCGTTATTTCTTTTAGTGCGGCGCACTTCCGCGTGTTTTAGGAGAATGCCAATGCTGTTATTTCTCCAGCCACCAGTGAGTGATGTGCTGTCGATAGCAGTGCCACCAAGGAACAATAAGCAGGGGTAAATCTTAGAGCATACCACTCTGGGGAGCAGTATTCACGGAAAAGCCAACTCAATATGGAAACAACCTCGTCTATATCCTCTCCCAGGGTCGATGGATGGAGCCTATTGTCATCAATAATTGGGTATTACATCAACCACCCATTTCAGTGATAAATACTTCACTTTAGAAAACACACACACGCACACCACAGTGACATGCAATCATGCATGCATGAGCACCGGCACGCACTGTAGACATTGCTATTGTATCATAGGTATTGCTTTGGGGATTTTGTCCTCCGACCGATGCTCTTATTCAGATACTGTCTGTGGAATTTAATACAAGAAGGCGCTAATGAATAAGTAAACGTGGGCCTTCCTGGGGGAGAGCTGCTCACAGCTGCTGGAGCATCTAGTCGACCACAGAGCATCGCGGTGCCCGGGGGGCTACAGGGGTAAGAGGGCATGTAACCCAGATCTCACTTGCCTATTGTACATAGTCACAGGACACACAACGCTGCAGCCTCCCGGGTGAGGAGACCCAGGGCGTGTGCGATGAGGCATGTTGTTCAGACGCTTCTCTGTTATTGGCTAGAAGAAACTTGTGCCCTAACTTCCAAAATGTTCCATTCAAAAGTATGTAACACAAGGAAAACAAAGGGGGAGGGGGGGGGGGGGGGGGGAATTATTGTAATAATTGCATAAAGCAATGCAGGAATAGTGTATAGTATATTGTCATAGACACATTTTTAGAAGGCTCCTATGATCAGGACACTAGACAAATGAGGTCCTCTGGTTTTGCAGTAATCTTACTCTGCCATGGGAAGACGTACGGCTCTCTTTTCGGGGCTCACGTTGCAACTTTTGAGTTGTTTGTCACGGGTTTTGAAGACAGCTCAGCTCATACTTTGCTGCTGCACAACAGAAAGCTATTCTTCTAGATCTCTCTGCTGTCTTGGTGTTCTCTATGATACAATAAGAGCAGTGTTTTAGGGGCTTTATCCAAACATTTGCTGTCACCCTCCAGTTGAGTGAACATCATCCTTTAAGGACATGGACAGAATGATGTTTTCACTGTGTGAGCTCACACTCCCCGGCTGACTCCGAGTGTCAAACCTCTACCATTTCCAAGTTCAATAATTGGTATAACAAGAGTTATGATTACCCATGCTTCAGTTCAGTGTGTGCTTCCTGCCGTGTACTTAAGTGTTATCTTTTTTGGGGCGGGGGGGGGGGGGTTCTGTTGAAAGGGCTGGGAGATCCCTTTTGTAATCAAAGCAACGTTGAAAATTTGCAATCCTTTTAAAACTTTGTGACCTGAATATATTCCCTGCATTATGTTTCCTTGGTGGATGCACTATAAGCTGGTATTTTGCTGTAGTCAGCACTAAATGATGGATGTCAAAACACAGTTGATGCATTATGCATATAGCATCACAGATTTAAGGTGTTTACTTGTCACTTTGAGGAAATGCAAAAATGTGAAGTCATGTGAATTCATCCTCCTGTCACTTGGACTTGTATTTCATGATCCTGAGCCACGCCATTTCCGATAAAAGGTTTTCAGGATCCACTTCACCGATTTTATTGTGACAAAATGAACAACATTTAAAATTTATGCCTGTCCCTTGATGGAGTGATGTGAATGCTAAATATGTCTTAGATGACCCCTAAAAGCACCGTATCCGTACTGCGATGTTAGGCAGGCGCCTTGTTCACTTAGCCTTCTCCTCCTCCTTTTTTTTTTTTTTTTTTTTTTAGTCAGTCGACACATTTGAATCTCAACATGCTGAGTGAGCTGACATGCACTATGTTTAATGCTATTGGTAGTGAGTCCCAGTGCACATCCCCATCTTATGATATCTCTGCAGTGAACACACTTATTAGTGTTTTTGATTGTAGTTTGTTTACCTTTTAATAAAATTAAGTTTATGGTACCATCAGTAAAGTTAAAACAGAAGAAATGAGAAATAATAGTAGGAAGGACAATATTTGTAGAGAGCTACCTACCAATAAACAATGTATATATATATTTTTAAATCTAGCTCAAATAGCTAAACCTACTTTGTTCATCCATTTTGATGAACTGACATCCGGTATTTCATTTAGCCGAACTACCTCAGCAGTTATCATAATGTATTGTATTGAATTGATTTAAATATTACAAGCAGAAATGGCAGCAACACAGACAAACATTTGTTTAAATCCTGAAATCTTCAGTGACTATTTGTATTCAAATACCTAATTACAGTAAATCATTGTATTTGAAAGGTTATTTATGGTTCCATGGGGTATAAGACTGCGTTACAAGCTTACAAGCACCCGTTGTGACCATCGTAAACACCCTTTTTTCTCAAGCCGACTGCTCTCTGTTAGCGCTGTCTCGCTTTGCCTTCGTCAGGCCGAGGATGATGGGCTGATCTCCAATGAATCCGTTTTGTTGTTCAGGTTTCACGCCTCCTGGAATGGACAGGTCATCTCCAGACAGCAGTCCAGTACATGGCTTTGTGCGTCAGGCTTCTGTCACCACCGGCTCCAACATCCCCATCATCACAGAACTAGGTAATGCCGTTTGCACACACACCTGGAATGCCCATATTGCACGCTATACCCAGGGACAACCGATTGGCCGACATCAGACACATAAAGCTGATAATTCAAGGCTTGAATATCATGCTGCTACCAAACATTCCAACTCAAGGTCAAGGTCAAACCGGAGGAATGTGGTGTCGACCCCCCCTCCCACCCACCCACCCACCCCTCAACCTTTCACAGCTATACCCAACTCAGGTTTATATTTTGAAATATTGGATCGGGATCGCTTTTGTGTTCATTTTAGCCGCGAGGACTGAAAAATATAAACGTTAAGGAGACCGCGTGGAGGCGTTAGACAGGCATTTTGACATGTATACATACATGTCCTGCTTTTGTCCACTAATGCACAAAACATGGCCTGATGGAGAGGGTGCGAGAGGTAGAAAGGGGAAGAAAGTGAAAAGGTGGAGGGGGGGGGGAGAAAGAAAAAAATGCCTCGGTTGCAAGATGGGTACATTTATTAATAACAATGGCAGTGGATGTATTCCCACTGGGGTTGGGGACTCATGAAACTTTCAGATCTCTGAGGGGCCTTCTAAAGCACCAGAGACTGGCTACTCTGTCTCCCCTGACCCAATTAGGGAGCAATGGAGCATGATGCCAGCTAAGAAAAGGCCGTTATTGCCAACCGTTGCACTGCAGAGAGCCTTTCCCATTAGACTGTTGACTGCATGCGTAATCCTCAAAACTAAAGGCTGCCCATGTTGGAGTTCGGATCGGTTGCCGTCCGAGACTCACAGTCTGGAAGCTCCAGGGTTACGTGCAATGGACACAGTGGCTGCCTGTCTGGACTGGGACCAAATACTGTAATCATACTGTCATACGTTCAGTTTACAGTGCCAGGCGCAGATTAAAGGCTTGTTGTAACACATTGAGTTGCATGATCAATGTTTATTTTTTAGTTGTAGTGGTGCAGCAGCGTGACAGCTCTGCCTTTTGTATCGACTGTGCCCTTTAATCCAGAGTACCCTACTTTCGTATAGGGGACAACCACGCATGTCTCGGAGTCAATTCTGCAGGACGACACGGTCAATGGCCTTTGTTGTTGTCTTTGGAACTCGTTCACCCCTCCATCTGCGTCTCATCACCAGTAGCTAAACCTGGCAAACTACTGCCATTGGTTTTAGTGTGTCAGGAAGAGAGAAAAAGTGTAAGCAACATACAAATATGCTAACGCAGCCTGGTAAGCCCGTCCTCCGTCCTCCGCTGCCGTCGGGCCCCTCGTTCACTCGGCTCCTCATCAGCTGCTCTTGATTTATCTGGCTGCAGTCAAGGCCCTCGCTGCTCCCGTGGCTTCACTTTGAACACATTTTTATTCTCAGTTCTGGTTGAAATTGACTGTCTTGTTTTTTTTTTAAGTTGTTTTGTTTTCTGGGTCTGCCCCCCCCCCCACACACACACACACTCCAGTTGTATTTGCAGTGCATTGCTAAGCTTTTGATCATGCTCAGCCTGTCCTTGTGTCTGTTTTCATAGCAAGGCTACCCTGCCCATCACCCCCCCCCTCCTGCCCTTCTTTCCCCATTCATTCCTTTGGCCCAGGCCTGTTTGCATCAGCCTGTTGTCTCTCTGACTGACATTTCTGTTCCACAGCAGCAGGGAAGAAATCTGATTTGGAAAACACAAAACTTGAGATCAAACCGTCTTTTAAGCTGTATTTAAAAAAAAATGTATTTTCCAGTTTTATTGTTTCTCCTTCAGCTCATATCTCTGAAGCTACAGACTGAAACAAACTGAAACTTTTTTGACGCTCGTTTTAATGCTATTTAATAGAGCCGTTTGTGTATTATTCCCCACCTACACACCGAGACACACAAAATATGGGTTATTTCAGTCTCTGGTGATTTTCATTTACACTGTGCCATCTTGCTGAACTACTTTTTATTATTTAGCATGACATAAAAAAGTGTGTTGTCTTTGGGATTTAATTTGACTTTCAGGGCAAAGGTAAATATTTGCTGTGTATATTTGCGGTGATGATGTGACAAACACATTTATCAAGGAAAACTCACACAGTACATAGCATGAATATGTAAGTGCATGCTTTTCTAAAGTGACATTTTAGCCATTGTTAAAGTCTCCATTGTAATCTTTAAGCAGTCCACAGACTGGTCACTGTCTCTTGACTCAAAGTGTGTCTGTTTGTTTGTGTTAAAATATATCAAGATACAGTGGCTACTGAGGTACTAATGCCTTATGCAGGATCCACGTAGGCTCTATTCAGAATTTGAGACTTCTACAATGGTTATTACTGTGTATGCATATTATGGTAGTATATATTACAGTCCTAGTTTGTCTTAATGCATTAGATGCATCCTGCATGTGTTATATTCTAGATTCAACATCCAAAATGCTGGATATACATAAATATTTTTTTAACACTGAAAAGGAAATGCATTTTAATTTGTGCTGTTAAAGATATGTGCAGGAATGTAAAAGCGAAATATAATGTGCATCTAATGTTACATTACATTTCGAACCTGGATACCCATGAACCTACGACATTTCTGTTGCTTTACTCCAACGTATCCAAATGGTTTCAAATGCAAGTTAAATAAGCCGTATTTTCGTCCCCAGCCGTGTGGCGTGTTGATGACTTTGTGTGTTTGGCTTATGCCTCTTCACCGTGCCCATCTCTAACTCCCTCCCTCCCCTCTGTCAGTGAACGACTCAAACGTTCAGTTCCTGGACCAAGATGATGATGACGACCCAGACACGGAGCTGTATCTCACTCAGCCCTTCGCCTGCGGCACCGCCTTTGCTGTCAGTGTACTCGACTCCCTGATGAGCGCAGTGAGTCCTCAACACCCTCTCTGTGTCGGTGTGCTTTTTTTTCTTTCAAAATCACTTTTCTAAATCATGCATTTTGCAATATATTTTTTTTATCATTTGGATGTTTGTTCAGCTTATTCAGAATTCAAAAAGGTACTTGGAGATGCTGGTAAACGATTGCATGTTGTTGCAATGTAAGAAACTTTGAGATTAGGGGAAGAGGAGACCACAAAGTGAGTCAGACTGAGACGCATGGCCTTCGCATTTTGAAACCGTGAAATCAAATGCTTCCCTAGTCGAGAAAAGAGTGTCCTTAGATGCAATGTTTTCGAAATATTTCAGGAAAGCAGAAGTTGCTCTGTGAAATGGAACGGTAGATTCATCACATTCAGTCAGATCCACTGTTGGCATCACAACTCATCTCGAGTGTGTTTTATAAATGTAACTTTTAGGATCTTTTTACAAAGCAAGTGTTGAAGGTTAGCGTAATGAAAATGACAAAGGCCAGAAATGTCTCCGAGGAGATGAGGTACAAAAAAAAATCGCCCCCCCACCGTCCTTCTCGCTGTGGTTTCCCCTCGGTGCTGTGATGGCTCACTTCCAGCAGAGCTCTCGGCGGGTTAGGGGTCAGAGGGGCGCACAGAGCGGAGCTGAGCGCGCAGTAGAGCCGCCTGTCGGCTGTAGCCTGGAAGCGGTCAGAGGTGAGGCCGGCTAATGGACAGTGCTCATCCATCATGAGGCTTCTGCGGGCTTGACAGAGGCCCAGCGAGAGGAGCCGTCACTCTGGCGCGGCTGCCGAGTGACATCGGCTGTCTCCGCGCGCGGCGGCAAAGGCGGGTCCCGATTGGCCCCGGGGACAAGAGTAGCTGACCCCCGAACCCCCCCCCCACCCCCCACCCCCCACCCCCCGCCGAGCGCAGTCAAATCGCTGTTTCAGGAGAAGACATGCGACAGTGTGTGGATCTGTGTTTCTAGAGGAAAAATATAGTGCTCTGTCAATGTCCTGTTTGACTTAATGCAGGGGGGCCCGGGCCAAATGTGGAGGCGGGCCAGATACGGCCCGCGGGCCTTAGTTTGGGGACCACTGACTTAATGTGATGATGGGATTATCAAAATGCAAATGTTTGCATGTTTTTCTCAAATATGAACTATTTGTGTATATTAAACTCATTTTTATAGTGAATAAGTAAAACTTATTTATCAATCTAAAGTGAATTATGAATATTGATAATCTCTAGAGGTAATAATAAATGCGGATGGATCAATTACACACAGAAACACCCAAACGATGGAGGGGAGTGAACATTTATGAAATTCAACATCAACTCTTTTAATTAAATTTACTGTTTAGTGGATTTTCCAAGGTGTGTATATTGAGTTAAACCCGAACTTAACACATGTGTTTGTATCAGTCAAAGTGAATGACAGGACTGCCGATCCTACAAAGATATGTTTCTTTTCAATTTTTCAAACATAATAAATGTCGAAAAATTCCACCCGCTCAGCTCCCACAGAGTTCCATGCGAAGCGACAGGTCGAGGGTTGACGTAATCGGCGGACATCTGACACCCTGCTTACTCGTGCCTCCGCTTACCCATAATCCCCCTTTGTCTTTTCCCCTAGACATACTTCAACGACAACATCCTTACGCTGATCCGGACGCTGGTTACAGGGGGAGCCACGCCGGAGCTCGAGGGCCTGCTGGCTGAGGAGAACGCCCTGCGAGGCGGCTACAGCACACCTCAGACATTGGCGAATAGAGACAGGTGTCG
This sequence comes from Pungitius pungitius, assembly GCF_949316345.1. Lineage (NCBI taxonomy): Eukaryota > Metazoa > Chordata > Actinopteri > Perciformes > Gasterosteidae > Pungitius > Pungitius pungitius. The sequence continues at coordinate 7,449,367 of NC_084912.1, read as the reverse complement.
CGTCGCCCAGCTCGCCCTCTACGACGGGCCATTTGCCGACTTGGGGGTAAGTGGATGTTTAAGCGAAGGTGACACCGCTTTGGCACCAGCCGGCAGCGCACATCTGGCCGCTTCCTGCTCCTCGCGGCCCCTTAATCCGATGTGAAGAGCGGGGATCACGCCAAGCGGGTCATAGTGGGTGGAGAGGGAAGAGGACTTTAGAAAGAACAACGAACGCCGCCGAGTTTGTTTTTGGTTGGATTCTTTTTGCAGGTTTTTGTCATTGTTGTTCCGAACTTCTAGTGTCAAAGTCATTTAGTCTTTTTCTTTGATCGGTTATGGCACCATTTACAACACTGAAGGGTTAGCACAGTCTGCCTTTCCAGCAGTTGTTATACCCTCGCAGGAACATTACATTTCCACTACACTTTCACAGAGAGCATTGCTTACTGCCACAGATCCCGCGACCTGCCCACTGAACTCTTGCTGTCTTTGTTCTGTTTGTTCACCAGGACGGCGGTTGCTACGGGGATTTATTCTGTAAAGCACTGAAGACGTACAACATGTTGTGTTTTGGGATCTACAGATTAAGAGACGCTCACCTAAATGCACCGAGCCCGTGTACAAAACGGTACAACTTCTGCCCACAGTACCATGACGTAATAAAAGGACCAGATGTAGGGCTTTAAGTTGAATATCAGACGGCATCAAGTATGTCTTGTTACCACATTTGCCATGTTATTAACTCCTAATTATTAGGTGATTACTTCCTGTTAATTACATACAATTTCATTTCCTGAGAGCCAAACGTCTTCATAAAGCACACATTCATATGCATGCTTATGTTAATATAACAAATTCCAACTTGAATTTAAGAAATACAGAGACTACACATACACCTTGAATCTGTTTCTTTGACATATCCTTCACTACGGTATAATCACCTCTTTAACTTGTCTACCTTTTGTTTCCCCGGGCAGGTATGTGATCACGAACCCACCCTATGAGTTTGAGCTCGTGCCCACAGACCTGATCTTCTGCCTTATGCAGTTTGACCACAATGCAGGCCAGTCCCGGACAAGCTTGTCCCACTCTTCCCACTCCTCCCATTCCTCCAGCAAAAAGAGCTCCTCCGTTCACTCAATCCCGCCCTCCAACCGGCAGAACCGCAGCAGTAAGACCCGCGAGTCGCGCGACAAACAGAAGTACGTGCGTTCGACTCTTCTTTGGGCCTTTTGGTCTGCATGCTTAGTGCTTTTAGACCTGAACTGTGTTCTGTAGGCGTCTCTGTGTTATTATGCAGACTGTGTTGAGGCATTCATTTATAATTACTGTGTTGTGTGTTTGTGGTTTTGTTTGCGTGATTTTTGCTCAGTGTTTGTGCGTTTCCTTCATGATCATCCGCATGTGGTATCCACTCTGGCATCACAGCAATCACAACGTGACATGAGCAAAATATTTAAACTCGCTTGGTGGAAAGCTCTTTTATTGTAGTGTCACGAGCTGTAGTATTTTTTTTCACTAATTTAGTCAGTGGCATTTTGAGGGGGGCTGCAGGGCGGTTGTTACAGTAAAGGCCTCAACCACACGCAATTAAATTCACAAAATACAACACTACTCACATTCAGGATGTGGTTTGTCTTAATATTTGGTCGTTTTGTCTAACTCTTTCACTCTGTGTAGTGTTTGACTGTTTTTTGTTGGATATTTAACTGACATGATTATTGTGCATTGATCATGGACGGCTTGTTTTAGACCTACTGCAGCTGATATTGATTACAAGCCACATTTGACTAACAGAAGCTGTTAACAACTCATAACAACATCCCTTATTAGCAATGTTGATATTATGTTTTCATCTATAATGCTTTATTGCATGTCCATATTGGTAGCAGTCTTTCCTGTTCTGTTTATAATACAATTATAATTATAAGATTTCAAATCTGGCAACATTTGAATCACATGTTATATATTCTATACGCCCCAACAACAAAAAACAAGTTGTGGCATATTCTAAAAGCATGCAGATTTGTTATGATCATACTCGAGTATTTGTTTGATGGTAGATGATAAGCCTTCAATACATCTTATAGATGTATGATATAGTATAAATATGTAAGCCTTAGTTGTACTGGTACTCTTTTGTGTATTGACTGTAAATACTACTCACTTACAGTAGATTACTTACCTTTTTTTCTGAAGTGCAACAAGGATGAATAGAATGGGCCAAGGTATGCAAGTTAACGATTCTGCATGACTTAGCAACCTACCCTGGGGTTCTGATCATAACCATGTCCTCTGGATATTGTTATGACGAGGGGAGTTTGTTTTATTTATTACGTTCTTCAGATGTTAAGTAAGCCATGCCTCAGTTTAAGTTTTGCTTTCATCTGGATAGCACAATGTCTGTTGCTGCTCCTGCCTGATCCACGATCAGAACCATCTCCACCTTGCATGAGGATGACACAAAAAAAACTTTTCTTTGTGCTTTTACTCAGTTACTCACATGATGATATGACTTTTCTTTTTGCCCAGGCCAATCCAGTTTAATATATATTTTTTTTGTCATTTATCATGCCTTTTTATGATTTCTTTAGACTTGAGATGGAATGCATTGTGTGTGAGGTCTGCGTGTTTGTACATCTTCACTCCTATTGAATGCCAACAGATGACTGTAGCAGACATCTAGAGTGCTTTCACAACTAATTGGAGTTAATTGTGATAGCTGTTCTGTAATTAATTGATCTTTATTATACCGTGTATATAACGTATCTATCCAAATCAACACTTATGCATAGTCAGATTAGGTATTTTCTCTGATTAATAGTTCAAAGGATATTCTAACTGCTGATCTTCAATCTGACGTTGCTTGCACTGTCAGTTCATTAGGACCATTAAAAAATGTTTGACAGGGAAACCAGAGTAATAAGCCCTGAATAATTATTATAGAGAAGCCTGATGCACGTCTCCCTAGAACGCACAAATGGGGCTTTTGTCATTATCCATTTTAAAACGCGCCCATTTGCTGTCTAATAATACTAATACTTTAATAGCTTCAAATTAATGATATATTTGGGAACTTTGTGATACCAAAAACATAAACAATACACGTCAGAAAACTGTACAATCACCAAGTTCCCTGTCAGTCTGTTACTTAACATTTAGTCCTCTGGTTTGATTGTAAAACATCAGTGGGAACAGGAATCGGACCAGAACTGAAGTCCAACAATTCTCCTTATTTTTCCCCACTTGGTCCTAATGAACCAAACTCACGGTTTGAAAGCACCTTCAAATGCGGCTGATTATTTTTGTAATGACATCAGCATAAATAACAGAGTACCAACATGTTTTCTTACCTCGACAAACCCAGACCAGAGCTCACATGTAGGTCAGCCTTATTTACATCCCACTGAAGCCACCAATACTTGTTCACAGAACTTTGAGAAAGTATCCAGCCCTGTGCCAACGGTCAAACTGAGGAAGTAGGAGCTGTGACTAATTTAAAGTGTAAATTGAAGGGGGATGTGCGTTAACTCCTTGTAACCGTGTGCACCTGCATTGGTGGTTTGAGGCGACATCACAGAGTTCCCCGTATCAGCAGCAGACTCTGGAGAGAGAGAGAGAGAGAGAGATGGCAGACATCTTGCTTCACCTCAGGCACAATTCTACACATCAAATGCGTGTGCTTTAACACTCGGCCCTGCAGCCTTCAGCTTGCTGACACACGCTCAAGCAAATGAATCTCCACACGTGCAACCCCAGAAGTACATGAACACGCATCTACACACACACACACACGCACATACCAGCAGCTACACACACACAAGGTAAAGTCTTGTATCACAACCTCACCCAAAAGGAAGTGACATCCCGAATGGCATAGCAGACGCCTATGAAGTGCTAGGAGCGAGTTTACAAACTTCTGACAGCTGGCACACACCAGTCTGTTACAGGAACAGTGCAAAAATCTTACTCACAACCAGGGAAAAACCCTTTAGGAATTTGCATGGCTAGTCAGCAGGGGAAAGTAACACATTTTGTCCTTTAATCACTTTAGCGCTGATCAATAACTTTAGAATTATATTAAAATCCCATTGTCTTAATGAACCAGAACACCGATTCAAATTGCACTTTGTGGTTTGTTGTTATTGCCATCCAATAATCTGAGGCAGTGTGGTTGTAAGTAATCCAATGTTAAATACTGTTTCAAACTAACCCTGTCTTTTCTTCTTCTTCTTCTCTTAGAAAAGAAATGGTTTACAGATGAACCAGAAAATACCTACACAAGGAACATTCAGATCAAGCCCATGAGCACTCAAATGGCCAACCAAGTCAACCAATACAAATCCACTAGTAGTCTGATTCCACCAATCAGAGAAGTTGAAGATGAATGCTGAACACGGCATTTCCTTGCTGACTCACCAGACATCTATATACTCTTTCAAGAGAGATGGAAGATCACCCATGGAGGATTGATGATGATGATAACGATGATATATTTCTCTTCATTCATTCTTCTAATGAAGGGATCGGACAGAAGCCCAAATTGGAAAGGACCTCTGATGTGTATACCTTTGATGTTACCTCCATGCTCTTGGACATCGTTTTATTTATTAATGTATCCATAGTGATGTACATAATGACAATCAACTAAGGATTGTACAGCCCCTTCCCTCTAGCACCTTTTGAAATTATTTTAAGAGTTGATAAAAAAAAAAAAGAGTACTTCCTGTAATTCTTTGCAATAGTTCACCTCATGCTGTGACCAGACGCCATTGCTAATGTGACTGGTTATCGAAGGATGAGGTTTGCAGCGTTAAACTGATCATATCATCTCCCAAAGATCTACCCAGATGCCTCGCGTCAAACCAACTGGGTTCACCAACTTCATGTCCCCCCAACCGCTTCTGTTCTATTTGCACTAAAAATGGACAAGTTTCTTTTGACAGAACACCCAGAAACCCCCCCCCCCCCCCCCCCCCCCCGATGAAGAAAAGGGGGGAAGGCTGCTTGGTTTCGGAGGCTCGCTAGTCGTTGTTCTAAGGTTGTCAGGAATCATGTCATTGCTTACAGTTTCACCGTTGACGTCGTCATGTTGAGTGAGAGCATTCCAGCCCTGCAGAGCAACAATCATGCTGCAGAACAGTAGTCTATGAACACAGAGAGTGGTGCACTGAAAAAAAAAAACCAAACCACGCACCTACACGTCCTCTGCTGATATGTCAGATCATAAAGCCTGTGACTCTGTTTTAAGCTCCTATTGCATGATATGTGCCTGAGCCACCTCTATTACAGACGCAGAGCTGTCGATCAACCTGAGTATGTGAGAAGGAGGAAAAAACAACTTACGCTGTCCTTTGGGATCATTTACGTTATGTGCACGCTGTGTGTGTTTGTGTGTGCGTGCGCGCGTCCGTTTGTGCATCGCACCCACGCGTCCTGACCAGTGCTGTAAACTGGTCCATCACCGTGAATTTAATGGTGCACCTGGGAAGGAGCGGCAGGTGGGTGAAGTCGTGGTGGAAAACAAAACAGAATCTAGAGGGTTTGGATCTATAAACAAAATTAGTATGTTGCATCAAAGTAAAACTAAAGTCTCCAACTGTGATTGAGCAAATCCAACACAAACAGCAGCTGCGTGTCCGCTGTTGACGCTTTGCTGCCATAGCTGCGGCACAATTTGGGATCACGAGAAGTGTGGTGTATTTTCTGATTGTTTTTTTTTTAGTTTTTTTGGTCTTTTACAAAAGTGTCATGTCTGAGTAGAAGAAATGCCACATATTGCATGAAAGTGGGCAATAATGGGTCCTCCTTTGACCAAAGCAACTGCCTGGCACAGGGTTGGCACAGAGGCAATGAAGCGCTTGGATGTTCTCTGTTGCCAATCCAGATGTCACACGCCACAGAACTCTCAGGAGTTGAGCTGCTGTGTTCGGTCCTCTTAACACGGGGAACTGCTCAAACATAGTTGGATGGAAATGCAACATTGCCACAGACTGCTAATAAGGATACTGGAGAGGAACCAGTGTTCTTTATGCTAGCCTGTGTGCAACATGAGCATGTATTTTGCACATATTAACGACACTGATAGATCCAAATCCATCTTTAACGGAGGAGAGGAGGATCGAGGTGGTAGCCTTGTACTCTTAATACATATTCTTCATGCAAATAAGTAGTTGGGTTTATACATTTAAGCGTAATTATTTTTGTCTTCACAAACATAATCAATTTGTACTTATTTTTCTAGACAAGAACCATGTGAAAAGTACTATGGGAGATACAAATATATTTAATTTCAACTGCCTATCAAAGTATTTTGCGTTTGACAAAATCACCATTTATTTCATGCTGTATTAAAACAAAATATTTTTTTATCCCCTATGGCCCCTCTTTAAGAAAACTGCATCACTCTGGAGCCAATAAAGCGTAGACTAATTTGCATTGTGAAACTACCATCTTCAGCCTGGCAGCTCGGCTTTGTTGAGTGCTTGTAGAAATAGATTAAGGCTCGTCTGTTTTAGTTGCAAAGATAAGCCGTATCTAGGAAATAATGCGTCTACTACTAAGCATCCCTAGCGAAAACATGTAGATGGAAAGAGTAAGTATATGTTGACGGTAAATGTTGTTCGGGGTGGAGAAGTAATGATATTTGGGGAGATGTTAGTCACCCCCTCTGTGTGCAGACCACAAGTGAATGACTTTCATTAGATTTGTTTGACCTAAATTAGGTTCATAAGTTGGAGATAAGATAAGTTGGTGTGTTCGCTAAAACATGTTTTTCACAAAATATGATAGGGAGAAGCTGTCTGTGTATTGCAGTGATTCTCCTCTATTGGCTCTAAAGAAACATAATCCCCCCCCAAAAATAGAAAAAAAATAATAATTTTGTCCTAAATATGTTTGTGTAAATTCAACCCATTATATAAGCCACATTTCTTTTCGAACAAAATTATCTGAGCTTCAATGTCTGTCTATTGGGTGTGGTGCAACTATACTGAAGCCTCACATATTGTCCTGAAGTGAACTTTTGAACTGTGATTACATTGTTGTCACACGTTGTAGCAAATAGATTTCTTTTGCAGAAAAAATGTGAGTAAAATGTATGTATAATTGGGTTGTTAATAGCATATTCGCTAGCCTGAACAATAACTATTAATATCTGATAATGGCAGTGACTCCTTACACATAAAAACGACAAACTGATTGTTGTGTTGAAAAAAAAAAAAAAAGAAAGACAAATGTGTACTTTGAAAATGAAAGATCCTGGATTCAAATGAGAAAAGTAAAGGCAGAGTTTCATCTGGTTTATCAGCCATCACAATGATGGAAGGTAGCTCCAGTTTAGCGGAGGTGTTTAAAAGAGACTACATCCTTAATTTTTCTTTTTTTATTACTTTGTGTTATTACAGGGTTTACATTCCATTTTGTCAGCTTTTCATCTGTCATAACATGTCAAAACAGCTTATTATTTGTTTACAGATTATTTTGTGAGCTACTTAAACATAGACTTGTTCAGAAATAAAACAGTACATATTACAAACTGGCATTAACATAAACTCACAAAGTAATGCCCCATTTTCTTTTCACTACACTTGATTACTGTGCTTTTTCTACCTGAACCTGCTGTGCGACGCACTCAGGCAGGTATTTCTCTGCTTCCCACACACCTTGTCATATATCTGTTTAGATGTTTTAGGTCTTTGCATTGTATACCTCTAAAGTTTTAGAGTGTTTTTTGAAGTGCCATGAAGAGTTTCGTTATCAAGCATCCTTCAGTCATTCAGGGACACGCGCTCGCTTTTCGGGGAGCTCCGTCCAAACCTGTGTTTTTCCACTGTGACAACGGTGTCCTGCACTGGCATGGAGAACATCCAAGCCATCAATGCCTCCATGCCAGTGCAGTGCCAGGCAGTGCAAGCGGTCAAGGGGAGGGCCCATATTAAGTCCCACTATAGCGAAAAGTGGCATTCGGGAGGTCCGCGGGGGAGGGGGGGGGGGGGGGTGGTGAGCGAGGTCAGACAGACAGTCTGCCCCCAGTCATCAAACCTCGCACACACACGCACACATGGTCTCTGGTGTGTGTGTGTGTGTGCGCGCTCGGTTACAGGCTGCCCGTTTGTGTTATGTCGTGTTATTCGTGATGGATGACTGAAAGATGCACGTAGAGGCACACGCCTGTAACGTCACATGTGTTGTCGTCCACTGAACAAATGAAAGACTACGATGCGTCATACGTAACTGTTGCAGTATGTTGCGTTATTCTTGTTTATCTATTTTCTGTTGATGTAAAGGATGGACAGATAAATTATTTGCTGGGAATTGTTATAGATATTATAGAACATATAAAACTTGTGGGGATGGGAGGGGGGGGTCTCAAGTCTTAACAATACATTAAAATTGCATTCAGCAATTTCTTTTTTTTTGAGAAAAGTAACAATATGGTTAATTTATTTTGGCTGCCTATGGGTTTCGGAAGAATCAGGACATTGCTCTTGCGTATCTCAGAAAGGATTTGTTGGCACATTGTCATTGCAGCAAACAGGAGTTTGACATAGCGATCTAATTAGTTTGGATGCGTTCTAGATATGATGCATACATTGATTATTTGATGGTGCTGAGTTGATCAACCTGACTGTCAAAAATAATCTGCTGATAAATCTACTGTCTTGTACAAAACGTTTGTACATAGATTGTACATGGTTTCTTTTTGTATTTTCTCAAATTAAAATGGATGTATTTGTGTTCTAAACCTCTTTATTATTTCACCTACAAAGACAATGTTTCTTCTATTATTATACTACCTCACTTACCTTCCACTACTCTTTATTCTAGACATTAGGTCATAACACTGGAGATCATGGTACTTAATTACAGTCAAGGTATGACTATTTTACTTATTTAATTATTTCATTGATGTTTTTAGGATATGTTGTATTTCCCAATTTAAAATGTAACATATTTTCAGTTTACGGCTGTAGCCTGGAGTTACATAATGTAAAACATACCATTTATTTCTCACTGTATTAAATTTGTATAGCATGTCAACACAATTCATAGTTAAATGTTTCTTTAAAAAGCCATAGTAGAGCATGCCATTAAAATATACTTCACTGTCAGTATGTTATGAAAAAGTTATTGTAAAAGCATTATGTGCAATACAAAGTATAGAATGTAGAAAAAGAATAGTACAGTATTCCGTAAATAATTGATAGTATAGCGTGAATTACAACTGTGTTTGAAGGCTGGGTGAATGTGAGACCAACTATTCAAAGAACACAGTGAAAGAACTTCTGACTGACGTACTAACTGACAGTGTCATTCTCTCCCGTCTCTCACTCATGAAACAAAGCTTCTCTCAATATACTGTATGTCACGCGTGTAATTGCACGGTGTGTTCACTGCACCACTAAAGGAGTGCCTCAAAGAATAGAAAAGTCAAAGTGTAGCATGTCAAAAGTGTACAAAGAAGTAATATTATAGAATGGGATAGTATGTCGAAAGAATGATATATCAAAAAAGCTTAATAAGTGTTGGTATGAAATGTAGGAACATCAGTCATACTGTGGCATTCACAAAAAGTTGAAAAGAAGTTATAGGATGTGTGACAAAGTGGAAAAAAGGCATATTACAGTCTGTTAAACAAATTAGTTTCAAAATCAAATCTATTATATGCCGTAAAACCCTAATATTGTATGCCATAGAAATATTAAAGTGTGAAGGTTGTCATACAAAAAGTCTAGCATTTATGTATAGCATGTAAGTGTAACATGTCTAAAAATTCACTTACCTGAAGCATGACATAAACATCACTTTACTGCGTTCCTACAAAAGGCAGAAAAAACACTGTAGTGTTTACCGTTAGTAAATCAGATGATAAAAAAAGAGGCTTGAACGGTAAAAGTATCTATTTTCAAATGCTGCTCCACCCTGATCCAGAGACGTACACGACACCCCCATTTCACCAACGGAGCCCCGTTGCTTCAAACCATCACACAACACAGAAGAAAAATCTATGAATTGAAATAACAATAAAAATAGACACTCACCTTGTTTATTGATGAAAGCTCATTCCTCATCCCTTTGGGAATAACACTGACACCAAGCCTCCTATTCATCCAACACTGTTACCTGTTATGATGAATATCAGAGCGCATTAACGTAACACTTCACCATTTCACAGTTCTTATACAATAGGTGCAGTGAAACTGACCTTGCCTTCCACCTCGGGAGGCCGAATATGAACGGGTCGGTGAACTCGCATCGCCGCTCCGCTTATTTATTGGCATTAGTCGTGATTTATGTTTGCTGACATGCTATTAGCTGCTCCATCACTTTCACCAGCCAGGCTGTCAATCAACAGGGATCCACGGTGACGTGCAGAAAAAGCCTTGGAATCACATTCTGTCCACACTGGCTGGTAAATCTCTATGGAGGCGGTGACGGAGGATGAGGACATCACGGCCACCGTATGTCGCCCTGTTGTCAAGTCGGGGCTGTGAAGGTTTGGACGTTGCGTTACCCGTTATTCTAAGGGGCGACTTCTACGTCATTAAACCAAAGCAAGCTCATTTTGAACCCTTTGTGCAGCGCAACAGTCTTTCAAGTGAACTGATCGCATTCTGGACACACTGCGGCCAAACCCGGTGCTTGCGAGACGTCTCCCGGGAATCCTTCAAACACCGAGAGCAGCACCAATTGAGAGGTGTTGTGATGGGGGGGGGGGCAGGGGAGGGGACGAACCCGGTCCCTCTCACGTAGCTCGGAATCATTGGACATCCCACGATTCCCTGGGCCCTGCTCCCTCCTCCCTCCCTCCTCCTCCTCCTCTGTCAGACCCCTCAGCCGAAGTGTGCAATTTCACACTCCAACGTCAAACAGGCGGTCAGAAGGAGAATGTATGACCCACCCTGGCATTTGTCCTCATTTCTCCTCTCAAATGTGCAAACACTATTACCCTTGGGTTATCTTAAGTGGCGAGGTGAAGATTCGCAACCTCTCCTCTCCTCCAGACACCCCGTCAAGACACGACAAGCGGCGGCGACGCAGTGGGGGTAAAAGACGGAGAAAGGCAGAAGGGGGAAAAGCGATGGAAATGGAGCAGATGTTTTTTGTGGCTGTTGATTTGTGGCCTGATAAGACCGCTGCAATTGATGGCTTGTTAGTGGGGAGCGGCCCCTGTGTGAGTTGTTTTCAAAATGATTGATTTACAATAAAGTGGCTCCGGGTGTGCTCACGGAGGCAGAACTGATGCAGATCGATCCCACCGAAATTGATTGATCAGCCATTTAGCTCGGCGGTGTGTTTACTGAACGAAACCGAGCAGGACCTTCCTCCAGGCGTCTCTCCCTCCATAAAGCAGAGGAGAAATGCCACCTCTGGGCCCGTCTCATGGCTTTAACGGCGGCAGAAAAAAACAAGCCATATCAGAATATGAACCATAAAAATGTAATCACATGGCGAGGAACACTGGCATAAACGTTTACGATTGTGTACTTTATTCGGCTATCAACGTGTCCTTCTGTGACTTGTAGATACTGTGCCTTTAGAAGCAATGACTTAGGCGCACAAGGCAAGGGAAGGTATACTGTTTGCCTTATCGCAGTGTCACATTGAGGCTTTCATGGGGAGGCTTAGGAATAACTAACAACCGGGGATTTCAGTAAACAAGCAGCTCTTTGTCAGCCTCTTAAAGATGACACACCAACAACCTTTACCTTTAATATTGTTAGGATGACTACCAGAAGTAGATGCAGAATGGCCCTCCAGTGTTAAAGTGCCTGGCTTATGAACGGTGTCTTTAGCAATGCTTCCAAACAGCGAATACGAGGCGTCCATGTGTACATTTGTATTAATGGATAAATCACAAGGACAATGTTTACCACGCGACTTCGGTGACTTTCCCCGAACTTCCTGTCTGCCAAAACAAACCTCTTCACCAGTGTGTTAAGGATCTAAATCACTTGTCCGCCGCCGCCGCCTCATCCTGTTATTTGGATAATTGCCAACAAGACCCAAGCCTTTCCATTCTCCCGGCGGCATGCAGCGGCCCCATCATGTTCCTTATTAACAATTTTACACACTTGGCCGCAGCGAGAGGGTGTCAGGATGCCAATAATATTTACCGTCTGCTGTGCGGGCCGTTCAGGGGCAGGCTGAGTGTTGCTGATTGCCCCGACAGAAGCTGACAGCACCCTGAACCTGAGATCCCTGCAAATCGACTCAGCAGAGTGCCTCCTTCTAAAGGCAACTGGCTGTGGCCATCAACCGGGTGATGGAACACCGGCGTGAACACAAACAAAGGCAATGTTTCTTTTCATCTTTAAGCATGCATTGCCTCGTAGAAGGTCATAAAAAAAAAAATCTATCTCACACAGACTGTAGGGCCTGAGATCAGATGAAGGACGAAAATCGTGGAAGACAGACCTTTGCTAGAAGCTTTCTTAAATTTCACATTGAGAATTCTCTTTTTTCGGATTTGTAATTATGGGTCATTTAGTAAATTAATGAGCTATAATGTTTAATAAAATTTCCAAATGCTGGGAGGAAGGTATATATAATGACTTGTCTTGGGATTATTGAGCTCCCTCAGTCAATCCATCCAGTCCGTAATGATTTCCATAACATTGATGTGAAAGATGTTGACACCAATTATTGCATTTCCCTTTGACCCCTGATGATTTTGACAGGGAGTGTTAAACGACGCATTCAATCACATGTACATAATGCGCGCGCGCACACACACACACACACACACACACACACACCTCAAATCACATCAATATATGTGGCTGCATGTGTGCACAAGAAACAAGTGTGTTTGTGCGTGCGACGCAGACTTAGAGGGACGGACCGACCCCATTTCAGCAGTGATAATAGTTTCCATGACAATGAGGCATCCTCAGCGCATCAGTTGTGGCCCAGATAAACAGTGATCCTTTACGCAAACAAGAAGGTCATTACAGCGGCTTGTCAAATCAATGCCCAGTGTGTCCAAGTTGATTAAGACATCTCCCCTCAGCTCTGACACTCCGTCAATAGCAGTAGGGGCACAATGCAGTGGGGGGGGAGGTGGTGTGGGGGGGGGGGGGGGGGGGGGTTTACTACCGCTTTATCCACACGCACGCACGCACGCCCACACATGTGCGCGCGGTACTCAGATGATTGGAGTGAAATACCCATCAGTCAGGGAGCCGAGGTGGACTAATGATTCCCTGTGCTGCCTATTAGAACTACATGACAACTCAATCCTGCTCACAGAGAGAGAATTGGAGGAGGGGGGGGGGGGGGTTTGGTCAAAGATTGAGTGAATAAAGACACAGAGGAAGAGAAAGAAAGAAAAAAGTGACCTTGTAGCAGCATCATTTGAGGCTGAATTAAATTGGCAGGGGCAGTTAATCTTTACCTGGGGGCGATTAACCAAATTAAAAGGAGAGCAACCAAGGCACAGAGGTTGCCTTTATTCTTTTTTTCCGCCCGCCGATGCCATTTGCAATTTGTTTTATTGTGGAAAAGTTGCAGGGTCTTCATATCCGAGCCCATCGCTGGCGGTTGATGGATTTTCTATCCGACAAACAGGTAACAGCAGGTCGTCATTGTAACTGCTGTGAATCATGAAATCTAGATTATGTTCTCAAATCTGGCTGCCATGTTGCAGATCATCATCATTAACATTACAGGGACGTCCATTTCAAAATATTTTCCTCTTCCTTTTCTCACACAGTACATCACTTTCTTCAAAATGAAGGACTGAAACTTTCCCCCCTCTCTGAGATGCTTATTAGTGGTAAGCTATTACTTCTAGTTTAGCCTCTGCACTCGATCTCGCAGCCTCTTTCTTCTCACAGGCTAATCAATATATTTGGAAAGACAGACAAGGTTAGGCCTGTCCGCCTGTCTGAGAATGAGACGAAAACAACAACAATGCTAATACCCCAATGGGAAGGTTCACGGCGGATTTTTACCCACACAGAGAAGAAGAGGGAAAAAAAACAATCCACCTTTAGCCCAGGGATATTCAAGCTAACTCGAGGGAGAAATTCAATACTTGATGCTATTGGCATGAGATCCCCATATGCATATTTGAAATGGTGAAGGATTTGTGTAGTTCGTTATGAGAACAACTCTTCTTTCGCGTATCTTCAGTTTTGCCGGCCTCAGGCCGAGTTGGGCCAATAGTGAACACGCTGCGTTATTCTTTACGGCAGGAGAATGTATTCTTCTTCTCAAATCACACTTCAGGCATTAAACATTTCAGTTATAACCTAATGGCTTTAGCTTCTATCATTGTGTAGTAAAAACAAGTCCATTTAACAACACGGGGCTAAAAATAAGTTAATTTGCTAACAAAAACAAAGCAATATAAAACAGCATATATTATTCTATATTTATTTCTTATATTGCCGTATTCTCTCTCATGAATTTTCCCTGTATCCATAAAAAGTAATAAATACATTGTTTGGACTGTCTCAATGAACTGGTTATTATTCAGTCATGTCATGACTTTTCCAACAATACAAAATTCAGCATATTGTTCTGAATTTATTCTCTTAAGCCAAATAAAACACACATTTGACCTTTCCTATAAAACACATTTCCAAACAGGGATTTCAAGTACATTTACTTCCCACTCATGTAATGACACTTCTTCACCCACAATGTGCATTAGCCATGAATTAGGTTACTGTAGCGTTATTCTGATTCGGCCACTTTATGCATCCCCCGACCCCGACCCCCCCCCCCCCCCTTTGCTAGCCAACCGCCTTCTGTCTCAATTTACAGAAAGTTATACATGTGCAAAAGATCGCAAGGTTATGTCCAACTCTTGAACTCTAGTGTGTGGACTCAATTCAAGGCGTTTTAGGGCCTTCACAAACATGTGGTACATACTTAAAAATACTAACATTATAGAGCAGCAACAACTATTTCATATGTGAAAATAGAATGGAAGTGGCTCTTCCTCTGTGTCTGTGTTGCTTTCAGATGAAATGATGTTAATTCCTCATTACAAGAAGCCAAATTGCTGTACGATGCTATAAGTCCTTTAAATGCTATACACAAAGAGAGGACTAATATACTTAAAACGTGAGCTCTCTACAACTGACCACCAATAAAACTACCACAAAAGCAAGATTGGCAGCAATAAATAGCTGCTCACCTTCAGAGAATTCAAGCATTTCATTTGTGCTTAGCAAAACCCGGGGAGGTGGGCTGTATCTCTGGATGCCCCAGAACAGTGTCCCTCACCTTTTCCTCACAATTTCTCGTTGCCATGTGTCACCATTGTCATCGGCCCGGGGCAAGTTGAGCCGTTCGCCCTCCAGAGGAACCCTGTAGGTAGGAAATACCACAAAGTCTGACGCACAACACACACACACACACACACACAGGCCACACCACCGTCCAACGACAGCATTCATTTGAAAGGAACGAACATTGTTTACATTTCAAAGACATTCATGGGATTTTCTCTCTGTTATAAATTGTAATGTCTTCTACCTGCAGGCTTTCCATGGCGATCGACAATGGCAGCCACATGCACCGCAGCAGCCAGTTGCACGACGGAGTGTGATATCATTGGTAGGCAAACATCACTCAGCTCAATGTACGATTCACTGTTCAAGTATTCTCTCGTGCCTCAGTGGAGACATGCAGAATTGGTCGTGTGTGAAAATCTCCCATCTTTCCTGAGGGCTTTTTCTGGTCGCTGTTTGTGTCCAGTTTGTCAGATGGTCACAGGACGCACGAGCATAGAAACGCGCAATCAGCATCTCCAGCCCTCAGGACCTGCTGGAGAAGAGAAGGAAATGCCAATATTTCCAGGAATTTCATTTGAAAGGTTTGATTGTCCAAGTCAGGCTTGTTAAACCAATGGCGGATGATTTGGTGGAGGTTAAGTATTAGCGGTTAGGCCTTGGGGTACAAACATTAAAAAACCAACATTACAGGTCCTTTGCCATACCATTCTGCATAATTACTGTGTGATGTCTGGCAAATGAATACATTTGTTGTTTTAATGATTTAGCTGATGTAAAACAAAAGCGAATGTGTCGCTTTTAATAATCATCTGTTAACATATGGCCATTGGGAACTATTATGTTTTACGTTTCTTCTACATAAATGTGTTATTTTTAAAATATTCATAAAATATTTTGAAAAAGCGATTCAGGATAAAACTGTCAAAATTTTACTTCAAAAACCGCATCAAACAATGTTTCACTTCAAAACAAAACATGTTGCATTGTTGTTGCACAATATTTAGCACTGACAATAATGAATATTCATGAGATTCTGACTTTGCAGCCCCTCAGGATGGTTAAATTAATTATGCTAACAGGGTCATTTAACTGCTTTATTCAAAGCAAGCAATCCTCGTGCAATAAATGACACAATAATTACGCACACAATCTAACAAGAGGACAGTGACAAGTGGAGGAGCGACAAGCTCATCTCCATAAAGTACAAAGAACACATTTACACACACACAAAAAGAGGAAAATCCATACAGGCAAGATGAAAGAATAACAAAAGCCAGCTAGCGGTTTTACATCCACCGCCGCTTCTCCCTCTCTGAGTAGTAAATATGATTTGTTATCACGTGTTATTATTTAGCGTTATTCATCTCCTCCGTCAGTGCACACAGAGGGGTAATAGAAATGCCACCAAGGTGGCTGATTTACTTAGTAAAAATTTTCATCTCAAGGCTTGTGAGGCATGATTGGAGTCTGTAAGAGGAACGGGAAGTCATGCATTATGTAGGCTCATCCGACACGACCTTGAGACTTCGGAGCGCGGGCCGTACATCACCATCAGAGCGACCTTCCCATTCCGAAGATACATCTGATGTGTTTAAGGCTGTTTTACAATGCATTAGGAGGGCTTTACATGTGCTGAGCTCACTTTATTTGCTCATACATTTCACAGCAAGAGTTTAGTGTCAGGCTGATGGGGAACATTCGCAGTGACTGAGTCACTTGTCGAGACAAATGAGCCCGGTGGAAACAGGCCGAGGCGGTGGATAATAAGCATTTCAAAGGAAATTTTCGCTTTTCCCCCTTTGCGTTCTCTTTTAATATAAGGCACATTTACTATTCAGCGAACCCTTGTTGATTCCTGCTCATCGTGTATTCTCATGCACTGCGATTGATTGACCTGCATCTCGAAGACAGAGATTGGACATCATTTTTCCCACCGAATGGTGCGGCGTCCGGATCAATATTCTCACTGTTGGTTAAGCTTTTTCAACCTTTAAAATATCATCTATTCCTACTCCAATCGATCTCTCTCACATAATTGTCTGAATTATTTTTGTCAAGATGCTTTTTTTCCGTACATCCAATGACATTTGGAATGCCTGAAGGTCTTGTCACATGACCCGTTGAAATACCCGAGGTAAAGGGCACAGAACACAGATTCATTAGCATGTTACATTTATTGTCCATGTCTCCTCCTTTACCCCCGGTCACCCCTTTGAGATGAACATGTGGGGAGAGTGAGGCCATTTTGTATTTCCATATAAAAAGCCCGATAATTATAGGGAGAATGAAGACGGTTGTCCCCCTTATCAAAGGAAATGATAAGGGAGTACCGGGCAAGGTGAAAGAACAGAGTCCATTTTTATATAATTGGCAGTGGAATTATTTATGACATTAATTGCCACATTATCGACTGGCTGTCAGTTCCTGTGTCAGTCCGTCCATCTTTCTTAGCAGAAAAAAAGCCAGCTCAGCCTGTTGCCAACTGACAAGCTAATTACTACACCACAACCCAGAATGACAAATGTTACTCATCTAAGACGGGCCCGGAAATAAGGGCCACTCCGACCTCCCTCTCCTTTGGCTCCTCTGGATCAAGTGAGACAGTGGTGGGTTGCCAAATGTCCCCAAATGTCTCCAGGTGCAGGAAGGGAAGGAGTTTATATGTCAAACAGAAAGAGAGAGAGAAAAGGCGGGGGGGGGGTCAGGGGGGTTCTAGAGCCGGGGGGACAGCTAAATCTAAATCTCAAACCCCTCCTGTTTGCTGCTCTGCTATCAGTGGCAAGTTGTCACTCATAAAGACATGTCCCTTTCTCCTCCCTCTGCCTCCTTGTAAATTTGCATTAGCTCGTGCCAATCAGTCATCGGGCTCGCGGGGTGATACGTAGTGACAGGGTGATCGCTCCTTAGTTCTTTTGACAGCGAGTCACACGATAGTGTGTCTTTTGCGGGGGTGAATTGCACCACCAATGAGTTAGAGAGCTCAGAGATTATGCAGTATGCAAAATACATTTAAATATACCTCAAATATGAAGTACAATTTCAGTAAAGAAATACTGTAATATATATTACAATTTTTGTTACCATTGTGTACATGCTCGTTTTTGTAGCTTATGTAGGTGAAAAATTGCGAGATCCAGCTGCCGTGTCCATCAACACTACACTCAAAATCTGGCAGATTAGAAATCTATAGTATAACTTTTACCACATTTACCGTAGGAATGTGCTGCATATTTAAACATGATTAAGATGCGTGCGTTGTGTGAAATCAAATTTCAAAATGGTTCCCCATGTTTACAATGTCCCATTTGCATTGAATTTTCAAGACACTGCAAAAGTCGGAAATAAGCTCAAAGCATTGGATATAGAAAACATGTAAGTTCATGGCCACTGCACTAGAACGTCACCCATCTGCTGCGTTCAGCCAGGACCTTCCCAAGTACGAGCGGCGGGTCAACGAGGGGGGGGGGGGGGGGGGGGCCTCGCCTGCAAGTCGGTGGTTGCGGCCTGCACCTTGATTAATTTACCGTCCGTGTGTTGCAAGGCCTTCCGTTCATCCCCTTGCATGCACAGAGGTGCCCGTCAAGCGCGTGTCAACCTGCTCCGGCGCACTGCACTCCACGCCCATCCGGCGGCGCGGTTTGTGTTGGTGTGGCAGCTCGGGATACGTCCCTGACGACGATGAGAAGTGACACACAGCAAACTCGGTGTGTCCCCCCAGCCAGCTCCGGTGGCTCGGAGCCTGTCAATTCCAGCTCTGTCAGCGGCACTGGCTCAATGGCAGCGCCTGTGACACATGTCACAAAGTTTTAAATGTCTGCTCTTTTCAGCAGGATGGCTGGGTGCGCGCTGCAGCCAGGGGAAGGATGACATTTTGTGTCGCGTTGGAGGGGGGGGGGGGGCGGGGGTGTGGGGGGGGGACTTGTTGTGGCTCCGCTCTTGCTACCTCCTCCGGCTGTCAGCCCCGGTTTCCTGTGAGCATATCAAAACACAGACAAATAAACCTTGTCATTTTGAAACGTCGGCACTAGTGACCAGGCTCCTGAGCGGCGCGCCGGCTGGAATATGGTCACACGGTCCCCTAGGAAGGGGGTACGAGCTCGGGAGAGCGAAACACGCAGGACTTTCACGTCCACGCGAAATAGAAACAAGAAATAAACAGACACAGTGAACAAACACTGCACGAGGCTATCTGTGACCTTTTTTTTATTGGCCTGTGGATGATTGACGTGTAGGACTGAAGCGCAACGTTTCAAATCCAAACTACACGTACAGCAAACATCTGATGATCTCCAGCTACTTCACCTTTAAAAAGGAGCACGACATTTTATTTTTTAGGCTTCATAACTTTAGCCGAGATGTGAAGTCAGGGAAAATCTTTAGAACCACTTTTGAGGTTGCAATCATCTCACAATGGCTCAGTAGGTTCTAGACAGGATAAAATATGAATGGGATGGACATTTGCACACACAGTAAATGATGGAAAGGTGGAATGTCAAATGTTAGACAAACCATTTTAGTCATGAAAGAAAGATTCCTGTCAGAAAAATGACATTTTTGTGAAAACGTTTGATTTGTAAGGTTAACCAAGTCATAATAAACACATTTTACATACACACTCACCTTGCACTGTAACACTATAGTGAGGAGACAAATATAAAATATGAACATAAAAAAACCTTCAAGAGAGAGACAATATTCCATTCAAAACAACTTTTTAAAGACTAGGTATTATTCTTTGTTTGCAATGTATTAAAATACTGTAATGAAAGAAAATAAAATAATATTATTTAAACTGGTCAAAGACACAATGTGGGAAAAGGCAAAACAACATGAAAATGGCCACATAATGATATACCTGAATACTGGCATACTGATCTTTATAAAAAATAGTTTTTTTTTTTTTTTACACTAAAAGCTGCATTTGATAAACACAAACTCACTTGTACTCAGATATGAAAAACACATCAGACGATTTCTTTAGAGACACAAAGACAAAATTCATTCAAACACAAGAAGAAAACGCATTTTGTTGTCTGACAAAAACTAAACAAGATACACTGAGCTCGCTTCAGGCAATCTTTTTACGTTTTTCTGTCAAACCTGGCATTGTCTCAGTGTTTTAATCAGCAGGTATATGTTGTATTTTTTTGTGTGCTCGTGTGAGAAAGACAAGAAAGAGAGAGAGAGAGAGTGCATGTCATGTCAGACCCCAGGTGTGTGTGTGTGTGCGTGTGTGTGTGCGTGTGACCATCACCCCTTTCACCCTTGATTAGTGGCGGTACGTGACGGGTGATCCATCATGGCTGTCAAAGAAACTGGTGCAATTGGAAGGCTGTGTTTGTCACTGACTGTGTGTAAGGGAACAGAGAAGAGAGAGACCTTGCGTGTGTGTCTGTGTGTGTGTGTGTGTGTGTGGTGTGTGTGTCTGGCCCTGTACAGTTGCCGATGCTCGGAGGCAATCGCGTCAGTGCGAGTGTCATCTCTGACTCGGAGCTGGAAGTTGGGAGGCAGAGGCGGACCAACCACAGCAGAAGAGGCCGGAACTATGGAAAACTAACATTTCCCTTACATAGCAGATTCTTTTGATGAAGTTACAAATAATTTTTCCAGCGGGAGATCGAGTGGCTGCATCCCAAGATTGATTTGATCCTCTTTCACTCTGGAAGCGCTCCTTGTCACTCATGTCCCTCTTATTTTTTTTCCTGACCAGCTGTCCATCAGAGTTGGTCGTTTCGGATGAATCTGTTGCCTTCCGAGTGCTTGCCATAGTAGATGTAGCGACACTTGGCAAATACCCCTAAAACAGAGTGAGAGAGACTCGAGGTGAAGGTCATGCTTGTAGTCCCTAAAAATGAAACCCGAAAACATGAAACATTCAACACTCAAAAATCAATTGGAATGCATTGACTTTTCTTTTCTGTGAGACCCTAAAGGACACAGACGTTCCCTTTGAATGAGCATAAAACCATGTTCGTTATCTCCTGTGCAGAAACTCCTCAGGGCAGAGGCTGTAAATGGCTGGACCGGACTGGACTGAATTGGAGGAGAGGTGTTGCTGGGAGGAACGCACATTTTGTTCAAGACCAGTAAGTGTTGCTTCCGCAAAGTAACAAGCTCTCAGGCACCAACCTCTCCGACACAGACACAATCACACTGGCCCATCACAAAGCGCGCGTATGTGCTGGTAATAGGCCAATAAAACACAAAAATAAGTGAGGCGCTGAAGAACTCGGCACTGCATGCCTTATACGCAATATCTTCCAACTGCAAAGTTGCATCCTTAATATGAACAGTAGGAACGGATAAGTTTAAGCAACGTGAGGTCATTTACGAAACCACTACCCACGAATGCAAGATGGCCGAGCTCTGTGGAGCGCCTGCTCCGACTCTTGATGTCACAGCGCTCCCGCAGCCACTTGATGAATGTGGCGGGCCGCGGCTAGGTGTCACCTCTCACCAAATGAGGCAAGGACAAGTGGCATTAGTGCTGTCAATGATCCTCTGGCAGCCGAACAGATACAGCTTTCACCGGGCTTTTTAAATAGACATCAAGTGTATTATAGCAGGAGGGGAGGGAAGGGGGTGGTGGGGGGAGGCCGGGACAGAGAAAGAAGGAGAGACTTATGGGAGAGGCAGTGTCGCGGAGGGATGAGGGGGTGCTCCAAGCACACAGTCCAATCACATAATCCAAAGAGACATTGTCATGGGCGGGGAGAGAATGGCAACTAAGTGACAGAAAGCAGAGATAGGGACAGAGATACTGGTGCCATATTAGTACCCAGCATATTCTGATGCCACCCTCAACTCTAACCGAACCTGACACATCGCTCTCGTTCCCCCACTCCCTCTCTCTCTCTCTCTGACTCTTCAAAGTAGGCTCTACGCAAGTCACACGCGCACACACACACACACACACACACACATATACAGTACGCAGACGTACACACAGGCACACACCAGTCCCTCGCAGCAGAAGTGGGTGTTCTGTCAGGCGGAGCAGCCGTACGGCAGCAGCAGCAGCCCACAGGCCCGAGGACAAGCTCAGTCAATCTAAATCTGGACTTTGTAGTGGAGCAGTGCTCATTTCCCCTCATAGCCCAGATACTTGAGGTGATCCAAACACTCAAGTGTGAGGAGCTGTCACCTCAGATAAAATCCGGGACCAGTTCCATGGCTGCCTGCTCTCTCCCCGGTGTGCGAGGGGTACATATATGTGACAGTGAGGAGGTTTGTGGAGGTGGGGGGGGGCGGGGTTGAGTTCCAGCTGCCGCGATTCGCCAGCGGGTGATGCGGGTGCCGCGGCTGGAGCGTGTGGGCTCGACACCACGGGGACTCGTGGGTGTCTCACAGCGCTACGATCACATGGGCGTCGGGCCCTTCGCATAGTCACAGTTTACCCGGCGAGAAGCTGGCTCTCTTTAAAAGAGATTTACCCCCCCCCCCCCCCGCCGCCGAGGTACCGGAACCAAGGCTCCTATAAGGCGTTACCTACAGGGCATCTATTTTGTAAGTTGCAACCAATGCCTTGCAGAGATAACCTTCACAGATGAAGGGACTAAAGCCAAAGGCCCCTCAGGTCTTCACACTCTGCTGAGCTCGTCGCTGGCCCCGTGGGGGACTGAGAGGGATTTGGAGAAGGGGACACATTCGGGAAGAGTCTCCGGCACCAATCACGAAGCTCTGGCGGTGTGTGACCTGTGACTCCACAACAGCTCTTTTAAACAAGGAGCCATAACTGTGATCAAGCGAGAAAAGGAAGGGTAAATGAAAGGTAAAGGGAGAAGAAAAAAAAGCAACAACAGGGACGAGGTCCGTTTCCCAGTGGGTGAAAAAGTGGCTCATAAAAGTGTTTCTTAAATTTCAGTGCGAGCTCTGGATATTCCGCGGCACTACATTAAAAGCCGTGTGTTTTGTCCATGTACAGATTGCAGCTCGCTGCATTTCCCATCACAGTGAGAGCTTGCTCTTATTACGCGAGGAACCAGAGAAAGATGGGGTGGTTGGAGACACGGAAGGGAATAACCAAGTCCAAAGCGCACTCTCCTCAGGCTCGTGGGGTTTTCTCCTGATCATCTGATACTTAACAACAAGCGGTACAGAACCCGGTAATAGTCGCGATGCGCTCTCCGTATCCCAAGCCATGGATGAGCGAACGTGAATCAACACCCACATTCTCGACCCACAAGCATCGCAAACCCATAACACACTTAAAAAAAAAAAACGCACACAGTGAGAACAGTGGGAGCGGCCATTAAAATGACAGCTTAACAAAGCGATGTAGAGGCCGCCGTTTCCATCATGGCCTGGCGGAGGAACAACCGGGCCTCTGTTCTGCATATGTCACGCGGCGCCGTGTTGCTTTTAAGGGGAGCGGCTGACCCTGTTGTCTTTATTAAAAAGGCCGTAGAGCCTGTATCTTGCATCCTCCTCAGGGTGAGCGTTGCAGTGCTGGTTCGTATTCAGGCAGTCTAGTCTTTTCAGAGCTGATTACCCAAAGCATGTGTCCTCTCTGCGGGGGCGGAGGGGGGGGAGGGGAGGGGGGGGGGCTAGATGGGCCATTTCTGCCACAGTGTGAGTAAGCCAGCTGCACAAAGCCTCCACAGCGCTCAAATATGACACATATGGTAACAAAAGTTTTTGTTTTCACGTACTGTATATGTAATGCACAGATCGAAACGGGTGAATACTTTGTCAATGTGGATTTTCTTTAAGGTTATTCCTTAAAATGGAAGTCAAGCACAAAAACGAGGGCTTCTACTCGGTATTCCAAGCCATATAAATCACAAAGTCTGCTTCAAAGCTCTGCATTAAATCAGCACGCACACACACACACACACACACACACACAGACACACACACATTTACCTACACCCACACACCCACACACACACACACACTTACAAGGGAGAGAGAGGAGGGAGATGGAGTGGGTTTAATGATTGTTCCCTGCATAAAATCAGCTTGACTCTTTTCAAGGGCCATCAATATGTCACAGAAAGACACATCCGACGGATGTAGCTTTTAACATCATGGTTATCTATTTTCAGCATGAATCCGCTCCCTCCACTCCCAGTATCTTGTACTTTCATATCTAGCCTCGCCTTTCAACTGATTCCACTCCATCTTTTTCTACCCTCTTTGCTCTCTTATTTGCCGTCTTTGATTCCCTTTTTTTTTTTTTTTTTTTACACTCTCTGACTTGCTGATTTTTGCCTCCTCCGCCAAACTGTCCCACTTGACCACTTAGCCGACAATTCCATCAGTGCTTCAATCCATCAGGGAAAAAAGTGCAATGAGGAAAAAAATAAAAAAAAGCCAATTAACAAGTCAATTACACTTTCTGTATTATCTCCAAGGGCTGAAATAACACTGCCGGCAGTGGGGGGATGGGGTCAGATGAAGCCGGGGGCAAGCATCCATAAGACTTGGTGCGCGAGTGACTTATGAGCTCGGGGGGGCGTAGGCCGCTGTGACACGATCCATCTCCGGCTGTCCTTTTATCAGTTCAGCCCAACGTCATAAGATGGAGTCGCCACCTCCTCTCTATAGGGAGCCCTGCAGATAGATGACCCCCCTGAGTCCCATATATCAACAGTCAGTGGACTGTGATTCAGCCCACTGATAGGCGAGCTGGCACACACACACAACACATTGCCACGGAGAAGGTTAAATTGTTTCGAGGTAGTAATGGGGTGCTTTATGTATGTTAGTGTGTTTAAGAATATGAAACTAATCAATCTGTTTATCCGTCAGCCCAGAAGAAGGGTTTTCTATTATTTGTTTTTCCTGATTTTCCATTTTACTGATTAAAATGAGGTTTTGTCACCTTCAACGATTCTTTAGCATTGGCCCGCTATATATACTGTGAAGGTCATTTTACTTCACGTCATTGTGTTTTACAACGTTTCGTTACATCACGTGACCTTTTTTGGTTGCTTTGAAAGGTATGCTTTTGTTTCGGGAAGAATGATGTTTAGACTTTCAGTGATTCGGTATCGTTATAAGAGAGTGAGTGAAGGAGATGTTAGGACCAAATTCTGAACGAAATAGAGCCGAGGGGAAACTCGCCGAAGTAAAGCGCATTGATGGCACAAAGACGAGAACCATTTTTATTTTTTATGATGCACATTTCTCACACAAGAAACGAGGGCTTAATATGACAATTTGAAACTAAATCCATCCCTATTTACTCATAGAGTCCAGAAATCAGTTAACTATTCTATGCCTGGGGGGGTGGGGGGGGTCACCTGTCTCTCCTGGGTCTCAAACTAAACCCCTCCCTATAACTTAGAAAATTAAAATCACATCTGTTCTCTCCAAATAAAATATATTTAAACATAAATGGCTGTCATTATGATGCATGCCCTGAGCACAGGCCTTCCTTGTTTTTCTTCCTGGCTGTTTACTGCGGCCCCAACAACTGCAGAGCCTGCATGTTCTCAACTTTGGGCGTATTGATTCCACTTTTAAATAGCTGCCATATAACCCTGGGACATCAGGAAGATTAATTTGCGTCAATGTTCATCTGTAATTCATTAGCCATTTATACTCTCCACTTCCACACGGGCTATCAGGGAAATGTGCCTCATTTTTCAAGCAGGCAGAGGCTGGGGAGAAGGCAGAGAGCAGGAAGGCAGTGATTAGACAGGCTGCAATACAAAGAGTGGTCTAACCAGCCTGGAGTGCATTGCAAGGCGCGCGGGACAGCAAATGCCCAGCGTGAATAAATACAGTCTTATCGATAGTACGTTGTGCAATTTGATAGCAATATTTGAAAGGCAATGCATACTCTACTATTGGGTATCAATTGCTAATTGATTGTAATTTGCACTAATGGTCAAAACCCTCCACGGCGACATGCCGGCCCGTCACGCTTAGAGAAAGACAGCATAACCGTTGCCTTCTTTGTTGACATTTGACGAGGCTCTGACGTCAGATTTTCCAAATGCTCGCCTGCCGTGTTGTATTCTCCCCGTCAGTCAGCAGCGTTTAGTCCTACGCCCATTAAAAAAAATTAAAAAATAATAATAATAATCATATTTCGCCATCACAGTGCTAGCACAAGTGTATACAAACAAACTCCCTGTGATGCACTGTGTTTTTTTGCTTCACTTCAGGGTCAGGGTAGAGCTGTGTAACTGTGTGCATGACTCAGGTAAAAAATAAATAAACATACAAAGAGGACCAACGGGTTGCAAAAGAGGGGAAAGAGTGTGTGAGTGGGAGACGGAGACTTGATTTGCTATTGCCACAGGCTGATTGGCTGTCAGGGGGAGGTTGCTGAGTCGTGGCTCAACCAGCTCTGATCAATACCGGGTTGATTTTGCGCCGCGCTTCTCACGCAAAGGATCGCACACTTTATGTATCGATTATATTTCAAGCTTATTGCCAACGTTGGTTCACCTCTGAAAAATGACACTCAATCACTGTCAGCTCACTAAATGGCTGTAATCAAACACTTTAAATAGACGGTGGCATTATTCATTGATGGGTGAATTACAGTTAACCAGACGAATGCCTATCAGTCTTTGTACATCCAACTTATGAGGATGGGAAGGAAATTGAATTCTGGGGCAAATACATTTTGACTGAAGCAAGAGATAACCGTTGGGGGGGGGGGGGGGGGATAGGTGGGGGTCTGATGAAAAAGAAATGGTCAAATTAATTTCAGTGACATTTATTCCACTAAGAACCATGAGAGAATACTGGTTACAGTAGCTCTGGAGTCGGCAGATAACGGGAGAGTTGCTCAAGGCGGGAGACTGAAACAGTCCTAAATCTCCTTGGACAGCCTTCCTCAAAGCGTCCAATATCATCTCGGCAACTCACTACACAACACTGTGCATGCAACCAATCTCTCCTGTAAGCACAGTAATGACAGGGTGGTTATTTACTCCCTGAGTTATTCAAAGGGTTCATCTACCCTTAAGGGGAAATGCAACCACTAATGATGCCAGTAATCATAAGTGCTCATTTTCTCCGTCAACATGTGGATCACAAATCACTACGCGTGCACAACACACGGCCTGACACTGATCGATTGTGTTCTTCATTATACCCAGGATTTCTAATTAAACGAAAAGCGCAGATAAGTGGTTGAAACCTCTGACCGAAACAGAAAGAAAAAGTGAAAAACGCAATTATAGGTTTGGCTGTGTTCAGTAATGGTGCCGTTAATAAGGGCGGCTGGTGAGTCACTCAATGAAGGTTTAATCACTGGGACAGGATTCAATAACAAAAGAGCACAATATTAATCACCAGAGAGTGATAACTTCACTGTTCATCTCTTTGACATTGGAGGAAGGGATGAATTAATGATGCTCGCCATCCGAACACATTAAATAATAATTATCAGGCAAAACAGCATGAAAGGGACTGCATAATGAACCCCTTTGTCAGGTCAATTACAACCACATAAAACTGTTCAAAGGGAAGCAGCTTGTTACTAGATAGCCGTACTAGAAAAGGACAGCAGTGGCTTTATCAGTGGATGGCGCTGGGTGACCTATTCCCTCTGATATCAGGCCTTAAAATGCGTTGGTGGGTTGACGTAACGGTAATACTTAGAGGGCACAGAAGAGTTCAGCGAGGAACGCGTTGAAAAGTTGGTAAGCAAAAGATAAATGACGTGACGATGACAGCGTTTTGCCGGCTCTGGAGCAATGTCACTCACCGAGTGCCACGTTAACTAAACTCAACTACACAGACGTGAGACGGACTTCACGCATCAGTGGACGGGACGGCACCTCGCCTGTCAGTGGGTATTTCCATCAAAAAGATGTCCAGAGGATTTAGCCATAAATGGAACTGCTTCTTTATTTTCGCGCATTCATGGAAGCGCCACTTGTACCGTATTCTCCTTTCTTCATCAAAACACGGAATTGATGTTTTGTCCATAAAGCGCTCGCCTGAAGCACCGCGTCGTCGTTGTCGTCGTCGTCGTCTTCTCAAAGCTGGACATCGATCGCCACGCGCGGCTGCCAGCACTTCCGAGACTCTCGCTTAAACAAACAGCGCGGTGACCTCCGGTGTGGCGCGTATCAATACTAAGCCGCAGTCACTCCCCTCAGACGCCGCGGCTGGCTGCACCTGCCTGACCGGAGTGCCCAGGGGTTGGCTGTACTCCTTCACACTTCCTTCCTCCCCCCCCCCCCCCCCCCCCCCTCCCCTCCCCCTCTGCAGACATCAAACACTTATTACTCCCCATCTTGGGCCCCCGCTAACTGACTGGCCTGTCTGGGCCACACGTGGACCCCATTATTAGAGTCATTTCAGTGCCCATACTGACGCCTGTTAGGCAGCTCTCCACCTAGGGCTTCTGCTCCCCGCCCGCCCGACTGAGCGCCCCGGCCAGCCAAACGGTGATTGGACATGACATGGTGACAGAAAACAAGGGGAGAAGGGCACTGGAAATAAAAAAGAACAGAGATGGCAGAGTGAGGCGGACGGAGAACGGGGGGGGGGGGGTTGGTGTGTTCGCCGGGGCCCTCGTGGCGCAGGGTGCGCCCATCGGCCCGCGGATGAGCGTTGGCCCAAGAGCCGCGTGTCACAACGGCGGAGGGGCCGGATCACTCACGTCAGGGCTTCATCTGACTGGAAGATATCAATCTCCGGGCCTAATCCAAAAGGATGTGGTAAAATATCCTTTAACATTGCTCGCCCGCCCTGCCTTTGCGTGTCCCCCTGCTTCTTCTGTCTCTCTCACAGCTGAAAATGTGTGTAACCTTCCTTGGTGGACCTCAAATCGACAACACTCATTTTCACATCCCATTTCCTCCGTCTCTAGCGCTGACAGTCAAATGATGACGGACAAAACGGTGCCTTGACATACGGCATTTAGAACAATTTGCCACTATATGTGGCAAGAGAAATTATAGGGTTATACAAAAAAAATAAACCCAAGTGCATATTGTTTTGTTGTTGTTGTTTATTTTATTCAAGATGAACATGTTAATGTAATTACAATGAGCTTACTGTCTAATGGGTAGAACAGCCACACTTACATACATGTTGATTATTGTGTGTTTCTTATAGATATTAAAATCAGAAATAGATCTGAATCATTTACAGAAAACGTCGACAGAATACAGCATTTAGCCTGCCTGAAAACCAATGTGTGTCACATTTGTTTTTTGGCTCCACTGTACCTCTACTTCTCTTAATTAATGTGACATGCAGAGAGTGAGAGAGTGAGGGAGTGAGGGCGGGGACAGAGAGATGGAGCTATGAGGGAATGATTAACTGTGGACCTGCTCCTCCTTGTGAGAGATGGCTTTGCCTCTACTGCTCTCCCCGGTCTTCCATCGTCATTTCCGTCTCTCCCTCACTCTACCTTTTCTGTGTCTCTCTTTGACTCACACATGTCTTTCTGTGCCCCCCCGCCGCCCCCCCCCCCCTCTCTTCCCCACCCCCGGACACTCTCGGACTGTCCTCAGCCCCCCTGCACATCTCCTGACAGGTAGAATAATAACGCTCGTACATCACTGCCCCCGAAAAGTCCAATAACCTAAATCTTCACTTGCCACACACCCTGGGACTCAATTACTTTATTGACATGTAATCTTCATAAGAGGAGAAATATTGAGCATGTAAGGTCAGCCGGTTATGAAGACATATTATCATATTATCTGCATGAGTGTTGTAGGGGCTAGGACCTGACAAAGCTAATTATAATGGTACATGTTTCAGAGCTCAGAGCGTATTATCTGCTTGGCTGCTTGGTTGAGCCACAGCTGAGGTACGGAGGATAAGGGGGATGAGATTTGAAACCTGAAAAGGGGGGGGATGGGTGTCATCGCAGGGCAAGGGAATTAATGAAGCCAAATATTATTGACTGCACATTACCCCAGTAATAAAGTTGTATTTGTGAGGATTCGGCATAGTCTAAACGGTATATCACAACACAAGCTGACCATGGAAGCTATTTTAAAAAGTAACCGTCGCTTCAAGTATAGCATGAAAAGTGAAAATAAGCTGTTAGTGCTGTAGCTTGAACAGTTCCTCGGCCAAAATGTCACAATGGGTTAGTGATGGCAGGAAGGAAAGATGCCCAGGGTGGTGTTATCGCTTCTCTCCCAAGGTTACCTTAATATTAATATTACTATCTACTGCCCGCTACAATGGTGCAACACAGTCTACAGCAGAGGTTCTCCCAAGAAAAATGTATTCCGTCTCTACCACGAGGGTACAGTGCAAAGGAAAATAAATGCAACCAAGTCGTTATTTTAATCTGAACGGAAGTAAATCGAAAGGGCACGAAACAAACCCTTGGCTAGCCCTGGGATATTCCAACTCAGGGTCACAACGCGCAAAACAAAGAATCCCGCTGCCAGACATGTGGACGTGTTCATTCCACTTCATCCAAAATCATGCCCTCTTCGTCTGCTTCTGTTGTACAACCGTCCCAAAGCTTGGTTCAGAGCTGCTGCTGCAGAGGATGCCCGAAATGGTGTGCAGCAGTTTGCAAACTGCCAAGGGTCACGTGTTAACACTCGCTAATGGTGTCAAATGGACAGACATATTTTAGCTTTCTTTTGAGGGTCTCCAGGCACTCAGCAATACAAATAATGGAAAAGTTTTCAGTTTAAAAAATGAATTGTTTACTGGGATTTTCCCTCTGCGTTTGGTAGTGAAACACATTTATTACAGCAGTGCATAACAACCTCAACAATCAAATAATTACATCTCTCTGAGCAGAGAGGATATGATTTGATGGTTACCAATTCTGAAGGTTTAGTTTGGAGTACACTCTTGTCCTGAGGGAGCAGAATGAAGCAAACAGCCTTTTAAATCACAACAATCTGGGATAGATTCATGTGTTTGACCAAAATGACTCAGTCAATCCAATCCACTTGCGCTGGAGCGACACACCGTGCCAGAAACTATCTGCAAATTAAATAATGATGTTGAAATAACGTGTCTCCTCCAATTATCGTGACAAAGAAACCTGCTGCATCTGTATGAAGCAGCTTTGGCAAATCAAAGTGACTGATTAAAAGGTTGTTTTGGTCCTCCTTGCATTACAGTGACCTTGCTCTTTTCATTGGTTGAGCTAGAATGTTGATGCCACTACAAACATGAAATACCTGCTACTTCCTAGCGCCCCTTCATATTTTAGAGAGAATAAATTAATGTCAGTTTCACAAATTCACTGTGATCAGTGACTCGTATCTAGTTAAACTAATGGGAGGGAAGTTGACACACAAATCCGCCACACTGGGTCTGTGTTTTTGGGGGGCGGCTTGTGCATTGTTCGTTCAGATGGAAAGCAAATGCGAAGTGCACAGGAGGCCAGATCTATAGCACTGGAATCCCAGCATATTGGCTAATAGCCTTCTCTTCTGTTTACAAGGAGCAAATCCGACCAAGGCTTTCACACTGACCGATGCAATGAATATTCTATACGGTGCTTAATGTGAGCTATGCTGATACTCTGACAACAGTCTGTGTTCAGACATCGCATCTTAGTGTCTCCAAATTGTATATTGATGTCTAGGCAGCTGACAATAAATCACTGGATCCACCGGTGAGTGAGAAAAACAGTTTAGACAACGGCCCAACGGAGCTTACCGTAATTGACAGATGAGTTTTGCTCTTTCCGCCACAATAGCTTTGGAGCATTGAGGACACCTGCAAATGAGTGTGTTTCCGTGTGTGTGCGTTAGAGGTTTAAGGACCTACGACCACTTTAAAAGATCACTTTAAACGGACTGCGCTTTACATGTACACAGTGTGTGCGTTAATATCATTCATGTACATTTATCTTCAAATACTCCCGTGTTGCTTAAAATAAATAAATCTCGGGCTCCAGACATTGTCGACTCGCTTGAGAACGTAGAGTTTATCAAAGCCTCGAGGCAACGCAGATTGGAGCAGCACTGCCGCGTATCAAGGGAGTGCAGCAGCTCGACGGAAGAAACCAATTATTTTGCTAAAATCCATTTGATATTAAATTTCATTAACAAAGTAATCATGAATGACTCAAAAGCCCCAACATTTCTATAATTGTTCAATGCAACATCTGTCCTGTTTATACAGTGTACTACATGGTTCAACAGGGAATGTTTCAGTGATTGATTGCCGCAGTCTGCTATCAGGACAACGCTTTATTTAATTATCACTTTTTTCCTCTCTATATCGGAGAGTCCATGGCATGTATAGCGTCTTACAGATAAGTTTACCACAGCTGGGTATCCGTGCAGAACGATGAACTGTCCACCAACTGAAGTGGAATCTAATTCGTTGGAGCCATTAACCAGACTAGAATTAAAGTATATCTCACAAACATCTTCTTCATCTTGAATGATGTCAGATCAGTTATCCTGTAATTACAGACTACAGTTTGCTCCAAAAATATAATGTATTGAAAACGCCCCGATTAAGACGTATGACCCATCATGAAAACAACAAGCCAAATGTGTTCAGCAGGTATTTAATCTCAATGCGTTAACTTGCTATATCATACAATCTAAAATATGCAACAGTCTGAATCGCTGTGTAAACATCCCTGTGTAACACGCAGTAATTATAAAGCTACAATGACATATCGAGGTCTGATCATGTCCCCTTTAGTATGAGGAGTTGTCCAGCATCTGCCGGCGCGTTGGGAGCTATTCATCAGAATGACGAGTAGCAAGCGCCCTCACACAGGCAGACTCAGCCTGCTCACCCAGCAATTTGTTTCAAAGGGTACTGACACAGAAACCGGTGAACTCCACATCCATCCTGCTGTAAAAATATCCAAAACCATCTGGCAGCCAACCCCCATCCTGAATTATTATGATGGACTCCCACCTTTGGAATCCATAAAGGCCACAAAAAAAAAACCTGCTCCGACTTTTAACTGAAAGCATGGCTGGAAAACACGGGGCGGCCTCTAGGTTTCCCAAAACCGCAACAACAAACCACAGTGGAAAATGAGTGATTGCATGGCTGCATTAGCAATACCAATTCCGGCGCTGATTAAAA
Organism: Pungitius pungitius; assembly: GCF_949316345.1. Taxonomy (NCBI): domain Eukaryota; kingdom Metazoa; phylum Chordata; class Actinopteri; order Perciformes; family Gasterosteidae; genus Pungitius; species Pungitius pungitius. The sequence goes on along the minus strand of NC_084912.1, from coordinate 7,416,167 downwards.
CCGTGAGACCCATCTACTTTGGGTGATTTATGTTTGCTTCTCCAGAATGAGCGAGGCGCAAATAGAAAGTAGACCGACGTTTTTTTTCCGACCTGAATCGGGCTCAACTGGGCACAGAGTGTCACGTCTGTCGGATTTGACACGTCTGAAGTCGATGCCAACGTATTGCCTCAAACGTCTTTGTGCCTGAGCGAGGTTCAAAGAGTTTGTCCAGCTGGGTTTGTGTCATCATAAATAACGGGCTTGTCTGTGCTTCAATGGGACAGTCAAGATTTAGTAGGCAACATAGAAAATGGAAAATGGTTTCAAAGTTTGCAATCATCGTATTTCAGCGCTGATGGATGTAGAAGTTGAAATGTTTTGCTCTCAGACTCGGTGTTCAAACCCTAAAGTAGAGTAATGTAAGTGTAACTGCAGCATTAAACGTGTATGTAAATGTGTATGCAGCCTCCAGATGGATAACGTTTACATTGAAAATGTCTAATTGAATCTACGTGATCATCATAATGACATTTGGATAACTTCAGTCAAAACACTTCCAGCACACTTTAAACTTTAAAGCAGAGAGATAAATACTTACTTTTACTCCACTAGTAAGACAAACTAAGAGACAAATAACCGTGAAAAGGCTCAAAAACCGACAGCCACATCTTTCCCCTTTAAGTTTTTGCTGCATACGTCAGACATCAGTTTTGGGAACTCACTCAGGGAGACTATGTCAGCAACATCAAACAGCAACGTGAAAAAACAAAAGTGTCCCTGACATTCCCCCCCCCCCCCCCCAAAACCCCAGCGTGAGCGGAGTAGCGTCTAATGGCGGAGAGATAATGACACCTGGTGACGGGCCAGCTTTCTCAAAAGCAGTTTACGTTACAGTTCGGCCGTTAGGCCCCTCGTGGAAGTTGAGGAGGTTACCCTGGCATTTTAATCTCGCCACGCTTCTGAACGAGGAAAAGCGCCGGGCCGATTGCCGGGGGAAGTAATAAAAAGCACAGGCCCGCCTCCAGAAAATGAGCTCTCATCACTCGTGGACGCGGACGGCGCCGCGTTTCGTGCGGTCTCGGCGTAACGGATGGCAGGAGCAGTTTCGCCTCGTCCCATCTCCCCTCATCCGTCTCCATAGGGCGGCTTTAATGGAAATTCATGTCGCCGAGCCAATCTACTCCGGGGAGGAATAATCTCAAATCATCCTCCTGGCATAAAGGACATGAAGCCTGTTGGCGTACACGGGGAGGGTACACGGCGCCGTGATGTACGGCGGGGGCCACCTTGCAGAGGAGTAGAGGGATGGGCCTGCATGTGTTCTCGGGTCCTTGTTCTTTCAAAACAAGTCTGGGTTACAAAAAGGTATGTGGAAGAGGATTAACAAGTAATAAAAGGGAAGTGGCCACCACACTCATACACGTAGTAAATACAAGTGAATTACCGTATTATGTATAGTATTTTTTATTGTTTGAATTAATTTTATTAATTTTATTATAGTCTGTATTTGACTTATTTTATTATTCACTATTCAAGCTTTCTAAATTTAACTTAAATCATTTAAATATATAAATCGTATATACACTATATAATGTTGACAAGCTACTAAATATTTGTAATGAACTTAAAAGTGGAGTATAAAGTGACTACGATTAAATACAGTGTAGGAACTTTCCAAACTACTACTGAGTTTTTTCATGTTATATAAAAATCCAAGTACTGACAAATGAGACCATATATTGTACTTTTTCCATTCTGTGGTTCTATGTAGAGGACAATTTTACACGTCTATAAGAAGCCGATCTTGGATACTTTATCAGCTCACAAACTGGCAAACACTGCATCGAAATTCAATCTCCGTGCCGTGACGAGTGCTTGGGAAACACTTTTATAAACTGTGTGCCAAGGAAGAAGTCCTTGTCTTGACTTTGTCGATTCACCTCGTGGAGCCTGGATCAGAGGCTCACTGAACACACGCTCGTGGCAGAGGGATCCGTGCACACCGCTCTCTATGAAACGCCTCGCCATCCGTCATTTCTCCATGTTGAACACATGGCGTTGTAGTTTACAGAGAGCGGTGCTGCGCGGGGGGGGGGACTCTGGACTAGTGCGGAGGAAAAGCTGGCACTTTGTTCCTTCCATATGGCCCGGTTCAGTGGTGTTGGGGCCAGTGCAAGTCGTTGCATTTCGGAGGGATGTTTGTCGGGGGGGGGCAGATGCTGCTGTTCTAATCGTTACGAGGCTGAGTGAAATGTCTTGCAGAGCACGTACGTGTGTCTAATGGGGAACGTCAAAAGGTGCTCTGTCTTTTCTCACCACCTTCCCGGGAGGGGACATTTCAATACTCATGGAGCATCCCGAGGCAGTGCAAACCAGATTGTCAGCCGAGAGGCGAGAGTTTCGGTTCGTTCATCCTGCATATTTCAGAGTGACATCTGAAAATATGATGATAGCAAGATAAGCAGGGAAAACCACTCTGAAGAGAACAAACAGATGTATGAGGTAACCGTATTAATGCATTTACCAAAATATTCCGTAACCAGAAGCACATGCTCACTGTAAATAACAGGACTTCATGAAAAGTTCTTATCTGTATAGACAACAGCATCTTATCACTTCCCTTATGAACAATGTAATCGGCTCTAGTTATTAATCAAGCAACACAAAACTAACATTGTAATTTAAAATCGTCAAAACACACTTTTAGTTTTTCTAGGTGCATTGTGCAAAGGAACACGAAGTCATCATTCAGACAGGCAACCTTTCCCTTCACAATGACGAGAGCTAAGTTTTAAAACTACCAGTTTAGTCATCCATTAGTCATGTATCCCATCCAGATGTCTGGTGGAGGAACGGAGGGGAGGAGAAAGCAGCAGGTGTAGATCTTTCTGAGCCCAGCTGAGCTCTAAAAGGCAGCGCTTAGCACCCACAGCTCCGTCATCTGGCCTCTCCCCTGTCTCCGCCAGCCTTTCGACAGCCCATTCCTCATCATTTACCCCTTTTTGGCAAAGCCCAGAGCCCTTCTAATGGGCTGCTCTGAATGCTTCCAGATGTTTGTTTATTTGTTGTGCAGCAACTATAAAGCAGTTTACTCTTAGTTTGGATCTGTTCCCATTGCTCCAATTTCTTTTTTTTTGAGGGGGGAGGGGATGGGGGGGGTGTATGGGAGCAATGGGGAATGTAGCAGGGTTTGCTGTGCGGATCACCCCAACAAGTAATGAAAGCAAAAACTGTGACACCCCATGGGTGTCATCAGGAAGGAAATTTCTCCGTTTCTTTTTTTGCATTGGTGGCAGCTTTCCTCCTGGGATTTTAATAAGAGTTGTGCACCGTTTAAGATACATACATGCAAAGTAGCTGGAAGCAGGCCCAGAACATCAAGATTAAAAGGGCCCACGGCTCAAACTGAGGCAAACTTCAGGCATTTCTGCTCATCTGTTTACTCGACACGGACTAATACATCCCTTTCATTTACCGCTGTCGGGGGCTGAGGGATGGCCTCTTCAAATTTAAACTGACGTCTGTAAACAAATGTAGTAAGTAGTGCTTAGTATAGCTATTGAACTATACAGAAATGAATGGTATTTCATTAAATCTCATGCGTGTACATAGATATCAATCAAGTCTAGAGCATCTTTTCTCATACTTCTAAACAACAAGTGTAATGAGATCTATGGAATAAACATTTGAATCCTAGAAAAATGACACGCTGGTAATAAAAAAAAAAGCAGCACAATGTTTACATTCCATTGGCTGTGGCCTAATCCTATGGTACAAGGCGAGTCTTCAAGAAGACCCACTTTGGGCTGGGACTCCATTCATGACTACTAGATTTAGAGCTGAGCCGACAGTCGGACCGGCACTAAGACTTAGAGCCAAGGTGACAGTGGTGGAGGATCCTCAGGCCCCTTCTGCCAGACTATATACGCCACTGCTCTCGCCTTCCCCGAGACACACGGGAGCCCCCGCAGTCCTCCTACACTTTATCTTTTGTCTACCTCTCTCTCTCATTTTTAATTCCTGTTTTTTTTTCTTTTTTTTCCTCACAGTTTAACACCAGTTCTGTCACTGTCTTTTCTCCTCCACTTCTTCTTACCTTTGCTCTGTCTCTTACTTGTCAGATCTGGTCTATGGAGTCTCGATATAGATTTCACTACCACAACAGTACCCACTTCACTTTCATCCCTCCTCTCCTTCCTCTCCGCCTTGTTTCGCTCCGTCTCCTGCAGGGTTCGGCTCCTCCACCGACCGAGATAAGAGCTTATCCTGGAGTTTTGTCCTTGGTTTCCACCCCTCCTTCTCTGGGCATTGACCTGCTAGCGCTGCCCTCCTCTGGGAGCTCCTGCTTGCTGTAATTACCTCTGGCACCCAGGCTCTCGGGCTTCCACACACAGGTGACACAGTGGAAGGGGGGGGGGGGGGTGAGGGGAGAGGGTTGATGGGAGGAAAGGGAGGTACTTTCCGAGCAGCCGACGGGGCGATGTCAGACGAGCTTCTGATCTGCCTCCTACTCCAGGAGCAGGGGGGAAAACTACAGAAAGGATTTCCACTGCTTAATAAGGATGTAATGATTCCTCATCCACTTCAACTTAGTCTATTTTCTTCTAAATCTCAAAACGTTAGGATTCAAAATAATATCATTGCAGCAAAAAGGACTTTCATCTCATGTTCTGGTGGTTTCTGTGCACGGACAAAACAAAAGTAATACTCACAACATGTATAATCCATACTGAAAAACATCCTGTATTTAAATCAGTAAATGCTTAGCAGTACCGTCTAAAAATATGTTAGTGTGAGCGTCTCCAGCGCGTACAATAAACTCTGATAAGGATGTGTAAATAAAAGGGAACCACAACGAGCCGGGGTAAAGGGCTGGAGGCGGGGACATAAGGACGGGGTGAAGGGCGAAAATGAGGGCTGTGTTATCGGAGGCCGCAGCACTGCATCGTAAAAATAACAAATGGAGACTGTCACTGCTTCGCAGATCTTAGACGAAGGGGAAAATATTTCATGTCAGTTGCTCTCACCTTTAAATGGACTGTTCTTAGCCAGGTCTGATTTTGACAAAGCACCGGGCCCTTCCTGTCCTTATATCCAGTGAGAGCTGCCACCATTTGCGCTTTCGTAACATAGATCTGCCCTTGGCACCATCAACGAGGGGTAGAGATGCTGTGCTACCGTGCCGGTGGTCGACCCATTCCAGGTGTTTTGCATCGGAAGACAGTGATGAATGTCTCAGGCACGAAAAATGACCTCAGACAAAAAAAACTGCCTGAATCTGGATATACTTTTCTTCTGTTTTTGCTCCACACTCGTGGCTTCGTTGGTCAGAATAACTGCAGTTTGCTTAACTGTAAAGTGCACATTCAATATACTAATGATAATATATAATTAATTAATGAATAATTATTGTTTTGCAATAATGTATGTTAAACTCTGCCTTTTAGTTATATATTAACCTTTTATCTTCACCACTTTTTATCAAATGGTTATCATTGCTACTTTTACAGTGTGCTGACACCTAGGATTATAAATGATCTTTATTAAATATATAAGTCTTAAGATGGTCAAGATGCTATTTTGGGTAGTGCAATCACACACACACTTATAAAATGCTAGACTCAACGTTGAATTGCATCAGATTTAAGTCTATGGATTCAATAAAAATAAATAAGTATTTTTACATGATCTGATTTATAATAAAAAAAATTGTACAAAGGTTTTGTACATTGACCTCAGCAAGAGAATCTGCTCCAAATGCACAATTATTTTCAAATAATGCAGTGCATCTTAAAATGCGGCGGTTGCGCGCTAAGGAGTTGCTAGATAATTACATCGACTGACTACAGCGGGTCAACATGAGGCCCAATCAATGTCTAATATGAACGGATGAAGGATACTCATGCATGTGTGCTGTGTGAGCCCACGCGTAGATTCAGAGCTGCGTTCACCTACATTACTCGGATTTATTCCCGCTATCAACACATCACACGGATGAAATGAGATCAATGAGAATAGATATCATAACTCCAACACACGCCCACTCCCTGTAGCAGTTTGGGTTATGATGCATAATTGCATAATCCGTTGGTTCACCTTTTGATTGAATGTATGATAATGTACTGTTGTCACTTCTGGTTTACTTTAAAGAACGTCTGAACGAATGCGTGTATGAATCGCCTGAATGAAAAGGTTATGAAGTCTTTTTAATCCCTTACCTTTGCGGTTCTTGGCATCTCTGGATCCTCGGGGCAGAGGAGTGTAGGGCAGTGGTTGACTTTCAGATCCAGTCTCCTTAGGTGGCTAGGAGTTAGGAGACAAACAAAAGGAATGAATGTTTAGAAGAAAGAAAAAAAAAAACGTTGTTACTGTTGCTAAATGTGATCCAAAATCCTTTCGGATTGAAACAGGAAATGTTAAAAAAACAACAACAAAAACGTCACCTGTTATAATACATAACGTGGCAGGTCATGTTTTATTACCTCTCGCATTATGTGGACTTTCACTCGCGTCTTTGATGATCTGATCTACGACCTGGTCAGGGAGGAGAGGTCTTAACCTTCACTCAGCCATAAGCTCCAGGCTTGAGTCAACTAAAGGCCAGGTGTCACTCACTCTGAGCAGGGAAAGGCATCCCGGTGAGGGAGTCCTCTCTACAGAGGCACGTGTTTAATGACACATTACTGGAAGGTGAGACGAATGTGTGTATAGATCCCTGCATCCATCGATGGAGGGACAAGTCAGCGGTTCAGGCTACACGACAAAAAGAAAACAAGAGGCCTGAATCTGCGTTGTTCCCCCGAACAGGTCGAGAGTTTCTCGTGTTTTTGCTCTTTCATACACTTTCAAGGTCCAAAACATCCTCCTTCTACCCTTAGCCTTTTGGCTGGTGGTGCAGGCAGGCAGTTTATCACCAACACAGCGATATCCGATGCCTTTGCAGAAATACTTTTCCTTTTCTGCAGGAAGGAATTCGCTCGGTCTTTAATCATAGCAAGGGACTCAACTGACAAATACATATTAGGGACGGTTGGGAGCTGCATTTTTCCCACTTTTATTGTTGTTCCTCTACATGCCCATGCATAACCTTGAGAAATGGAACCGTCTGCGCTGTTAAATGGAACCATATTCTTCACGTGCAAAGAGAGCACTGTGAATTGAAAACGATCACATGATGTGCTTTCAGATAGCATCTCTGAAAGGCATTAGAGCTGGCCAGCACGTGTGTCACATTACGCCAGAGAGAAAAAGGGCAAAAATGAGCTTATTCTCGGACCTTACACTATGCTGGCAGGTTGTGCCTTTGAAAGAAACAGCTTGAGATAGAAATATTGTTTTGACGGCCTGCGACCTGCTGCCTCTGGAGAGGCTTAAACCGGTTTAGAAATATCACAGATCACTCCGTGCTGTACACTGTTCTTGTATGGAGTGCGTAATGCAAGAATTAAACAACACCAAAGAAGAATATACATAACCTCATCTCTAGAAAAACCACCAGGCATTAATTTGCATGTCTGTTTGTTTTTTAAAGGTAGCACCGACAAAATTGATATCGAAATACCACTACAAACAAACCTCTTTTTTTCCCCCTAAAGTTGTAATTTGGTTTTAAAATAAATTTCTACGGCTGTCTCTGACAAATCTTATGAGCTAACAGGACCAATCGGCCGTTAAGACTTTTGAGCCCCCCTCTATTTGATCCACCTCCATGCTCCTCTGCGCCCCTGCTTGCCTCATTTCCTGGCCTGCTTGAAAGATCACAAGCCCGGGCCTCCTCTGTCCTGCGTGGCCCCCAAAAAGCCCCTCTCTAATCCCGCTGTTTGCTCACAATTAATCTTTCTAGTTGCCACATTATTAACAGCACCACCCACCGACTATGTTAAGGGGGGGGGGTGGAGGACAAGGAGCACTGCTGGGGCTAGCTGGATACTGAACAAAAGCCTACGGTTGCTTTCGGTCCCTACGGGGCTTCAGCCGCTGGCTTTCGGTGTGACCACCCACCGATTCGCCTACGCGGGTATTTTGCCTACAGTCCATTCAACGTCTGTGGTTGTTGTGCCTTCGTGTCCCATCCAGAGCAACCCTTTCACCGTATCCACCAAACAATAATCTCATGTCCTGATCCTCCCTTTTCTCCGTCTCAGACCTTCCTCCCTACGCCTCCACATCTGCACTCTTTCACTTTTGTCAACAGCCTGTCCAGAGGAGGAGAAGCAGCAGTGGTTGTGATGACAAAGCACGTGCAACAGTGAAGGAGGAATTTTTCCTTGTACTAAGGAGGATCGATGAATTGATGTCGGAGAAATGTGTCAATACATTATAGAGTTAACACAGATGGACTATAAAACTAGTCTTTGCAAACCAACGTGATGTTGTTCACAATTACATTGTTATAATAAATGAAAGGTATTACAGGACTGTGTGATAAACAAATGAAAATCCAAAAACGGCATCACTATCACTCATATTTAGTTCTGAGCTCTCAACAACAGCTTCATCTGTGCTCTTAGTCTCTTTATTCCCCCTCTCCTGTATCTCCCTCTGTGCTTTTCTTAAGTTCTACCTACACTGAACAGAGGGAGGTGCTGCTGTGTCGTGTATTTAAGATGCTCCCGGACCCCTTTTTTCCTCCCTCTCTTCCTCTCTCGCAGCCTCTCCGCTGTCCAGATTAGTCTGCTCATCAAGCTGAGCATTGTTTTAATTTGCTGGGCCCGGGGCATATGCTGAGTGTTCACATCGTTATTGTCTCCGTGCAATGTGAGTTATCGCCACAGCTTATGATAATGCGCCACAAATTTACAGGCCGGCGAGCACCATGGATTCTAAAGATAATAAAGGCCGGACGGAGGGGGAAGTGGAAATAAGAGGGAGAGGGAGAGAAATGTCGAAAGTGTGTGCACGGGTGTGTTAAAGAGAAAAAGGGTGGCGTGGCGGAGACGGGAATCTCTGTTGGATGTCATTATGAAAGATGATTCCCGTGCTGGATAATACATCACACCAATGCTGTCTGTCGCCTCCCTTTTCGGTGTTGTTATGCGAATAAATGGCGATAAACCCAGAGGCAATAGTGATTATTACTTCCAACAAATCACCAGGAGAGAGAGGAGAGGAGGAAGAGGGAGACAGGGGAGGGACGAACATCCAAGGAAAAGCAAAACACAAAGAAGGGCTCATAACCGCCTCCTCGCTGGGGTTCCTGAAGATATGAGACACCAAGAAGTGAGTCGGGGAAAACGTTTTTCAGATGTAACTGCAACCAAGTTTACAAAAGTTTTTGCCAGCTATGCTGTCGATTCCAAAGCACAAAAACGGTACAGATAAGATTTCCCTGGAATTAATTAGGGCCTTCTTGGCCCCCACAGTGTGATGCAACCCGCTGCTTTTCCTTTTTCCCGGCCGTGGACCAGCTCATCCCAACACAGGTGGCTCCTGACTTGCCTCACCCTCACCTCCCTCTTTAAGACTGACCAGCAATACAATCTAATTATAGCCGCTCTACAGAGGGAGACCAGTGTAAACACCGGCCTTTTTTTTTTTTTCCTTTCTTTTTTTTTTATCTCCTTATACATCTGGACAAGTAGACAAAGTGCTAAAAGGAAATAAATGTGGCCTGACAGCCACATCAAAGAGTTCAGCCAGAGGCTTAATGCTACTTAGGGCACAGGAATGTTGTTGCTAAGCATCAGCCCCGCAACCTATCAGGGTGCAAAGAGGGCCCTGTCCTGCCTCGGAGAGAGAGGGAGAAGGGGAAAAAAGAGAGAGAAGCGGAGAGGAGAGCGCGGGAGGGTGAGGGAAGAGGGGCTGACATTGAGGGGAGGCTAGGGACTCAAGGAGATTTTTGTAGCTTAAAGCAATTGTTGGAAGAAACAAGCCTTCTGTTTTGTTTTCTCTTGACACCATTTCTGCTTTTTGTGCGTGCAAAAGACATGTATAAAAATGTCTTTTGATATGTTTTCTCTTTTGGTCTATATCAAAATATTTCTTTTGTGTCGGTGCATGGAACTTTTTTCACATCTTGTCTCTGTAAACTGGTGCCGCTTTGTGATCGTGTTACAGATCAGAGGAGACACAACTTGTGAACTTATTTGAGTCAACATTTAATGCTGGCATGACACGTTTATTTCTTCACAGGATATCATTCTTTTGTGATCCGTGTATCACAAAAAACACTTTTAGAAAATAAACAAGGAAAAAGTGAACAAGTAGCACCAGCTTGCCATGCTCGGAGGATGTAAGAGCAACGATGAAATGAGAAATTCTCTAATTCACTACAAAAAATTGAATTCATCCTGTACAACTGTGTCCATAATATGCCTTTTTTTTAAAACAACCTGAAACAGAAACTATTATTGTTTTCTTGTCATTGTACCAGTAGAATAAATCTTATGTTAGTCAAGATGACATTTTATAAAAATGTGATTTTAGTAACCAAAACTCGCCTTTTTTCCATATGTCATTTATGATTGTTGCTTTGGGGAGAAGAGAAAATCAAATACAATGTTGATAATTGCTGTTATGAGCATGAAAGCATCACTTTTTCTTCGGTAATGGCGGGGGGGGGGGGGGCAGGGAACGCTTGATGTAATGGTGCCTGGACTTGTGGGTCGTGCAGAAGTCTTTGGCTCAGAGGGAGGACTGCTGAGCATGTGTTTAATGATTTACCGGTTCTTCTCCAATGAACTCGCTCTGAGTAAATGTATCATATGATCGCTGATCACAAGAGCAACTGTTTCGCTCGGAGCAACGGGGCACACGGAGCCGACCGGCCACGGGGAACATAGCCGTTTTGTGTAAGGCTAAGTGTCAGGCTGGCAAAGGTTGAGTGCTGCTGGACGTTAATCATCCACAACGATGACTCATAGATGGTAATAAGGTTGTATTTGTTTTGAGGTTGAAATGTAGGAATCCATTCGACCTTTACTCGGAGTGTCTTGCAGGATAAGTGAAAGTGATTTAAAGCAGAAACGTAGGACTGCATTACAGGTATGCAGCACAATTAGCTCGGGGCTATTTCTTATGTCGGTCTAGCTTGACCTTTGCATTGGCTCAGTTTATGCAGCTACAATATAACAAAGGCAGAAGAGAAGAAAAAAAAATCACAAAATGTTGTATATGTTGAAAATATATTAGTTGATTAAGTGTCTCACTTGAACCCAACTGATTGTTCAATATATTTTAGTGATAAGCAAACATTTTTTAATGTCTAAAACAGAAGCCGAAAGGAGGATGCAAATGTTCTGATCTACCGATGACAAAAAAAAAAAAATCCTCTTTGTCAGAGTATTGCCTTATTTAACCGGTGAGAAAAGAAATATATATTCGTCTTTCCAACACAAACACACAGGTACACAAACCCACAGTGTGACATATCATGAGGCTTTCGAGTCTGATTAGGGGCTGTAGCTAACGTCAGGGCTGTTTTCTAGAGTGTAGGATGTTTAATAATTGAAGACTCCGGGAGCGGGCCTGTCACACCAGCTTGTCTAGAATGTTTCCTATGCAATTAGACGCAGAAAGACATTTGAAGAGGACCCACAAAAAGAGCCACAAAAAGTGACATGTGAACTTAAAGGAAATTAGCTCTTCACACGAGTGAAATGTGAAGGTTACTTAGCAATGCTTAACTCAGACTGCTGCTTTGTGAAGTGTGTGTTTGACTCAGCCTCGCCAGGAACACTGCGGTTTTCTTTACTTTGAGTCGGCTTCAGTCAGTAAGATCACAGAAGGGATGAAAACTAATTTTGACTCAAGGCACACGGAGAGAGAAAAAAAAAAAAAGAGGGGAAAAAAAAGCCCTGAGATATGTCAAAATAATGAGATCTCTTGATGTTTTCCGGGAAGATATGGGACGATGCAGACAGATGCACAACTCACGTCTTCACCCAAGGACTCACAACCGTGGAACATTTAACCAACTTCAAAACACACACATTTGCATGTGTGTATGCACTCACATTGAAAAGCCCACGCACACCCTTTACCATTATTTTAGTGCTAGAAATACTAATGCTCATGTACTCACATGCCCATTCACACGCAAACACAAACTGATTTGTTGATCAGTGCAGCTGCAGAACAGCATGATGTAAAAACATCACAACCACAGTTATTGAAATGTAAGAGCTCGGACCTTTACTCAATCTAAAAAAATGATTGGGCTCATTTGTTCAACATTTTCTTTCTGCATATGGAGATCACGGAAAACATCCATATCGATGATAACGAAGCTCACCGATGAAACGGGACGAACACAAACGACACACACGCGCTCCCCATCCGTCTCCGCTTCCCACAAACTCCCGACAGCCTCTCAAACGACATTCCCCAGCACCCACATGTCTGAGTTTCACGTCGCAATGATAACGCTGTCACCTTGCGCACCTATCATAAGTCACAGGCAAACGACCCGCATCCTGCACCGCGCGACGGAAGGCCTCGGCGGGCCTGTAAGCTGTGTCATTACGCCGTGTCATCTTTATGGCACCGAGCAAAGCCCGGCTTCTCTAATTGCGCTCTGCCTCCTCCATTTACCCAGACGGGGGGGGGGGGGGGGGAGCAGCAGGCGAACAATGCATCCAGAGAAAGAAAAAAAAAAAATGGAGCGCTTCCCCCTCCGCTCCGTGGACAACCGCGTCGTTCCGCCGGTGGCCGGCGTTGTCCCCCTGGTTGTTGTTGTTGTCGTCTCGCTAAAAGCTGTGGAGGAGCGATAGCGGCGGGCCCCCGCCACTGCGCCTCCCCCTCCACCTCCTCCTCCTCTTCTTCTTCAACCCCTCTCCTCAGAAGGACTTATGAAGGTGAGTGGCTGTCTGACAGGCCAGGAATAAAAGAGACAAACCAGGGATAAAAATTAAATAAAAAGTAGCCGTCTCAACCAGTAATTGCACTCCTTTGCTGAGCATGCTTTCAGATATATAAACCTGATTTACTGTCGGGTCTGTTGCCACAAATCAGAGGGGCCCTCTGAGAAACACTCGTGCTATGAAATTGTTTAATCTCATCAAGTTCTGCTTTCACAGCAGGCCATAAATCACATAGTCTTTGTTATCATAGACCTCCATGAGCGCCTCTGAGGCAGGCAATGGATCGTGGGTATATATAATCTTGACTGCGCAAACAGCAGGATCTGAGCAGCCTGAAATACTTTCATATTAGCCGCGGTGCAGCTGGCGGAACACAAGCCGCCCTGATGGATATCTCATTTCCGGCGCCCGGCGTCTATTTCGGGCAAATTATTACTGCATAAATTTCTTGTCAACAAAAACGGCCAATTAATTAAGTCAAAAAGGCACTCGTGATCACATCTACACAACAAACAGGAGAGAGCCGGGGACAAGTTCGCACAAACTGAATTTACCGCGGGGGCTCATTGTAATGAATGATTTCAAACTTTGTCATAAAGTCGCAGACAGGCCAATACTCACGTTGGGGGGGGATGCAGGCCAGGCATTTGCATAAGTATATTTATGTGGAAATGCTGGAGGAAGACAGCCGGGGTGAGGAAATAAAAGTTTACAACCAGGAAACAAAATGTCCGCCTCACTAGCATTTCATTTAAAAGACAGGCAGGATTGGATGGAGATCATTGAAGCGCCTTTGCCATTTAAGATACAAAATATACACATTTAACAGACCTCACAATCTGAATGAATTATTCATAATGTATGAGGGGCTGGGTGTCTGTGGGGGGGGGGGGTTGTTTATTCAGCTTGGGCCGTTTATCAGACAGCAAGGATCCCACGGCGGGGATGAGCTCGGAGATTTATCTGTGTTTGGGCTCCAAAGCAGATAAATCAAGAGGTGTAATCATGCTGTGAGTGGCCCAGCTGTGACCCCGCGGTGAACTAATGACACGGGGATATCCAAGCCCCCTTTTTTTTTTTTTTTTTTTCCTGTTCCTGGGTTAAGGCCCTCAGGGGTTAGCCTCCTGTCAGACACAAAGCTAAAGGACAACGCGTCGGCACACGAGAAGATCCGAAGGGGGAAACTCGAGGCCCTCCGCGTCCCCCCCCGTTTAGACAACACCAACCGAGCGGGATCCTTCACCCCGCTGCCAAAAAGGACAGCGAGTGTCGGGAACAACGTAACGGCGGAGGGCCACCGGACGACCAAACAATAGCAGCGAGTGTCGGTTTCCCGTTATGAACACGGCGAGTTCACATGCCGCTATTCATATAAGATACTGCTGCTGGGGCCGAGGATGTCTCCCGTTCCCTCCCAGAGCCAAGGCCCCCCCCCCCCCCCCCCCCCCGTACGGAGCCCGCGCTGATTTATCATGTCTTCTGCTAGCAGGCTGTCCGCTGATTAAGCCAGTGGAACTTTGTTTCACTCTCCTCTCTCTTTAATCTGTCTCTCAGCGAGATAAATTAGCCAGTGCCGTGCCAGCTCCCTCCTTCCGTCTCTCCCTCCCTCTCTCTCTCTCTCTCTCTCTCCCTCTCTCTCTCTCTCTCTCTGTGCTTTTTCCCTCTGTTTATCTTTTCTGTCCGTCACACATTGAGAAGGGAGCAGACACATCTGCTCCTACGCTGCTGCAGGAGATAGGGCCGGGCTACATCTCCGTCGGGTTTAGAGTGTCTGCGAGTGAGAACAAGAGAGGGAGTGTTTTTGTTTTTCCTCTCTTTTTCTCTCCCGGACAACTTTCTGTCAAACAGTGTCGCTCTCTCTGGGCTTGGGCTTATGCTCTTTGTTTTTAGCTATTAAATCAGAGCGTATTTATGATCTGCAATTCCTACTCTTGGTTCTTTTAATGGCGACACGTTTGTTGGTGAATTAAAGCGGGGGTTTTATTCACTAGGCCGGGGGCCAAAGTGAGGCCTGGGTGCCTCCGCCTGTGAATGTTTTCCCTTCCCCACTCCAGGTGGTAAATCACACTCATTGTCAGCCGGTGCTAAGTTAGTGTGCGTCATTGGGGAGCACAGGAAGCACCGGGCATAATTCTGTCCATCAGTTAAATTTATTGTATCGGTAGCTTTGTAATCTCCGCCCGATAAATTACATGCTGGCCGACAGACAAGAATTTGTTTTTTAAGTCAGCGTTCATCAGGATTTTGTTGGGTTTCTCGCTGTGCTTTCCGCTCTCATTTTCAGTCCTGAAATAAATCAAAACCTTGCAGTGTAAGGGTTAGGATACAGCTGTGTTTCCTATGCTGCTGTATTTGTATAGTTATAATACAAACCTAATATTTTTGTTGGGTCATCATTTACATGAACGATAATCAGGAGTCAAAGAGGAGGAAAAAACACAAAGAGTTAAAAAATAAGAGGTGCAGTGGGTTCAAGGACTTGACCTTGTTTGCAGGTTTTATTTCAGAATAAATATAAAGCATAATACAAGGGCACTGCTGAAGCATCCGCTTTGCAGAAAGTGCATTTGGCTCCCCTTGCATGCCAGTGAATATAAATCAGGCGAGGCATCTCAATGCTAGGACCGACTTCTACAGGCCAACAAATCTTTAACATGACATTAAGGCCTCAACGGGGTCACGCGTCTAGCAGTATGATGTGTACTAGATTTTACATATCAGTACTCTCATCCACAGGGAAATACTTCTTAAAGTGAGAATGACATCGTTACAAACAGAAAAGGCTACCAAAAAAATTAACATTAATATGTATACATATATATATGTATATTATGTTAGTAAATGCATATTTGTTTTACATACATCTTTTTTTTTCTAAAAAGATAGTTGTTAAGGTAAGTAGGTGTATTTTTATTTAACTGTAGTAAATATAAATGGTGTCAGCTGCTATGTGTCAACAACAAAGAAAGCAGACGAAAGCAAAGCTGCCAATTACCCTATAAAACATGCACATCTTCCAAAGCATGGGTCTCCTTTGTGGGTTTAACCTACCAAAGGCAACGGGTGGTTTACAAGACGCTCGTTCAGTTGATACAATTGTGTTTAGCATAAAAGGGAACACAGACTGCGAAGACCTAACAATGAACCATATCTCCCTGAAGCCTTTTCAACGCTCCATTTACATATCAAGCCACTAGCCTGATATGTAAAGCCATTCCATCAGATGCCGCCATCGCAGCGGATGAGAGCCATTTCAACTCCCCTATAGCTCGCACACTGCGTGGAATTAGACAAAGAGAAAGAGTCCTGAAAGAGACATCTCGTGTCATCACCCAAGAGAGATAATGGAATTGTTATACATCCTTGATCACAGACACTCTCACGGCATCTTGCTCTCTTTTTCACTCATTCTTTGTCTCAGTGCTCTTAAAGTTGCTCACCCGCTCTCACAAACGCACACACACACAGACACGGGGAAAAATTCCAGCACACTTCAGTGCGATGGCTCCTCTTCTCTGTCAGGGTTTCATCTCAATAGCTTTTTTATCTGAGGACTTCAATTTGCAAGCCTAGCTGGAAGGCAGCTCCTCCTGATATGTTAATTGCAGGGTACTTAAGCGCTAAAAGATTAGCATAAAACCCTTTGGAAACAAGCTAATAGTTTATGATAATTCGTGCATGGCCTTTGTCTGTCTATCATTACATTGCCTCTAGCAGTAATTTTATCAAGGGGCTGTAAAATATCATTTAAGCAAGTTCACTTTCAGATAATTAATAGTAGAAACTGTATTATTCAATTGAGCCACACTGATGCCATTAACAATATGGCCACTAAGCTATAATTAAAGTATTTTATTTTATTAACCTATTCATAACGTTGTGCAAATGATGACACTGAGACACAGAAAGGGTTTTTTTTTTTCTTTCTTTCTTGCCGAAGCACAGTCACCGGGGCAATTACAGGGACCCAGGGTTGTCTCTTCAGTTAGCAGAGCTGATTGAGTCTTTTGAATTAGCTGGTGGCTGCATGGCGAGCAGACATCCCACACAGAGAGACGAGGAATCTGCCCAGCTGACATGTTGGAATTTGTGCCGTATGCCACCACAGACAGATTTAAATTGAGACAAAGATTTCTGACCCGCACGGGTAGAGATGAAAGGATTCCAAGTGAAGGGAGTGAAAAGATCGTAGGCAGAAGAAGCTCATTCAGAAGCACTTTGCAGCTCAGAAACCCGAAATTGGGCCATGCTGTAGAGGCGTACAGAGACAAAGGGGGTATCTTGATCATGACTAAGATTTTTTTGACATACCGCCATTAGCTAAGTATTTTGAAAAGTCAACTACTAATCCGAGGGACTGATTTCCCTCATCCATCTGGGAAAGCTAAGCTTGACTGCGTAGGGCTTGCTTGTTTAATGCATGTACACTGTGCTTGTGTGATGAGAATATATGCATGTTTGATAGAGACACATTTGCTACTTCACACGCATGTGCATGAACACACACACACACTTTCTCTTTCAGACACACCATCTCTCTCATGAATAATACAAAAAGTCCTTTCACCAAACAGCTCAAATAGCTATTCATTCATCTGCATACCTGGAACCTTGGAAATGATTGGCCCGCCATTACCACTGGAAAAAAAAAAAACTGAAATGTTCCCCAAACAATTTGCTTCAAAACGAGACAGGAATGATTCTGTTCTTTTCAACGGCAGAGACAGGCCCCTATGCATAATGATGTTAGCGTAATGGGGTGACAGATAGACTGGGAGACCATGACATTAGCATGAGAAACGCACCAGTGAGCAGCCGCTCAACTGTGGTCTCAGAGGGCCCTCAGACATACACTCTGAACATCGTTTGTCTCACAGCTCTACGAGTCTGACAAATGAAGACACCCCTTGTTTTATGCCAGGCAATATACCATTCCACTTTAGCAAACACATGACTTAATGACGGAGGAAACCTGTCCCTGCATTACACAAACTCACTATCTCTTGTCTTATTAGTGATAAATAACCTCATTCGAGGTTCGGAATGGAGAGCAGGCACACAGTCTGCCTTGAGGAGATTTATACAATTCAAAGACACAGAGGTTAGCCAAATGAAATAATGAGGAGCTGTAATAAATGAAGCGCCACATTTCTGGACGGCGCTTTTTAAACATGCTGCGAGTAAACTGAAATCACGGCTTGACTCGGCTAAGATGGGACCTACGGTACGAGCTATTTACAGGCGAGTTAAGGCGAGCATGACAGCCAGATAGAGAACCCCACTGCAGGACAAAAGACACTCTGAAATCTAAAATCTAATCTCAGAAACCAAAGCAAGCTAAAAAAAAAAAATGTGCATGGCCGTCACCAATGTAGCTATCAGAGTTTGTTAAGGCTAAACATTTTTTTTTTCAAACTGCGTAGGTATCTCAAAACTCGTGATCATATGTTTATGAGAAGTGATACGCCACATCCAGCATCCTGTCAAAACCCAGATGCCGCAGCCTAAAAACGGCGGCACCGCGAATTGGCGAGTGCCTCCTGTAAACATTTATCCCCCCCCCCCCTCCTCCGTGAGTGTGTGTCTGTGTGTGGTAGGGCCTTGGCGACAGGGGCTTCTCCGAGGCTTTATCTGCGGCACGACAGGACGACCTGTAACATACGAGCATCTGGAGCTCCTCTTCAAACACAGACCTTATCTCAACATTCCCCCAAGGCCACAGCAGCGCAAGCGCGGCCCAGACCCGACCAGAGCAGACGAGACCTCACACCGTATCCGCATCCCACCCAAAACCCGCGAGCACAAACTGTGTTTACAGGCCTCGCTCGGCCGAGAAACAACAGTGTGACACTGGAGTGACGCAGATCATCTGCTCTTGTTTGTTTCTTCCGTGCGGGCTAATCGGGCCGGAGGTTAATGGTGTTGCACTCAACCCAAATGGACACGATCCCTCTTCATCCGCCGGCTTCAACGTAAATGTTGAGACTAGAACTAAACACCCGTCACTCGTGTTGGCTGTTTGGGGGTGGGGGGGGATTTATTTTACATCAATCTTGAGATAAATAGTGACGGCCATTGCAGATCTCTGGGAGGGGAACGCGCACGCCATCACTTTCAAAGTGGCTGATTAGGATTAAAAAAAAAAACCACTGAGACGTTGAACAACATGGAACCACACTACGTTCTCAAATCTTACTGCCTTAAACATTGCAGACAATAATTCAAGTGTGGCGAGTTGCATTGCCCTAAACAATCTTTCTCTCCCCCGAGTGGAAAGCAGCTCGGTTGGGAAGCCGCGTTCTTTTCTCTCCGCGTTGCGCGCTCGCTCTGCTCGGGCCGCTGCCTTCAGCCAGCCTATGGGGGGGATGTAGACATGCCCCTCTCTGGGGCCTGTACATACGGCCTGTGCCTCACTTCAAAGAGAGGGCATAAGGGCAGTGTACCCCCCCAACTCAGATCCATTCAGCTCAGAGCTGATTCCTCAATGTGTGTGTGTGTGTGTGTGGATGTTTATGTGTGTCTCACTTGGACTCTCTCTCTCTCTGGGCCCCTCCAGCTTTCATTTCAGACCGCTTTTCGATCCTCTTGTCTCATTTGTCTCCCTTCTGGAAGATGGATAAAGGAAGACACGGGAGTGCAACCCGTGGTCCGTGTCTTTCTTTGATGTCTGATAATGAGCGGCAATCATGTGGAGGCTCTAAACATGCTGTCACACGGGCCCACGTCACAACTCACAACTCTGTGCGAAGCGCAGTGAATATTACTGTGAAACGGGAGCGAGAAGCCCTACAAAAGGGCTGTATGTTGACTATCCACAAACTATCCACAAACCTTGTGAACGATGATAAACGGTGGAAAAGTGCGGGGAAAAAGTGCGTTCAATCTGCATTTGAAATGGAGATTGAACACGGGAGGGAGAAGCTGAGCTCGGTGGCTGCCGCACAGGAAGCTCTGGCCTTTACAAATCCCTCCTTTTTTTGTTGTTGATCTCTTCATGCAGATGAAAGAACAGCGACGGGAGGATTACGTGGGACAATTGCGCTCTCTCCCAAAAACCCTGACTTGATCAGCTCGTACGAGAGCCCAGATCATTTTCAATTAAGCACATTTCCTGACATCCTACAGCCACAGTGCTGTTCCCCAACCGTCCGGGCGCCTTGCAGCGCCTCTTTCTGTTGTTGGGCCGAGCCTCTCATTCTCATACAGCCTGTAGTCCACATGGTCCTGAACTGCAACCTGTTGTTACCTTTGCCTAATGCTTGACTATGGATGTCATTGGGTGCTTTGATTGAATGTGCTGTTTGAGACTAGCATTGGATTTTTCTCATTTGTTTGTGGAAACCTCTGGAATGCTTTTGAGCGCCATGTTGTGTTTTTCCTCTCGCTATTTGGAGGGGGTTCCTTTGGTATCATAATCGCACAAGGTGATTATTGGCCTGCAAAACGATCCATGCGTACATTCAGCCTGGTAAGAGTGCATGACAAACATCTTCAGACGCACCCTCTCAGGACACGAGCTGCACTTCACCGCGATGTCATCCATGGTGACAGCGCCGTGGCCTTCTGTTCAAACACCAGGTGCTTAATTGTGGTCCAGGCCCTGGACCAGCACCGGGCCCTGGACCAGCCCCTGGCCCTGAACCAGCCCCTGGCCCTGACTACCGCTCACATCCCGCAAAGGCAGGCCGAGGAACGGAGGTTCCCTTTCTTCGGTTTAGGCACAGAGAAGTGAAACTAATGACCATCACTCACTCACTATCTGTAGGGCACAGAAGTAGCTTTCATCTTCTAAATGTTCAGCCTCGAGTTATGGAATGAAAGTCATCGTGCTGCATATTTTGTTCAAAACAAAGATGGGAATATTATGAATGATGATCATTGGGAAATATTTACAACACACAGGCTTAACTATGCTTAAAGAAACGCACACATCGATCCAACGTAGTTTTGAGTCAGTGTAGCACTGGCTGTCGTTATCGCCTTTGATATTGTCTAATAGTGCCTTCAACAGAGGATCCGACGACGGTGGGCTTTTTCCCCAGCTCCATGCAGCTCATTGGCAGGAGCTTCTTCTTCTAATCACCTTTCATTACAGCCTTCTGATCCCCCGGCTTTCCTTTGTACGCCGCACTTCATCGCCTTTATTCTGCGCTCTAATTGCACGTGAAAGATGCCCCCTTTGAATTTGCCTGCATGCCAAAGTGCTATCAGGGAGAAGAGCGTCGAAAAGTGTCATGTGTGTCTGTCTGCCGGGGGATGAGGGAGCCGTGTATTCACCTGCTGAGGACAAACCCGTTTCTCCCCGAGATATGACGTATCTATCACCAGCTCGCAGGATATCTGGGCTGTCTGTCAACGTGGCAGCAAAGGGTAGGCGGCAAGAGAATCAGAGAGGGGAGGGGTGGAAGAAAAGAAAAAAAAGAAAAACATGGAGAAAAAGTACTTTGAATTGCGCACTTAGAGCGAAGCAACAGAAGTTCCAGTCAAACACGGCTTGTTTTTACCCAGTATTTTTGCCATAAATTAAAAAAAACATTCTCTTCTATCCCCTTTCTTTCTTTTTTTTTCAAATGCCATCATTTGTTGCTGCTCAGTGGAGGTTGTGTACCCACCATGTTATGCTGGTTCCCTGTCAGTGTTTAACCTTTTCAAAAGTATGCCTCAAAGACCTTTAGTGACCGTTGTACGGTCATAAAAAAAAAAGGCTGATTGTCTGCAGCTTTTATTTCCTGGTTCCTCTGGAAGAACGAGGTTCAATCGGGTCATCTTCTGGCTCACCCTCTGAAGAAGTATCACGCTAAGAAATGATCCTCTTTTGGTGACAAATTCACGGAAAGGGCTCTCGAGTGGCCTTCTATCTGTTCATTGTTAAGCTGGGCTGGAGAGACACGGAAAGGCCTTACTCTGACAGAATCTAATCAAGAGTTGTCCCGACATATTACAACTGACTTAAGCTCTATCCTTTCTCTCAGTTAAGTCTCATTCACTCAGAATCACAATGACCAGGGAGACAGAGACAGGAAGAGAAAAGCGAGAGGAGGAAGATTAGAGAAAAAAAACAAAAAACACCTCCCTTTCTGACTGAAATGGTAACTACTTCCGGCTCCAATTTCGCCATATGCCAGGGCGAGCCGCGGAAAGATAAATGAGCTATCCAGTACCAAGACGAAACGGATTCTTTATCTGGCATGGCACTATTTACTGACATTAAGAATGATAATATCAATCAGCCAGCTGTCAGCAACCCAAGTGATCTGCGAGAAGAACAAAGGCGCCACTGTCTCCCTTTTGATACGTTTACAAGGAGACGTTGATGTACCTGCCATTCAGGTGCAAATAATGTCATCACCACACACCCAGATCATGGCCTGCTTCTCCCCTTTGTGATGAGTAAAACTGCCCCGGGGTCCTTTTTCCAAAGCTAGCGCACAAAGCTAGGCAGGAATACACCTGACGGGTTAATGAGCGAGCAATCAACACATGGAGAAGAGCTGCAGAGTACCAGCATGTCTGCTCCCCTCGTCTCCATGTGAAATATAGCTGTGGGTAACAGATTTTCTTTTTTTTTTTTTTTTTGCCTTTAGTGGTGATGAGCAGGGGGAAAAAACTCACGGCAACGGCATCAGGGAAGCGTCTGTGTAATTACTTTTGGCCATCTTTCAAACCTTTTTCTCTGCGGAGAGAGATGTGTGACAACATATGACAAGAAAGCCAACAGGCTTTCCATACAGAATAGTGGAATCCATCATCACTGAGGCAGACACACCTGTCTGGCTTTGAGAACAATGCCACACTGCCTATTTATTAGGTGCCAGAAAAGTTTACGTTTGCTCGGTGACAGTGACAGCAACTTGATCCTTTTCATTTTTTGGGAGGGGAATCTCAAGCTTTGGGGAAAGGAGGGAGGAGGGGAAAGTCTGACTCACATATTTTCTTCATATATTCTCTTTCTTCCTGATAGCTGTCTGCTAAGGAGTCAGAAGAAAAATAACAAAGACTGTCATTCTCCAGAAAGCTTTCACAATTTTCTTCCCCCCCCCCCCGCCACAGAGAAAGACATTATATCCACTTCAAGTCCAGTGCAATCTCAAACTTCAGTTTGGATATGTAATCAAGGGGTTTAATAACCCATGTTTGATATCTGAATCCAGCATGAACGTAACAGATAAATAATAATGGCACAGACCTCATGACTGGAAGCCTCTGTCGAAATCATTTAAAACATAATCAGAAAACCTCGTCAATGAATTGTTCAGGTTAATCATAAAATTCTACAAGACTATCTTCCCAAATGTAACTTCAAATCTAATCATACAAGTATTTATATTTGATGGCTTTTTACAAAGTAATATTTGATAGAGAAAAAACCACAGCATGTTGATGTCATTCTTTGACATTTATGTTTTTTCATCAGCAGTTTAGTGGGTTAGCATTACTTGAAATATAATTTAAAAAAATGAAATTCACATTGAAGCATGCAGTTCTGCGGCGCTATAGATTTTTGCCTGCTCACTGGTTTATCATTTCAGTCTGTCTGTCAGCCGTGTTGACGGTACAGTGCCGGCTGACATCTTAGCAGTTAATAATTAGGCTTCCTCCTGCCACAAAAAAGGGTGCCACGGTGACAAAAGCCAATGGCAGCGGAGGTGGAGGCTCTGCTGCCGCGTTATAAATAGTCTGACCGGATGATTAATGAGAGGGGCCACCGAGCTAAAGCAGCAATCTCGCACACAGACAAAGGCTGCCTGCACAGCTGCCTGCACACAAAACATTAAACAAAACACAACAAGACAAGCCCTGTCCCCGGATGGGAACAATAATCCAGGCAGAGTGGCAGGAAAAGTGGAAACATGCCAAGTTGATAAATTAGTGAATTTTGACCGACAGCTTATGGAGACTTTATTTAACCTCCAAGAGCTTTTGGGGGGGATCGTCATTAACATTTTGACAGGCTCAGTTGAATGGTTTGGTCAGGCAGGTTCCTAACACAGGGGAAGTTCAGGAGAGCGAATTTGAAAAGCTTCATCTTTGTTATTTGGACCTAAATCATGCCAAAATCTAGGGTTGAAGGTTTAATTGGTCCTAAAGGAACCTCTCAACAAAGTCCGGTCCTCAGGGAAATGATGGGAAACTTGTTTCCAACAGCATCCAACACATATATTATATAGATATTATTTTTTTCAGAATTAAAACGTGATCTGATATTATACTAAATGTCTATTTTTTTTTGACACACTCAAATGGTTTTTTTGCACTTCCAAGAGAGTCAAACAAAACTTTTTAATTCATGAAATTGTGTTTCCCTTCCACATTTCAGTTCTGAGTTTTGACAGTGACCCATATTTCCCTTGCTGCTTCCATCACCTACCTATATGTCACTCCAAAGTTATACGGCCTCAGCACTTCTACTGTAAATGCTACCCTTTACCATTTTCAAATTATACTCATCAAAGTAGTAGACGACAGCGCACGGATAACAACAACAACAATGGCGGCAAAGTGCCAAAAAGAAACATTGATGTTCTATTCTGCTACCGGTCAACAATTATCTAGAATATTTGGATGTACCGTTACTCCAAGCGGTTTCTATTCTATGGGCCTCATTCTTCACCTCCACTTTGCTGGGCTCAGTTGGCAGGGCTCTCGGTCGTCACAACATCTCCTTTTAATGTCACTGACAGGGGGTTATTTGCTCCCATATATGTTTTCTCTCCAATTACACCATGGCAGGCTGCAGGCTGCCAAGCCTTGCCTGGGGAGATGCTGATGGTCACCTTTTTGACTAGTCCTTCCTGTCTCCTGCACTATATTTTT
The DNA here is from genome assembly GCF_949316345.1 of Pungitius pungitius. Lineage (NCBI taxonomy): Eukaryota > Metazoa > Chordata > Actinopteri > Perciformes > Gasterosteidae > Pungitius > Pungitius pungitius. The sequence continues at coordinate 7,391,571 of NC_084912.1, read as the reverse complement.
CATCTTTTTAGATTCTATTAGAGAGAAGGACGCTCTCATTTGCCTGTCCTTGGTCCAAAGTGTTGTTTAACACCTGACAAGCATCAGCACCACATTGCCAACTACTATTTTTTGAGAAAGGTAATATAGGACTTCTGTTTTAAATGTGTCCCTCAGGTTATGTGTCTTGCAAAAATACAGTATCATGTTAAAATAAAAGTAAAATGTATCTCATTGGGCCAGTCATATTCAAAAGGAAAAGTAGATTGTGTTATAGCAGTTGAAATAACCCGAGCAGATATTTAAATTACCACACACACACTTTAATAATTAACCCAAAATAATTCAACATGAATATTTAATGCAATGCATAAAAAAAATCTTTAATTAGAATAATTTGCTTGATTTTCTCTTTGGAGCAATCAGGCTGATCAAAGACAAGGTAAAATGATACCAAATCTACAAGATGCAAAACCTCTGAATCAATAGAGAAAAACAGACAGCATTTGTGAGCATAGCTTTAAGCTAAGTGGGATGGCAAATGCAAAGGCTGCCATTGATACCACAATGAAAAATGCATGATTTCAGAGAGAGCACTCTTTTATCTACAAGGCAAGATCAATAGTGGGACGGGGTTATGGAATCAAAGTTGTTTTGCTGATGCAGTAGTTAACTGACACTCTTAAAAAGCTCTGAACACAATTTCCGAGAACAAAGCCTGCTAAGAAGACATTTGGAGGAGAGTAAGGTGAAGTTCTTAGGTTTGATAAACTTTCTTTTCACATTCAGGAAGGAAATATCAACGCTGAGTGCACAGGGCAACCAAAGTCAGATCAATTTACCGGTGATACATTCTCAGCAGGATCAGTGATACAAATTATTTTTTTCTTGGCTACAACTACCATAGAATAAAATAGTTACAACCACAAATAAAAAATCGAACAGACATCTTTTTTATAAAATCATCAACGAGGCAGAGTTTTATTTTCTTTTTCTGAAACACAAACCCTCTAATCCCGCAATAACTAGCGTCGAGATGATCTATTCAAAACAATATCAACAATATACAGAACGGTAATTGCAAGTTCTCAGTATCAATTGTATGCATAAAACACAAGTGAACTGTGGGGATGTTCATTCAAAAAACCTCTGGCCCACCCTCACACAAAATCTGATCACTGATTTCAAAACGCCGCTGACGGAGCTAATTATTCTGTAACTTAAGCCGAAAGCCTCTGTCCCGACCTTCGCCCCCTGCGAGTGGACTGAGGAAGAGCCAGCCGCTTTCAGCAGAAGCTCGGCCCTGTCTGCTGTGAGAATGTGACAGGAGATGGACAGCGAAGAGAGAGAGAGAGACCGAGACAGAGGGTCACAGAAAGGAGACACAAAGAGAGCGGGAAACATGAGAGAGAGAGAGAGAGAGAGGGAGGGAAGCAATGAAAGTGAGTGAGAATGACTGGCAGACGCAGGATTCGTCACAGTCAAAGAGCCGATGCACCGGCCACAGAGGGACCCGGTGAGAAAGCTAACAGATAGTGATCTGAGGTATCACTCGGCGCCGCGGCTAACAGCTAGCAGCTACCCTGTCACCGCCGCCTCAACAGGCCCGGTTGTTTTCATCTCCATATACACAGCGCGGCACTCTTTCTTCTGATGGAGATAAGATGTATAAATTATGAGCAGCTGACAAAGTCTACTCCAGCGCCCCCGGCGTCTCATCAATCACTAGCCCGCGTGTCAGCAGGTAACTGACGTGGCCCCCGGAGGCACAGCCCCCTCTTTAGGTGTGTGAATGTTTTTGTGTGCAGAAATTTGTGTTTGCTACTTTGCAATTGGGCTTTTGTACATGTCTGAGTGTGTGTGTGCGTGAAGGTTTTCTTGAACAGCTGATTCAGTCTTAACTCCTCGCTATAAGAGAAGAAAATACACACAACTTGCACACAACAACCAGACAAAAAAAACACTCTTGGGCATATGTGTGTTTGTGAGAACTCAAGGTTTTGCTGTTGTTCCTTGAGGTTATCTAATGTGCTGATTTATTCCAAAGAGAAACCTAAATTCTAGAAAGAAGGAGAAGCTTGAGTGACTAAAATAGGAAACAAATACCAGTAAAACTGGGAGCTGCTGGGTTCAGTTCTGGAAGCCTTACAAGGCCAGTGGTAGACCACCCAGTATGATTATTGGTTTTAACAATTTTCCATGAACCTCAGTTTTCCTTTGCCTGCATAGGGAACATGGTCTGGGCCTTTGGTTGTGAGGGTAGCCATGACTGACATTTATGTCCAAAAGTACACTGCAAAATGCTGTATTTTCAGCATACATAATTTCGGTTTTATTCAGAGATATTATAAATCACAACACTTGATTGTTCAACACCATCAAAGCTTAAGTAAGCAACATAATTACACTCAAAGTGTGTCAGCAAAAACAGTACAATTACAAGCTACAAGCTGTCAGTGTCGGGTTTACCGTCGTTCTCATTTACAGGGCAATCACAGCCCTTTTTTTACCACTTATGTTTACTAAAATTGAGTCCCAATTCCACTGCGGTATTTACAAGCTATGTTGTTAAACAGTGCATATTAGATGGCCAGTATACATTGCTGATGAAAACAAATTAGCAGTTAATAAAGACACGATTTCGGATTTTGATTTTCATGGGGAAAACGTTCTTAAAAATAACCGCATTCAGTGGAAAAAAATTCAACCTCCACCCGTACGACCTCAAACCACAGCCCCGCAAAATTACACAACGTTTGTTTACACGGCCCAAAGCAGGCGGCGTTAGCTCCGCGCACACAGCATCGATCCGCCGTCTCAAAGTGAAGTTCAAGAAGAGAGAGAGTCGAGGCAAAACATGCCGACTCCCCACGGGGACGGGGAGAAACATCTCATCTCGGCACCCAGGAGAGGAGGGCCGTCATGTTCCGTGTGATGAGCTGAAAGACCAGAGGCGGCCTGGAGCAGCAGGGTATTCCTCCCCCCGCCGTCAACAAACCTCCGAAAACAGTTCCACCCCACAGAGAGGAAGACGGGACAGTGAGACTAGAGGGGAGGACAGACAGGTGTCAGGGAAGAATGGCATCAGTGACAGAGGGCACTGAGTGAGACGCCGGAGGGGACGAGAGTTTCTTTGAAAGAAGCATCAGACTTGTTTGTCTTCCTCCTTCTGGCCCTCTGGCTTGGACGCCATATTTTGATGACTCTCATAAATGATGCACTGTGCTCCATTAGCATTAGTTAGAGCCATCGCCGTGTCAATGATACTATTGTTTATGAAGTCCCGAGACACGTTATCTTTGAAAAGCCTCCCAGAGAGAAAGAAGTAAGATGTCTGGAATTCAGCTGACAAAAGCACTCAGGCGTCCTGAAATCTGATGAGTCTGACAGGACGCGCGCCCATCTGATCCGCCGCCGTCTCAACATTCCCCCAAAGGGGGCGGGCGTGCGGTTGGAGGGACGGACAGTCTGCTTCTCACCGGGCTTTTAGCGCAGGTGTGATGAAAGTCCGGGGCCGCCGCAGCTCAGCCCCTCTCTCGGATTACCTCAAACACGCTTTTTTTTTCCTTTTGAGAGGGACGTTGCCAGTTGGCCAAAAACGCTGGGAAGTGATGCCCGTTGTTCCCTTACCCATCTGCCTGCTGCATGGAAACAGCATATCGGGTGATTCCCAGGGGGGGGGGGATAGCTATTAAATGTCTGGCTTATGGGTTTAGGTTAGAGGTTCCGAAAGAAAGGTAAAAGATAGTTCTCACAGAATGGGGGCAAAATGGTTGACGTGCACCAGGTCAACGCTGCCTGTCTGACCGCGGGTTCGCCTCTGGGAGCGGTGCGTCGCCGTGAGGTACAAGTGAGACAGACAAACGGTGATATAGAGAAATGGAGATCCATTGTGTGTCCGAAAGGCTTCGCTCAAGCAACCGAAGAACAGTGCGTCTTGTGACTCTCTGAAATGACACATTTCAAGTTATACTTGAAATAAATGATCTTTCTACAGCTCACAGATTGTTGTATTACAGACATTTACCGCTCATTGGCCCTGATTCAATGTCTTAGGTGGGGTACAGCGCATACAAGTCAGACCTATTCTGGGAAGAGGGTATAGCAGCTTGCAACACCAACTGCAAATAGAAACCGAATGAAACTGTCAGAGGTTTTTGATCACAATCAAAGATACAAATCATTTGACACTGAAAATTCAAGACAATGGCTGGCTGAAAAAAAACAGTCTTTGTTTTAGCATTTAAAGGATTCAAATGGTGTACTTTAGTCACACGCTTCAGAAGATGGAAGCTTCACCTGACCTTCGCTACAGCTCTCGTCACATCAACAGAACCCAACACAGATCATGCGCTGGTTGCAGACTAGTGATACTGAAACCATGTGGCATAAAGGATCTTGACCCACTTCACTGTCCATCTGTGGCCTGTAGCTGCATGCCAATCCTTCACAGCCCTCTCCGACACAGCCACGAATGACAGAAGAATGCTGTTTGAGTGTCACTTGACCCCTTAGCCCCCTGCCACGACCTCCAGTGCGCCCCGGGCAGCTCTCACTCTTTCATATATTTCCATTGCTGAACAAGAATGTCTCCCCCTGCTCCTCAACTTCATTTCCTCTTCATCGCTGTGCAATTCTCCCATTGCATTGTTCATCTCCATCAGCTTCTCTCATACTCTTTTATCCCTCTATTTAAAACTTGAAAAGAAACAAAGAGAGGAAAATGCATTTCCACTAGTATAAAACACTGGGATGAGTGGCTATTGAGAGTGTGATTGTTGGGGAGAAAGAGGGCTGTTGTGATTGTGAAACGCAGAGTGGGAGAGAGTGTTTGGATTTTGGACAGAGGCACAGTGGAGGTGGATAGTGTGTAAGGGCACCCTTCAAAGTTATATACGAACAGAACAGCTTAAGAGTCTTTAAAGTCCCTCAAAAAGATAAATGAGAGGCAACACAGAGCAGAGAGTGAGACCGAGTTTGCTTCAACAAGCCTCTTTTGCAAACCTTTGACATTTAAAAATATATGGACCAGATGTATTTGTTCGGTATGTATAAAAACCAATGTCTACTCATTATCAACCGTCCATCAAGAGTTTTTGGCTAATGCTTGTGCTGTTGATACGACCAAACCCGTAACTCAAATGTGAAGCTCCTGACAGGCTAAGTCCTTAATGCTCCAGATTTGACTGGTTAATACGATGAAAAACGATCCGTTTGGTCTCTCAGGTGGAAAGGTTGCACCGTGAGGCCCGTCTTCCTTCAAGCTACAGTTTTACTCCAGTCTTAGCCTCCAACCTCACCGCGCTCCAGCCCTCACCGTTGGCCTCTCTCGCCCCTCCCTATAAGCCGTCTAGTCACCCGCATGCATAAACTACAAAGCTGGAGGTGTCAAGACTACCTGTCTCAACAGCACCTCCCTTGCCTGACCCGCGGATAGCCCTCAGGGATATTAATTATAGAGTAGTCTGACTTGTTGAGAGGGAAGAGAGAGAGAGAGAGAGAGAGAGAGAGAGAAAGGGTGAAAGATGGAGAGAAGGAAGAAGATAAATGCAGAGATGTTGTTACAGAAGCTGTCACCTCCTAATCATGTCATCCCGCTGTACAGAGGTGACGCTGAGGCTTTCCTCGATCAGGTTTCCCATTCAACACCATGTCTGGTTGGTGGTGCTTTTGGAGCATGTGTGGGGTAGAATTGTAAACTCTCATTTCCCGCAGAGTTAAAACTGGTTGTATCCAAACCTGAATATTTGTTATCTTGCCCCAAAAAAATCATTAGGATTTTTGAGAGGAAGGATTAGGTTATTTTCACATGCCTGTTTTAAATCGCGACATGCGTCTGCAATGGACCTAGCTGTGAGAATAAAGTGCACAGCCAGGGATTCTGTCTAAGGACCACCACACAAAATGAAAACCGCTGCATCTATTTCTGTGGGTACAAACATGGATCTTTCCATGATATGACATTTCTGCATGCGCTTTGAAAGATATTGTGTGGACAGCAACGTCTCCTCCGTAAGCGCAGCCATCAAACAGCCACCATGTGGTCAGAGCAGTCTGTCCAAACAAATGGAAGCTTCTGTTGTGCATCACGCTGTTGGATGGGACGACGCTCGTCATTTGATTCCCCGCCGCCGCGACAGCTCCCCGTTCCTAAACCGAGGGGGGACTTCACAAAGCGGAATAACACGGAGAGGTCAACGCCTTTGAAGGTTAGCCCTGTCGCCGCAATCCAAATAAATAATGTTCAGGTGTGCCATTCTCTGTCAGGTGAGTGCCTTAATGATGCCAAGTTAACACATACTAAATAACAGTCTCTCCCCACACGCTGACAGCATCAGGAATAATTGACCAGCGTGCTCCAAACTGAGACGCAGTAGGCAGAGAATTCAATCCTGCAGCTGACAGAACCCATTGAGCATGTCGCTAGATTTTGCATTATACACAAAGCAATGTCAGGTCAGGGATGCGGCCTCCTGCTAGTTATTTGCGATTGCATCTCTGAGGGTAAATTACCTGGCTCTCCATAATATGGCCTAGTTAACTAATTTCCTGACAGCATGCTGTCTTATAAGAAAAGTGTCAGATTTACAGCCTGTCAGAAAACAAGATGGAATGTCCCCCCCCCCCCCCCCCCCTCCTTTATTTTTCCCAAAATTGCTTGGCAGCCTCTCCACTAAGAGCTCATATTCAATATCCTCTCTCTGTGTGCAGGGGACATCTCTAATTCCAGACAAAGACGTGCTGCTGAAGATGAACAGAAGAGAAACGTAACCTTATTATGTTTGAAGGCTACCAGCAGTGTGTCATTTCATCCACAAGTTCCCGTGAAAAAAAGAAAAAGTACTTACATGGGTGCTGTTAAGCAATGTAACGTAGTTCTTAGTAAGGAAGGTAGGCTTTTGCATATTGACACACACACACACACACACACACACACACACACACTCTTTTGGTTGTTATACATGTGTAAAACATTCATTTTCTGTGTGAAAAAACAGGCTTTGACAACAAAACCTCAGCTTGACAACAGGGTCACACGGAAACTGAATCCCACCACAGACAAAGCACATTTTTACCTACGGGAGCACGGCCTGCCACTGATAGCGACAAAGATAACAATGACCCACAGTGAGGGTGTGAAGACGCCGCGCAAGCGGAACAATGCAGATTTTCAGAATGCTCCCAATCCCCCACCCCCCCCCCCCCTCCTCCAACCCACGGATCTCAACTGTGCCTGTTTTAAAGTTCACAATGCAGATCCAAGGTCTTCCTACCCTTTGTTTTCTCCCTGTCTCTTTTTTTTTTGTATGTGCTCCCACTCAGCCGGACGGTGTGGCCTATCATCGTCCCCACAATGACAGTAGGTGGAAGCGCTAGCTTTCATTACACAAAGTATAAATAGTGTAATCTATCAGGCCTGTCAATCAGAATGATTGATTATGGGCTGTCAGGGAGGAGAGTGACACATTAGAAAAGTTTGGTTAACAATGCCCGTAGCTGGTGCGGGCCTGCTGCCACCCAGCCCAGTGATTAATGTGTTGTCAGCCTGTAATCCCACACCCACGCTTAATGAGGCAAGAATTTATCATCTCAGCAGAGTGGCAGATGTCACGGCGAAAGGAATCCAAGTGGCTGGAAACAATATACTTTTTCTGGCCTGAGCCTGACGTGTCTGACGAGCTCTAAAAACCACAAAGACACACAAACTTCAGCTGTTGCAGGTTCATGAAAGTCACTGCTGAACAGAGAGTCCCCAGTAACACTACTGGTGAGAAGATATGTATTTATATATATACTAATTACGCACTAATTAAAGTCAAGTATTATCTTTGTCAAGAGCATATCGACATCTGCATGTCAAAAACAACAACAACAACTTTACTCTAATTATCTGATGAAAATCTAAACGTGAGAGGCGTCTCGAGAGGGCGCACGGGACAATCGACTTCAAAGCTAACTAAACACGCCAGTGTTGAAATTGTGATTAATGTGCACTGTCAACATCATCTAAAAGAGACGAGCAAAGAAATAACTGATCTCTTTAAGAGATTTAAAGTTTGGCACGGTTCTGTGGAAACACCCGTTGGGGTAAGGGGGTTAGAGAGAGATGGATGACTTTTGTTGTTTGGTGTTTGTTTTGTTTTTTTAGCACGGAAAAAACATTATGCCAGCTGCCTCTCATTAGGCCAGCAGCATCTTTCTGTCACCAAAGAGACCAACAGAGAGGATTAGCTCTGATTGGACTGATAGGCCAACGCACAGGGACGCCGCACTATGTAATAGCTAAAAGCATCATTCGATAAGAAGTGCAATTGAAGAGATGCCTTAGAGGCCAGGATAGACAGGGATTGTGGTGTTGTGTAACCCCTTGGCATGTAATGAAGGAAAGCTCCGTGTTGGTAGAGTAGCCAAATAAATAGGAGATGTAGGGCTCAGTTTGTGTTGATATATTTATAAAACATGATGTTTCCAATGATACTGGGAGGTGGAAGAGCGTTATTTCCTTGTACTTTTCTGTGTCTTGACAGAACTTTGAATACAGCCAAATTAATATAAAATCTCGGCCCTGCCCAAAGGTTTGTAAATGTTTCTAGTTGGAAGAGTGTGTGTAAAAAGCCAAAGCTTTGAAGCTTGCCAATCCCAGGCACTCAACATTATTACACTAATAAAAACTACATTATACCGATAAAAAAAAGAGAAAAGTTTCACGATTTGTCAAAGTTTATGAAAACTTCACATCAAAATGGGAGCGAGAGACACCTCATTATTGTTGGCCAGCCTCGGCCTGTTTTCTGACAGGCCTCAAACTCCACAGCTAAACACAAGAGACGTCGAGACAACAAATGCTTCACCGCAGAGGCGTTCCTTCTCTGTACTGGATGCCAGCAGAAGGAGATGAAAATCAGTTAATGCAATGCGTGGCCTCTTCGGTGTCTCATAAAATCCTTTCAACAACACATGTTTTTTTTTTATGCTCTTCATTTTTGCCAAAAATGAGTAATACATCTATCATTTTTGCCTGCAGGAGTGACGTGACACTGAGGTCACGCACCCTGTGTCTCCAGGCTTTGAAAGAGCCAATAAATCAATCTTGGCACTATTACTTACAATTAATTGTGTTTTAAAGTTTTACAGTGTGTTTATGATATGCGGGACCCGGAGGATTTATGTGGACAGTTTGAGTCACTGTTGTTTTCCCGGCTTTAACCCCTGCGTGACCTCTCAGTTTAAGCTGCCAGAAGGCTCAGAACCAGGCTTTGTTGCACTGGTCCAAACCCCGGGACAGGCCGTCAGAAACCCGTCGCACAAAAAACACACACGTGGCACTCACAGATACCTGACACGAGGAGACATATGCTGTTTGTCATACAAACTAAACACTTCAAAACAATTATCAACAGCTGTTAACATTTGGGACAGGGCCGAATTGTCTCAGGCGTTATAACAAGACATCATGCGAGATGAGAGAAAGAACACATTTTCAAGCAGATCACGATATGTAGTGGGTTTATTTGTCTGAACATAAAGCAGACGGGCTAGAGCTCGGACACAACGCCTTCTCTACCCACAGTGCTGTCCCTCCTACTGGACCTTCTGTATGCGACGTATCGATTCGGGAATGTGTCATGAAAGAAAGGTGACAAATAAGAGTTTTGTATAGCTGGTTCAAATACAGAATCTAGCAGAGAGCAGCGATTGGTAATAAACCTGCTTTCTGCAGCAATCTGTTGGGTTATATTGCATTCCCCTGTTGAGAACCATGTTCTTTGAGTTTTCTCCGAGGACACATTTGTTCCGTAAAATGATTCAGCAAAGCCACTGAAGGCACATTCACAAAGCGCTATATTGCATGCTGTTTGTTATGTTTGAGAGCTTCGGGGGACTCATAACTCTCAAGCGGAGATGAACGTGGCGACATACTTTACAGGGTGCATTTGAGAGTTGAAAAGAGAGGGCAAAACAAGCAGCCAATAGCGAAAATGCCTCTTTTTTTCCAGTGTTGCTTTGCAAAAAAAAAAAAGCCACAATCATGCATCACATGATGCGCAATCATGGGTTTAAAACCATGCGGTCTATCTCCGATTTAGAATGTTCCCTTTGGTGCAAACTTAAAATGAACTACCGTCTTCTGCAGAGTAAAACAGGTTAGTGTCTGGGGAAGAAAAAACTGAAATGAAAAGATCCACTTGAGGACTTTCCTGGCTCTGTCACTGTCAATTCCCTTGAAGAACCGTTACCCCGTGTGCAGGGACTCATGGGATCCGGGAGCTGGCTCGAGCCACCCTGCAAAGGAGTCTGCTTTACATTATACGCAGATGGATGTGGGGGGAAAAAAACTTGTGTTCATGCTAGAAAATCAAGTCAAATACTCTGTTCAGGCAAAATCTAAGTGACATTTGAGGAACATTTATACCCGCTGACGTAGCTACAAGCTGTGCTTGGTAAGGCGGACCATGGACTCCATTCACTCTTAACCATGTGGCAGGAAGTAAATGTTACTCTACCAGCTTGATTTGATACGCTCTTTTTTTTTTGCAGTGCTTTGGATCTGGAAACAGAATGTGCTGTCAGTGTTTTGATAGACATGGCGAGTTTAACCCCAGGGTTCGGCTCCATAATGTGGGCTCCATAGAGCAGAGGGAGGCGGAGGAAACCGAGCCAGAAAGTACCACATGTATTTTCTGAAAACCGGCCCAACACAGTTCAAACGTCTCTACGTGGTTTATCACCATTTCATTCCATGACCTCTAAATCCTTAAAGAGAATTATCACATTATAGCATTCCAACACGCCCAATTTCCCAAAATACTGCTTAAGGCTTTTCCACTTTGACTCCACTTTGGCTTGTTGGGGTTTTTGGGAAAACACTCCAATTGTCACAATCTTGTTTTTTTTGTTTTATTCATATATATATATATATATTTTTTTTTTTCTCTCCTCTCTCCTGTCTTTTGTAATTTCTAACCTGTCTGTATGGTGTCTGCTTCAAATTCAGAACGGATCATTTTCTATCATCTATGAGTAGAGAGGACAAAGTAGTTTGACAGAAACTGAGGCAATGAACTGAAATGACAAAGATAAGAGCGATAAAAAAATATATACACAGGTGAAACTATATACTTAGTAAAAATTAGAATATGTCGGCTGGTGTTGGTCCACTGTGCTTTATTAAGTGCAAAGTCAACGCAGCCGTCTACCAGGACACTTTAGAGCACTTCGTGCTTCCTTCAGCAGACAAGCTTTATGGAGATGCTGACTTTTTCATTCTTTTTTTTTTTTCATTTTCCAGCAGGACTTGGGACCTGCCCACACTGCCAAAAGTACCAAAACCTGGTTCAATGACCATGGTATTACTGTGCTTAATTGGCCAGCAAACTCGCCTGACCTGAACCCCATAGAGAATCTATGGGGCATTGCCAAGAGACCAAACAATGCAGAAGAGCTGAAGGCCACTATTGAAGCATCTTGGTCTTCCATAACACCTCAGCAGTGCCAAAGGGCTGATAGCATCCATGCCACGCCGCATTGAGGCAGTAATTAATGCAGAAGAGGCCCAAACCAAGAACTGAGTACATATGCATGATTATACTTTTCAGAGGGCTGAAATATCTGTATTTAAAATCCTTTTGGGGTTTTCATAAGCTGTATGCCATAATCATCCAAAATCAAATAAAGGCTTGAAATATCTTACTTTGCTTCTAATGAATAAATGAACTTTTGCACAATATTCTAATTTTTCGAGTTTCACCTGTATATCTGGGCGACAACTCATTGTCACCCACTTATGGTGTCATGCCCACTCGTGCATGAAGGTGCACAATAACAATTAAACCTCACTGTGGGAGCAAGGCTATTTCAAGCATGACTCTTTGGTTGCCTCTTTGTCACATAGCTGCTTTCTGTTTGCTGTGGCGGTTTGATTCTGTGACATCAAGATGTTATACATAAATACATATATCATTAAGTCAATTCTGTACTGTGAAATCCCATTGCAAGTTTTTGTGTGCATGAGCCTTTCCCTGCAAACGCATGGACCATTGACTTTCTGTGTGCAGGCACCATGGAAAACATTGGGAATTCATAAAAAGTTAGGGTGTTCGGACTGTGCTGAGGACCATAGCTGCTTCATCGGAACCATGTGTCGGCGCCCAGTGCCGTGCCATTATGCCGTGATTGAAAAGGAGTTAAAACTGTGGTCACAATCCACTCCGATATGACTCAAGAGAGGTCTCAAAAGTTCAGCACTGTCAATTCAATAGCGAGACCATTAACCGTTCCAATATGCACATCATGTAATGGGAATGATCTGATAGAGCAGGGGCTTTTTTCCTTCAGATTTATGCTGTCATGACTGGGCATGTTTCACCGTAACCCGGCTGCCGTTGCCGCGATTTCTATGGTTTCAATTTTTACACTGTACACAGCAGCAAGTAAATTTGTCATAAAAGCTCTTAGAGGGAAAAAAAAACGCCTGCACGCCGGGCAAAAAACTTAATAAATAAACGATTTAATTCACGTCTGTTGCACTGTATTCATTTCTCTCCAATACTTGCACTAATTGCGAGTGAAACAGCAGCACAGGCAGCTAATTATCCTCCTTTGTAACGAAGCAAACGGCAGCCACTGTACCACGAGCCACTGTGATGAGCAACACCCTGCTGTACCAGACATAAAAGCAAAGACAAATATCTAATTATGCCATCAACGCTCCTCGCGTTCCAGTTCTGTTGCAGACGTCGCATTAACTGGGGGCCCGCGCTATTGGTCAGCTCGCAATCACTCTGATGATGTGGACAATTAGAGCCGGGAGGTTCTCACGGCTCGTCGGGCCTGTGATAGTTGACGCATCACGTCCCATCTAAATCAAAAACAAATGTTACGGAAAACGCAGCCGTGACCCCCCCGACGCGGGATACGTCCCAGCAAAGACTCTTGCTCTTCTTTGTGTAATGAACACTGCCGGTAGGATAGCAAAAGCTATGATAGCTGTGATATGGCACACAAAATACTGTGCACCGGTTAGAGTTGGAAGCGTTTTCATCAAAGCTCTAACCTTTTACTTTGCATTGGGAATAAATAATCGTATACAGCAGGTTCAAAGACACAGAGACAGAAAAACACACACATCATGTCAGCAAGAATCAGTGATTATCTCTCCTTTCATCTAGGGCTGTGGCAACAAAGGCAAACATTTCTTTTTCCCTGACAAGCTATGTAAATAAAATCTTATAAAGTGACTTTACCCTGCCAAAAAGCATTGTAGAGGTCCTTAGTTTCGTTTTATATAAAGTGGATGAACATTGTTTTCATTCCACTTTTTCCCATCTACCAAACATGCCAGACTGAGGTTAAATTATTTCAGTGTTTTGCTTTCCTTCTTGCCACTTGCATGAAGAATCAAGAACAAAGCATAGCATGAACTGACACTAAAACAGAACACCATCTTATCGGAAACAATAAATATTTTGCTTTTCTCATGAGCTTCTAAACCCGACATCACCTCACATGCTTCTGATTTGTCATTGGATGCCTTTGCTCCTGCTATTCTGGATCCGTTTTAAACATCCAAGGCTCACTGTCAGAGCCCCAGAGACCTTGAAACGACAAAGCTTAGCTCATCCAAACAGTAAATATTTCATGACCTTACAATAACATGAAATTAAATCTAGGCAAAAGCTGTTCATTTATATTGCATTATCAAAGGAGTGGAAGACATGGCGAGGGGGAAGGGGAACGAGGAGGGGGGGGGGGGCGGGAAGGGACGAATTGGTTGTATCTATGAACAGCCCGAACGCTAATTAGTCTGTGTGGGCCCCAAAAACAAGAGAGGGAGGAATAAGTGCACGGGCTGAGGATAATTAAGCGATAGTGAGCGCCATGTACGTGAGCTGTCACTCCAATCGCCACCAATGTCACACATGGCAACACAAGCGGGATCGGACAGCCGCCCGTCGTCTTTGATCTGGGCTCATGCATATGAAATCAGGTCAGGCTGTGGTCACACATTTTTACACACACACACACACAGACACACACAGACACACACTCATACACTTTAAGCGATAGTAAAGAAAGACCTTTCACAAAAGGGCCTCACTACAAGGACCTTTGTTAAGGGAGACTGACAGTCAAGCATGAACAGGAAGAAAGAAAGGCCAATGGAAAGAATAGAAAAAAGGGGAAAGAAGGGGATAAATGTGACAAATCACAAAGACTTGAAAGGGAATACTATTTTAAAAAGTGTACACACAAAAAAAATGGAATAAACAGGGCTTAACTTACCGCTTCCGACTTTGGTTTGACCACTTTCATGAATGCTCCTCTCGCCTGCGCCTCCATCATTTCTTTCTGAGTCACCTTCCTGGTGTCCAGAAACTTCAGCTGGGGCAACTTGTGCAGGACAAAGTACCTTTTAGGAAAAACAAGCATTCCACTTTAAGCTGCATCGTAGCAATGCTGTTAAAAGGTGCCATGGTGAGCTGGCGCTTAGCAACGAGGCAAACATAGATTCTAAGGAAGTGACTCCCTAATCACACCGACACGCATTCTAATATGTAAATACATGCATCAACAAAACTTGAAAAGAAGCCGTGTTTACTGAGATTTAATGTAGGTGCCGACATAATGGTGATATTTTCTTGCATGTAATAAACCTTCAAAGCTGATAAGAATAAGTACGACGTATAAATAGCACAAAAGGAGATACAACCCGCCTGCCAGAGCTGTCATTCTGGTGGCATCACAGATATCTCTCTAAGCTTTCAGACACACTCTTGTCTTTCATTGCCAGGGAGAGAAACGTCAAAAGATAATGGTTGGAATACATAGATGACAACAGATCCTTTCACAGGCAGGCAGGGATAGAGGAACCAGTATGTCAGGGCCGAACTGGTAGCCAAAAAGGACGTGCACGCAGCGCCTAAGTGGAGGGTGAGAAAGGACGGGGCACACGGGGGACACAGACGAGACCTGTGCGCAAAGAGCCGGGGACAAATCGATGACGGCAACGGCGATGAGGGGAGATGGCAGAGCCCGTGTCAAGTTTTCATCACTTGGGGATTATAAGGAAAGGATGCGGGGATGACGTCTAGACCGACACGGAACAGATGATATCTCCACGCAAAACGTACGGCGCAAAACATCTGAAACTGTTTGAAAGATACATGAAACCGCGCGTATCCACAAAAACACATTTGGCCTTAAATTCGTTGTTAGAGGGTGAAATGACTTTTTCCGAACAAGAGCTCCTTTTTCCGCACTTCAATTCAAGAGGCCCCAATCCTGTCCTGTGTCTCCCTCCCTGTAAGAGGACTTTGTTCAGGGCATTTCCATGATGAAACGTGAAGATGCCCTTGGGAGACGTGCATGGAGGTTACTCTCCGTAGGTAACCCACCATCACAGGGTCAGAGCAGATGACAAGGCTCTGACAGCCAGTAGGGATATTAATGATTCACACCAACCAAAGAGGGAGGATCCCAGAGCACAAGGGGGCAAGGGGGGAGGAGAGAGGACTGCAAGAACAGAAAAAACTCACACTCACACACTTCATTTAGCCGTTTCAAAGATGCGATAACAACAATGGGATTGCCGCTGTCCTTGGATGTGGATGTTGTAGATAAAATAGATTTATGCTATCATACTTTAAATGTCCTTTTGTTTAAAAGTCTATGATTTTGGTAGAAAATTAGGGAAAATATGTAACAATACGTGTTCCGTATAAGGCACACAGTCATTCTTTTGATTTTGTATTCATTTATTTTAGCTAGCTATTTTGTTTAGTAGTTAAGTGGTTAAATAAGCAATAAATATCGCTTGAAACTGTCCTTGATATTTCAATGTATTTTGCCTTTAAATTCCAAATAAATAAACCTTTTCTTCCAATATTTGAATGGAATAACTTATGGATATTAGTGCTCATAAAATTGTGTTGTCAAACGATCACTAACTTAGTATCACATCTAGAGAGGATAACTAAATTGACATTGAGGGCCATTAGAAGAAGGTTGAGTGAGCATTACAGTTAGTGGTTGAGGTACCTCAGGCAAAAAGCTCTTTGATGTGAAGCGAAACGAGATCGGACAAACTGATAACTTTCCTCAAAGATAAGAGCATCGAGATTAGAGTATCACATAAAGATATGTTAATCTTTAAACAATCCAGAAGCAAAGAAGAGAAAGAGGTTGACTGACATATTAGTAGTATAACAGTCTCCTGAGGAGATGCTGCCCCACAAGCACAACGTCGCATAATCAGCAGCCTTTGTGAACATGTAATACAACAGCCTTGAACTCTGGTGTTATTGTTGTAGTGCTGCAAATGGCCACATCGCGCGCGCTAAAGAACACGGCGACATTTAACCTCCACCCACACTGTATGCGGTGTGAAAGAATATCATGTTTCTGTGTCGCTGCACTAATTGGGGCACCGATGCAACGCACAAGGATAGTTCACTTGAGGGACCGAGAAGACCTCTCGGGGCATTGGGCTGGGTATTTATTGCCCAAGGCCAATGCTGTCACGACCTCCAATACGGCCTGACCTTGTCAGACATGAAATCTGCATCACGCTCAAACTGATGTTTTACTCTGTGACACATTATGAATATTACATTACAGGACTCTAGACGATGTCAGTCAAAACAGAACATCTTTCCTCACCAGCAAGATAAGCCAGCCGGGGAGAGGGGGAGTAGGGGGGGGGGGGGGGACAAAAAGAGAGAAGAGAGATTATTCAAGAAAGGCATGGGTGGTAAATGATTAATAGGCAACGCAGAGTCAGAAACAAGCACTTAGGGCAAAAACAGACAAAAGAGAGTATGCTTTTCGCCTTTTATCACATTTCATGTAAAGGACCCTGACAAATGGTGGTCATATTGCATGGCTCGGGGCCTGGCTTGATGTTTAATGCATCATCTGTTCTGGTAAGGTAGGGTAGTAAACACTCATTTGTGGTGGTGACTAGTCACACATGAAATCCATTTTGCAAACTGGAGTGTAGAGGGGCCAGTTGACAAAGCTTTTAGAGCGATGTGGTTGAATCCGCAGTCTGCAAGTGAAATGTAAGGGGGGGGGGGGGGGCTGGATGTTTAAAAAAAAAAACATCTCCAAATCCATTACTTCCAAAAAGGTATGACTCTGAACAGCTCAGCATCAAACCTGTCTGACTGAAAACAAAAACCCACCGACACTGAACACCACCTCTCCATCCATTTGAACGACTCGCGTGTGGAAGCTGTTCCTCACTCACGTGCAACGTCACCACGGCCCGCGCAGTAACTCGCCTGTATCTCTGGTAGTCGTCCTCGTCCTTATCCGGGCTGACCAGCTGGTTGGGGCAGGCCTCGTTTCCCAGCAGGCTTAGGTACACCAGCGACGGGGTCACGTCGGCCAAGTGCTCCAGCAGGTCCTCGATATCAGTCAGGTGTCAAAGGGCGGATGTCAAGGACCTAACGCTGTTAATTACATTAGCATTTACTACCCGCGTGGCCCCTTCCGTGCCTGTCTGCACTAAAACAAATCACTGTCAAATTTAGCGAAGTGCTCAAAGGGGTTAGTCAGTGGCTTTGTGAGACTGGGCAGCCAGAGGGGCAATTTAAGGTGCAGGCTTTGGCATATAGTAGTGACACAATTTGGCTGCCGCTCTCTCTCTCTCTCTCTCTCTCTCTCTCTCTCTCTCGATCTCTTTCATTTCCTAGGTGGCCGGGTGCAGAACAGTGACAAAATGATGGATGCCCTGCGGTTCAAACAGTCCGTGCTTCCCAGAGCCGCGCCGTGGAAAAACTTTTTGCGAAAACGTGGAAAAAAAAACAAAACAAACAGCCCTTAAGCAGGCACATTCATCACTAATACATTCACTTGGAAAATTGAGCCCCAAAGTGTCAAAATACAACTGCACTAATGCAGTGCTCAAGCTTTAAAATGGCACTGTGCCACGACAGGATGTACATAATTGGCCTATTAGCATGTGCCGACCACTTCACAACCCAACTCAGCACACAGTCCCAGACGCACACTTCAAGGAGCCCCAGTTTTAATGTTGACTTTGGATGTGTGTGTGTGTGTGTGTGTGTGTGAGTGAGCAAGAGAGTGAACATCGTTACCCAGCAGGATCTGCATAACCAGAGGAAAACAGGACACATTGCTAAACCTGTTCTGAAGCTTCGACGGGAGGTTCACACATTTCCGACTGATCATAAACAGCTTTGCAATGTGCCTATGTCTAGAATTTAGGGTGGTTGTGCCGAGCTGGTTTTTTGGGTGGAAAGTAGAACACGAGGAACTGCTAGAATGAGTGAACCAACAGGGTGTGTTCTAGTGACAAATTAATACTTGAATATTAAATAACGTTTATTTCAATGAGGTAAAAAAAAAATAATGGTACAAACCAAATTTATCCGAATTTAACCAAATATCCGGATTTGATTCTCTACTATTTAAATTATGTCAAAACAGCAAACACATCGCAAAACATTATCTAATGATTTGGATGCTTGGCTAGTTTTAATCCAACACTTTTTATTCCTTTTTAAAAATCAAACACATCTGTTATGTTGACTTTCAAATCTGATTCCACTAGAGGTCCCTGTAGTTCAAAAACTACTGTGTGGAGCTGTGTGACAGCAGAGTTCCTCTTCTCTCTCCTTTGAAATGCACAGCGCTCACTACAAAAGCACATTTAAAAGAATTTAAAACGGTTCTCAGCGTAAGTCGTATCAACATATGAAAATAAACAAAATACACTTGGATGATGGTGTCTGTTATTTACGTGAATTTCAACAGCAAATAAGAAATGCAAAAATAGCGTGAAAGGATATTTTGTTCTTATTGAGGGTTAGGGTGTGGAGGCTCGGTAACCTGGGCAACCGGAGGTCATTTCCGAGCAGATTGTTGTCGACGATCAGCTCCTCCAGCACGGTGAACGTTTCGAGACCCGCCAGTGACCTGCGAAGACATACGGCAACGGGAACACTGTTATGCCTCTAAATCTGGTCAGCTGTTTGTTATTGTGCAGAAATATTTCAGCATCCCTGCTTTGCTACGCCCGGGAGTGCATGGGTCTGGGCCTGTCAGGGAAGTGAATGACAAGAATTAGTGGTGCTGAGCTCCCCTGGCATGGTGAGGCATGGTGAGGCATCCTTCAGCGGCTGGCAGGATGAGGGATGGGGGTCACTTGTGAGTAGCCAGGATTCAAAACAAAAGGCTTCAGAAATGCGGCGGGCAGGATGAATTTGTCAATGTCTTGTGCCTTGAGGCGCCCAGTTTCGCCTGACCCTAACCCTCCATTCCCAAGACAAATCACTCTGTCACAGTTCACCTTCACTCCCCAGACACAAATTTAACTTGTCATCCATCATTTTCACAGAGGAACTAGAATGTACTCGCACTCACAGATGGAATGAAGGGGAAACTTTTTGGCAAATTTACAACAAAGGGGGTTATTAGTGTTGGAATCTTAGCATCAAAAGATGTTTTTCCTTTAACGAGGAATTTTGCTTTTTCGGTTTTTTAATGATAAATAGCAGAGAGGGGTGAAGGGTCATCTCAACTCTCTCTCTTTCTTTCTCCTTCACACGCATTCACACCGGCATTAAAGTGATGGAGGGTGGTGGTAGGAGTAATGTGAGGGCCCTGTGAAGTTCAAGTCGTGGAAGGTGCACAAAAGCAGTGTGTGTGTTGTCTAATCCTTCACACTGTCAGCGCGCCATGTTAAAGTGTCCTGGGTGACTTCATCGACATTTAAACCTGCCACGACGTGACACATACACACAGATTTATATTTAAACACAGCATTTATAATTATTTAATACATGTCAAAATATAAATTATTTACTCCGAGATCAGAATGTTTGGAATTCCTACCGCAGGATTCTAGTTTTATAATCAAACAGAACACGTGACGCACGTAAATACTAATTCCCGCGAGCAGTGTCACGTTGCAGCATGACAATCTCAAGGTACAGTCAGGTCTTCACAGCTGCGGTGTGAACTATTGCTCCTTTCTGGATCTGCCTAGTGTCAATAGCTGCCATAACACATACCAACTTAGAGCTATGTAAATGTAACACCTCTATCGTGACAATCTGCAAATGCATGGCAGAAAGCAGCGAGCGTCATGGGGGCAGGGCATGACATGCAATCACATGCATTATCTAAACTTCACTTCAAACTATGAGCACACATGCACCTGACTGTTAGAATGTTGTTTTGCCCAGATAGTTGTTGCAATTTATCACACCCTTTCAGTTTGCCAGATCAACAGTTATCTTGCTCCATTTGCTGTTAATTGCTTTTTTTGTTGTTGTTTCTAGCCAATCAACTGGAGCTTCATGCAGACAGCCTCGTTGGCCAAAAAGCAGATGCACTGTAGATGCACAGAGGGGACACATTGGCAGAAACTTTGAACTACAAGGCAAAATGATGCATCTTTCTTCTTGTGTGAAAAACGACAAATAAGCGATACGCAGTAGACTTGCGAGTGAGGCGCAGTAAGCGGCCTCATTTCACACAAAATCAACCTTTTGCAAACACACAACAGCTGACAGCACCGACTCAGTGTGGTGGCAAAGCCGCTAGCTGACAATCTCTTATCAGGTCTGATTAATGCATTGGCAAGAGGGATGAAATCGGAGATGTGCCAGTTTCATGATATCCTGTCGTTTCTCATTTAAAAAATACCCATTAAGCTAGAACACTTAATTCTATAGATATGGCAAAAATCATGAACCCCATTAGAATTTTTTTCCTTTTTTTTTTGTGGCCTGGTCTTTTTTTTTTAAAGGCCTTTTGGCCCAAACTAGCAATTATAAAATACACTTTATTGTGTTTGAATTTCCAGGGAATACGGTACAACATGCAATTAATTTGCGAGGAAAATGAACAGTTTGGCACACACCATATTGGATAAACATTATTGCATTTTCTGTGAAAAGAGGTTGATAACTAACTATTGCCACCTGTAAGTGTGCGTGTGTGTTTGTGTGTGTGTGTGTGCGTGTTCCTGTGTATGATGGGCTGCAGTCCTGTGGGTTATGTTATTAGCTGCTCGGTTAAAGGGAGCCGCGTGGCGCAGGAGGGAGCCTTATTAATTGTTGTTTTCATGTCACCACTGCTGCGTGCACTGGCTGATTTAATCAGTTAAATTCACAGCCAGGGGAGAGCCACTGACTCCCAGCCAGCATTAAGTACAGTGCAGGGATTGAACTTCTAATACGCTCTAGCTTTCTGTGCTCCCTCTGCAGATTTCCATTTCTGGTTTCATTACTTGTTTTAAGCTTTCTTGTTTTAATGTGTGGTTTGGAAAACTAAATAAGTTGAAGCACTGCAGTAAAAGAACTTCACTTCCTAAAAAAAAAGAAAAGAAAAGAGAGGCAGCTTTTGGTCTTAACGAAACTAATGAGAATAATCAACTTGAGCCACATTGCTGTACAGGTTTGGTAATTGGACAACACATGCATAACACACATGCAACACTGACATTAGTTTTCTAATCTTAGCATTAGTGTGATGTAACTTAACTCCTTCAAAAGTGATAATGAAAATATTCAGTCATGTATCTTTGGTTCCATTGCAATGGTAAATACTACTTCCAACATGTTTGTGTTTCTTTATACAGTTCAGTAATATCATTTATATATTCATGTATATCATTAGGTACGAAAAACAATTGAAAATTGTACCAAGACTAAAACACCGTTTTTTTTTTGTATCACTTAATTGTCGAAATTGTAATAATTGTGATTTCCTGAGGAATGCAGGATCAAATGAATTTTCTCATGTCTCTAACTAGCAAGTGAGGGACAGACAGGCGGCAGCTTTAACGAGGTGAGGCGAATCCTTTCCCTTGTTAAGATAATTATGATCAGCCTCATTGTCAGAGCTAATACTCCAGGCTGTCTTTACGCTTTGACTACCACTTAGCCCGGGTAAGCTCAGCATCATACATCACACGGCCCTGCGTGCATCAGTGTGTGAGCTATTGGGCTTACGTAAGCAGGACGTGGATGTGTTGAATTCCCCGTTAGCGGCTGAGATCCCGCCTTCTGAGCACGCAGAGCACTATTAGAAATATTTGGCTGGAGCAGTAAATCCAGCACAGGAAGCAGGGGAACCATGTGAGACACCAGACAAGGACACTGGAGAGAGACACCGACCAAGAGAGCAGCCCTGCGAGATCAATACGCTAATACTAATGCAGACACAGTGATTGATGAACCACTGCTGACAACACAGGGAAGAAAACTCTCGACCAGTATTGGCTGAAATGTCAGTCACTCCTGCCAGTGGTGTGTGCTGGTGTCATGTCATATATATCCAGCAGCAGCAGAAGAAAGATGGAGAAATCATTTCAATATGTTACACAGTCTCACTTTATGAGAAATAAGATGGCATTGTGAGTCTACTTTAGCCGTGGAATACAGAGCTATAATGGAAAACAAGCCCAAATGAAATGGTTGAAAGAGACCACAGAGGCAAACTTCCCTGCAGCGAGCACGGCATTACTGAAGAAGTCCCCGAGTCTAATGGACTCACACACAGACACCTTGAGACACTGGAGAGCAGTCTCAGTCAACAGTTAAGAGGCCCGATGTCCTCTCGTGGGTCAGAAAAGCAATGCAGTGATATTCTGAACGGCTGGCCAGAGTGACAGGTGTAACGACGTCCTGTTCAGAAGGCGACAGATAAATGATTGATAAATTGACCAAAGCTGTGGAAATGATGGCTTTCATATGTGCATAATGGGACTATTCAGAGCACACGGCAGATTGCCTGCCAGAATAAGGTACTCTGTGATGAAGGCGAAAAGGAACTGAACCTGGTTAATCCAGTATGTGGACTGGCTTTAATAAACTTAATAAGAAAGGTAAATGGAGGAGAGCTAGTTGGAGAGGGCACCCAGAGGCTGAAGAGTCATTCAGCCTGAAATCAGAAATATAAGGATGCTTTTTGCCACCTTGTGCACTGCAAAGTATCTCTTAATCTTAATCAGTAATATTGCTAATTAGCCAAAATTACCAACTTTTTTTGGTGAAATAGAGTGCGGGTGAGTGTGGAAGCCATACAGTTATACAGCTTTGTGTCAATGAGAAGAAAAAAAAATCGAGGAAAACGTAACCTATTAATACACAAGTCTCCATTAGTTTAACACACCAGCATTTCATCACCCATCCAACCCAAAACAAAAACACAAATAGACATTCAAAAATAGCAAAATGCAGCCTCAAAACGCTATCTGGATTAGCTTGTGGTAAATAAGATGGCTTTATCTGTAAAGCAAATTAATACCTTGCAACCCCTCAAGCCCTCAACACCCTCCTACCACCTCCACACAGCGATGATCAGCTCTGTTCCAGGACTCTTCCCCCCCCGAGCTACACTTCGTGGCCCTATGCGCGTCTCTGTACGTGCATCTCTGATGGCAACGGTGAATTAGTCATTATACGTCTCGATCTCCCCCACAGCGCTCCCTTTTTACCCCCCATCTCCCTCACATGTAGACAGTCAATGCTCAGTGTGGCACTTCTCCTTCTGTATTGCTAGGCCTCAGGTGGCAGTCATTTAAAGATCACACGTCCAGGACACACATAGCCCTCCCTGAATGCACGTCAATTCACACATGGAAAGGGGATTACAGGCAGCTGCAAATTACTATTAATGGCAATGCAAATCATTAAGAGTACGTTTGGCGCCGCCAGCAAAATCTCTTCTTCACGTGGGTTCACACTTGATCTGTTTTGAATGGCGTGCGCTATGCTTGCTCCTTGTAGCCTGTGTGCGTGAGAGCATCACCAGTGGAAAGCAGTCAATTGGAGGTGGAGATTGAACTTTGCACAGCGTTTCATCATTTAGCAAAACAAAAATACATATTTCTTTAGAGAGGATTAAAAAAAAATCGAGCGAGATGAAATCTGTGAAATATAATTAGCAAAGTTTTTGTTGATGAATAGGTTAAATATCACGGGCCATGACTTTGTGCTACATAAGCTTATAATTTGCATATTCAATTGTTGAAAATGTCGACACCGTGTAAAGCTGGCTGCGGTGTGTTTGAAGGATAATACCACAGTGGATCCTGCAGTGTCTGAGTTATGGACTATGCCCGTGGACGTCTCCTGCTGAGTGTGTGAGGTTAATATTCCCTCTCAATGTCATTAGCACTGGCGCAGGGGCTGAGAGCTCTGTGAATCAGACAGGGGCTGATGCTGTCAAATCGACACGCATACAGCCAGGGCCGGACCAAATCTCGGTTGTGCGCCCCCGTCTGATTGATGACCCTGGATTAACCCTGGCCAAGGGATAAGGACTTGACAGACATTCCTGTCAGGCCCACCTCCATAAGCCTGGCTTGACCCCGGTTTGGCTGCGGATGAAATCCAAGCTAAATCTAAGCGTAACCTCGTTCCCGGGGAAGGAAGAAACGGAGAGGTCAATGCAACAAGGCGGACGCCCATCTCCACAAAGTCTCAGCAATTGAGGTCTGATACAGACCGACAGCTGCTTCCAATGTACAACACTACATTGTGGAATACAGAATCAAAGAAGGGAGGCAAGCAGTATTGCTGGTGAGGCCAACACAAAACCTTCCTCTCCATAGTACCTGGACTGTGCTCAAAGCACGGCCCTGTGTCTTGCAAATGTTAGTATTGAAAGATTAGTTGTCTA
The DNA here is from genome assembly GCF_949316345.1 of Pungitius pungitius. Classification (NCBI taxonomy): domain Eukaryota; kingdom Metazoa; phylum Chordata; class Actinopteri; order Perciformes; family Gasterosteidae; genus Pungitius; species Pungitius pungitius. The sequence goes on along the minus strand of NC_084912.1, from coordinate 7,366,932 downwards.
TCAACATGACAAACACCCGCCTTTTTAAGTGCAGCAAGGACTGAAAATCAATTCACTGATGGCAGTTCAGTCAGTGAGGACATCAATGCAGCACAAACAAGCACACGCAGGCTCTCACGCATGCTGCGCAGCCTCACACATCTTTAAACGCATGCAATAGTATTGCAGTGACAGAGTGGATCAACCCATTATAAGAGTAGACTCCACATTACACAATTGTTTTTTCCGTGTATAAAAGCTACAACATTTCTACAGAATTTACTTTTTGAGATAAAATGAAGGAACCATTAAATAATAGATGCGAGGAAGAATCCCTCAGTGCCCTGTCTGCCCGTACGTACGCTCTGTCATTACAGTGTTCAGGCTCAGTGCTTGTCAACATTTTCCTGAGAGGGGGGGGAGCCGTCCCGCATTACGTTTGAGTGAGTTCAACTGTCAACTGCCAGCCATTTGTATGCCTGAGCATCCACCTAATAGCAAATAATCACTACCCTGCGCTCTCTTCGTGGCAAATGATCGATGTTGTCTTGAAGTCTGATGGATGACCCTGCCACAGTGATGTCCAGGCATGCATTAAAAACCACCTCTATGAAATGCCTTGTCAGTCTGATGAAGCGGGCCCCAAAAAAGAAAGAAGAAAAAAAAACACACACACACACACACACAGGCGTGAACATACAGACACTGAGGAATGCACGCGCACGGATGAAAGAAGTAAATTAACAAAGTAAGGGAGTGCCATGACTCGATTAAACAATAAAAAAAGGTAATTTCTTATATTAGTGGAACATTTTATAATGTGACGGGACCTGTGGTGTGATTGGTAGTCAGCATTACTGGAGGTAGGCTGCTGAAGTACCACCTGGGACGCCTTGTTTCCTGCTCTCCCCCCCCCCCCTCTAACAGGGGCCTATTACCCCTCGGTGTACAGATTAAAATGCACGGCGCCGCAATCTTTGATCTCCCACTTGCTGACACAAATCCTTTCAAGCCTCAACATTTTCCTGCAAAGTTAATTAGTGCTAATTAAAAAGTTTTTGAGAGCCACGTACGGCTGCCGCTGCTGGGTTCGCGCCCTCCGTCACGCCCTCCGTCACATCACCCATCAACCCCCAAACGCTGGTCCTGCGGCTGCGTGCGTCAGCTGCGCTCCTGCCTCTTTTCTACAAAAGGATCCCCTAACTAGACGACACCAGTCAGCCCGGAAACGTTTGTTGAAACAGGATGAAATCTGGAAGCCCAGTCAGGGGTCTAGCCCGTGGTTCCTCCGCCCCCCCCTGACAAACCTGTGCTCTGCAGGAGAACATGTAATGACACATGTATCAAATACAAACCCCACAAGTAGAACAGGTGTAGTCTTTAATTGGGGTACCCTAGCTTGGGGGTCTTGTAAACATGGAGTAATTAACTTGATAAGGGATTCAATTTGCTGAAAATATCATTGCAGGGAAACATCATTTAGAATGAACTGCAATTTGCATAATGATAACGAATGCAAAGACTCCAAATTCTTTTGGCGTAATGAATAAACACATTAGTAATTAAAGAACTTCCTGTTTGGTGCGATTATAGTAATTTGAGCAGAAGATATGACTTGAGCAGTCTAACAGTGCTATCACTCACCCACCAGCCTGCCTTATTGCTTTCATCAGGCCATTATTATAATATAATTAGCTGCCTTTCTGGCATATTATTAAGTGGCTTGCTGAGTGTCAGGTACAGAAGCGTCTCAGAATATGACACACAAAAAAAGTAGTATCATTCCACAATGTTTCAAGAAGATAATTACATAATCTCAACATGAAGAGCAAACAGAAACGTGATAATTAGACAAGTATTCCAACCAATTAAAACATCAAGCCTTGTGTTTGCCCCTCTATGTGAATTACATCTTGCTGCACTCCCATGTACAAATGATACCATTAAATTGCTCACGTTAAATCATTATAGGGGTTCAAAGCAACTAAAGTGACAACATATCGACGTGCACTTATTGACTCGTGCAGCTCGTCACACCATTCCCTGGAAGGTCTTGAGGGCCTTTCTAAAATTGGGACGGTAATGAGTGTATGAAGATTATCCAAGATGGCAATAAAAGCCAGGAGTATCTCTCTGCTCTAACAAGCCTATAAATAGGCCTAATGATTGACACGTATGTGTGCCAACAAAAAGAAAAAGCAGAGTGACAGCAGAGTTATTGATTTGACCTTTGGGATAGTTCCTTTTTGTTCGTTGTTGTTGTTTTTGCCTTGTCCTACACCTCGGGAAGAGGTAATAGAATATGTCACCGCACAAGGCAGTTTGAAATTGAATGCCATCATTTTAATTTAAATGTTACTTTCTCGTTGACATCTCCGTCAATGCATAATTGGCACTGAATCCCAGTTTGGATGTACATATTTGTCATTCAGCGTGAGACACTCCAACACACCGACAGATATGTTACTTTGATGAATTGACAGTGAGATCTGGAGGAAAAAAAAAAATAGCACTGCAAAAATCAACAGTCGCGCTGTCAGTTAAGCTTTTTGTCACAAACTTGCACATAAACATGCATGATTAGAAACAGCGAAGGAGCTAGAGGCTGGAATCAGTCTTCATGCTCTGGAAGTGTGTAAATAGGCGTGTTTGGTCCAAGCAGAGAAAATAAAATCCAAAAGACAGACTTAGAAGAAAATCAGAGTAAATGATGGACACTTATTGGAAGAAAACTTCCAAACAGATTATGGCAAACTGCAAAGTGCAAAAAGGGAAAATTTTGAATATTTCAAAGCAAGAGACATAAAGTTACTTATATAAAGCTCATTGGTAATCTTGAAAAAGTAATTTGTTTACTTATTTTAACAGTTTATAAACACTGCTTCTAGTGATCCATTTAAAGCACAGCTTTGAAAACAGATCTGCAGTAACAGAGACAGCACTAGAAGTCTCTCAGGACAGAAGAAGGCCTTTTCCGTCTCTGTGGTTCCCCGACACGGCAGCTTAAAGGGTATGTGATGGTCTGCCGGCCCGGTGCAAACCACAGTGAGCAAAAAAAATAAAAATAAAGAAGAATAAAGCCCTCCCACTCTCTCTTACTTCCTCCCCTTGCCCGCCTCCCTTACCGTCGGCCCATTACCTTTACTGAGTGAGGCTCATTAAAGAAGGCAAGTTGAGTCAAATCTTTCTGTGATTCAGCAGAGGTGAATTGCCGTCAACATCATTAACCATCATTTCTCCAACTTACCTCAGTGCTTATGAAGTGTTCTTTATTGTGTAATGATCCAAATCTCTCCTCGAGATCGGCCCTCTTCAAAGGCCCTGTAGGACATACCACCCATGCAGCCGCCTGACATGCTAAAGGAGCAGATTAAATGTGGCTCCTTCATTGCGCTCCTCGTTTGTGCTTAAACAGATCCAGCATTTCATCCTGCGCTTCAGCTAGCAGGCAGCGTTCCTTCAGAAGGAACAGGGTGGAAGAGAAAGACTAGCAGACCCAAAGAGTTCAGCGGGGGGGGGGGAGACAGGATGTTGGTTTTCAAACATGTCTTATCCATCCAGGGCCATACCTTCAACTACTAATTTTCACTTATCACCACATTTCTGCCAGTAACCTTCTTCCCGTGCCTTTCCGGTTTGTAAAATAATGTTTATGTAGTTCATTGATGTCATTGGTCAGGCTGGCTCCATGGCTAATTACAGTGAGCGCTGCCCTGCTTGTCATGCTAGATGCCCTCCGAGTCCCTTCTTAAGAGAAGCTCCTTTTGTGCCTCCGCCATTGTGTGTCTCCTCGCGCTCAGTATCGTGCTACGAGATGTCCTCGAGGCCTTGTGTCGGAGAAAGCGTCTTTTGTGCGGACGCCATTGTGTGTCCCCGGTGCTGAACCCCCTGCTAGGTAGGAACACAGACAAAGTGCAGAAGGGGGATGCTTCTCAGGGCACTAAGACCTACAGTAAAGCTTCAAACAATTTAGACAAACAAAAACGGCTGCTGTGCTGCGGTGAGAGCAGACAAGGAAAAGCAGATGAATAAGCAACATCAATTACTGGGGCTTTGACCTCCAAGCCCCCACACCATGGCACACATTTCACACCAAATCGCCCCAGATTGAAGTTGACACTGCTGGAGTAGAAACACTGACCCCTCACACGGCTAGCGTTTCAAACGTAAGAGTAGAGAAAGGCAGGGTGGAACTGACAAGCTACATAGACCAAGGCCAACGTGGAGAGGACACAAGGAGGAGGGCCATGCCTCAAAAAAAAAAGAGAAGGGCATAATAGATCCTAGTTTGTTTCAAAGTGAGACAAAATGGCTCAATTTGAGCACTTAGGCCATCGAATTGGCCAAGCTGAGGAACAAGAAGAACATGCGAGGGGACAACCGCATCAGGCCACTGATAAGGAGCCTATAAGAGGAACAAAGCCAGATGTCCAACAGGCTTACCAGTGAACCTAAGTGGGACTGGACCTCAGTGCCGCTTCCCCTGGAGCCTTTTTTCACTGAGGCACAGAAAGCCTCCTCCTACTTTGTTTGCTTGGACAAAGGCAAAGTAAACACATGGTTTGCATTTGTTCCATACAAAGTACACTGCTCTAATTAAAAGTCCCTCAAAGATCGTGATCAAGAGAGGAGATGTCACTTCAAGTGTTGTCTCACGTTGCAAGGATGCATTTTTACAAAAAGAGTCTATTTTCATACTAATACTTTGATTTGAAAAAAACTGAAAAGAGTGTCTCCAAAGGTGAGAAAAGATCATGCAATCTTGTCACAGTCTGTCAATACAGTGTTGATTAAACTAATAACAATCTGCTCTGAAGAACATGGCCCATACTGACTAGAGGACATGTAGTCTGGCAGCAGCGTGGCAGCACATTGACACATACGGGGGCATCGGGCCCTAACAATCTCCCAATTAGCCCGGGGGAAAGCAGAAAATATGTCTCAGGTTCATGGAGTAGGCGTGAAACTTAGTAATATGACATGGAACACAAAAACAGAACGAGACTTTTTATAGCCACATGTGAGAAAAGAAGAGGAAAGAGCAGGAACAAAAGGGTTGTTTTCATTTTTCCTATTCCTTATTTGATGGTGGATTTAAGTCACATGAAAAATATGACCGACACTCTGTAGTACAACCACGTAAACATGGAAACTAGGCAAGAATTATTGAAGAGGGGAAAGGGGGGGGGGGGGGGGGCAAATCTAAAATGTGTTATCAGGATGAATGTGGGATGAATCCATTAATTCAACTTGAAACCAGTTGGTAACACTGAAATGAAAACACTGTACATACATTGTATTGGGATATAATTATTAGATAAAAATGCAATGCAATTATTCACGCATGATCGAAACAAAGCAATGTCACTTCTCAGTGCAGAATAGGCAGATCTCACATGTTAATAGTACCTTAGATTCCCACACATTTACAGTGTACCAATATGAGCATTGAGGTCATTAATAAACGCCTAAAAAGCATTTCCCCTGTGAAACAATAACTTGTTGCTAGACGGACGAGGCCGTCTGTCACCCATTCACAAATAATCAAACGTGACATTATCACAAGCTATTTAGCCCCCCTAAAAGCTCCACATGCTTAGCTAATGTACAGGACTTAAGTGTGAGCACCTGTTTCAAACAATGGAACCATTGGCATCGCCCCCCCCCCGATCACAGACATTCACACAGAAAGATAATGGAGCCTACGCCCGTCAGTCAGTCAGCCGTCTTTGCAAATGGAAATCCAGAGGAAGGTGGAGATGGGAATCATTTTATCTAGTTGACACACATTACAACGGAGAATTTCAAAAGAGTAAGATGGAAGCTCTCAGGTCAATTATGGTGTCAAGGCTGTCAGCTTGCAATGAAATATATACCTTTGAAGAACACTTTGCTCGAGGGATGGGGTAAAAAGGATGGGAAGACGTACTGTTTAACCCAGAGTCCACATAAGAATATCAGCGATGATGGAGTAAAACGAGGTATGATAATGGGCCATTTTCACTAAGCACACTCTGTCAAGAGAGACAGAAGGACCCACTTTGTGAAGGGCACTATCGAGGAACATTATTGTGGTGGCCGCTGCTTGTTAACGGCATGAGCTCAAACATTAACAAAGTCATTAAGGTTATGAGGAAACGGCAGTTACACACATTTTAAGTTACACTTTGTAGAAAATCCCGCTTGCTCAATAACCAAACTAAGTAATAGAAAACTCCGTTAAATGAAGGAAGGCTATTTGAAAATATAGAGAAAACACACAAAACTGCTTCTTTAGTGCCTTTTTTATTCTATCTCCAAATGTAAATGTTCCCAACCCTCTGTTCGAGATACAAAATACTAACCTTAAGACAGTGAATGACAGAGGGAATTATGGGTAATTGTGGTGTCAGAAAGGGAGACAGCTGTATGATGAGATTTCTGTGTCATTTAGCCAATCAGAAACTTAAGAGGCAGTGTGACACATTTCTCCCCCTCCATCCGACAAGGCTCCCTGACATGGCTGGTGATAATTTTCAGGAGAGGGAAAAAGAAGAGACAGAAAAGAGTGAGTTGAGAAAGCACAAATGAAAATGGAAGGCAGGAGAAAAGGTGTGATTTCTCCTCTTCCATATGCAGCGTGGGCCAAGTGATAGCCTGTGAGCCGCATTCATTGCTGGAATCAAGAAGAAAAATATCCCCTCACGTGTCAACCTGCCATCCAGATAAGAGGTGTCTGAAGGTCTGTATGAGATTAATACTTCCCAGCTAAAAATGACACAGGATGTGAAGGGGGACTTTTGATCCCTGTGCGGTGAAGCTACTTCAGCAACAGTACAAGACTTACTGCCGAAGATGCATACTCCCCACGGAGGTCAAACGTGTGCATGGACAAGAACGGATAATAGAAAACATATCTTACATTATGTCTAAACCGTAAGAGAGGAGTAACAACATCGAGTGCAGTTGTCAGTTTACACACGTTCCCCGAGGCCATAACGAATAGGAGATAAATGAAAGGATGAGGTGCCTGTCTACATAATGAATTCAATAAAAGCGTCATTGTCTGCTTTGTCACATTTCGAGAAGCGGTGACATGTAATTACAGTTATTTGTAGAAATAGCCCTCATTATCATCAGTGAGGGGCGCTTCCATTTTAACCAAGGGAAGAAAGCTCAACAATCTTCTAATGGAATTACTCTGTAGTCTCGTGTAGGAGGTGACATCACAGGTTTTGTCAAAGAAAATCAAAGTTTTGTAGCGCTACTTAGCAAAATTTCAAATCGGAGAAAGTGTCCTTTTTAGCATGAATTCATCCACACATGTAAATAGTTGATGTTTCTCTGAAAGTAAAACTGTTTCATATTTTGTGCCAATGCATTTTCAGTTTCCAATGTACAGTGGCTTTACCAACTGCTTGTTTGGCTGCGGTTGAACAAATAAGTAAACAAATCTATTTCTCAAAAGCAGAATCAATATCATCAACCCGAGTGCCTTATAAGTTTACATTATTATTATTATACAGTATATATTCATTTCTTTGTGAAACGGCAGCAAAACCACGACGACCACAAGTTAAAAACTGAAAGTGCACCAAAAGTTCTGCACCTGTATTTAACTAAAAGTTGTGTGATGAACAGCTCGGGGCGAAGGCAGAGCTAAATTGCCGTCTAAAACTTTCCGTTATGTTTAGTTTCCTGCAACTGTGGGTTCCCCACCGCCTTATCATAACCTGGTAGCCTGCAGCACATGTAAACATCATAACTCAAATAGGACTAATGTGGTTAAGGTTGTATTCTGATTAGGAGAAACCCAGTTAACATTTCTGTCTGAAGCTAGATTTATGCATCTCCATCAGGGAGTTGCAGAGGATTCATAACACCATAGCTCCCCCATAGGTACAGCAATTACATTTATTGTAGTTGCGCATCTGACCTATGGGGGGTAATGGATAATCTGCACTGAGCTGTGATTGTTAACCTTGAGGTGCTTGCATCTGGTCACTGTTTTCAGTGGAAATAACAAGTTTAGGAATGTTATTGTCAACCTAATTGTACATAAATACATTTTTTACCTTCAGCCTTTTGCAATCTATGTATAGGTAGACTTTCTAGAATCACATTATTGAAAGCAAAGATTAAACATTGTTACTTGACGTAATTAAAGAATAAACATCATGAACGGATAGTGTACAACACAATAATTACTGTAGCAGTGGTGCTACAGTTAATGTGTTCCATCCACCGACCTATAATCAGTTACTATGCCAAAGGCATCAACACAGAGACTTGCCAGAACACCACAAAATAACTTTAAATTTCGCTTTACTTTGATGTATGTGACACTTTTTGCCTTCAGATGACCTCATTGGCCTTTCGGCGCACACATTATATATATATATATATATATATATATATATATATATATATATATATATATATATATATATATATATATATATATATATAAATTCCATCTTCTTTGTACATATGGTTGGACCAATCCACAACCTCCCAAATCCAAAAGTGGAAACTCTGATGCAGAGCTCACCCTCCACCACGCGGCTGAATAAGAAATCAACTTTACTTCTTTCCCTTTTATTAGTATTTACCTAATTTTCAGGACACACTAACTTACTTCTCATACAGATACTGCTTGTATTGTAGGGTTGTATTGTCATGCTAAAGAGTTACTCTATGACTATAAACATTCACTATGCAGTACACATCAACAGCAAGTATTTTTAAGAATATAAGAAATTACAAATCAGTGCATTTAACATTGGATGTGAATGTCAATATGAGACAAGACCCCCCAATTCATTAAAAGTCAAACATGCTGATCAAAGAGGACTTGTCTCTCAATAACCTATAAAGCTTCTATAATTTTCATGAATGTATTAGGAAGCAGTTATAACTATGACATTGGGATATAATTGATTAATGGCATTATTTCATTTCAGTTTAAAATTGCTGTATTAAGACCATACAAAAGGCTACAACGTTCCTTTTGAGGGTGCGGCCCATTGTCAGGCACTAGTGTTATCCATTATAATCAACAACATCACCATTGTTGTTGAAATGATCAAAGTATCTTCAAAGGAAATAGACACACTTGTCAAAATCCAAATGTCTGAAGCCCAACACAAAGAACCACTGCGGTTATAAGACAGATAGTAGAGAGGGAGGCTGAGAGAGAGAGAGAGAGAGAGAGAGAGAGAGGGCTTCTTTCTTTACTCTGTTTTATTCTCTACTATTTTTTCTTCCCCCCCCCCGTTCTGCAGTTGTGTGTCCTGACCTTGCAGCTTCTATGGCCCATCCATCTTGGGCTGCTTAGCCATTTCGCTGGCTTCATACTGTGCAGATTAACACAATTCATCACCACAATCATCCTCCATTCATCACCCTTTCCAATGAATGTTTTGACATCCAGTTAATTTTCTGCTGATGATTTATCAAATTATAATTACCATGCTCTGAAGGGCTCATTTATTATGTTGATACATGATAATGATGCCAAAGTGGATTGAATTTTAAGTAAGTTCTCCCTGCGATTATAACATACGCGTTATTGTGAATAATGCTTTGCGATTTCATTCTTTACAGGCTGGAAATTCCTGAGAAAGTCCTAACGTTACAGAAATCAATGCAAAAAAGTAGACAAAGTGAGACTGTTAATTCATTTTTTTTCAGAGAACAAATTGTTTGGCTAGGGTGCAGCAGGCATGAAGAAGTTCAATTAGATTCAGTGCTCCCATCTTGGATGCTCAGTAATTAAAGAGTGCACTAATTCAATCAGGGGGTAGGACTCAAGCCGAGGCAGTTAGGCTGTTTCTTAATAGGTTATAGGTTATTTCTCACATACTGCCCTCATAGGCACTTCATTAGCCTTCTGCTTTACAATTCACTCAGCTTCTCAGCCTCATTATTATACAGGTTTATTAAAATCCAATGGCTGCCTATCTGTTTCTATTACTGAGGAGCTGACTGGCCTAATGCACTGGGTTAAAGGCAAACACACCAACTGCTGTTTATGAGCACTTAACGGGGAATAGTGATGGCTATTCTTTTACTAACCATTGGTAAGAGTTAAACCAGCTCAAACACATTTGCCCTTAACAATAACCCTTCTCCTCAGGAGGGATGGTTAAATATTTTCAACACAGAACCAACGGGGCAAAATTAGTCCGATTTTTTTTCTTCCTTTCCCCCCCTTTCGTCATTAGACCGTTAATCAGGTTTTGCTCCGGCGCTGGCATTTGATCCCAGGACCCGTGCGTCAACACCAAGCTAAATCACTGGTCAAAAGACGTAGGCGGTTCGTGCATCGCTGCAGTGCATTCTGGGGCACAGGCAACCATCACAGGGAGATGAGGGCTTAGGAGGTGTTAAAGGTTATTGGATTTTCCCGGCGGCAGAAGCATTGTTTACAGCTATCTATTTTTTTCTTTTCTGGACTCTTCTTTGCCCTTGGGCTGCGGCCCATAAACAGAACTGCTACCCCACCCCCCCTGCACCCCGGCTAGTGGAGAGTGCGCAGCATAATTGTGAGTCCCCCATGGATGTCCCAAAAGTGAAAGATGTGTCTGGTAAGTGAGAGAGGTCAAACACGAGCATGGATATTTATTACATGCACTGCAACCAGATGGAGGCGGCCCATCCATCAAGCAGAGCTGTCACGCTGGTCACAAACGTTTCCCATAAAGACAACCCCCCCCCTCCCGCCACCGGCCCCTTTGCTGCCTCTCTCCTCTCGCTCTTGTGAAAGCAGGAGGTCCATCCGCATGGGAGCGAAGAGCAAGGAGACTTGTTTTGCAAAGTCATGAACTTTAACGCCGGCCCGCCACAGCGTCCCCGTCGGCTCCCCCCCATCTCTCTCTCTCATTGGTGCTTCCTCTCGCTTTTCGCTTAATTGGACCTGGGCTATATTTAGCGCTAACTGTTAGCGATACAGGAAGGGCCACGGTTTTGTGTGGATGGTCAGAAAAGGGCACGATAGGGGGGCATGCAGCCAGGCAGCTTAGGGAGGTATTAAAGGAGTAGAAGTGGGAGCAGTGGAAGGGCGTTCCTGACACTTGCTCCCTCATTCATCAGGCCCTCATAGGCCCGTCGGTGACAATGAAAAGATTTCACAATACAGCCGCGGCAGAAACTCATTCTGGCCCTCATCCATCATGCTCAGCCCGCTAGCCGTTCCACTGACCTAATCTGTGATGCCTCGCTGCCCGCACCCCGTTCCTTAAAGGCAGGCTTCATTACTGTGAGGGAGAGCAGGAGATGGAGGCCAGGGGCAAAGGGCTAGGAGAAAAGGGCCTCGGTAGTCAGATACACACACAGAGACCTAAGGCACACGAGACGCTAAGACAGAAAACTGTCACATTCACCCACTTCCTGCTGAGAACAGAACCGCAGTATACATTGTCACAGATAATGAAGGGATTCGGAGAGAGAAATACAAGCACAGCAGTGAAGTTGGGCGGAACTGCCGTGCAGTTTGGCCTGATTAACTTTGAAAACACAATCTCACTGTCATGGAAATGTCAATTTAACAATCCAACTGCCTTCCCCCCGTCCATCAATCAAGTGATTAGGCAGCTTGTTACTGTCACAAACAATTTCCAAGTCGATGGCTGAAAGAACTTGAATCAGATATGCCCAAACTCTCAGAGGCAGTTAGGCAGATTTTGCCTGAGATGCAATCGCTGCCCTGAACCTGATTTTGAAACGGATACCTTTGGTTTTCCTTTTTCGTACATACCCTTGTTCTCCCTCCACCCCCGCAGTCTGTGGCGCTCCCTGCTCTGCACTGCCAAATGTTACTTAACCAAAAGGGGGTTGGACGAAGAGGCCATCTACCTGACCTTGTACCAGCTATTATGGAGCTTTATTCCCCAAATCCCTGCTCTGGGTCTGAGAGCAGACTCCATTGGTAGTTCCCCCTCTTATCCATCTCACTGGTGTGTCGCCAAACCCAGCTGTCCACTGCCTAATGGAGCCTGTCTCTGCACCAAGGGACTAATTCAATCACGGGCCCCCGCTAAACATCTTCAAATAACATTGCTTCATCTCTTTGGTAAAGTAAACATTGTTGCAGTGGAAATTAAGTCAGCTGTCCTGGCAGCCATGTTACTAGTGCTCGGCCAACACCGTACATGCAGCAGGGCCCTTACGGTTACGAATTCCTTAATGGATGCAAAATCAATGTTTTTCCACGATTCACTTTCTGAACAACATAGTAGGAACCTGCTATGAACAGAAAGCCACTAATATGCTTCTGTATTGGTTGGTTGGCTCTTTGTTGGTAAGCCGCTGTAAGGCCAGTGTTCTCTAAAGGTTGTAGTATTACACCAAAGCAGTTATTTCAAACAAAAGAAAAATAATCATTATGGAGCAGTTGTACTCCACATACTGTCTGTTCTACATCTCACACCAAGTGTTCATCGTTCATAAATCAGTACATCACTGCTTTTGTGAAAAACATACGTGCTACATGTTTGACATGGAGTGAAACATACGGCACAGTGTCCAAACAAATCCAAGTGAAAAAAATAGTAATCTCCAACCTTTCACAAATGATCATTTTACCATCAAATCATGTATTGCATCATTCATCCTCCCGTGTTTGGGGCTGGAGATTAAGGAGACAGCTAATTGACAGCCTAGGCTGCCCAGGAAACAGCAACAAGACAGACCAAACTGATGGGAAATGTTTACAAGCCTTACATCAGCACAGATAACATCGGAGGAAGGGATTTTCTTCAAAGCTCCCATAAATCACACATCTAAATGTATACCATAGTGTATTTTTTTTAAAAACACTTCCAAAATCCGTTGCAGTATGGTGTTTGTGTGTACATTATGTGTTATTGTATGCTCTGAGAGTAAATTAATTAGCGTTCAGTATTAATTCTTCTTTAAAATTTACTCTTTGTGTTGTTATGGTGGTTAGCAAAAGCTAAACCCATTTCACATTATTCCTACAAGTGTTACATTATTTTCTTCTTCTCTAATTGCATATTGCAGTTAACCTGTGCTGTTTTGTGTGTCTGCGTATAAAAGAAGGAAACAGCGTCAGTTTCCTGTTAGAATCTACATGTGCAGCGTGTCCAACTCACCAGAACAAGAAGTCAATAAAGAGCAGTGTAATTCAGTGAGGACGGGGAGCATTTCCTGTCCGAGGGAGATGCTTTTATAGAAAGCTGTTAAGGAAGAGCAGAGTCATCAAGTGATTTTTTGACAATTTAACTGGTTCCCCTGACACATTAAATGACTATGCTGACAACTTAACTGCACTGCCAATCAATATTTCCTATTACTCATTGTCATTGTCAGAGAGAAAATACAAATATGATGTTTAGGTCAACGCAAGAGTGGCAGGGCATTAAGGTCCTATCAGTGCTGCTTATTAATTCAGATAGCCCATCAAAAATAGAGGAGATATGTGCCTGATGATGCTCATTCAAGCTTTTTGCTTCCCAGAAATACTAAATTATATCACAAAATAAGCCACATAGAAAACGTAACTTCCTTTATTGGTTCATTTTCTAGATGGCTGTAAATGACGATTTTAAAAATTGATATTAGTTGTAAATACAGATTTTAAAAACCAAGTATAAACTAGAAAAAAACTACATTAAATGCAGCAATCCCATCCTGAGTAAGCCGCTTAACTCCACCCACGGCGTTACAATCCAGCAGATTCCACAACAATGTGCGGAGAAGACAATTAACCAGGGGTTTAACCTGTCAATCATGCCCTGTCAACCTATCACACTTGCACTCTCAGGTCCGCCTCCTACTTAACTCCCTCTGTGATATGCTACTGGCAGTTTGGATGGCTTGACTGACGGCAGTCCTGATCTCGGCACTGGGAGGCGCCTCTGTGGACATCTTGGACATGAAAGAGGAAGATTGGGGCGGACGTGTGAGGGTATCGCAAATGGGCCAAAAGGATGGAGGACGTTCCTGAAATTTGCTGTTCTCTCTTAATTAGAAGTGCAAAGCACCATAGGGACTCTGTCACGGTAATGATGAGAGGGGAGGCCTAAAGGATAGACACACGAACAGATTCACCCTCCATCTATTGATTTGGAGAGTGACTTTTTAAGTTCAGTTTTCAGTTCAGCCAAGCACGGCCTTTTTTTACCAACCAATCTCACCCAATTATACAGGAAAGAAGTAAGCGAATAAAGATCAAGCCAAGATACCGGCACAAAATACTCTCACAGCAGCTTCTGCTAAATGTTTACGAAATACACCTCTTCCAGAATATCAAGCTTATTGCAAGGTCATATTAAAAATGACTGTTAAGTCTTGCTTATGAAAATAATCTTTAGATCTTTTTGATCTTTAGAGAGGAAGGATAAAGAGAGAGACAAATGGTGAGATTTAAATTACGTGCATGTAGGCAGCAATATGGGCTGGACCCATTGGATGTGTAACCCATTACTTTGCTGCCTGCTTCCGAGTCTTTTGGATTCCATACCGTTCTGTTAACCATCAGCAATTATCTCCCTGTCAGAGCTAAAGGTAACAAATTTTCCCCCATCCAGCCAGCCGCTATCATCCTCTGGACACCAGCATCAGCTGACAGCAGCTAAATCACGCCAGCCAGGCAAGACTCCTGACAGACAAATACACTGCCTCGGAAAACATGGGCCCATCACTCTAAGAGGGGAGGGGTGGAGGAAAGGATGGGCCGCGTGGAGGAGAGCGTCTCTCCCTGCTGACCTTATACCGCTTTCCTTTTTCCTCCACCAACCCCCCCCCCCCTCCCGCACCCCCATCCCTTCTCGCCGTGAGAGATGGACTGCCCTGAATTCTGTAGGCACCGGGCCCCGTTCCCAAATAAGAGAATTATTAATGGAGCTTTCCTTGGTGCTGGTTTATCTTGTGCCATCACACCAGGTCCAAGTTTCCCCCTTTTTACAGATGGACGTACAAGAGGCTGTGAGTTATCCGCACACAGCAACAAGCAACAACAAAGCAACACAATGGCTGCCGCTGCAAACGATGCTTTTCTGCTACCTGAAACTTTCTAACACCTGCTGTTTGGACGGAGGAGAAACAATTGACGTTAAATTGTCAGTCATAAATTAACATTACCTCCCCAAAAATAAGGCCGCCAGTTCACAGATCTGTACGGTTCGGTTTTACTCAATTCATGCATGTGCGGTTTTTGTAGATCATTTTTCTGGTATATACTCACTCTCATACATAATATTATATCAGCTAAAATCCCTAAATAGTTCTTTAAACAGTACTGTACTTGTAAAACAATTTAATTTGCTTGATAATAATCGATAAATGGTTTAAGTAACTGATTCCGAAGGCTTAATATTCTCGGCAGGTTCTTGATTAATGTATTAGACGGGAGCTTTTCATGTCTCCTGCCATATTTTACAACTTCATGCACGCGTGTGAGAAACGCCCCCACTCTTGTGTTAAAAATGTGCTTTGTGAAGCCACAGGTACTTGTGACCAAAGACCGTCCTTGAGCCTGAGTGGATGTTTGTGTAGAAATTCCCTCAAGGCGGGATATTGCTTTAATGAGAACGGAACAACGTGAGGTCGCAGTGACTTTGACCATCGGCCACCAAATCTATGCAGTTCACTGTGACACTTGGTGGACGCTTATGCAAATGAACGTTCATTCTGAATTTCAATGTTACGAACAAAGTTATATATCCATAACCTTTCACAGACTAACAGGTGAGGTTATGCCCATAAACTGATTCCTATTCTTAATAACCTTTTCTGTGAGCCAATCATGTTCGCTATAAAAGTACCAGCACGTCACTTCTACTCAGCATGTCACTGTTCATTCCTGCGGCCACTCATTTATTTTTTTATTCTGTCTATGAGTTGAGCACTTTGAATTGAACTGTTGGATCCAGCCATGCCACTGTAAAAAACAAGTTCAAATAACACTTGGGTAAATCTTTGCATTACTTTACCTGGTTCACCGTTTCACGGCTCCTTCTATCAGATAACATCAGCATAATCATGCAGGTGGAGTTCACTGCGCGACACCTTGTATCAGTAGGGGTGAGAGAGGAGGGGACCTGTACCTAACAGCGACCTGTCAAGCCAAATAGGATGTATTCAACGATAAGCTGTCTGCTTGAACCACACACACACACACGTCCACCACCAGGCTTAAGGCAAGCTCAATGACATTTTAAAACCTCAGAATGTTAGACGTAAGAATCTGATTGCGGTTTCATATTCACATACAGTAAATAGTTTCAGTAAGTATGTATTTGTTTAGGTAAATGTTGCACCTAATTTTACCTTCCGACTGTAGAAATGAATCAACGAGGGAAATGCCAAAGGCAAAATAGTCACCCAGCAGTATTTCAGAATAACACATTAACAAAATCCTTTACAGTTCATTGAGTTGCCTGCAGTTACTTTTCAGCCACAAAGTCAAACGCTCCCAACAACCAACTCAGCTGGTGAAACGGCAACAATCGCGCTCCAAAACAAACTTCGTCAGTTTGACAGCGGGGGCCAAATCTAAGGTAATGGCAATTGTACCGTAGAACAAGCCTACCTGGGTGTACTGGTTTGACTATAGTAATTGGAGACACACACGCACACACACAGACACACACAGCGGGGCCCCTCGGCGGGATCAATATTTGTTGGGATTGCACCTCGTTCCAACAATGTAAGATTTACGGCAGGCGTGGGGGATTTACACTTTGTCTTCAAAACAACTCATCAGCACAACCCAATTACTAACCCCAGACAGACAGCATTAACATGGGCCCCGCTGCTGCTTTATGGCCCCTCAGCCCGTCTCATTCCAGCCTCTTCAGGCGCTGCCACCATAACGGATACTACACTTAAAATGTGCTCACAGGAATGAATTCTCAGCCTTTCATTACTCCCACCTTGATTTATTTCATATCATTTCGCGGCTATAGACAAAGATAACACATTGTAAATTACCCCCATCCTGTCTGCTTGTTTCAGCACTGGTGGAGGGGGGGGTAGAATGGCACAGTGAGGGTGGGGGGTGGGGGGAGGACAAGAGAAAACAGAGAGGGGGGCAGTGGTAGAAAGAGGGGGCTCAGGGGTCTGTGCGTCTGCCTCGATAGAGATGGATGTCTGACAATTGTTTTGTGTCAAACTTCTAACATGGGTTATAGTGCGCAGAATGGCCCCTATAAATAATCATTCAATAACAATACATTTAATGTCAAACAGAGGCACATATAAACATCTGTTTCTGTTGAACAGGTGTCATTTTTAGCCCCGGGGCCATCGGCGGGGTCTCAGGAGTCTCTGAGACTCCTCTGGCTACTTCTGTCGCTACCGTGTGAGTTTAGGGAAGACCATGTGACTGGCCCCGATCGCCACCTAAAACACACACACACACAGGCCGTCACAGCCACTAGGGCATCATTTCTAGAAAAAGCACGTTACAGCCTGTCAATCACAGTGGAGGGCATGAAAAAATCTTACGCTCAAATATCGAGAAATTTAATCTTTCTCAAAAAAAAGAAAGAAAATTCAGACCAGTCATTTCTTCTTGTGTGATTGAGGGTGTACAGTAGGTTTTAAAAGATTCAAAATAACTTTAAAGCGGAATAAAATGATCTGCAATAACAAGCAATCATTTGTCCTTGAGGTTCACGTCTGGAAAAACATCATTAAGTAAGCAGTCAAATATCACGATGACTACAAACACCATCTGTTCTTCACCGTGTGGCGTCACTGGGAAAATAACAATAATGTGGGCTGTTGGGAACCCCCTTCGTCCTCGCTGTAATTTCCTCTACCCTTCATCCTATTTCAGTGGTTGATAACTAAGAACATTAGTTTTATGCCACTTGCCAAGCTCAAATGAAAAGAGAGCTAACTTTAATGACACCGCAATTAATCGGCCCAATAGACAGACAGCCAAAAGAGGAGATATTGACTTCATTAAGGATAATGTATTATGTCATTAAGTCAGTAGGGTCACCTTGTGTATCATACCAAGCCAGTTAATATATTGCCATTTTCCATGTATAAGATAAATTCAGATCTGGGAGATAAAGCTGATTAGAAAATGTTTCATCCGGGGAGGCGGGGATGCCTGTTAGTTAGAGCTGTGTGAGGCTAGGAGACCTCCGGAGGGAGCGCAAAGGGGGACACGGTGCTACCAATCATACTTTATCCCATCCCTAGATTGATTGGCTGCGGCAATTTAATCATTATTGTTTAGCTCTAATCTACAAAGAGGAACACTGCAGGCGTGAATGTCTTTATGGGAGCATGTCATCAGCCTCATTCATTCTACAGGGTTACCGTTGTTTTAAGGAATCGAGCATCACATTACAGAGATTACTATTAACTTCAAGTAAATTACCTTGTCACACATGAAATTCACTGCTTATACCCACGTATCGCAACCTCATTGTGACACAAGGTCGAGACTGACTGTATTATTGAAAACCAATTGAGAGACAATGTGAGGGTATTGAAGCAATGTGTTCATAAAAAGGCCCTGGACACCATGAGCTTCTATTATGTCATTGTCCGACACAATGGTCGCTTTTCACAGAACATTTCCATCTGGAGTATTGAGAGGTATTGGAGTTCCACTGCTCTCTACTGTGACCTTGCTGATATCTTTTTTTGGGGGTCTGTGTAATTATTGGCAGTTTCTCATCTGGTGGAGGCTCCGCTCATTTGTCATGATTATTGCTGAGTTCTGGCCTGTCGTTGGCTGCAAGAGATCAATGGCTCTGGACTCTCCTTCTGTTGTATGGACAGGCCAAATAGACTGGCTAAATGAGGCTTTCCCTCCATCCCTCCGTTCTATCCATACAGCCGTCTTTCTCTGCTTCTCTCCAGAGGTCTTTCATCAATTTGGAAGTCTATATATCTTATCTTTTTCTTTTTTATCCGCAGTGACATAGAGTCTCTTTTTTAGGCATCGCAAATGCCAAATTGTGCAGTAGCAGCAAACCCTACTGAATTTGTAAATAACACGAATCGCTTTTCTTCAACGTCCAAATGCTCAATGGGCAGCAGTCATTCTTCAGCAGTCAAGTGAAATTCTTTATTTAGTTATTAAAAGACACCTGTAGGCTCTCCCTTAACGTATTAGAATTTCCAAGACACAATAAATAGTGTTGCAGTTATTTTGTGACTTTGGAAATTTCTTTCATACAGTAAGTTTGAAATGTAAGGATTAGAAAAATTAACATTAATGTCATGACAAAAAATGGCACAAAAAGTCCTGACATGTCCTGATCACTTTGAGGTTGCCAGGCAACCAGTGGAGACTTCAAGTCGTATGCGCCAGGTCTTCCGGCATGGCACCTTGTCATGTTTACAATAATTTGCACGGATTAAACAGATGAGCTATAAAATCTTCATTAGTGAGCCCCTGAAGTGCTCTTAGGCAGATATTTCCACCTTTGGACATAGTTACTTGTTTCAAGTTCTAAGCTAACCAGCTTGTGCTTACATCACATTTAGAACAAATATGAGTGGTATAAAACTTCTCTTCTCACTTTCTGCAGTGCATAAGCAAATGTCCAAAAATATCAAACCACTTCTTTAGGCATAAAGATTAATTGAAAATGAGTATTTGCAACGATATCAAGTGTCAAGCAATCGTTCAGCTCAACGGCGGTGAAACAAATGGCCACTGCACTGGATTACAAAACGAACCCTCATTTGACTTATTTGTAAAATAACTATATAAATGTAGATACATTAAGATTTCCAGCCACCAATTGTATATGTTAAAAAATATTTTCAAGAAATTATCTTAATTTCTGATAGACTTTTCAGGGACATACTTCTGCGGTGAAACATTTTTAAGCCGTAGAGCCAAAGTTTGTGCAGTCACTTCGAGAGTCAAACATGGCATAAATGTCACATGCCCCTGGTAATAACTTCAAACTGTCTAGAAGACATTTAAGGACAAGAACAAGCCACAAATGTCCTCATTACAATCTATAAATCTCTCAATTAAATGCTACTTCTGCAAGCTGTACGGGCCTGACAGAGTATAAAGTTCACAAGTCAATGTATCATTTTATCATGATCTGTAATGATAACTTCTTAGAATAACTTTTCTTTTGATTATGTGAGTCAGTGGTTAGTGGCCCTTTAAATACCATGGTTTATATTTGGAGAAAATGAGTGTAATTTGATGTTCAAAGAAGCTACAGAGAACTTTAATTATGTGCCCTTAATGAGGAATAAATTATAGCAAGACTAATTGCTCCTGAATGTGAAGACACAGATCATGGCTCCTGCCGTACCACACACACTGCAGCTGTGGCAAAAACGTAGAGCTCATTTTACTACGCGGCTTCAACTGCAGATCATGTGTCCGCTGTCTTGTTGCCATGTGTGCATTTACCAATCATTATGCCACGTTATGAAATACAAAGACACACTGAATTTATAAATGAATGCACGTCAGGAAAATGAGGCCAAAACCATAATGTTCTACCGGTCAGTTGTGGGCAGTGCTCTGCACTTTGGCCATTGTCTGCTGGGCTTGAAGCAGCTTTGGAGCCGATGACACCCACAGACTCAAGAGGAGGACACTGGAACGACTATTGTCCATAATGGATAAAACCGGGCCACCCACGTCACCTCCTACTGCAGGGTCCACGGAGCACCTTCTCCATCAGGATGATCAC
This sequence comes from Pungitius pungitius, assembly GCF_949316345.1. Lineage (NCBI taxonomy): Eukaryota > Metazoa > Chordata > Actinopteri > Perciformes > Gasterosteidae > Pungitius > Pungitius pungitius. The sequence goes on along the minus strand of NC_084912.1, from coordinate 7,346,314 downwards.
AAGGACAGATACAGGAAATATTCCTGCCGACTGAAAAAAAGACTTCGGACTAAATTCCACTACTGTTTGAATTTAATATCAATAGTCATTGCACTACTGTTTTAATTTAATAACTATTGCATATTCCACTGTACATACTTCTATTTAACTCCTATTTCTCTAAATATACCATATATACTCACATTCACTGAATTACTTGTATTTTGTGCACTTCTTTTCTTCTAATTTATTGAATATGTTCCGCTGTTTTTTTATGGTTCGGTGTATATATTGTGCATTTTTAATTCCATACGGAACACTTACATACCATACGTTTACTATCTAACCTTCCCTTCTGCTCCCCTTGGGGATGAACAAAGTATACATGTACCTATCATTCTATCTATCTAATGTACCACCAAGACAATGTCCGAAAAGCGACACCATTGTGGTTATTGAACCTTGACATGCTGCCTCAATCATGCAGCCCTATCACAGTAGTCCTGTAAAACCAAAGCTCCAAAGTAAAGAGTCATTGAGAAAACATTTACGCCAGTAATCAACACAAAGGCTTCGTAGCTTCCCCCCGTCAGAGAAATAAAGAGCCTTTCCCTCAAGGTCGAGAGCAAACAGACAAGCCTTATTAAATATATTACACCACTTCATGTCAATGTAAGGGGATGCGCCTCGACAGTAATTATCAGCCGGCCTCCATCTTCGTTCCAGTTGCGTTTGTACGTCCTTCCGCTTGCATATGAAGTCGATGGATGAAGAGCAATCTAAAAGGTTGATGTAGAAATAGTAATACAGGGAGTCTAGGACATGGTGTGCGGTATGAAGTCACACAGACTGTTAACGGCAGTGCAGAGCTAGTCCAGTGCCACCTGGAGAGCGAGCCGGAGAGCTGATGAGTTTCATCACCTCGCCGAAGCCTCTCTCCCTGGGAACTTCTAATTGACGGCTGGGGCCTTTTTCCTCCGTCCCACGCAATCTCCCATCATGCCTCTCCTGCTGCCACGCGGCTCCCGCTACTGGTTCCCGCGGTTTCTCTCCGGCTCCCTCCTCCCCTCAGTGCCTCGTTCTCTCCACCCTTTGTTTTTTCTTCCGTATCCGTACTCCGTTTCCCCATCTCCTCTCCTTTCTCCAGGTCGTTGCCGCGCCCGGGCTCGGCTGAGCGGGCCTGACAGGCGGATTCCTTTGCTTTTCGCCGTATTAAAGCCACTTTCTTGCTCTGACAGCCTGCTCTCTCCTGCCACCTCATAGCTCTGGCTTCACACTTCTCTGGGCAGCCACTGCCTCTTGACAGACCACTGTCACTTCCCATCATGCTCTCTGCTGATCGCGCCTCCCTCCTCCACTGCTCTGACACCCCCCATACCCGCCCGGCCCCTCCTCGGCAAGCTCGCACGAGCCCACTTCCATACCAGTGCAATTATTTTTTTGACAAGCCATCCATCAGCCTTAACTTTAAAAGCACTCTCCACTGATATCCATTGTTAAGGCCCCCCCCCCCCCCCCTCCCCCCTCCCTTTGCAGCTCCTGCCTTCTCCCTCCAGACCGAGCTTGCATGAGAGAGTATGATATCAGACATCACCGAACCCACCAAACCATGTAAATTTACTTTGTTCTCAGCTATGTTTCCAATTTCACGTCCAATTTTTCGGTACATTATGCGTAGTTGTTGTGCCTAATACAATGTTGTCAAAATCCATTACAGTTTTCTCCCTTACTCGCCTCTGAAAACAGGTTACAATCGGTATTCTATATGTGTCCCTATGAGTCCCCATCTGCGGTTGAATCTTATTAAAATTATCTGTTCAATTCTCACGTTCTTCGGTCAGCGCAATTTGCAGGCATTAGCAAAGACACATATGAAAATGTCAGCATGTCAGCTAATAACGACGAAAGCAAAGGCAGAGCGTCGCTGTGAGTCAATAACCCCGCCTTGCTGGTGACACAAATTTGATGGTAATCTAAGAAAATGAATAAGGAGGAAAATGGTTGAATGGAAATCTTGTCCTGTGTTGAATCCTTCCACTTGGCCTACATCTTAGCCTTGCAGTGGATGAAGGGGGGGCACGAAAACAAAGTGCTCTCCCATCACTGCCGTCTGGTGCGCTGAAACAGCACACATTACATGTGCAAGTTGAATTGTCTGCATTATGCAAAGCGCATGTGAGGGTTCTTCATTTGACCAATACTTGCAGTAGAAACATGGGATGCGATGAGTAGACAGTGAGCATGGCTGGTGAAGCCCCAAAAGTAGGATTAAGATCACGGTCGTCATGAATATTCTGTCTGATGAACCGTATATTATTCTACACCATAATAAACAAGTCGTTTGAATGTCAGAAGGAAGAGTTTCTGCACCATGTTCCGTTACTTGACTCAGGACTGCAAGAGTGACAAAAAAAGAGCACAAAACATCAAATGAGATACAGGTTATTCACCCCAAACTAAAACGAGTGTAGGCCAAAAGACTGCACAATTTCAGCAACAATTTCATAAAGAATAGTGAAGACACAAAAATAAGATCTGACACATTTGCTATAGCAGCACATTGGAGCTTGGCTGCCACGCAACAAAACCCCTTCAGCCGAGTGAGTTTGTAAACTTTAAGCCAATTGCTTTCAAAAGCCACCCTTCACCCAAAAGGAAACAGAATTAACAAGCTGATACCAGCGTGTGTTAGGCTGACTTAATGAATATCAAATTATACACAAACACTTATAAATCATCATTATCCCACAAAATCCTAATTGATCCCACAATTAAACATGACAAATGCTACGTATGGAGAGTCTCGCCTTTATTCTTTCCCTGCAAGGGACAATTTATCTTTCTCTTTTCCAAGTGTGTCATAGCTAATTTCACATTGTGTGTATTGTTAATTAACAGGGACAGACTGAAAATTACTTTTTTTTTTTGCTTGGAGCATTGAGCTCTGTTTTTCAAATAATTTCTCAAAAGCTCTTCTTAGGAACTCGGTTTTGCTTCTAATGACATCTATTTAAGGCTTTCCTTAGGTTTTGGACCTGAAAATTTCCATCCAGTCCTTTCACACTATTAATTATGTGCGCCATTTAAAGCAAACATTTCAATAATATGTCTGTTTTGCAAAAAGGTTCAGGGAAACGGAGCGTGCTATTAGCATAAATAGATGTTCTTTTGACACTGAGCGAGAATTCTCTGAAAAGGGAATACTCTTTGTCTGAGGACACTTAATTACATGCTTGTGAGAGTGGAGCTACGCGCCTCGACTGTGCATGCCATTTTGTGTACAAGTTGGGGTTTTTTTTTTGCACATTGACATGTGTATTTGAGCTTTGTTTGTTTACACCTTCACCTACGCAGAGTGTAACGCGAGGCAGACACCTGCCACTGTCGGTGGTCCTGACAGCGCTGGTCCCCGGGAAAGCAAGCCGCCAGCATATGGTTATCAATGATCCAGATGGCTCCTGCTTGTCTCCAGACTGACAACTTTGCTCTTCCATTATCAAACACTAGCAATTAACCATCATCAACTAGGTGTTAATTAGACATAATGAAACAATTTCTGTTTGGTCAGAGCCTACTATTTGCCAATTACTTGCAATTATATGCACTAAGCACTTCACTGGTGTCTCTGTCGGCGGCGGAACAGGCAGCCAGTCAAGCAGCAGGGCTGTGTCTGCTTGCAAGACTGAGGAGCCTCATGCTGTTGTCTAAAAATTTGGCAGATTTAAACCTGCAGCCCTCTGATTGGCCAGCCTGTCACTGCTGCCTGAGCGCGGTGAAGGGGGCGGTGGGTGGGGGAGGAGGGGGCAGGTAGCCTCATACCTCTTGTTGACAGCGCCAGGAAAGTTTGTTATTCCTTGGGTTGAGGATGGCTGTTACTCAGAGTGGCCCCTGATCCAGAGCCACGGGTCACGGAACCACTGCTGCTCGTACACACCTGGGAGCGATGCGCGTTATTGGGGGAATGAAAGCCCGTAAATTTGCTTAGTGGAGATAGCAGCAGAAATTCAGCTTACAAAAGAGGAAGGACGAGCAAAAAAAAAAAAAATATGGCTGGGACAATCCTCCCATTGTGGAGGATTGAGGGACACAGCGTGTTCCGGCAGCCTGACCCGACTCAATGCAACTTATGGGACGTTGTCTGTGTGCATGTGGAGAAGAAGTGGTAATGGGACTGCGTCTATTAGAGCAGAGTTGGCATATGTGCAGCCTCTACTTAACTTTTACTGGTCTTTGAGACTTGTACGAAGAAAATACTTTTTTCAATACTTTTTATTTGAGGGAGTGTGGATTCAAAGTTTTCAAAATGTTTGCAACTGGCTAGTTGTCTAGTTAATTCCACCAATATTTAAACTTACAGAAAATTGGCCAAAAAGGTTGCTACCCATCTGCTGGTAAAAACATTGGTTTGATTCACTATGACAGTGTGTGCCTCGGGGATTAAGTTCTGTGTGGCAGCTTCATCCAAAGTAATACAATACCAGAGCACCGATATGGTTTTTTTTTTAAACTGCTGAAGGAAATAGGAGACAAGGCCCGCCGTGATACTGTTGGACACAGTAAGTAAGTCAATATCGGGTGAGATTCTTTATGAAGACAGGTTATGACATTCCTGTTCTTATTCATCTGAAGGCCTGTTGTGCTTGTAAAAGTGTCCTCTCCACTTATCTTGAAACGGGGATGTTAATTTGCCTTGCTTGATCAAACGTAATGTTACACTGATGACAAAAAAATTACTTTAGTCTGAGACAAATTCCCCCCCACCCTATGCTCCACTCTTTCTGTTATCACCACATTGGCATGTTCTTCATTTTAACTTTTGAAACTTTTCTCATGATAAAACACAGCAACTGTGTCCCGCCACCCTCATTTCAAATATACAGTAGTATGTCTTTGTGGATGAGTGAAGTGACTTCACCATAACTGAGGAACCACAAGATGTGTTTAAAGTTTTCATCAAGCTGTTGTTTCCAGGATCGAGTCAACCTTTAAGCGGATCAATTTTCTAACTTCTTCTGCCAGCAACAATAACCAGAAAAATCTAACCTTTAAGGACACATCCACAAGATACATCAAAAACAGGTGTTGTTTAACAATACCAAGTCGCTGTACATTCACTCTTGCCAAACCTCAGGGAAATCGAGATAAGTCTTGCGATGTCTGAGAAATGGAGTCGACCTGAATTCCGAGGCAACTCTCTGCTCCTCTTTTGTAATGACATCCAGTCCACGAGGAGGAGGAGGAGGAGAGGATGGTGGGTTTCTGAGGTGCTGAAGCCTGAGTCGCTTGTCAGCGGCATGACTGATCACTGAGGCCAACTCTAAAAGGATTGCTGGTGGAAATAAAGACACCAGCATGTCAGCTGTAAGCGCCTCAGAAGGACCCATCAGACAAGTGGATGCGTATTGACAGGCCAGAGACGGAAAGAGAGAGACGTGGAGAAATGAGGAGGGGGGGGGGGGGGGGGAGGTAGCGTCCCGAAGTCGCTCACCTTGGCAGAGGCTGCAATGTCAGCCGACCCGGTGGCCATCACTCCCCGGGCCCTGTCCAGGGTATTATTTAAAGCCAAACAAATATCGGGGGGCTGAATGTCACCACAAGGACACCGCGGCCTCATCTCCACCAATCAGTGTCCGGGGTTTCAAATCACCCTTTCTCCTTTCCCAGTCGACAAATCCATCTTCCTCACTCCTGCACCGGGCTTTACACCCCCATTCGACCCGAGACTACCACATTGAGGGGCGGCACTGTGCGACGGATTTATGACCCCCCCCCTCCCCCCCGTCTGAGGCCCAGCACGATTTATTGGCATTAGTTGTCAGCTTTCTTTTTGAGAAATTGCACGTAGAATTAATTTTAACTACGTCTTAATGTTAAATATCCTGGAAACACTAAATTTCATGGTAGGTGATGCTCAGAGCTGCACACGCATATATCAAGTTCTTGGGCTTCACTTTTTTTTTTTTTAGACTTTAATTTAATAAGAAGCAGCTCATAACCGTTTCATCTCAGCTGTTAATTGCACATCCTTTATGCTGAGGAACGATCTTGGGACGCTATTTAATGCATCGAAAGTTTAAGTCATTTAATTTAATTGTTTTTATTACTTAATCACGTCAGAGGCCACGTAACTTGAACAACCTGAACCGAATATTTGGAGAGTTTCATTCTGAAAGGAGACTAGATGGACTGCTTTTAAACTATTTGGCCTTTCAAACATTATCATACTGCAAACAGTCCACTCGACACTCCATCGGGTGATCAGTTCAAATGTAAGGAGTAAATCAGAAATGTTGTTTAAATATAATATGAAAACCCCTCAGCATAAACTGATTGTTTCTCCACCCATGATAATTCAAAATATATGATGCTTACGAGCATTACAAACAAGGAAACCTACGGTACAGGCTCAGATTTAGGTGTTGTCTAGCAGGACAGTATATTGTGTTTACACCGTGTTGAGGTGACATTTGGATCATGGGTAGCGCCTTTAAAACAAAAATTGCACATATATCAATCAGTTCTGGGTAAATTTCCATTTATACTTACACAATACATCAATAAATACGCAACATGAATGTATGTAGTGAAATATAGGGGCTATGAAAGTATGACTGAAACGCAGCTCAGCCCAAACAAGCAAAAACAGTAAAATAAATCATAACCCTGGTAATAAACATGTAAATCTTGATCGATATGTACTTGCCTTTTTCTCTTTTCAATAACAGCTGCCGCGAAGGCCTGCTGAGCACAAGCGGCCATAAAAGTATGTAAAATAAATTAGGAGAGCATAATGAGAGGCTCCAGCAATTCCCCCATAAATATAACATAACGACCACAACTAAAATGTCAGGGAATCCAATAAATCAATTTCTCAGGGACAGGCCGGCCTTTACGTGCAGAAAATCCAGTCATATATATATATATATATAAATATATATATATAAATATATATATATACACTCACCGGCCACTTTATTAGGTACCCCATGCTAGTAACGGGTTGGACCCCCTTTTGCCTTCAGAACTGCCTCAATTCTTCATGGCATAGATTCAACAAGGTGCTGGAAGCATTCCTCAGGGAGTTTGGTCCATATTGACATGATGGCATCACACAGATGTGCAGCACATTTGTCGGCTGCACATCCATGATGCGAATCTCCCGTTCCACCACATCCCAAAGATGCTCTATTGGATTGAGATCTGGTGATTGTGGAGGCCATTTGAGTACAGCGAACTCATTGTCATGTTCAAGAAACCAGTCTGAGATGATTCCAGCTTTATGACATGGCGCATTATCCTGCTGAAAGTAGCCATCAGAAGTTGGGTACATTGTGGTCATAAAGGGATGGACATGGTCAGCAACAATACTCAGGTAGGCTGTGGCGTTGCAACGATGCTCAATTGGTACCAAGGGGCCCAAAGAGTGCCAAGAAAATATTCCCCACACCATGACACCACCACCACCAGCCTGAACCGTTGATACAAGGCAGGATGGATCCATGCTTTCATGTTGTAGACGCCAAATTCTGACCCTACCATCCGAATGTCGCAGCAGAAATCGAGACTCATCAGACCAGGCAACGTTTTTCCAATCTTCTATTGTCCAATTTCGATGAGCTTGTGCAAATTGTAGCCTCAGTTTCCTGTTCTTAGCTGAAAGGAGTGGCACCCGGTGTGGTCTTCTGCTGCTGTAGCCCATCTGCCTCAAAGTTCAACGTACTGTGCGTTCAGAGATGCTCTTATGCCCACCTTGGTTGTAACGGGTGGTTATTTGAGTCACTGTTGCCCTTCTATCAGCTCGAACCAGTCTGGCCATTCTCCTCTGACCTCTGGCATCAACAAGGCATTTCCGCCCACAGAACTGCCGCTCATTGGATGTTTTTTCTTTTTCGGACCATTCTCTGTAAACCCTAGAGATGGTTGTGCGTGAAAATCCCAGTAGATTAGCAGTTTCTGAAATACTCAGACCAGCCCTTCTGGCACCAACAATCATGCCACGTTCAAAGTCACTCAAATCACCTTTCTTCCCCATACTGATGCTCGGTTTGAACTGCAGGAGATTGTCTTGACAATGTCTACATGCCTACATGCACTGAGTTGCCGCCATGTGATTGGCTGCTTAGAAATTAAGTGTTAACGAGCAGTTGGACAGGTGTACCTAATAAAGTGGCCGGTGAGTGTATATATACACACACATACACACTTTATTTTTTGTCAATGGATCTCATTTTTGGGAGAGAAGGAAAAGATGCTGCCCAACACAGGTCCCTCTCAAATGAAGAAGGTCTAATATATGTTTGGTGTGATTCATCACCCAGACGTGGACACCTGAGGCCGAGGCCCCCCCTACCTTTCTACTGCCTAAATGGTTTCTTGGGGAATTTCCTACACACATGCGCACGCACACACAAAGGACAAAGTAGAGAGCTAAGAGAGATAAAAAGGGGGACAGACAAAGAGATGGCTAATGGATTGACAGGGAAGGCCTCATTTAAAAAGAGAGCAATTTTGTTCCTGGGCATGTAATAGATTGTGGGTCCAGTCCAGAGTCGTCCAATGTCTAAAAGGGAAGGAACTGATTCACTGGTGACGTAAAGAGAGCGAGAAAGTCCAGGGAAAATTAGATGATGGAGACTACAAGCCTTTTACAGATAACCAACAAGCTAAAAGAGGATTATTCATGGAGGCAACGGCGTTACAGACCCATTACACCTTGTGAGGGTTGCTCTAAACTAAATAATGCAATTATTTACTCTACCGACTATTCAGCTTCACAACTCCATGAGTCCAGAGTGGGCAGGAATACACCCAGCGGTAAAAATATCAAAGAAACACTTTATAATCTGGTCCATTTGTCCATAACAATACACATCTCCACACAGACGCTACTTCTGAACTCAGAAATATTAACCCTGAAATTGCATTGCAATCTCACTAAATGATAATCAAGAATGAACTATTGTTGTGGAATCAGACTTCAAAATAACGTCCTTCGCCCATATTTTCCATTGTGTTGGTAGACTCTGTCCATCAGCCTGAGCCTCCAGAGGTGGCTTGTTTAAGAAACAATTAGGGGGGTATACAGAGCCATTTGCAGGCTGCAGGCCTTGCTGGGCAGGCCAGCTGGCTGAAGTACCTTTCACAACTGATTTATAACACTGTCGCCTTTGCAAGGGAACATAATTAATAGGAGCATGGACTTCTAATTCAAATGACTTCCACACCAAGTGGTTTTCATTTGATTTATGATGGGCGGCAACTTTGCATTTTATCAGTTCATTTTGTCATTATTTATGCTGATGATCAATTTCAATGGGTCGCTATCATCTAACTTGCCACTAATCAAAGAGAATTAAGGTTCACTGCATTATTTAGAAGCTGCTAATCTATCTTTGAACCAGGCAAGAGGAATAGTTAGGGAGCGATGGAGTACACCACAGTGAGTCTAAAGACTTGAGCGGCATTGCTCTATGGATGAATGGCCTCGGCATCAAATGGGAATCCGGTAAAACTGTTGAGACGGGATTCCCGGTACAACTGCAAATAATTCAAACAAAACAATGGACTTTTTAATTATATGAATGTAGTACATTTTAATTTGGAGGTCCTGGTGCAGTTTAAACCATAATGATTGGGATTAGATGAAAGCATGACGCATGTGTGCAGAACATTGAGTAACGCCAATATGTTTGAGGCACTCGGCTATTCATTAAGTTTAGTAAATGACTGACTGTGTTTTTAAGATGCATTGAAGTAGCAAAAACATTTTCAAAAGCGCCTGTTGTCCGCGCCACATGAAAGAGAACGCGGCCCGCTAACAACCCTGAGCCAACCTTGGCCTTTTAAGATAGCGATCCGTTAGTTATCCATTAAGCTCGACTTCTTCGTCTACATACTGAAAACTAGATTGGGGTGGAGCCGTGAAAGAGGGAATTCACAAAATCCCCCTCCTCAGCATGCACCGTAATTGCACTTCAAACGGGACACATTCCCAATTTAAGAACGATGAATCTAAAGCAGGTTCAATTTGGGGAATCGGTTGGCATCATGTTGACTGCCCAAAAGCCCAAAGGCATAGATGGACATATCAAAGCAACACGTCCGTCAAAGTGTCAATATCTGTGCTCATCACACCAGTACACACCCAGTCTTGCGTGGATGATTCACAGCCTTCTTGATGACCTGCTGCTGAATTGGATACTTGATATACATGAGATCAGTTGATTTATAAGTATATTTTCCTTCACTTCAAAGCCGGTTAATGTAATTCAGTAGGCAAGCATGAGAAATGCAACATGTAATTCATATCAGGCTGACGGATGCAGCTCAAGCTGGAGGCTGAGCGACTACTGGGAGAGAATTCTTTAAAAGGTGAAACTTCCTCATTTTTCTGCGGTGACTTTACCAGGAACATGTTCATGGTCAAAGACTTCAAATAGTTTCACACATCTTAATATACAAAAAAATATACAATTCTCTTTTTAGAAACATTTATTATATGATTTGGGAATTGCAATACAACCCCATGAAGCAGTTCTTAAAAAAAAAGAAAAAGGTTTCCATACTAAAAGCGACAAACAGGGGCTTTACTAGTCCCTTTGAAACAAACACAATTTACTGTACGCAAAATGAAAAATGCACTCTTCAAGTATTTTGACACCAGGTCCAACGCAAATGATCAGACTCCATTTGTTAGCCCAATCCCTTCCCCTGATTCCCGGTGTGATGAATTGCATTTAGCAAACCGCAGGAGGCAAAGCACTCTTGACACGTTTTATTGATTTGCATGCGCTTTATGCATGTACTACTGTTCGTAGGTAAATTATGGCACGCGCAAATTCAAGACACCGCGGGCTCACTTTGGGGGGAGAAAATTGGAGACTCCGCATGGGAGCCGGAGTAGAGCTGGGCAGGTCTGGAAAGAGATGTGGCCGCCCAATGGAATCTGGGGATCTCTATTAAGATTTATAGGTGTTGGGATTCTAAAGACCTGAGGTATTATTCATGGTAAAGCTTCTCTGACTGGACCCGTTTACAAGATGAGACAAGGCTGACAAAGATGGAGGCCCTCTACAGCAGGGCCAAGCTGCTTGAACATGGGGCTTAGTCACCTGACATACCCATGGCAACAGCTGCAACCATTCAGCATCTCACAGAAAACACACAGGGCAGCTTAAAGATACAGCCATTGAACAACACTGAGCACAAGTGCAAATTTACAAAACCAGGTCCAGGGTCTGAGTAAAGTCTGGAATTGAATAAGCGTTGCATTCAAACTATATGCACAATTCTTACCACGCTCCCCCCAAAGAGAGAAAAATATTTTTACATGTCATAATAACCTCTTTTCCTTCTGAAATTAACTCTCTTGAGGACTTCATCAGCATATACTGACTAATGCACATTTGATTCGGCATCCTGCACAGCCAAGACTTACTTCGAAACCAGACAGAGCACCTCGGCTACTTGTTTAAGAAGCCATGGCCATATTCCGTTTATTCAGCAATTTCCTGAACGTCCCAACATACTTTATTTGGTCTTATTAGATGAAAACACGAGGATCACCTTCAACTTTATTAATGATGGTACTCTGGATGAAAGATGCCGGTGAAAATCTGCAACATCTGTTTGCTGCATTCACTTCTCAGCGGGCTCAACCTATTCCTCATGCCTAATGATGCTGATCCACTCGGCGAGTTTTACGGACAAATGTGTATTTGGCCACATTCATCATCCTGAATGAATGTTCCTGATGAGCCATCCCCTGGCCTGTTTCACTCTCGCTACCATACGTTAACAAATGACAACTCCTGCCACATGTTTTCCACAGTGAAAGGCAGGAAAAAGGGGCGTCGGGAGATTCTGAGGGCTGAAAGATGGGCAGCTTCAAGGGAAAAAAAAAAAAAAGAAAAAAAAAGTCAGCGATGCCTTAACAGAATCACCGGCCGCGTGCCATCAACTAAACCGCAGCACCGTGGAAATACATCAATTATGTAATGCCTTCAAGAAATGGTTACAGAACTGAGCCATGTCACTGCCATGGCCTGGACCGAGATCCTTCAAGAGTGACATTAGCGGCCAACCTACTTTCCCGTAGGTGGACTATGACCCCAGCAGCTAGTGGGTGTATCGCTGCATAAACCACATGAAAGGGCAAACAGAAAATATATGGATGTGGCCAAGAATGTTAAATTGGATAAACAAGTCGATGGTTTTTCAACATCTAGGGGAGTTGCACCCCTAATAAATCATATTCCTTTTGATGTGCAGCTGGTTACAAGTTTAGAAACGGGGGGGGGGAGGCTGGGTGGTGCGAACTTAGAACCGACATGAGGAAGGCACAAGGACACACTGCCGGCTTTTCTCAAAGCCCCTAGGGGCGTGTGAAGGTAGTAAATACGTTAATGAATAAGGTCATCAGTGGAAACAGACTAAGATGTATTTTGATCCAGTTGGAAGTCAATGACAGAAAACAAGGCCTGGGTAGGCGTGTATGCATCCATGTGCTTGCAAAGTTAGACAAAAGGGACTCAAATAGCCACAGTTTCACAGTGTATCACTGACTGACGGTAGGACGTTTAGAGTTTTGAGAGACACAATATTTGATCGGATATCAAAGGATGTTGGAGACGCCTAACCCTAAAAACACAGGCGTTTGTTCCAGCATGTTCTGGGGATAACAACAAGAATACTGCAGAAGTGGCTTTGTGTGCTTTTGGAAGAAAAAAAAAAAGAAGCATATTCAACACGAGCCAGTGACAAAGTATCCGTCACACAAACAGCTGGAGAACTTCAGCCGGACTGATGGGGATAAATCATATCCAGGAAGCCAAAGCAGACACAGCTTGATGCCGAGCCCACGGCTACATTTCTTGACAAATGTTCAGTGAATGCAGACAGGCTGGTAATTCTCAGCTGCTACAACACGTTACTCAAGGATCCTACTCCTTCCCGTCCCAATTTTCAAGATCAGAACAAGGCAATTTATGTCAAGCTCAGATATACAATATATGTACAATGCTGTTTCCTTGAACAGTGGTGTGAAAATCTATGGAGACCATGTCAGATGATGCGACGTTTTCTCACTGCACTCATTTTCAATTGTTTAGGGTCAAAGCATGGATCTCGCCATGAGTACAATGGCAGTGAAAACCAGCTGAATTCCGAACCTTTTTTTTATTATATTGAAGAAAACTCCGGTCTGCCTCATGTCTGAAAAACACATACGTCATCCCAGCTGGCTCGGTAGACCTATTGCCTATAATGACAAAGTAAGTCTCTGGCATACATATTAAAACAGTCTTTAAGACATGAAGTTCATTAATGGTGAAACAAACACAATCCTAAAGTAATACACCAAGGGCGAGATGTATGTGACGGCATGTCCTGCATTATGAGCTGTGAATGATGAATCACGCAGAGAGCATATTACTACAATTTTCTTTCACCCTTGTAACAACAAAGTTCATAGACACCAAATCAGTTTCAAGGGAACCCGGGGGCTACAAGTGCAGGACTGCTGTATGAGACATTCATAATTTATGTGCATTTGATGTAGTGATATGTAAAAAAAAAAAAAAAAAACTTCAGAGGAATTTTAATGGGGTTGAGGCTGAGAAGGAAGAAAAATCCTTGAGATGGTTGTTTGGCCCTTTTTTTCCCACTGAATCACATCTACACCAAAAAGGAAAATAAAAAAAAGGTTTTGAAATCTAAAAAAAATCAGTCATGGAGTGTAATCATTGAGAAAAGGGGAATTTCATTTTCTTATTTCCATGCGTTATCGATCTAGTGGCTTGGTTCTCATAAGCTTCATTATGTGGCCCGAGCTGTGGCCGGGCAACATTGTCCAATTCGGTCAACAAAAGAAAGCAATTTCCATTGATCAATGCCTTTTCACACAAAATAGATAGAGATTGATAATACACTTCAGCAAAAATCCCACAGTCAATTAAGGCCTGATGAAAAGCAGTCCTGTGCAGGGACAACGCAAGGTGTTAATAAGCAAGAGCAAAATAAATCACCAAAACTCACCAAAAGTCCTTCCCTTCTCTTTGAATGAAACCATAATGTATTAATCTTTCAGACAGATGGGCTGTGTTTGTGTAGGCTATTGATCAGCAGTAACCTTTTATTATTTGTTTTTCTCCATTAGAAGCATAGATTAAAACAGATGAGAGTTGTTTAACTCACCACCACAGAGTTTTAGGGAGAACTCTCTTCACTCCGGAAGACAAAATGGATCCCACTGATGTTCATTTGGATGAAATCCTCAAACAGGAAGGTTGGGCCTGCACAATGTGTCAGCCCAACAGGAAAACCCTCACCTGATCACAGGTTGGTCAGTTTGAAAGAAAAAACAAAAAAACGAGAGCACGAGCAGAAATCGAGTAGACGGAGGCTTGTGTGGTACAAACATGCAGGACAAAGGGAATCTTTACAACTACAATCTAGAGCATTTAGGAAATGAAAGAAACTGATATATATACTAACAGCTGTACATTTTTACATTAACACGAATGTATGCCCAAATTAGAAGTGTGTTAATGTGTACTGTAGTCCATGAAGCCATTGAATAAATGCAATCAATAATTGTGATCCCATTTATCTAAAACAATAATAATCCTAATTTTGGCCTGATTGTCATTTAGGGAGAAAGACACAGAAAAAGATTCAACTGAAGCAGCAGAGTCCACAAAATACAGCCAGATTAATTTCTGCAACAAAATCAAGTGAATTGAAGGCAACTGATTGTAGTATATTTAAAGTTTTAAAACTATATAACACTAGTTGCCTTCAGGTTCTGTAAGACAAGCAAAGCTGCAGTATCTTCAGATAACTGGACCGCCCTTCATACTCTACAGCGGGGGCTGCAAAATCCCACAGCCAATATCCACAAAAAATTGGTCTACAAAACTCAAGGGATAATACTTCAGAAACAGGCCTTGATTGTGCCATGCAGGACGAAAAGCATCAGTCAAGCTAACCATTCCTCCATCTTTCCCTGATAAAATCCACTTTCCATTCATTACCCTTTATCATAAACACAAGTCCACAGGGAAGCAGGGCTTAGAAGTGGCTACGCTTGTCCCTGGTTTCCTATTTCCAGGGAGCATTTATCTGATGATATATATTCCTTTTGGTAAGTGAAAGGAGTTATCCCGTTTCCAACAGGAAGGACATTGATAGGGCATTAGGGATTTGTTTATTTCAACTCAAAGCCATAGCATTTATCCGAGTATATATATATTCCGCTGCTGGCGTAGACCAAATGATGTCTCAAGGCAAGATGAATCATAAGGCACAAGTCCAAATGTCAAGTGTTTTAAGATCCTACACAGAGCCCTGATTGCAGGCTCCACTTTACTAAAAGCAAGGCGAATTTTCAGACAAAGCATCCCACGAGTTTCTTTTTGTTTGAGACCAGACTGTTGTGAATGTGACAGCTGTCATATGCACATCAACTGTCTAGGTTTTCGACACTCAACAGAGTGACAGGATTTGAAAAGAAGTTCATCTGTCTCTCTAATAAATCCATTGTCTTGTCTTGCATTGAACAAGGAACGCGGTGATGGACACATCCAACATTGACTGAAAGGTTCAGCGAAATATTGTAGATGCAGAAAAGCTCATTCGATTTAAGTGAGAGTGAAAAGTGAGTTGATGTGCTTGAGTAAACAACTCAACATCGCTCTGGCAAAAAAAAAAATTGACAGTCAGGACAGGGTGTGCAGACAATTTAGAAGATATAAATTACCCAAAAACATTCTAAAACTAGTTTGGAAAAACAGTTTTCGTTTTTTTGTGTGTGTTTACGACACGCTGTGTACAGTTGGGGAAACATCAAGTCAATATGTTTCAAACACGCATGTTTGTGTTTGTAACAATGACAGGAAAAATATACCTTCCGGCATTTATTGTTGCATTTGGGCCCGGGTGTCTTTCACATGTTCCGTCAAGAGGTTGCTGGGCTGAGCCGGCACGAAGGCCTTCTTACGTAAACCCCTAAACTCAGCATCCTGCCGCTGTGACCCGAGCAACAATGCCTCCTTATGTGCCCAAACAGAAGCTGCCGAACAAAACTCAACAGCTTGTGTGGAGGAGAGTTGAAGGGTCATGTAAACTTGCAGCGGACTAGAAGGCTCCGGAGTGAAAGGAGGAAGAATCCTCCTTTCACTCCCACATTGTTTGTGGAGAGGGGATCCCTGCCATCACAAACATCAACCCCACATTTCTTTACAGACAGGGCAAAGACGGGGCACAAAGGGGTTCCACAACAACATGATACTGTTCTAACAATGTGTGGTGTGTGTGTGTGTGTGTGTAATGTTAAAGAGGTCCTCTTTGCAGCCTTCGGGCTCACTAACCACTGAGGGACCCCCTGGGGTTTTTGGAGGGATTTTCTTTCTGTCAAAGAGCTGGATTTCCATAGAGGGACACGCTGGCGAACATCTTTTAGCGAGTCGATGAGAGCTGTGAGCAGCAGGCATTTGACCCTGATTAGCTGAATTCACATGTAGGACGAATAAGGCTGAGCATTCTGGTATTTTGCTACGGTGCATTTGAGGTTACGATGGTGTCATATAACATCACCCCGACCAAATATTTATGGCTTTGTCTTCAGCACAATAGTGTTGGTCACATTTGATGGGAGGTTTTCCTCTCTAGAAAATCAACAAGATACGTTACAAATTGTTGGTTGACGCAGCATTTTACATTTTTCTTCTCAATCAACAGTTTAGACTTTGAAATGTCATCAGATCAAGTAAGATTTCAAGTTTAGTAAAAACAAAGTTGCAAAGGACACGTGACAAACATATTTGTGGTGCCATGTAGTATCTGCCTTGACATTTTGCACCTCCTGGACAACAATATTTTTTGACTGATTTAGAATTTCTTTGGCTATAGTCTGCATTTACTTTTAGATTGCTGAAGAGCAGAGCTCTGGCTTATGCATGAAGATAGACAGATAAAATGGAAGCTTGCAAATCATTTACGACAGGTTTTAATGCCCCTGACTTCAGTTCAAACTGTAGTTCTAGCAAAACTTTATGCTGGAAAAGGCTGCATAATACCTTCAAGCACATTAAATGTTCTTTGAAGAAATGTTTTTCAGAAGTTCATTCATCTGAAACACTTTTGAGATGGAGGTCTGACACGCAGTGCATGCTTCTGCTCAAATTTATACTTGTATTTTCAATCCTCACAAGGCCATGGCTAGCTTATAATCGTATGGCATCACATGCCATTTTAACCCCTGTAAGGGGCCATGAAGAAAATGAGGATCAGAACTTAAATAAAAAAAATAAAAAAAACGTTCCGCCCACCTCTCTCTGCCATATGTTAGAGAGATCCTGGTGTCCACAGAGAGACAGACATCTCGCTGCTCTGATCACTAACTAGCCGACCAATCAAAGCCTCCTAGCCCGCAATTATCTGCTCTCCAAAGCATAGGTGAAGAAAAGAACCAGCAACCCCTGCAGCTCTCTCGCTCTGTCTCCTGAAATAACTACAAACTGCACTTACACTTGTATGTAGAACAGAGGAGGGGTTAGTGTAGGGGGGGGGGGGGGTGGGGGGGATTTGTTTTCCTCAGACTCAGCCGAGATCACATTACATGCCAAGTGCAAAGCCAGAAATTGCAGGGGTGGATTTTCACCTCTCACTGTTGCAAGGCATGCATTCTCGTCATTACATCAATTTATTTCAATGTCATTTGTGTGGGCTACGCTTAGTCTAATTGAATGAAAGACAACATGACTTGCATTGGACATGACTTTCCTGCCCCTTCCAAGCCACCTACTGTACCACTGGAGAAAAAAAAAAGCAGTTTTGTGCTCAGATGGTTCTACTCGCAGATCATCTGAAGGCGGAAATCATTCGGAAGATTCAAGCAGCCAGTGAAGCAGCACATCATTTGTCGTATACTCTTGAGAGCTATTCTGATGAAACAGAAAACAACACGCTAAATAATGTCTCCTTTTGTTACAAGACTCTGTCTATCCTCCTATACTTTATTAAATTGATCTCCGCAGATGGTATATGGTAGACCAGATAGTTGTTTTCTAGGTTTTTGACATTGTAAACCAGCTTTAAACTTTTACGCACACTCCTGTGATTAATCAATTTGTAAAAAAAGTAATAAAGATAATAAAGATAGTGCCTCCTCTAAGGTTGTAAAATAAAACTAAAACACACCATTCATTAAGATGTCTGCTGAGTTGTGACCTTCACGAGAAGCATATGAATCATGAAAGTACAATATGAAGTATCAAAAGACCATTACAATGCTTTCACATACATAAAGGGAAAAACATATTTGGATAAATATGTGGCAAATGTTATATACAATAAAATAAACCATTTAGTTAAGTTTGCATTTAAAGTTTAAAGTAAAGTATAGCAACAGCCAATGTACTTTTCATCCCGCTGTGAGAAAAAAAAGGTGTTTGCGTGTTTCCTAAGGAACATGGCGCCCAGGGGCCCTTGGCTGCGCCGGGGCCTGATGGTGGGGCCTGTGTGAAATCCAAACTGACTGATCCAGGACAGAGCCAGGATTACACCACTTCCCCCCTGAATTCTGTCCTTCCCAACAAAGGGCTTCCTGTAACCACAGTCAAGTGAGCCGTTAGTTAGCCAGTGGAGCTGCAGAGTGGTGGTTCAGGGCCACTGTGGGAAAAGGCAGGGGACTGCGGCATCATGTTACACTCTCTCTCTCTCTCTCTCACTCTCTCTCTCTCTCTCTCTCTCTCTCTCGCTCGCTCTCCAACATAAAGCCCCGAAAATGCCCCCAACCATCGGCACCGCCAGGCACTAGTTTGTCTCCGAGCGCCTTCGGGAGGTGTCGGGTTCTGGGCACCTGCCGGGGGGCACCGGGCAGGTTCAGATGCCACTCCGGCAGGGAGCCCGTCGGTGTCTCAGTGGTCAACGTGCAGGGGTTCATTTCTCCCACTGACGCAACTACTGTCAACTGGTTAAACTTCAAAAGCAGAATGTGCCCAAAAAGAGTTCAATATAATACTTGGTGATGACATACCTTTAGTTATAATGGATGTTGAAGAGAATATTCTGAAATAATGACATGCCGCTAAATTTAGTGAACAATTTGAAGATTCTGGTGGTGATTTATTTCTAATAAATTCCAAACCCACGTCCTTATTAATCATGGGACAAGTGATTAATTGATATTATAAATCATTTGAGCAAGAGGTCAATACAATATCCCTGAATTATCTTAATTTGCCTCTGATACAATTTCAACAGAAGCAAAAACCTTTAAATGCATGAGCAGAATATAAAAGAGGGAAGGAAATGGAGAGACAGAAAAGGTTGAATAAATGAGAAAAAGGGTGGACGGCTTGAGTGAAGAATCCCTCAGCACATCGGCCATTTATATGGCAAATGTGTTCTTTAGTGACGTTTTCAGCAGTGTGGGACTAGTCCATAACAGGTTTAATTATGCCACACAGAAAGCAATGTCCTAAATCACAGCGCAGTGACACCAAGCTCAATAGGTCCTTCTAGAACAATGCCCTGTGCCATTGACATCCTCTCACAGAATACAAAGGTGGATCTTTTGGCCGGGAATGATAAGAAATCCAGAACCTACCGAAACTTTCAATAGTAACATCAATAGAGGTTTTTTTTTAGCATCAGCCATCCAGCAAATGAATGACAATTTTCAGCTATTGTTACAAGAAAATGGTCGCTTTGAAATAAACTGCTCTTGAGGAAATTTGACACACTCCAAACGTATGTGTTTTCCACTATTACATTACAAGTTATTTACTTAATTCGGTCTATTGGTTATTAGCATTAAGTTGTAAACTAGTTCAAAACTATTTTTTCTGCTTTAATAACTAAATGCTTGAAATTGACATTGAAAACGCAATGACATTGTTATAATTACTCAAATATATACTGAACGCTCTCCTCTTAGGAAAATCAATATTTTGCAGGTGAAAATTTATATTGTAGTGTAATCTATGAAGAACTTAAAGTAGTTTGGTCAATATTGCTGTTTTACTCAATTATGGCTCCACCATTTTGTCCATCACTGCTTTAATAAGTAAAAAGTCAGGCGACCTTACTGGCAGAGTAAATTAAAAAAGATGTAAAAGGGCTCTGACCAATGGGCTCAGGTTGGACGGACACTGCTTTAAGGGTTTATATTTCTATCCATCTCTCACAAGTTTAGGGCTGGGGGTCAGCAGGTGTTTGGACTCAGCAGGAACTGAAGGTCAATGACACAGATTTGTAAACTGAAAATAAATGTAAAACTGCTGCTCACATCTCAATGGACAAATGATGACATGCAACACTGTAATCTTCAGAGAGGAATAAAGACCAGTTAGTCAGGCCTGGAATCTCACAGAGAAAATGAGAGCCACTTATCCAATAACGAGAGCTTAATGAGGGTCCCTTTAACTAGCTACCATGTCTCTTTCCCTTGGAGAAACATTTGTCCCACAGTACAAATGTGATTCATGCATCATTTCTATTGTGAGAGAGGGACTGTAATAACGGCATAAATCACAAAGGGCCAAGGTTGGGGTAATGAGACTTAAATCTCTTAAAACAACACCATGAACTCAGCCGAATGATAAAATGATGTGGTGGGGGAAAATACTACCTTCTTCGGGGAAAGCTACACGGCTCTCTGCGTAGGCACGGAGGGCTTTTGGCAGTGCACAAGCTCTACTTCATTTAGCTCCGACAGGCAATTTAATACCACAAAATTACTAACCTTAGCTTTGCAATTACTTTTGCAGCTCTGAACATTTTAAAGCCCAGTGTAGATGTAATCTTAAGGCAGAGGCTCCCGAGTAGGGCAAACCCCAAGGTCTTAACTTGCTCTTTTACTGGGTGCTCTGATCACACAAAACATAAAAACGTAGGAAACGTAGGAAAGAGGGGAAAAAGTTCCTCAACTATCTTAGATCTGGCTGTCAATTGTCAATTTACAAAACATTCCGAACCTTAAAGTAAAGTCTACTTTCTTTACATCACTAACAAAAACACACAACAGCAGAGGAATTATTAATGCAATACAATAAAGAATTCTTCCAACATCCAACCATGTCTGATGTAATCCCCTTTGAGGCTCCAGTAAAGCTGCTCACTTTATCACGTTAGCATCCTAAGGGCTAACCTCAGAAAAGTAATATTTAACTCCCTGGTGGCCTTTCACATTTAGGCCTGTTTTGTCAGTGGGGGGAGGGAAAGGATTTGTACTGATCAGTCTCTGCTCTCCTTACTACATTACGGCAGCTTTACTGGGCTACAGACGGATGCGTCACCTGCTGTCTGATTAAAAATGGTCATTTCTCGGGCACACAATGTGGCGCGGTGACCTTTCGCTTGAAGGATGATTGCGACGCGGCGAGACACTCGGTCCGTTTGTTCATTTTGTCAGTGTGCAACGAGGATATTGACATTCAGATTATGCCTCTGCTTTCATCTTGGAACAGATGTCACAGTTGGCAAGCAGTCGAGACGTAAACAGCAGGTAGGACAGAGCTCAAGGGGCAACGCCAGACAAGAGGAGAAAGTGACAACTTGCAAAACATGTGCATGTTTTACACCAGTCCGTCCTTTATCCACGGCGGCAACTCAACAAAGACCCTTGTAAAACATCCGCCTGCTGTGCTGGGCACGTATTTGTTCACCTCCCTTCTCCGCGGCCCGTTTCTCACCCTCAAAAGCCGGGGCTTGTGCGAGAGGGAACGCCGGCCAACTTACAGAAACCCCTCGTCCATTGGAGACGGGCAGAAACCCCTGCGCTGGGCCAAGTGCACAAGTGAGGATATTCTAGTGTCGGGCCTGTTGGCCGGGGTGTAAACGTGGGGAAGTGCTGGTGTCAGATACGATATCAAAGTCAACAAGCCTGTTGCTTTAAGCTGATCATTCTCTCGCCAGGAAAAAAAAAAAAAAAACGTTGCTCTGTGAAAGCCCAGAGGAGCCTTCAAATGTTTCCCCAAGTGCAACATGATCCATAACAGACAGAGTCATGCAGCTCCCTGTGCTATCAACACTCCGTGCACAGCGGGGCCACTCTCGTACCCCTCTCATTCCAACATGGCTGCCAGGAAGCACTTAAAAGACCACACAGCCGAGCAGTGGAAGCCTTTGCTGCGTATCTGGTGAATGCAGCAGTTCATGTTTGCCACCACCAGTTGAATAATAGTACAAATGTAAATGTCAATACAAAGCTTGTTTTACGATTAAATGTGTTTGACAGCCCAGGCATCCGAATGATCTCCATCGTTGTTGTAGTTCAAACCAACATGTGGATGACTTCGCCCGACTAAGACGTCAATCTGCTTCAAAGCACAACTCTCCTCGTGTGGAGTCAACGAGTAGTACGTTTATTTTTCCAAGGTGCACACTCGGTTTTGTATAAGTCACGAGAATATAGCACAAGATACTTCTTTGGGGACAAAATGTAAAACCTGCCAAGTTTCTTATTTCTCCAAGTAGATTAGTGATGGTATTAATTATATTGTAGTTTGTTGCGTAACTCAGTGTTTCAGTTTGAGGGGTTGACTTTTGGTACAGTAATGTACCCAAAGATACTTGACATAAAGACTGTCTCCCAGTTCTGTAAAGTGAACAAAATAGGGCTTTGACTGCATTATTTTGTTTTCTTCTTTTGTTTACCCTATCAGGAGACTTTTGTAATACACTACCAAGCATTGGTAGGACCCACAATGAAACAAAAGCGTAAGGTCGCATACATATTTGGAGGTCTATCATCATTGAAACTGCAGACTGGTGTGTTCTTCTGTGTTTGTGCTGTGGGGTACAAGTAGGTTTCAAGGTTTTAACTTTATGTACAAAGAGGCCTTTACCACAGCTGCAAAGTTTATATGTGCGTCCATAAAATTAAACTTACAGATTCAGGCAGGAACATCAAGTCACTCCCACTATGTAGATCTGCCGATCTATTCAAATGCCTTTATCCACCACGTTGCTATACACTATTCATTTAGCATGTTGTGACATTTTCACAGATACCAATGTCATCCCTTCATTTACTCACCTCCTCTGAAGGTTGTGCTTTTACGCTGCTCAATCGGAGATGGCTCACGGTTTCCTTCGAAAACAAACTCAACAAAGGCGTTCCATCTCCTCACTGTCCATCATACAATGGAAAAAAAATATTCAGCTCTTTTAATTGTTGTGTCAAAACAACCACCGGAGCAAAGCAGGCCACATCATGTGGAAAAGCTCCTTGGGTGATAAAGGTACTTATAACCCTACATATATTTATGGATACCATTAAAAACAAAACTGCTATAAAGAAAATAGCTGACTGCAGAGCAAAAAGCCCGAAGGACCCAATTTCCTCCTGAAGCACCTGATGGACACACTGACAAGCAGATTGCTTTCCAGTACCAATTTTTGGAGCATGTGAAAAATGGTCCTCGCAGCCGCTATGTGGTCTGAGATGAGTCATAAATCTTGTTTTATCTCCTCCGTGGTGGTAGCAGAAAAAGGATGAGTTGCTTTTTTTTCCTCCATCTCATTCACATGTCTATCTGTCTGTTATCTGTGCCCTTGAGCAAAGATCACTGATGCCCTGTCGTTGATGTATGACACATCATACAGAGCAGCTTTTCATCCTGTGAATTAACCCAGTGAGGAAAAAAAGAAAAATGCAAACCTGACTGCCACCCTTCAGGGGGGGCTCTTTTACTGGTCCTTTGTGCTTCTCTGACCCCCCCCCCCCCCCCCCCTCCCCTTGCCTCCCTTCCTTCCTGACATGATCCTTTCCTTAAAACCGTGGATTCTCTGCTCTTCCCTTCCTGCTGACATTGAGCAGACCGGGAACAGAGAGCATGATGGGTGGCCAAGTTTGGTGGAAAAATGTTTGTCTGACCTCTGCATTTTATAATCTAGTGCGTGTCATCACTGTCTCGTCGCCGTAACAAATAGCCGCTGTCGGTTGACGGCTCCTCTGTCAGAAACAAGAGGTGAGGAATGTGCCAATGTAAGTAACGGGAAGAAATCTCTTACAGGAAAACTAAAATGGGATTTCGAGTGAGTGATGAAAACATATATTTCCATAATGATGTCTCAAGTGCAGAGAAAAAAGGATAAAAGGAGGAGATTAAAGAAACAAATGGTGGCATGTTATGTTTTAACAGCTTATGAGTGTCAGGGAGAAAGAAAGAGGCTGCAATAGGCTTTCAGAAGAAAACATTACCGCTGTGTGACTGTCCCTGGCAAGGAGTATTTTATTATTCACTAACCAGGAAGGCACATCATACGGAGTGCAGCCTAATGTATCATCCCCTAATACATCTAAATAATGGTGATTTAAAAGCGCAAGACAAATAGCGGTGACCACTTTGTGCAATCTAAAACAGAATGTAAAATAACACATTAGGCCTGACTGACACAGTGGAAATTAAAAGACTCTGCATCAGAGAGTATTAACCATTTCTCTCCCAACGCCAGGCTTTATCAACCCACAGCTCCCAATCACCCCCCCCCCCACCCCCTAATTTCAGCGATCCAAAAACTATAAAGAGTGCTGTAATGCATTATCCCGATGGCAGTGTCCATGATCTATTTCATTAACATGCCGTCTTTAACCCAAACAAATGTGTTCCTCACCCCAGTGGGCCTGCCCCGTTTACGAGATACAAATGTGCTCACGTGTCTTAACCCGGAGAGCTGCAGGTGCGACGCGTCGCCAGCGAAACCACCACACATTAGATCGCATCAACAATAATGCACGTTGTTTCCTGTCAAACGGGTCTCTTGATGGTTGCCGAGGTCGACGTGAATGCTACAATGCGGCTACGTCGGTCGTCGCGTACAGCAGCGTCGGATGAAAGTAGGATTCTAGTCATCTGCCGACAAGTCGGCGGCACGGAGAGCAAAACTAACCGTTTGGTTTCTCGCACAATGACACTCACACAACACACTCTACAAGATGACGCAGACAGCAGCGTCCACATGCGTGAGCGACTGCGACGTGAAGCCGGAGGGCACAGAGGCCTACTTCCTGCCTCCTGTAAGTGTCAATATAACCTTTTCATCTGCTCACCCAATGGCCCTCCCGAAATCAATTCACCCTCCGTGTCCCTCAGCGTCTGGACCACTGGCATCTCCGCAACTTGTTCCATTTGTTACATCGCGCTCCATCTGGCCTCGGCCATTTGGCTTTTTAATTTAGTTGTCTCGTGCTCTCTAATTTGTCTCACATTTACAAATGGCATTGGCCTCCGGTTCCAAGCTGGCCCTCGTCAACCGCGAGAATACATTTTCACCAGCCGTAAATCTGGGTTATTAATAGATAGTAACAGATGTTTGCTGATTGTTGATTACCAGTCCTGTTGACCAGTGAAATCTGTTCA
Source organism: Pungitius pungitius (assembly GCF_949316345.1). Classification (NCBI taxonomy): domain Eukaryota; kingdom Metazoa; phylum Chordata; class Actinopteri; order Perciformes; family Gasterosteidae; genus Pungitius; species Pungitius pungitius. Next base: position 7,320,968 of record NC_084912.1, on the reverse strand, counting down.
TAAATGGAATGGAATTTATAGCAGAGCAGAAGGTGCACCTCTCCTGGGGAAAAATGGAGAAACGGTGCCAAACCTTTTGACCGGGACTATAAACTAAGATATCGTAGTCACTCATTTTTACTAAGTCTGCCAAAAAACTAATTTAGATAAACTGTATATCATCAGGCTTTATCGTAATATACATGTTTTAGTTTTTTTTTACAGCCGCGTTAGTCATTTAAAAAGACCTGGAAACACTCACGAAAATGTTTTATTATTAGTTTCCATTCCTTTTATCACAAATGATCACGTTACAGGCAGAAAAGTAACTGTCCTGACAGACACATTGCTGGGAAGTCACATGACACATTTCACTTGCCACTCATCAGCAGTCACGGCTGGCAGGCTGGTGATCCATCTTTCAGTTAACATGACTGACTTCTAACTGTCTGCTCGTCACATTGGAGGAAAGTTCTCTGGAAACTAGGATTAAATGTCAATGAAAGACGGCACAAATGGATGCCCACGGTGATAACCTTTTTTCATGCATACAAACGCTATTTTAAGCACTGCGTTTGTTTAGTGGCATGGCATTGCAGCACACTTTTTTTATGCTACTAGTTGACAATTCTCTCCACTTTCACTCTTAAATGTGTCATTATTTTCTATTTACAAACACAGTGTTGAGAAACCAGGGATCCGCAGACAACAAATTATAGAGTGGGACAAGTTGCTCAACTTTAAAGCAGGCAGTAAATAGCTCTGTCATTCTATCCCCAGTTTTAGATTACCTGGACACATTTATCTGACGGGTGGTAAATCTCAATTCCCCTTACCCCCCAAAAAAAGGCAAAAGGAGACACAAGGAAATTAATTTCAGTTAGAGGGATGAACACTTACTTAATCAAATGAACATGATGTTTCAAAAAGGAACACCATGTATAATGTCCGCCGGAAGTGACAGCGTTTTTTGGAATAGAAGCCGTTGCCTAGAAGAGGTAAACTCAACCATGCATGCCTCCTCCGGCTGTACAGTTCATATTAGTTCTGGAAACCAGTTTGTGTTCCCAAATATTTATTTTATAATTATAATTATTTATTTTTTTACATTTGCTTCACCTGCCTGATACGCTTCACCCCCTTCCTTCAGATGCTGTCAAAGCCACCACGTATAATATATGGCCTCCCCAATGAGAACAGCTGTAGCCACTCTCTCTCTGTGCTGCTGCTGCTGCCCTGCATGAAATAATACATCAAGATTAATTGATTTCCCGTCACACTCATAGAGAAAAGAAAATTAATTTTCATGTAACCCCCCCCCCCACACACACACACACACACACACACACAACAACTCCTAGAATATGAATTTTGTACATGGCAAGTAATCTAACTTTTTAATTATTCATGCGGACTAAAAACATGATGAAGTGTTTTACAGAAGACCCCAAGGCCGTAGCTAAAAGCTCAATGTGTTCTGAGACAACAATAGCAATCCCCCGATGCCCATATAAATAATACATGTATTTACATATACCTTCGTGCATCTTAAACCCACCTCTCTCCGTCTCTCTCTCTCTTGGCTCAAGGAGCATCAATGTTGGAGCCTAGAACAATGAAAGTGATGCGTCTCCAGACCAGTTTTATGTTTTATGAGTATTAAATAGTATCAGCAATGTTTAGCATTTCATCTGATCTCCACTTACATATTCGACAAATGTAGTGAATTCGAATAGAGACACATGCTTGAGCAAACAAATACTACTCCTACTTCCACAATTTATAATGATAAGGAATTTCTTCTTCTTCACCTTTTAGAATAAGTTTTAGATACTTCTTTATTATTTTACTTTCGTACTTACTTCAAAACTTTTTGGACACTGTACTTGTTACCCAACTACGTATAGAGAGGTAGTATATGTACAAAATAATGAAGAATTCGTATTCAACATATTTAATAGTTCATTGCAGCTAAAGCATTAAATCCGAAAACCAATAACATATAATATACGTGACTTTTACTTGAAACCGTACTTTTGGAGACATGATCTGGTAGACAATGCTTCAGAAAACAAGTCCTATATACAGACATGTTCTCATATGGAATAAATCAAACTGCAATAAAGTCATATTTGATGTGAGCCGGTTTTCTCCTCCTTTCGTTTCAACATCCATCCGTATGTCACTCAGTAAATGATGGAGAGGTAGGTCTGCTGTGGGAGGCGAGAACACTGCAACAGCGACGTACACACGGTCACTGAAAGTGCGTATTGGTTCACGAGGAAATGTGCGTGTTTGCATTGCAAGAGCCAAGGGTTCACCGAGGAAAAGTATTTACCGCGGGCGCAGGTGATGTCGGTGATAACTGAACAAAGTGTAATGGCAACTTGCGACTGTATACGTCTGTGTTTAACACCGTTCTTTTATTATCTCATTCAAAACACTCAATGAAACAGGCTGCACTCCCTAAAACCTTACAAGAACAAAGGAATGAATCACGTATTTGATGAAAAGAGCCCCTCAAACTCCACCCATTTTTTCTTCTGATGTTAGTAAGAGTTTAATTATAAGGTGAGGTATTTTTTTATGCATGTGCAATATCGCTTGTGCACGTGTGTGTGCGCGTGTGTGTGTGTGTGTGTGTGTATCTTCTCGAGTTAAATTGGTCTGTTATAACAAGATGTTCTAATTACGGTTGTAGAGCCTGATTACATTTAGTACAACACCACAACAAATGCTGCAAAATCACACACATTCTGCAGTAAACTGTCTCCGCGCTACACCACGAAGCTGCTTTGCTGTACAATAAATATGAATCGTAGCATTGGCCACTCCTGCACTGCTGCCGAGCGTGTTAAATCATTTTTTTACCCCTTTGAGATTTGTTCCATCAACGACTATTCCCAGGAATCCTAATAAGCGCATAACCTCATTAATATTATGAAGCGTAAATGATCTGGAACCTCCAAAACAAGCTTTAGCAAATTATTGGGCCACTAGCCCCATGGGTGCTGGTGTGGGGTTTTACACAGGGGACACGATACAAGGGAGGAAGAGGGGGGGGTCGGGGGGGGGGGGTGTCAATGGTGGTGCATCCATGATCTTTGCATTAGGAGTGTGAATCTTTGCAAATTGCACTTGAAAATGTGATCTCAATTCATAGTATTATGATAGAATTCTCAGTTCACTTGTTAAAGGTCATCAATGGCTGTACCAAAAGGACGTTTATACTTTACTAAAGAATCATGATTCTAGAAATCTTTTTATGCTTTCATTTTTTAAATACTGATCATGCAACTGACGGTCAAAATGCTTCCCATCATAAACGGGTGTGCACTTAGGAACCCAGTAGCACTGTTAATGTGCTTAGCAAAGATGAACTATATATTTTTTCAGCCTTTATCTTTGAAATAATGGTTTCTTCTTCCATAAAACTAAACATCTAAAAGACTTGATTGAACTTTACTTTACTGCTAACAAAGCAGTCAAGTGAAACATCTTCAGCTCCAACTTCACTGAGGTTCATGGTGGACTCAAACCTGCTACAGACCCAAGTACTGAGACATTTCTGCATCTACTATTCCTCACGACTCGAACAACACAAGCAGTGTTGTGTAACTCCTGCACGATTCAGCTGTACCCGCACAATCAGTCAAAAAGAACTCCCTAACCAATAAGGCTTAACCACAATGGGCTGCTATTGGTAGCGATAACTGGGGGGGGGGGGGGGGGGGGACTTCTTCCTTTACTCTACCCTGTGTTAATGGAACCCCTATCTAATGAATTTGTAAGTTGTGAGGCAATAAATTCCCCCTGATAACGGGATGCACAGGGCCCATCTGTTCAGTAGTGGAAAACACACAGATGGGATCTGAAAACCATGGGGCTATACAGATTATATGTGATATGGTTGGTTGGTTACGTATATGTGCATATGGAGGATGAATATTGGGGAAAGAATGCAGATATTGATAGATGACAGTTATAAATAAAAATCTCAATTTGGTTCCTCAGCACATGGCGTTTATTGCAGCCGGCTGATATATTATTTACTTTCTTTGACATCTGGAGTTAATGTTCCTCATCTTGGTAACAAAAACAATTTAGAAAGGCAACTTCCACAAGTCAAACTATTTCCCAGGCATCTCTCGGTTATCTGTCTCCATTGAAATGTTCTCTATTTATTTTGGAAAACTTAAACAACTGCTGTTATGTCCGCCTAGAGCTGGCATAAGCCAGACGAGCGGATCCATCGTTATAATACTTAGCAGCGAGGGAGGGGAAAAAAAATGCAGAGCTGCACTATATCGCAAGTATGATTTAGGCCCAAAAGAAGCCACAGGAATACAAGCTGTCAAGAGTGTGAAGTAAATTCAGTTCCTGTGAATAAAGAAGGACGCTGGATGCTTGCACGTGCTATCTGGTTCTATAAATCCTCAACCACAGTTGTGTTCCTGTGTATTAGTGAGTGTGCGAGGACAAAATAAAAAACAGAACGAGCAAAATCGGGCCGTGTTTTCCCCTCTGCACCAGATGAGTGGAGAAAGGCTACAGCGGATTTCGTAAAGGTCCAGATATATTTTGTCCTCTTGAAACAGGCCGTGTCATCACCACAATGACGTCTAACTTATTTGGATCCATCTAAATCGGGAAATATAATGACTACCCAGATGCGATGACGCAAAGAGAAAGCGGCACCGGTTTGTAATGCCACGCTTTCATGAAAACACAACCTTTCTGCAACTTTGTTTGCACCCGATGCTTAACTACCAATATTGACATTGTGAGGACACGTGTGTGAGAAAGCACTGATGTAGATGGTATCCGAGTCACTACCGTTGCTATAAACGCAAGGTTTATGATTCATAATCTCCAGGAAGTTCAAGGGCTAGAACATAAAACTGCTCAGCTCTGAGAGGCCCGGTGGAGACATGCACAGAGGTTACACTGCAATCTACAAGCTTGACTGAACCATTGAGCACAAGGTCACAGGACTGGAACCACAGTTAATAGCAATACCAAAAGCAAACAGGAGTGCTATTTCACAGTAATACACTCTGGATTTTATGTTTTCTGATTATGGTTAATAAAATAAATTGGCAAGATTGTGTAACGTTGGAGGTTTGTGGAAGCTGGAGGGGAGGTGACCTCCAATGAAAACAAATAAATGGAATATGCGCAATACAGTGCAAACAACGATAAGCTTAAGATACTTGTCTACGTGGTTTTGTTCAACGTGCGATTTTTTAACATAAAGAAAACAGGGGAAAACAATTGGCTATATTTTACACAATAACGAGCCAGTCACTATAACACTTAGTGTATCCTATCTGATGTCATGGCTTTACATGCTGAAAAAGAATGTTTATTTGCTAGTTAAATACCTCAAAAATTTTGTGGTCTGACAAATACTTGAACAAACAAGGTTCGTGAAAAAATAGAATCCACGCTATCCCATCCTCATATAAAAGGTGGTTACTGGTGGAACTATACCAGTAACCACCATCAACCAAACAAACAGTGTGCACATTTATTGAGGGGCAAATACGTCAAAATGTGGTAACAGAATTGTGAAATGAGTGCTTCAGGACAAAATCCATGCAGCATAAAGGGTGCACATAATGGCTGTATGTGTGTGTGATGTGTTCAATATACGATTTCAAGCGATGGAAATAAGGGAATAATAAAGCTACTCCTTCTGCCATCTAATCACAATGATTTAGAGTGTACTCAATGCAAATATGTTGTCTTTTCATTTCTCATGGTAAAACAAATAGCCACCCAACCCTCCCTTTGCCTTGCAAACCCCCCTTAAAAAAAGAGGCAGATTTGAAAATAGTAAGGCTGCAAGCTAGCCTGCTCCTCACTACTAGCTGACACAGACATTTATAACCTTAAAAATGACTTCTGGGTACCAGGTATCCAATTATTCCTTACCCAGGAAGCAGTGCTAAATGGAGCACTGCAATGATTTACTTGCAACCTCTCCTTTTATTAAAACACTTTGTCTTATTGTTTTATTGATTTACAATCCGTCCTACTTTTTTGGCATCTGAAAACAATCAAGGCACAGGGCAGCAGAATGTTTGGACATTAATCGTTAAAAGACAGTGTTTTATTCCTGGCCTGGGGTTTGCGGCACCAGCTGCTGTGCATTCTGGTAAGAAGCAGTGATTTATGACCCAGCAGCAATAACGATGAGGCGTGCTCATTAACATATCGACAGGCTCCAAGATGGATCATCAGCATTGATTATTTCATGGCCTGTTGATGCCATTTGTTAAAAGAGAGCGAGAGAGAGAGAGAGAGAGAAAGGGGTGGTAAGAAAGTCGGGAAAGGAGGAGGTGGGGTAGTGACGGGCTGGCTTGGAATGTGTGAGGATTTCTCGCTTAAATCCTGCAGCACAGGGGGAGAAAGACAAAACCCTGACTCCTTCAATCACCACAGCCATCACTCTACTGTCAGAGGGGGGAAAAAAAAAATCAATGATTGACAGCATTTAACCAGTCCTCAGCACTTGGCAGATCCATACAGAAGAAAGGTGCTTGGTAGGGAGGGCCATACAGATCTGTCTTTACGCATGCTGTAAAACATTACTTCACAGCGAGAATTACAATATCAATCAGTCAATGCCAATCTCTATTCACGGGCAAACAGCCCGCGTTAGCTGTCATTTGTGTTTCGCTGTGCTGGGCCATAGAAAAGGCTTACTCTGATGATTATTGATGACACGTTATGTATTACAAATGTCATCGCAGGTTGGATTTAATTAATCCATTGGAATATGCACCAGCGCTTACTACACCATTATTTTTTTCTCCCAAATTAAAGTCAGCAGCAACGCCAACGTGATCATATACTCTGCTGGGGATATGACATTAGCCATTATCAACTTATGAATCAGGTAAGATCAAAAGGGAGAGACTCTCACCATGTTCCAGCTTGTTGATGAAATATCTACATCTACCTTTTTTGCTACGGAGCATGTTAAGAGTCCAGAGTTTCCATTACTCTCAGCTCTTGAATCATCAGTTATAAGTTATAGGTGCTCCACGTGAGATTGGGAACATTTCTATTGCATCTCAAAGGCCGTCAACATGGCACATTGCTAACAATGCAAGCTACGGCAAAGGTACTGACAGAGCTAAAAAAAAGGAAACGGCAGTAGTTTTGCAGCTTTAACAAAGCACTGGAGTATTAGTCAATGAACATCATGTTGATATGCTTAAAGGTGCATTTACAACTCCCTCCCTCCTGCAGTCTGAGCTGTGCTGTCTTTACTATGATAGAGTTGCCATGGCGACAGCTGCTAATTCATGGGCCCATCGTTCATTGCAGAGTGACAGGCGCTTTAGCGCTGGCCCTGACCGGCGTCCTTCTGGACAACTGTCACAGAGGGACTCGGAGCAGCTGTAAGCTCACTGGGGAGGTGAGCCACAAACTCATAAAAAAACACTTTGTACCAACTATTCACACACGCACTGTAACTGTGGGACAAAGACAAGCGTGTAAAGACTTGCGGAGACACACCCACAGGAGCTCAAAGCTCCCACTATTTGCACATGTACAGCTACGCGCGCGCACACACACCGAGCAACAAATGTGCACACAGGCACACGAAAGCCGCTCACTCAATCATTGTCAATGCCGTGTCACTGACGCATATTGAGCATCTAATCTTCGTCAGGGTCTGTGCTGGTGTGAAAGCACCGCTCAGGCACTTCCTCCTTACTCAACATTACAACTCTCATCTGTACACCACATCTCAACGACAAGACTTCACAATATCGAGCTTCTTGGTTTTCTAGACATTGGAGTAACATGCAAACTGAAGCAGTCTGCCCCGAACCTCTTTCCTTCACCGGATAAATACATGAAACGCCACCAAGAGAGTCAGTCAATTAAGTCACTAAGGGCCCGGCCTTCAGGTGTCCTTGGAGGAGGACGGGTAGAGGGAGTAGAGCAGTTGTATTAGCGTGTGTTGTTGTGTGTGTGAGTGTGCGCGCACAGAGGGTAGCGTCTCACCTCCTGTGACAGTGGGGGCTTGCCCTGCCTCTTGTACTGTAAAGACGAGGGCTTTAAATTGCTTCCGTCACCGGGCCCTGAGTAATGAGTGTGATTCTAATCGCAGTTCCTGGGGCCATCGGCATTAGTCTTAATCTGAGCGGGGCGCTGCAACGGCACTGACAAGTAATGCAGAGCAGGTAGGGGCGTAATGAGAGCGTGCGCGCCCGCACGCACACACACATGCACGGGCGCACATACGCAGGTTACCCCACCCAGGATGCAGAGGAAGGCTTCTGTAATAAGAACACAGTTACTAGAAGCACTCTCCCATCTTTCTCCTCCAGGGCTGGTTAGGCATGCAGGAGCTGTGAAAAATGGCTGCAGCCTCCTACACCCCAGTAGCACTCACTGCAGCCGGAAGATTTAGGTATTTGGGTATACATAGATGAAAGAACAAATCGGATTTGAGCTTGGCCTGATTTAATAATAAAAACTGGAGCACAAATATTGACTTGCTACACGCTGGAGTTGTTAAATTATGGATGTCGCGGGCCTATGCCTGGAATAAACCCAAAATGTATACAAACTATTTCATTTGGGGGTTTTTTTCAGAGGAAAGTTTTCATCAAATAATAAGAAAATTGTGTGGCATTGGTTATGAGTATTATGCGGTGCGCTTTTTTTATAAATTCACCAGTGATATTATTGTTCTTTGTGAGCACTAAAACCCCTCCAGCCTCCGCGTGCTGTCACAGCTGTTGGTATGGCACCGCGACCAAACAGGTAGCGAGGCCGGGGTCCACTGGCCACTGGGTTAGCGGAGGGCTAAATTGCCGCGGGGCCGCGAGTGGCTGCATAGCCGAGCAGGTCGTTCCTCTCTGTCTCTCCGTGTTTGCCTGTGTTAAACTCCCTCCTCTGCCCTCATCCATCCTCTCATCCAGTCTCCAGCTCTGTCCATCTATCAATCGCGGGCACTTTGTCAGAGCCCACTCCATCCTCACTGCTGCAATAGCAAAGCAGAGAGAGAGAGGAGAGAGTGTGTGTGTGTGTAAAAGAGAGGTGTACGCAATAAAGCAAGACAGATTCAAAGGGGGCCCGAGGAGGAGAGAGAGAGGAGGGCGGCGGCGGGCCGCTGCCTCAGAGCCTCGTCGCCGGGGAGCTTTTCACCTCCCATCTGCATCGGCGCTGATCTGCTGACAGAGGCCCTGACGCGCGTCGCCTTCTATTGCACAGGCAAGCAGAAACACTAACGGCGCGCCCCCGCCCCACCTGGACCACTCACCTCCACTCAGACAGCCAAGACAGGCGACTGGCAAAGAGCGAGGAGTTGGAAGGTGGCGGGAGCTGAACGGGTGACAGGGGTGAGAACAGGGAGCAGGGGGGGGGGGGGGGGGAGAAGGAGGAAAAAAAAGAAAAATGAGCAGTATGGTGGCGAGGATGAATAGCATGAGGAAAATGGAAAAGTAGAAGAACAGAGGCTGGGGAAATGAGGGAAATATAAGAAAAATGAAATAACCTAAGTTAGTAGCAGACTTATTAGCAGAATTAAAACGTGAATGTAGCTGGAGAGACAAAGTGCAAACTGCAGGTAGGAGTCTGATTAACCGTGGAACTGCCGTCCAGTAATGGTTCAGTCTGGGTTTTTATTTTTTTTCGACGCTGTGCATCGATAGAAATCACTGGGAGAAAATGTCTCCTTCATTAAGGCTTGATCAGCTGTATGTCAGTGGTGGTTTGGAGGCTGAGCAGAGCTGTGGGGCCTCGTTGACCGAACCTCGGTCCATAGCTGGGACACAAACGAGGAGCGCTCGCCTCCATTACAGAGCACAACTCGGGACATGTTGACAATGCCTTTTGGCCTTCTATCTTACTTTCCTGTCAGCAGCATATGGATCATTACCTGCAGTTAGCATCCATTACAATGGGTAAAGCTATGGAACTGGGCCAGCTAAATGAATCTGCATTAAGAAAATATAGCAAGTTGTATTGCTGTATTGTGTATAGCAGTGGTTCTCAACTGGTGGGTCCCGGAGCCAGACCAGGGGGTTCATGTAATATCCCTGGAAACAGTGGATCTGATGTGGTGGGACAATTTAAAAGGCCACACTAATTTCTCCACATATACCTGCGACATGTTGCTGACATTGATGTAGAACAACATTACTTTACAAACTCGCAAGTAATAACAAGAGAGTTCTGAAACCCGTGCGGTATTATTATTTTTTTTTTAGAATTCAAGTTAATACAGGTCAAGTAATCAATATACAAATGGTTAGTTTGTGGATGAAGTATTCCATACAAATTACAACACAAGTCCACAATAATACTAGTAACGTACAGGTTAGATATGTTGAATGTAGAAATAACGGTAAGTTAACCAGCAGAAAGTGATAAGATGAAGATAACAACCCGTCACATGGTACTTTAATTACTTTTGCTTTAATTCATTTAAAATACACACCCTTTTTACTGCAGAGAACATTACTTACTTTCACATTTCTCTGATTTAAGCCTTTGAGAATTTCCCCATCTCCCTTTCACACTGCACACACTAAAACAAAGCAAGTTACTCTCTCCCTCACTTCGGTTTCCAATCAGCCGAAACTAATTAGACAGCAATAAACTGTTATTAATCGGCTGGACAGCATACAACAAGCCAGATATAAATGGTGGCTGTCAAGGCCCTTATTCAGGAACCAAATGAGTATTCTCAGTTCACTGCCTGTGTGAGGCATCACCACCTATGTCCTCTAACAAATGCTCACTATTCACCGCACTGTTAATGGTGTTGGCTCAAAGAACACACACACACACACACACTATGACTGTAATGTGCTGTCTCTGAATGTAATGTCCCTGTGAATTGTGCGTCCAGAGTCTTTCAGAAGACAAAGAAAGCCAAACCATCATACTCCCAGCTTCACAGCCACTGCAAACAGGTACTGCTATTAATCAGCTCACCAAAATAAAGGTCTCATAGATTTCCTCCTTCTTCCTGTGTCTGGGTGATGTGGACCAAGCAACTTCTTTGAGGCCTCTCCCAGTACGGCTTGCGGATAATGGCCTCGAATAAATGAGAGCCCTATTTACAAAGTCAGCTCCACTTGAGCCAATCTGTGCCTGTGGAGAGCAGTTAGGGTTGGAGAAATGAAAATATGTATCGACAGAAAGGAGCAAGACAAGCTTCTCCAAGGCGATCTATTAAGGCCATGTTTTTCAATGTCTTCATTTCTACCAGTTTATCAGGTCTGTGAATAGCGTCACAAGAGGGGCCTTTATGACGGAATGTGATTGGATTACACTCAGCACTAACCACGCGTGATTGGTTTAGCTAAAAATATTAAATTCCTGTCTAAATGGACCGGGGGTCGATATCATCTGGAAGGGGATTTGATATTATTTCACTCGGCTCATGCTTTGTTCCAGCAAGTAGAATGACACTAATGCCAGGAAGGATATGGAAGGACGTTGCTGACAGCACAGCAACATATTCATGTCCGATCTCTCCTGGCTCAACAGTCTTCTGTCCAGACAATGAGCCATTCTGAAAAGTTGAAGCGGATGTGTTATTCGGAAGATCTGTTTTGAGAAGGACAATTCATGGGATTTCTAAACTGTTTCTAAAAGGATTACACGTTCATTGAATCCCAGAATATAGGGAAACAAAAGTAACACCTAATGTGGAATGGAGAAAGTAAGATGAAGAGAGAGAGAGATAAAAAAAAAAAGGGAAAGCCATGAATAAATTCAAACTTTGTGTCCTGTGAAGAGCAAATATGAAGAAAAAAAAGGCCTAGGAGTAATGAAAGATTGTTTATGTATTCTGGCATGAAATGGGGCGGTGTTACGAGGGCGGCGGGCGCGTGGAGACGGATGGACGGGAGTGACAGGCCGGTATTCATCCTGCACGCCCCAGCGGCCGGACTGCTACTGGCGCTCGACAGAGCAATAAATCACCAGCTCTCCAGTCTGTACCTACAGCTTATTACATCCAAGATGACAAATAAATAATAATCCCTGTCACGCCAGGCCTTTGCTCAAGGATTGAGCCAGAAACCTTTTGCTCATCACTCCTGATCTTAAGTGAAAACACTAGAACAAGGGAATTGAAGGCCATGCTTTACTGAGCTTATGAAAGTTGGAGTGAAAGAGAGAGGAGGAAAAAAAAAAAAAAAAGGAAAAAGGCCGACAAAAATGAAAGGAGAGAAAGAGCGAGGTTAGGAGAATGATGCTGCCACTACAAAGCCTTTCAGGGTGTGAAGGGAAATGATCCAGTAAAAGGGGGAGAGAGAGAGAGTGGACGAGGGAGGGGGGGGGGGGGGGGAGGAAGAGAATTGCCCTTGTGTTCTGCAGGATGAGTGTCGCTCATTCGGTTGTATGGGGCTCTGGAGGATAAAGCAAATCAAAAGCCTTCATCACTAAACAAGACCAGCAAAGTGGCCGTAAACAGCATTCACCATTAAGGTCGCAGCGGCTCACCATACCGTTAGGATCCTCACCAGTAGTTAGAATTACAAGCATGAGAAACTGTGACAATGTTGATGGGAGTTTAATTAAAAACACATGTTGTCAATGAAGAAAACAATGGGGAAGAGAGAACATTGGTGGGAAAATGGGCCCATCACAGACTCCATTGTGGACGGTTGAGAGCTGACTCTGTGTGGAAATACTCCACTTAATCTGGTTGGAGCTGGTTCACTGTGTCATCATTCTGCAAATGTCCATCTTTTCCGTCTTCCTAGATGTGGTAACGACACGCTGGTTAATTGTACATCGGGGTGGAAAATGGCTGCACAGGTGTGATATATTTCATACTAAATGACTGTTTCCTACAAAGAGTCAGACTAGAACAGACCGATTGTTCACACCCTCCCTCTAGTACCCTTTAAAAAAAAAAAGAAAAAAAGCCTCCTCTCTTAAACACGACACAATTTACTTAGTGCTGTCCCACCATAAAAATTAAAAGCCTTCAACAACAACAAATGAAACAGGAACACGGTGCTGTAAATCAGAAACGTCACTTGCACCAGCTCACCCAGCCTGAGTATTTAATGCGCCTCTAAACTCCACTGATGTGTGTATCTGTGTGGGGCAATGCGCACGCTGTGTGTATATATGCGAATATGTGTTACTCTCCAAAGGAAATAGGCGCCTCTGATTAAAGAGTGCACTGTCATAAAGGTTACTGAATTGCAAATGGTCCTCTCCATCTTCCCCGTAATGGAGACTGGTTAAGAGGGAGAAAGACTGCATGCGTGTGTGTGTGTGTGTGTGTGCGCGTGTGAGAGAGGCAAAGAGAGGGGGGAGAGAGATGTGCAACCATGATAGGAATACAAACAGGGGAGAAGCAGCCAGTCCCCCATTCTCGGACTAAGTCCCAGTCCCTTCACAGCCGCCACAAGAGACATTAATCACTGGATCACCAAGCCATGCTTAATTGCGAGTTGTATATCATGGTGCATACAGTGCTTAAAGGGGGAAGGAAACTCATTATTTCGGTTTGCTAGATGCAGGGCTGGGTGCGCCTCGTCTGGAGTCCGCCACCTCTCCCTCTCTGTCATCAGTACACCTGGGACCCGGCTCAACGCGACAAGGAAAAATGGAGTACGCAGTCACCTGCTAATTAATAAAGCTCTGCCACTATTGTTGTGCCGCTAAGGCTGTTCACCGCTGACCATAAAAGCGCTCAAACGATCAGACGACATGGCTGCAGCGGTGGGACGGACACGTGAGGAATCTTACTATTAGCCCCTTAGCTGCGATAATATTGCTTATAAGCGGGAGCATTTTCACTGCCAACAGCGGGAGGCCGGACCGAAGTCAAGGTCGCAAAGGCTTCCATGAAAAGGCAGTTTCAACTGAAAGAAAAATGTAACCAACTCCAAATCGGCCACTTGTATTTACATTTCTGCTAGTGCTTCTGTAGGCAATATGCTAATGAAGGGACATGATAAATGACTCGTAATATTTTCCCGACATTTTGCTTTCCCTCAGAAGTTTGCCAATCTGATGTAGCTTGAAGATAATAAGGGATACTCTGTCATTATATCAATTTTTGTTACCCAGATACATCAGCCCACGTTAGTAATGATGAGCAAAAAGCAAACGAACCAAGGGCAGAGCCTGGCACCATTGATCAAACACTGTCATTATAGCAGCACTAATCCCCCCCCCCCCCACACACACACAGACAGACATAACAAACCCAATTCTGTGCATGCATTGTATACACATGCATGAATGCACCAAAACGCATGCACAAGTGCACATATTACACACAGGCAAAGAAACTAAACGTAATGGGGTGTGATTATGGAAAATGATGCCCACCATGTATATTGGGATGAATAAAGACGTTTCAATATTTCACAGTAATACATCGTTGGTTTATATGTTTCCCAAGCAAGCAAAACACACGTCGTCATTTTAATGACTTTCAATGACATTAAGTCTGTTCAGATCTAGTTAATAGTCCATATAAGGGCTATTATTCAAGACCGCCGGAGCTGCGGACTCATAAATGACAAGTCCCTCTTGTTTGTTTTATATTGTATTCGGGCATTTGGGAATTTGCTGTGGAGCCTAATGCAAGCCCCATTTTAATGAACACTTTGTTGTTTGTTCGATGCCTTTTTTTTTTTTTACTAAGTGAATATATCTTTTGTACTTTTCACAGGAGTCTGCAGTTAAGTGGTCAACAGGGTATAAAAGCTCATTTAAGTTTTTGATGATTACCAAAATGCCATGAAACTAAAAGTAATACGCAACGTTTATTCTAATATCACGGTATCCTTCAGAGATGGTCAAGATTCACACCAAAGCACAATGTGGTCAGTTCCTGACACTGCGAACTCGTCCTGAAAGCTCTCAAAGTTTAGCACTTTGTAGAACTCGCTGACCTGGGAGGGATGAGGACTGCAGGAGAACGTATAAAGCAGTAAAACAACGACCCCGTGGTCAGGCAACAGGGAAAGGACGAGTCCCATGAAGATGTTTTAAAAAAAAAAGAAAAAGAAAAAAAAAACGGTGGCCAAAATGCCTGAGAAGTAGTCAATGACAGGTCAAAGTGCACGCAGAGTTCACCGGGCCTCCGAAAGTTGAAGAGAGGAGGAGTGATGTAGGGACAAAGGAGAAACAACAAAGAAAGCGAAACTGACATGGAGAGCTTCCCTCACATTAGTTTTCCTCCATAGATGCCAGAACGGGAGGAGGTGAGGAGAAGATAAAAAATAAAAGGGGTGAAGGTTTTCGGCCCCCTGCCACACACGCTCTTTGATCTGCATTGACGGAGGACCATCCTGTCCTTTTGCTAATATATGTGGACAAAACAAACTCAAAAGCTCAGCCAGCTCTGCTACAATAGACGGTTTTCTCCAGAGGTCCCACGAGGTTGAACGTGAATTTAAGACAAGAAAGAATGCAACGACCCAATGAAGCTGCAGTACATATTAAAAAACTCTTCCGTCTGCACAGACGTTGTCTTCATAAACGAGAAGGAAATGTGCAGCAGAATGGAGCATAAATATCGGATCGGGTTTTGGGGGCCACTTGACCTCCAAGACAGCAGCACGCTTTAAATATTTCTCTGTGATGAGTAGTTACACTAAACATCTGAGATAGCCACTCTGATTTAATTAGTGCAAAAACTCATTTCGGCGCAGAGATATTTTAAAGAAGACATTAAATACCGTCTGGTCACTACAGTCTAAAATAAAGATATTGAATGTCAAGTAAAACACATTTGGGGAAATCGTTCAGGCCATTTGTGCAGATTTAGGTCCCAGTAATGCAACTGATAGTTCATCATCTCCCTTTTTAATTAAGGAGGCCACTTAACAAGCCAAGAATATCCCCTGGAACAGGACGCAGCAAAGGAAATAACGTTTCAGCATATTATTTAATAAACAGAGCAGGAGCACAATGGGAAATTAACAGAACGCCCAAAGCCATAAATACTTCATTAACAAACAACCCGGTCACACAGCTCTGGGCTCCATGCAAGGGGCCAAATTCCTCCCTGGTCAGCCAGGGTTATTTTCTTAACATGAGTATATGTTAAGAGCCTTGAAGCGAATGTAAACACCATTCTATGAGTTGTCACTTACAGCGGAGATTGCCCCTACTGATTAGAACCCGAGCAACACTGGCTTAGCTGAACCAATATTTGTTCGGGCCAAGATAAATCACTCGAGCTTTGTTTTACCACATGCTAGACGGAGTGGTTGTGGACACAGTTCTGCCTCCCCGCCTGCCAGTCCTAACGTCCTCCTCTCTGACAGAGAATACTACCTGCAGACAGCAGGGCGGTGTTAACTGGATATGCCGAGAGGACGGGGACCCGAAACATGTTAAGTTAAGTCAAAAAGCAGTGACTTCGAAACGGGCTTCATTTAAAAGGGAATGTGCAAAAAACTGATTTACAGAGACGAAAGCCCTCTCAATAAATTCGGTTGTTGCAGAGCTGAAGCTGTATAACAATACACTCACAAACCCTGGCACATAGTAAGTCAGTCAACAGTAAATGCCATCTTTTATCAGATCATAAAATCTGCTTGTAGGCATTTAATTTTCCCCTCTCTTCTTTTAACAGGGGGACAGGCAGCCTGGAGAAACCATGTGTTGTTTTTATAGGTTACAGGAAAAAGTAGAGCGTGTGTAAACCGAGCGCTTCTTATGGATTTGTTTCCGCCTGCGAGCGACAAACAACGCGGGGAAGTGCCAGTCTTGTGAAAGCAGGTACGGCTGCTCCCGAGATTTTACTTGACGGATGAATGAGGGGAAGATTGCAAATTAACGTTCGCTTTCAGACAGTTACAACGCTACTGCATCAAAGCAACATCTTTAATCGCCAGCGAGAAGTCCCGGCGGAAACCTTCAGACTTCCAGTTGGCTTGAAGCTTCGGGAACCAATGAACACATTAAACCCTCGTTAGGACAATCCGTGTTATTCTAAGGCCGCTATCCACACGTGGCCTTCTGTCAAAACCACCAAAGGCTTTAAGGCCACTGCTGTGCTCCTCCTCGGCCCGTAGGGGCAGTCTTTACTTTGTCCACTTCTCTTGAGGAGAGGAGTGGGTCTGCATCGGGCCTTCCCCTCACTGAGCCCCTCAGAATGGCAGTCCTTATAAGCACCATTCACTGGGCTTCCTTTTACACTAGGTGAGGTCAGAAGTTCAGCCTCCAGGTTTTACCAGTTAAGGCCGAGCTGTGAACTTGTGACCTCCAGAAGTGACTTGGAAGGGGGGGGGGGGGTGGGGGGGGGGAGAGAACAAGAGGGAAGCAAAGAAGAGGGAGGGGAGGGGAGGGGAGGGGGGGGGGGGGGGTCATCTCTCCAATGCAGAATGGCTGGATTTACAGCTGCATGCTGACTGCACTGCAAGCACAGCAGAAAACACCTGATAGCATCTCCTTGGGGGAGGAACCGCACGACCCCTTTGTTGTCTCACTAACAGTCATCCCGGCACCATAAATCATGTTAATTACTTGACTGATGGAATAAATCTTTTGAAAAGTCATTCAGTGACAGCGGGGCTTGGAAGAGGAGGTTCTCGCACTGCAGTTCTGCTTGCTCCGCGTTATCTGTCATCCCGTAGTCACTGTGTAATCTGTCCATTTGTTGTTGTCCGAGCGGGACTTTTGAAGATGTGGACGGGCCGAGGGAGGGCCGGCTGCTCGTGACACAGAGATCTTCAAGTGATCTATCTTCCTGCGGGTGGTCGCCAAGGGTACATTTTATGAAATGGAGCTATTGTCAAACAAAGGACCAGCAGGTTGATGTGTGGAAATGCAAATTACAAGATGTTTTTTTTTTTTTTTTCATTTAAATATTGACAAATGGTCAGTGGAGGTATAGGAAATCTGTTAAATCACTGTTTCCGTCTGCTTCTGAGATAAATATCTAAAAGCTTAACCGACCTTGAAGCACAGACACAGCAAAACAAGACTAATGTGTAAAAAAAGAAAGCCACGTATTTTTTGAAAGCTTCCATAGATGATATAGATAGAATATAATCATATAATATACTATGTATTTCCTTTTACTACATTCTACCAGATTACATTGAACTGCAACAGTCTGACTCGGAGCCATAGAGCAGCTTGCCAAAGACATGAAAGGTCATTCACACACAATAACAATCCCTCCAAAGAGTGCACTCACGGGCTCGCGGGTAATTACAGTTCTTTTGCTGGAGTGTTTTGTGTTTCGCTTTGCTTGCTCTGTCTCAAAACCTAACAACCACTCATTATTCACGGTTTGACTTGGGCTTTTTTCGCTCATTTTTTTTTTTTTTCTTCCTTCAGCGGGGAAAATTACACACGAGAGTGACAGCTCTCAGAGAACGAGAGGGCCAACAGCCTCGCCGGGTTCTAGTAAGTGCAGTCTTAAATCAAGGGGGCAGGGACGCTGACTGCGGGGCCTGCAGTCTGTTGACTTTGTGGCAAGGGCATCAAAGGGTTGAAAACATGGATATACTGTACTCTCACAGTGCCCGCAAAAATAAAAAACACCTTTTATAGGGGTGATAAAGTCTCCACGATATACTATTCTGAGATACCCTACCAAAACTTCTTAGAAACTGGGCAATCGATCCCGTGCAGGTGCTGCTGGTCCCAACATTGAAAGGGATGTCCTAAGATAAGCTTTATTGAGGAGCGTTTATCTCAGTGTGTGCAAAGGCTTGGAGCCCTTCAGGCCTTCAAATATACGGAGGCTAGCACAGACAACCACAACTCACATACTTAATTACGTACATGCACACCCAAACACACACACACACACATCCACCTGCACGGCTAGTTTGAGGAATATTTCTCCTTTGGAAAGGATTTACGATGGCAAACGGAGGGTAATGAAACGCAGAGAGATATTTACTGTCAGTGTCAGAGTGTCCTATCCTGGGGAGGAAAATGGGGTCAGATAGAAATACTTCCTGGAAACTGGGTGTTGTCTTTAGTCTTAAAAGGAAGAAGAAAAAAAAAACAGCCTTCCCTTTGTGGCACCAGAGTTCTATAACATTGGGATCAGTGTCATCAGACATCAAGCATCAATAGGAATAAATGAGCAATTCACTGAGAACTTTAAGGTTCTGATTATTTTTGCGCAGCATTTTGCCCACGGTGCACCATTTAATCCCTTTGCTATGGTCCATAACTTTCAATGTGCAGCTGATGCGGCATCTCCTTCTATTTAAAGTGTGGACAGGGCCACCACGTGAAGATCAAGAGGGTTTCTACTCACACCGCAGAACAAAGTGGGGGCTTTGTTTGATGAATACGCCAGTGTCCGGTGTCACATTCAGTGACAGAACATTGATTAGACTTCAGTCATTGGAAACATGATCGGTGGTTTAATTTCACCCACGGGCTCTCCTGCCCTTGGCTTGGCTTAAAAACAGCCATGTATTGCCAAACTATAAAGAGTATATGGGGAAAAGGTTATGAAATTACTAGTAATCAATACTACAATTAATAGGCCACGCTTTTATTACCTTCAAACTCTGAACTAAAAGAGTATAGACACAATATGTGACACAAACATTTTGTGTCCTTTTGCAGCAGACTGGAAGCAAACATTGAATCCAAATTGTTGCCTAGCAATGGAATTCCATTGAAACACTATATTTGCGAGGGGCGGGGGGGTCAATGTGGGAAAGCCTTCCCTATGATCCGGCTCTCCTTTGGTCGGTCTTGGCCATTTTCCCATACAAGGATTATCGCGATAATGCAAGCCAATGCCGCAGTATTGATCATGGCATTTACTTTGACTGCTTAAGAAAGGCCTGTCAATACAATCAAGCAAAAATGAATGAGCCGTCCGAACAAGCTTCTCTGCAGATAATGAATGCATCCAGGAGCTCATGAAAAGCACATAACTGGATTGGACGTGTTCGCGGTGCTATGGGAAACAAAGCGCTCGCTTTGAAGAGTGGTATGATATTAAAACCAGATGCGTTTGGATGTATTCCCATCCACGACTCCACTGAACCAAAGCCCACGAGTACATTCAAATATTCTTCTCCCAAGCTATTACAGGCCGAATGGCTAATATTATCGGCCGCCTAATGGCAGATAATACACAATATTTGGGAGTTCAGTGCACTAAGCGTTTGCACAGGCCTAAAGTCCCGTACCGGTTCTCTGGAGAGTAGGACAGAGAAACCAGAGGCAACATTTCTGTTGCTACAAGTAGAACTTTACACGCTCACCAGTGGAGGCAGGGATGGAGCTGTAGTTTCTCTTTCTGTTGAAGGTTTGCAAATTGAGCAGATGTTGCGATGGTCTGTGTATTCTGCATTATCAACATCATTTAATCCATAGAGCGATAAAACTCAAAAGGGAGAGAAGGTGTGGCAGATGTTACACAAAACTCATTTGTAATAAGTGACACACTGTTCTGGGCTGGACAACAAAAAGTACAACTGACCCAAGTTGGGCTAAGTGCCTCATGAATATCAAACAGCTGGGATAGAACTTGTGTCCTTTATTCTGCCCCGTCATTTCCTCTGGGGAACAAAGTTAAATAGATCATTTTAGTTGAGATACATTATCCATCACAGCATCCCCATTCATCTCCGATGCATAATTTCTATGGTTGATGTGTTGCAGTTCCCAATGCATCAACATTATTTATGGTTTGACATTATAAAAGTGAGTGCATAATTTATGGGTCTCAATTAATGCTCTACCTTACGTGTGCTGTCTGTTTTGCAGAGATCTAAAGCCAGATTGCTGCATGCCAGAACAATGGAGCAATCCCATTTACAGCAGAGCCCACAGCGGCCATGATTTATAATCGTAAATTAAAAAGAATGAAAAATGTATAAGAGCAATTTGTGGGTAGTCATAAAACTATTAAGCGGCGTTTTGTCCTTTTCCATGTAAGTCGTGCAAAGAAATATCTCAACTAGGTTTGTTGTAGACGATCACCAATGACTAGTGCTGGCGACTTCAAAGTTGAGAGGGTAATTGACAGACAGTTTTAATAAATACTAATGAACCAGTGTTTGGGAAATCGACACATCAGTGCGGGCAGTGCACGCCCGCTAAGTGTGCATTCAACTTCTCTTTTGCATGAAATCCAAGCCGCAGCTGGCATTTGAGTGGATGCCAAGCCGTGATTGAATGAAAGCCCGTCCTTGACTGACAAATGATATATTAAGCTTTCAGTCGGCGAGGGGGGGGGGGAAGCCAGGCATGTCAGTTACCTGCTACAGCTGAAACTCCACTTGTCAATCTGCCATTGGCAGGGCTAAACAAGATCTGAAATGTTAAAAGCCCTGCACACCGTAGTTTTTCACTTCCTTGTGCATCCCAAGCACTTAGACATAGCGGCCGTGTGACGGCTATGAATCAGTCTCTGCCATGAATGTCAGAGTATCACATTTATAAGTGACACACCATTTGTTAGGCCCGTTGGCACCTCGAGTTTCATTCAGGATATATGAGGGAACGTCAAAACGACACACAATTGAGTCCGGAATATTAATGCAAAAGTGACCTTCATGAGGAAGAATACATCATCGGGTATGCGTCGTCATGACACACTTCCGATGGAAAAATGAAGACGTACCCATTCAAATGCCAGTGTTAAAGTTGTGTGTGTATGTGTGTGTGTGTGCGAGTATGTTTGTGTCTGGATAATTAATAAAGATCTGAGAGTGAATGGGACAGAGGTCTGTGGGCAGTGTTGGGCAGCCTCGAGTTACCCTCTCCTTGACTCTGAAGGTGTTGGTTATAGATGATTAATGGCACAAAGGAAACCGGGAGACAAAGGTCATCTCCTGAGTTTTAGAGGGAGCAGCTACATTGGGACTAATTAAGACACTCGTGTAAGCATGATTAATACGCACACAGGGCTCTGTGCAAGGTAAACGAGGAAATAATACTGACAATGGGAACTTATTTAGATTTTTCAAGCCAAACTCGATTTCAATCAGGTAAATGGTTAAAAGTTTACCTTTTTTGGAAGAAATTGAACCAATCAGCATTGTACAGGATCCAGCAAAACAGGCGAATATGAAAATAGAAAAAAAGGAAATACAATTAAGTTAAAATTTCCATTGCAGCATGTCGCATGCTATCTATAAGAATGTACAAACATGCGAATGCCTTCTACAACATAGCATGCATTTAAATGGCTGACAGGCTCCGTACTTGATTGATGCAGGTGATACATTACATGGCCACATGGCAGTTCGGAGCAGCATTTGAAAATCAAGACGAGCAAACCTAAGATGACCCACTGCTGCAGAAAATCAATCAACATCAATATGTTCCCACCACGGTCCTTGCTTACGCAGAATACATCAGCACATCCTGTGACCAGCTTATGCTCACATTACACTCGCCCCATGTAATGTATAGCATGTGATCATGGACAACACATCAAGTTGCACTCGCGCCACAACAAAAAAGCCATAATTATGATTTAAATATATTGATGGACGATGGCACAAGCTGTGGTGACAGATCAACCATAACCGAATGCATTATTTTCTTCAGTAATCTAGCGCCATAATAACATTGTGGCACCAAATTTATGGAAGCATTTGGTAAAGCTGAAGCCCCAACTCCGGCCTTTCTCCCCCTGTGGTCTTCTCTGTCATGGGACGGGCTTCTACAGAAGGATTAACCTCACGGTGCACATGAGTAACGGGCAGTCTGGGAGACAGGCGTCACTTCACTTCAGTAAGCAGAGTCAACGTCTGCTCATTCCACTGTCTCGTGTCTCCACGTCCCCTCATCTCGCGGGACTGACTTATTGCAGGGTTTTAATCAGACATGTAGACAACGACACGATCGGGGTTGACAAGATGTCGCTTCAAGTGTGACGCCGACAATTACAAAGATCACAATGTTAAAACAGCAGAAACACACCGAATTGCTCACATAGAAGCTATCTATGCCCACTACACTATTAAGTTTACGATGACTGATGAATGTGATGGCCACCGAGGACTCATACTAATGGTGCTATTAAAATAATAGCTGACAAAGGTCTTCAGCCTCAGCGCTTGTCTAATAATCACTGACAGTAGAATAGTACAGCAATAATCGCGCTGACCAAAGTCATTATGAAGCCACGGCGCTCGGGGGGCTGTAGTTGTTGAGAAGTTAGAGCAGAGCTGTGCGTGAGGGAGTATTATACTATATTATATACTATAATTAACATGTGTGCAGCTTTGGAGACGCACAAGCGTTCTCCACACTACTCGCACATCGCCCCCCCCCCCCCGTTTGTACCAACGTGTACAAAAGGAATACATTTTTTAGTTTAGTGGTTTTCCTGTAGAGCTATCCCAACGTCCATATAACGTCCTCTTTGACACGTACAGTAATGAAGGATGCAGCCGTCGCCTAGTGGAGACAGAAGTGCCCACCGTGTCAGCGTCTTCTCAGGGTAATCGTAAGTGAGTCCCAGCATCAGGCCAACAGTCTGCTGCCCGGCTTCACATGTCAACAAACAGAGGACTACCCGTGCTGACAAGTCACCGAGCAGCTCTTACCCGGGCCTCCCACCAAAGGCCCTGCCACGTGATAGCGCCACGGAAAAGACAAAAGGGATGTGGCTCCATATGGCCAGGAAGCACAGCCTTCAAAAAGGAAAAATGAATGGGACCCGCAGAGGCCATCTGCATGACGGCGCCAAGGAGCAGGTTCCCTCGGCCAAAAAACGAGGCTGATTTGGTGCTGGAGCTGTTTATAATTAAAAATAAAAATAAAAAAAAAAGAAAGCATGGGAGATCAAACTGCTTGGATCATTCCGTTTTAAAGTCTAGGGAAACAAACTATGCATTTAGTGCGGTGGTTTCTCAGTTTTAATGCTCTCTAGGTTCAAGTTTTGAAGGCCCCATTCATCAAGAGCAGTGCTGTTTAGTGCATATTTGGACAGTCTGGAAAAGTCTTATTCTTGAGTAAGATAGAAAGCAGGACTTTTCACTTCCTTGCTCAAGAGTACACACAAATGCTGGCAGCCCGTTTCCTGTTGGAAGCCTTTGTCTCCGTTATCCAATCCAAGTTTTTTTTTAAACTGCTGTCATTTCAATTGTTCTGCCATAGAAAAATTATAATCCACCTGTCAACAATGACAGTGTGTTGGAAAACGTGGATAACAGATAGCGTAGGGCTGTGAAATTCCAAACAGGCCACTTACTGCCAACAAAAATCATTACTGAATGACATTTTTTTTTCAGTTTATTTGAAAATTGGACTGAATAACCACTGCTTTCCTGACCATCCAACCACAATCAATTTCCACAGCCAGACAGAGATACGAATAAGGGAGGGAAAATTAAACATTGGGTTATTTGGAAAGGGCTTTGTACTCCATCTACTTTTGATTTAAAAAAAACTCCATTCGGCAATTGAACCATTTCACCACAGTGCACTCGGGGTTAGTGGCCCTATACTTAGGGTTACGCTGACATTGAATTAATAATTTGATCCAGGCCACTTGAGGCCATTTCCATAGATGATCAACCTTCAAAGGAAAACAGTAGTTTTCACGGTTAGAGATTAATGTTGACCAACTTGCTCGCTGGCCTCAACAAGGTAATTAAGAAAAAATACATTTTCACAGGTCAACATAACAATGAAAGTCAAGTGAAATACTTGGAAGTGTTTCTGCTCGGAGAGGACAACATGTTAAAATATAAAATCAAAGGGAAAAACCAACAAAATGTTGTGTTGATTCCTCTGGTGACCTCTGTACAGTATAGTGGCGTAGGATTGGTTGTGCTCACACTCGGGGGCGGGGCCTGGACCCGGCGCGCTGACAAAAGCCGAGAGGGGTCTCTTTGATCTCCGTGCCTCACTAAATCAACACCAGGCGAGGTTCATGCGAAGGTCGACGAAGTCATCTGATCGTGGCATTCCAAAGCCTTGCATTTCATGACAGCCGTGAACTGCTACAGGTTAGATGTCAACGAAAGTTCAGGCACCAGGAGAGAAGATGGACACATTTTAAATGCCAAGCAAAAGCAAAAGGAGAAAATGAGTGCGGCCAAAGCCAATAAGAGAAGAAACGCAGGTAGTAGATGCAATGTGTACGTTGTTTACAGACTTATCATATTATGTCTTGAAACTGTTAAATTGACAGTTACGGATAAACAAAACAAGAACATTTCTTCTAAAATACGTAAGTAGACACTACGGAAATCAAAAGATTTCAGCGTCGTTTACATCATCTCACACCATTTAAACACACTGTATATACCTTTCATACACATTTGCCGAGCTTTGATACTGAGCAGGGACACGGACACCAACAGTAACACAATCCATGTTCGGATCACACAAACACAGCGGGTCCCTGTACTATACAGCCATTTACACAGGGTCACTAGTCTTCACAGGAGAGCAAACCTATCATAACACAGCTGTGAGCACAGACCTCCTTTGTATTCTGAGAAAAGAAAGGAGGGGGGGGGGGGTAAAAGATGATCCAATTAAAGTTGTATATCATCCTGCTCTCCTCTGTCAGTACATATTCCTCCGGCTCTATTAGAAGCAAGCTCCTCCCAGGCAGGCCGGTGCGGCTCTGTAATTACACCTCTTCTTTTGACAACCTGCATGATTGTTTTCCCAACACTGTATTACTTCGTTAGTACTTTCCAGTGCGCGTTATTTTTAAACTGTCAGTCTGGGCCGTCTCAACCACCGCCCCCCCCCCCCCCCCCCCCCCCTCCGCCCCCTCCCCACAATCTGCACTCGTCTGTTTATCATAACAATCATTAATAACTGTCACTTGCCAAACATCCATAGAACAAACTCATTGCCTCATTAGCATGTTGCGGCGTTTGTTCCGGCGCGGCGCCTGTGCATCGCTCACAACAGGGCCAAGCCAATTACTTTGCTGAAATGGAATCGCATTAATCAAAACTTAACAAGGTGGCAAATTTAAAGCTATCACATTGCAGAAGACAGCATAACTAATGCGTCACTGTCGTAGTTCCTGTAAAGGTATGCACCGCGAGGAGGGGGGGGGGGGGTAAATATATATATATATATATTTTGCCTTCCGAGGAGCCGCAGGAATTTGAACGTTTCCTACGACGTGAGAAGCATTACAGACGGAGTGGAGCACGCAGTGTCTTTGTGAGGACTCCCTTGTCCCTCCACTGAGCAAATGGAGATACAGAGGGCAGGACACGAGAGGTAAAGAAACCTACAGACAGGAGAGTGACAACAAAAGTGAGTTAAATAAACCAGAATAAAAGAGGGGAGGACCGAAGGGGAAATCACGGGGGCAGTAGAGGTACAGGAGGAGAGTGCAGAGAGGAGAAAAGTGGGTGGGACGGAGGTGACGGCGAAGGGAGGCGCCTGGGCTAGTGATAGGAATGGCAAAGAAGAAGAAAAAGAAGTTTAAAGGGAGAGAAGGATAGGTGGATGGCCAGGGGAGCAGTGAAGTAGACACGAGGAGGAGGAGGGAGGAGGAGGGAGGAGGAGGAAGCGCCGAGCGTGTCTCCGAGAGCGCCAGCAGGCGGCAGTTCATCATGTCTCCCTTCACACAGACGTTTTCTTTTACACTTTAAATGATGATACTCATCAATCACGGGCCGACAGCTGCATCAAGCCAGCTGCAAACATGCAAAGGCCAGCAGTGTGAAACCTGCTGACGCCACCCATCGCTGCATACAGGAGGAATCAGTCAGCCACTCGGCCTCCGCCCAGGATTTATCTGCTCTCACAACACACCAGCTTGCTTTTCTCTCACCGGCAAACCCAAAGTAAATACAAGTCCCTTCTCAACGGCGCACCTCGTAAGGGTTTTAAGATGTGGCACGGGGCTTACTTTCACTGAGCACGCTACGGGCCGTGTTTCTAATTAACATAGGCCCGAGCATGGAAATAACAACCCTAACCCTGACGACAACCACAATAATGATAATAGTCTTTCCATGAAGAAGAAAGCAATGAGTTCTGAAGTTTTTTTGTGACTGAAGTCCAGCTATATTTGAGCATATTTGGCAGGCCGTCACCGCCATGTCACAACACACACACACACACACACACTGCAGTTAATGGAGATTGTACACTCCCCACCAAGCACCTCAAGTCAGAGAGCCAAACTCTCAGGAGGACCTTTGACAGTTGTCCACAATTGCATCGAGGCGCGTATTGATGGATGTAACAATGGAATAAACGGCTACACGTGTTCAAACACTGCAATGAGGACTTAAGAAGCTCTATCAACACTGAAGCCGTGCTCGAGGTAGAGGCCAATACAAACAGCGTGTTGTGTAATCCAACGGATTTGTCCCTGAGTGATTGGGAATAAAAACGAGGTCACTGTACGTGCAATTCATCTGCATTATGACCATCATTCAGGGAGACAAAAGGCGCTCCTCGGTGCCAGGGGTTATCCATACACAGCTCATGCACACTACTGGTCTTAGATTCCTCCATTCAGCCATCCTTCACTTTCTCCTCCACATCCCTTTTATTTAGCACGTTGTTAGTGACTGCTCATTTCCAGCGTCAGACGGAATGTGTGTGTGTGTGTGGGGGGGGGAGGGGGAGGGGGAGTGGGGGGGTTTGAGCTGAACAGCCGAGCAGATGGATGCGAATTCAAAGTTTCCTGATCTTTAGCAGAAGTTATGGAGGGTTATCTTTGGCTGTATATCTGGGCCCTGGCAGCTCTCCCCTGGTGATGAAGGATTAAGCAGCACAGCTGTCTCTTCCCCGAATGATGCAGTGCAGTGCTCCCCGACACGACAGCATCACTTAATCTTAATGTCCGCTCCTCCAGCGCAGACGCACAGGACAAAGCCAATCAGCATCACATGCCACGGGGATGGACCCTACTGCCTGGCCCGGGAGTCTCTCACCCTCACAGGCCGATTAATCAACTTCAGACAGCCCGGTTCAATCCCAACCACAGCTCCCCCTGCTCTGCTCTGATCTGCTCCCTCTCACACACACACACACACGCACACACAGTAACTGCTAGGACTACCATGCAGGAACACTGATCAGATTGCAGTCCACATCACGCATGTCTTTGTGTTACACTGAGAGAAAAAGGTAGTGAGCAAAGAGGGAGGCAAGAAGAAAGTAGGGTAGGAGGACAGGATATTGAATGCACCTTATTTCTGTCACAGGCCGCGTAGTTGTTGTGAGATTCATGGCCTCCAATAAGGGGTTAGAAGAATGCTCATTTGAAAAAAATGACTCGCCGGGAGGTCCTTTGTAAGGATTTAAAAGAGATATTATATTGTGGCTTTTACAAGAAAACGTGCTGCCTCGCTTTTCCGTCTCGACTCCTTATTTCATATGATAGCTTAACAACCTGGATCCAGATAAAAGGATTGCGTTAAATGTGTGTTGCACACAGACACGCCATAGAAAATGACTTCCACTGCCAAGAAGAAAAAGAAAATCCTATGAGAATTAGCCCTTACATATCAAATGCAATTCATCAAGTCGCCCCACAATTACTGCGGCAACATGACAACAGACAGGGAAATAACATGCATGGCAGAAGGGTGTTTGGAAAACACACCCAAGTGTATGTTTATGACATCCTGTGGAGCCCCGTTTATGTGCAGATATAGCATATTAGCTCCATAAGTTATTCTCAATTGCAGTCGCTCTCATTACCCACGGGCATTTCCCAGTTTCACGGCATGATGAAGTGCGTTTCTGCTTCAAGTAGAATAGTGGGGTGCGTACAACATTAACACATGCAGGACTCTCGGGCGTCCCATCCAAAAGCCTGCTATGATTTAGGGGAGCTAATTTAGAGCAATAAGCATTGAACACCATGAAAGCATCACTGCCCTACTAATATACAGCACGACCTTGAATAAGTACCAGACCAACTTAATGGGGTTCTTTATCTGAAGAATACTCAAATCTTTATTTCACACCTCTCCACTGTGTCTAATAGATGTGCACTTCTATATGACCTTAATAAACCACAGGAAATGGGAGATGTTTACATTATTGGATTTGTTTTTTGTGACTGCGATTTTTATGAGAAAACCACTCTCACGCTTGACAACGAAGACCCGATTCCCACACCATGAAATTCACGGTTCCAAACAAAAAGCCATTCATCTCAATAGTCCAGTGATGTTATGAAACAACCTCTGGTCAGATAAGCAGTGCAATCTGGGCGTTGATTTCTTTAACCTGTCATTTCCAACGGCTTCACGGCGTGGCCTGCTAATCTATTAAGTTATTTGGGAAACAGCAGCAGTGGCCGTTTACACAGTTGAGTTATTCCTACCAGGATAATTGCTGTTGGCAACAACACGGCGTATTGTTCAGGCAGCTCGTGATGGTCGTCCCGGGGCTACGGGGAGGGGGAGGGGGGGGAGCGTCGTGGACAGAATGAGCCGAGACCTTGGCAGAACCCCACGAGAGCTTTTCCATGAAGACCACTATCGGAGGAAAAAAACAACAACTGGGAAAAAATAAAGCTTCCGAACACCGTGTAGCCAAACTAGGCGTGGACTATGTTCCGTGCTTTATTACGATTTCATCAACAGAGATACGTATTTGGGCAGTAGTGAGCGTACCAACATGTCATTACCAATTGTTTGATAACCGCCTGGATCGTGGAGGTTACCGACTAAGCACCACTGAAACACTGAGTCCCAACTCGCCTGGACCATTCTTTTTGAACTGCCTTTCCACGTCCACAGATCGTTGAGTTTAATTCTAACCTTTGCTACCTTTTCTCCCTCTGAGGGGCATATAAACATTTATGCGTGCGCACGTGGACGGATTATTGCACCCTGGAGGTGAATGGCACATTCGGCTTTGTAGGAAACGCGTGCAAACCGGTCTGTGCTCGCCGTATGAGCCAGACCCAGGCCACCGCCACTTGGGTGCACGTGGAGAATATGAACCACGTGCTGCACCCACGATATAGCGCGGATAATACGAGCTGCTGCCTAAATGTTACTGCGTCATTACACTCTTATAGATTTCCACCTGGAGTGTGAAACCATCAATGGTCTTCTAATGACATGATGATGGAGCCAAGACATAGTTCCATTAATTCATCATTCTGTATTCTCCTCCACAGCTTCCAGAGGCGCTGGTAATACAGACATCATCTCATGTCTCACGCACATAATACAGGCCTGTCAGATCCAAAGAATTATTAATTAGCACTTCTCTGAGGTGAAATTCAATCAATTGCAGGCCCTATGGCTCTCTAGAAGGTTATGAAAATCGAATGTGACCGAGCCCCGTCGCTGCCACGGTGGCCGCCAAGGCGGGAACCCTCATCTCCTCCTCCTCCTCCTCCTTCTCCTCCTCCTCATCCTCCTCATCCTCCTCATCCCCCCTTTTACTTCTTCTGGCTCCTGTCACGGTGCTAACACATTCATTACTTTAACATTTGAGCTCTCATAGCTCTGATAGCATCAGGGAGGGTGAGAAAGAGAAAGGGGGATAGAAGGAGAAAGTGTGTGTGTGTGGGGGGGGGGGGGGGGGGTCTTAATGTTCATTTAATTAGAATTAGACATATGGCATATGGAGCACAGAGGTTGACAGGCCCCGCAATGACTCACCTGAGGGGAATGGAGAGGCTGCACTCAGACACCATGAGCTCATAGGAGTGCAATAATGGATGGAAAGAGGTATTTTATCAGAGCGGGTTGAATGCAGCTGAATGCTTCAAATTAGTCAGAGTTTCGGAATCATAACAGATTTACTGAAGTAAAAACAATAATACTAATGTACCACAGGCATAACTCAATACTGCTGTAGAGTGAGGTGGGGAGTGGTGTAATCAATTTAATAAATGAGCGTAGTTGTAAAGAAAAATTTTTTTTTAAATTATTTAGACTATTATTTAAACTTAAAAGGCTGTGCAAAGACAAAAAGATTTTTTTTTAAGTGTAATGGTTCTTCTGTGATTAGGAAGATAAACTTAAGCTTTGGCTACTGTACTGTCATAGTGCCGTACATCAGTGCAAATCACACGAAAACATGTGAGGATGAGGACTGCTAATGGCGCCAAAATCTCTCCGGGAACCCATGCATTTTTCATGTCGCTATAAAAGGACGGTCTGCGGCAAAGCTCACGCCGCTGGACGCTAATTGATCCGCGCCCCTTAATGCGTGTGAAACAAGGGAGCGCCGAGCCGTGCTGCAAAACCCCTCATCTCAGCCCTTTCCCTCTAATGCAGCCATAAATCCTGTGGCTGTCGCCCCCTCAGTCAGATGTTGGCATTACCACCATATCAGTTTTACTGAAATTACTGACATCTGGTTGTTTCAATGATCGGAAAGGTCCTGCAAAGCTGTTGTTGCAGTGGTGAAGGAAGGGTGGTGGGGTGGGGGGGGGGGGGAGGATCAATTTTCTGCTCTCGAGGGACAAGAGAGGGAATTTGGTATTGGAAAAGGCACAGAGTGGCTGATAGATTGCGTGGTTACCCCGCGACGGAGACAAACAGTTTAATCCGGTGTAAATCGGCAGGCGTGGCGTGAGATTGTTTTATACAGAGATGTAAATTGCATTGTCAAAATCAGTCATCTTCCAGGTACGGGGCTTAACAGGAGCCACTTCAGAATGGGAAAGACAAACGCTTATCTCACTCTGCAAACCCCCCCCTCCCCGAGAGGGGGGAGAGGCACAGAGCCACCTGGAGCTAGCTCTCTCTCTTTGTGAGGACACAACACCATCAAATGAGAGGAAGCACCAATACCTGCTGAATAAGGTGTTTATCAAAGCTGAAAACCATGACACAAATTTGTACGTTCCACTGTAGGTTCTTATCCTTCCACTGTAATGGGATCCCGGGCGCAGCGCAAAACAAACAACACCACGGCCTAATATAATAGACAGTGTGAGACTGTGAGGTTACAGCGCAGAGGTAATGCATGTGTTCCTCCTGTTTGAATTATCTATGGTCTATCTATGCATAATGCATTCTGGGATGGCTCCCATTATTATGGCGTAGCCAGGCAAATGAAATATCCCTGGAGTTTTCTCCGCGACACAGTCCACTAAATCAATGCAGCATTTTGATAAAGCTGTGTGTCTAGATAATAAGTCAGCAATAACTACTTGCAATCATTTCATTAGGTACAGTATGGATGATACAGTTAGGGAAATGAGAAAAAGAGGGTTGCGACTCTAATGTGGAAAGTGCTGGTTCCATGCCCTTGTGTGTGTGTGTGTGTGTGTGTGTGAGTGTATGTGTGAAAACGTAAAGCTTTACATGAGGTTTTAGGCCTCTGTGCATGTGTGTGAGTCCTGTATGAACAGACATGCACGCGCATGTGTGTGTGTGTAACAAATGTGTGGGTGCGTGCTCGCTGTGACTGGGACTAGACTGATGAGGCTTTAGTATATCTGTCAGGCAGAGTTTGGGGATTGGAGCAGTAGGCGTGCGGGAGCCGGTGGCCATACATCTCTATTACACTAGATGGTCACCGGAGTGGCCGGCTGTTTATTCTCATTAGCTCACACGTTGGCCCGTCCAAACAGACTCCCCTAGTCCACAGCCTCGCACCAAAAGCCAAGCCCAACGTGGTCCAGTTCCAACCAGTCCAGGACGAGATTTAGTCCCATTTGAAGTCTTTTCGCAAATTGTTTAGTCGGTGTATTTTAAACAGTCAGTAAATTGGAAAAACATGCACCGCAGAGACAGAGAAAGCACCCACAAAGAGCTTCGCGGAGCGGAAAGTGCGCCGGCCAAGATCAATACTGACGATCAATTATATCTTTCAACCCACTCGATGATTCCCCCCCCACCCCCCCCCCCCCCCCCCCCCCCCCCCCCCGCCCCCCATATTTCCCCAGCGCTGCTTGGCGAACAAACACAGGTCTGGGATATAATGTCCATCGCCACCATTAGAATAGATGCCCTGTGGTTCCGCTGGAGATGCTGCGGCGTGGCAGTGAGGCGGGGGCCTCTGCAGGCTCCGTTGGTGTGGGATATGAGAGAAAAGGCTGCCTTTTCGATAAGGGCGCACAGACAAGGCTGCGGTGAGAAAAGCTAATGGATATGATTAATGACAAAGGGCCAGAGGAGAGCCGGGACACAGACGCTACATATATCATGCTCTCCCATCAGTCAGTGCACCTCCCAGGACCCCTCTCGGCAGCGGGCGGAGGGGGCGGAGAAGAGAAGGTGGTGGAGGAGAAGTAAAGGAGGAGGGGAGCTGGAAACAGAGAGAGAGAGAGAGAGGCAGAACCAGCAGGGAGGAGGTGGAGGAGGAGGAGGAGAGAGTTATCTACTCCGAGTCCTCTAAGCACAGGAATTGCTTCTCTCTTCCTTCTTCTGGGAAAGTGAAAAAAAAAAAAAAAACAAGTGACAAAGAGGTGATAAGGTGAACAAGAAAATGGTGTGTAAAATAACTGGAAGATATTCTGTGAAAGACGAAGGGAGAGAGAGGGGGGGGGGGAGCGGTACGTGATCGCTCCTGATTTTCGAGCAACTTGACTCTTTCGCATGCCGAAAGCCACATTTCCAAGGTCTTATCTGCCATATGGTCCGCCCTGTTTCAGTGATTTATTAGGTGAAGAAAAACGCACTGATAAATATGACTGCGTTTCCCTGCACAGGCAACCCACCAAAACTCAGGGGTCTTTAATGAAAAGTTTTACATCTATTTATGAGTCACTATAATATTACACCGGCAAAAAGAAAATAAAAGATCCGTGCTTCTCACGCACTCTACAAAAGAAAGGTCTGAATCGGAGCCGGTGGGGGGGGGGGCACAGATCATATCCATATGTCAGCAGCTCCCAGGCACCCTGCATTTAACATGGTGGGTGTATTTCTGCTTAATTGAAGCATTCAGCTGTTTACAGCTCTCACAAAAACAGCAAGGTTTTATTTATGGCCAATTATAGAGCAGTGTTTTGAGTGAAGGAGGCCCATTACGGATTCCAGGCCTTTTGATTCTAATTAGTTGCTGTGTTCAGATTTTGGGGTTTTACATGCCTGATTTACTTGGTGGGGGTAGGTGTGGGGATGGGAATTAATTTCCTATTAAACAGCATATGCCCTGTTTTCAGACACAGCTTGCTGGGACCAGGACACGAAAACAATAGCTGTAGAATA
This sequence comes from Pungitius pungitius, assembly GCF_949316345.1. Lineage (NCBI taxonomy): Eukaryota > Metazoa > Chordata > Actinopteri > Perciformes > Gasterosteidae > Pungitius > Pungitius pungitius. The sequence continues at coordinate 7,286,949 of NC_084912.1, read as the reverse complement.
AGCGGCGTTGGTGCTGCAGTGTTTACGTCTCCTCTCTCCCTTTTATGTGCACATATTAACAAATAAAAGAGCCACAAGTTGTGTCGTCTGCTGTGATCCACCTTTTTTATCTCTCTAATTAGATCCTAATCATTAAAATCATGGTATGGTTTGTGTTACATTGCCTGTAGAAGGTATAACCATTTTAACCAAAAGGAATTTAGTTTTAAATAAGACTTTCTTGTAACACGAATAACAACTGTAAAACGTGCAAATGACCCACTGGCTCTCTTTTCACCATCCATGCACTCTAAACTGATGACATGTGTAAGCTATTCATTACATGAAAATGGTTTCCCAAACATGTGCCAACAACTTCCCAACAATGAACTGTCAATTTGCAACTGAATGAGAGTCCGGACAACCTTTAAAATGTAATTTACAAACCAAAGTCGGCCCTTTGAAGTACAAATATCCTACATTTAACAAGTCAGAGTCACAAAGGTCACATGGGACGAAAGGACTCATTCACAGAGAAGCTGGTAATATGTTACTAACATTCTTAAACAGTCAACGCTTTCATAATAAAACAATGACCCACGGCAAGGAGAGTGAAATAGAACGGCCCAGCACAAAATGTAATCTCAAATCTAATTACTAAGAAAAGAACAAAAACAACTGATGCATAAGATCTAATGCTTTTCTCTTGTTTTATGATCAATGGATAACCAGCGCGGCTCTGCTTTGTTCCCCCTCTTTAAGCTTTTTGACTTATTTATGGTGACTGTGTAGCAATTAATATTGCACAGGCTGCATTGTCATTTTTCAAGCCATTTCCCAGGAAATGTTCTACACCCCGTAATGGCCTCCCTAATGCTGTAGCTGTCATGTCCTGGACAGCTGCATTTTTACAAGACAAACTCAGACACGTCCCGCCCATCTCTCTGCGGACTAACTTGCTGCTCAGTGCCTCACAATAAACACACACACACACACACACACACACACAGAGACACGGACCCACACAGAGGCCAAGGCCGGCAGCTGTTAATAGCTGCATGGAAAACTTTGATTAATATTTCACCCCTTGTTGCAGAGCTGCTGAGCGAGTGTCACCTTCCAAACCGTGTCCTGTGAAACCTTTTTCTTTCGGCCTTGGCAGGTGGCGATGATGAATCTGTTAGGACCATCCTCCCAAAACCTCATCAGGCTAATTACGGTGTAGTCATGCGGTTCTGATGCATCGCTGCGTCCGGGCCTGCGTGCGCTCACACACATGCTCGGGCGGAGGGGGGGTGGGGGGGGGGGGGGGGGGGGGGGGGGTTGGACTGTGGCCAAGTGAGCAGCGCAGGAGCAAATAAATTGAGTCCTCAGTTTTTAAATTAGCCGGGCAGAATTCAAATCACTTCCCTCGTGCCCGTTGTCAGACGCCATGTGCTTGGGACGCTCTGGCTCGGGTCAGACCTTTGAACACGACCCCGGGGAGCCGGGGTTTGGCTGCGCTGCACAACAAACTCGGCGTGTGAAAGCAAACTTGGCGGACACACCTGGATGCAAAAAGGTTCTGGTTCCCGCTGAGAGCGTTTTCTCATCGTGGCCGACATAAAAAAAAAAAAATGGAGGCGCAGGGTGACAGAAACCTTGAATATCCACATCATTGTGACGTTTCACCGCTGCAAAATGCTGACGGCAAACACGAATCACAGCCTGTAGAGTTGTGTGATCTTTGGAAACGAAACAATTCACCCGAATAAAAAGAAAGTTAATTTGTATTAGAATAAACCCAAATATATACAGGACCAGTCAAACGTTTGGGTGAGAGAATGGGTCTAAACTTTTGACTGGCACTGCGTATATGGATAGAAATTAATGGAAAAAAAATGCCTGGATGATTATAGGAGAAATAAAAAGAGGGTGCATATATACACATTATAGAGGTTAAACCTCTACAATCTATGTGCATCATCATTGTGGCTAAACGGCAACTTCCAATCCACGATCATTATTATGGACCGCGGAATCACAGACCCGAGGCGGCGCGCTAACGTGTTATCAATCAAAGGCTGTTCGCCTCCCTCTGCTCCCACAGACGGAATGTGACAGCAGCACCAATGACAACAACAAAGACGTTTGTGTGGGAGAAATGTGAGCGCGCTCGTGTCATCCCACACCTCGGCGTGTGTACCGCGGCGCGGCACAGCTTCCCTGTCAGCTGCTGCCTTTTGTTTCCCCAGCACACCTCACACTGGTTGCAGCACCTGTCTTTCCCCGTTCCCCTGTTGAAGACTGCGAAGGAGGATAGCGGATGGAGAAGGTGTGTGTGTGTGTGTGTGTGTGTGTGTGTGCGTGTGTCACCTGGGGTCCTCTGACTGGGAGAGGCTGTCATGCCCATCACCGCCCCAGCAGGCCCGCCAATCACTCGCAGGCGAGGGGGCCAGAGGAAACAAGCGAGCGGGACAGCAATCGACAACAATCTTTAAAACACGCTTGTCATTCTCCTCTGAGAGATTTCCATTCCGGCTTACTTAAGCGGCGGATGGAAAAAAAAAAAAAAAAAAACGCCGACAGCCACGGCAAAACAGTCCCTCGCACAACACGACACAACTCTGGCGTTCTCCCTCCTCCAGAGATCGCCGATTTATAGCCATTTAGCGGCGAATAAGAAGCGGCTGCGGGTGGGGGGGGGGGGGCGGGCGTAGCGCGCGTCGCAGGCCCGGCCGGGTTGAGCGCGGCACGGCGTTTCTGGGCGCGCTGTTGCTCAACATCAAGAGAAATCGATGGCGTATCCACGGGGGCAGGGAGGCCTGTGGAATAGAGGAGGTTCTCGGGTCTGTTTGAACTCATTTTCTTTTCTGGGCGGTTGCCCCCTCGCTCAGCCCCCCCCAAGGCATCTCCCTCACAGCAGGCCCTGACAGCTTGACACATTGACAGCTGCCGCTGAATGACAACTGATTTGTACAAATTTCAAGCCTTATAAATCTACCTGTCACAACAAGAGCATAAAAGAGCTCGGACCCAGCAGGTAATTCGGAAGCTGTGAGGGAAGAAGAAAAAAGGGCCCGCTTCCTCCTCATCCTCTTCCTCACACCTGACAGCCCAGCCTGAGAGGGGGAAAGAAAAGAGATGGAGGTGGAGAGCAAAGAAAGACAATATGGCTCTTTTTTTTTCTCCCCCCCCCCCCCCCCCCCCCCCTTTCCCGCTTGTACACCATCACCCGCTCCTAAGGTCGCTTTCAATTCGAACCGATGAAACCATTTTCTTACCAACAGGCGATCAATGGCTTCATTTTAGAGATTATAAACCTCGGAATTCAAAAGGGAAAAGGGCAATTTTGTTTTACACCGACATTAAAGCCGCGGCACCTGCTACTCACAGGATTATCACATCGGTCTGCTTCTCAAGACTCTGGCTGGGTAAATGAGCAGCCTCTTTTTACGGTCTTTAAACAACATCCAATACTGCAGACCTGCAGTGCCACCACCTCCCCGCTCCCCATCGGCCTTTCATCCGTTAGTAATGGCAGGCCTGGCGGGCCAGCCCTAAAGCTGCAATAAATCCTCTTCAGGAGTGTATCTTATAGCTAGATATAAACTATGAGAGACGGGGGCAGAAGAAAATCAATACAAGTGACAAACGGAGAAAAGGCTTTATAATTCCAAATGAGTTGTCCGTCTCATTTTTACGGGGGGTGATGATGGCTCGTCTGTCCTGGCCCGCCACCAACAACCTGCAACCAATTCCTCACAAAAGCAAACGTCCCTTTTGAGAAATACTCTTGTGTAAAATTGGGTTTGGTGGTTAAACCACTCCTGAGTATCAGACCCATGGCGCGTCATGATGCTAGCTAGCCGCTCAGACGCCCGCCGAACGCCACTCGCTCACCTTTAAGGAAACAACGAGCACCGGGTCAGGAGAGCCAGGTCGTCCGGGCTCCCCCCGTTACAACTCATCCTCGCTGGGCTCGGGGCTCCCAGAGTCAAAACCACGGAGTCACGGAAACCCGACCGGCGAATCTCCTTGTGCGCGTTTGGTTCCTGATGGATGTCGGGCGGCCGCGGGCAATGACTTGGACCGGACTAAATCTGCAGCGCAGGCATGTTTTATGTGAAACTGCACTGTTTGCACCCAATCTGACAGTTGGGGAACACGCGTCTTGCGGACGGGCACGAGTCATTAAGCTATGATCGACTGCCGCAATTACCGCAATGTTGGCGTGCTGCAGCCCTGAGTAGAAGCGCGTTGGCATCGGCAGCGTGGATCATGAATGGCCCTCAAGGAGACCGGAAGAACTCGGCGTCTGTGAGGAGGAGGAGAACCACTCCGTGCTCCCCTAAACTCACCGACTGACTGTTTCAGTATTCGCGAAGAACTCTCCTATTTGCAAGAGCACTCTAATCCTCCATTTGTGTGTATTCATCCCTGTCCTTAATGGGCCCTTCCGCACTCTAACCCTCAAAGACCCTCGCCTTCACGCAGCCACTGACCCTGCTATTTGATTAAGACTTAGCCCCACTGCTTTATCCCTGGACAGGACCCCGGCTGGGCCAAAAAGCACGAGTTAAGCAAAGGGATTATCACTGCCGCTCCCATTGAGGCAGTCAAACTTTGACAGATCAAAGCGGGGCCCAACTGACTCTGTCATTTAAGGCAGGTGTCCTCTCATATTCTAATGCCGAAACAAGTGCATGAACTCAGCGTTGGCGAGAGGTGCCGCAGGACGGTTGGCCCGCCGGGTCGCTGGCGTGCACCATCTAAGGATTTGATCATGTGTTGATCGCGAAGCAATTTGTAAAGCTGCATTGGATTATTTGTCTCCCACTAAAACATTTGTTGTCAGCAGCACACTATGTCTTTGTTTAATACTTCCATTTTTTAATTTTTTTTAATTTAAGTATGTCACACTTCAGTCCAATAAGGGTCATAGTGTAAACCTATCACAAAACAAATTTAAGATTCTCATGACTTAAATTACAAAACAGCCATGGACAGATAGACAGACAGTACCATTAACTAGTGTGCAATTGTATTCTTTGTTAAAATAAAATATGCTGTAAGACTGTAAATTCTCCTTTTAATGGAAAATATTTTTCATCGCTACCGTAATGTGCGTTTGACAGCTGTTAATCAGAAACAGAGCTATAGTTTAATGTCTTACTATGAGACCCCAGCTGATGACAAGGGTTCCGATGGGTCCTGATAATTTGGGAACATTGGCATGACAAGCATCAGCGCCAAAAATAAGCGAACACAGACTCTGGTGCAACAACGCCCCGGCGGGAACACAGGCTTAACTCAACGTGTCCCTCAAGGGCTCCCAAATAATGCTTGCACAAAAATCACAAAGTGGCGGGGGAAGAGGGGGAAAGCCACAGAGAAGTTAGGAGAACATTTTAAAAAATAAATATTGATTAATAAAAAAGATAACCCTGATAAAAATAGAAAGCGGGGGGGGGGGTAGAAACGCCTGGCCCATTAATGATTAAAAGCACCGAATGGTTCTTATTATGCCATTTGAAGCCCAGCTGGCCTTGGAACCAGCGGGTCGGCTGCAGTTCAGCTCGGGGTCTTGTGATCTGGGGGGAGGGACTTGGCTCGAGGAGGAGGATGAGGAGGAGGAGTCGGGGGTAAAGGGTTGACGGGTGGGCCTAAAGGGTGAATGCCAAAACCATAAATCCAACCCCGGCCTGACCCCAAGTTCCTATAAAGTTTATTTACATTTTCACATTGCGTCCACCCCTAAAACGTCTATGTTTAGACATTTCAAAGCAGCGTGACGTGCCCGTTTATCTTGCTAACAAACTCTCAAAAAGAAGCCAGGGAGCTGGGACCAGTTTATCCCACTCTGACCTGATCACATCCTCCCCCTGTTTAAGGATCCGTCAAAAGTATCTTTTAATTAATTGCAGGTTGGTGAAGGGAGTTTCTATTTACATTATCCAGCCCTTGCGTTGTGTTGAATGTGCTCTCAGGCATCATGGGGCTTTAACCTTCTTCATATTGAGCTTGATAGTTCCACTTGTTTCTCCAAGACTCATTTACAAATGTCCATTTGTATTGATCCAAGCCTTTATTTAAAGATTAAATTAGATTGACTGGTAGACACCGGCAGTAAAGCACAGACCACAGTATCACATTTCCAACTGCAGGGTGTCATGAGGCTCAAGGCTATTTCCACTTGAATTCCTTTTAATGATTTTCATTCAGATATCAGTTTAGTGTTTACTCTCATTAGTCCTGTTTAGATGTCTGGCCATTCTGAACACAGAGCTGCTCAACCGTAATTAGCAGTAGTACACATTGACTGCGTTCCAAAATGCAAAACAAAACCTTTAGCACGCCAAAGGGGGCTCAGATGCTTTTAACTCTTTTCTTCCGTTTGTGAAAAGCGAGATAAATAAATAACTAAAGGCAACATCCTGCCGTTTCGCTTTCCTGCAGCCCCCCATGCGCTGCTCTTTTTGATTTGAGCGCCTGTTGAGAAACCTTGTTTGGACAGCCATGGGGTGGAGCTGCCAGGCTTATAAGTCTGTCACAGAACACAGGCGCACACGGGGCAGCCCGCAGGGGTCCTCTCATCTTCAGAGGGAGGGGATTCTACCACCTTAGCGGGTGAGAAAGGCACAGTATTATTACACCCCATCAAGGAAACTCCAGCTGACAATAAATCCCCGAGTGCTTTACAGTGCAGACAGTGAGCATGGAAGAGTGCCACTGAGAGCGATAGGGGAGGAGGGAGAGGAGACAAGGAGATGAGGGGAGGCGAGGGGGAGAGGACTATCCCTCAAAAGGCCATAAAGCCTTCAGGCTGTCATTCGGGGGCAAGAACCATGGCAACAGAAAGTGTTTGGAGCTTCCTCTCTTTTAAACACAGTTGATTGGTCACAGTCATTACATTAAGGTCAATACGAGTCGGAATTCTCTAAGGCAGTTCAGAACAAAAGAACAATTATTTATGTGTGTTATAATGTAATTGTACTTTCGAAGGGAAAAAAAAAGCAAAGAAACGACGGTGGAAAACAACGTACGGGGCAGAACCATTAGTCCAAGAGTGTCCTGTCACACAAATCCGCCACAGAACGAAAAGAAAAACACACATATGAAATAATCACTGATGATTCCGTGCTAGTTTTGTGGCGGAGACAGCGCTGCACGGCCTTGTGTGAGAAAACAGGGAACATGCCTAAGTTATTACCGCAGGAAGGCAATCTGTCAAAGCCAGGCTGTTCTGGCATAGCCAATACCACTGGTGAGATCAGAGAGTCAGATTCTGCTTGCAATTACTGCTAAAGGACCTTGGATGCAGGCAGCCTGCTATCAATTATTTCCCTGGCCCTAGACACTTGGAGCTGTCAAAGCCCTACTGTCTTCTATTTTGTAACAGAGGGCCCTCTGAGGCTCGCAGGAAGCCGAGCCTCTCTCCGACAGCATGGGAAGATAGTTTGTGTCATTAAGTGGTGCTATTATGGTTCCACACACACTTCGGAGTGGGTTTTTCCTCCTGCTTCTCTTGCTCTTTCCAATCTGTTACTGCAGTGTGCCGTGCCGCCTCGGCCTGCATCGGTTCCCCGCTCTTCCTCACGCCATGACGTGCGCATTGAAACCAGAACGAGAAGACGGCCCACGACAAGGAGTGTTTTGGCTGACAGCTCTGAGCCGGGTATTTATGGTGCTCTGATACTCACCCTGGGTACTTCATGTGCATTGCACATGGCCCCTTCAAAAGGGTACAGAGATCCCCTGTGCCAGACATGTACATGTTTTTCAAGATATTTTCTGCATAATAGTCTGACCAATTTATATCCCAAAGATTTCAACTCAAAATAATAGATATAAAAAAAAAAGAAATGTGTGCCCTTCCCGTTATTTAACAAAATGAAATGTATCTATCACGTTTATTTCCCTCGTCTCAATCTTCAATTAGCCTTAAAGTATAATGATGAGGCAATTTGGCAATGACCTAATGTGATATAAATTAAATTTACATATGCCCCACTGGGCCACTTATCCAACTGCATTTTGTTGTGCATCCTCCCTTCCTTGTGGAATAAACCGTGGGGAGGGATAGATTAATCATTTTTCCGCAGGATGACATTACTTTGGCCCACTCAGCCCTGAGCCGTCCCCCAGGGCCATGCCCCTGGATCATCCAAGACCGAAGCTTTGGCACCAAACGACAGATCCCCCCCCCCCACACACACACACACACACACACAGCAACTGCCAAGTTCCGGGACCTTATCAGTGGAAATTACATTCTTATGGTAAGCAAATGTGCTCTAAAGCAATACCTCCGTCGCCAGTTGCATGAAACTGTCAAGGAAGAGAGAAAAGGTCGTTTGCCGTGGTGGGTTTCAGTGAGTGAAATATGGCACGCACAGCGTGTGTGCGCGTCCGTTTTCACGGGCGGGGGGGAAAGGAATACACACATGCACCTATCTGGAGGAATCGGGGTTCGAGGGGATGATAGCGAGGTCGTCGTCGCCTAAGCCCCTCAAGGTCGGCTTCCATCATCAGCACAGGTATTATCTCCTCACACAGGCCGCTCATGTGCTGCATGTTTGTCCTTGAAAGCCAAAGACAGGTCTAAATAGGGTCACGCTGTTTGCTAATTTAGTTTCTTTGCTTCGATTATATTTGACTGTCGACTTAGATGTGCATTTTACATAGTTTGAAATCAAAAGAAGTTGTTGATATGGAAAATTAAACGTGAAAGCAAAAGCAGAGATACAGTTATTTTGTGTTATGTGTTGGTTGAATACTAATCTGTTACCAGCCTTCGCCATGGAAACAGTTGGAAAATGGAAAAGGCCAGTAATGGAAAAGGCTGATCAGCTTAATGATTTTCCGCATCTTTTCACTGGTAGAACACAACAAACTTCATTTCTAAAGTATCTTGCCTTAAGGAGCAACTTTGTATATCCAAGAAGTGAAATGAGCTGAATCGAGACTTTCTCCAGTATATTCAGACAAATCCTCATTCGAGTTCTTTATCCTCGTGGAATAAGATGCCAAAAACCGCGACGATACCAACAATTGATGTTGACAAAACTATGTGAGAGGATTGCCATTCAAACTCAGGTAGCTATTTACATCATCCAGGGGAATTCTGACAAACAATGAGCCGGGGAGAGGATTAAACAGCGCCTATAGCTGATGGATACAAGATATTTGTTTTCTGAGGGAAATTAAACTTTTGCTTTTAATGCCAGTGAGTTCCCTTATCTCTCTTTTCTTCCGTAGGTTTAGTCATGCGCGGAGAAGGTGCTCAGAAGTTTCCAAATAGACTCAGAGAGATTGGGAGGAACTCACTCTGTCGCAACCTTTTGTGAAGGGTTTACAGCTTAAAACCGTTGCCCCTAAAACCGGTGACCCCCTTTTCCCCCTCCGACTCAAAAGTTCCTCCAAGCATCAAACTTGGGATTATCTTTTGATTTCCTTTTAGTTGAAAAGAGTTCTTAAGTCCACAGCTGTGGGGTCTGACAGACAAAGGGGAAGGGAGGAGACACTGCTAAGTCACCATATTTATCATGACTGGGCTACCACTCCTGTCGGGACCTTTTTTTTCTTCCACATGCTAATTGGCAATATCTCCCAACACTTCACCCCCCCCCCCCACACACACACCCCACACCCCTCTGAGCCTGGCAATACGCCCCTATTTAAACGCACCCCCCCCCCTTTTCCCTTTCCTCTCCCCCCTCCTTCTCACTGCTTGCACCCATACAGAACCCCTCACCCTGGCTCGAGGCTGTCCCTCTCTGGGGGAAAAGCAAGGTCTGTCAAATCAACTCGGAAGCCTATTAGCATGCTAATCCACAATATAAGTTCAACATCTCCTGGGCATCTCCCCCCCCCCCCCCCAGGTCCAATTGCTCATACAACGAGGTGTTGATTATCAAGTTGAACAGAGTTGTTTTAACACTAGACTCCATATATGGGCTTGGGGTGATCAGACGCATGACAAAAATTTTTTTAGCGCAAGTCCTGCGTCTACGCCGAAGGCCGTGACGACGTTCACAGGTGTGTCCCGAAAAATGCAGAAAAAATGCTGTCTTTAATTATATTGAGACATGTTGAAGAAAAAAAAAAAGTGGAAGGACATAAAGCCTTGATGTTGTGCAGTTGTAGAGTTGTTCTTCACTGTAACTGCACCATGTGTGAAACTTAATAATATGTGATTTGGGCTGTACCCTGTAAATCATTCGCCTTACATCTACAAAACTCACCATAAATATATGAAAACCCACTACTTAAAAACCCATGTATGCTATTATGACTACAATTATTCATTCAAGTCCAAAATAAATGCTGTACATACAGTACTTAGAATTAAATGACACCGTCAATATTTCTTCTCCAAAGCCAGGCCATCTCAAACGCAAAGCATTTCACGCTTCCCAATTAATCATCTATTTTCTGAAACACTGACACAGATATGAAGTGAAACGTAACGCAATGTCTCTGGCAGGAGCATTAACTTAAAAAAAAAAAAAAAACGTCTCCCGTTTCTCAGAGCGCGCCAGGCATGGCCTGCACACAGGCAGATCAGAGAACATGGCCGCCGTGGTTCGCCTGCTACCATCAATCAGACCCCAAATGGCTTCCCTCATACCACCACTACTCATTTTTCAGCATGCCTCATGTGGCCAACATCTTGAAATGAACAGCAGAGCAGAGGAAAAAAAAAAAAAAAAGAAAACCCTAAGTGAGGAGTACGGGTGCTTTTTTGTGTTGTTTTTTTGATGCGAGGGCATGCGAGGTTGGCTTGAAATCACTGCCAAACAATAGCTTTTCAAACACATCATCGGGTCAGGTGGGCTGTAGACGCGGGCCAGGTGCACACCAGCGCCAAGTGAGGCGGCTTGTCAATGCGACGCGTTTGAAAGTTCTTGACACATGCTCACCCCTGCCTTACCCCTCTGTCGTTAATGCTGTCCTCCCTCCACACGCTACTCTCCATATCTTTACTTGTCTCCCCTTTTCGCCCCCCCCCCCCCCCCCCCCCCCCTGCCCCGCCGCGCCTCTCCCTTCCCTTCCGTGTGCAGAGGCCAGAGTCAAATTTACAACAACTGTCAAAGTCAGGGATGACAGATAAATTAATCTTCTCTTCATGAGTTTACATCCCAGGCATCTGGGCTGCTGATCTGGCCCCTAACAAGCGCAGGGTCTCAGCGAGCTGTCTTTTAAATCTGATGTTTTCATGGCCAGAGATGAATTACCCTGTCATGAGAATCTATTTATACAGCAGTTAGAGGGTGGAGCTCTGGATGCAGGACAGCGTGATTTCATGGGTTAAGGTCCCCTTGAAGCATCTCTTAAATCTGCTTCTGTCAGACACACATCAGCACCGGGCCCCATTTTTGGAGGACTTTTTTTGTCGAGGATTTTCTTCGCATATGCAGACTTTAAGGTTTTTCCCGGAGACCGGTTTGCTATCTCTGAATTCTTTTCAACCTTCCTCGCTGCATGGATCCAAAAGTAAACTTCTTGTGATAGTGGCTCCATTAGGGAAATTAAATTAGTGTGGAGTGTAAAAGCATGTGGCGCAAACATAAATTCCCATTCATCATCCCAAAGTCAGACAGGAGATGGAGTGCAGGGGATGACGTTGCCCCTCTGGATCACGGACCCATTATCCAACTCAAACAAATCCAGGGGCTGTAAATGCTCTTTGTCCTACAGGCACTAAATTAGTCAGAACTGACGGACGAGTATATTTTGACCTGGCATAAAAGCATATTCATTTGCTGGTTACATTCGTGGAATATATATTTTAGGGGCCTAATTTAGGGGCATAGAGTTCAATCAATGGAAAGTACAGGTATTGGTAATAGAAGGAAGTGCATAAAAATACAGTCCATCAATCTTTTCCAAATAAACCTAAATATTTTATTTTGTCCTAGCTCTTGCTTTACAAAGATTCAAAATACTTGCCCTTAATAACTCAAATAGCTGTATTTTTATATGTGGCAATAGGGTGGATCTTATCAATTCAATATTCCAAAGCCCAGCTTTCTACTATTCAGTAGAAACTGAAAAGGTCAGACTGGTGAATCTTGAACTGCATGATAGAGTAGCCTGGGCAATATGGGACTGACTCATTTTTCAACGTTGGAAATGATCAATGTATGTTTTTGTCCCAATAAAATGCAAAATGTTATATTGCAGTACCATGCCTAACCACAATTTAACCGTAACCCTTCAATTATTTTGGTTCCCTTCATACATTCCATGGCTCCACTTAGATTCATTCATTCACATCATTTACTCAACAACGACATACTCTGTTGTCATAATAAACCTCCACAGCCCAACTATTGGAAAGCGCAATGATTGTTTCCTCGGGGAAAGGAATCAAGCGGCAGGAAATGATGTGACGCATATCAAGTACATAACGATAAAATGGGCTTTTTAAGTACAGGGTTTGCTAACATCATCATGTGACCCACACTAACTTTAGAAGGACAGTAGGTGTTCCTTTATTCCACTTAAAAGCCTGTGAACATGATACCAGGGTTACAAACGTGGAACTCTGATGAAAGTGCTGATGACTTCCCTGTCTCTCTTTCTCTCTTCCCCCCCCCCCCCCCCACTCTCTCGCTCCCTCTCTCTCATTCATCTTAAAATGGATTGCTCTGTCACCTGGACTAACACTTTACTGAGAGAAGCCATCAATACGTTTTGTCAAAAACTGCAGGCAGTGCCAGACGTGACATCAATCACCATTTACATAAAACAAAGAGCTTTCTATGACGGCCATTCAGAGGCACGACTGTTCTGACTTTGCTGAAGATAAAAGGAGTAGTTTCATAACTCCACAGAGACATTGGCTGCACTTCAGGCCTACATGTGTTCTCAATATCCTACAAATTTCTATTGATTTGCAGGTAGCAAGCAATACATTGATGAACCAAAGCCATTTGATCTCGTCCATAAGACTTAAGATGAGTCTACAGCTTTACAAAGCAGCTCTCATTAGGTAGACAGGTTCAAAAATGTCATATTTATGACAATAAAAGACCAAGGCCTCACGACAACATGCAACCGCAACATATGATTGCTTCACCGGCATCTGTGGCTTGTCAACGTCCACCTGGTTTTGAATGAGTTCAAAAGTCAAGAGATACCAAAGGCATCCACCGCCCATCCATCCCCGGAAGACGGAAATAAGCCAGCATTGATATGAAACACACACACACACACACACCAGCGTCAGAGGCCTGCCTCATACATCCACAGCCCCTATCACCCAGAGGAAAGCAAGATTTCACATCATTTGTTTAACCGAAGAAATATGGTAATCTTCTTTATAATCGTTCCCACTACAATCCATATTTCCAGACAAATACAGTAAGCAGACCAAAAATGTTGAGATAATCTAATCGGCCGATATGGTTTGTTGTTTTGGAAGTAATGTATCGCATGAGCACTAAAAACTGATTCACTTGAAACTAACAAGATTTCTTGTGTTTTGTTCTCACCTCAGGTTGGGCGAAAGCGCGCGCATGCGGACCATGCGAGTGTGCACGCATGCACACACACGCACGCACACAAAGAATTCAATTTGGAAACCATCATCGGAGCGCAGAGGAGAACTGAAAAGTCATATTGCTATAATGCTCAGATTATCAATCATTCTGACATTTTATTGGCTTTATCACTGTACATACCATTAAAATGATGTCTGGCCCAGATTGTCAGGGGGCACACATTAAACGGGCCCGGGATTAAAATGCAGATCCCCAACACCTTCTCCTCTGCAGCTGAAATTGCACAGGACTAGGCTGCCGACTCTGGATGTGCTGTCAGCGGAGACATCGCATCAACACGGAGCCGGGCTGACGGCTGGATAGATAGTGTCACACTCAGGAAATGCACAGGCTTCCTTCTATTTATCACAGGCTGTAGTCAGTCAATGCTCAAAAAACGGTGATAACAAATGAGGGGAAGAAACATCTATTAATCTCCCCTTGCACTCCTAATCAGACATCATTGGCAAACTCCTCTGCAGTTGGATGACGTGGGGCAGGCCTTGTGTTCACCAGGGAACATATTAATACCAACACTTGTGCTATTAGAAGTCATTTTGGTGGCTGTGAAGGAGTGAGGAAAGCAAATATCCATAATTCAAATGATGATGACAGTTAAAAGGTTGTTAATGGGCATTTTAATGCTACTGCCGAGCTGGCAAAAGAGAGCCATCAAGATGAATAAATGTCTCCTCGCTCTCAAAACCTTGAATCAGAGCAATTTCAAGCAAATGTACGTCTGCGTGTACAGCAGAAGAAAGAAACAGGTTTTCCAAAAAACAAGTTATTGTATTTTCTTTCGAAGTTTGTGCAGTCGTAGAGCAAAATATGCAAAGAATATTTAAATGTTTTTTGTGGCTATTCATCATGGACTGCAGAATGATTAGCCTGTGTGTTCAGTGTTGCCTGGGTGTAGATGCTGCAGAGAGTCAACCCGACAGGGAAATCTCAGGGGAAGATCGCTGACAGTTATGAAGGTCGTTTCCGTTTCAGTCATGTGAGAAGTTCTTTGAGTTTTTACTGATGGTTAATGGTCTGCATGGACTCAATGTCCTTTTCCAGATATCAGATGTTGACTTCATAGTTATGGGGCTTTGTGATAAATGGAGTCTACATAGAGGCTTTGGTGGTCTAATAGATGTGTACTCTCTGACCTTTTGACAGCAATCAATTCATTTAGAGGGATTTTAATCAATTTATTCCGCATTTCTGGGTTAGATGTCGCCGCTACGTCTGCATGTGAAAATCTTTCTGGTCTGAGTTTGGTAAGATCCACCGTCAAACGTTTAAGTGTCTTCCAGAAATCTAAAGTGACGAGCAGCATCAAAACATCTTCGATGGATCGAAAGTCATCGTAGCAAGAGATTCAGAACATCCAGTTTTTCTCGGTATGAATGTCTCCTTGTGCTCTAAATGAGGAGGGCGAGGTAACCGTCTAATCCACACGGTCTCATGACTGCACTGGGGACTGTGGGGGTCGACTTTGTTTCCTCCTTACATCGAAAGAAAACACAGCATTTAGGTCAGCTAAACGCTTGCTGGGCAAGTTCAACATATCTGATCATTTCATCGGTGTTAAACAAAATGGGCAACAAATGTTGATGGCAGATAGTTTTGATCATGTGGCTGCCTCCCTAATGAACTGTCACATCCTAAAGCTTCCTGTGCTAACTGTACAGACAAACAGACCTTGCGTACAGCGACTTTGAAGCCCGTCACAAAGGGCTTGAGACGGCACTCTTCCTCTCATTAATCTCCCTATAGAGGAAATGAATAGACTGACTGGGTTCTACTTTTTTTTTTTTTTTTTTTCTTCCCTCATAAAGAGAAACACAGAGAAGCTTGGAATGAGACTCCACGCATTATGAAAGCTATTATCCTCAGCTGCCAGTCTCGGTGAGAGAAAGAGAAAGCTGGTAATCCAAAACTAATAGGCAGAATGAGAGGTGCAAAAAAAAGTAGGGGACTGGGTCAGATCATCCCTTCTCCAATTACTGACAGACAGTTGAGAATATGAAATGAGACTGAGGAGTGAGAAATATTCATATTTTCTCTCTGCATGGTATTAAACTCCGGCAAAATTTATGGTGCTTTCAATTTTGACAATCTATCGAGTCTGACAAGATATTAAACTGATCTGAAAACACAGACTATCCGCATCACCGCCAAGACTTAATATACAAGGAAGATGTATTACTAAAAAGATACAAAATTTACATTTTCTAAATGAATGTTCCAATCTCTTCTTTTCATCAAATGATCAGTCCAGCGACACTCAACCAATGGTCCTCCATCCAATCTGTGAAAACTTGACTCAAACGACAAAATCCACCTCCTGGATGACTGCAGGACACTCACATACTGCACACATCCATCGCCACTTAGATGGTTCAAATATTATTGACCACCAAACATACAGAAGATGATAAACCGATATGACCAGAGCACATGGAGCCTATTTTTTAATTATAATTATTTCAATGATAAACACTTAAGCTTTCGTTCTGCATACATTTATTACGAATGAATACTAATCCCATTTGGGACGGCATGAGTTTTTCTTCAAGATCTCTTCTATTTTCAGTTAAGACAATGGACAACCACAGACTTGCATCACAAACACCCCATGAGAGATTTGGTCATAGAAGCCCTTTTTTCGCTTCCGGATATTCTTTTTTTTTTTATTCTAGGTACCTCGAGCATCCTCCACTGGCTCTACCACTTCAAAAACACACCTCATGAAAAAATCAGGAGGCCCGTCTGACATGTGTCCCCGTGCCCTGATGGCATGCCAACACCAAAGACCAGCATTGATTTTCTGTAACGCGGGGTCGGATTAGCCCTCTAGAGGGATTAGCTGCCTGTGCAGGGCCTCGGGGTTCGCTATAAAACTAATAATTAATTTAAACAGCCAGGCCCATGGAAGGATACACTCACTGCACGTTCCCAGAATGAAGGGGTGAGTATGAGTGACGGACTGTCTGGCACTCTGTGAAAGGAACAGCTGTGTGTATTTATAGGCCTACTGTATATTCAACTTGGTTCTGTATACCTTCTCATGTGCCCCCACCCCCCTCCTGCTTAGCTGTGGCCCAACATGGCCACCAATTTATATTATTTTTCATGCCACAGATTAGAACGTAGCGTTAATGAGACGTATTAAACCATTAGGCTTTGGTGTAATGACTTAAATTGTCGCACGGCCTCATCAGTAGTCAATTAAAGCCGAAGGGCACGTGTTTGGCTGATAAGCTCAAAGATGACAAGAACAAATGCTCCTGCGCTCAGAAGTCCCAACAGTAAGGTCATGAAGACCGGTGCTCAAGGAAGCCACGAATGTCCGCAAAAAGACGGCAGTCACTCGGTTCCTGAGCAGTTTGGGAACAACAGACTGGAGAATCTATCATGCAAACAAAGCCAGCAGATGTTTGTGTATTAACCGTGTTGATTATTGAATACATTTTCTTTTCATACAGAAGACTTTAATGGGAAGTCCCAATATGTAGAGAAGAAAAACACTAGTTTGGATGATGTGTGAAAAAAAATCAAATCCAGATAGATTTCAGGCCACGTTAAAACAGTGTCCTTAAAAGGCATTAACTTGCTACATTTGTGCCTTGCGTCCACAACTTGTGTGTCGCCTTGTTTTATTCGCCTTATAACAAATTCATCTTCACTTATCAGCTAAAAAGATGCTCCAGCTGGGTAATTACAGCGACGATAACTCCACCAGCTAAAGTGAAAGTAACTACATATTGAAAAAGTGAAATTGGTATTACTAACATGTTCTTTGATATGGTTTGTGGGAATGAAGGCCAACCCCTGAGAGAATGACTTTCATATGAAGAAGTGAAACTACTCTGGTTTACCATTGAATTCACAATCAATAAATCTATGAAAACATTAACATTGGTTCTATTGTATAAAAGCAATATTTCCTTGTGCCATGCAGTAGTTTTGGATAAAATATAGAAACCGTTTGTATCAAAACACATGTGGTACAATTTATTTGGTATTTATCCAACCAACAACGACCTAAAGCTGTATGAATACAAATGTCTGTTTAACTTGAAGCGAAAACAATACAGTAAAACCATCACAAAGTCAAAGCATCTCACTTTTATCATCCCCCCCCCCTTCTTTCTACCTTGCTGCCAATAGGGCTGCCATTGTCAGAGAGGGTAAAGGGATTTCTCCTACCCTGCACAACACTTTGATCTGACTGACCCACAAACGGCCCTCAGATCACAAGTCTACAGACCCTGTCGGGCCTCTCTGGCTGGTCTGCTTGTACACTTGGTCCCTGTGAGGATTCCTTACTCTTCTCCCAATTCCCTTCGTCTTTCCCTTTATCCCTTCTTCTTCCTCTTCCTCCTCCTCCTCCTCCTCCTCCTCCGCTGTTTGGTGTTTTCAAACATCCGAGTACAGACATGTTCGGAGCTCTGGGGGACCCAGGGGCCCGAGATCCAGACAAAGGGAGAAAAATAAAGAAACTATACAGTGCCCACGGTGCAAAAGCTATCTCACCATTATCACTGGGGAGAAACGCCTAAACATCACCAAACGTCTGGACGGAGAGAGAAGATCAGAAGACCATGTGGTCCCTTGTTCACGTAATCATGCTGTCAGCTAATGGTGCAGTCAAGCAGCTCACAGTGGAATCATTGTGCTTTGAGTCAATGCTTAATTTATCCTAACGGACGGGCATTGTTCTACGAGGGAAAACAGAAGGAGAATACTGTCCCGCGCAGACTGCTGGCCCCAAAATGGAAGGGGTTGTTCCTTGTAGTTTTCCAGCAGAGACGCGTCAGCAGCACGGACATGAAACATGCTGTCACTGTTTCTTATCTCAATATGTCCCTGGGTGGAAAAGTGAGGCAACAGCTTACTGATGTCTTGCAGCCTGCCTGACCATTAAAACATATTTCCATGCTGATGGATGTCAGATGTAGCCGAAAAAACACACACACACACACACACACACACAGAGCTCGCCCTTGATTTCTGAGCTCATTCCCCATTTTTTTCTAAACGTATTCTTTGTGTTTCTCACACGCAGCTTTAGACTGCAAACAAGTTCAAATGATCGAGCCGAGGGGAGGAACATTTGGGTGACAGCACGGGGCCGTTATCTCCCACAAATCCTCCCCTCCAAACGATGTCCAGTTCTCTGAAAGGACAGGCGACTGTTTTTCACAAGTGAAAGCTGTGAAAGTACGTTTATCTGAAATGGAAACAGGAAAATGAGATCCATCTGTGCCGAGAACGTGGCACAGCTGTCCATCGGTCAGAGATGGGTTAAGCGTTTCACGGGGGTGGGAGAAAATGCACAGGGAGCAAATAAGGTGGCCAGTGTGCACTGCAGTTGTATCGCCTCAAATCACAATTAAACCCAACTCAAATCACAGAGATTGAAAATTAGTATATTAGTCCATCA
The DNA here is from genome assembly GCF_949316345.1 of Pungitius pungitius. Lineage (NCBI taxonomy): Eukaryota > Metazoa > Chordata > Actinopteri > Perciformes > Gasterosteidae > Pungitius > Pungitius pungitius. The sequence continues at coordinate 7,268,004 of NC_084912.1, read as the reverse complement.
TCTTCACTTAGATTTAACAGCAATTTCGTTTTAGTAATCACGACGCCGTCAAGAGCTGCCAACTATAATAACAGCTTAAAAATGCATTTTAAGGTCATGAGATTTAGTCATCAACTGAGAGCATTCATCATATGAGTCTTAAAAAAAAAAAATCACCTCCTAAAATTCAAAACATGGCAAGAAGTGCAATCATCCTCTAAAATCTTGGCAAGAAAGCCCCCGTGTGTATCTGTCTTCACTTTTCACCCCTGGGCCCTTTCAAAAAGACTGAGAGAGATTGAAAGCCATGAAGCAACCAAAACTGCCCGGACCAAACCAAAGGAAGTTCCTTTGTTCCTCTTCCAGAACAGACTCCAAAAACCGTTTCCCCCCCCCCCCAGCCCCCTTATTTTTTTTCCATTTGGGAACCAGCCAAGGGAAGTAGAAGTATGGCTGCCCCTCTCCATGCTCTCTTCTAATATGTTCCATGCCTTCCAGTTGCTTACATCGTCAATCTGGGAGATGGCTAAGTGTGATGGGGTGAACATAAACAAGTGTTTGAGTTATGGGCTAAAAGGGACAGAGGCCGTCTCAAACATAACTTGGCGCCCTCTTACTTTTTTTTTTTTTTTTTTAATGAGAACATTTTTTTTTTAAAAAGGAGAGAGGTCCTAATCGCCGGCGGGTCTTTGCCTGTATAACCTGGGAACGCAGAAAGAAGACTGAAGAAAAGGAGCCGCTTCACACAATGTTAAAATTCAGCCACATCGTCCCCTTCGACAGCCGAGCGCCGGCCCAAATCGTCTCCCTTTTAAATGCTTGCTTAAAAATGCACTTATGTCGAAACCTGAGTCCACATTAAGTCTCCTCAAATCTCCTACTTACTAAATATGTCACTACTGAATTATACATCTGACTTTTCCCCCCCTCCCTTTTCATATTTACATGGTGTTTCAGCAGAATATGTGCAGCCGTTGTAAAGTATTTAATAAGTGATTAAATATGTACAACCGTTAAGATCTTAGCCGGAGCATGCGCCGCACAGTAGATGTTTATGCAAAATATCAAAAAGACCGCAATGCCTATCAAAGGAAGTAAGACATATGGGTGGTTTGTTTTTCACATGCCAGAATGAAAAAAGGGAGTATGTCCTGTTGGGCCCCATCAGGTCAAATCATAAAGATCCATCACTGGCTTTGCACTCTGGTAAAGCGCTAAGGAAACATATAGTAGATTTTAAGACCATTTTTATTCAGGCAGACTGTGTACTAAAACTAATTGGATTTCTGTCAATGGAAAAAATATATCCCTGGGACAGCTTTGAACTCAATAGCTCTGACTATTCAACTGCACATGAGGGAATGGGACCTTGCCACATGCCAAGCACAAGAGAGGGAAATTAAATTGGTGGTCAACATAAAATATTAAAATAGCATGGTATTGAGTTTTTGAAAAATGATGTCAGGGTGGCTCATTATGGCCAGCAAGGCAGTGAATTAAGCTATATTTAGTGGGTGATAATTGAAATCATAGCTGTAGTCATTACCACTGACAAGTTTCTAAATAATACCCAATAAATCCACTCTTTTTAGCAAGGACCCTGTGACAGCTGACAGTGCTGAAAAACATAAGAGTATAGAGAAAGAGAATCTATTTTCCTTTCTTTCCCCTCTCCCTCCCCCCCACCCCCAATCCATCCCCTCTTCTTTCTCCCCCTCTCTTAGAGCCAATAAAATGTCAGCTTTTATTCTCCTCCTCCAAAATGTTGGCTAGATGTCAGCAGGCCCTTCTAAAGCTCTGCCACTGCAAGCTGAAGGCCTGTAAATCTCTGTGTCAGTGGCACGCCATCCGTCTTGGGATATACAATAAAAATTGTGACGCAGCCATAAAAGGAATGGCATCGCTGCCCAGTATATGTAATGTGAACAAAAGGAGCATAAAGATGTTCCATTCCATTCAGAAAGCGAAAACCACAAGATGGCCTCGTACCGAAGAACAGAGGAGGATGTGGATTGCCCTGGATGGTTGATGGCAGCTCCTGACAGTGATTAACAGATGGTCCCCCTGCCATTAGTGGACTTTTGTTGTGCTTTAACAGTGAGATAAAGATTTATATGCATTACTCGCGCTATACGGAGGGTAAAGGAATTGTGTAGTAGTCTATTAGCTGCTCCCCTGTGCAGCCAAAGCCTGATGCAGCATATTTCTCTGTGGCGTGGACCGTCCATTGTTTCCCAAAAGCTATTAAAAACCCATCAATGAGCCACAATGTTGCAGTGGTTGACATGTTCCTCCATTATGATTAACTAAAGGCACCGTGGCTTATTTTGATCCATTGCCAACCACCCTGTCCTCCATCTGCAGATACTCACTAGAGCACCAGATATGTCATAATTCGTTGGAAAATGGTCCCGGACAAAACGCAACGTTTGACGAATCTATTTATTGGTGCCACTTGTAAAGATTCAAATCTTCACTAGAAACCAAGGGGGCCACAGACGGGAAAGTGGGAGAGTAGTAACAGAGCACTATACTGTTGATCTTGGACTTTTAAAATATATTTTGATGACAATCCTAAACAGATTGCACTATTCCAGTATATTTGGTCAGTTATGTACAGTTTATATCTGCAAACACAGACATGAGTCTACCAAGTTTATCTTTAGTTTTGGTCCATCCATGTAAACTTCTAGCATGGTGTGGGCAGCATTAAGAGATTGTTAATCAGCGACATGTTTCCATGGTAGTACCTTCCTAAATCCATCATGGCAGAAGTAAGGACGGAAATATTATCACATACGCTACTTAGCCAAGAGGGAAACTACATTAAATTAAACTATTTTTGTATGGCCCAAAATTACAAATATGGGCCCCTCATAAAAACCAGAACAAATGTAACAACATCTGCACCGGGACCCTCACACCAACCTAGAGAGAAGCAGAAAGCTGGAGGACGTCGATTGTGTGACTGCTTCACTATTCAGTTGGCTTTCTTTGGTCCTATTGCCACCAAAGTGAATAATGTTGGATGTTAAAGTGTGGTTAGCCTTCAAAACCTACATCCATACTGTAATTTTTATATTGAGAAGGGTTAACCGACTGAAGATGAACTTCAGTCCAACCAATTCATGATTGTAATTTAGTGAAGAATGTGTTAAATTGTTTGGTCACGACGCAGCTAGAGTCATGGCCAGATGCAAAGGAACAAATGGAAACATTAGATCTCAGGATAATTCTTTGCTTCAGAGAACTTGTCCCACATTTAATGAGATCTATTAAGAGGAGGAAATGTGCAGTTCATCTGTAAACATACTCTGCCCTAAAGGCCAATCTTTAGGACATTCTGCTAAAGAATGAAAATACATTGGTGCAGAGAGGAAACACAAAAACAAAACCTAATGACATTATGAATACCACATTATGCGGTTTGGTTGCAATTTGTGAAATAACTTTTAATGAAATATAAGTTAACTATTTTGCCAGAGAAAGAAAACTGAAAAGCTGAACTGAAAGCTGGCTTTAATTGACTTTGACTTAATACAGTGAAGCATTTTCAGTCAGAGCACCAGTAAACCCGGTCCAAAATATCATCTTAACTGGCTTGAGCCATCACATACAACACTAAAGGGCTCAGTAACACGGGCTCTCGATTGGTTAACTTTTTACACCGCACAAAAGAAAATTCTGATATACTCTCAAACTGGAGGGAAAGGGAAAGCCATTTATTAAGCATGACACCTTAGCTAAGTATTTGTCATGCCATCACTTCCACGGGAGCAGTACATCATTCAAAAAGAAAAAATAAATTAAAAAGGGTTATTTTCTCCCCACCAAACCCCAAACAAGGATAATATCAATATCCTTGGTATGAATAAGTAATTTCCTGGCCGACCGTGTTCCTCTCATCTCTCTCAGTTTGAATCTGTTAGGTCTGGGACAACTCCGCTCCCTCCTTAATTCCTGAGACGCACATCAGGTTATCCTACAATATGGGCCTAAACAGGCCTGATGGATCAGATATGGAATACATTTCCTCAGCAGAACAGAGCACGCCACAACTATTACCGGAGACGCACGCCGCTCTACTCCACGTTCCCAGTTAAGCGATTCGAGGACTTCATACTGCCGACGTTTCATCTCCTCTCCTCCTAACTGACACTTTATCTGCATACCAGCGTCTCTGAAGATTGAACACTTAGGCGAGACAATGACAGGCTCTCGTGCCGTTGTCACTTCTTATTGCGGCGCGGGGTCTAATGCCGCTCACTGGGCTTCTGCCAACAAAAGACCCCCCGTCCCCTCGCCATCAAACGACCGGAGTCTACCTGGCGTGGATGGAAAAGGAGCGCTTGATGTCTGTGACGCTCATTTGTCAATTAGCAGGCCCCATCCTGTGTTGACACGCAGCAACTTGAAAGACGGAGAGGTGCCTGCGACGTATTGAGAGAGACAGATGAGCGAGGCATGAGCGGCGGACTAATACTATAATGTTCTTTAGATATGAATATAAAATGACACAGCTGACAGGCCATACAAGGTTTTATTTCATTTCTCAGTGTACCAGGCCTCCCTACTTTGTCTTCTTTGTTCTCTTTTCATCAGACTACTTACATCTCATTTTGACAGCCGGGCGACATTTAGAGCACTTTCGTTTTAAAGCGCGAGTTAGCATACTTGATTTGTCATTAAAATGCAAAACGCCTGCCATCACCAACATAGCCTGGGTGAGCCCATACCACCTCAAACACACACACACACACACACACACAGGTAGCTTAGTGCAGCATGGACCTGCCTTTGTGCAATGGCGGGCTGAATTTTAACTTAAAAGTCTAATGTCAGGGGTTCACCTGTTCGCTTTAGTCTTCTACGTGTGAATTCATTAAATATCTATTTGGCCGGACATTAAGGGCACCTGCCTTCCTCCCGTTTTGTATCAACTTAACCAAAACCTGGCCATGTTTGAAATAATGGGAGTATGTTTAGGTGTGCTACTTGTGTGGCGGCGGGTGAAAAAAACGCAAAGCAGGAGGACGAAACGCAAGCTAATTAAAGCTGGCCCTTAAAGGCATTATTCACGTTAACAACAAGTTGTGTTAAGCTTGTCCGGTCTGACAGAAGGTCAGCCGCTGCATGAGAAGGCTTCCGATGATGGAGGAGAGAGTCAAGTAAGGGTTAAGTGGTTGCAGTATTAACTGGTGACTTTCCTCCCAATGCATCCTGGGGTTGCTATAAAATTTCAGATTACACTTATGTCATGTGTTTTTGAGTCTTAACCTCGTGTGAAACTTTGACACCGTTAAGAATGTTTCAATGACGTACAGGACTTGACACAATGTTATTTTACACAAACCCGTTGTGATCAAATTACAATTCCGGTCCACAAAACTCGTGCTCAGGGTAAGTGTGCACATAAGTGAGTATTGCTCCAGTTTTTGACACATTGAAGAGAATATCGACAATGCTTTTATAATTCAACACGACACAGACACGACTTACAGAGTTGAATCAACACTTCTTCAACACTGTGCTTAGAAAAACTGAATGCTAAAATGGGAATTATTGCAAGGCTGTTTTATTTTAATAGTTTGTAACAGTTTCCCCATTTTCATGTACGTTTTAAGCACTTCACTCTAAAAAAGTTCTGCTGTTAATCAACTGGAATTATAATCAGCTATAGCAAATATTTGACAGTTGTTTAAAAAAACAACTTACATGTAACATTACATGCGCGGTATTCGGTACTACGTGTGTTGGGAGGCTAAAGTAAAACGTGTTTATCAAGGTGCCATATCACATCTGACACATCCGTCCCTGTTCTGACCATGTTGGGATTCATCCAGAGCCCTCCTCAAACCTCACGCGTCCAGGGCTGTGACACTGCACGTATCCGATGCACCTCCAGCCAGACAAGGGAACCATGTCGAGACGGCACGTGCCCACTCGGCGCATTGTGTACACACCTGACCTGGAACAAAGTGGACGACACAACGCTATCCGAGGCCGTCCTGAGACAGAAATCTCCCCGTGAGCCACACTCCTCAACACATTGATGAGACAGGGTGACACAGCAGCACACGGGGGGGGGGGGGGGGGGGGGTGTTGGGGGGGTAGAGATGTAAGTGTGACAGGCCGCTACCATAATTTCACCCCGCCATTACCTGCCCAGCCACTCGCAGTTATGCTCACAGAGACAGTTGCACAAACACTGCGCGCAAGCAAACACACACACACACACAAACAAACATACGTGTAACTCACACAAAGACATGCAGGAAGCAGTTAGAGGTGATGCCGGTACATTCTTTCCCTCATTGTGAAGCATTGTCAGGTGGCTGGATGAGCATTGTCAATTCAGCTGACAGAAATGCGCATTATAAGTACAACCAACTCTGGCACTCTCTCTCTCTCTCTCTCGATCAGATTCAGGCCGCACAAAGAAGCGCATCATGCTGAAGGCAGTGCACATCTGTTTGCACCTGGCTTGCTTGAGCCGGAATCAGAAAGGAGATCACAGTGTCGATACATAAACGTCTCTACTGTGCGGCGTGCTGGACGGAGTCGCCAGCCAGGATTTGATTTTGTCCTCCCCACCAAACTAGGACTGGTAATTCAACATAGCAAGTTATTGTATTTCAAAGTAATCATATTGTGATCAAATCATACATACAGAGAAATTTTGAAGCATAATTGCAACATCTAAATTGATAATTATAACGATCAGGAAATTAAATTATTTTGCTGTAAAGCTATTTATTACATGAGATACACAGTATTGCTCATTGCTCAAGAAAACATGGTATATCGTATTAGGGCTGCACGGTACACCGGTTGAAAGATAAGATTTCGGTACGGTATGAATTTCACACGTAAATAAGTTACGTTCGATCAGGAAACGATTTATTGCATTTATTGCTGGTGGCCATAATGAGCTTACAAAGAAGTTGGGTAGCCTGGGTCAATGAATTAATGTGTTTACTCGAAAAAGCAATACCGTCACATACCGGGATACCGTCAGAATCTTTCTTAATACCGTGATATGGATGGAAGTGCGGCAGCTTCTTTTTTCACCATTGAGCTGTGAGTCGGGTGCCTCAGTCCATTCTCACAGGGATCTAAACCTGTGAGGAGGTGGCTATGCCTTAGTTAGCGTATCATTTTTATCACATGTTAAGCTGCTTTACTTCACAACTGCGCCAACCCATGGCATCCTAATGTTTTCATGTGAGCTCATACAGAAAGCCTTGGCTAACGCTACACTGTCTGATCAAAAAATAATAATAATTAATCACTATGTATCAGATCATTTTGCCCATTCGCCCAAAAAAAAAAAAAATCAATCAACACTCCATTGATATGAGCCCCAAATGGTTTGTGCATCACTTCGCTGCTTCTCAGACACATCTCTGCCAATACCGCCCTTTGAAGTTTGGTAACGATAGCTGACATCTGAGATTAGTCAAACTGAAAATGAATAATGAATTAGTAGTATCAGAGTTATAAATATTTGATTCTTAACATCAAGTCCTTAATTTGACAGGGTTCAAAAGGCGAGGAAGATAATGCCACCCTTGATCTCCCTGAAAGCAACACGCATAAGGTTTGTTTCCGTCAGATTTCATGAAGCACCTAAAACATCAAGTTCAGGTGATGCTAGAACATCTTCTATTTGACTTTTCAATAAAGCACACACATATATATATATAATCACAAAAGTACTGTATGAACTTAAGACCGTCACTATTGACCACATTTTTGTGGTGCCACACACACAAAAGTAGTGAAGACAAAAATACAATAAATATACCAGCTGAAAGGGAGACTTATAGCATTTTAAAACAATGTTTTTTTTTTTACTACCTATGTAGTCAAAGCATGTCTGTTTCGACATATTTTCCCGCAACACAACTTTCTACATTCAAAAGATCGCCGTACTATCAAACTCAATCACGTCATTCTTTACCTCATTCAAGCTGAACTGTGTGAACACATGAATACGGGGAAACACTTGAATCAGTAGGCCCACTTTTCCTCATACTGATGCTATGTTGCTCTTTTCCAGCATCTGTTTCAGTCACACAGCTGCACACATCCACAGTGCCTTGCTCAAGTGCGCTTCATTCATTCATTCATTCACCCCCAAAGATGTTTTCCAGCTTGTCTTAACAGTGTGTACAAGAGAGTGATTTTGCCGGACACAATGTAATTGAAGAACTCCACACTTCCAGCCTTGCCTGAAGACATAAATCCAAAAAAAGAAGAAAGTGCCTCTATTGAGACGCCTTCATGGACTGACAGTCGTGAAACTAAAGCACCTTATAACCATCATCTCCTTTCTTTTACTTGCCAGATCAACTGTGCTCGTCCTGCTGTTGAAATGGCAGCCCCCTCTGAAGCAGCTGCCACGAGGTGCTCCTTCAAGTCCTGACAGAGGAATCTTTTCTTCCACCCCCCCCAAATTAGCATGTCACATTTATCGATCACCCCTTTTATCCTCTAACAGCGAGTCACCAGCCCGGCTCTGGCATATATTCACCCGTTTGATGCCATGATGACACTCTGACCACCTATAGGCCAAGGGCACACATTCAATTGCACCTAATGTGGGGGGGAGGGGGAGAGAGAGTGCGTAGGTCTTTTTCTTTGCATCTGGCATCTACCTGAGCAGGTTAAAGCTGAGATCCAGCCTTCTTGCAAACTGGCCATATGTGTCTCCAAGGAACTCTGGGATGTCGGTGCCGTCATGTCCGATGTAGGAAATCTTTAGGAATAAAAAAGCAAAACAGAAAGGTACTGCTGAGATTAGTCATAACCAAAGCAACCCTTACCATGAGCACAGCAAAATGTGACAGGACTGGGAACATCATTTAAATTGATTTTGATTGCAATGTTGATGATCTCATAATCATGAAAGATTTAATATCTTATATTCATATATAATGCTACAAAGCTGCAGTGTGTGTTTCCGGCTCATCATTTTGCAAAGACTTGAATATGCTTGTAGTTGCTTACCAATGATCACTGCATGAATTGAAAACCACTTCGACAGTTAAAAAGAAACACGGGACCACATGTTTGCAATAAAATGTGTGAGGTAGTAGCGCATTCTTCCCTCAGTGACGTTGTGGGCGGGACTACGAGTCCCCGCTGTAACGTGGGCCACACCGCGTCACATGACACACCGGCAATGTGGAAGAAAACTCCTTTTCACCGTCAAACTCCACTTTTTTAACAGTCACCGAATATATTTATATACATGTATATTTACTAATATCACTGGGGCAGAGCGGAGAGCCGGCCACAGTGCGACACCAAACGTGTTTGAAGCAAACTTACTTGAGTCCCATTCAGAGCGACCGGCGACTCGTTATGTGCCATAACTTCCTCCAACGCGGTGACAGCTCTCAGTTTACGCAGTTTAAGATTAAATCCACGGCGCAGCCCGCGCAGAGAAACGGCAAACAAGTTACGAGTTGGAGGATGTGGCCCCGCTGCTTTGGAGATCTGCTCTGCGAGCGACTCCACAGCTTCCGCGTGCCCGTTTCAATCAGCTGACCTTCTGTTGTTGTGCGGAAGCACGAGTGTTGCATGAGTGTTTGTCGAAAGAACAGTAACGGGGTTAGCCTTAACTCGTGCTCTTAATACAGGCCTATAGTTTGCAGGTTTAAACAATAAATAAATAACGAGTTCGTTCTTGTAAAACGGCTCAATGTTTTGAAGAAAGCCGTTAGTAGGGGAGGCCATGTGCACCTGTGAAATGGCTTGCATAATACCTTGCATTTCATCTTACCTGATGATCTAAAGGAAGTCGTTCTTCTTGCATTCAAATGCCTCAATTCATTCCTTAATGTTTGGATAATTCGCTAGCGCGCTATAGCTCCGTCTTGAGAGCGGCTCTTTAGTGTGGATTTACCTGAGAAATACCTTGTCAAATCAATTATTCCCCATTATTTAAAGAAATGTGCATGGTAAACATTAAACAGACGGCTTGGTAATACTTTCAAGGAAGAGTTAACCTCCCTTTTGTGTGGCACCATGATCGCCCTCACACATGAGCCAGCTTCTGGCACCAGCATCTATGGTTCATTCAAAGCTTCGGTTCACTTAGATTACAAAAATGAATTTCTATTTCTAAATTGTTTTGGTAATTATTGTCATATTTGTCCGTTCTATATTACATTTCCCCATACACACGTGCCAAAATGTACAAATGCACTTTGACATTGTGCAAATACAGTCTGACGATGTCCACATATACCACTGACAACGTGCACATACGCACCAAAAACATGCACGTACGCATTGGCAATGTGCACTTATATGCAAGCACCTGTCCAATGACAATGTGCACACGCAAATAACAATGGTAAATATAGCCCAGTGGTTAATGGGTGAGAGAGAAGAAGTGGTGGGAGGACCCGAGTGTGTGCGTGTCAGATCATTTCAGGTTGTTGTGTAACAGGAAGGCTGTGAAAAGTCCCAAACTAAGAGTTGAACAGTTTGATCTATTTGAAAGGGGGGGGGGGGGGGGACTCTGTTCAGACGTTGATTACATGCTATTTACCCCCTAAAATGCAATCTGGAATATATGGTGTCTTTCTTTTCAGGTCTAAGACTACACATTTCCAAAAGATTTTGACATTGTGTTTTTGTTGTTGTTTGTGATGTAGTCTGTGAACATGTTGTCTATACATTGTGTTTGCTGCACCATCACACCGAGTCAAACTTCTTGCCTGTGCAACATACTTGCCGGGAAAACGATTGTGACTCTGATTAATTTTGGCTGAGACCATTTCAGTCATATGTGGAAGCTGGATTCATATCCTGTTCAGTGACTAATGCCAACCAGTGTGCATTCATGCACAGTTTGGGAATACAATGTTTCAACCTGAATTGTCTACAGGAGGTTAATTGAATTGAATGCAAATGTTAAGCACAGAAATACACTCAAGAACCCAAGCTGCCTAACACTCCTGGCCAATGAGGTAAAAATATCTGAATTTGTTTAAACTGACCCACCCATTTATTGCAAACTATGTATGTTCATATTTTGACCCAGCTTTCATAGCATATCGGACACATCTTTATATATTAGGGCTTGTGAATGGGAAAAGTATGAGAGCTGACGTATAGGTAAAAGAACAGATATTGTTTTATCAAGCTTTTGAAATAAAATCAGATTGTATATCAGATCCCATTGACAGCCAAACTTTGCTGTGTAACAATCTCCTTCCTCTCACAAAATCTCATGACACATGAATATTCATGAAAAAAATGTCAAAATGTTGTGTAGTTTTGCAGGTCAACCAATAAGATCACTGAAGACAAGTTTTGTGAAAACTCTTACATGATGCTCAAAGATTGTGTTTTTATGTGTTTGCCTGCTTGATTATACACTGCTGATAAACTAAAAGTTATATTTATCATTGGAAGATGTCTGATTGGGGTTTACATCACATTACCTCTGCAATAAAGGATAAAATCATCCTATTTATATTTATTTATGACATCCTGTGTTCGGAAGACCCCCAATGTGATGAAGTGAATTAAAACATTTAGTGCATTTGAAATACTAGGTTCAGACCTTAATCCCTAAGCTATCTTTGGTTTTTATGGGAGGGTGTCTTAATACAGCAAAACACTAAAGCAGAACTCCTATGTGTTTCCTTGCAAGTGTACTATGACGGGGAGGGTGCGTAAGGTTGAACTTGGTTCAGAGAATCAGGAAGTTTGGGAACGCCGCGCTGTTCCTGTGCTTCGCTCCGTGTTCGGTGACGTCACGCGGGACCTCCCATACGCGGAAAAAAAAGCTCTCTTTCCCCCCGCCGCCTGCCCGGAGAGAGAGCGCGAGAGCCCGCATGGCTTCAGTCTCCACTGCGCCCTTTGCGGTGCTCCACATTTTGCAGAATGTAATGGCTGCTGTGTTCGTGTCATGCAAAACAGTGTCGGTTAGACAAGAAGGACTACGTCTTAATGTTCTCACAGTGTTCATTTTTTATTTTTTTTAAATCCTCGTCCTCTGTCTGACGCTTTACATCGGAGCTTAGTATGATTCCAGGTAATGTCACGTTGCGGACCTGTCCTTCTTCCGTGGAGTTTTAAAAGAAATCGTGCATGTTCTTTCTTTTAGGTTTTAATACTCCCCTGTGACTATTGTATCACGTTTCATCCGTTACTGGCTCTTTTTTTTGTAGAATCGTTTAAGCGTGGAAGGATAATTAATGTTAATTTGAACGAAAGCTCAGATCGAATAAGAATAACTTTATGTTGTGAGATCCAACAGTCGAAGCCTAATAAAAATGTGACTACTTTGTAAACGATACATTTAGCTCAGGTGAGATGGGAAGGTGCACTTGCGAATGTAGGTTAATTGTTTTATTTCATTTTCATGTGAATCTAGACATTTAAATACTTTGCTTTATAGCAACAAGTACAGTTTACGGTTAACCTCAAATCCAACACCCTCCTTTCCGAGATGTGAATACTTGCATTTGCATGCAAACAGTGATTCACAGGCATGTCAGTGTTGTAAAATATATGTGTATATTAAAACTTTCTATTTAAATATCATGAATTATAGTCGCTAAAATGTGTTCCCGTTTAAGGGGAATGCCGAGAATGTTGGTGCAGAAGCCCATTCGTCATGCGGACAATAAAGAGGGTTTTCACCTGACAGGGGAAATTTATGGTTGCCCTTCTTTGCCCTAATAACTCACATATTGTGTCACGGACTGACAGTCCTTGCAAAAAACAGCAAGCCTGTTATCAATCACACATCTTTGCATATTGTGAAACGTCCCTCCCCCTCATGTAGGACAAAAACAATGGAAACATTTGAGGGAATAGAGCTCAACTCATTTACACGTTGTCCCCCCTCTTGTAAACTCACATTAAAATAAAAATGACCTATGGCCTATTTTGTAAATGCGGTTCATGTATATCACACAATATCTCAACATGTTGCCTTATTTAATCATGTGTTCCTTGTTTTTATTGTTCAGTTCATAGTTTGCAACGTAGTACCCCACCATGCAGACCATAGGCCTATCAACTGAAACCAACCTTTTTCAACTTTTACATTTAATATTTTTTTTGTCAGTTTAATTTCTACATTTTGGCCAAAGATTGTTATTTTTATCACGTGGGAAAACACCATTTGCTGTATTTTACTTATGTACTACACCTTTCATTCTGCATTGTGTTCATGGCAGATCATGCACTCAAATCGATCGTATTTTAACCTACACTGGCTGTTTGTTTTTTTTCCACCAGAAAATATAATTTAGCCCCTCGACTGTCCACTCCAGGTTTTCATGCTCTCCAAGTTGACCTGTCAAGCAGATTATCACAGAAAGAGATTAATGGCAAAGGCGGGTTGCAGTAATAATCGTTTTGTTTGATGTGACAACTTTGATAGGCGTTGATTTACTTACAAACTGATAGGCTTTTAATTGAGCGCCTCCATCCCGATTGAGATGAAAGGAAACCCGCATTGAAAAGCTGCCCGATTGCCCCGGAGCCTCAATACTGATTAGCCATCTCAGCGGTGAATAGTTCAAGGCATTTTAAACTTCTTTTCTCAGCGGCCTGACAGACCATTTCTCTCCTTTTCTTTCTTCGCCTGTCTGCTTCTCTTTGAGAAAAATAAATCATTTTCATTGTATGTAAATAAAATCGAGCTGACATCAATATAAAATGACTGGATTTTTTTTCTTCTTCTTTTTGTTGCCTGTCTTTGTTGTTCTTGTTGCATATGACAGTGTGCCCGAGGCAGATGACAGGTTCTAAAAACACAGCAGCAGATGTGTTTAGCCAAAACGGACAGGGTTCTGTTATGAGAGGCCGTGATGGTTTTTACACATTATCAATTTTCAAATCAATGTTTTTTGTTTTCTCACAGATTGTTTGTCCAAACCTGTCTGAAATGGACGGGCTACATTTTATATAGTATAGATAATGGATATTAATATAATTTTAACTATATTTTATTTAATAATGTGATCCGTTATTTTTGACGGGTATCTTTTTTTCCTTGTTTCCCCGTTTTCTGTTAACGCCAATCGGCTGATTATAGCAACAACAAAAAAAAGCACTTTAACACCTTAAAGCCTTGCCAGCTGCACACAGCGAGCTGCACTGAGAGTTATTAACGTTTCATCATGTGTGCCACCTCCGGGGTTGTTTGATGATGAACTTGGAAAAACGTTCCAAAATAAGTTCTAGACTTTGTGGGGGGAAAAGAAAAAGGCCAGAACCGAATGGAAACCTAGTTTAATCCTCGTGCTTTTGGACTTGGGGAGGTCGGCGATTGGCGACGCGTCTAAAAATGAAACGTTAACTCGAGGATCGATTTATTTCCTCTGGAAACTTTGTGTCTTATTGCAGAATTGTCTCTCTCTCTACCCATTTGTTCTTTTCCCCCCGCAGTCACAGTGGCATGTAATCAGCCACAATAGCTGACATAAATCAAGCGGTGGATTGACAGCGTCTGACAAATAACTGATTGATTGCGGTGGAGCAGAATTGACACTTGACGGAGGGGTGGAGATAGAAATAGAAGGGCGGTGTATATTATACTGAAAACATGTGACAGTCACATCCCTCCATCACTACATTGGTCTATTCCTGTCAACGCTTGTCTGTTTAGGGAATTCGAGCTGAAACGGTTGGTTTTATGTTTGCAGTTGCCGGGTGGCGAGCTGAGAGCGTCGCTGGTGCTGCAGACCGTCAGAAAAGCCCAAATGAAAATACTTGTTAACGACAAGTCTTGCGAATGACGTATATTTCACCCGTCAGCCTAAACCCCACAAATTAGTTTTAATAATGAATGCCAACGAAGCAGTAACCAGCCGGTTCTCTAAGGGCTCTGAGCGATAACATCATCGTTGGTTCAATGTCGCCGAGATGAAAACCAGCGTGTTGTTGATGACGCAAACGTGAACCGGCAGCAGCAAAACACCTTAAAAGTTTGTAAACGTGGCCTCCTGTGTCCAATTGACATCTATGCTGCTATTCACTCACTTGTTTTTAACGAACACCTCAGCACGCGGAGACCCACGTATAAACAAAGACAAAATCCGCGTAAGCGTTCACGCGAACCACAGAGTAAAAGCCTGTCTCCTCCCCCCCGAGCTGTCGAAACAGAGGCGCTTCCAGAGGAGAAACGTCACATCCCCTTGACCCTCCAATCACCTCGGGGTCCCATTTGATTGGAAGGCGGCAACGGCTTTAATCTCGGACTAATTCAGCTGCTTTTGAAGTGAACATTTTCTACTAGTTGGTACTCGAGGAGTAGGGAGCGAGGACCCGCGAGAGACAGACGCACTGAAAGGCGCGACGCTCATGGTGCAGGACACAGCCACGGATCCGCGATAAACTCGCACGGTCTCCATCCAGCTGCCGCGCCTTCGCTTCTTTTACCCGGATTACTCGTTATTAACAGTTTTTTTTCTTCTTTTCGCCCGAGAGCGAGAGAGAGAGAGATATAGTCTGAATGTTTGTTTTGGTTTTCTTAATGAATCCAACGAAAACATCGCCGTTTCACTTCCTGACAATTGGGACATGATCACGTCCCCCTCGGCGTCTGTCCTGAAGAATAGCGGTATCTGTGCAGTGTGGGAGAGCAGCAGCAGCAGCAGCAGCAGCAGCAGTTCTCGGAATAGCAGCTCAGCGAGCATCAACAAGCCCTTTCTCCACTCCGCGCCCCCGTGTGATCCACTACGGCAAGCGAGCCGGCTTCCCATCAAGATTCTGAAAATGCTCACCGCCCGCTCAGGACACATTTTGCACCCGGAGTATCTGCAGCCTTTGCCTTCTACCCCGATCAGTCCCATCGAGGTAAGAGCGAGCGGTGGTTTTCTCTGGCGCGTAAACGCCCGAATGATCGCGGCGTTCAGTGGGTGCCGTTTCTGTCGGTGCTTCGCGTGACAACTGTTTTTTGGAGCCCATTTCAGCTCTAATGTAACATCTCTCCCGGAGCAGCAGCAGCTGCTGTTGTTGTTGTTTCGGTGTTAAAACGGTTTGTGTGCGGTGTTAAGTTGGTTTTTTAATAATAATCCACACGATCGTAGTTTGGTACACGGAGGAGCCTTGCGTAACAGCATTACACTCCTGTTTGGAAATGCTATTTATTTATCCTCTCGCTCTTTACGTGCTATTATTAAACAAATCCACGAATGTGCATTTATTGGAGCAGTGTCGATCAACACCTCTGTCCCTTTCTTTACATTTTTATTGCAGCTCGATGCTAAGAAAAGTCCGCTGGCTCTTCTGGCGCAGACGTGCTCTCAGATCGGCAAACCGGACCCGCCGCCTTCCTCCAAATTGTCCTCCGTGACGTCCAATGGATCTAGCGAGAAGGAATCTAAATCCGGCCCTCTGAAAATGAGCGACATCGGCGTGGATGACAAGTCCAGCTTCAAGCCGTACTCCAAGCCTTCGGACAAGAAGGACTCGTCTTCGGGCGTCTCGAGCGGAGAGAAGTCTGGTTTCCGAGTGCCGAGCGCCACCTGCCAGCCGTTCACGCCACGGACGGGCAGCCCCAACTCCACTACCTCCGCGTCCCCGATGCCGTCCGAGGGCAAATGCGGCGACAGGGATGAAAAGAAAGAGTCCGACTGCAACAAAAACGGCGCCGCGGACGGCCCCGGCTCCGCTGGCCACGGCAGGATAAGCGCGAGCTGCGGTGGAATTAACGCGGAGGTCAACCAGCACCAGGAGACGACGGCTGGCTCCAAAACCTCCTGCTCGGACTCCGCGTCGGTGACTTCCGTGTCCTCCGCGTCCGTGCTCGGCTCGGGACTCGTGGCGCCGGTTTCTCCGTACAAGCCGGGGCAGACCGTTTTCCCGCTGCCTCCGGCCGGTATGTCCTACCCGGGCAGCTTGGCGGGGGCCTACGCCGGTTACCCTCAGCACTTCCTGTCCCACGGAGGGGGCCTGGTCAACGCGCAGCTGGCCAGTTCGCTGGGCTGCAGCAAGGCTGGAAGCAGCCCCCTGGCCGGGGCCTCTCCGCCGTCCATCATGTCGGCCAGCCTTTGCAGAGACCCTTACTGCCTCAGTTACCACTGTGCCAGCCACTTGGCGGGCGCGGCCAGCGCCTCCTGCACGCACGAGTCCGCGGCCGCAGCTGCCGCGAACGCGCTCAAGTCCAGCTACCCGCTAATGTACCCCACGCACCACATCCACGGCGTGCACTCCTCGGCGCCGTCGTTTAGCGGACACCCGCTGTACCCGTACGGGTTCATGCTCCCCAATGACCCTCTGCCCCACGTTTGCAACTGGGTGTCCGCAAACGGACCGTGCGACAAGCGTTTCTCCTCGTCAGAAGAGCTCCTGAATCACCTGAGGACTCACACGGCGTTCACCGGGGCGGAGAAGTTGATTTCCGGCTATCCGGGGTCTTCGTCTCTGGCCAGCGCCGCCGCGGCGGCCATGGCCTGCCACATGCACATGCCGCCGTCAGGTGGCCCCGGGAGCCCCGGGACATTGGCTCTGAGGAGCCCGCATCACGCGTTAGGACTCAGCAGCCGCTACCACCCGTACTCCAAAAGCCCCCTGCAAAGCCCCGGCGGCCCGGTCCCCATGCCCGCTGCCACCGGCCCTTATTACTCCCCGTATGCGCTGTACGGCCAGAGACTCACCACAGCATCGGCGCTTGGATACCAGTGAGGAGCAGAATTGACTTTGAAGAGTTTATAGTTCTACGAATGCAAATATAAAAATTAAAAAAAAATAAAAAGTTTTATATTAACAGCGCTAAACGTATGGGCGGGATCCGTGGACTTCAACTGTATTTATTTATATGTCGGCTTAAAAACAGGCGATGATAGCTGCAAATGGAAAATATTTGAGCAACTCGAAAAGTGCATTATGTTGAAACTGAACTCTATAGGAAAAATGGAAACACACACACATGTTAGAGTACTAATTAACATAGGGATCTTCATTTTGATGTTAATTTGAATTTGCTGATTGTATTTGTTCTTATTTAATGTCTCATTGAGAAGGAAATAATTTACATGCATGTTTGGTTCTTAAATTTCGGAAATTGTCCACATTGAAATTGCCGTTATTTTTCAGGTGTACACCTTGGAAAGAGAATTGGTATTTTTTTGTATGTATTCTGGAAAAAAATAAGAAACAATTCTGTTCCATATCTCCGTGTGCCTCATTTTCTGAACTATTATTCAGTGTCAAATACTAATTGAGTTTATATTCCACTTTCAGTCTATAAAATCGGTTTTATAAGTGAATGGGTTTAAGAACGCTTCATTGATCATTTCCGGCAACATGGCCTATATATTTTCCTGTCAATTTATTGCACTCTCATCAAATGTCATTTTAGCAAATTGCTAAAATCGTCTTCATCTTTCTTTCTCTCCATTATAATTTGTATGCTAAATAAATGAAAAGCTTTAAGAGGGTTTACTTCGATCAGAGCACGTGTTAAAAAACTAAATTAAATGCAACTTGAACTTTGTGTGTGTGAGAGGGACTGTGTGTGTGTGTGTGTGTGCGTGTGTGTGTGTGTGTGTGTGCGTACACAGTAAATCGGGCTGTGATCAAATCATTTACTAGTTGGTGAAGTTTGTTAATGTTTTATTTGTAGAGAACAAAGTTGGATTATGACGGAGTTTAAAAAAGAGATGCAACGTTTTATAATCTTGACGTTGACTTGAATAGTTTTCTGCCTTACAGGTTTAATGCTATAGACATTTTACAAGCGTCAGAGGGACATTTCATTTCTGCTGAAGCGAGCCTCTAATGCTCACACCAAGTTATTTGGACGTGGAGGCCATTCTTTTCTCTCTTTTTTTTCTTAAATATTTTAAACAGGTGTAGGCTATTTTCCATCATTACCAGGATGTCATCATTTAGTTTCCATCTGATAATCTCACCCACCTGTAAATCGTAATGTACACAGGACTACATGTCATTAAAAAAATGATTGTGCAAAGTTGTGGGATTTTCGTGAAGGAGCACTCGGGAAACTTGGTTTGGCTTTGAAAAAAACGCATATAAATTAATATTTAAAAATAAAAACAGCATCATACATAAACTACAACTAGATTTTTGTATAATATGTCGGTGCCTTTTTTTCCCTTTTCCTCGCAGAGCGACGTGTTGTTAGATTTGTTTCTGTAAAATAATAAGCAAAACCAGCTTCATATTTGAATACAGTAATTGTTTTTTCAATATATGTATTCAAAAAAATACATCATTCACACAGGCAATATACATTATCCGTAATGTTTGACTTTAGACATTTATGGCATTGCGATAAAAAAAAAGGTTTATTGAATTTCCTATTTATCCTTGCGACCTCTATCTTTGCGATGGTTGACTCTAAACAACCTTAATTTAGTCTTTCCGTTGTCCAGGGCGCCCCGCTGATCCCGCGGTGTTAGTTATTATTTATTTAGAAATACGTCGTTGTCCCTCGTCCATCGCACATCGCTTATTCAGATGAAACAAACTCCTCACGGACTGAATAAGGCCCACACGCGCCCTAAACTGATGTAATGACGGTGAAAGGAAGCAATTTCCATTTCTACCCACATCATGGTGGCTGTGCTCGGAGGGTCCCGGTGGAAAGCAATTTATCATGTGCCCCTCCTCCTGGCCTTGTCACTGGAGGAACAGGCAGGCACATGTGTGCATGAATTACCCACCCTCCCACCTTCCCAGTCCACCCTCCCTCTCTCCTGGTGGAGATTTGACACAGAAGGGGGGAGAGAGAGAGAGAGAGAGAGAGAGAGAGAGAGAGAGAGAGAGAACATGGGGTTATTAGAGTCTGCAGGAGTATTAAAGTGCATATTCACCGTGTCCATCAAGACCTAAAAGTGCTGAGATGTGCACGCAACTCCGCAGAACAAAAGCACGCAACCAGAGCACTTTGGGGGAAATTTAGAGATTGAGTCATTTACATATAATAAGAAATTATCTATTAGGGGAAAAAAAAGTGAAATGGTGTGGATTTTGGGGATTACATTGTAAGAGCCATTATTCGAGAACAGAGGTGTGGTTTAGGCCAGAATCTAAGAATTGTGAACACGCTGCCATGGAGAAGTCATGAAGTTTACTCTATAACTTTTAAGTGTTAGAGAGTGTGAAGACACCGTGACGGCAATTGCGTGTGATTATAACAAAGAGGACATTTGATTCCATCTTTTCTTGAGATTGTAAAGACACATTTTCATTCCCTAATCAAAACGGCTGCTCATTCCATTCCTCCCCCCCCCCACCCCCCCCGCCTGTTAACCCCACTGAGGTTCTGAGAAATGCACATCCATCTCAGCTGCAATCCAACATGACAATACCCAGTCACTGAATTTCTTACCTAAAAGTCTACTCCACAAACCCTGCATCTAAAGAAAAGAATGCACGCGCTGGGACCCAAAGCAGCCATTTTGGATTCTTTGGAGATACTTGTATCCTAAGAGAGCGAGAGAGACACGGCAGGAAACCTGGCAGGACATCTTGGGGGGTGACTCAGACACACACACACACACCTAACCCCATATTCAACGCTATACTGAATTAGCCCCACTGAAGGTTGTCATTAGTGGGTGTGGCTCGACATAAAGACTCACCGTCGTCTGCAGTGGCAAAAGTCCACAGTTTGTGGAACAGCTGTGTCAATAAGGGGGAAGCTACTGTGATGTCCCCCCCCCCCCCCACGCAGGACATAATTCATAGAGCGATTATTGTCTTTTATGAATGTGCGGCTGATTTTTTTTAAACTGCGATTACAATAGAAAAGCTCTCAGTGATGGGGGGGGGGGACCTATCAATAATGGCTCTGTTTGCACCATTTACTTTACAGGCACTTGATACTTATTACTTGCAGTTATGTTTTACAAGTATAGACTGTTACTTTTCAAATACATTTTGATTACTAATCCCCTTACGTACCCCAGAGGAGGGTCTTTGCTGCCATCTCTACTGTACATCCCCCATGCATGTGTCAACTACGCCTTCGCTCTCCAATTGCAGCAAAAGGCGTCATGTTATCTGGAACGCAGACTGTCATTATCTCAGTGTGTGATTTATGGTGTCACGGTAGCTGGAGGTGTCCACAGCTTTTGTGATTGAAGTAACGAAGCCATAAAGTGAGCTGCAGGAAACAAAGTGGGGACTCGGCGGCCGTAACCAGATCTTCCTCTTTGAGCAAAGCCGTTCTAAATCTGGCGATTATCCAGGAGACAAAAAAAAAAAAAGAGGGAATCAACACTGTTGTTGGCCATATGCATCAGCGCGAAAGCACCCTTTTCTGACAGATTTATTCGAGAATGTAGTCTCCCACTGAGCTGTAATAGAGGTAATTTGGATCCGAGTCAGACGGGAATACCCTGCCCGCTCTTCTACATGTGGTTACCCTCCTCACTCATTTACAAATGTAAAGTGCTCATCCAGGTGATGCGAGAGAAGTGGCAGTGTTGTATGTGTATCAGATCTGGAACCAGCGAGGGAGGCACTCTGTTGTGCTCAGACAGCCTGAATGAGGTCATTTCTGTCTGCTGTGGGATCACCGGTGCGCTAGTGGGGTTTTAGTGCTCGGATAATTTGCCCATTTTTGGATTCTGACAAAGAATATTTTATGGAAATGCCCCCCCCCCCCCCCCCCTTGTTCCAGGCACCTTAATGGAGTATGTTGGAGAGCTGATGAGGTTGTTGTCTGTCACAGATAAACGTGAAAAGCAGAGAAAATGTCAGGGATGAGCTGAACTAGCAAAAGGGCTTTTTGCCTTTTATTTGAAATCAGCATTGCCTGAGCGGTCCACCATTGAGGCGTCACGGCACGCAATCACAAGGGTTATTCTGATTGTTTGAAGCTGTGCGAATACAATACAAGACATTGTGCAGCTTGTGTCTTTGTGTAGCCGCGCAGCGGTTTATCAAAGACTGAGCCATCGCACTTAATTTTTTTTTTTTTTAGAAAAAAGGCATTGCCTTTCAGAGTTTTTTTTTTGACAGGTCGAGGTTTCAGCGCTCCGCATAATTGCCGCCTTGTGGCGTCCTCTCTCCCTTCTGCGACTAAATCCTCATCTCGTGTCGGCGGCCTTACATGACAGCACGAGCACATGATGTCAGTTCCATGGGCGTGGGGCACCAATTACAATGACTCACATGCTTACTCACTACATAAACCTTGTTCTGCTGTTGTATTGGATGACAATATAGGGGTTGGTCAATAGGCTTCAGTTGGAATTTTCTTCAAGGGAAAATCCACAACATGCACTGGTGGGAAAAAAAAAGATTTAATAAATAAAGTGATGACATTTTGTAAAACAAAGGTTATTGGTTATTACATTTAGATATATGTATATATTATAGACTTGGGATAGGGCTGAATGGGACAAATCATAAATAATTTATAATAAATAAATAACACTGACCTGGTTAGTAGGCTGTGAAATAATATATAATATGTCTGTGCTGGCAGTGTTGATTGTAAGAGAATATAAATATGTTGAAATTGACAAAGTTGATCTGGCATCACTCGTCCTTCACCGCCTCAGTAAAAATCTCACAAACACATGAAAAACACAGGCCCGAAGCAGCCTCATTCACATCTGGAAATATTTGCATACTGGTTTATAGAGGACAAAACAAGCTATGACAAAGCACGACAAGAAAGCCATAAAGTCACTCTGGGCAGTTTCCATTTTAAAGAAATGCAGATTTGTACATGCTATATGGGACATTATGTTTTTTTTCCCCAAACACAAAGCCACATAACAAGGCTGAAGGAAAAAATAGTCACCGAAGTATCATGTATTGCTGGTGGCCCATTTTGACGGACAGGGCTGTATAGCCACAGACTTTGAGGAAGGGCTTGACTATTTGGCTTCATGACTTTTTTTTTTAATAGAGAATCTTGCTCCACAGGTGTCGTTGTTGCTTGACCCACATTAATCCCAAATGCAGCAAGTTCAGGCCCGTTCTAGAAGGGATTTCAAATAAATAAATAAAAAAATCACACACGGAAGTGGGCGTAGATTGAGCTAAGTGGATACAGGCAAAAGTTACACTTAAAAGGCTTCATCCTGTTCTTGCCATTTGACACACGTGGGGTTTGGTCAGATTGATCATCGGTGGCGTGGGTTGGCTCAAGTGTCTGCCGTGATATACTGAGGTTGGCATATTTTTCCAGCAAATGCCACCTTCTCTGCACAGCAAACACAACCGAGTGTTATCAGGAGACCTATTGGTCATATTAAAAATATGACTCAACAAAGGAACGTGATTATAACATTAAAAGCTTCTCTTATCAAGCCAGTTCCGTATTAAAGGGTAACTGTTTCTTTCAAATGAAAAACTGTCAAGGAGTATACACACAGTTGCCTTTGTGTTTCCCTGCATCTCCACACATCTGTATTTGGAGAAACAGAACCCGTAAAGAACCACATGGGAGCATTAATATTTCCCTGTATAAAAGCAGAACTCCATAGGACCATTATCCAATTTAAGGAACCAATGAATACCAAGAACTTTCTGTATACACTCCACTGTGATTTTCTCCAGAGTATCCCGGCTGGAGCCAAGTGTGAA
This sequence comes from Pungitius pungitius, assembly GCF_949316345.1. Lineage (NCBI taxonomy): Eukaryota > Metazoa > Chordata > Actinopteri > Perciformes > Gasterosteidae > Pungitius > Pungitius pungitius. The sequence continues at coordinate 7,244,472 of NC_084912.1, read as the reverse complement.
AAACAGCAATATATAACACTTATGTGATTTATGAGGGCTATATTTATCACATTGATATAAACTATTCAACTATTACCAGCCTCCACATTACTCCAGCAATTCATTCATGTCAGCGGACCAAAAACAATTCCCTGCCCCGCAGCCCACCAAGCCCAAACCCAACTGCTCCTCTCTGTCTGGGACTTTCAATAGAGGCTTCTCCAAGGAAATAAGAGGAGAGGGGGACATCTCTCAAGTCATCCACATGCAGTAAGCGATGACGCTGCGATGTATCCCACATTGATCTAAGGCATTTGGGGGACCGAGCTTATTAAGAAGGGAGCGCAGTAGACTAATGGGCCTGACTGGGAGACAAATTGGGCCAGACACACAGCAACACAGCCCCAGGAAATATGGGAGCTCACATCACGTTTATTGCTTTAACGCATTTTAGTGTTAACTGAAGAATTGAACCTCAAATTACCTACAGCCCATTTGTTTTTCTCGGCTTTCTTTTGCCGTGCAGAAGCTGCAGTGAGTACATTGTTGGGGGCCATTTGCTGAGAAAGCTAAATTTATTTTAAAAAGTAGGCCAATTTATTTTGTAGGAGAGAAATACAAGGAAAGCTCTGTTCTATTTCCTTCCAGACAGTGCGATAAGGTGATTAGGAACTGCATATTCTTAGATGATGAGAACCTTTCTACAAAAAACCTCGGACAATAATGTAAAAATCTACAAATAATGTTGCGTTGATATTGAAGCAGTTATATCATGTTTGGATTAGGAGCTAACTGGTCTTGTTACTAAAATGTCTTGCTCCACACTGATAGTGCTGGACTGAATAAAATCACATTAGCCTCGTGTTGAGGGGTTCTGAGCGTGGTAATAAGACTCCTACATATCCATATGCAGAAGACCTGGGCTCCCAGGTCTTCTGCATATGGATATAGGTAGGGGGCTCCCAGGTCTTCTTTTCCTGTGGCTATTAAACAGAAATACAAAGAGTCAGACAGACGGTCTCATCTGCAGACCACATGACACAGGCTCTGCCCGTGAGACGTTCCCCCTCTTGTCTGTGGCAGTGGGCTTGGTGACACGTTGTTGAAATGGCATTTTAGGACTCCTGCACTGCTAATTTGATAAAAAACAAATTGGTTCCTGCAGAGAAAGGCACTCAAAATAACAAGCTAAAAAAATATCACACAAATATTCTACAGTATTTTTTTAAAAGTATACATTTGTGTGTGATGCTTGACGTGTGCTGGGGTTTGAATTCAGCGCACCGGTTTTGTTTTTCCTCCCCTACAACTCGACGTGACCCCAGCAGAGCTTTGTGAAAGCCGAAAGGGTCGATTGTCATTCGCTGAACTGCTCCCCCTATAGACAGGCAGCAGGCATGTGACACAACACACCGGCGCCTGGAGTGTGTTCGGATGTCAGAGTCAGTAATAGTTAATTTAATCCAAGCCATCAACCTTTAAGGTTAAACATTATGAGAGAAGGAGCACACACAGCTTACACATGCACACACTCCGCCCGCACACACGGTGTCAATCACACAATAAACAGATGGAACCTACTGAAAGTTTTAAGATAGAAAACTGTCACCGGGATGATTCTCACCACAAAGAAAGCGGGAAAGACAAGTGAAGGGATCTTTTGAAACCTAAGGTAAATAAGAGGAATCAGGCGTTGAACATCCAGGTAATAACTGATGTTATAACTCGGCATTTGCTCTGACATGCATTTGAGACAGGAACATTAAAAGATATCCACCATTTGACAGGTATCACAGTTCCCCCAGGCAAGAAGGATTCTCATTTTGATGAGTGTGTCAGTCACAGTGAAGTCTTTCGACAAGCCACATCTCAAGCACCGTTCAGGAATAACTCTTGCCTCAAAAAATTACAAATGGAATATTTGAATAGGTGTGCAAAAGAAAAAAAGTGATTATTGCTAAAATACAATATGTTTATTATTAATTTTGAATTTTTTTTTTCTTTCCTCGCTTAACCACTATTGCCACCAAACGCTTCATGTCAGAATTCCGTTTATTAATATTAATACGGAAAATTGTTTTTCCATCTGTGGTGCGCTGGAGAGTGACAGCCTCATGTTTGGAAATAATGTAAAAAAAAAAAAAGTGTAGGGCACGGATTTTAAAACAATGCAAAAGCCACCGCTTCAAGTGTACACGAGCAGCAGGGCAATTGCACAAATCATTGTGCACAAAACAGATCATTCATAATGAACTAGTCCTGACTGATGCTGACAGGGCCGTGGAGAGATGGCCGACAACGCGGCGCTTTAAATGCCACGCTCAGCGCCAAGTGTGAACAGTCGCTCTGTGTGCATTTTTTCACGCCGGCATGTGCCAATGTTCGGTATATGACACTCACTCCGATTCACTGCCTTCTCCCAGCTAGATCACGCACAGGGATGGGACTCCTTTGTGCTTTCAATGGTTGTTGTGGAGACCTGCGCCGCCTTTTCAAACGTTCCCGAAAAGGGAAAGGGAAGTGGCCGCACGCCTGGCTGGACGGGAGACCTCTCCGCACTGATTAATAAGCCGCGCAGTACTTCACCGCAAACAGGGTGTCATGAAATAACCGGGGAGGCAGCTGAATGCGCTTTTCTCATTGGGCCTCAGTCCAGAGCTCCACAGGTGATACGAGGGATCTGATGTAGTGCTCATAAAATAAAGATCTGTTTTCAATTTTGATGTGATTTACCCTCCGTGTTCACATGGGAGCCCCATTATGAATATTGGATGCAATGGGGTTTTTTTTTTCTCTTTGGCAAATATTTGTGTTCGTCGGTCTTAGTGCTCGTTCAGAGAAACACAGTGTTGGTTCTTGGTGGCAGGCAAATCTTTAGTATGCAAACAAAGCCAAAGAATATCATTCATTACAATGACATTCAAACTTCATTTCATGGATGCCGCCAATCAAAAGGCATCTTTGTTAAGTTATTCTCTGTCAATATTTAATATCTCGGGCAGTTCATTGAATTCTGTGAAGGCAGGCTTGATACGCAAGCGATCAATCATCCAAGTGTTTATTTTAGAGCACCTGTTGATTATGCTCTCCGATGGCAAGTGAGCCGCCCATTTGCTTGATGAATGTACACTTGCTCAACTCACAATTCAGCCGTCGCGAGGCGCCGCCCCCCCAGCTGCCACTGGGTCAAGCTGTTGGAGCTACCGCGCGGCCAACGTGGTCCCTAATGGCACTGGATAAATATTATCAAACATTTTGGGAAAAACTAAATAGCGCTTTCAGGGAGAAGCAGATTGAAAGGTTCTGCCTTTACATGCAAATTGAAGGACGTATACAGGATGTCGAACTGATTTAACGGGTGTAAAATGTTGAAAAATCCACCGGCGAAACTAAAAATGAAGTTACAGCACCGCCCGGTAGGAAGGAATTTATTCACCTTACAATCATCAAAAAGCAAAGCAAGCGGGTTGATGCTACACTAGGATTAGCCAGTCAGAGTTCGAGGCTCAGAACCTATCAATTGCTAATGCTATTTATTTCCTTCACCTTTGGACGTAAGGTTTAGAACATTCTCACAAACCTTTAGTTCTCATACAGTTTGTTTGTGTGTGTGTGTGTGTCAGCGTGATGATTGTTGCACACGGATCGTCATACACTTCAGGCAAATATTTTATCACACGAGTGCCGAGGGGATGTGGTCTTATTGGCCGCAGTCTTTGGCCCAGCTTGTGTCTACCCAGGGTTCGGTGACATAAAAATGTCCGAGAGCCGCTGCTTCAGACAGTCCAAAACTGCAGGGAGCCCGCCAGCATCTTTCCAGTTCAGAGCTCAACGCGGCCCAGCGTGGTCTCGACAGGTTGAGTGCCTGCATGCTTTCACTCCGAGGCGAACAATATCCCCTTGTTCCTGGCGAAAAAAAGAAAAAAAGAACCAAGGTGACAGCTGTGAAGGAATATGAAGATGATGGGGAAGTCAACCATGTGAGATGCAAAATGCTTCCCTCCCTTCTCAAATCGTGTGAACTTCAAAGCTTTAATTGTTAATTTGATCCATGGGCTGTGTGATACACTGCCTGGTGATAAAGTGCTCCGCTGTCTGTCAGGAGTTCAACGTGTTCCCTCTGGAGCACAGAGACTGCTGATTTCATTTTAGGCATCTTTTCAGCCAGGAAGGCGACTCCAAACCTTTTTTGATACGTTACAATTTAACATCGTTAAAACGCTCAATCACCCTTTTAATCATATACAGGATAATAAACTTGTTGTCCCTGTCAATAAGGTTAGTATCAATATCAAGTTTTGTAATATTAGGTTGTATTATTCACTGTGATGATGGTGTTTCTACACTTATTCCACAAAGCAACATGTCAGGACTTAATAAGGACTGCCAGAGGTCTAAAGATGTTTCTCTTCTCAGGTGAAATAGACATTAAAACCCAGTGCAGCCTTTGTGCATATATCGCAAAACAATACACACAATTATCCTTGCGTTTCCTCAGGGCTTTTCTGGAATATATCCATCTCATCTGTTCAGATAAATGTGCTTATTGAAAACAATCTGACTGAATTTCCCTTCAGCCGGCCTGGTGGCCGAGTCGCTTCGGAGTGAAAATCTGGCTCTCGGCCACAAAAAGTCTATCGTTTGAGTATCACATGGTTAGTGGTGTTTCCTACGGCTATATTTATGTACTCTAACTGTATCCCCTTTCATTGAAACCCTGACCAGTGGGCTATTTGTCTCCATAAGAGAGTGCCATTTACAAGAAGCCATGCTGGGGTGGGACCCTGAACCGAAGACTTGTTAATAGCACACATCCACTTCTCACCAGATGCTGTCCAGAACAAACCAACACATATCGAGAGCAACGTCAAAACCAATTTTCTCTGAACGCTGGACCACAGTGTTGAACTTTAAATGAGTTTTACTGTAACTTGCATGTTATTTGTATTCTTTTTTTTTTTCATCTGACACCACGATACAGTAAATTGGAGATGGTGACGGCAGCTTTTAACATTTGGTCCCGAGGAATTTTTGTATATGCATCTCATTTTGGCAGTGCAAGATCTTCTCTGGAAACAAGGACAATGAAGCTAACAGCTAAATAAACTGCCCTACAGTCATGTACGCTTTTTGCTTTTTGACCAGCGTTGTTGCCCACAGCGATAATGTCTGTTTATCGGTGTATGCAAAGTGCGGTAGCAGATGTTGAAATGGAAATTCAATGGTGAATTTCTTTACTTCTTTGTCATCCTTTTCATTTTATTTGTCATATATTGATCGGATTTCGGAGGTTTTAGTCTTCACCCTGTACCAATGTGAATTTATTTTATCATGTGGGAACACGTCGTTACTTTCACCCTCAGTAGATGAGCTCCCGACCCATTAGGAGATGACACATTTTCTCAAATATGTGCGACACATACTGTAAATTGGAAATCTTTTAAGATTCACAGAGGCCATTGAGGGCAATCACGGAAAGACGCTATACATGCCATTCCTCACTACTTGGATCAATTTAGAAAGTCTGTGTCTTGACGTAATTACCCCCCCATTTACAAAGAAAAGAGATTTATTAAAATTCTGATTGCAGGTTATGGGCCCTGATGACGGCAAAAGAAATATGCAGAATTAACCGCTGGCTTTTACAGCCAGATTTCAGTAATAGTTGTGGGGTATTGCGGTGAGTTAGCAGTTATAAACCTGTCCTCCATATAAATTCCTTAATCAGGAGATCCCAGTGGTTATATAAATTGAGCCTCTCATTCGCCTTCAATGGCCTGTGTGTGCATATAAAACCACAACGGCCATCATACACTTTGCAGGAAAAGGGGGCAGCCATTGCTGTTTACAGAGTTGTGGGGGGGGGGGGGGGGGGGGGCAAATGGACGACTTTTTGCATGCTCAATCAACTGTGAAGTGTCCATTTAATCATCCCCAGAAACCCTCTTGGTTTATGTGTGCTGCAGCACAGATTTACATTTCAAAACACCCCCTATATTAATCATTACTTCATCACGCCTTCCAACTGACAAGGAGCATAAACCACCTCAGTGTGCTGCCCTGTCGACTAATGTGTGTATGTTTCTGTCTAGGAACATGTGTGCATGCGTATTTGAACGTATGTGAGCACTTTGAATGCGTCTGCGTGTGCGGGAGGAGGTGGGTCGGTGTGAGCGGAAAAACCTGCCCTTTGATTCACTCACCACTCAGTGTGTCCAGCAGAAATATGGAGTTTTAGTGGCACGATTGCATTTTTTTTTTTTTTTTTTTTTGTCCTTTGAGATTTTCAAAATACAACTGTTTGGGGTCGAGGAAGCCGAATGGGAGTCGCTCATGTGTACTTTTTCTTCTCATGAGGAAATCGGAGTGATGGATGTTATTTTTTGCAGGAAACGGCATCAGTGAAAATGTCACATACTAACGTGTTTTTTCAAGGGTGAACTAGCTTTAAAAATAGCAAGCGTTCAGTTTCAGACTTTTGGATAAAACGCCGAGCTCCAACGAAACGGCCGAAGAAAAATGTTGAGGTCAGATTTTGAGCTCATTGCAAAATAAAACAAATACATGCCGCTCCGCCCTTAGAAAAAGACAACAATGATTTACACATACAGTAAGCGGGAGTTCCTTGGCACAGCCAGTCTACCTGCCGCCGTAATGAAATTCAGAACGTTTCACCATCAACAATGAATCCTTCATAAAATGGTGAAGTACGAGTTTATCACGCTGGATGAGAAGCATGTTACATTTGCCACTTTAAACAAGACGAATGAGTCACTCAGTCATTTACATTCTCATACATTTTTATGACTCCGCCACGAAGTGAATTTGATCTATCGGTAACAAGATAAATGATGGGCATAAAGCTTTGGCAGATCTTTCATTCGATGCCAGTATTGTGCTTTCACATGACGCACCGTCTGTCTCCACAACCTCGTGCTCGAATAGTTGAAGAGGAAGAAACAAAACAGCAACCTTCTCGTTTTCCTTACAGAAGTCTGCACATCTGACATTAAGGTTGACCTCCCCAGCTGCACAAAGCCACGCTTTGTTCGACGCGTTTGATGGAGACGTTTAGCCAACCGTCGAGCGGGAGCACGGAAAGCAGCCAGAAACCTGCCTCCACAGTTGCCAGCGCCTTTCAGAAGAAGAAGTTTTCCTTCGCAGCGATGCGCGTGCACATGTGAGAATGGGAGTTCCAGCGGCACGGAAACAGGAGTTGGGTCGCGGGAAATATCCCCCCCCCCCCCCCCCCCGTCGAAGAGTGATGGAGGGCCGGTGAATGGAGCTGTCCGAGGGATCAGAGCGATGGAAGAAGACGTCGTGTCTGCTACCTCTCTATCCATGTCCTTCGCCTCCTGCTCCCTCTCATTCTTAAGCTTTTTTTTTCTTTTTCTTTTAGACGTTCTGTGAGCTGGTTTGGGAGTAACCATTGGAAATGTCAACAGACAGATCCGTCTCTGTGTGTCACGTAGATGAACCTCGTAGATTTATGGCGGTTGGATTAAAAATGTTGCCGTCATAACGCCGTAGATGGATCCTTGCAGAGTTTTCAGTAACTCTTCTTTGTAATTTGAAAACAGTCCAGGCCCGTTCAGTCCGTGGTGAGCGAGGGCATTGCAGCGCAGACATAACGATGTATCGTCTAGTCCGGGCAAAATGACAATTTTATTTCTCACCTCCACTTTCACCGCAAAGCGTTACCAGCTCACTTTTCGCCGTGGCAACTTGATTGAACCTTACGGGCCATCAAGTCAACCGGCAGGTGAGTTAGCCGCGGAGAACGTCAACTCCATCCTCCTGCGCTGATGTCGTTGACGGATCACATGCCGAGAAGCACTGACAAGCAGCACCTAAGCATTTCACTACGAGTTAATATTTGATAGGCGAAGCACGAGGAAGGCCCGCTTGGAACAGAAACAGGAAAACAACAGTTGGCCTTTGCTCGGGTATCTACGCCAGGGGCCTGTAAGTTACACCCATGGCCACCAGAGGCGGGGAGAGAAATAGAGAGGGAGGGGGGAGAGCTCCATCATGGAAAAGGGAGCTCCTGTCTGCCGCAGCGGTCCGGGGACAAAGCTGAGAGCTCCCAGACGCCCTGTATGATTAATGACTTACGGCCACGCGGTGTGGAAGCCTGGTAATTAGCTACAGGCTGATTAAAGACAAGTAAACTTCTGCTGATAACCCGATTCTGTTTCTCCCGAGCGCTGACACTGGCATGTGGAAGCTCTTACTGCCGGGGTTGCAAGAAACAGACCAACGTTGAGTATGATGAATGTAGTCTCCAACAGGCGTATACAGGCTCTAATTTAAAACTATTTAGCGTGTGACATATTGGCATTGTGCTCTCTCTGTCTCCCTCCGTTCATGTTTGTGGTGTGCTGTGGCGTCCAAGTTTCAGGGGGCTGTTGTTTGGAGTCTGCGCCTGGCAGATTCATGAATAAAGTTCTGTGCTGGCTCGCTTTTCTTTGCACCGCCCCCCCCCCCCCCCCTCCCCCCACCACATTCATTTTTCTATAACAGCGAACAAGGAGAACGGCAGGCTGCCTCGAGAGTTTGTCAACAACCAGACTTTACAGTTCGGGGCATTCCAGAAGCAGACAGGGAAGGTAAAACTGGGCCAGAAAGTGGACACAACATTACACTGGATTTGCCTTTATGAGACAAAAAATGTAAGCAGGAGTCAGCTTAGGCATGACAAGGACGAAAAGGGCTCCAGGCATACCGGGCAGCCAAGACGACCCACACAAGCGTCCAAAGTCTCGTCCCTGTATGTTCAAGAGGTGGGACTATTCCCTTAAATTAAACAGATGGAGCAAAAGAATAATGTAAAGCAGCATTTAAAAAAAAAAAAAAACGGATGTCAGTTATTTTGCAGTTTTGGCTCAGAGTTCCACGGATACTGAAATTAGTGTCAGTGTTACTTAACAAATAATGTGCACTGTCACCATCCTACTCTCGAGGGAATATAATAACAGAATGCTATGCAGAAGTGCAGAGCAATGGACAGATTGCTGCACGTCCAACGGCGCAACCCAATTCGTCCGCTCCGAGGAAAGAACGCGCTCTACTTGAAATCAAGAAACAGGATTGTTGGTGTGCGCGTACGTGCGTGCACACCTGTTTGTGCGTCTGCCTGGGTGTCTGCTAGGGGAAAGGACGGTGCCACGGGGCAGCCGCATGTGTGCCGAGATGAAACGCCCCGGCCACCCACCCCTCTCCTTTTATCACCCCTCTCGTAATTAGGTTGGTTAACATACTGCCGTGTATGCAGTCATATTGACTGGGGGCTTAATCATATTAGTATTGAGTTCCCGTCCCTGCTGGCCCCCCCAGGTGACACTTGCAAAGACCAGAGTTATGGCCCTGACCCACGGGAGGAAATTAGCTGTAGACACAAGTTTGTTCTTGTTCTCCACCCTCAATGTGAAAATATTTAGCAGGCAGGGCGGGCGACAACACTGTGAGGAATGGAAAGGGGAAGCGCGGCGTTCGACGTGGAGCACCAGTCGAACCCATGAAAAATGCAGGAAGCGCGGAGAGAGGCACGGCGTGTGTTAGTTTGGTTGGCAGGCCATTAGGCCTGATAGACATTTCACTTACCAAAGTCAAATATAACAGTTCTAGCATTCATTAATATGAGGAAGGGTCTGGGGAATCAAACCCACCATCTGGTTAAGACGACAGGATAATCTACAACTCATGATTAGGTCTAAGGAGTGGAATTTCACTTTAATCTTTTTCAGGGCTTGAAATTTCCATCTGCACTGTGCAGCACATCATTTTTCTTCAAGACAAATGTGCTGTTTTTCATGTTCCAAAATTAGATCAGAAGAAAACGATTAATCATGTCGTGGCCTGGGAAAGGAAACAAAGATCTGATTTTCCTCTCTCTCCCCTCTCTCTCGATGCACCCACGCCCCTCCCCTTTCCTCAGCTCTTCCTTTTCTTCCCCTGTAGCCTCCGCCTGTCTCCTCTGTAACACCTCCCTCCTCCTCCTCCTCCTGCCTGTATATCTCTTATCCCCTGCTCCCCTTTTGCTGTATTTCAAACCAGGTTTCTGGACAGCGTTCCTGGGGCGCCTCTTCCTCACATTTGTTTCGCGTGAGACGGAGCCACTTTTCTCTTCATCACTCCGCACTGACCTCTGTGGAAAAGCCACGCAGACCCGGATTGATACAGGAAAAAAAAAGAAGAATCTTGAATTAGCATAGCCCGTTCTCCTCTACCCTACCTATGGCGGGCGAACAACAGACGGCGGCTTGCTTGTATGTGACACCGCGAACCAATTCTAAAACCGAGGAGAGTGCAAGTCACCGGGACTGCAAATTAGTGAGGCCACACAACTGTCAGGTGCTGGCCTCCGCTGACAGTTGTAGCCCATTACGGGAACATTGATGTTTTCACAGTGTGACAAAAAGGAATCCTCTCCCTCTCCCCCACCCCCCACCCCCCTCCACTCCTTACAGAGGACCTGTCTGTCAGCCAGCTCTCAAGTCATAACAAATCACTGGCACTCAGCTGAGGCTGAGCATTGGGAGCGTCAGGGGAAGATAAATGACCTGCAGGCCTTTGAAGTGCTTTGGCAGTTCAGATGGCTCGGCGGCGCTGACAGAGAAATATACACAACAGCGTAACCAATAATGAGAACATTAAACATTCCTGGCTCGTGACAGGCTGACAGAAAAGCCCAGCCTGGCATCAATCATCTTCCGAGGCATAACCTTGACAATTAGTCTCCTCCCAGCCTCTAGCTCTCACCCTGCGCTCTCCAGACTCCAATACCCAGACTGCACTAGCTGCCAGGCTCAGGGAAGGATGGGGGGCGAAGATGACAGCGGCAAGGTGGGATAAGAACGAGGGCCACAAATAGTGGAACAAGACAGATTCCCCATCTGTATATGGAGGTGACAGCGGATTCGGGGCCCAGACATCCAAACATACGGAGGTGTCACATTGTGTACGTGTTGCCACCCTGGTGACATCACAGCCAGGGCGGCGGTGACCACTGCCTTCTGCCGCTCTCCCTTCCCCCCACATTCACTGTCTCCTGCCGCTCATTCTTCAAACAATAAGACAACATTCTGAGGCTCTAATACACATAGGGTAGCAGTATATTTGTGGATGTACTCTATAAGTTAGGCATTACAAAAGGTAAGCGCCAATACATACTACATATTTGGTCTCAAGCATTGGGTGACAATTTTTTTTTGTGTAAGCTAGCTAGATACTATTATATTTATAAGATTTTAAAAATAAATTCCTTTTTTTAATGAATTTATTTGTATTTATTTAGTGCAGTAACCGTCAAAAGATGGATTTTCTCATTCAATTCAATGAGAAAGAGTGTCCAAACGTTTGACTGGTTACTTTTAATGTGAAAAGGAAACTGCAACACCATAAAGAAAATACATGTCTTTTAATAATAGGTGCACTCAAACAGCCGGCACGGCCTCATCCTTCAGCAATGCCACTATTCAGCAACAGAATCGCACTTGTGTTTCCTCTATTAGCCATCCGCATGTAAATCAACACAGACAAGCTGACCCCCGAAATGTTTATGTTCTCCAGTTTCAAGCACTTGCACACTGCCTTGGCCAAAAATGTTGTTGCCAAACCAAAAGAAATGATTTATGTGGAATGAAGACATTTCCCCTTTGACTAGCACATTTGTGAAAAAGGTATGTCAAGGATGTGAGGTGCCTGGTGCAGGCAACCTTTCAAGAGGAGTATTTTTTTACCCGCTTATTGAAAGAGCAATAAATATCTGGGCGACAGGGCCTTCTCATGGTTACAAAGCTTACCTGCAACTGAGCTGGATAATTAGCAGGCCCCTGAAGATGATGTATGACTTTCATTACCCTTTGGGACGGGGCAAACTAAATGAGGACACAGCTAATTGCCGTGCAAAGCAGTCTGGCATGATGGGGAAAAATGTAGTCCCTCTCTCTCTCTCTCTCCCCCTCCCCTCTCTCTCTCTCTCTGCTCTGTTGAAAAAAAAAAAAAAGAGGCCCTGTTGCAGTTTTGGGGCTGCGATCTCCCTCCCCTCCCTGCCTCGCTGTCCGCAGGAGTTCACCGACTGTCCATAAATCAGGAGCTGCTTACTGCCGGAACTACCCTGAGTCATCAACATGCAATAAGCGGAGTGACAGATTTCACCCAGACTTCACAACACCCCAAGTTCAAACAGTCTTGTTCTCCACTCTGCTTTCTTTCCTCTCTCACCTCCAACTGTCTGTCTCCCACCGCCTGTCTGCCACATCTTGAACTTCTTAGAAATCCAAAGCCATCCAGGCACGGCGAGGATGAAAAACAAAAGCTAGCATAATCACAAGATCTTCCTCTCTGCCAAACGTTGTGGGGGATGCGGAGCGGGAGAGGGCTGTGAGCGGAGTGGGTATGAAAAGTGTTTCCAGAAGTGGCCCTCTCAGGAGATCCAGTGGTGAAAGCTAATGTCTAAAATGGTGGGGTTAAGTATGTTGGCATCCGTTGCAGAGGCAACAGCCCGGCTCTCCCGCTGACATGCCAATTCAATTCCAGTAAGCCTCTCATTCATTATGGGACGGTGAGAGGGTTGGGTGGTGGTGGTGGTGGTGGTGGTGGTGTTCAGGGTTGGCACATTCGGTCAAAGTGAGAAGACTTGATCCTCAGTATACTCTTAGTGGGACTTCTGCATTAGCTCAAGTTTTAAAATAACGGATGACATCTTTGTAGTCAAGTGACCAATGGGATTACGGACCAATGGGAGGGCGTTCTGTTGACAAAGCCGGTGCAAAACCAGCTGTAAAAGCAAAACCTGGACAACACCTTTTTTTTTAGGCCTTTGCGATGACGCGTTAGCAAACATTCTCAAAAGATGTGGAGCGACGGCTGGATTCGCTCGAGTCCGACCCATTTCCGTTACCAGGGCTGGTGGTTACTGATGGAAATGGGAAGGGGGTTTCAATAAAGTAGATCCCAGCGGCCCGTTCAAAATGACGAATGCGTTGACCACCGGAGGCCCGAAACACGCCTTGAGCAGCTGCTCTGTCAGACGGGAGAAGAGCAACTCCTGTATCCGGTTACAGCGCACCAAAACAAACTGTGTTGTGGAGATGTGAGGATTCATCCTGTCACGGTGTTTAAACAAAAAGGACAAAAAAGAACAGAGTGTAATCCAACTCTTTAGTACTGAACTCAATGATTTGTGGCTTGTATTCTTCGTGACATCAAATGTGTTCGTGCACCCACTTTTGTCAACCCTGAGAAACAGCTTAAATAAAGAGACAATGAAAGAACACACACACGCACACACACAAAATATACATACATCATAGGAGTGCTGCTAATGCTGAAGAAATCTGGGTTTAAAATGATGAAAATCTGAAAGAAGTATAACATTAATGTAATACTAAGTTTTCTTATTACATCTATATCTTGATGGTTCCAGATGAGTTATTGTGAATACATTGTTCCAATAGTTCCAAGGTCAGTTCAGTTATATGAGGTCTGATTTACACGTATTGATTTGACACTTCCCCACTACTTTACCCACAATTAAGCTAATTTTCATAATTTTCCATTCTAATGGGGGTCAATCCCCACATAAGCACGCGCTGCCCTTTTCATCAGCAATGCCAAAGACCTATAAAATACAGAGAAGCAGCTCTATCACCAAATGATTTTGTCAGCTTATGAACTTAATTTACGTCAATTGAAGCGGCAATCCGGAGCCTATTAATTCCCTCTCACAGCAGCGAAGAAAGCTCTTTTTGAAAACTATTTCACCTTTCGCTAATGAAGCAACCGTTTCCCGCACTGCGCGTCAACCCCCTGAGAAGCGCCGAGGCTGACCTCGCGCAGACAAGCAAAGGCTTCTGAGCCGTCGGGAGGGGCCTTTGTTTATTCCCCTCAGACTTGAAAAGGTACGGCTGGGTTTCTAGATCAGTCCAGTGATGTGAGGGTGTGTCTGCTCGCTGCTGATGATCACACACACACACACACACACACACACACACGTCGAACCGGGGTGCTGTACCTGCTCCTACGTTTTCCCAAATTAATTTGCTTTTGATTTGATTTCGTTAAGTGGAGTGCGTAACTATTTTAGGCGGCGTGACATTTTAAGGGCTTCACCAAAGACAATGACGCTTGGATGATTGTGTTCGCGTTGCAAGAGAACAAAGCGCTTCTTTAACTATGCAAACAAGTTGATGATTCCTCGGTTTCCCGGAGCCGTTTTATTTGTTCTATTGATTCCAACTTGGTCTTCTCATCCACACCCACAGACATCAAATCCCATTACGCACGGATCTGTCAGAAATCATCAGATCTAGTTTTGTATTTGTACTGCAAATGGGTGAACTCCAAGTGCTGGTTGAATTCCTGGTTGTCCTGGATGAGCTGAGCGCAGCGGGAGGGGAGCAGGCCTCTTGTTTATCTCAAGGTGAGAATTGTTTTTGTTCTCACAATTCTCACAACATATCTCCCTTCGCGGCCTGCAGCTCCGAGGGGCACATATGAAGAGAAGGCGAATTATTCAGAATGAGACATCGCTCGCCAACTCTTATTTATTTTATGAGCGTGCTTTTCTTTCCTTTCCTTTTTTTTTGTCTGAAGAAATGAAGTCTTTTGGAGTCGCATCCCTCCAGTGGTACATTTCGTCCTACCAAAAGGTGAATAGTATGTTTTTGCCTCACAAACTTCTCCGGATTGTAGGTTTTATCTTCAGCTCTGAGTATACAATTTTTTTTTTTTATAAATGTATCTACATTTTCTATATCTAACTTTTATTTTACAAAGGTAGTCCCATTGGTATTCAACCCTCCCGGCCAAGTACAAGTTAAAAAAAAAGAGGCAAACTTTTTAACGTCTGAAATGTCTCTGCAGCTCACATCAAGATCAGGATCCAAAAACTTTGGAAGCCCTTTCATGAGTGTTTGAGTAATGATGAACATACTTTTTAGGGACCATCTATATAGCTACTGATGTTTTAGGAGGCTGTAGAAAACACGAATGAGGAGACCGTTCACGATAATGACCTTACAAAGAGAAATGTACCAGTGTGTTATTCTAATGTTTAATAGGCCAGAAAATGTGGAGTAGTTTTTTTTTAAGCCACATTTCCACCAGAAAGTAGAATGAGCCAGCGAACCAAACGTTGTTCAAATGAGAAATCCAGGAAAGAGTCACCGTTTCAAACTGCTTTGGGCCGGATTTAAAATACAAGTTTACTGGCTCCAACTTAAAGTAGGGCTGAATTCATAACAAAATATACACTATTGAAACAGATTGAGCGGCCCGTTTTATATTGTGAGACTTTTAATCTTGAGATATTTCATCCAAATTTAAAACATATGTTGGGTTAATATCAGTGCAAGCCCTTATGTTCCCAGACGTTCTGAGCCAGTAGATTTAATGATGCTTTGCTGAAGAAAAAAAAACAGCTACCTAACAAATCCTCTTGGGCTCATAACGCAAAACTGATGTTCCTGGTCAAATGTGAATGTTATTTTTGTACCCGACGCCACTGAACTTCAAATTTGGAAATTTTTCTATCAACATTTACATAACAAAGTGTTGCTTGACTGATATTGTATTCAAGAACATTTCCTCTTTCGTTTTTTAGCAATAAAGAAACGACAGGAATCCATTCCAGCCGGGCAGTCTGAGTCCAGACATGACTGGTAAAAAGGTAAAAAGGGAATGTTGTTTGCATGTTGCCCAAAAAACTCTGGGCCTGCTGCTGAAATAAAATGGGTGGAGTTTTAAATGAAATCTGACAAGCACCAATAAATCACACTAAATCATGAATCGATAACAAATGCATTCTAAATTATGAATAATGGCAAGGCAGTCATAAACTAACACAAGCACAACTCAGCGGGTCATTCATTTCATGGCAGCACAAAATAAACAGATACGTTTCTTTCAAAGCTCTAATGCGTTTCCCTCAAAACTCAAAGAACAGTCCATCTGCTTTGAATCATTTTTAAATTTCCCTTTCTGTCCTGTCCCCATTTGGTATTCCATAGAGACAGTCTAAAAAATATTTAATCCGACTCATTGCACATGCATTCAATTACCCATCAGACCTGCGCCTGGCCTCTCTCTCTCTCTCTCTCTCTCTCGAGTGTGATGCAAAATACTCCCAAACTGCACCTTCCACAAACTTTTTACTTGTTTTATTATCTGTGAGATGCTGGGAGTCATTCAGCTCGTGCTCTTGTGGATTTGGCCTTGGCTTTTGGTTTGATGTCTTCTGGCTGTGGCCCGGGAACACCTGCAACTACTCTGCTCTCCCTCTCTCTCTCTCTCCCTCTCTCTCTCTCCTGTTCTCTTTCCAGGCCGATCTATTAACTGGCTAAATGGCCCGGCAGATGTTCGCGGGCCAGCGAGGCGAATCCATTCCCGTCCTTCGCGACCGCCTGAGCGGCGATGCCGAGAGGATTTACACACGGAGCCGAGGACGACGACACATTTGAGTTCATTTATCACTGAATCATATTTAGGTAAACAATTCCACTGGGTGTCATCAGTGGTAACTGCATTTAAAAACTAACTATTTCCCATGAACCGGAACATGCTTGGCTTTGTTTAAGCAGTTGGAAGGAACAGAAGCTCCTCTGGGATCCAGATGTTAACCTTCTTGATTGCATTGTAGTTGACAGTGGAATCAGTTTAAGAGAGTGAATAACCTCAAACAAGATCATAATGGTGGTATCAAAGGAGGTTTTAAAATGTCAATTTTAAGTTCAGAAAATAAAAAACTATGGTTAATTGCCTCTCCCTTGAGAGTAAACATTACAATGGATTAATGTATTTTATTCACAGTTTGTTTTTTCTTTCTCAGTATGACAAATTCCATTCTATAGAACTGTGTGCTTTTACGTACTTTCATCCAATATCTAACTTACTGCAGGATTCATTTTTCCAACCTATTCAGGTTCCAGGGCATTTCGTCACACCTGTATGTCAAGTTGGGTTTGTGTCCCGTCTCCACGTTTGTTTTGTGACTTCCTGTTTTATTTTGGAAATGAACCCTCCTCTCGTTTCAGGTTCCTTGCCCTTCCTCACGTGTCACCCGTCGGATTGTGTCCACCTGTTCCCACACTTCCCTCATGTGTCCTCATAGTCTGCGTGTCCCCTTGTCCTGTGTGTCATGTCCTCACGTCTTGCACACCCGCCTCACGTTAGTATCAAGTCCAAGTCATAGTTCTGTCTGTCTCGAACCTCGTTATAGATTCCTGAGTCGGCCTTATGCCTTTTATTGCTCCAATTGGGATTGATTGTTTTCCTATTTCCTCGGTAAGAGAAATTTTGGTTTTGCGTTTTGCTTTTTTAACTATTCAGCTCTTCGAGTTAATTCAGAGCCTTTTTTTTATTTCCTTGTAGTTTAATACCTCCCTCGATAAGAGAGATTTTTGGTTTTGGCTTTTGCTACGTTGACTTTGCAGCTCTTGGAGTTAAATCAGAGCATTTCTAGTTTCTACTATGTTATTTTCTCCTTTCCTCGCTAAGAGAGGTTTTTGTTTGCTTCCCCTCATTTTAGTATTTCCCAGCTCTATTAGTTTAGCCAGAGCATTTCCCCGTTCATCCCTCTTCGGAGGAGCTTTTGTTTCCAGGGATTCCCTTGTGTATTTTTGTTGGGAAATAAAAGATTGTCAGCTGAACCTCAGTGACACACTTCCCAATTTTATAGTTAATTTTTACAGCAGATGTAGTTGTCCAGAACATGAATTGCTGTTCTTGAGCTGCACTAAACATTCACTAGTTATACGCCAGTGATCGTGTTGCGAATGTCCTCATTTATTTATGTTTTACAGGGATAACAAAAATGCTTCAATCAGGCGCAGGCCAACAACTGCTGCAGAGAGTTCAAGTCTTTGGAAAAACTAACCAAGAAACCATAGCTTTATGAAAAGTTGGGCCCAACCACAGGTATTTACTCTGTATTAGGGAATAAGAATCTTTGCATGTAAATTATCTAAAAACAAAGTCACCACAAAGTCACCAAACATATTTATCTTAACATAAAGATGGACTATGTATTTGTGCCTCAATTGCTTAAAAAGAAAATAAACATTAAATACCATGTAATATAGTAGGCTGCAACTAGCAGGAAGAAATTAGATCTTTTGGTAAATTAAAAAATGTCGTCTATGTAATCTCTGACACTGACCGTGTGCACTGCAGCTGAGACCCACACACACACACACACACACACACACACACACACACACACACACACACACACACGCCAGCCTCTTCTTCCTCACTTTGCCTTCATCCTCAACTGACCCAGAGGTCCTCCACGCTCAAAATGGGCGACGGTTTCTCTTTTTATAACCTGCCCTGTGACACATGCTTGACCACAGGAGGAGGCAGCTAGTGAAGGCCTTAGAGATGCAAATTGTCTAAATCAAACAGTGAATGACGTTGCAGAATGGAGGACACCGTGCCGTGCGGTTTGATTGATTTGGCTTTTGCGGAGACTGTAGACTACAGCTTTAATTCGTCCTGGTGTAGAACACGTGATTTAGAATATTTATCAACCAAAAGTACACTGATTGTAATTGTCCCATCGTCTCTGTTTAATTAATAAATCTCTGAAGGATTTACGAGAGCAGCTGTAACATGCATGTAAGTTGAGAGAGAGAGGAGAGTTGTGTAAGCTGTCAGTGTAAAGCTAAAAGATTGCGGTAAAGAGGGCTCTGCTCTTTAGAGAATTTACTGGCACAGCGAGGGATGAAGAGACATTAAAGGCTCGACGCCTGTTCCTGCACCTGACAGTTTGATGGCCGTGTGAAACCCAAGAAAGGCCAAGTTGGTTGGTTTTCAAGCCGTTTATAAACTCCACCAACATGCTCCCAGCACGCTGAAGCTGCTAATTCATTACTGACTGCAATAACTCATCTTGTGATCTCTCACAACACAACAAGTTTTCGGATGTTTTTTGGATGCACACTTAAGGCTTTTTACACACTGGGGACATGAGTAATAACTAACAACACAGAATACTTGCTTAGAAAGGATTTATACCAGCAGACAAACACATTTACAACAAGTTTGAATACATTTGCGCTTTTGGAGGACCAACATCTGGGACCATATTCACCTTGAAGTCCCCCTGGCACTCTTTGGTGGAAAATGGTTATACAGCTGTAGCCACTGTAAGCTACGCCGTTTAGTCCCCTTTTAAACAGTTTTTTTTCTTACAGCTTTCATTGTAATAATAACGGAACGTGTTGATCTGGTCTGCGCCGACTTTGTCAAAGGTTGAAAAGAGTAATAAAGCCTTGCCCCTCTGTTGTCATTACAATGCTGTAGGTACCTCTTTGGATATTCCCGTTGGGTATAATGTGATTTATTTCTCTGTTCACCCTGAAAACGCTAAAAAAAAAACAGTTAAAAGTTAAAAAAACGCAGACTGGCTGTAGTTAGTCCACCTTTTTTTTGGACAGACTGTAAACAGACAGAATTAGCCACTGAAGCCGGGAGAACGCCCTCATTTTGGGCCACATTGCTAATCCGGGGTCCCGGCATTCCTGTTTGGTTCACAGGAGACTTGTCAGCTCTTGGAGGCACAGATGCTTGCCTGTCAGAGCCACTTCAGCACGATGGATGGAAGCAAAGGCTGCACAGTGCTCTCCCTCTCGTCAGTGTTAACTTACAGTGGAGAATGCTAAACACCTCTGACCCGCTGTCCATCAATGAGCTAGTTAGATGTCAGGGAGGCTGGGGAAAAAGACCTTTAGATAAGGAATCTTGCTGGGTGTAGGGGTTAAAGTCGGCATCAAAGTGCACAAGAGTTGGACGGTACGCCAACTGGATGGAGTAGAAGTCAATGGACACAGTTTGATAATATAATGTGTTCCTTGTACTTTTTTCCTTTTCTTTTGCAATTGAGAAACTTGCATTTACAAACCATTGGTCAAAATCTCTTATGGCTTTAGAAAAGTTTATCATGACTAGTGGGCGTGGACAAAAAACACAGGAACAGTATCCACGTCGTTAAAAGCTGGAAATATACTCTGTAAAGACAAGGCTCAAAGTATAAGGGAAAGATGTCTAAATCCTCTGAATGAATGCAACTCAAGTTTCACCGTTACAAAACCAGACTAAAAATATAAACACGGTGTCTTCCTGTACATGTTCTTGCATCAGTTTATTGGGATTCGATTACCGCTCTCGGGCGAGTTCAACGGGCCGACACCGTATCTAAAGTATCAGTCGAAATAGCACTTGGTAAGCACGCGTTGACGTGGGACCTGACAGACCCCGGGGGGCATGGTCGTCCCCGGGGCTCCGGTTTCGGCGCTGCGTGATTGAGGCTGCCAACCCGACAGGCCCACCTGCCCAGTGGCCGCGGCCAGCTGGCCCCGACGATGATTAACGGCCAGCGTAAACTTACTCAGCAGGGTGTCGGACACATTGGTGCATTCACTCACACGTAGGAGTGTTGCAGAGCGGGGGGGGGGGGGGGGGGCCCAGGCAGGAATGACATCCATAAATGTTTAGTCGGACCGCAATTGGGCAGTTATCACTTTTCCAAAAAAATAAAATAAAATAAAAAATAAGGAGAGGCTCGCTCCTGTCAATAAAGCAGGATTCCAGAGATCAATGCAGCAGGTTTACGCACTGTGGAGATTACCCGCAGACCTGGATCAAATATCCGCCTTTAGCTTTCATCCCCGGCTTCCTCCGTAAAAATAAAATGACATCATAAAGAGCAAACTGGGGTTGATATCAGAAACCCCAGCTCTAATCCCAAGGAGCTTTTTGATACCTCTGAATTTCATTTTTTTTTTTTTTTTAAAGGGCGGCGTACTATTAAAATTCGGTGGGAAAGCTATTCAAGAAACTCCACCATTTTCTTCAGAGCAGTTCTTTTGAGTGGAAATGGTCAATGTTACAAAATGCATAGCATTCCTCACATTGTCCTTGCTTGGTGTGAACTAGTCAGTGAGTAGAAACAATACTTTTCAGAGGCAGCAATGCAGCTTCAGGCACCTGATAAAATCAGGCAATGACAATGCTGTACAAATAATCTGCAGCACTTTCTTCAATGCCAACACTGTTAATTGTTAACAGCAACCAAATCGAATAGTCCCTAAACATCACATGTTACCTCTATGTTACATTTTTAGATGACATTGTGCAATGTTTGCATGGACTCAGTTTGGGTTAGAATGTCACCACGTATCCTAACCTGAAACAGCAGTTGATTTAAAGCTCTGTGAAAGCTATAGTTGGTCATCTTGTTAAATATGAAACAAGACAGATGGCTATTGTCAGTACTTACAGCTGTCAAGCTAGCAGCTTGTGTGGGAATTTTACCCCACTTTGCTATTTGATCGTTCCATATATTATTATTTTCAAGAAATATAACAAAAAATATTTTTGAGATTTCCAACCATAGCTTTAACAGAAGGAAGAAATTCTATGGATTAAAAGAAATAAAGACAGAGGGGTATTGACGGTTTTAAAAAGCAAAACACATGTTAAACCCTGCTTTTAATTTTGTCTTTGACTTTTATCACTGCTTTACGTGGTTTATGAACCACCATTACAGGCAGTTGCCATTGTGCAATTTAATGAACAGCTCTGAATAGCCATCACAGTCCTGCTGATACAAAGCGGATGAAGCCGATCAATCGTAGGGTCTGCATGTGCAGCGGAGGCCACGTATCCCATTTTTCCTCCAGCTAATGATGTACTATAACTCTGATTGGTAATGCACAGAACAATGTGTCCAAACTGCAATGAAAGGAAACCCCAATACGCGTTATCACCATCTTTTAATTTCAGAGTGCAGACCTTCATTTGGAAAAGAGAAGCAGCAGGAGCCCATTTTTTAGGCTATCTGTTTGTTAGCTGTGTAGATATCGATAAGGAAGCTCCTCATGCAGAGGATAGTTAGTATTCTTGATAGGGCTCTTGTAAAAATAGGCTTTTTTATCTCTCCCGTGAACCACAGCAGGCCACACCATTGCTCCAACTCCAATTAATTTCCACAACTCATTGATATTACTCTTTCTATGTAAGTGCAACGGTTTCTAATTGCATTCATCACCAAAACCCTCACTTAAGTTCTCTTAGTGTATTTATTAGCACGCTAACTGGGTCTAAATTATTAAACCGTAATGTTGTAGGCTCTGGGAATATGTTGTCCTTTATTTTCCCCACAGAGAATCAATGTTATACATTAGCAGCATAAATTAAGTAATACTACCGAGGCATGTTGCCGCCTTCAATATTCCTTCTCAGTGAAATAGATTCTCACAGTCCGGTGGCTCCTGTTCCCCTCTGAGGAGGGGATGATATAGTTCATTCCAATGAAAGAGCTAATGGTTTAAATGATGCATTTCTGCAAAAACAGCAAGGAAAATACATTGGAAAGATCTGGCAAAAAAACAAACAAGATAATTCACACTCTCCTTGGGTATGTGATGTCATCACACGCACAGCGTATGCCGAGGCTTCTTGGAGGCTTCGAATGCCCCGAACGGCTGCGTATTCGGATGTGATATATCTGGGTCAGTAATAGAAATGGGCAATATACGGTAAAGTCCATCACACTTAAAGGTTAATTACAGTAGCTACAGTAGTCCTAGCTCTTTATGACGAAATTGGGTGTTATTAATCAACCTTAGAGTGCCTTGTACCATTACAAGGTGAGGAAAGGCGCAATGGTCTTACACTATGTGATCGCCGTCTTTTTAGGATATTTAGATCTGCCCTTTATCATCTGCCTAAAATGATTGCAAAAAAAGTGCCAATTAACCACGAAATTCAAATTGGCTGCAATAAAAGACAGTTTTTTCTGCTTGTGAATAATCAATGCAAAAAAGTATACACAAATGGATATCCATCTTACCTCTGTTTTTCAAGAAGGGAATAGTCTCTAGACAAACAAAGATTAGGGAGCATTGTCTCATTGCAGAAGCTTCATCCAGTAAATCTTCCCTTAGAGCAATTTCAATTACATTAACAAGCTAAATGTTGGTGTGAGGGGCCATTTAAAAAGGTGAAAACTCGGAGGTCTGCTATGAAGTTCGAGCCGGTGACTGATGACATGCAGGACAAAAGAAAGGAACGGGCTCATCTGAGAGAGGTAGACCTGATATTTGCCCGACAGAGAACAGGATTAAGCCTTCTTTCCCCTACTACCAAGATAAATCTCCACTGATCACTAATTGTGTGATTCCTCTTTTCTACATCAACCTCAACCAGACAGGTTATTTCAGCTTGTTATCGGGAAAACATTTATCCACTTGAAATTATTACTGTGCTAGGGCCCCTGGTGAAACACACTCGGTGGTGAATCTTGCAGAGTTATGGCGAGGCCTCTCCTCATTAGACGGCCAATCGACTGGCAGAGTGGAGGGCCCAATCTTAACCCTTTATTGAGTGTTAAGGGGACACCGTCTGACATTTACATCTCTTGCTTCTTCATGACCAGCGAGGGAGAGAGAGAGAGAGAGAGTGAAAATGTCTTGCATAGATCCTGGCTCTGAGGAGAGAGAGACGCATCTTTTCCTCTGAGCCATACTTCTTGTAGATAGCGAATTAGCAACATAGAAGACAATGAAGGCATGAAAAGAGAATAAAGTACGTATGTCATTTTGATGAGTGTGCAGAGCAAACGCTGCCCTCCCAAGGCAACTGCATTGCTCTAAAAAGAAAATAAAAAAACCTAAAAAGATTTAACCGAGACAAGTCACCCAATCTCATCTTGCCTGTATTGACATATTGAGCAAAAACAGAGGAAAACACTGGTTGTGGATAAAGCACCCACATACCCCAATGAAACCACAACGGTCCTCCACTTCCCGAGGTGCGCTTTTCATTCGGTGGCAATTACAATCCACACCTGGCAACAAGAAGGACTCAACGCCTAACTCTCTCCCGAACTACCCTCCCAAATTGGCTCTGTAGCGTCGACCCAATTAGGGCTGAAATATGGTAACGGCACCAACCATTACAAAGC
Organism: Pungitius pungitius; assembly: GCF_949316345.1. Lineage (NCBI taxonomy): Eukaryota > Metazoa > Chordata > Actinopteri > Perciformes > Gasterosteidae > Pungitius > Pungitius pungitius. Next base: position 7,220,522 of record NC_084912.1, on the reverse strand, counting down.
CGTGGAGATCGTGCCGGGGAGAACTCTTGAAGGTTAGGAGGGGGGAATGCTTCAGGAGTGATGTGCTGTGCAGGATTATGCTTACACAGCAGAAAAAAAAAGCACCATGACTTGGGGACAGCAAAAAAGAAGAAAGAAGCTAAGGAGGGGTGAGAAATAAGCATGTGTGGATTGATGACGTGTGGACAACAGACCAACAAGAGTTGGGACACATTCGAGGTTGTATCTTACTGTAATAGGGAGTACATGTTTGAATGCTAGTACGGTCTGTTTCAGGTCCAATATAATGAGCCTTAGTCTTCGCATAATCTTGCCGAATTGAGATTACGACATGCAGCATTTTACAAAATGTACCTTTTCTAGATTTCTTTTTATCTGCAAGCCAGTTCTGGCCACTAAGTGTAAAATGAATACAAATGTTCAAGTAGCTGCGTCAACCTTTGTTGAGCTACTGAGGTGTCTCTACCTCCGGGTTGACCTGGGTGACGCGCCATTGACGAGACCTCTGCATGTTGCTGTTTATTTGGCATCGTGGTGCGGGAAACGTTAGATAAGAGTCCACTGGTGTGATTTAAAGTCAGTTTATTCCAGGTTTCCAGGCAACAGTTCGTAGTGAATTCCTACATCTGGTTTAGCGGTTAAAACGCCACTTGCCCTTCCGGGGTCGAACACCTGACCAACACCCGTGAATGCGCAACCTAAACCTACTGTGCAAATTAGTGCTTAGTGGACCGCCACCCAGTGTACACGACGGGGAACACAGTTCCGACGTTGCACCCATATTTGGCTCTTGCAACAAATGAGACCACATCTTGTTTTCTAAATATAAAATGATCATGCGAAAGCCAATGTAAATATTCGTTCAACCTGCAAAGAGGGAGAATAATGTTTTATAGTGGCTCATCAATATATCAAGACATTTTAGCAGATCTGGATAAAATATCAAATCCCCCCCCACCCTCCCCTTTCCCTCCCTCCCTGGCTGGCTGTGGCCTACATGTGCGCCCGACGCCGCGGTAACTAATGTTCCTTCTGCCAGCAAAGGATTCTGATTTGATGTAAGCATTCAAACCTGCCTACTTTGAGATATGGCGTCTGTCACCCTCCGCTAGGATTGATTCCCTCGTGCCCTTAAATGCAGTGCTTGCATGCGAGCCAAGGACACTCGCCTGTCTGGTCAAGTAATGACAATCGTCTTTTAAGGAGTAATGGGCCGAACGCTGCTTTTGAAAAGTTACCCGGCTGCATCCAATAATGAATTCTCGGTTCGATGACACATTGATAGATTTCTATTCTTCAGACGGGACACTGTAGATGCAGTTTAATTGACAAGAAATGAATTCAGGAGGTTGGGGAAGAAAAAGCAGGGATGAGACGGCGGGAGGGAGGGAGCGTTAAGGGGGGGGGGGGGGAATTCTGTGCGATCAGCAAGGTTTCAAACAATCATTGGCGAAGTGAACTCCCCGCCATATCTATAAGTCATCATGTTTTATGGGCCATTAGGATCTCCAGAGAAGGGCCGCGTTGAGACCGTGGCTTTTTGTCGAAATTAAAATGTCAGAGGCGGAAGAAATAGAACAAAACAGGGAATCTGCAATTAATTACCTGGCCATAAAAATTCAATGATCGGGGAGCAATGCTGTTTTCTTGAACAGCACTACTTCTCATCACAGCAAACTGGAACAGAATGCATTCATCTTCGCAAATTACATTTCTAATCCAAGAGGGGATATAGTAGACAGGGAAAAACCTGTTACATGCACAGCTTGTATCCGACTGTCCTGGGGGAAGGATTTAGTCCAGACAAAAACAAAAATCAAAAAATCAAAAATTCGGTATTCAAAAAAAGAAGTCCAACCAACCAATGAATTGAGAGAAATCATGGATATTATTATTACTCCTTACTTCAACAGGACAGATTCCTCATACGTTTGGACTGTTTCCCCATCAGTCAATAATGCATCAGAGCGACAAAGGTAGTTGCTGCTGTTGATTCTCAGAACGATACATTACATTATAGTATATTACATGCCAATTGAAATCCAATAGGATAACCGTTGTTAATGTGATCGGAGATGCAGTGTAATGTAAGTCTCATTGACCTATTTTTCAACTGAAGTGGATAAAAAAAATGTTTTTAAAACTACTGTGAACATGGTTCCTCCAGTGTCTACTTCCATTGAAACTACATTCCTGCTTTTGTTATACATCACATTAAAATGACTACTCACAGTGGCCATGTTTACCGTGTACTGACTCTACGGCACTACCTCCAGCTACAGGTTGCTCTTGGGAAGGTCCCAATCAGCTGTAGATTGAAGAAATATGTCAAAGAAAATGGATTGGAGTTTCTATCAATGATCAATGCGGTCTTCAGGATGCCTAAATAACTTCTGCTCCTTGGTTCATAAATCACGCGGTGCTGTGCCTTGAGGAAAGTGTATTAAAGCGCTGTTTTGCATCCACCACCGCTGTGGTTTCTTTTCCTACCTATTTAATCATCGTTGCATAAACAACAAAGCACATCATTTATATATTGTGCCCCTGCATGACATTATATGCTTGCACGACAATATATGCTTCCATTTCAGCTTTAAGTACCTTGCCTCGAAAGTTAGTAATGTGTCAAGGTGAGAGAAGGGTAAAGACACATGGGCAGAGTCTCCCATTGTAGAGGGTGGTCTGAAGGGGAGCAGGAGGGGTTTTAATTTAAGGAATGCGGTGGTGCCATATTTCACCCTCTGCTGTTGTCTCGTATTATCTTGGTAAACATCCCAGGTACTAATATGATAGATTTTCGAGCAGGCGGAGTTTCATCCTGCTCCCCGCGTGATTGATGAATGACGGAGGGATGAAACAGGGACTGAGATTTATGGTGCTGGGCGCATAGAATATGTATGATTATCAGCTGTATGGTGAGAGCAGCTCGCGTTGAGTGATGGCCGCGTGGAGAGAAATCTACTAAATGACTCCATTCCCCCCCTGAGAAGTCACAGGAGGAAGCTTTTTATCTTTGTCTCTCTCATTCGGGCCTCTCAGACGTTTGTAGCTTTGTTCCCGAAGACGAGAGTGGAAATGTACAAAGCATCACGGAGCAAAAATCTTTGTAGAAGTTATTAGGCCACAGAGGCCCATCATTACACACTTGACATTGATGTTTAAGAGGGTACCAAAGAGAAGCAGATTTTTTTTTTTCAGCTTTTATGGGTTAATAAGATTGTAATTTCTTTTACCAAGTCGTATTAAATCTAATTTTATGAAAACAAAGCGACTTTCTCCGTCAGCAGACGGTGCTGCTTCACACTCACTTTGTCTGCACTAATCAGCCTCCCAAAAGGTGCTCCCGTATTTGTCAAAAAGGCAAATGCTGTAGTTTATCTTCTGTTATACAGTAATTCTGTCTAAGCTCTGATATAGTTATAATACCCATTGGCACCTCTGAGTGCTTTAAACCGTCAGCTCCTAATTGATCGATACGGCGTCATCATAAATCCCAAATGCTATGCACTTTATTGATCCTCGTGGAGCGCTTTCTGCTTCTCTGCATATGCGATTGCCTCGGCCCGCATGCCGAGTGCGAGGCATATTTTATCCGCCCCGGTGCATTATCTTATGCAGACTGTATTGTTTTCAGCATTTGAGAATTACTGCTTGCCAGCACGACTAGAATGATGCCCAAGAGAGGGCTCCATTTCCTATTCACCCCAATTTATATTTACACGAGGGTTGTAAATAATACTAATGCACCGAGGTGATTTGGTCAGAGTAATTGTTTATTTGCTTCCTAATGGACTTGCTTGACAATATTGCTGATGAACACTTCAGAGTCTTGCTGGGAACAGTGATCCTGTCACAACCAGGTTTCTGCATACTCAAATATGCTCAATTTCTCGGAAGTTTGCTTGTACAGGAAAATAATTTTCAGGAGGCAAGAGCATTTTTTCCAAATCTCAATTTTGGTAAAAGAAAAACAAGCAACAACATCTATACAAGCAACATGTCATGAGTATTAAAATACTTAGCTAACAATTACAAGTATAGCTTCTTTAGCCTATAGTAAAACATACTAATGTGGCAAATTTGAAAAACATGGCCTATTTTTTATTTCAAATCCCCGTAAATCCCCAGAGTGCCATGCTTGAAATGTGTTACTAGGATGTTCCAGTTTGTCCCTTACGAGTTTGTCTCGTTTGCCTCACGGTGTTGCGTCGGTGGCCCAGTGACCCTTTGCTAAGACGTCCTCCCCAGCCGGCAGTCACAGAGTCACTGATGGCACTCATTAAATCCAAGGCCACGGCAATTTTAGAGAGAAGCAGACTTTCAAGGATGTATCAGGAGATAGAAGCTGAAGCCTACAGATCAAAGTGTAATAAGTGAACACTGCTCCTTTAAAGACGGTCCTCATTATTCGTTGTTACATCATTAAGAGCAAAAGCATCATGTGTCTCCGTTTAGTATACCTTCATTATCTTTCATAGCACAGAGGTGCTAATGATAGTTAATGATCTGCAAACGTACGTAGTTTGTTTTATCTCAACAGGGTTTTTCCATGTCGAAAACATTTTGGAAACTCATATCTCAGTGGAAGCTCTCAGCTCAAAATCCCCTAAATTCAGCCAGAAAATGAATCAAACTTTTGGATGAGTCTGTGGAGAAGAGCAGGTGAGCTGTCCAAATTAGAGTCAAGGGTCGGGCTTAGGCAAATGGTCAAACCCCCGCCGGTGTCAGTGACACACACACACACACACACACACCAATTAAACCAAACAAACACAAATACAACACTGTTTTTGCACAAGTAAAATGTAATGCATTATTAATGTATATATTTCATTTCAGAAGGTGTAGTTACATGTTTTGGTTTTAAAGGCCAAATGATGATAAGTAGCGAGCTAGCGTCATAGAAACCGGTCTATAGATAGCCAGATACCACCAATTTCCTCTCACGTTCAATAATTTAATCAGCGGGAGATTGTGAGAGCTGGATTTTGTCCACATTTAATTGGTCCTCATCCAAACACTGGTTTATATGTCCTCTCTTTGTCTGCTGGATGTGCACAATTTTAATCTGTGGGAAGACCAGGCATAGAAGCATGCTGGTCGCCTGGTGAAATAAACGTTTTTCACAGCAGACATTTGGACATGTCAGCAGGAAAAGCACCGGTGTTACTAATAACATTAATGACACCTTGGTTCCATCAAGTGTCCCAGTGAGCCAGCTTGCACAATACCAAGACCCTGGAATTACCTCACCTAAATGGAATGCAGCCATCATTAATGTTTCTAATTAAGCCAGCTGTTTTGCCTGCTATAAAAAGGTCAAAAAGTCTGCAGAGTCCTGCAGCATTCTCATTTACCTAACTAACCAGTGACGGTAGCCAATTGAAACTATCTGTAAAAAGGAAGAACTAAGGAAGGCCTTAAACTAATCAAATAGTCTTTGACAAAAGATAGGATTGGTTACATGGAGGACAGCAGGGTCCAGACCCGTCCCTGAGAAATGACTCACCCCGTGCTCCATGTGACGGAGGCAGGAGTCCAGAAGGTGGAACAAAGAGAGCATTTGCCGTCTTGTAATTGTAACTCTAATAAAGATCTCCTGTGGGATCAGACAGGTCGGGCCTTCCGGCGCTTGTTAATACAATTGTTATGGTCAAATGTGCCGTCACATCATGATGGAAGTTGAGTGACAGCAGAGCTCATGGATACTTCCTGAGAGGCTCAAACGTGTTTTGAATGAAGTGGTTGTGCAGTCTGGTTTAAAAAAAAAAAGAAGAAAAAAATGAAATCAAGGGGTTAAGACTATTTGTTTTGTGAGAGGAAGAAATCTGATGTGTAAAACGTATATTCAGAATATGTTGAAACTCAACAATAAGGAGAGGGAAGTTAATAGATAAGAGGTATTCAAACCTCATCTAGTGCTGGTCTCTAAATAATGAGGTGCCGACAGTTTGAGGGAAAGCATTTTCCAAAATGGAGGCTTTTGAGGATTAAACAATGCACCGCCACCCTCTGCGGCTCTTGTTTCACCTCCCTCTTTCGTATATACTGATGAATGGGCGATGTGTGACAGAGGGAGCGCCAGTAAAAGCCCTGCATACATGCCAAAATACATTTTACAAGCAGCGCTCTAATCAGCCTGCAGCCAGAGGCTCATAAATCGCCTCAGTGTGTCTGGAGCTGGTGAACAAACGCAGCTTATGGTCACGGCTCGCGGTTGGATATACAGCAGACCGCGCTCTCTGCGCCGAAACCAACTCGGAGTGCTGCTGGGAATGTTTGCAAGTCACTTCATGAGAAGGAAGGAACAATCCACCACTTCTACAATAATACTTTTTTTTTTTTTTTTTAAACTGAAAGGAAATGACACGGTGCAATAATTTATGCGCCTGTTTAATCAGCTGAGTGCATTTAGGCAAATGTTTGCATAGCGCCGTGTGTTTTATGTCAGACGTAAGCATGTCGCCTTGGCGGGACGCTCTCACTCTCGACTCAAAGCGCCCCAGCGCGAGTCTCCAGTCCAGTCGGGCGGTTGTTTGGTTCTTTTTAATCTCAGCTGTAACCTTTCGGCGTCCTCCGCTGACAGGAAATGCAGTTTATCACCTGGGGACATGACACCGGCAGAGGAGATACGGACTGTAGCTACTTCCCCAGACGGCTCTAACAACTAACTCTAATTCATTCAATCGAAACGAAGGTATAGAGTGGAGAAGCGTGAATGGAAATTATGAATAAAGCAACAGCCATGTTGCGTTTTGTATAAAACGTGTGTATGCTGGCCCGAGGCCACTAGTGCTGCTGAAGAAAGGATCCGCATGTGGCACAAGTATGCGTGTCCTGAACTACACCGATGCAGCTCCCACTGTGTATACACACACTACACTGCGAGAGTGATTACTCCTGTCAGGGGCTCAACAAAAAGCAAAGCTCAGAAGCCTAGAACACGTATTTCAATTCTAATGCTGAGTGGGTTCAGAGGAAAGCCCTTTTGATAATTTCATGATTTTAAATTGAATCCAACTGGGATCCCTTGGGTCCCTCTGGCTAGCACTGACAAATCAATGGAGGATACGCGTCTTATGGCCTATTTGATTCAATGCAATCCTGTGCCTGTATACTGAAGCAAGCCAGATTTTGTATGGGAAAAATGTGCAGAACCCACTTGCAATGACATATCTGTAACGGTCCTCACCTCCATCATTTACTCGTTTTTTTACATAGCGGTTGAATAAAACCCCTGCAGAGGAAAGAGGAAAAGCTCATAACCGCTCTGAGAGTACAGCCTGCATCTATGAAATCCAAGATTTGTTGCTTTCTATTTTGACGGAGAATGAGGGATTGGGTTTATACATTGACCGAAACACACACACACACACACACACACACTCTGACAGCACATTCTGCTCTGGTAGTCAATAAGCAGACTGCGGCTTTGGCAGAGCTCTATCTTATTTACAGGACGTTTGTTGCACTTGACATTTATCGTGGCTCCGGGGCCGTGAACTTCATGCAAACGTCATCGAAGCGTTCAATGCCAAAGGGCCCCGGGCCTCGTGTCTCGGCGTCATCACAAGTCTTCTCACGCTGGGATAAATCACTTCAACTGGACCCCGAGCACCGGGATGGAGACGGGAGAAGGTGGTGTGTGTGTGTGGGGGGGGGGGGGGGGGGAGGTTGGATGAATGGATCGGGGAGAAGGGCAGGCGGAGAGAGAGAGAGAGAGAGAGAGAGAGAGAGGAGGGCAGTGGGGGGAGAGGGGTGTTGACATCCACGGGATACCCGCAGGACAACGCCAGCCCCTTTTCTCCCTCGTTAATTGTTGGGTGCGTTCGCACAAATATCACTAACCATTACGAAGGCGGCATATGGTTCTGGGTAAATGCTCTTTAGATGTCAGGGGGATGTAAATACTGTCACCACATGACTTTACTTGGTTTGTTCATGGCCACAGGACCGAAAGCACTGGTTCGTACAATCTAATAAAAGGAACTGGAGGCTTTGGGAGAGTAGCGCGTCATTTTCCATCGCTATTAGAGTTCAACTGAAATCAAACAAGTGCAAGTTGTTGGATGTCATGCTGCATGGTACCTTCTCATTAGTGGGGGGGTTTAAACAAGTTTATAAAATGTAGAACTATACTTGAAATATGTCCTCATATGTGAAAATGAATGGTCTGAAGTAATTAAGAATTTTCAAGTCTTTTACTTAAGCTTTGAGGATTTTTTACACTAAATTACAGTGAAATATTGAACCGTTTGCTTTACATACGATAACATTGTAGATAAGATTATAAAATAGTATAGTCTATCAATTGTTCTTCACCAACAACAAATATTCTGTCTAAATTGCAAATGTGATTTCAAGATTAGAGAGCTTAAATACTTAAAAAGGTTAAAAGATTTTAACAAAATAAAATGTCTCATACATGAGTGGTTTGACTAAAGGACAAGTGTAGTTTTTATTTCGCTGTTTGTAGAGATTGTGGTGATAAAGCTAGTGAGCGGCCCGGATAAAGCATTGATGTACTAAATGTAAAAATGTACCACACCATGTATCTGAGTCCCTTTAAAAAGAGTCACTTTCTATGGAAACTGAACTATAGAAGCTAACTGAAAAACCTGTCAGTGAAGCAGCAGTATATGGTCCTTTAAGATGTAGAACAGTACAAGTTGTAATAGTGGTACATAAAAAATGGTAAAGAATGATGAATGCAACTATAGAGCCAACCAAATACCCCCCCCCCCCCGGCAGCGCTGGGATATTTCCTCTCGCCGGCAGCCTCAAATTATAAATCTAACTTCTCACAGGTCTGTATGAGTTATTACAATTCATCCTCAATAATTTACAGAAGTGGTTTTCAGATGCTTTTAACTTTGCAGTGACAGTAATTTACTAACCAAGAAGGGAAAAAAAAGAAAAACATTGCTGTATTTTTTGCTACTTGACCGGCAAAGCTGCACAGCTGAGCGATATGGAATAGTAAAAAAAAATAGATTGTTGATGAAGAATCATCGATTCACGTGCTTGATGCTCTTAGAAAGGCAAAAAAAAAAGAAGATGACACTGAAGGATTTGCTCTGGGCTGCCTCTGGAGAAGCTCGTTATAGAGGTGCTCTGACTCACATCCAGTTCAAAAAGGTGATAATCATTTCAGCAGAAAACACACCCAAGGCAAAAAACTAACATGCAGCACAAAGTACGCTGATAAAACAGAAATATTCATACCGGCAAAGCCCTCTTTGTGTTATCAAAACACAACAACGCTAGCACACAATGGTATTCTATTGTAGAAAACAATGTAATGATGCATTAAATAGGATTTATTGGCAGGGATGTATTGGATTGATTACAGTGCCGTGGTCACTAGGGACCAAATGCAACATGATATTTGGATCCAACATCATAACCTGCATCCGTGTAAGTGTTCATCAAGCCCCGCTCATCCTAAAAGGTGGCTGATCTACACACACGGCCTATTTCTAGGTGCCGTGTGACGCTGATGATGTTGACAGCAATCGCCTTCCCACATCACAGCCACAAAAGGTCAGACGGAATGAGAGGGATGTGTAAGTAAAGCCTGTCCTCTTGGCTCAGACTGATCTGGCCCGCGGGCACTCGGGCTGATGAGGCCTAACCATCAGCACAGGGTCATTATTTCAAACTAGGGGAGCACTTAACTTCTTCACTCCCTGTCTCTGCTCCGGCAAGGTGGACGCGGGACAAGAGGGAAAGAAGGGAGGGCATGGCGTCGGGTTTATGCACAAATGTTTTTTTCTTCCTATGTCATCTCTTGGTGAATGTGATTCCTGCACACCCCGCGTGAACGAATTCATTAAAAAGCTGGCCGAGTATCAAAAGGTAAATGCTTTAATTATATTCCCATGCGTCTTTGTTAAGAAGCCAACTGCCAGGCCGTGGCGACTGGGGCTGTTGGCCTCTGTGGCGCCTGAGGGGCTCCGGTGAATGTGTGCGTGGGTTAGTGTGTGTGTGTGTGTGTGTATGAGCCATAGACAGGTTGTAAAAAGCGGGCACAGTCACTGTGACGTCACCGACTGATGTGGACATTAGTTCGTAGCCTCGAGTTTGGTGTTTTGGCCATCGCCATCTTGATTTTTTTTCAATGCCGCTGCCATCTTGACCTTTTTGATGCTGGAAATGACACGAAGATCGGAACTTACAGAACTGCGTCTTTAGGTTTCGCTTTCATTTTGTAACAAGACAACACAGACACCTCCCAGACGGGACGGGCCAGTGGGAACAACCTGTCAATCACCAGGTAGCCACAACTTGAGCATGCCCTGCGTACCCCTCACTCGTCAAACCAGGAAGTTGCACCTGGTCTGACTATGTCTGACTAAACTTTAAGAGACCGCGAACCTGCATTACGGGATTTCTTCCATCCGTCTTTTAGAGAAAGCTGTAAACAACATTTACATAATAGAATTTTACAGAGCCTTCGGTTGCTCACTTACACACCTCGCAGACGCACAGCAACATTAACATTAATTTACAAGTCCAATATTTAGTCTGCTTTTTGCCCTGTTTTGGTCACCAACTGCCATCACTGCAATCAAATTACTGTGATATAGGGGTGTATTGCTGTAGAGGCACTTTACAGCAGAACTACTGTGAGATTGTGAGGCAGGAACACAAAAATTACAGAACACAATGAAGGTGTTTGACTTTATTTGCAACGGTATGCTCATATTCGGTTTAATTTAACTTTTACTGAAGAAAAAAAAAATCTTATCAAACTCATAACATCGCCTCAGCTTTAGGAGCCATTTGCTGCCTTCCATAGTTCCAGAAAAGTTGCTCGGGCTAAATCACATCGTCCATCACGCTCAAACTAAAGCCTCTCTGCTTCGTTTCAATAGAAGCTGAAGTCGACGTGGTTTCCTAACTCAGGAGCGTGTGTCCCTCTATATATACAGTACATCTGCACATACATGTGCTGCACTAACAAAACCCCAAACTAATTCTGAATTCATGTCATACGTACTCGTGTTTTGTTTATTGAGGTCTGGAAAGAACACGCAGGCAGGACAATTTTTTCTAATTTCCCTCTTCGGGCCAAACAAACATATAAAAAAAAGAGGATAAAGCGTCGACAATGTGGGGGTGAACAGTGGCACTTATCGGTAGATCTAGATTTTTATTGAACAGAGCTACTTTCGAGACGTCACGGATCACTGTGTCGACAAAATGGCCAACAACGGACGACACGTTAATGGTACAAAAAAAAAGTCTTTCTATTCACACCGCTGGAGAAGCGGGGCCAGGCCTTAACGATAAATAGAGCTGGTACTGAGGTTTTGTCACAGCACAAAGAAGCTGTTTATAGCACAGAGGCCTCAGATAAAACATTTTCTGGCCAAACAAGGTAAATGAAGCATAATTGGAAGCCCATTACCAAATTGAAAAACGGGTGCCTTTTGTTTTAACTGTGTTAGAATTGAACTGAGGGCGCCTCTCCCACTCTGTAAACCTGCATCAAACTGCAGGGCTCAATAATTATAATGTCCAGGATCCTTCTGAGGGGCGAAGAAAATCAATAGACTAAGGACAAAGAACCTATAGCCATCACTTAATTCTCTTATCACTGTGATTTAGGGGAAGAGGAGGATGTTAAATAACTGTAAATCATCAGCTATGACTTTGAGGGTGCTTTATGGCAGTTCCTACAGCGTCTCCGAGACAGAATGCCCATACCTTCTGCAGACCACACAATTTATAGCTTTATTACCCTTTGTCTTAAAGAGCAGGGAGACATAGCAGGGAGGAAGGAGATAACAGCCCAGCACAGGGGCGGGTGAAGTAAAAAAAAAAAGAAAAAAAAAAGGGAAGAATTTGGATGCCATCATTGACAGAGACATATCTCGGTGACAGGTTTACGGCTTAGAAGCAGGGCTTCTATTTGGGGGTGGAAGACAAGAAAGAGTGCATGTCCTCATCCGCCATACCGCCCCCCAACCCACACATATCCCAAAACCCGCAGCAAGGAACAGGCCTGCTCCCTGTGGAGGAGGGCAAATTCAATTTCTGACTTATCCCCCCCATAATCAGATTTACTCTGTTGTTTAGTTGCCTCCACGTCAATGCTGTCACCTTGCCACCACACCTCCCTGGAGGTCACGGGGAGGGCCGACACGGGGGGGGGGGGCGGAGGGGGGCCTGAGGACAGGAAAGGGCCGACGCGCCGCGAGTTCTTCTGCACCAGGCAGATGCGTCCTCATATTTGTCTTGCCGCGCTGACAAGTGGCTTATTGTTTCCACTAATAAGGGTACAGTGTTCCCGGCAACGGGTATCAGAGGGAGGCGTAAGTGTACTGGGACACAGGGTTAGACTGAGGCAGCAGATAATGGGAGATTTCTCATGAATGCAAAAAAGGCAGTTATTATCAGCGCTGGTTTAAAGAGGAAGGCCTCTTATTTGTCTTCTAGCTACACTCACGGGGCAGTGAGAAGTCTGGAAATTAAAGCCACACTTTGCCTGAACCCAGCGAAAGCGTTTCCACAGTGTTTTCCAGACAAACGCCCCGGCACCCTGCTCTAAACGCTTTCAACTCGTGACGACCGATCGTTCAGCTGCTAAATGAACAAAACCTCGTTTTTTACTGTGCGAGTCAAAGAGCTCTTGTGCAGTTGGGCTGATGTATGGTTTCTTTTGTAGCACTATTATCGTCACCTTCACAAAAGAAGTTTCCTTTTGCAGTTTGCAGGATACAACTAAACTTTTCCAAAGAATTTCACTACAAACTGGGCCGACACTGCTTCAATATGAAAATAAGGATCGCAGCAACTTTGAATCTTCCTTTTCCACGATAGCGTCAAAACAATTAGGTGGCCAGCCAAACATGGTAAAAGCTCCCAAAACATGAAGAAGTTGTGGCGGAACTGCGAAGCAGATCTGTGTGAAAGCACGGTTTGACCCAGCTAGTGACCCTCTGGATACACCAATGCCGACATCAACGTTTGTGCTCTCCTGCAAAATGAGTTACTGCCAACAGCTGCGCAGACAACAAGTGACCATTTACCAGAAACTCACACTGAACTGCAGACAGGAAGTCAACGCAAAACAATGGGCCCTAATAAGTGACATCACAAATACTTTGATGGCTCGACCTTCACAAACCAAAGGCAAATCCGTAATAGCTTCCGTTTGTGAAAGAACCAAGCGACTAGAACTTCTCTTACCTCGATTCATCGGTTTAGGGTGCGGCCTAAAAATTTAGGCCTGAGCATCTCAAGGAATCTTTGGCGACAACAAAAAAAATCGACACCTCAGCACTGATTCAGAGGTGAAGAAATCCAAAAATCAGTTAAGAAATTAGCCATTTGTGGCCATGCCATTGAGGAGCTTGAATCCTGCACCATCCCACGTGGCCAGTGAGCAGAGAGCGAGGGTGTCCTCCTCCTGACAGCTCCCCCTAGGGCCCTGGAATACATTAACCACTGAGGTCCACAGGGGTGTTGGGGACAATTACTCACTGCCGCCATGTGACACCCTCGATGAATTAAATTCCCCCTTTAAGTTATAAAGGCAATGGCATATTGTGGCCATCACTTAGCGGATGGGGTATGTCCGTGCCTGCGCATAATTTGATGTAACAATGCGTTGCCACAACTTGGTAACTCGACCCAGCAGCTGATTGCAGATGAGTGAGCAATGTGGCAATGAGGTCGGAGGGCAAAGAGGAAGTGTGGAGAAAAATTGCATTAAAAAGCTCTGTGTATGTGTCTTCATAATTAATAACTTCTAGTCCATCAAGCTGTAATCTAATTATGAAGTATGCCCTCATCTGCCATGAATCATTTCTGCACTTTGTTAGCTAAATTAGTGGAAAGCGTCCAGACACATCGCTGAGCTTTGAATGATTTTTTCTTTGTGAAAAGCACAAAAAAAGTTACTGGCCCAATACAAAATGATTGCTAAACCCCATTCTGCTAATAGCTTTAAAGAAAATGTAATTATGATTTGATAATTGACAAATTAAGCCTGTGGAGCTTACATTTTTTTTTGGCAATGGCCATGATCCATAAAATCAGTTTTTTCTAACAGCTGCATGTCTAAAAGAGGTAATTACATTCTCTGTAAACACATAAAACCTGAGCAAATACACCCAGCAGACGGCTGCGGATTAGGGGTGAGATGGAGATGTCATCCCGTCCTCACGATGGCACATCTGGAAGATAACTCTGGAAAAATATAGCTGGTGATAGGTTCTTTCAATAAAAACTCTCTAAATAAATTCCCACCGTGCGGATTTTACTACGGCTGTGACAACCCAAAGGCTCACGGAGCTGTGCCGAGGAACGTCAACACCTCTACCCAACAAATAAACGCCGACCTCAAAAACTAATTAGGTGTCATACTGAGTTTATATTGAGATTACGTGCTTCAGTATAATATCGTTTTATTTATGGAACACTCCAGAAACAAGGAAAGTCGCCTTTTTTTTGCAGCCAGTGTGGATTGTTTTTGTTTTTGCAGCCGACAAGTACAATGCAGAAAGGTTTGTGAACATCCGTGACGTTTTTCTTACGGCGTAGAAAGATATTTTGCCCAACCCTCTCCCCTCCTCCCCGGTCCTTTCAGGAACCTGGCAATTCCCGTCTTATTAGACTCCTCGGAGCCAAGGTCCTGTCGTTACACGAAAAGACCACCGGCTTCAAGTTGAGTGAAACTTTATACTTCCTCCGTGCTGTTTTCAGCATTAACTAATGATCTCGATGAGCAACACGTCGGCCGGGGAGACAGAGGGAGAGGGCGAAAAAAGGGAGACGCGGAGCAGATATAGAAACCAAATGTAATTTGTGAGTGTGTAACGTGATTAGTTGGGTCCCCAGCCGAGGCCTTCAGTCAGAGGCAGCGGCGGTAAAGATCATAAGACACATTAAGAGACACTCCGTCATGATGTGAAAGAACATCTGAGTTCTCAGCTGCCTCCATTCATTTTCCAAATGACAGCCGATGCGGTTGAAAGCGGTGGGATGTCTGAATGGCATTACGCTTTCAACTTTGATTAGGTGACTTGCAGAAGATGAAGGGAAGTCATTTAGAGGAGGATAAGTGTGTCAGGAGATAATGCCTCCACAGGTTGAACGTGACCAAGAGACACTGGCTCCGACAGAAGCTGATGAAACACAGCAACAACCTAAGAAATGGAGGTGCGTGCATGTTTATCTGCGTTTGCATGAGCTCGGCATGCAAATTTGTGTGAATCGGGATCTGCATTCAGACGCATGCTCTTAGCAACGCAGGTTTTTATGTGTGCGAGAGGCGTGTGCGCGGATGTGCGTACCCGCAAAAAGAAGTTACTTTCTTTGTGTTTCATGTCAGGCATCCGGTTGACAGCCTTTCACGTCGAAGTGGCACGTATTGGAAAAACAAAACTAAGAGGGCTGTACGTCTCTTGGTCACAGAATATTTAGCTAAATGAATGTTAAAAATGAATCACCGATTGCTCATATGCAAAATTGTCAGCCTTTCAAGCTCAAAACGAATTCTCCTACACATACAAATCTGTTAAACGTCATCGCATTGTTAAGCACAGACCCAGAAACACAATTTGAGGGACGGCGTGCACCACCTGGAGATTTACATTTTAGCTGTGAAAGTACTAAATCCTTCAAAATGTCTTTTCAAACTTTAAGAATGTTCTCTGTGCCCTGACCAAAACAAAACACGATGACAGGTGCCAGTTTACGACAACATCCGTCTCTTTATCTCTGAGTCTCCTCAATTTCCCCCGACGGAGAGAAAAAAGACAGAGAGGGAGAGAGAGGAAGAGAGAGAGAGAGGGGGGGGGGGGGGGGCGCACGGGACCTGAAGTGTGTTTAGGAGGAAGATGGCTGTCAGTAGCTGTCAATCGTCGGCTTTTTGATGCCATCGTCTCGGCACAGGCCTGTCTGTCTCCCAGTGTAGCAGCTATCAAAGGCTCGCTCACAGCAGAGACAGGCGCCAGGGCGGAAACACCAGGATATCCACACGTTCCCTCATTTGCACCTGGCACATAAACTTTGGGAAATCTGGGCCTGTGAATCACGACGGAGCCCATCGTTCCCACCTGGCCTTGAAGCAACAAACGTCTTGAAGTTTTTGTTAGTCAAGTTGCTGCATGGGGTGTAATTGTTGGTAAATGTATGGAAAGAGATTTTGACTGCGAGTTTTTTTTGGGCTTTTGGTTACGTGGTGCGGCATTCTAATAATGCGTGCTTTATAAAATGTCGAAAACATAACAGATGGTGAAAGAAACATTAGATACGTATTAAAATTAGGTCCATTTCCTCTTTCTAGTTTGTATTTGTAGCACTTCACCTTTGTTATTAGTAAGTTACTTATAATCTAAGAGATAATAAATCACTAAATACTAATATGCGGTTATGAATCTATAAGTGTATAAATGTACAAAGGATGTTTCCATGAAAAAAACAATGTATCCACAATAGTTTCAAATCAAATTTTCCAAGAAATGTGAGCAAAACAAATATTTTATAAAATGTATTATAGGTTTTCATTTTATCCAAAACAAGGTGGTGGAGTTAACAAATAAAACAATTTGGAATACATATTTTTCACATTACATATGATTTTACTGCCATTATTTACAACCATATGCACAGCATTTAGGAATCCTTCTAGAGTGCGCACTTGATCATCAGTTAGCCATGCATCGAGCACAACAGCAGGTGAAACATTTCAATAGAAAGCAGCGCGGTTGCTCATTTCAAATGGTCCATTGATCAGTGATCTAAAGAATCGCAGAACCTTTTAAATGAAAATGTGACTACACGCTGGTGAAAACATCGATGTATCCTATTGTCCTAGGATGACTGTCTACTTTTTGTTTTGTCTGAGGACAGTTCCCGTACTGCACCTCTGGACTGTGTCCAGGTGGCCGGATGATAACACAGAAGGAGGAGGAGGAGGAGTTGTTGACCTCTCTTCTCCGGTGGGTTTCTCCACTCCGTCCATTTGGCAGGGACGCGTTCAGTCGTCGATGGTGGGATCCCTGCTCAAGAACGCCACTCAATCTCCGTCCTGTGGCTGCGGCGTTTATCCGCCGTCAGGACGTCCTGTCAGCGCTTACCATTTGGCCTTGAACCTGTGCTAAACTATTGAGTTTACCATGCATAAAACATTAAAGATGTGCATCTGAAAAGCTTTGGCTGCCTGTTTATTGGCACTCACAGCTCCATAAACCATTTCCATCGCTTGCCGGATGAG
Source organism: Pungitius pungitius (assembly GCF_949316345.1). Taxonomy (NCBI): domain Eukaryota; kingdom Metazoa; phylum Chordata; class Actinopteri; order Perciformes; family Gasterosteidae; genus Pungitius; species Pungitius pungitius. The sequence goes on along the minus strand of NC_084912.1, from coordinate 7,203,292 downwards.
ACGCACATGCTCCGCAGTCCTATTGACGGCGTTTAACACAGAATATAAACCATAAAACACAATAATAAACATAAGCGGAGCAAATAAATCTGATTCATAATAACCCCGAGGCGGGATTTATGTAAGCAAAGATAGAGTCTTTGAGCAAATTGATGGTACAAGGTCTATCAAAGCACCAGTGAGACACTAATACAGTCTTATAAACACACCAGCAACACTCTAAAGCAGCTTCATTGCTCCTCTTTGGCTGGCCTAAGTGCTTAAGTAATGTATCGCTTTCATAAGTGTGCAACTTCGTGGCACTTTCTTTCGGTGGAAATATGTCTCCATCCTCTGGGTGGTGTGATTAAGAATAAAATACAAACAGCCTTACTTTGGGATAAATTTAAGCAGTGACATAAAGCAGGGAAAGTGTTAGCCAGTCTGAGGCCGAGCTGCAGCAGTTCTCGCTCCCTGAGAGGCCGCCGTGACAACAGCAGGGAGCCCTGGAGGTATCCATCACCGGCACACAGTGTCCCCCTGGCATCCCAGCTAATGTATCACCTCTGGATTACAGTAATATCTGTCTGATGGATGTTTTCGGAGTGGAGCGGGCCCCCACGTGTTACCACAGACAGAAGCCTCAGTCGCCCGGTGTAGCTCTGAGGAGACGGGGGGGGGGGGGGGGCCTTTGCTCCTGGAGGTCCGATTTACTCCCCCTCCCCCCCACCCTCCATCTCCTGAACGCAACGCCTCCTCCCGGTCATTTCGTCCCACCGTCTTTCCCCATTCTTCAGCTATTTGTGTGTATGCGAGCGCCTGCTCACACGTGTTAGTCACAGGTCTCCGCTGAGAGGCCCAGCCGCCGTCCCGGGGCGATGCCCGGCTTCCTCCAGTCAACTTTACTGCCTTCATTTGGCCTGATGAATGGTTCGCTGCCTTATCAGTCCCTCTGCCAGCAATCTCAAGTGGATCCCTGGAGCCCAACAGCGCCTGCAGCACCGGTCGCTCTCCCCAGCACGCGCTCGTTCTGCTGCTTTCACACACACACACACACACAGACGCACAATTACATACTGATAATACTATTGCAGATGTACAGTTTAGAAAACTACATGCACATAAAGAACAACAATGCACCAATTGTAGAAGCCAGAAACTCTCCGGAGCCGTAACACACACACACACACACACACACACGGCTCACAAGCATACGCACACGTCAGCTAGCGAATCCATCATCTTTATTTCTTCCCCAATGTGCTCCCACTTTTCTTCTGGCTGTACCATTCTCACAAAAATATTTATTTTTGCTGATTTTTTTTTTTTTTTTTTTCTTTCATGAGGAAACACAAAAGAAATCACACCTCTCTTCCTCCCTGGCTCATGCCAAAATAATCAATGCTTTCCAGAGAGGGACTTGTGGCGCGACATGCGTGGAGGGAAGGCAGAAGGATGCAGACATAGCTCCAGGGCTCTGGTTGTAGATAATAAGTGAGGAGCAGTCCTTGGGTATGCTTTACAGCTATCAAACCTCATCATATTTGACATGCATTCTGGTGTTTACACAGTATCCTCCGTAAAATCCTCTCCAGCTATAGAAGGGAACAGGGTGGAGGGAGCACACACAACGCAGCACGTACACACACACACACACACACACACACACACACTGAGAAAAGAGGAGCCAGTTGTTGCCTTCGCTTTCTCTTTCTTTCCCTCCATCGCCCCCTTTTCTCCGTGTCCCATCTCTTATCCACGGCACAATTGGCGGCGTTAGCACCTGTCAGCTGACTGACTTCTTGTTCCCGGTGGCTTATGAAAAAATCATGGCTGCTGGGCTTCAGAGGCTGCTTTCCCATCAATATGAATTCACCACGGTCTTCATGCAACATTAGGCCAGGCCCTGTTTTCGTACAGCGAGCCACACGCTCCTCCGTCTGTAATACACAAGAGGAAATGAAAAGAGTAAATAGTCCTTTTAGAATGTTGCATTCGATCACGAGTGGAACCAAGTCGTCTATGAAAGGGAGCAGTATACTTTGCTCTTAAAAGCACATTTGCTTTCCATCCCCAGATATCACGGTACTGTGCTTTGTACACCTTATTAGGGTGACCTGTTTTAGTTGAAATAAAACAGTACAATTCTCAGTGAAACCCAGCCATGCTTGTCCCCCGTTGTTATACGTATTTCCACATTTAGATGGATAAATCTGTTTATGTACTTTTGGTTTTAGCGCTACAGCCTCTTGTCATGTATTAGGGTTATTCAAAACCAAATGAACCAACGCATCTTTAGTAAAATGACATTGGAGAGATGGATACGGAATTATTATGTTAATTTGCAATCATATAACCCTAATTTAATTTTCAGCTGTTACCAACTTCCACAGGCACACCCATCACAAGGGGACTTGTGATATCTCTTCTTCACATAATTTGCTTCTTCTTTTCTAATAGTGAATAACAAATAAATAAATGGGGATGTGTACGATACCAAAATGATGCTATACGTTGAGGAATAAAAATATATGTCTGTTTAACAAAAATAGCCACACTTCTCAAGGGTCAAAGGTCAAAGGTTTGAACACTACCAGAAAACTTGACTTCTATTTAATTCTAAAGTTCTATTTATACCTAAAACTACAATACCAAGAATAAGTACACAACAAATCTGACCCGACTTTTGCCAAAACTGTGGCAAGAGTATTAGCGTTTCACACAGCGCAGTAGTCACAAGGCCTTGGAAGTAGACGATATCCGTTTGCATTAAAGGGTCACAAGCAAAAGAGTAACCGACTGCTCTGAGCCAAATATTAATGGTCAAAATCACTCGGAAATGTGGATTTCAAGGAGCTAATAAAGCACCCAGTCATTTGGCTTTCAATTTACATCTTTCTTTCTTGGACCTGCTGCAAACCTTCCGCTCTCCTTCGTCTCTCCGTCTCTCTCAGCCCTTTAAACATGGTGAAAGTCAATTAACTACACCACTTCTCCCTGACATCATCGCGCTAACACAAGCTGCTCTTGACCTTATGTTTGTGTGTCTTGAGCGTATGGGAGCGCCGTGCGTCTCCCTGATTGGATTAACTTCAGATGTGGTCTGTGTCCGGGTCTATTACAGAGGCAGTGTTGTGATTTCAAAGCCCCCCCCCAGCAACCCCCCCAACTCCCCTCCCCCCCTTCAGCGCCACTGTCCCACCGCTCTCCTCCCTTACACCCCCCTGAAGGCCTGTTCTCCCAACACGCCATCTCCCAACAACCCACACATGGAGGATTGTCTCTCACACACACACACACACACACACACACACACACACACACACACACACACACACACACACATACATGTCTGCTCATGCCTCCAAACAGTCATATCCCATGTGTCTCCTGCACAGTGATGGGATGCCTGGAGAAAGCGGCCATCCCTGCAACCGCACCCTCCGTCTCTCTCTGTTCCCGTTTTCCAAGTCCGGAGGGGTCATCTCAGACAGAGGGGCTTCTAATCAACTCAATTAAGCGAGTCTGATTGCCACGGCAAATTGGTCTGGGTTATAAAATTACCATTAGCGCCTCGAGTGCGATCACAACGGGACGCGGCAGTCAGATGAGAGTGAGACTAATAGGAAGGGAGGATGAAGTGACTCTGGACACAAACTGAGGCAGAGATTGAGTTGGTCTCTGTTAGGGGGGGGGGGGGGGGGGGGCGAATACAAATGTGACTTTCTGCACACGAAACATCGGAGGAAGTAGATTGTTGAAGGGAAATAGGGCAGTTGTATATAAGTAAATATAATATCGAATGTAAGTATTCACTCCTGCAGACGAGGCATTTTTCCTGTGAAACTGACTGACAGCCACTGCGAGCTGATGTGGGAGCAGCTTTTACTGTGTACACAATGATGTAGCTGGCAGACCTGCTGGCTTAAGAACCAGTGGCTCACCCAGTAATGGTTTCTGAGGATGCGACATTTGTCTCTACTCGTGGCTCGCTCACTGTGTCAACACCTTTCATATAGCCACGATTTCCTCAGTGTGGCTCACGTGCCCCGAAGCAGCCCGTTTGATCTTCTGGAGGACTGTCAACCTATTGTGCGACTCCGTGGAAATTGAATTATGTATTTATTTACACGCCAGGTTAATAGAAAAGATGCCTAGGTGATTTGAAAGTCAAACAACCACACCTGCCATTCATTTCCGTTTTTTTTCCCCCTGAAGCAGATCCTCTGTTTTGTTCGGATACACAAAGAGAGGATGATAATGAATTGAATGACTTATCCTCCACATTCGTGCTTCAAAGTACTTTGTGGTTTAATACTGCAGCGATAAATCCAGATTTCCATGATTGAAAAGCAGTTCGGCGGGAATATTGTGCCACATCCTCATCTATATTCTGCAACTCTCCAAGTGGCCTACATAAACTGATGCTCTTTGTGTGCATGTTTGTGCATGTGAAACACTCGTTTGGGGTCTTGCACAGCAGCACAGTGGCCCAGTTTGAGCAAAATCAGTGTCACTGCATCTCAAACAGGGGCGCGCCGGTGCCTGCGCACGTCGCGCGGGCCTCCTCCGGAAAGCTTTTAAACAGGCTTGTCATGACGGGAGACGCCGCTGTCAAACAGAGGACAAAATCTGAGGGCGTCAATTGAATGCCGAGAAACGCCTGTCAGTCGTTTTGACGTGGGTCTCTCTACTGTGATTAGCATCACTTAATATTCACGCGCGCGTATCCGCCTGCCGAGGCGGGGTGCCAAAGTGACTGCTGTGATTAGAGTGCATCACAAGCAGCCTCCCCATTCGCAAACAAACAGAGGATGTAACAGCCGGGTGACATTACAAGCGTCGTCGATACGCGTCGCTCGCTGCAGTCTGCGATGGTGTCACAGGTCAATTCAACAAGCGGAAAGTGATATCGCTCCTCAGGCGGCGGCGGCGGGGAGGCCCCGGCTCTCTTTGTGCCGCCGGGCCTTCCGACGTGGAAAACGCTGTGGGTTAGCTGAACAACACTGCCACTTGCTGGTCACCTTTAGGTACTGAACCACAACAAAGTACATGGGAAGGCAGTTTGAATAAACTCTGGTGTTGAAAGGCCTTTTTTGGGGGGGGGGGGGGAGGATAGGAGTTAGGAGCAGGAGTTTTGTTCCCTCTGGGTAAGGCTTAAAAAACAAAAATACACGGCAGACAGACCTGGTTTTAAATCTACCGCATAGATATTTCTTCTCTGCGCGTTTGAGAGGTACAGTGTCTTTCCTCCCCGGCGCTAAATGCATCAAAACAGGAACCTCTTGAATTATTTCTTTTCATATTAGCAGTTGTATGTGTCAGTTTTGTTTTTCTTGTTTCTCTAACACATACTTTTTTTTTTTTCCCCACCTCCGAGAGTGTGTGTGTGTGTGTGAATGCGTATCATTGTGGCACTCTGACAGTCACGGCCAGGGGGGGCGGGGGGGGGGGGAGGAAAAGGGGTAACGCTCGCTGCAGATGGCAGCACACATTTTTTCATTCCTTAAACAGACACAAAAAGCAGCTGAGGGACCAGGGCCTGTCTGTAGAATGTGCCGGGGAAGAGTAGGTACTTGGCACAAGTAGCAGAAACAATTAGCGTCACATAAGCAGAGGCCTGAAGCAGCTGGAGAGAGAGAGAGAGAGAGAGAGAGAGAGAGAGAGAGAAGGGAGTGGAGGTGGGGGTGTGGGGGGGGCATCTAATTTTTACCACAAGCAGAACTGTGTGCAGAACTGTGTGCAGAGACCCCCCCCCCGCCACCCCTTTTATTTTCTTTGTCCCAACTTAAACATTATCTTTTAAAGACAGTTCATGTCTCAGATCATTTAGTTGACGGGTTCTTTGTTGCCGGCGTTGTTTTTGTTTGTACCAGCGCATTCTTAATTGGGGAAAAGACAGAGGAAGCTCTGGGTCCTTGGAGAGACCTCACATCCCACTCACATCCCCAAAAATCCCTTTTTCAACAACCCTGGCTACCGTCTTTCCCCTTTTGAAGTTGGGGAGAATCTGTCGGGATGTGAAGTGTGGCTCGTGACGACACCACGCCGCACCGTGTGCTCATTAAACCCACGTTACAGATACGCACAAAGGAAATGGGTTTTTCTTTTGGAAAATCAAAGTTGATACATACTTCCTGGAAAGCATTTAAAAAAAATAAAAAATCTAAGTCTGAAGGAGTGGGGTTTTTCTTAATTCTGTAACACTGATAGCTCTGTTTTTATGAAAGTATAGCTGCTGCACTCACTCTGACAGGCTGAAGTGTCCACGTTGACCTCTCCCTCTGCAGCTGTGTGTCCAGTTTCTATATATATCAAACATAAGCAGTGTCTATGAAAGCATAGCTAGCACCATAAATGGAATACTTATCAAGTACACTAATTAATGGATGTCAGTTATAGGGGCAATATCTAAAGTCCACTAACACCAACATTAGTCACGTTATGCTACCGGGTCATAATGTCTCTTTTTAAAGCCTCTTTCTGCATTTGGGAACTAAAATGTATTTTTACAGGTAACACCTGAAGTAATGAAAGCACAAACAAATGTAAACTTTAATTGAATGTTTAATTGGACCGCTTTGTCAAACATTTCTTCATACTTTTAATTTTCTTTTTTACACTATTACTATGCTTTTTTATAAATAACAACTTTATCTTTGCTTCTTGAACACTCACAAACAACAACTGTAATGTTTGGGGGCGCAGGGATCCTAGGACCTTTGAAACGGATTGTAATCTTTGTGCTTAGCTGTGGAATGTCACGACCTTTATAGAATAAAGCAAGAACATTTGTATACAGAGAAACCTACTGGACAAAGGTAAGGTAAAGGATCTCTTGATAGAACGAAGGATTGGACCAGGAAATAAAGGAATAAACCCTTCCGCCACTAAGAGGCAGTATTGTACGACAGTGATACAACTTTTAACTGAAATATTCAAGAGTGGTTGGACTCTCTTTGTAGACTCCAATACTTTTATGAACTTTAGATTGAAATGTAAAACTACTCACATCAGAATTTCCACAGAGGATGTTGTTTTGTGAAATACACAAGTCGACATTTCCAATGTTACGAATGAATCGCAGTGTTCACAGTGTTGCGTAAGAGTGTACATTCAGGCAGACCTTGAACAACAAACCAACTTAAAACAGGCCAAAGTATGCGTGTGTGCTTGTTTGAACTAAACATTAACTGAAGGATCAATTTCCAGTGTCCAGCTTCAGGATTTAAAAAAGAGCAAACTCGTCAAATACTAAAGATTATTTGCATTTATTTAATAAAAATATACCTTTTTCTTGAGACTCTCTTTTCATTTGCAGTGATTTAATATTGTATTTCCTTTTAAACTTTTACATATTTTTACCGAAACTTTCCTAATTGCACAATATACTGAAAGAAAATCAATAAGTTGAGACTCCCACTGAAAAGGTTAAGCAAAACAAACAGATTAGTGTTTAAATAGGACCGGCTGAGAGATCCAGTGGATGAAGCTGTTCAACCTTTCTTTAACAAAGCCCAGAACCCCACCGCCCCCCAAAAAAGAAGGAAAATGGCTAAAGCTATCAACATGATTTGTTGCATGGGTCTGGCTGCTGTACTAACCGGTAGGATGTGATGTTTTCTGTGTGTAATGTGGCAGACGACAGAGATTTATTGCCTCGGTAATACCGTGTCTGATGGCGTGCTCTTTCTCGTCGCTCAGGTGTGGGAGCGTCTGCCTTTTCGGGGAAGAGCCACAGCGGAGGGAAGAACAACACTGTGCTGCAGTACGTCGTTAACAACTCCCTGAGGGAGCACCCTGTGCTCACCAAACTCAGACTGGTAAGAGAACCAACATGAACTAGTGTCTCATCCTGGGATAGAGATTCATTTATTTTTTGTGTCAATGTGGTTCAGTATGATGCGGGTCGGGCCTCTGGATCAAACCTCCTTGTTACATCCAAGTCAATATCGTTAAATGGGTTCCTTATGAGATTCAGGATCCTTTCGATCGCCTTTAACTCAGCATTGGTAGGCGCCTGCTAACATTCATCAAAATGCTGAAGAGCCACCAGCTGGTTGATGGTGGCTTTGACGTTGTTGCTGAACTTTGGATTCAAGTTTAGAACTGGAGGGATTTAGCTGAAGACTTATCTTTTCCCATTTTCAGTTCCATCTTAATTCTATTATTTTCTACCAAACAATACATTTTAAATGAACTCAGTGATTTATTTTTTATCTTTTCAGAGAACTCTTGAAGACCCATGGAGTAGAATGATGGTTGCCAGTGAACAAGCCCAGTTCATGGCAAATCTCATTAGACTGATAAATGGGACCAAAGCTATTGAAATTGGTAAGATGGTGTGAGATTAAATAGAAGACTAAGCAAAACGGGTCATGATACTGTGACCTTAAACCGCAGCAGAATTGAATTTTCAAAATGAATGCGGTTTGCTTTGTAAAAACATGTTTCCACCCTGAAAACCATCAATATAATATATAAGGACAGATGTGGTGGATTCAAGTCTGGCTCATTTGATTTTTAAGTTTGATTTTTTTCATGTTAAATTTCAAAATGTTAACCAATCAATGTTATTTCAAAAGTGACCAATTGAATTTGAGCAACATTAATATGGTGTCTCATCGGTCTAAAGCAGAAAAGAAAAACACATTCAAAAGCTTTTGAAAGTACACAAACTGAAATTTCCCGATGGGAATTTTACATTTTCAAACCATATCAACTTCATTGATGGTTTTCCCCTGACTTTAATTTAGCGGTGTGCTTATTACCGCAGTAAGGTTCTCATAAACAGGAGTTTCATTGCATGTCTTTTCTTTACTCCCATGTAAGAAATGTGATTATTTAGTGTTCCAGCTAACATGTTTTTGCTTTTCTGCAGGAATGTACACAGGGTACAACGCACTGAGCATGGCTTTGGCCATGCCCCAGAACGGAAGAGTTGTAGCTTGTGAAATAGAAGACACCTATGTGGACATTGCCAAGCCCTTTTTTAAAGAGGTGAGCAAGTGTCTTATTGAACAGCATGACTCCGTTAGTCTACAAAGTGAAAGAGAATACTGTAAAAAGTAAAAACTTGAATGCGTACCATGACCCAACCTGGCCGTTGTGTAGCATTTCAGCTTCTGTCAGAGCAGAATTGTGCGGCAGACAGCACTCTGTAGATCGTGCACATCTACCCCCCGTCAGTCCACAAAATGCTGTCGCCTGGGGAGAAGAAAAAAAAAAGTGTCTGCTCAGGCAACTGTTTCAAATTGAGATGCAAAATCAATTCCTGTTTTAGCTTTCCCTTACAGTGGGTTTAAAAGACAAATGATGATCCCCGCCCATCTCTCATGCAGTTGAACCTTTTCTCTAGGCTGGAGTTGAAGATAAGATAGATGTACGCCATGAAATAGCCATGAAGACACTGAGTAAGTGCTTTGAGAATTCTCCCGAGTGCTCATAAAGATGGACAGTCCTTTTTGTATCTTGACTTTTACCTCGGTTTCATCAGATGAACTGATAGCAGCCGGGGAAGCTGGAACATATGACTTTGTGTTCATCGATGCGGATAAGTTCAACTATGACAGATACTACGAAAAGTCCCTCGAGCTCATACGAGCAGGGGGCATCATTGCAGTTGACAATGTAAGTACACGTCTCACGGGCAGGATCAGAAACGTTGTGGCAGTGAGGCGTACAGCGTGAATCGGAAGACAATAAAACAGCTCTGTCCTTGTTCTATTGGAAAGGTGCTGTGGAGTGGGAAGGTCGTGAATCCTGCTCCCGATGACCTCACCTCCCAGGCTCTGGATGCCCTCAATAAGAAGCTACACAGCGACCAGAGGATTGACCTGAGCATGCTCATGGTGGGCGACGGGCTGTCGATTTGCATTAAACGCTAAAATCCTATGTTGAAAAGTTAGATATTTGTTATGTTGTACTTTGGCTATGATATTAAACACACATGAATGCATTGTCTTCTGTATCCTTTAGCTGCAACCATACTCTGCTTAATTATTTTTCCACACCATTATAAAACTTTACAACTTAATCTCTGGGTTTAATGCTTTTACCAGGAAAGCATTCATGAAACAGCTATAAATGAAACAAAAATGCAGCTTTGTCAAAATGACAATTCCAAAATCAATACCTGCGACAGCTCGAGGATTTAAATGAACATAAAACAGAGGAGGTCTTTGAAACCAAACATGAAGCATCAGATTTGTTTGATGCGGTTATATAAATGGCTATATTTGTACCTACAGTACATGAAACTGGGACAGCTCCCAAATCAAAATACTGTTATGCAAAGGAAAAATAAATCTTTTAAATAAGCTTCACTTAAACTCTGAGATAAACACAGTTCTCCATCCATAAATAAAAAGTTGCTAAGTTAACAGAATATATTTTTTTCTATTGATGCGTTTAAAATGGTCAAACTTAAACTATGCGAACTGTGAAACATTGCTAACCGAGGCAGAACTCCATTACTTAAAAAACTAAAAAATAGAAAGTAGAAATGTAGAACACAAACAAGGAGGGCATTATTCAAGTCTATAAAGGCCTGAGGGGTTAATGGTAAGATTTGGTGTTTTTAATATACCAGCAAAATAAGAAATAAAAATGAAAAGAATGAATGTGAAGAAAATCTTAACATATTGAATATTTCTGTTCAAATAGTGAAGTCTTTCAAATACAAACCTGAAATACCTCAACGTTGTTCCTATAGGCTACATGCTGCCACACAAAATGAATATGTCCAGAACCTCTGCTTCAGGCTTCTCTTATCAAGATAGTTCTTCTAGCAGGTTAGTTCGGAGATCACGGGGATTTATATTAATGGAGTTAAAACAAGTTAAACGCTCTGACACCACTGTACCAGGATTTGATTGATGTTTTTGTTTGGGGGACTGACATCAACAGTTCATCCGCAGAGTTGGCGCTCATTACACCGTCAGCTGACGCGACACCTTTTCAGCACCGCGGACAGCTCCGTGCTGCACACCGCGCACATGGCGACGGCTTTAAAGAGAGACCGCCCCGCTGCACCGGAGATTCACCCGCACAGCCCGACCCACAGCATGGCGAGCAGGTACTCCTCCCATCACGGTACCACTCGAGGTCTACAACGCGAGCCCTCGGGCAGGAGCCCGATCGGCCCGCCGTCCGGGAGGCGTGACGAGAAACAATTGATGCGCGGCTTGAATGACCGTCTGGCGGCATTCGTCGAGAAGGTGCACCACCTGGAGTACCAGAATCACCTGCTGGAGAGAGAAATCGGGGAGATCAGAGGCAAAGCCAAGCCCGCCTCTGTATTGGAGGAGGAGTACGGAGCGGAGCTCGGGAAACTGAGACAGCTGGTTCGCGATATCACCCATCAGAAGCACCGGATCGAGCTCGAGCATCGGCATTTGGAGGAAGACGTGTCCATCTTGCGAGGGCAGCATGAGCGGGAGGCGCGTGGCCGATCGGAAGCAGAGAGCCACGTCGCGGTCCTCAAAAGGGACATCAACGACGCGTATCGGGCGAAGCTCCAGCTGGACAAGAAAGCGCAGGCTCTGGTGGAGGAAATCCACTTCCTGAAGGAGAACCACGAGGCCGAGGTGTCCGAGATGTTTGACCAAATCCAGAAGCCGCGAGTGACCGCGAAGCACCTGGAATTTGGCGACCCTGGCGTCACTGCGGCACTCCGGGACCTCCGGGCACAGCTGGAAGGTCAAAACGTGTCCGGCGTCCAGCAGATGGGAGAAAGCTTCAAATCGCAGTTTGCGAGATTGACGGAAGCGGCTGAGCGCAAGAGAGAAGCGTTGAAAGCGACCCAGCGGGAGATTCAGGAGAACAGGAGGAACCTGCAGGCCAAGGACGTGGAACTGGACTGCGCAAGAGGCACCCGGGAAGCCCTGGAGAACCGACTGCATGACATCGAGGATCGCCACCAGGAAGAAATGATTCATTACCAGGTGCGTTTTCTCTCGATCTAATAACGCCATGTTCAGTGTTCCCATGGTAACCCATGTTCTCCCTTCCCTCGTTGCAGAACGCAATCAAAGACCTTGAAAATGAGCTCATCAATTGCAAATTTGACATGTCCGGTTACCTGCGAGAATACCACGACCTGTTGAATATGAAGATCGCTTTGGATGTGGAAATAATGTCTTACAGGTATGTTGTGCTGATAACTCAAACACTGCATATTTAAAGACACATGCATTTGATACCATCTCTGATATTTCTCATTAATGACGATTACGTTGTTCAATGAATATTAACATTGCTACCTTGCAGGAAACTTCTGTGTAGTGAGGAGGCTCGGCTGTCCATGATGCCAGACACCCACGTGTCCCTTCCGTACATCTATCACCAGTCCCCCGTCTACACCCTGCCCTGCCTCAGCCGACCGGGAGGCCCGCACGGACGGGCCGAGCCCCGGTACAAGTTCGTGGAGGAGATCATAACGGAGACCACCAGGGAAATTGAGATGTCAGAATTTGAGGAGACCGGATCAGAGGATACAGAGGTGGAAAAAGATGAGCAGGTGTGTAGCAAAAGCGAGAAAGGGGGCAGTGAGGAAGAGAACGATAATAAAGACCACGGAGAGGAAGAAAGTGAGCAGGTGCCTGATAGTGAGCAGAATCAAGTAGCATCAGGAGTGAAAGTAGTGAACGGAGAATCTGGCAAGTTGGATAATGGTGAAAAAGGTCAAATGAGTCAAGAGTCAGAGGAGACTGAAGCGGTTGTTAATGAGGATCCGTCTCATTTTGGCTTAGATCAAAACAATCAAAAAGAAGTTCTGTTAAGTGAGAGCCTTCATCACGAAGAAAATGAGCAGCATCAAATTATAGCGGAGAACGCAGAAGAGAACCAAGGTGCAGTGACAATAGTCACACCTGAGAAAGAGCTCCATTTAAAACCAGAAGCCTCTGCGGGGGATACACTTTTGAAAGAAACAGATTGTAAAAAAGCAGATGCAGAGGAAGAGGGTTCGACCTCAGCTCACATGAATAAACCCGATGACGAGACCCTTGCCAAAGGGTCTCAAGAACCAGACACAACTGCAGAGCTCGGCACTATTCAAGTGCAAGATGAGGTTCGTGCTTCAGAGACAGTGGAGAAAACAGATTTCACAGAAGAGACAAAGAGCACTCTGTCTGTAAAGACAGACCAGATCTCAGAAAAAGCTCAAGTATCCTCCAGTGCAACATGGGAGAGGGAGGAAGAGGAAAGGAGTCACGCAGACACAAAGGGAATCAGTAAATCTGACGCTGCACAAACAGAGGATGAGGTGGCAAAAGGCGTTCGAGAGGGTAGCAATAAAAATCAAGACGAGGCATCTTCCCCTAAATCCGATGGGAAAAGTCTTCCTGATGCGGCGGATCAGAAGCCCGACAACGGGAATGAAACCCAAACAGTCCAAGCGGTGTTGCAGAGGGAGCAGACAACAGACAATTCAGGAATCAAAGCGCTGCATCGGGGTACAGCAAAGGGCAGCCGGGCTCAGGTATCAGAGTGGTCTGAAGGTTCAGAGAAAAGAACAGATCCTCAAGAATGAGGACAGTAGCAAGGCAGAGAAATTAGGGTGAGAAAAAGCTAAAAGGTGAGGGATTTACACATTTCCACCTTAAGTTTAACGAGTCAGTTGACAGGCAATTATCAGGGACAGCAACGCTAAAAATAGAGCATGTCTTAACGACTGATTTCTAATTCAAAGAATGAACGGAGCAAAGCAAAGACAAGGCTGTCGTTTGTCTTCCGTATGACTATTATAAAAAGGAGCATGATTCTTCTGATGACACACTGCTTTGGCTTTGGACATTAAATGTGATGCAATAGTTTTGACTCACCACTTCAATTATTGAATCATGAATGTAAAAATTGTTACTAGTATTTGCTTTGGTGTGTGAGGAAAATAAACATCAATCCACAGAATATCGCTGACCTCTTCTATTGCGTGTGCTCACACAGATACGCTGCTTCTGATTGATCCACTGCTCCGTCACCTGCAACTGTTGGGTTTCCCCTTCTCTGGCAAAACACCTTACTACAGCCTTGCTGCTAAGCCATTGACACCAAATGCTAAGGAGTGTTGTCAAAATGAGTGCCGTTGTCAGAGCTATTTACCTAAAGACCTTTTAAAAAAAAAAAAAGTTTTACGCAAGCAGTTAACAAAAATAAATGTGACGAATAGTTTAAGGCTACTTTTACTTTAAACCAATGCTCATCAACATCACATAAACGATACATTTGTGGAGTTCAAAGACTTTATTGATAATGTAGACATACACGTAAGGACCTCCCAGACTTCCTGCGGGCTCTGTCACTGCCCAGAACAGGAGAGCACATTCCAGGAGTGCACAAGGGCAACTTTGTTACACCTCTTCCAGACAACGATGATTTGGCATTACTGTGAACATTGCTCATGTACTCTTTAGCTGTCTGTTACTAGAGAGGAAAAAAATAAATCTAACTCTGCATAGTCGGCCAAGTGTACAGTTTCCTTCAAACTATCAGACCAAGTTTAAGGGAAGGTCACATGTGCAGCTTTAACAGATCACAAACCCCGAAGGCCGGCGCAGAACATTACAGAGCTTAAGTTTGTCCTTGTGTGCAGGAACAGGAAGGGTGCCGCACTATTTAGGTAGAAAGACACTAGTGTACTTAACAAGGTTTGGAAATTAAAACCGAAGACAAAGGAATATCAGATGACAAGGATGGTAAAATCAGAAAAGTGTGGTGAGCATTATCATACCTAACAGTCAAATGATGTAGACCCCTAGGGACTAATCACAAGAAAGCTGCGCAGAGTAGATGACAGGCAAAGGAATTCTATTGGATTATTATGGCAGTGATGGACAGAAAAAAAAAAGACACGTTTCATAAATAATATGCCAATAAACTGTCTCCTGAATAGATGCAACTACAAAGTAAAAAGCCACAAAGGTAAAATATACCAATGACAGAAGCACCAACTTGAAGAGGTACTTAACAAGTTGAGTTTGTTGTTGAAGCCTTTAAACCAATCTCTCCAAGACATCCCCTTGAGTTGGACATACATTTAAGGCCAGACTTTTCTGATATTCCAGAGTCCCTTGCAGCATGTTGACAGCTTAGGCTTCCAGTTCCAGGCCCAGACCCAGCTTGTGGCCTCCTGCGTTGATGTTCTTACCATCGACCAGGCCAGACAGGGTGAGTTTCACACCTGCACGGGAGGACAAGAGGACCAACATTAGCCTTTAAATTACTCTTCTCAAACATGGGTTGGGAATTGTTTCAAGTGCATTTGCTCAAAAATGATAAGCCGTGTACTCAAATTCAAATGCATTTGCCATCAACATTTTTTGTAAATATCTTGCAGCTGGCCATGAACCTGCAGAAAAACCACCTTACCTGGTCTAAGAGTCTGGGTGTAGCCAACACCAACCAGGCTATTGTTATTCACTTTAGCCTATGGAGAAAAGTAAAAAGAGAAAGTCAGTTCTGCAAATAAACAACCACATTTTCAATGAGCTCATTCTAAAAAGCCTCTTCTCCACTACTCACGCTGACGGAGGCGTCCTTGTCCAGCTGGTATTTGGCGGCGATACCGAAGCGTGTGTTGTTGCTGCCAGCGGTCCAGGCCAGGTTGACCGACGTCTCCAATTGGTCGCTCACCTTCTGGTAGATGGAGCCTCCAAACTCTGCGCCGTCATTGCTTCAAAGACCGTAAACATACGAGAAAGCTCATAAAACAGAAAGTAGTATGTATTTCTTCCCACACACACACGTATACTTATGAATATTCTTGCAGGTATGCTGATGATTGGCCGTCACTGGTCGGGAGGACGCAGGTACAGAAATGAACCCGACCTTCGACCATTTAATAGGACTGATGATCTGGTGGTGATCTGGTTTATAGCCAAATATTTTTGATTGAAATATAACTAAGAAGGCTCATTCAGTTTATGGAATGAGAATACAGACAGGTGGTCTTTCAGTCTATTATTATAAATAGTGTTTTACACCCCTCTGACTAATCAATTGTTTGAACAGTAGCTGGAATTTTGAAAGTTGAAAATACAAATCGTACCTTTCTATATAACTTCACTTCCATACATCATATAACCAAGCCCATAAAAACCGTATACAAGGAAATCCCGACCTTGTGTAAACAGTCTACTTACACATTGGTGTGCAACTGGAAGTCTCCCGTCTTGTAGCCAATTGCAAAGTTGTTCTGGGTCATCTTGGATTTGGCCGTGTCGAAGCTCATCTGGTAACCGGCGAGCCATCCCTCGTAGCCGACGACGGCAGCGCCGTGGATGGTGGGGCCGGCGAAGTCAAAGTCGACGTCGCAGCCCACGTTAACGTACTCGCGCTTGTAGGCGGTCTTAACTTTGCCACTCTTCTTGCTGTTGATGAGAAACAACTTTAAACGGACGTCAAGTCAGATAAGACATCAATCAAAACATAAGTGCCTTGGGTTACCTTTTCTGCACCGTGTTTAGTCAATTTGACACAATAAAATAGAAATCCTGTTAAATCAGACCGTGGCAATACGCAAACTTCAAGAGCCGACAAATGTGACAAGGCAGAAATCCTAGTGATCATTCAAGAGCAAGATCATTAACTGCGTAGACACTACTTATTGTGACTGCATTGCGGCTAAAAAGGAGTTGGCCCAGAAAACTTGTTTCTTCTGGGATATACAGGTTATATTTTTTTTTATATTTGAGGAAGAAACGATGTTGTTAAACAATTACTTATAAAAAATTATGAGACTGCAGCCTTGATTGTAAGAGCAGGTGGGCACAGTGGTAAACATTGCATACGTGCAATACACCAATCACAGTAACGTGATACAATAGACATGTTCCATATTGGGACTGAGGTCACATGGACGACCACCACGCTCGTCAGAAGCATGTATATCAGGTTGCCAAAATTACTTTGGTTGTAGGCAGAGGAAAAATCATAGTAAATTACCGTTTCATGAATTATACATTTACATACTAGAACCATCATCTTACCCAGTATTTGGTGAGAAGGTGGTGTCAAAAGTCAACTTCAGTCCCTTGGCAATCTGTGAGAAACAACAGAAAACCATTTGCCATTAAAATAAATTGATGTTGACGTGGTTATTGGGTAGAGTCTTGTTAAATAACAACTGAACAATGCAGGACTATTTTCCTGACCTGATCTTCAATAGTGATTTCTGTTCCCAAGGTGTTGTCAGTGTTCCACTTCTCAGTGAAGGTAAGGCCATATTCAGCCCTCTTGTACTTAGTTTCCAGGTTGCCCGCAACTTTGCTGGTATCAGTGTTGGAGGAACCGGTGGTTTTGAATTCCTGCAAGTGACAAATTTGAAGACATTCAAAAGAAAAACAGTGGCTGAAAAACCTGGAAGTCATAAAACAATCATTCAATTAGGCAGTGTGTAATCTAGACAACTGAAATATGGCCGTTTTGATTGAACAACTTTGTAGATTTCATGTTCACATTTCCAGTGAAGTATTCTTTAACCAGAGCAATAAACCGGTGTAATAAATATCAATTGCATTAACTTTCAAACTGCAAAATCTACTTTAGCCTATGCCACTTTAATTTGCCAATACATCACAATGGTCTCTATGAAGTATATTATAGTTTCTATTATTAATGCAAAAGGAAATGAGCTTACCACTCCACTGGCTGATTTCGTCTTCACATCAAGCTTTACCAAACCAAATCCTGAAAAAAAAACAATTCAAGTTTGTTCAACTTATTTCAAAGCTTAGAATATCAATTAGATTTGGGATTTTTACATCGATGCCACTGGTTTTAACTGTGTCAAACCTTACCATAGCCTTTGTTAAAGATGTCCTTGGCAGATTTGCCCAGGTCAGCATAGCAAGGAGGCACAGCCATCGTAACTGTAGACAAGATAAATACATTTTGTTCTCCTACACGAGTATAGTTTAACCCACCAGCTTGTAGAAATGCTATCTTTAATTTCATGATGGATTTTGCGATTCAATTTGTGCATAAGGAGTGGGACATAATGACTTGACTGCTGCAAAATGAATAAAAAATAAATAAAAATCAAGATCCGTAAACGACATAAAGGGCGTTTGGCATTAAATGCTGGAATTTCGGTCTAATGAATCTACCAATCGTGTACGGTGAGGTTATAGTTTGAGCCATGGTGGAGTAGACAGTGATATATATAAAATATGGTAAAGATGATGCATTTATTCTTAAAGAAAAGAGGCCTGATTAACACAAAAATGTATATTACCAGTGTTGTTCCTGTGGTTAGTACACTGGTCGAGTGGAAAGCTAGCTTTACATTAGTGTGCATTCATAACCAAACCATTGCCATCTTTTTAATAAGAAGCACGAGTGTGTCGTCACAGACTACTGCATTGCATAGGACTGCCTGATGTAGCATTATTCTTTTAACTTGCAAACTTTAGAGTTCGTGCGCTAATATCTATACTTTCGCTTTCACAAAGTTGGTGCCACGTAAAATTCACCGAAGCGAAAGGATACCAGTTCTACAGGTAGTCTCAGCAGGACAAGAACAAGTGCTTGACGGCCGATGGGCAAGGTTACTGAGCCAGGACGAAGCCATTTTACCGTACTGAGGTGCCTATTTCAAGCGTGGCTCTTATAACACTAACGTAACTCCTGGAAGGGAATTTGGGCATGGACACGTAAGCGTGGGACGGCACATGTCGGTGCCAATTAGTGGGACGAGTAATTAACCGGTCGACTGGAGTTATCTTCCAGCTAACTCACTACCGCTAACTAGGCCCGAGGGGAGGGAGGTTAACAATACGATTTCTTTACTTTAATAAGTTGTCAAAAGTTAATATAATGAAGTAGCTACGCAGAATACAAACAGCGTTATCAGCAGCATGACAATGTGCGGCTAGCTGACATGTTACGCGCTGCCTTAACCTGTCATGTGTCAGACGCAGCATGCCGAGTGCGGCTAGCTTAGCGTTAGCTAACTTTGCTAGCTTGCAGAGTGCCGGTTTGCGTGAAGCGAGTCTAAACACTAACGTTATTCTCGCTTGTCATAGAGTTGAATAACAATGTCAGGCAGAATATACACACATATAGAGAGAGCTCTCTTACCAGTAGAGGGTGAGGCGAGTCGTTAACTAGAGGGACTTTATCAGAGATGTTTCTGCACGGCCGAAGCAGGCGTCACCGGTAGAAGGGCGAGCTGAAGGAGACTGTACCGCAACGTGATCCAGACCTATCACAGACCGGCTCAGGACCCACGGCAGCCGCACAGGTGCCTGTCTAGAAATGGTTACACCTCGTGGTGGCGTCGAGGCTTAAATCTTCTTATTTACTATCAACGACCAACCCAGTATACGTAGGTTTGTGGCGAATCAAGGGCATTTTCTAGAAAGTACTGAGGTTAAAAAAAAAGAGGAAGGAGAGTGCCGCTAGTGGCCACAGGACTACCACCAGCAGCCGCAGCGTGCTGTCAGTCAGATTTCAGCTGTCACTGCATGGGGGGGCTTTACAGCAACTAAATAATGTCAATGTGGGGTACCTGGTTCACTTATGTCTCAGTTATGACTAACAATAATAATAAAAGGGGCAGTCCCGTGACAACTAATGGATCAGGCAACTTGAGACACTTACTTACAACTAAGTCTGAACTGCGGTCAACTCAGCAGACATCCGGGTTTCCGTGGACAACTTCGCAGACATTTACATTTTAGTGAACTTTAAATTGACGGTAAACGCATTCAAACGTTCCTGATCGTGAGCGATTACAGAAAGAGGAAGGTTTATGAAGTTACTTACATCTCGTCATTAAGAAAGACAATTCAACTTAAATGCGCCATAATAAAACACAATAACACCAAAAAAGAAAACAAAATATTTTTACTGTACCAATTGAGAGATTTCACAATGTAAATTCTTTATTTGTAAAGATATGATAAAAGCTTTTTAATCAATAATGCCTGGCAATTCCTCTGGTATTTGTGTTACACAAATACACAAGTATCCAACAAAGCAAATTTCTCTTTTAGGTCCTATGAAAGCAGTTTTCTTTCTGTCTAAAATACAATATAATAAAATCTAATTTCCATATTATGCAGTAAACACACTCAGTTGACATTGACATTTTGAGACCCAGATGTTGGCTGATGATGTTCAGATCTTGGCATTTCAATAAGTTTACTGTGAATGTCAGTATAAAGGTGCACTAAAATTCAAGTGTCTGCTGAGGTGACCGCAGTGAATGTAAGCAGAGGAAGAGTTAGGAATAACCACTTAATTTGAAATAACACACGCAAATAAAAATGTTCTTTTTTCTTTAAAATTACTTTAAAAGGAATACATTGCAAAGAGTGCATCATGTTCCTTTTTTTCAAAACTAGCTCAATAATTGATAGATGTATGAGAAAAAAACATTACAACATGGCTGCTCTAAGGACATATAAAGAAAACAGGTGGCTCAGGTCTTAACAACTGATTCTGAAGAGAGTTTAAAACTGCATTAAGGGACTTACCTCTGGTGACTGAAAGGTAAGTATTCATTAATCTCCACAGCACATCCGTGATCAGTGTCTTTATTGATCAGATCATTTGCAGCCACAGTAAACATTCTGTGAATTTTATCATCAGAGATTGAAAACCTTTGTTATCATTGGTTTGTTTTAACTGCACAAACCTTACACACGTATTTGACATGCATGGTTTACATATTTTGAGCCAGAGAGACACAGAATAAAGATTGGATCTCCAGCCTGATGATGCTTCACAATAGCTTGGTTGCATAAACAAGATGACAATATATACTCTTACAGTGATTTTTGTGTTTTAGCTGTTTAGGTTATAGACATAGAAGTAAAGGTAAACTGCTGTGTCAATGAGGAAGCTGTCATTTGTTTGCATTTGTTAGAGACTTGTCTCCTACTAAGCAGGCAGTTGCATCACATTGGCTGATGAAATAAATATTACATGCAGTCACAAGGTATTTTGTAAGCATTTTAAATAGTTAGTTAATCTGGTGAGTGGATATTCCCTGCCAAACACTGGAGGCACTGAAAAGACTGATATAAATATGAAAATGTATAAACAAACACAAATGTACAAACACCCGGCACAGGCTTTGATGAGTGGAGTTGGGTAATGGTTTAAACTGGAATAAGGATGTCCGGTCAAATTGTGTTGTTGTTTTTAAAAAAACAGCTTCTTCTTCTGACTCAACATGTGTAGCAAGTATATTTCCCCCTTTCATCTGTTATCTCATTTGTTCACAGCCTGCAAAATGTTGATTAGCAGCAGTGTCGCCAGAACATTTCTGCAAATAGGAAATTATTGGTCTTTTAAGGACACCAGAAAAAAGTTGAAAGTATTGTGGGCCATGATTAGCATTGTTGTCGGCTAATAATTAGCAATTGTTGTCGGCTAATTCTTTGCAGTCAACTATTTTCTCCTATATTCTCGAACTCGTTGACTTTATCTGCCTTACCGAGGAGGAACTCTTAGTAAAACACATCCACAGAACACACTGGAGATTCGGACTTTTCAATCCACAGAGATTTATTGGAGCAACAGAGACTTGAATAAACCGAGCTCTCTCTCAGACATTAACGAGGCAATGATACAACACGTTAGTTTGTAAGTTTACACATTTGTTTCAACATTGAGTGAAACTCTCCCTCTCTGTCCTAACCGCGCAACTCTCCTTCTGATGTTTTCCCATCATCCCCCTCCCTCGTCCTTCACTAGACCACCCGCCCTTTCTGGCATGTCGATGGCGGCCTGGCTTCCTCATTCTTGTCCGTTGACGCCATCTCTCGCTGCCGCCCCCCCCCTCCTCCGTTCTCTCTCCTAGAGCCTACACACACACACACACTGATGAGACCTGTGCCCCACTGCTAGTGGCCCTACACTATCTCTTACTGGGGTTTTCAGTAAGCTTTAGTGTGGACACGACACTTCGGGCTCCATATCTCTACACCCTTGCATGCTTGGAGTCTTATTATGTCTGTCTGTGATCAGACATGCCATTTAAACGTCAACCAACTATAATACTGTTGGAAATGAGAAAGAAAGATGCATGATTGGATCTTTAAAAGAAGCAAAACCAAAATGTTTACTCATATCTTAGCCGAAAAACAGCTATGAGTAAACATTTTTTTTAACGTTACATTTTCTTTTAGAATGTAAGACAACTTCTCATTTCACACATTTCCCTTTTGCACATGACGATCAAGAGTCAGGTTGCTCTTCGCTCTCTGTGTTAGAATAATGCTTAATGCTTTATAGCTTTAATGCTATTGAATAATGATACAACAGTTACACCCAAGAGTTGTGTTCTCAAATGTATACTGAAAAACGTTGCAAACAAACAGGGAAAGGCTTCTTTCTAAACATACGCAGAACATTATAAGTAGGAACAAGGTGGAACAAACAGGGTTTACGTGTGCTCAGCAGAACTAGTGAAAAGCCAATGTGCTGTATGTGACATTGTTGTCATTTGCTTCAACCTGTTGGGAAAACAAGAAAAAATGGAAGAAAGAAAAGACTCATTCAGCAAAGAAAGTTTGAAAATCTAGAGAGACCAATAATAAAATGAACAACTCAACATTATATTTACCTTTTGGACCTTTTGTTGCCTCATTGAAACCACAGTGCTATACGTCACATCCACATTCTGCTCAACACATGACCGCTGGGTAAAAGAAGCGAATGATATGGGGGAGAGGAAAAAACATGTTCTGTTTTTAATTAACTTCACATAGTTTTGTTTACTTGCAATTGTGAATGGTATATGATTCATGATCATCTCTGCTGTCATGGATTACCTCGCTTAGAAGCTTCTTCGAGGGCTTCACAACACTGTATGTTACTTCCTCTTCAGCCTGCGCAGAAAAAGAACAAACCACAACTCAGATAGTCCTTAATATGTTCATAAATGTCCCGTGAATTTACTTTACCACAGATTCAATGAGACATCACTTTCAACAAAAAATCATTGCCAAGAAAATAATCAGCCACTCTCAAATATTAAAAATAATATAAAACAGGTTGGGACACAGCTCATTTAATCTGATAATGTTTACTGTGATATCTATTTCATCCCATCAACATATTAGGTAGGTACACCTGTAAAGATATAGTATTGTTCTGTGAAACCTCTGCAAAGTCAAAGTATAATTTTTTTCACTTAAATTATCACCCTATCAAGGCAGTGTATTGATCACTCTCAGACTTTATTCTTTAATTCCTTTGTCTTTTTGGTAAAAATACATTTATTCATCTTACCTCTTTCATTGCTGGAGATGCTGATTTATTCTGCTCTAAATGTGAAACAGTAAAGACTCTGATTACTGTCAATGCAAATAAAAAATATAAAGAAAATAATAAAATGATTGAATTGTATTCATTAAAGTTCAGCTGCTTACTGTGTCTTTTCAACATGAAGCAGAAGAACAAGGCGGCCATTAGAGTGAAGATCAGTGCGCTCGTAAGGATCAGGCTTTCCATTAGGCCAAATGGAGCATTTCTACGTGAATAAAAACATAAAATGCCAAGGAATTAAATAGAATTCATCAACCGTATTACACACTACAACATGATTTATTACCAACCAGTCTTCAAATGTATACCATATATTCCATTTAAATACATATTGATTTCCCTTCATAACTGTTATATTCACCATTAAATGGACACAGTTCTCGAAATACTGAATGCCAATTCAAAGCCTTCTAACCTGTTTGGTCCCTCTGGAACTGTCGGAGGTGTCGTTCTAGCTGAAGCGGAGGAGCGTCTCACTGTATTTGGTGCTTTAAAAAAAAGAAAGAAGACAAGAATAAGCTAAACAAAAATATTTATTTCACTTGTCTAACATGTTTCTTTTGGAAGGATCTACAAATGTTTGGACAAAGATATTCATGACCTTTTTTAATTATGTTATTATTATTATTAAATTGTAGTACTTACTTGTGGTAGGTTGCTCAGTAACAGATAGGTGCACAGGGACCTGGAACTCTCCACTGACACATAAATACCAGCCGCTGCTCTCCAACCTCAGACTACTCATAGTCACGCTGAAAACGTTGGGGACACTTGCATTGATGGTCACTGTTGTTCCATCAATGATTCCAGACGGTGCAGTCACGCAGGATCTGCCCACCCTGCACCAGCTAAATTCTCCAAGGTTATGCCAATAGTGGCAATTGATGGTTATATCACCTCCTTGAAATGCTTTTTTCTGTTGATCATCCACGTAGAAACTGTGTTGACCTTCAAGGAAAAATGGTGGGGGGTCCCAAAACAAACATTGACCAAGGCCAATAATGACACTCCTTAATTTTTTGTGATTGTAAAGGACTCAAAGTGCTTGTATGTGCTTTAAGAGTCTTACCTGTGGTGACTGCCAGGTGAAAATAATTTCTGACATCTGCTCCATAAATCTCCACAGCACACCAGTAATCTGAGTCGTACTTTGTCAGATCATTAATAGTCACAGTGAAGATTCTTTTGATTTTATCATCAGAGATCGAAAACTTTGTTGAGTTCTTTTGGTCGGTTCTAACTTTGTAATTGCAAGAGCTAAAATAATATCCTTTACACAAGTACTTCACATGGTTTGTATATTGTGGGAGGTAACAACACGGGATAGAGATTGAACCTGCGGCCTTCACTGACACTTCACTGACTGTTTTGCTGTGAAATCCTGCAACGAGAAAATATACAGCCATTTACTGCGTATGTAGCAAACAACATTTATCTTTCACCTAACAGAAATCCTCATTCCAACATACCTTTCCAGTAAGCCTGACTTAACAGACAAATAGAAATACCCTGTGACTGACCTGTGAGTCCAGTGAGGATGAGAAGAACTCCGAGAGGAACATCCATGTCGGTTAGTGAGTCCAGAAAGACAAAAAACATCATGGGCTGCTGCATTGACTAATTTGCTACTTCCTGAATTTCCTAAACACCAAGCAATTGCAACTGTAAAATCTCTCTTCCTCTTCCTTTTTAGATACGCTTAGCCGGAGTAAAGTAGTTTACATTGACGGAAAACAAGTTAAACACAAAATAAAAAATACGAATGAAAATAATATACTGATTTCTTTTTTTTCCATTTTCCTTTTTTATTTGCACAATAATAAAGAGCAAGACCTATTACATTGTCTATTTTAATTTCTTTGAGTCTGACATTTCATGAATATAGATGTTAAATATGAATGTAAATGTTAAATGTAACATTTGAAATGTGAAATTTAAATATTAAACGTTCAGTCTAAATGTCCGACTTGACGACTAAATATTACAATACTTACGGTAATTGACTCAGAAAGACAAGATGGCAAGTCCGAATGAATTAGCTCTTGTTATAGAGCAGGGGTGTCAACTCATTTTAGGTAGGGGGCCTCATACTGACCACTTTAATTTCACGCAGGTCGGACTAGTCAAACATTTACATTTACATGAAACATTTACATTTATTTATATATTTACAACTTGGAAAAGTTATTGCATGAATTTACATGAATTTCTCTCTGAATGTTGAAAGATACTCCAAATTGAGAGTACAGCAGAATGACTTCATCAGCTCGGCCCTCACATGCTCTTGGTCTGTAGTGTGCTGTAGATCACACTTCTTTCTACTGGTTCGGTCTGAGGGAAGACAACAAGCACAGAGAGGAAAATAGTGAATCATTACTAAATAATCCTAAAGACAACATTAATTTTCATGTGTTATCAAAAGTCATTGTAATGAATCCTGTCCTTTGTCGCATGCTATGCTTGATTTACCATAAACACAGTAATAATATACTGTAAAACACTTGTAAACATGAATTTAAATGAATCCCATGCCATTTGTTGTGCGCCGTCCTTCGTTACAATGGTGCTGTACGTCACACTTCCTTCTGGTTCGGTCTAAGGGAAGACAACAAGCACAGAGCGTGGAACAGTGAATCATTACTGACTAATCCTAAAGACTACTCTAATAAATATGTGTAATCATAAAATCGTTTTAATGAATCTCATACCTTCATTACAATGGTGCTGTATGTCACACTCCCTTCCGGTATATTTTTCTGCTTGATAAAATGTGCAGTCAGTGATACGATTTAAGCAGATTCGTTTTCAGCTGCTGCTCTCTTTCATACTGTGTTAAAAAAAACAAGTTCTCATCTGGTTTACCTGGTGCTGCGCTGCTGCATGTTGAGTATCATCAATGGTAGCGTAATGTGTGTCAGCATCACTCCCAATTTGTGAGCCCTGTCGGGGATGAATTAGAAATTTGACACTACTACCATTACATATTATGTCCTGTTAGAGTTACTTGCTTTTCTTGTCTAACAGCACACTCGTCTGGCTCATTTGAATCGTCGTTTTGAATATTTTCTCTGTTGGAGTGTCGCCTGTTGCATTATTTATATGAACAAGAGAATGAACAAGAGAATTCATACAAAATATGTTATTTCTGCTATGGGTTCACAAGTTAAACAGTTGTTTTTCATACATGGTTTATAGACAACACAAACTTATTTCATGTTATATCTGACATACAGTAAATAGTTTAATTTAATAATAGGAAAAGCATGGCTACGTCTTACCAGAGTCCTGTCAGACCGCTCAGGCTTGGTCTCTAAAATTCATAAATGATAGTTACAAATGAAAAATAATAACCACAATAATAAGCTTTTAAAATAATGTATAATAAAATAATAATGTTTTTTTTTAGCAGTTTATAACAGACTTACTAGATATCCTTATCATTGTCCTCCATCCAAAAAAGGCCATGAGAAAAACCAACAGCAGTAAAATGAGGGTGGTGGTGATAATCATAACCTTGGTAAAACTAAGAGAGATAAGCAAATCAGACATACATTTAACTAAATAAATGCTAAATGGTGTCTGAAATACATTGTTTTATCATAGATTTGAATAATAAAACAAAAAACATTTACATTGCAAATAATCATAGAGTTAGTAAACAGGAATCATAAAAAAAAATATGTACAGTAAGTACGTGCAGTAAATACAGTAAATAGGATATACTGTAATATGTTAAACTGTTCAAAGTCAAAGAAAGGCATACAGACCTTGTGTGTTCTCCCAATGTGCCATTCAGGGTGGAGTTTGTGGGATGAGCTGTGTGTGGCTTTGCACTCGTACACAGAGAGGAATGCTGCGTAGTAGTTGGAGACGTTCCTGAATAAATAAATGTGAAAAATTTGATATTTGTTGCGTACGTTGTGTCCACTTGATGGCTCAATTCTTTATAACAGGGCGCTAATTTATGAAAAGAATTGGTTAATGTCTCACTTGCTGTTTTGGGGCTGATTGTGGTTGCAGTAGTAGCAGGTAACTCATGAACAGTCACTCGCACTGGCATCGCAAAGTTTTCGTTGACACAAAAATACCAGCCGCTGTTCTTGGTCCTCAGTCCACTCATAGACACACTGAAAACATTGGAGACACTTGCATTGATGGTCACTGTTGTTCCATCAATGGATCCAGGCCCATCGGTCACACACGTCCCGTTCAGCTTGCACCACTGTATTTTGGAGGGATTTTCACAGCGGCATCTGACAGTCACACTTCCTCTTTCAAATGTGCTGATTTCCTGCTGGTCCACATATAGGCTCGGCACACCTTGAAAAACAAACATTTTGGTTTTTCCTAAACCCAAAATTATTTAAGACAAAGGATTTCAACTGTGCTTTATACAGTCAATGCATTTTACCTGTGGTGGTGACGGAAAGCTGAAGTTCTTTTTTTACATCATAAGACCTCTTCTCCACTGCGCACCAGTATTGACTCTGAATGTCCTCATCCGTCAGGTTGTTGATAGTCACAGTAAAGATCTTTTGGTTTGCGTCGTCAGAGATTGAGAACCTTCCTGAAGTTATGTTCTTTTTTTCTTTTGTTGTCTCAACTTTTATAGAGCAGGACCAGAATTTCCAACCTTTACACAAGTATTTCACATGGTTTTTGTAGATCTGATCATAGAGACATGGGATGGAGATGGATCCTCCGGCCTTGACTGACACTTCCCCCACTGTCACAATTTCGCTGTGAATTCCTGACAAAAAACATGAACTGTTATTTTACAGCGGTGAGATCAAATGCATTTTAATAACCATTAGTTAGAAGATAGAGTTTAAAAAAATAAAAACACCATATTAATGATACATATCTGTGTCTTTTTATAAATTAAAATTCAGGACTCACACAGCAATATAGCAACAACATCTTAATAACTATAAACAGGGCCCAGATATAAGTATCGCATTTCAAATAAAGTTTAGCACTTACCCATGAGTGCAGCAAGTATTAGGTGAAAAACATACTGAGAAGTCATGCTTGCATCAATCTTCAGAAAGAAATGACACTTCTGTATTTTGGTGGTTGATACCAACTGTGTTGCTTCCTGATTTCATGCTTTTATTCTTCGTCCTGTATTCAATTCGTCATATTTGTTTGTTTAAATATTTGAATATGGGTGGGGAAAACACACAGAGGTTACGTCACCACCAAAATAAATTGTTACCACTGACTCATCATGTGTTTGAGAGCAATACTGATATAAAGGTCTTTATATACATGTATATCGTATCATATATGGTATCATGCAGGTGTCGTTAAGTCGCGAGCTCTCATTGGTTCAAGGCGGTTGAGTTGTCATTGTCGACTTTTGATGACGTAGTTATGTAACTTCTGGCGACGGCGCGAAATACTAACGTTGTCGAACAGAAGGATATCTCTGTTCCCGGGTTGACTTTAGTGAGCTGGTGAGCTTTCGCTGACCGACTCCACCTCCTCAGTGATGGAGTACGGAAAGGAGCGAGTGGTGGCGTTAGTAGACATGGACTGTTTCTACGTCCAGGTGGAGCAGAGACTCGATCCAGCTCTGAGGAACACTCCCTGTGTGGTGGCACAGTACAAGACGTGGAAAGGAGGCGGGTACGGACGTTTATCTTCATGAGCAACGAAAATGAAATTGCTTTGTGGGAGACTGTCTTAAGATCAAGATTTGTTGTGCCCTCCGGAGGACATCAGAAAGTAAAACGGTGTTGTCTTGGTATCACACTGATGCAAACATCAGCCCTGTCTCTCTTAAATGGTCCTACCGTTATGAACATGGGCATTCTGAGGCACCTCATGAAAACCTCAGTTATCAAAGATTTCTCTGTTGTTGTCATAGGACCGATATAGGGAACTGAGAGTAAATCATTACCCTCGACGGGTCTCTGAGAGGGTCTCTTTTCATGGACCATTTAGATTGCTGTTCATCTCCCACAGATTATCCACCCCCTCCCCCCGTGACTTTACTATGGACATAATCTGACAGCTTTTTAGCATCCGTTTGTCAACTTAACGTCCGCCCTTGTCAGTATCATAGCTGTGAGCTACGAGGCCAGGGCCCATGGTGTCACCAGGAACATGTGGGTGGACGACGCAAAGAAACTTTGCCCAGATCTCCAAGTGGCACGAGTGCGCGAGTCTCACGGCAAGGCAGACCTGACGCAGTAAGTGCGGACGGCCTACTGCAGATCCACATCACCGATCCTGTGACCTGAACGGTATAAAACCTACTCACCCCCGTGCAGCTACAGGGACGCGAGTGTGGAGGTGATCGAGGTGATGTCTCGCTTCGGCATGATCGAGCGAGCCAGCATCGATGAGGCCTACGTGGATCTCACTGCTGCGGTCCAGCAGCGGCTGAAAAACGTGAATGACAAACCTGTTGAGCCTCACCAGCTGAGGGCGACGTACATCCAGGGGTACCCGCAAACTTTACCTGAACATGAGGCATCTGCAGAGGACGCTGCCCCGGACAAAGGTGGGTCGTGATCAAAGTAAGGATTTCTCCACTCTTTGCACTGGAAGGGTTTCCCCTGGACGCGGGAAGCTGTTTAGGGTGGAATCGCCTTAACGACATTGTGTTTGTCCTCAGAGGAGCTGAGGTCCAGAGGTCTTCAGCAGTGGCTAGCGTCCTTGCCTTACCCTCTGCCAGGGGAGCAGAGCACCGCGGAACTGAATCTGACCGTGGGGGCACTCATCATCGAGGAAATGAGGGCAGCCGTGGAGAAAGACACAGGGTACCGCTGTTCAGCAGGGATATCACACAATAAGGTACAGTGTTTTGATCCCCACATAGTACTGGTGTGACGCTGTAATTATTATAACAACAGTAGTTATCTTTGCCACAGTCATAGTTTACCGCCCACCTCTTTCAGGTTTTGTCCAAATTAGCTTGCGGTCTGAACAAACCGGATCGACAAACCGTCCTGCCCTTGGACTCGGTGATGGAACTTTTCAACTCTTTACCTGTCAGCAAGATGTGAGTTCAATGTACTATTGCCATAAAGAAAGAAAGTGTAAAACAAAAGTTTAATTAAGAGTACTGATCAACCTGTATTTCACCTGTGCAGCCGGAACCTGGGCGGTAAGCTGGGTGCCTCCATTACAGAAACTCTGGGAATAGCGAATATGGGAGATCTGACCCGCTTCTCTCAGGCTCAACTGGTCCAACACTTTGGAGAAAAGACGGGGTAAGACGAGCCAATAATTTCCATTTTATAAAAGTCGAATGTTTGTTTTGTGTGTTGATAACAATCAGATTCCTCTCTGCTTTCAGCCAGTGGCTGTACGACTTGTGTCGGGGGATTGATTTTGAAGCAGTGAAACCCAGACAACTTCCCAAGTCCATCGGCTGCAGTAAAAACTTCCCCGGGAAGACATCGCTGGCTACAAAAGAGCAGGTACTGACTACCAGTCCCGGGTTTCCCTGTGTTAAAACAAGTAAATGTGAAACTGTTGATGGGACGTGATGAAACTTTGGAAGTACATTGATCCATCTAGATGTGCCGCATGAACAATCTTTTAGAACGTTCCCTTTTTTGGTGAATGATTTGCCGGGTCACTTCTCTAACTTCTGCATAGGTCCAGTATTGGCTCCATCAACTGGCCCTGGAGCTGGACGAGAGGCTTACCAAGGACAGAGAAGTGGCGAGTGATTAACTTGTTTACTACGTTCCATTATTACGACACCACTACCTCTTTCTGGATTTCACACTGCTGTTTTATGGTGTAAATGTAACACTTTTATTCGTGTTACTTCCCTTCGTCTTACACAGAATGGCCGGGTGGCTAAGTTGCTGACTGTTGGTGTCCGTCAGCTCGGGGACAAGAAGACGAGCAGCTTCTCTCGCTGCTGCGCTTTAGTGCGCTACGAAGCGACCAAACTGTCCGATGACAGCTTCGCCATCATCAAGAGTCTCAACACGGCGGGAAACCACCAGGCAGCATGGTAATCACAGACGTAACAACTATAAAAAAAAATATAAATACAAATATAAAAAAATATTATACAAGCCAGGTGGTGGTGGGGGAGGGGGCGTGTGACTGATGGTACTCTTGTGTCGCTTCGTGTGTGCCCCAGGACTCCGCCCCTCACCCTGCTGCACCTTTCGGCGAGCAAATTCAGCGACGCTCCATCAGCGGGCGGCATCGCCGGCTTTCTTTCCGGTGAAGCCGCTTCGAGCCAGAGTCTTTTCTCCCCCACTCAGCCCTTCGGCCACCGGCCACCCTCTGAACCCAAAAATGACCCGGCCTGCAAACAGCCCGGCACCATCCGGTCCTTCTTTCAGAAGGCCGCCGAGAAACAAAGACACGAGGCGACAAAAGACGTGGACGAGGAGGACTTGGATTTCGGCTCCACACCGTCTTCCTCCTCTCAGAAAACCTCTCTTCCTGATAGTCAGTTGGAGGCAAATACTAATTGCCCCGTTTCGTCCCTCTCTAAAAGTGGTCCAGCCTGCAGCCAAGCTGGCATTTCCTCTTTCTTCCACAAGAAGAGAGTTGAAAGAAGCGCCGAGGTCCCGGCCTCGACGTTCAAAGAGTCCGAGAGGGGCTGTAAGCCCAGACCCGACGAAGAAGACTTCGAAGACGCCGTCGCTGCTGCGTCGGGCCGCCGGGGCAAACCGTCGCCGTGTGAGGAGTTAAAGGATGAAGCTGGCATCGACGCGGAGATAAACGGCCATCCTGCTGCTGTAGCCAGAGAAGACCTGTTGAGCTGTGAACACTGCGGCAAGGAAGTGTTGGTCTGGGAAATGCCTGAACACAACGACTATCACTTCGCCCTGGATCTCCAGAACTCCCTCTCCTCGTCCACAGCTTCGGCGCCCGTCTCCTCCTCCTCCTCCTCCTCCTCCTCTGCGTCCACTGTTTCACTTACTCCTCTCAGAGCCCAGTCCTCACGGGGGAAGACAAAAACCGGAAGCCAGTCGGGACCTCAACCGAAAAGGCATCGATCCCAAGGGGGAAGCTCGGGCCCTCTGGATTCTTTCTTTAAGAGGAGCTGAAGGTGTGCTCTCGAGCTGCATTTGAAAGTAGAATAAAGTACAAGCTACCGTACATGCATATTCAGTATATCACAAAGTTCATGCGTTTGTGAAAGAATGGAAACACTTGTAACAGGACTTGCTTTAAATAGTGTATATTTATGCAATTTGTCGCATAACCCTTTTTATTAAAAAGAGAATGATAGTACTTTGAATAAATGGTTTTGCAGAATATGTTAATGAAACTTTTTACACCACGTAGTTGTATAAATAATGTTGTTGTACCGCGATGTGCCAGCAGATGCCACTAACAAGTTGTTTGTAGCTGGAATCCTCACTCCAGAGTCGATATCACGTTTTCCAGTGAGCTCAAATCACAGACGTTTGTCTCCTGCAAGATGAGAGGAAACTTATTTGATTTTTTTTTCATGGGACATGTGATTGCTCACAGGATGAGACCAGTTGTACATTAAGAGGTGGTTTGGTTCATCCTTCGGCACCACGGTGCTCTGGAAGTGCGTAGAAGCAGCTCAGCTATGTGTAAGTATATGAATATGCGCTGCGGGGCGAGGGCTTCCATTACCTTTGTTATTTCTTTACATGTGTTTGCATTCCTGATCAGCTGGGGAGCCGATATTAAACAATAAAAAGATAACAGCCAACTCGCTTTGTGTATTGAGTCATGGCTTTGTGACATCCAAGCCAGTAGAGGAAAGGCTGTGTGTATGAAGACATGGCTGAAAAACTTTTGCAATCCTTTACTTTAAAGAAAAATTAAATACTTGCGAACGAGACAATAAAACTTTAATTCATGTACAACATGATACACAAATTAGATCTGTACATAAAGATTGCAGTTCACCCATAAAAGATACAAAAAATACACTAACAGAAACTGTATTAAATGGGATTTCAAAAATGTGAAAGCGTGTTTGTGTCATTAAGAACATGAAAGCGTTTTGATTACATTGTAAAATCTGGAACTACAAAAGATCTATAAAATACTTCTCAGATGCAAAGGAACAAACCTGATTTTTATAAAGGCTATATACATTTTGGTTGGTACATGTGTTCTCTTTTTTTCCCTCTTGAGTGCACACAAAATGTGCGTAACAACAACACTGGTGCAACAAAACATGCCCCACACTGTCCTCACTGCTGTTAGTGGAACCACAGGCTATAATAAGACAAGAACACAGAAGTAGCAATTAACATTCATTTCAAACTTGTCCTCTAAATATCAAAAGCTGTTTTTGAGGAAAAGCACCCAGCACTGTTTGTGTAGTAAGTCGTACAACTCTGGGGTGTAATGGTACTCAAACAGTAGTTTAGGCACTGAGTAAAACCTCCTCAAACTTACTGACATCAGTAACTGGAACAAAGAGGCGACAAACATAAGAGAAAGCTGCATCAGTAAGCAGCTTCCCATGCTATATGAGCCGGGTTTAAACATCTCTTTGGGAGAAACACAGTCCCCTCCGCCCCCCCCCCCCCATACGTATTAGTCTGTCACGCTTTCTAAACTGACCTGAGTAACTAAAGCACTTGAAGACACTGGCGGCAAGAGCATTACCATCTCACTGCATTATTGGGAGGCATTATTTGTTATTTAAAAAAAAAACAATTAAAGAAAACATTATTCTGACTGGCATTTGTGACACAACGAAACCACTTAGCCCGTTTCCGCAATTTGAGTCATCCTGACAGGCCGACGGACAAACTGGGTCTAGTTCCAGTACCCTCCTCGTTCACTGACTGCGCCGGTGAGCTTTAAAATGACCTGAAACGAGGAGATTCACCATTACCTCACATCACTTGTGGTTACTTGGACCAGGGTAGCGCTTTGAAACACAGCGAGGCTTACACTTAGCCGTCAGGCACTGGGCTGGTCGGCGGGCTGCGGCAACCAAAGACGATGGCGGCACAACGTGATGTCCGAGGACCGCGCGCGCGCACCTGTTTGTAAACGATTGTCTGCCGAGGGTACGTCGACACTGGCATGTTGTTGTGTTTCAGTGCGAGTGCGCGCGCGCGTTAGGAGTGCGTTTAGGTGTGAACGGGAAGCGGCACTTCAACGTAGCGGCGATCGAGCTACTTCTTAGTTTTGTGTTTGTGTGTGTGTTGTTGACACTCGATCTATCACTTCTTCGTGTTGCTGGGGGAATGTGTTACAGAGGTGGCTGGAGGGTAAAACGAGGAGGAGGATGCTGACAACAAAGGCTGGAGAAAACGGTGCATGAAACAACGTTCTTCTGTGACAAGAATTCACTGTGCAGGGAGCAGGACCTTCGGAGCAAGCGGTATATGTTTATAAAGCACCAGGTATTTGGGGACGGCACGGCGTTTTGGGCCTTCTCCAAGACACTTCAGGCCTCGTCATCCTCGCTTTGGGATAGCCGGTAGTGGGCTTTGGGCTGCAACTTGGTGACGTGGCCGATACCTTTGGTAACGCCCTCTCTGAAGAGCACCTTAGCGCCCACCTTCAGGTATTCTGGGTGCTTGATGAACTTGAAGAGAACCACTGCTTTCTCCCCCGTCCTCAGCTCCTCCTGTGGTTCGGCCATGTATTGTAAGAAAAGAAAGAAAGAACTTAATTAGCTGTGTGTAACATATTGATAGATATGATGAGTCCAGGTTTTGGAGGTAGAAGGACATCCTTCAGATGGGAACAGTTGTAAATGTAGGGTGGACCAACCTTGCCGTATACAGCTTCCACTGTGGCGGTCTGTCTCACATTGCCAATGTGCACAGTAACCTGGAAGCCCTTGTGGAAGGTCTTAGCATGGAAGAGCAGCACAATCTCAGCCTCAAACATCCAGCAGATGGTGGGATCCATCTCTGGACTCACCATCACCATGCCCTATGAGCGGAAAATACAATGAACCCCCAGTGCTACTAAAGACATTATGAGAACGAAACAAAGGAACAACGTGTCTGACCTTGCGTAGTAGGGAGCGATCAAAGCTTCCCAGGGCCAAGGTGGCGGCCTGGCCGGCCCGGAGTACCCTGCACCCCGAGCGGTTCCTTTGGATGCTCCCGATGGTCAAAATATTGAATTGGCCTGAGTCTGTTGGCCCCACGACAAGATGATCCCCTTCACGGCAAATACCACTGCACATTCAAAGAAGACGCGGGGTCAGACGGAGTCCATGCCAAACAACAAAACCAGGCGATAGGACGAAGACGAAGTACGCGATTCACACACTGACCTGTACAGAGTGCCTCCCACCACAGTCCCCACCTCTGGCACCGTGTAGATCTCGTCCACCTGTATTGTCGCACACTCACGTCAATCGTATCATAAGTCCTGTGCGTGTTTTATGTGTGTGCGTGTGTATTGGCAGTGCCTCTGAAACAATGTGTGCGTGGCGGCAGACGCACCTGAAACTCAGTTAGCTGTTGCATCAGC
Organism: Pungitius pungitius; assembly: GCF_949316345.1. Lineage (NCBI taxonomy): Eukaryota > Metazoa > Chordata > Actinopteri > Perciformes > Gasterosteidae > Pungitius > Pungitius pungitius. Next base: position 7,167,610 of record NC_084912.1, on the reverse strand, counting down.
TCCTCCTGCTCTTTGCTGTTGCTGAGGGGAGGGATGATGTTGAAGAAGACCTTGAGCAAGTCAAGACTCTCGCCGGACACACTGGACAAGGTGAAGATTGGCGTGATGCTGCCACAGAGAACACAAGCATGTCAGGACAATCGCACACACACAACATTGGCTAGTCTCGATCTTGTACTTTTAATTATTACACACACACACATCTGTGTAAAATGGTAACCAATTCACGTACAGATGGAAATATGTGTGCGGTTGTTTCATACCTTGGTGACTGTGCAAACTGCTGTGCTGCTGTGACGGCATCGTCCGTGCTGCTAACAACCATTGGCACCTTGTTACAGCCCGGCTGCTTCAGGACACGCTCCAGCTGCCGCACAGTGCGCTCCACTGTGGCGCGCGTGCAGAGGTCCACCTTGCTGATGACGATGAAAATGGGCACCTTCAGGGCCATGGCGAGTCCGAGATGCTCCCGTGTCGTTCCAGCTGGGAAATAGGAAGGCGGAAGCAGGTCGAGTGGGACGGCTCAGTGACGTTTCATCCGCTTTTGTTCATTGCGGGTGTCGTGCATCACATTTTTGTACTGATACATTTGCATTGGATCAACAGTCATAGATCCATCCTCCTCTGAAAACACCTCTTTTGACACCCGAGGAATTCCACACACTCGTGGGAAAGGACAGTTGTGATGATGCTGCTAATCTGCAGGTTATTACTGTCGGGGTCAAGAGAGCTTGTTTGCAAACTGATGAGACCGGGGGGGGGTTTACCACGATGGCTGTTACGCCACAGTGGAAATAGATCAGTAAAAGTCAACTTCAAAGACCAGAGTCACCCCTTTGGCTGAGCAGCAAGTTGTTTTGCCAGCTCTGTGCTATTTTCAGTCCATCGAAAGTTGAGGCGCATAGCAAAAAACGAAAGCCCATCATCCCTCATGGAGGTGCCAGGATATTTAGAGATGCATCACAGAATGATACAAGAGCCTTTGGCTTTCTGGCTTGCAGCAGATAAAACTTTAGATGAGCCCTGTGCGTTACACCGATCCGTTTCATGGTTAAAGAGGTTGCTCTCGGGTTGCAGACAGTGTGTCCCCGTTCTGTCTCATTGGTGGTCATCACCTATTTCTCCCAGTATGCCCTTTTTTAAAAAATCAAGACACCTGCACAAACACATCAAATCATTCATCCCTTTCATTATTTAAATACAAAAAAAGTCATAGAACCACTTGTTGGTTAACTTTGTTTTGAATGAAGAATACACTTGACACCAGACGTTTTGAGTGAGTATTACTTCTTTTGCTGATAACCTTTAGCAAATTTAGTGAAATCATGTTAAAAAGTCATAAAAAACACCATGTAAAATGCCAGCCGAACAATCACAACAGCTGAATATAGTCAGTGATGCCAGGAATGCGTTACTAATCTGACCACCGTTTTCAGTAACGGGTAATCTAACGCGTTAGTATGTCCAAACCAGGAATCAGATTAAAGTTACTTGTCCAAATCACTGTGCGTTACTATTTTGTCATTAATAGTCAAATATATATTTTATTTTTTGCGTCTCTGGGAGTGAAGCCACGTAGATGCGACAATTAAGTCACGTTTTCAGCATGAGGGTCCCATCACGTGTTTATACACAGACCTACCACGCAGCGACACAAACAAATATGGAGGAGAGAGAGAGAGATGCGCATTTTCGAGTTGGAAATACAACCACAATATGTCCGTGAATGTGCACACGCGTACCAGCGGACATCCATCCGCCCCGCCGGCGGAGTGCGTACGGCCCGTCGGGTGACAGCTGCGCCGTCCACGACCCGTCCGCCGTACCGAGAGCCCGCCCCCCACCCCCCCCGACTAGACTAGATAAAGTGAGTGTTTGCATAACCAGTTGTCATTTTTATGTTGAGGAGGAGGGTGTTGTCGGCAGCTGCTGAATGTATCTAATAAAGTAACTTGTAGTCTGTAAAGTAACTACGTTACTTTTTAAAAGGAGTAATCACTAGTCAGTAATCCGATTACTTTTTCAAAGTAACTGTGGCAACACTGAATATACCTTCACCTTATAACTCCAGCACGCTAAGAGCTAAAGTTATACGTATTAAGTGCTGCATCGAAGGCTCAGGTGTCTTCTACATGCCGCCTTGCCATTTGCATGGTGTTAACAACATGCTCGTTGCTAAGCCAACTTGCTGTGCCCGACGAAGCCCGAACCCGCCCCAGTCATATGAGAGATGGGACTCCGTCAGCATGGCCAGGCGGTTGAGGACGCTACGTTAATTTGATACCATCTTACTAATTATACATTAGCTTACAAACTTAAAACACATCCCTCATTCATTTTCAATTGCACGCAAGCAAATATTTTGGCAACTAGTATTGTGGGATTCCAGCTGTTTTGAAACTAACCAGATATAAAAAGAGAAAAAACGTTAAACTTTATGCAGTGAAGAGTGAGCCCAGAGCTACATTAGAATGGATGGTATTTGAGATATCCAAGTAGTGCGAGGCGGGGGGGGGAAGAAGTGTGGCTAAAGCGGCGGTGGTAGGAATGGTCTGTTACATAAGCTCAGATAACGCATGATTGCAAAGTCACAGCTGGCAGAGCCTGCAAGTGTACACAAACATAGGCTCTCGGTCAGACCAGCCCCACAAGTGTCCATTACCGGTCTGTGACCCTGTGACAGATCCACTTACAGCTCGTCTTATCAGTGTAGTATAGCGACTGGAAAGAGTGCACACGAAGCAGACACGTTCGGTACGTTTGAATTGATCAACACTTACCAATGCCGGTATTTGCGCTGACGACCAGCATAGCGAAATCCGGGCAGTAGCTGGTGAGGCCGAAGATGGTGGTCTTAAGGTACTTGTGGTGACCGGCCAGATCAATGAATGTGATCATTTTAGAGGCACTTTCACAAATCTCCTCTGCTGTCCGAGACTCGCTGTAATTCACAACCTAGGAAAAAAAGAAAGAAGAAAAGCATTAAAGTTTGGAGTGTCATCATACAAAATCTCATGACAATATATTCCTGTTATTTTTTGAGAGTATAATTCCGTTTGGATATCAGTTAAGTTAACATTTCATGCTGTTACACAACATTAGTATTCCATTGTAAGAAAAAAGAAAATGTTTTTCTCCGCAGCATTTTACCAAAAGCCTTTTGACCGATCTGTTTGTATCGATTTAGTAAATCAAAAGGATACCGTTTTCTATTCTATGGCTTTGGACCTTTTCTCACCTCTCCTTTACTATTAAAGCCAAGGATCTCAAAGCTAATGCTTGAAGTGCGTCCAGTCTGAATCTCATGTAGATGTCTGAAGAGGTTTAGTCTCGTTCTCCCTCGTCCATTGTCCAGCTCGCCCTGCGTCAAAACCCCCAACAGAGTGGACTTGCCCGAGTCCACATTACCCAGTACAGCTACTCGCAAGTCCAAGAACTGCAGGAAAGACACAAAGGAGAAATGAGAAGGGATAATCGGAAAATATGAACAGATGAACAACAAACAAACAAATTAGCTGTACTGACCTGCTGATCATCCGGTACTTTACGAATGAGAACTTCAGCAATCTTTCGAGGCACATCGGAGTCATAGTCCACCGCTTGTTCTCGGAGAATAGTGATGTCGGCGCCAACCCTTGTACACAAAAGAAACACAATTATATAGGTAATTACTAAATTATTACTTTTTATTTATAGTAGGAATATGTGAATTTTACAATGGCTTTGGTTGTGTTTTTAATGCCACATATATCGCACTAGGGTAAAAATAAAAAGTCTTCTTGATATCCTGACATACTTCTCTGCCAGCTTATGCAGCGTCATCAGTGATGTCCTCAAGTCCTCCTCTGAAAGCCCCGCCAGCATTCCATTATCCTCAACGCCGATTTGATAGACAGCTTCTCCTCGACCCTCCTGCAGCCGCCATTTCATTTGTGTAGCCAGGTGCTCTAAGCGGTACTGCGTGGGGTTCACCAGCTTCAGCTGGACACGGGAAAGAACACGCTCATCAGTGCTGAATAGTGTAAAGCCAATCAGTCGTTAATAATTCACGTGTAAATAACAAGAACTAGGGAGTTGAGGGCATATACATTTGAAAAAGGCGCTGTTAGTTCAGTACACATATCAGGGGAGGCAAATGTGGTGTATGTTTTCTCTGATAAACCATGTGAGAACGCACTTGTGGCCCCCTCTCAGCATCTGACCTACACCCAATGAGAAACGTACTATACAGCTTATTATAATGATGATTGACCTTTACTCATGAACTCCATGCTTGAGTCTTGATGTGGTTTAAACTCACCACGATCTGCTTATTGTTACGGTGTTGTTTTAAAAACAAAGCGTATTTGCTTACCTTGTACTCTATGTTTCCCTCTTCAGCCTAAGAGAGACACAAAGAGAGGTAGACAGAGACAGAACGGGAACAACAGAGGTCAGACTGCAGAGAAGTGAGACAACAGGCTATTGATTTACTAAAAGACACAAAGAGGAGCAATACGCTGAATAGAATATGGTCACGTAGAGCTTTACAAAGTGACTGCCTGCTTAGGCCTGAATAAAGGCTACTTATCATGGTTTTTTGCACAATACGCAAACGTGTGTCAAAGGCGTTGTATGTTTAATATTCCAATTAATTAATTGGTCAATATTCCTCGACCTGGGACTAAAATGTTTGCTACTGTGATCACAGCAGTGAGAGAGGAGCCGGTCACAGGAAGCCATGGGATATGTTGAGACTTGCCCCCTTTGTTTATGACCACGGATGCTGTGAAGACACCACTCATCTCTTGAAAAGGAAAACTAACGTTACTAACAACGAGGTTGAGGGTTTCTTAGAAAATGATAGATTCAGTCAAAGTTGAGGTTATTAAAATGATAATGAGGCGACCGAAGTAATCCAACTAGTAGTCATTAGCACAGTCCTTGGCTGGGGGAAGATAATAATAACATTAGCTGGATATAGTTCGACCGAGCAACACGCCCCCCCCCTCGGTTATTTACAAACACAGCTGTTCCTCTTCTGCTAGCTAGCCAGATGCTAGCCTACGGAGTCAAGCTAACTTACTTTAAACAACACAAGCACGATGACCTCCGTAAAGCTAATGCGGGCGACATGTTGTGGGTTTCATTGCCATGTCAGCATTTAGTTTCACTTTGAAGTAAACGCTACGTTAACGTTACGTGTCAATAGTGTCGACGCGTCGGGAGGGAGGGGGGGGGGGTGAACGTTAGTGGGAACCAGAGGGAAGGGAACGCCACCGGATATACACGGTTATTATTGTTTACATATAACAAAATCACATTGTTGTGGCTCTTAAATAGCATTGACATTAGCTAAACTGTGCTAACGTTAGCGGCACGGTTGTGCGCGCGAGTCCTGCCTTACCTCCGGAGGTAGATATGGGGCGTTATTGTTGGGTTTGAAGTTGCGTGAGAATCGAGCCTTGGATATCTTTTTGTTCTTTACGCAAGCTTTTTTGTGTGCCACGCCGTAGTCATTTCCTTGCTTGACGTTGGACGCACCGCCGTGAGATCCATTTCCTGAGTCAAATAACTCCGATACCCGCGCATCCATCGGCTTATTTGGGACCTTAACTTGTTAGCCTACCACTACATAAAAAACACCGCTCCGTTATTAAAATGAACCTCGGTCCGGGCATGCAGGGGGTGGTATTTGAGGTGGAATTAGCCAAAGAGTGGTAGCTTACTAGCCCTCCAAAATAAAAATAAAAACAAAAACAAAAGCACCGACCGCCCGCAAACTATTCAAACCGAACAATAACAGCACCGTCCGAAACCAGCGATCAGACTGTGCGGTTTTCAACGTCACAGTCTCACGTATGAGAGGGTGTGCTTGATTTGCTCAACCGGAGAGTGCAAGTGAGCGGTTTTTTGATATAGACAATATTAAACTCCGCCCGCCCGGCTAAGTCTGTTTAAACAGCGAGCACACACTTACAGTTGCACCGTTTTGCAAAGCTTTGCATCAGACGAAAAATGAAAACATTGTATGGTAACTTGCTTGTAAAGGATGATGCAACGTGTCTACTATCACAGTGGAGTATACATATTTATAGCTATCATTTTTTTCTTCTTTAAAAACAAAAAGTTCCAACAAACAAAGGGGAGAGGACCAATGGTTGCAATGCAACATTTAGTTATGTTGACTATCTTGATCAATAGTTTTTCATACCAAATGACTATGTGTGCAGTATGACAATCACTCTGTTCTACCAATTACTTATAAGGTAGACTATGTGAAAATATTTCTAAGAAACAATTTGGTTACATTTATTTAACAAATTTGATTAGCACATTTCTAGAATAGAAGAAGAGTCCCGATGCAGAGTCTGCTCTTCAAGTACAACATTATTTGTCGTTTTTCAACAAATTATTTTGCATTCACGTACATTCCCTTTCAATCACATGAAAACTGAATGTAATTTAGAGAGATAATTAAGAAATACGCAGCTCAACATGAATGCTTAGAGCATGGGACATTTCATTATGTTCAAAAATGTGGAGCTTATTCAAGGACCCATTGAAACACTTTTTTTACAGAGTTTCAGGAACTGTGATTGCAAAGAGACTGCTATTTGAGAAAAGTCAGCCAACTCCCTTGAAATCCACAGTGTGGCATTTCTGAAACTCAACTCTGATTGGTCCGGGAACATCTGGTGTAAGAGCTCAGCCCATTTTCTCCTGACTGAGAGAACTGTTTTGGAATTTTTACAGCTTGAAGTTCCATTAAACTCCCAAATCCGCACCCGCATGCACACACCACACTTTCATAGTTCTGCTCTTCGTTGGTCAGCATGAATTATTCACTGGGATTTCTGCTCTGTGTGGCACTTCTGCACCAGACTGCGAAGGCCGTCCATATGGATAAACTAGCAGATAACAAGATCTGTGGAGATGCAGAATGCTCACGTAAGTCAAAGGAGAATCATGATGCAATGTGTATTCTGAAAACTGAAACATGATAAAACAATAAAGCAATAAAATGCATACTTTTTTTCACTCATTTCCCTTTCCTCTTTGTTTTTCTGACCTTTATAAGATGTTCTCTCCATGGCCACAGCCTTAGATGACTTCACAGCTCCTGACTGCAGGTTTATCAACATTAAGATGGGTCAGAAGGTCTATGTGTATTCTAAACTCATTCCAGAGGAGGGCGCCGGAGTCTTCTGGTCTGGGAGTGTACGTGACTGTTGTTACATGTCTTTCTTTTTAATCAGGAGTGTAGCTTAGAATCAGTTGCAAATACAAGGCACGATGTGCGGCAGCCATGACAAACACATCAGATTTCTCCATTTGGTTGAATATTCAATGCATATTAAATTGCTTAGTTATTTGTACTGGCAGGTTTACAGCGAGCGGTATATGCACCAGATGGGCGTGATTGGATACTTTCCTGCAACAGTGGTAAAGGAGACACAGACGTTTACAGAAGACGAGGTTAAGATTCCCACAACTGTGAGTATGATACCTGAAGTGAATACTCTCATTTTCTGAAAGACAACAGGTTGTTGACGACATTTCTCTCATGTTAAAAGACTTCTCCGTTTTGCTATTTTTTCAGAACATGGACTTCTACTGTGAATAAGACACGGCAGACTGAAGTGTGGCTTTTTGTGGCAAAGTGTCAGGTAGCCAGGTAGTCACACCACGTATCAGTACATCCCGTGGTGTTGTCTCCAACTGGAACAAAAGCCTGACCACTCTCAGCCCCCCCCCCCCCCCCGTAGACCCACAGTCTGACTGCGAGAATAACAATATATAAGACACAATAAACACTTTTATCCATGTCGATACAAAATGTGTATTATTATGGAGAAGATAAAAGGGTAATGGCAGTTGTATTTTACATTTCTGCTGCCCCATCGAGTTACTTTGATACTGCGAATATACTCGTTATCAAATTCAAGTCTTGAATTGGCAGCAGGGAGAGATGTTGGCTGCCTATCTTCTCTTTTTCAAAAGACATGTGGTGCTTTGAAGAAATAATTGCACGTGAAAACGCTTCATCACACATAGCCAATTATTCATGCTAGCTTGTGTTTAACGGGTGATTATTTTAAGTATTTAGTTTTTACTACCAATTAATATGCAACGGTCCCATCCAAAATCAACAGGAGTATCTTAATGTGCAGTAAAAAACATTCTGATCTGTGTGAACACAGTATGTGTTTTTTCACCCAGACTCAAATCATCGCACTCTCTCTACTTTCCAGTTTATTGACATGACTTTGCATGCAGCAAAGGTAAATCAAAAAAATCTAGAAGTCACAAGGCTTCCACGGTGTTCAGTGTGTTTTCTTTAGTTATGCTTCTTTTTTTGTCTGTATATTAACGACGCGGTGAAGTATTGTTGGGTGGGTCACACAAATACTGTTAACCCATTATTTCAGGTTATGTCAATTAAAGTATCACAATCTCCATTGCTCTGCAAATACTGTTACAAAGGATAAGGTTGAATGGCCACTCAGTGGCTATTAACAAACAGCAGCTATATATATCCCCTAATTATGACAAGGTTAAGCATTATTGGAGGCCATTTCACCTGTAACTTTGCTTAAAGCTCTGTTTGATGATTGATGTTTCTTTGAAATATCATCACTGCATGTCAGGCCTTCTTAAAAGCTCGCACAGGCTTCGAACTGCCACGCAGGGTAATATGAGCGCAACGCTCTACTTCTAGCTACCATGAAGTTACTTCACCCTTTCTAAAGGCCTGTAAATCTATGTTGGTCTTTCCGTGTCATACAAAGACACTGCTTGGAGAGAATGATTGTGATTAAATATGGCATGACATATCGTCAGTTATATAATCTTTCCAAAGAAAGATTTTAATCTCTTTTTGATTGGTTCTGATTCATCAGTATCGCCTCTTTGTGCGTCATAGCAATCACCCAGAAACAGTGGTGAATGTAACATTTCAATCAAATGTTCTCCTATCTATCTATCAGATCCAAAGATGTTTCATTTCAATTAATACAGACTTCTAAATTTCGGGGACATTCCTCTGAGTTGCTGTTTCATTTGCCCTCCGTTACATGACAGCATGCATTGATTTGTCGGGTCCTTTTCATTAGTTAATTTCTGTCTGACCTGAGACCTTTTTAGAGAGGCCTCCTTTTGAGTTTAGGAAATAGGTCTGTCACACATTACGATCAATGGCCCGTCCCCTTCTAAGCCCAAATCAATATGAACCTGTCTCGAACGGGGACATCTACCACTAAACTTCACTCAACCAAAACAAACCCGGGGCACGTTTGTGGGGTCTGTTACACCAGGTGGAGGAGAGGGAAATACACGACTGACATATTTAAAGCATTTCTGTAAGTGATTTCGGTTCAGGAAAAAAAAGCATCCGTCTCAATATGCGTTGGTATTGGAATTAAATTGGCATCATTACACGGTACGGAACTGGATGCGAAATTGTTAATTACCAACCATCGTCCCAAAGCTCCTCAAAATGTCCTCAACATACACAAATCAGAATAAGTTACTCCTGTCGATCATCAATCTGCCATCAGACAGCTGTACTTTTATGGTGTTACCATGGTGACTGGCAGGGATATCGTGACGGAAGAAATTGATGCATGTGCAGATGAGTGTGTGTGTGTGTGTGTATATATGTGAGCTTAAAGGAGCAGCTGCCTGCCAAACAGAGGCCACAGTGGGAGCGATTTTTTTTTTTTTCTCGGTGTCAAACCCACAGCTCCAAGCCCAGCAGCACAGTGCCACGTGAGGCTGAGAAAGCTTCAGCTCCGGTCAGCATCTGGGTGGGACATTTAAGACTAAGGAGTCCACTCCTTTCTTTTGACATTCTTTTTTCTTCTTTTGACCAAAAACTCAAAGAAAAACGTCCTCCTACAGTCAACTTTCTTCTTGATTTCTAACAACTGTCCCGGATTATTTTTCAAATAATACGATGTAATTATAACAATGCAAAACAAATCCACTCCAGGGCAGTGTGCTGGAGTGAAGGGTGTTTACTCTGGATTTATTTAACATCCTCTATGGGATGGAAGACTTTGTGTCATGCACGACTGCAGGAAAGTGCATGCAGGCAGGTGTTTGTTGTGACTGACCTAAGCAGCAGTGCTTCCGCGGTGCTCGAAGGGTTAGGGTTTGTCGGGGCAGGTTGGCTTCAAGTATGCCAGAAAATGCCAGCTGGCTGCTTGTTTGAGCTAAATCGATCAATCAGTCCGCACGAATCAATCCCTGCTGCCGCCCGGGGATCAGCGGCGTCCTTTCTCACTCCAATCAGTATCCTCTGAATTTGAAAATGTAGTTGTCGATCCAGCTTTGTGTCAACAAATGTGTGCCACGTCACGTTTAACCACGTCATGACGCGAGATACGACAATTGTAACAAGATGACAAGTAGTGTTTGGACGAGAAGAAAGTGCAGCTTCAATTCTCTTTGCTCGACTATCTTTCCCCCGTTGTTCCCTTTTCTCTCTGTTTCTGTCATATAGCTGACTCATGCACAAGCTGGTGTACTTTCACTCATTTTCTCTTTCAGAGAATCAGACAAAAGGAACCATTCATTTCATTTCTTGTGTGTTCAACCCTCGAAATTCAGAACACAACGTTATTTCTGTTCTGGAGGAAAAGTGGCTTTCGAGAAGACATTTAAAACCTGTATTTCTGAAATGAAAGGAACACCATAGTCCTCCCAAAAAAAACAAAAAGAGGTGTGAGAGCGGATTGGCTCACCGGGGATGGTGGAGTTGGAAAAAGTTTAAGAACGCCATTCCTCAGTGTAAGTGAGTGAGATATGGCTCAATGCTCCAATTTTCCTCTGCATTGTTATCGCACATGAAAAAACCCTCTCCCTCTATTCCCCAGACAATAAAATCAACTTCCTGCTTTTCTTCCCCCCCCCTCACCCCCCCTCTGTTTTGCCTGTCGCCTAGGTTACCAAAAGGATTGTCGATCAATGTGTTTTAACTACAAATACTACAAATAGTGCACTCTATTCCATTTCCCCCTCTAATCAGTAAAACATTAATATAATATTCCATGTAAGAAGTCGCCTGCAATTAATCCCAAAAATACTGACATTCAGGCTTAGTCATGTTAAAAGGTGTATTGCAGATATAGATGTTAAACTAAATACTATAAAAAGAATTGTGCAAGGCTACCTCAACAACCTGTAGGTCTTGGCGCCCTCGTTGTGAACGTCTGTTGTTAATAACGCACTTAAGGGGGATATTTTACAGTATATAGTTTACGGTTCCTTTGAAACATATCCACGTGTTACATAAACAATGAGTCAATGTCGGCGGGCTGTTGGCAGACGACGTTCTGTATTCCTCCCGTCATGCATGATTGTGACTCAGAGGAAACATTACACATTTCCATTTTTTTATTATGAAACAAAAATAATTGTTTGTTCACTTCTTTGAAACGTTGCCCTTCAGTATTCAAACAGCGACAGAGACATAATGCTCTCTCTATGACACACGTTTTTCAGGACTTTAAACATAACAAAAGCTACTCAAAGCCGGGGTCCATTTTGCCCGAGGAGTCTCTCTTTGAATCACGCTGACCGATTATCTGCAGCTTTTGGAGTCGCAGAAAGCTTTGATAAATAACCTTTTTGTCTTCAAATAATTTTTCTTTTGCTTAGAACCCCACAGCTATGAATAGACCGAGTGTTTGTCATGACAACCAATTACCCATTACAAAAGCAGTGAGGCTAAGTAAGGCAATTAAGTGTTGAAACTAAATTGCGTGTTGCAGGGTTCCTCGGCGTGCTTCCGCTCACATCTGAGAGTGAGATGCTCCAATGTGACGTGTTGTATGGTTACACGTGCTTTGCTCCATACCCTTTCCTAGTAGTTCATCCGGAAGCTGAATTTCGCTCACATCCTTTTGATACGTTTCGTGTTTTTTGAAGTAGCAATCAAACAGCTATGTCCTAAAAATCGAGTGCTGCGCGTTGTTATTTTAATCAAGCAGCGGGAAGAATCGCCTTGCGGTTCATTACTTTGAGAGAATGAATTGTCAGCGTATCACTCAAAATTAGAGATATACTTAAATCACTAGTGATTGAATAACAATATGCAAGCTCTCGTTCGTGGTCTACTACGGTGTCGGCACATGCTGCGCGTGGCTGCAGTTTGTCCATTAGGTTTTTGTCCTCTCACCAAGTTCATGTTGCCAGAGAGCGACATGACTGACAACGTTAAAACACAACCAAAACAACGGCTGTAACACAAGGTATCATTGTGGGGGGGGAATGGTCAGGTTTCACCCCAATAGCTAAATGTCAAATTATAGAAACCAGTGAGGGGGATAAACACAGCGCAGGCACAAACAAACATTAGAGGTATTGTCGCATTAAGTCGGTGGGTTACCTGCGTCACCGTGTGCACATTAAAGTGAGGTGTCAGAATGAAACAACATCCTTCTTTGAACAAAGCATTTTTTTTGACGCAGCCCTGGCAGGTAGGTGTGCTGTCCTCGTGCGCATTTTGTGGCTTTACACAGCCTGTGGGCTTTTTATAGACAACCAAGTTTAGTTAAGCCTAATGGTCCTTGTATTGATTGTTCTGGGGTATCCTCGCAAATTGCCAGGGTCGAATGAAGAATGAGATTCTCATTGAGGATCTCTAAATGCATTTCGGCTTGTACTTTTATTGACCCTACTGGAGCAACCAGCAAAGGGTTTATTTACACATTTTCCACCCAGCCTATTTTTACAACGGCACAATCGATCCGTGGAAAAGGTGTTAAGGGAAGTATTGTTTGTCATCTTCTGCGCATTTGATTGGTTATGGTGAAGTCAACGGCTTTTAATCATTCTTCAAGATAAATTGTATATGCAAATGAATGGTCTTTTTTTTTTTCTTTCAGCGATTCAATAAATGAGGCTATGCTGAGCAAATGAATCAGGCCGCGCAGGACAGAACTGCTAATTAGCTGCGCTGACTTCACAGTCAGTAGGCAGATTTGGCAGGTTTATCCCTTCGCTGCTGTCAACTCGGTGCAGTAACCGATCCATAAGGAGACAGTGGCCACCACTAATCCCAGGCTGGATCAAACCATCCTCACATCTGTGTTAAGAGTCTGATGAAAGGTGTCAAACTTCATGTTCCCGTGAGAGTCACAGCCACAGATTAAGTGTGCGCCGCTCACGCACAAAGGGTATAATCGGTGAGAGCTTTCTCGGCTCAGTCGCATGGAAAAACACGCTCATCCACATGCATTATGCACACATCCAGTAGATTGTTTTTTTTTTTTACACAGCATTTCTCTTTTCGTCCAACGTAACCTTTGTTCCCAGTAAGTGATGCTTGAATGTCAAGCTGTTGTGTTAATGATTTCCTGAATCCCTGGAAATGTTTACTCCTCATCGCCTCTTTTTCAGAAAATCTACTCTTTCATTCAAAGAATTACGTCAGAACTTCAAACATGGTTTAATAGTCATTTCGCTAATTGTTTGGCGCATTTGTACCGTGTGCCCTTTGTGGCCTGTGAAATATATCTAGTGTTTGCTTTCTTGATGGACTGTGCTCTTTGGCTGCTGGTATACAAGGCAGTACTGGAAAGAGGCTTGGAAACCTCTAAGATACCATTACCATTAGCCCTAATGTTCTTTTAAAATGGAAAGAGCATCAGAGCCCACGCAAAGAGGCCGCTGTGCACGCTGCTGATGCTGTTTGCGTAATACAGTCTCATAGTCATCATGTCCTGCTAGCCAAGGTCACTTGGCTTTTCCCTACTTACTAAAGTCAGTCACATTAGCCTCCTCTGATGCTGCCCGGAGTTCATTTAGCATTTTATAGCAGTGCAGTCGCGATACAATATCCTGTTGTTAAATATTTAACCCTAACCCTAACCCTCACACACAGTCTTACACATTCGGTTTCTAATGAGGCCGATCTCCCAGACATCACCAGTAAGCCCCGCCTATTTTGAGAACACTACAATTTCAGAGGGAGTCAGGTCTTTCCACAATTTTTTTGCAAGTGTCATTTTTGAACGAGGACACAGACCTTTAACGGGGTTTGCGACGGTGACATCCGTTTACGCGGAGATTGTTTACTGTTGCGCCTTAAAGGTCAGGCTGTATCATTAGAATTAAAAGGCATGCAATGTTAAACACTTCACCGTCAAACGTCACAACCTGACCGAAGCTGATAATTGCACATACATCGGATTAAAGGTGGCAGATGACTTAAGGAGCTTTTGAAAGAAAATGGGGAGAATGGCTTGATTAGGAAAATTTACTTTGAGGTAATCTTTTCAACAGTGTCCAATTAAAATCATCAGCAGAAAAAGTGTTTGATTCTGGCAGGTTGGGGGCACTCGGCACGATACACCAGTAATGGCAATCAGACAGCTGTAGGTGTGACATTAGCATTACACTTCTGAATCCAAGCTGGGCATGAATGCTTGCCTCCCAGATGAGAATTTCTTATTCACAAACTTAATGTAGACTCTAAGGGGCCCACTGAAATCACTTAATAATAATAATAATAAGACAAAGAGCAGTAAACTCCTGGTGAATGGGCTCCACTCAAAATACAACCCGAACAATGTTGTGCTAACTAAACAAATGATCAAATGCCCAAAGTGCCAATTTGACAATATTACAGTGACAACAATCCCATTATTACAGCTCGGTGCACCGATGTAGAAACACAAAAACATTTGAAAGAAAGAAGTTAAATGTTGTGTGGAAAGCCAATAATACAACTTGAATATTTGCACAAAGTATTTGTGTATTTTGTACTCAAATTGGAAAAGTAAGTCATAGTAGATGTCCACACTATATTCATTTCTTCTGAAAGACAGTTACATACGTTTCTTTCTTCAATTCGAGTGAGTTTGCTAATTCATCAAATCATGCTGAATGTTTTTTCACCCTCTTCCTGTTGATGATCGTGATTCATGGCTGGCGTTAATTTGCATGTCCTTTCATTCCCTCCTAGGTGGTGCATTCATTAGGCAGCACAGAACACTCACCTCCAAATAAGTAATACACAGAGGGAAATAATTATTGTGATTATGCATAATCTTTGAACCGCACAGTTGTTTTTCTTTTCCAATTAAACTAAATGCATATTCACAGTATGCTTTGAATAACAAATCAGGTGCTACCATTGCTCAATTTCTCAAACTTCACTGACGTCTGCCGGGAAAAGCTTTGTGAGAACTGCAATGCTGCAGGCTGCGATTGTGGATTGTTTGCCCACAGAGCATCAATAATACACAACATTCTTCCCCAAACTGATCCTGTGTCTTGACACAAACTCAGCAAGTTTGTACAAGGTTTCATAGACAGCGCTAGGCATAGAGAATAAATAATGTTTTTTGTGGAGAGGAAAACAATTGCATACCTTTTTCTCTTCAGTTGGTGAATAAAACATGACTGGTGGTGGGACAACATTATCATGAGTTGTACGTGTGCTCACCCTTTTCAAAGTGTGCATTTGAACAGATATCGATTGTTTTGTCCAAAAAATGGTTTGCTATCCGAGACTGATTTGTAGTCGAGCTTACCTCTGATCTTCTGCACGGCGGCCAACATTGGTGCTGTGCGTTTTGTATCAGTGGACACCTGGGCACAGCGCCACGGCCGGCTACTTCCAATCATACCGGAAAACCCCACGCAGCTTTAGATGTGGCTAAAGGAGCGTATTGTTATGGAAAATAGAGGAAGAGTTCAGCTAAATGACATGATATGCTATAGCGTGTTTTCCTATCAAGTAACAGACACTTTGTTTATGTCTGAGACAAAGCTAGCAATCAAACTGAAACATATCCTGCATGTATCGCTCTGTGCTCCGCAGGTGACGACATGTATAATGAAAAAGAAATCAGCTGCTGGATTTTCTTCCAGTAACTTCAGGGATTGTCATGGTCACAAGATGGCGGCAAGTCACACAACTTGAACCATCATTAACCCTGCATGCGACGCCACGTAGTAAAGATGAGTTTAAATGTTACAAGTAGCCACCTCAGCCTGCAAAGCTACTTGCGTCTTTTAACTTATTGTGTTTATTTCTGTGGTGTCAAATTTTATATTTTGGTTCACTCTTAACACTCTTATACAAAAAAAAAAGAAAACAGTTGGTGGCTTTTGCTGTGATCAAGGTAACGTTTCAGACTAAGCAGAAGCAAAGACGGGCTCATTGGTGATGCGTGATTTACCAAGCAAAGCTTAACAGCTGTGTATCACTGTACCTCACAGTCCTGAATTGAGTAATGAGGTAACCTGAATTACCCATTACATTATTTCCTTAGACTCCCTCAGTCCTGCAGGAGGGATGTCACCAGCTCATGCATGGCAACATGACATTTTTAGGGTATGGAGGAAGGAGGAAGAATGATTTTTCAGAATGAGAGAGAGAGAGAGAGAGAGAGAGAGAGAGAGCAGAGTGACATAAGCGTTGGGGTGAGTGATGAGTTAAATTTTATCTTCCTCTGGTCTATGACAAATCAAGCCGGTGTTTCCACCTGAGCTGGCCCCCGCTGTCCGTCACGCCTCACAGCACATCAGGCCCAACATAACCTCCTGCTGTCCCTCTGCTCCTCCAGCTGGCCCGATGGAAATAACAGATACGTAACAGCGTTACCGCCAAATGTGCTTGTAGAGTAGCTGCAATTAAATTCTACTGCCTCACCTCGTTGAGAGATCACTGTTGAATTCTCAGGATCAGGATGTTTTACATCTACGGTGCAAACATATACTTCACATGCGTCGATTGATGCAAATAGTAAATCGTTTTGACCACTTCCAGGTTGCCACGGCTGAAGCACATGGCTGAAACAAGACTCCTTCAGCAGTCTGCTCAGACCACAGTTGAAGCCAAATCGAATGACTGAGTGACACCAGGGTAATGACATGTCATCACTGGTCAACTCTCTGTCATTATGCCCGAGACGTGAAGTCTGGGGTTTTTAATATCTGTCTACCTGTGAAAGCCGGCATCTTATCTCACAGAGCCAGAGGCGGGCAGCGGCGTCCCACGACATAAACAGAGTGGAGCAGAGAGACACTGAGAAAAAGACAGACCATTAGCGGGGCAGCTACCGGCACTATCCGCACTGCAAATCAATGCGGATATAGTGCCCACAATCCCCGACTCACTCGGAGACGTCCCGTCCCACGCCGCTGGCTGCCACTGGAGCAGTAGAGTACAGAGGCTGCCTCTCTGAAATGACATCCTGACTACAGGGAGGGATAAGAAAGGCCCTTTGCGTCTTTTTTTCGCTGTGTATTTCGTAATTTATGCAACACTGCTATAGACGGACACTGTAAAACGATGAGTCTATTTGAAGGTCTCTACTTGAGGAATCACAAGTAAATTCACCCACGCTTTTCCCATCAGTAAGTGTTTAGCAAGTGTTGTTTAAATCAGCATCTGAATGAGGGCAGCGGAACGGGATCCATCTTTCATTTTAAACTATTCATCGTCCTTTGCATGTACAATGCATACATAAATGCACAGTTGCTTACTTCTTGAGTAATTCAAGATGTCATTTAGCATGAAAAACACAGTGAGAGAAGAAGCCATAATAGTTACCTATAGCAAAGAATTCCACTCAGGTTGAAAACTTGGTGGCAGAGGCTTGGTCTTGGTGTTTTGGTGTGTTGCACATGCTCATCGGCTTGTATGGTAGGAACGTAACACACAGCTAGTAGCTATAATCTCTCTTGTTTTTGCAGAAACTCAGGAGAAACACTGACAGGCTTCCTGCATTCACTCCAGCCTCGGGCATAGTGAAAAATTAAATATCCATGGTTTTCTGCTCCTCCTCCAACACTGCCGCAGATACTCAGCATGGATTCCAACAACTCCTTTTATGTTATGTCAACCCAGCATAGCCTTCTAAATTTTTTAATAAAGGTTTATTTTGAACGGTCATGCCACAAGAGCAAGGGCTGCCATTTGAACATATTATTGCTATTATTACTCATCTGTTTCCTGCAGAGGATGCAAATTGCAAATCAAAAGATCACGAGCCTTCTTTGGAGTGTTATGAAGAATCGTCATGAAAAACAAGATCCCAAAGCTATTAGGTAAGATGAGGACTGAGACATTTCAAATGCAGTAAACGTATAATTGGGATTATGCAACATTTGGTTATGTAATAAAAACAAATGCATAATAGTTTATCTGGTATTTCCCATCAGGGTTTGTACTCGAATATCTTATAATGTGACTTTCTTCACCCATCTACAACAAACCATTACATGTCAAGCTGTTTTGAAGGTCAAGAATGAATATGTAGGATCAAGCTTTTATGTAAGATATTACATTTAAATTATGTTTTTTTTCTGACATGAATGAAACATCCAAAGATCATTAACATCAGGGCACAAGAATACCTGTTTTTGCTTCTGGTGCATCAGGACAAAATGCATTTGAACCCGGCTGAGAACTCAAAAATAAGAAATGACATATTTTCTGAAGCCACTTTTCAAAACCTCTTGTCAAGAAATGCCGTCTTAGCAATTCTTATCACCAGTAAGGTTACAAATCAATTTCATAGTCTGCAAACTCTTGTGAGACAAAAATACAGACAACTTTCAAACTGCTGTGGTAGCGACCAGCCAGTCACAGGGCTGCAAATCCATGAATCATTCCCTCTGTTATTTTCTAATTTACTAAATTAACATCATGCCGGATTGTACTTGAAACTCACTATTGGGACCATAAACTCATGTTTACTGAGCAAACAATTCCCCTGTGATGTAGCTTTATTTTTTGCATCTGACATGTTTTTGCCCCCAGAAGCTTTTCAAAACATGCAGGTTTACGTCACCACCACATTGGCTCCCCATTTTAGAGCTGGAGGTTGCCGCTCCTGGATTTTCACCATGTCAAATTTACTATATTTCCTTTTCCTGTTAAAATGCACAGGAGGTATATTGTGTGAGTGTTCCACTGCACAGTGGGAGATGGATCCAAACGCCCACTACCATCACAACATCAATTCTTACTGATTTGCCTGGGAAGAAAAACAAACTGTCTTAACAGCAGAGGGTGTCGTAGCAATGGACACGTGAATCAGGAGTCAAAACATAAGTGTGGATCAGTCACGAGGATTCAACTGCATAGATTGGTGTGCTGATGGGGAAGCGAAGGCTGCTTTCTTGCCTGAGTTAAATAAAAAAATCCCCTGACTGTAAAGTCTCTGGAGCGAGCAGAGGAGGTCTGTGGAGAGCATGGCTACAATAATTAAAAACCTTAATTATTGACTTCTATCTCAACCGATCCACATGCATTTGTGTTCCCTTTTTATCACACTTTGTATGTGTTAGTGAAAGTGAGTCATTATTGTGAATTGTTTAATGAGGTGCATACTGACCTAACAGAAATGCAAACCTTAAATAAAAAACACATTTTTTTAAATTCTTTCTATGTGCATTTTTAGCTCACATTTCACTGAATAAGTGAAATGACGTGCAACTAATACTTTCTCCTCAGTATAAAATAAATTTTCTCCTATAAGTATAAAAACAAAAACACCCCACGTACTTTAGGATAAAAACACATGGACGGATCGGAAAAGTGCCACGACTGAAAGAGGCTCGGGGGGGGGGGGGGATCTTTATTAGAGCCAGGACAATGATCCTTCACTTGACGTGCCCGCTGTTGAGTCCTTCTGGCTGAGCTAAACATCCCATCAAATCTGCTCCTCTTCATTGTACGTGTAGTGAGGGATTGAAGCAGAAGAGCACACCTCCCGACAGTCCCGACAGGGAACCTAACACGGGATCATTTCTCGCACATCACTGTTACATCATGCTACAGCCCTGTAACCCAGGCCGGTAGCACAGAGCAGCAGGGACACAGGTAAAAGGCAGGGGGGCCCTTCAATGAGCAGCGTTTCAAAAAAAAACAGAATTTCACAACCTGCTGTCCACCTCCAAGTGACCAATTATTATTCTTACATTCCATTATAAAAAAGAAGGTCGGGCTGGTCATATTAGAGATATGGCATTTAAGGGAGGATCGCAAGCTCGGTAGAAGGCCATGTAGCAGTTTTGTGCCTGGAGGAATTGCATTTCATTAAAGAGGTATCCCCTAAACGTCACCATGAGCTATACACGGCACGCTCCATCCTGTTGGGATGTTATGAGAGCCGTCATCCATTGCAATGAAGCCAGCCTCAGACACCAATCAATACAATTCCCATCAAGTCTGAGGGCGATGTGAGGAATTCTCAAAAAAGTGCAGAAAAGCTCATCCGGGGAGGAAACGACGGGACACACCCGCCGGAGCCCATTGGTCCAACGTCACGGGCAGAAACTACCCGAGCGAGTAAGGTAAATGAATTACAGAAGAGAAAGAGGAGGAGGAGAATGAAGAGAGATAGGAGGCTGAGGAGGATGCAGGTTTGGTCCAAAACGCACGACCTCCTCCCCGCACTAGAGCAGGAGCGGCAGCGCCTCGGTGAAACAACAACTTCCAGTGGTCTCACCGGCGAGGAGATGCGTCCGCAAAGGCTCTGATTCGACCCCCCTTCACTTCCTCACCCACCTCCTCACCCACTCCCCCCCCCACCCCCCTCCATCCCCCTCCACCCAACACACCCTCCCACATCTTAAGCGAGGAGGCAGCCCGCTTCGACGGTCCGGCAGACGGGACGGATCGACACAAGAGCCAGACACGATGCGTGGATCTCCCCGGTACCACGGGACAGGTGTGGGGTTGCTGTTGGCGGCGGCGGTGCTGAACGCGCTGCTGCTCGCAGCACGGGCTGCACACGGAGCTCCCACGGACCATCTCCTGGTTCAGCTGCGCGAGGACGCTCAGGACGAGGCGCACCAACTTGCAACACAACATGGGTTCCAGAGCGCCCGGAAGGTAAGGGATGCTCGGCTCACATTGGCACGCATTGCTTGCACTGTAGTTTTGTTTTGTTTTGGTCCCCCCCCCACCCACCCCACACACACCCGAGGAGAAACAGTTTTACGCAACACTCTGTTGCGGTTTCATTCGGGTTTGACTACAGTTTTGCCTAATTTGATGACGTCATTCATACTCGACCGCAGGACCTGGTGAGGTTTCCCACTGGCTTCTGGCCCCGGGGACTCAAAGCTGCACCCGGCCTAATTCGTTTATATTTCCCAAACAAAAAAATGTAAGAAGAAGAAAGAAAAAACAAAGAAGACAAAGCTTGAAGATTTGTTTGTGTGTGTGTGTGTGTAAAATGTGCATATTTTTTACATTACATACCTCATAACATGAAGTTGAGAATTTGATACATTATAATCTTTAAGTCTTTAAATACCATTAATGGATCCGGAAAATCTGTTTACGGTATTTGAGTTCATCTTAGTATCTGGATTGTTGAAAGGAATGAAAATTTCAATAGACCTTGTGACATTTTCCCCTGAAAAATCCTTTCGTATTACCCACACGCAGAATAGGCAACATGGTGTTTTCAGATTGCATAACGTGATACCTTTTCTGCAGAAGCCTGGGACAAAATGTCTTATTAATAAGTATAGCTTGTCAAATGCAGCACACATCACAACAAATCAAAAGCTGCATAACAAGGCATTTATGGCAGACCGGTTGAAATAATTCCCTGACAGTGTGTGTGTGCCTTGTCAAATTTGTAGGTGAAATTGGCCGGAGCCTCAGCCAGTGAGGCGTGAACAGAGGGTTGCCTGCACTGCTGTGAATGAGATTCTTCCTCTATTTTTTTTATTTTTTATACCTCGACCATCCAAAAAGAAACGTGTTTCAATCTGAAAGTAATCTCTGTGAGGTGGCGAGCATCACCGGTCCTGTTTGCTAGTTCCATTTCTTGTTTTTCTAGATCACCCACCACCCCTTACTGCCTCCCTGCCTCCCAGGTTATGTAATCTGCTGCTATATTTGTCTTAATGGGATGCATCATTAAACAATGTCTGTGTCGTTTGAATGATCATCTATTGTTGCTTTATTAACAAGACCAGGAACCCGAAAACCGAGGCACACACACGTGAGCACAGAGAGGGATAAGCGCGAGAGGACGAGATGTTACATCAGCATATCTTTTTTTGGGGCAACAACGGTAGAATTTAAGAGCAGCGGAAGAAGGATAATCCTCATCCTTCCATGATAATTTCTTTTTCACATTAGATCCGACGAGCGCATCTGAAAGCGTTTATTCGGAGGATTGACCCGGGCTGTTACGAGCATAAGGGGGTCTTTAATCTGTGCACAGTGCTGGAGGGAAAGCCTCGGATGATGCATCTCATTTCCCTGCCGTTGTGATTTATCATGGTTGATTCCAGCTCTGTTCTCCAGTGCCGTGATACGGAGCCTTGTTAAAAAGAGAGGGAAATTGTGGAATTTCACCTGCTCTCCTTCTCCTCCTTTTGATAATACTAGAGAATATTCTGTTTGTGCTTGTGGCCTCTGTGTTTGTTGTCATCTCTGCTTTGGCTCCCGGGCTATCTGTGATCTCTTGTTTTATTTATTTCTGGTTGTCTTACAGCTTCCCTTTGGAGAGGGGCTCTTTCACTTCTATCCTCAGGACACGTTCAAGAGGCAGAGCAAACGCAGTGCCCACAGCAGACAGCGGCTCCAGAAAGACCACAGGGTAAGCAGAAAAGCCCGCTTTGTGTCCACTGCTTGCATGTACATGGCTCCCCATTTACTTTAAATGATGGCGCCTTTTTTTTATTATTAGATTAATGCCCTTTTACAGTGCGTTGCAGCGACAGACATAATCAGGGCAAACAGAGCTGACCGGGTACAGTGTCATCACAATGTCCTGGATGAACACAGGAACTATTGTAAAGAGAAGCCAACATCATATGGATAGACATATTATTCTATATAGTCAGAGATAACATAGCATGGGGGTGATCTGAATACATTTCAGAAGGTAATATCCGTAATGAAGTGTAGAAAATGAAAATGGTGCACAGATGATGACGACGACGATGAAGTCAGAAGCACTAGTGCCTCATAATTGTAGTGTTCATTATAACATCAGTCAAGTCAAAACACTGTGCAATGCGACTTATTCAATACCCGGCTTTAACTCACTGACTCAAACTACCTTTTACAGAGGTGCCTTTTGCTTAAAACGAGTTTCCTTATAATGTCCCATTTCTGTATTGTATGACTATAAAAGTATAAATATGATGGGCCTAGTTGAGCGGCTCAAGATTAGACTGAGAACTCATTGGAGAGACCTGATCTGGCCTGGGAATGGCTCTTTGTCTCCAAGGACGACCTAGCAAATGTGTCCTGAGAGAGGTCTGTATTATCCTACTTGACCCCAGCGACCCAGCCGACAGAATATGGATGAATGAATGGATGAATATTCTATTCCGAGATAATTATTTCATACTGGAGGTGGATCACAATTTGCTTTGTCTGTCAAACCAATAGTCCGAAGATATTTATTTTGCTATAACAAAACAAGGAAAAGCAGCAAAACCTCCCATTTGCGAAGCAGTGGGTGATTTTACACTTTTCGCTTAAATAAACTCAACGGACTTTTGACATATACTTCATAACACAAGACACTAATACATGGCGTGTCTCCAAGCTTTGTTTCTAAATAAAACAGTATTTCTCTGTGCTGATTTCTGTCTATTTAGCCCGTTTGGAGGCGGTAAAAGTGGAGGTCTTTCTGCAGACAATCAACTAACCTCTCTAATTGTGGTTGTGAGAGGTGCTAATGAAAATAAATGGGAGCCACTCCGCCAAGCTAATACAGTTAATGGAAATGAGACAGCCTGGACACGGGCAGGTCTACGCTCCGAATGCTGGGTTTTTAATCAGATGTTTGACATGCTCATATGCTACTCTGCAGTTATTGATTCCTGTGCATCTCTGGAATAGACGGGGTTAGTCCCTCGGATTTAATGTTGCTTGTTTGTCATGCTCTGCAAGGCGGACTGGCAGACAAATCTCACTGTTACAACTGGAGTTCTGTCAAAGATATTTTTAATATCCTTATGCATACATAGACAGAGATGAAAAAAAACGAAAACATGAAAGGGTTGGAAAAATGATCAATGTCTTTTAATTGTTTACAAATGGAATACGTTGAACGTATTAAGCAGCAATAAATCTTATTCAGATCTCAAAGAGTCTCAGAGGCTCCGTTATACGTTGCACTCTACCAGTGGAGCATGTTGACCCACTTCTGACTCTCCCACTTGCTTACCACCGTATTCACTGCGTCTTCCTCTATGCTTCCTCGTCCTCCTTTGTCCTTTCACATCTCATGTCCCACATTGATTCAAACGGGACGTCTATTCATCCACACAGCCGTGCCTTCACCCAAACAATCCATCCAGCTATTCGTTCATCCATTCATCCGTTGTTCCTCCCTCCCTTCATATTACTTTTTACATCGTGAATACATTAAAATCTCTATCTGCCTACGAGAAAGTAGGTTCAAAATAAATAAAGGTGAAAAATAGAATACAATCTTTGTGAATGTGCGGCATCCCCTGACTGAGAGACACGCCCGGGAAGGAGCCGGAGGAAAATGAGGACGAGGAGAGAGGATATTTCCCGGCACAACGCTTTGATTTGAAGTGAACCGGAGCATTTTTGAGTTGTGAGCGGGCAGCGGGCGAAGACAAAGACCGACGGTGGCGCAAGGGCACTGTTTGATGTTGTGACTGAGCAGTATGACATGCCGTCTCGGGGGAAATACCAGCTTTTGTGCCAAGTGATGGAATAAATTGATGATGGATGGAGAGATGGTTGGGTGTGGATAATGTAGAAACTGCTGTAGTTTCCTTCTGAAATCTTTTGTGGACAAATGTAACAAGAGGCCAAGTCAAAAAGGAATTCCTACAACACCGAATATGGAATTACAGGGGAGTCATGTTTTTCAGAACAGACGTGCCATTTAAATGACCGTGCGTAGAGAGCATGCCATAAAAGATAGATCTGGATGAATAGCCTTTGGCCATTTTAAAAGGCCATCTTAAGTTATCTGTGGTGGTAAACACAGCAGACAATGCTCGTTTCTCTCTCGTCACACTTGAGTGAATTCAAAGGTAGGAAGATGTAGCCTTAGTGACGTTGATGTGGAAAGACATTTAGTTTGGTTTTCATCATTAACATTGCT
Source organism: Pungitius pungitius (assembly GCF_949316345.1). Taxonomy (NCBI): domain Eukaryota; kingdom Metazoa; phylum Chordata; class Actinopteri; order Perciformes; family Gasterosteidae; genus Pungitius; species Pungitius pungitius. Next base: position 7,142,537 of record NC_084912.1, on the reverse strand, counting down.
ATTTTGGGAATGAAAAAACAATGACATGAATATTTCACAATGCAATGTTTATTTTATATTCATATGGGTTTTTTCAGTTTTTTTTTAAAGGGCCTAAACCTTTAAATGAAACCATTGTCCTTGACCTTTTTTGACAAGCAGTTCCAAGGTAGCACATTTCCAACGGAACGCTTCACATCAGGCCTGGTTTAGGTATTACCAGACCAAGATCAAATGACTCATGCTTCCTTTTTACCTCCCCTCAATCTCTTCAGTTCTTCCCAATGTGTGAAGGTGCCTATTTGATAAAACCTCCCAGGAAACGGGATGTGATTTCCAATTACAACGGCTGAATCAATTGACTAGCGTTAATTGCTGTTGTTGTCATAACTACAGGCAGAGATGGAGACAGGGAAATATCGGGAGTGTATTGTTTCCTTGATTTCTAAATGTAGCAGAAATGAAGATGCAACATTGCCAGAGACACACAATCATTTGGATGACAGCAGTCAGCCAATCGAGAACCAACATTTCCTGACATTTATCCCCATCATTTCGGTCTTCGGGCCTGTGTTATCATCTACAGCTTGATAAATGGTGTTGTGGCAGCTTTCAGTGAGCATTTGTGATCCAAAACACAGCTGTTCCACCGGCTGAAAGTATCTTTGATGATTCAAAGAAACATAAATGTATGTTTGAGTGTGATTGCTGATGCTTTTTTTTTGTTAAAAAATGTAATGGAAAAAAGACCTCAATGTCTGCTTGTGTAGCAGGTGAGCCCCAGCTGCAGCCTCTCTGATTAGCAGGAGGAGAATAGCCCTTTTTGATTTACATCGTGTTCTGTCTTTGTGGTACAGCAGAGCACAGCTGGGTCTACTGATTTCCAACGCACAGAGCAGCACGTGCCGACATCTCATCACCCCTCATATTAGATCCTATTTCCAATTCCTCCTGTGTGCTCTTTGTATTCTTTGGAAGACGTTGTGAGAGATCATGTGTTGCCTTTAAATAGACCCTGACCCAGTATTTCTTTACCTTTTGTCCCCAGGTGAAGAATGTCGTTGAGCAGGAGGGTTTTAGTCGTCAAAAGCGAGGCTACAGAGATATCAATGATATTGAAGTCAACATGAGTGACCCTCTATTCACAAAACAGTGGTACCTGGTGAGTAATAAGCCAAGCAGCCGCTTGCATGCCGTCTGACCTTCAGCACCAACCCAACCTTAATTACTCAGAGGCTGAGCACATTCCCCAGTACTTTCAGAGTCAACGTTGTTATTCATTCTTTAATTAGTCCTGCCGATAGCGTCCACGCCATCTCATCGTTGCATTCATGCCACCTAGTTTCCTCCTCCCGCATTCACCCTAAATGGCAAGCGGGACTTCTATGTCACGCAAGTCAGTCATCCGGCGTATCGTATCTCTGACATTTTACTTTCCCTTCTTCTCACCTTCACTCTCCCCTTCCCGAGCAGTTCTTATCCTCAAAGCCCCCCCCCCCCGACACACACACACACACACACACACACCTCCAGGTTGACTGCTTTTCTAATGACGACTCACCAGGGTGTTGTGAGTCATGGATGTTCTCCATATTGTCTGAGTGATTAGATAAACACAGGCCAAGCAGACGGGACCCCTGGGCTGGATCTTAATGTGGCTGAAGCGTGGCAACTGGGCTACACGGGCAAAGGAGTTACTATCGCAATCATGGACGACGGTGAGCGTGATGTGAACACTCACCTGTGCCTGCATGCATATATATCATTATTGTCCACATCTGTTTAATACACAGTATAATGATTAGCAGGAAAAATATTGCTTATTGCTTTCCAGATTGCGTATGTGGACAACTGAAGGTTTGTCATGAAGAAAATGTAATTGTTCCTATATAATTGTCATCTCACTATTTCTGTGTATCGGTAAATGACAACCACCAAATATGTTTTTTTAAATAATTAGAACCAAATGTGTGTGTTTTGTTAATTTTTTGAAACTGAAAGATTTGTGCTAATGTCAGGAGTTTCAACCAGATTTGACACACTTGAATGCAAGGACTACACTTCCTGTATTGAATGATCTTTTAAAATGGTATATTTATGACAGCAACTGGCAGAAACGTACAGCAAGTCCAATGGTACAAGTAAAAATACGGTGTTTAAATAAATCTGAATCTGAATTTAGAACTGAGTATAATTATCCTTAAAAAACAAACACGCCATTTTTTCACAAACACAAAAATATAATTTGCATGATATAACATTACAACAGTGTTAATGATTTATTTGAAAATTCATTCAAAATGGACATTTACTTGATTTCAAATTAACTTTGTATCATCATCTTTTTTTCAGTTTTTTTTAAGTTAAGATCAAAACTAAATAAATATGCAATTTGGTGAACCAGCAATGAGACATTTGAAGTCACACTATCCTCTAACCTCACCCTCTTAATATCAATGTTTAATGTCAAAATTACCTTTCAGGCATCGACTATCTGCATCCGGACCTGGCATCAAATTATGTGAGTACGCCAGTGTTATTGAACCTCATACCTTCATCAGTGCTGTTGATGACAAAGCAGAGGTCAGGTGGCGGATTGCGTGGGCTTTGCGTGGTTTGCCGTCGGCGGAGCTTTCCAAGTTACCTTCATGGCGGCAGAGTGTCCTTGTATCCCCGGAGGATGCAGGGACAGGCGGACGGCCAGCCAAGCTGTTTAATGGTAATGCGCGCTGCACTGTGGCAGGCACAAAGGCAGGCCGATCTGTCACAAGCGGAGATAATGCCAGGCTAGTTGGCGCTGCATAATGTGACGCTCCAGAATACTGATGACAAAAAAGAAAAACCTTAAAAGGACAAGATGGATAGCTAGGTTTGGTTTGATTTCTCCATAATCTGTATTTTCTTTTATTGAACTGCATTTTGCCCTCGACGGCCTGCAGAGAAAGTAAAGGGCTGTGAAACAGTGGTCCTTTTTAGTCACAAAATACCACGCTTTATAGTAATAATTTTGTTTGGAAATGTGTGTACCCTTCGCTCTCATTTGTAGAAGTAAGATTCAATTTGGCACAGTGGGATCTCCCTTTTGTTAACAGTAGCTTGCATAAGTGTTGTTCTGTGCCTGCCCGTCTCTGTCTACCTACTTCTAAGTTTGCCTATGTTCCTTTCCTATGAACAGAGATGAGCCTCGGCCCAAAAATAACACAGTCTCAGCTGGTGATGAGGGAGCATGCTCCATCATGCTGTGCACAGATCCATAGTGCATATGAGCGGGTGCAAGAGAGAGAGAGAGAGAGAGACGCTGTGTGTATGTTTTTCCTGCTTTTAATACCGTCGTCATGGTGTTTCTCAGCCATCAGCTGACATTAAACATAAAAACTATTTTATTGTGGTTAGATTTGAGTCTATTGTGTTGTGTATCAGCTTTGGATAACGAAACGTTTGGTGTGGCCATCATATTGTACCAATACCTCACAATATGACTTTGCAAGTTAATTGTACCATTTTGTGTATCCTGAGATAAGATATTGTGTAACTTGGTAGATCGATTTCTCGGCACATTTACTCAGTAATACTACTTTGTTTGTATAAATAAATATATACATACAGATAATTGTATTATGCGACTAAGCAACCTATTAGCAGATATACAATATTTCATTTAACAGTATTTAATATTAGATAGAGCCAGTAGAAGACATCTCGGATAAGAAAAGACAATTTGCCATCAATATTAGCACTCTGTTAGTCTACCATAATGTATTTGGAGGGAAAGCAGCATTCAGCGGATGACTGATTTCTGTTTCAAAGAGAACTGTTGCAAATGCTACTACACTCAAGGACGTTACCATGACAACTTGTTATGATTGGACATTACTATAAAGTTGATCTCATGTGTGGCTTTTGTAAGAGAGATGGAGTGAGAGAGAGACGGAAATAGTGTGTATAAAATCAGATTGAGAGATTTATAGTGCTATGGGCTCATCAAATGTTGTAATATAAACTGTTGCGATCGATGTTCACAGGCAATTCTTTAGCAGTAGATAAAAGGACACATCCGTCTTCACTGTAAGCGTGGGCCTTGGAAAGTACTTTCTTTCATGGGACTAAAGGATGTTGCATAGGACTTCAAAGTAAAGTCACATTCTACAGCAAACCTGCAAACCATTCAGGATATCAGCACCAAATGGAAGAATAGAATGCCACGATAACCTCTGTCTCCATTGTTAATAACATACACAATAAGATAGAAACAAAACACATCCAGAAGAACCGGCTTGACCCTGATTTTAAACAATTTTCCTCTTTGGTGGTGGAAGAAGCACTAAGATCATTTAGTGAAGACACATCAGTACAACAAACACTCAAATTCACATAAAATTCTTATATTTAAAATCCTTTAAAATAAATAAGTAGAGCTAAATGTACTCATTCTACAGCACAGTAGCTCCTATGAATCATGTGATTATTAGTTAGCTAAACCCGAGGGTTGTGAGATGATAAAAGCAAGGACTTGTTTCACCTTCATTCATCTTTGCTTTCTTTGTGAGATATTCTTTGGCGTGTCTTTCAATCTGAAAGGGAGTCGGTTGAAACTTAATGAAACGTCAGAAACCATCAAATACAATAATACAAAAGTTAAACTTAGCTATACCATTTAGTTATTTCTATTCCAAAACATTCATTTCAATTGGCTGCAGCAACTTTGAGTGCATTTGCTCTCTCAAGTACCAAGACTCTCAAGAGCCTGGTGAGCAGAGGAGGCTTCCCGGGAATAGTTGAGGTTGTTGAGGCAGGGCACGATCCGTTATTGTTAACCAGCAGTCGCTCACGGGGCACCAGAAGAAGACAGAGCCTGATGGACGGGGGAAGATATGAGCTTGAGAATCACAGCAAGTGATTCATGAACAGGCCCCTGTGTCATTCATATTACCAGGACTGGCCACCATTTAATGAATGAAAAAATGAAAAACACACTCCTGCTCCTGACGTGGGCAAAAAATACATCTTCTCCCGTCACAGATATTTCTTTGTGAATGATGATAGTTATAAGCCAATGTGTATATAATATATATTTGACAGTAATCATAAATGAGAGGAATAGTTGACATTTACGCTCCTACTTATCAACCTTAAACAATCACAAAGGTGTGAACCTCTCTCCTACTTTTCCTCAAGTCACATTGTGATAATTACAGTGTTTCTCCATAGGGTCAGTGGACTGTTTTTTGTTCCGTTTTGCTTTCTCTTTGTCGCCGAATGAGTCATTTACTCTAAATGTCAGCCGGCAGAGCTCTCAGGCCTCTGCGTGGAAACAGCCCCCAGATGGATCTGATGTGTTCAGTTCAATAGCTAATGAACACCGCCGTGGCCTCGCCATGCTCACGACCACGCGAGGCACCTGTTACTTTGTTACGGAGAAAAATAGGTCCCACTACAAAGGGACGTGAGTGATAGGTGAAAGACAACATAAGTGCAGTAGCCTGGATAAGCTTTGGAAGGGTGTTATAGAATCTTGAATCAAACTGTATGCGTGTGTGTGTGTGTGTGTGTGCGTGTGTATGTGTGAGTGATCCTGCAGACATGGCTGTTCTGGTAATTACATTGGCTGCATAAGCATCTCTCGGCCAGATGTGTGTCTCTTGCGTCGTGTTTCTCCGGCTTTTCCGTTACCGTTCATTCTGATGCTATTACTTTTGGCCACGTGGAATTAAATGCTGGTGATTGGGCCATTATTTTCCCCACTTGAAATCCCCGCTGTGACCACACATTATTTCAGTATCACCGCAAAAGATAAGATTTGCAACCTTTGTATGGCCCATACACAGCTAAATTCTTAGCATTAGGCTAAAGTGTTGAAGTGCAGAGTTGAAAAAATTGCGACATTATATTATATGCAACACCAGCTTAAAGTTAAAATTGAATTGAGTAAATGTAACTCTCAGAGATTTGCTGTGTACAATCAAAAGGAAAATATTTTTGCAGAGTACACAGGAGATTGATAACCACTCTCATGTCTGTAAATCCAGTATGGAGCTACCGCTAACGCTAGGTGGCTAACTTAGCTAGCATAATAAATTTGTTTTAGCACCAAGTATGTTTGAACATACAAGGAATTGGTGAGGGATGAAAAAGGGAGACTATAAAGATAGATGTGTTTGTACCATTTTGACAATTTTTTTGTTTGGATTAAACAGACTGGTAAAAGGATTTTCCTTTGTCTTTTTAGACATAATGACCAGTATAACTACAGCAGCTTTACATGAGCCTGTGTATTATTAGTTATATATATATATTATATTATAGTATATTATTATTAATACAGAAACGGTTGTGATTTTCCGGGGTCGGGGGCTGAGCAGATAAAGCACAACTCGCATAGTTTCACTAGTTTGCGAGCAAGTTAGTTATACTTAGCCTTGGTGCACCTAACCAAAAGATCATCTCCATGGCAGAGCAGGCCGTGATAAGGTCAGCCCATCCCCAGGAAATGCTCCTCTCTGCTTTTTTTTTCTCTGTTTTGATGCTGTTGTTCTTATAAATTCCTCCCAATTGGTCCTTTCAGAATGCCGCTGCCAGCTACGACTTCAGCAGCAACGACCCGTTCCCATTTCCCCGCTACACGGACGACTGGTTCAACAGGTAAATCTCACTCGGTCAACCCGCTTGCACACACACACACACATACTCGCCGTGCGTTCCCTCTCCCCCGGAGTCCGGCAGCTCGCCTTTATTGATTTTCTCTTCACAAAGTTCCATTAAGACACAACGGTGCAGATAGAGAGAGCCGTTGTCCAGCACAAACACAATATAACGCATAATACGTTTTTTTTACACGCTCCCTCGCGGGAGATAACGTTGAAAGGGATGCCGGACTTGTGCGAGTCCTCCTTTGTCTGAGTGGCAGTGTTCACAGTGGCGACCTCCTGCCTGATAAAAACCGTATCTGCCCGCAATCTCCCAACCACATCGGCTGATCCACTGCCACCCATGCCGGGACAAAAAAAAGGAACAAACAGGATTATATATATATATTCTCCTCCTCCCCATTGCCTCCATCTGCTCAGATGTACAGTATCAGTGCGTCTGTGCGTGGGAGTAAGAGGGGAGTATTTCAGCAGTTGCTGACTGTCGGGCGCAACTCGCTGTCTAATCAGCTGGTTGTTATAAATAGCCGCCTGTCTGTAGCAAAGCATGCTGGGAGGGACGGGTTGACTCTCTGCAGTGTCCCTGTGGAAAGAGGAGGGATGGAGGGATAAAGACATTACATGGTGCAAACCAAACACTGATACGTGCAAACATGTTTAGTCAAACTCCAATTGATATTGGATGAATAAATGTTTATATTGTTGAGCTAACTTGATCTTCTATTAACAATTTTCTCCTTCTTGTCTGAAACAAAGCCAACTGAGTTGCATCTAATCTGGGAAATCTTATCTCAAACTTTAAGCACAGGATATCCTGTGTAAATTCATGCAAATGCATGCAAATCCCTTAAGGTGCCCTCTCTGCTTTCTGCTGTCACCAGTCATGGCACACGATGTGCTGGAGAGGTGTCTGCAGCAGCCAACAACAACATCTGCGGTGTGGGCGTCGCCTACAACTCCAAAGTGGCAGGTTTGTGTCATTTTCAAGCCCTACTTTGGACAGTGTGATTAATTAATGACGGTAAGCAGTGAAATATATAAGCAAATAACCTTTCTGACAATGGGCTGATATATTGCTTAATGTGGAAAAACAATGCTGCGTTGTTTTTGGTATTGGAGCAGTCGACTTTGTCCTCATAGAATTACCGCAAATGACTGCAGAGGTCAGAGAGAGTCTACAGAGCAACAAAGAAAAAAATACTTCATCTGCACTGGTCCATGTTTTCTCTTCATATAGATTTCTCTTGTAATTCACTCTGGGACACACAGAGTTGTTTACAGTGGTAAATGTGCACTCCGTAGAGGGCAGATCTCAGCCAGGTGTGTCTGCAATAGCGCCTGCTATATTCTGTGATTTAATGACTACAAGCCATTATTGGCTAACTAACTACCTGTCTTTACACTAATGGGTCGTAAAGTATCTTGGACCACATTTTCTTCAAAGTCCAAAACAAGCAATAAGATTGATCCATTGGCTCAGAGTCTCATATGATGATTATGATGAGATGAGATGAGTCAGAGAATCTTGTTAAAAAAAAAAAATCAAATTCAATAAGCTGTAAGCTGATTTGCCAAAAGGTACAGCTGTGTGTGTACTGGTAGTTATCTTTTAGAGGTCATCAAAACACAACAGAGACACAACAGAACATGACAGTCTAGATATTGTAAACCTGCCCAGCTAAAAATAGTTTTTATTAAAATTAACCATTTTATATGTGTCTAAACTCCTGTAACACTATAGTCAACCAATCGTAGACCAGTCAGATTCACATTGAGAGGTTGCTCTTTCAGGTATCCGCATGTTGGACCAGCCCTTTATGACTGACATTATCGAGGCGTCATCCATCAGCCACATGCCCCAGGTCATTGACATCTACAGCGCCAGCTGGGGACCGACCGATGACGGAAAGACGGTGGACGGGCCGAGAGAGCTCACGCTGCAGGCTATGGCTGACGGTGTCAACAAGGCAAGGCAACATCCTTACGAGCTGTGCTGAGGGGTTAGGCAACTCCAAATGCATCAATTCAGCATTTACTTCTGTTGATTTATGTTTATTCTTTTTGTTTGACGGATGTCTGTCAATAAGATTTCTTCTAATTGATTAACTACCCTATCCCCACACACACACACACACAAAATAACAACTAGCGAAGAGTCAGGCTTTCGGGAGCTGATTAAACATTCTGTCCGGTTGAAGGGCAGTCTCCTCTGACACACACACACACACACACACACACACACACAGTAGATGTCTCATGCCAACAATGACACTGCCAATAACCTGCTTGATTACTCATCATGCACTTGTGGGTGGCTTTGAAATGACCCCGTCTCAGCCAGGTTAGCCGTGTTAGAAGCAAGGCTAACTGTAATCTCTGATCGGGTTAACACAAATAATCAAGCAGCCACTTGAATGTAATGTCTCTTCCATTCCAACTATTACACATGTAGCTTATTGTGTAGGCTGAATATTGATGTGCAATTTTTAAAAAGAGAGAAACATCTCAAACTGAATTGCCAGGTTACATTAACAACTGAGTCAGACGGAGTGGCTCCGCGGCTGCATCTTGTAAAACGGTGGTTTTACAAAACGGGTAGCGATAATGGAAATGAATACTACTGCACAGCGCGCAAAATCAAAGCACTTTGTTTGGATTGTGCAGGCGACAGAGAGCAGAAGGCGAAACAACTCAACATGCTCAAACCGCTCTGTGCAAATCAAACAGAGAGCAACATGAATAAGCATTAAGGACGGACATGGCGCTCCTGCTCCAGTTGATCTTTTGTTCTCCCGAATCTGTCGTCCTTTTGTGGAGACAGGTGCAGCATTTGGTGAAGAGGAGGCTCTCTGCATGGAGCCACAGTCAGTTGTTTCATGTTTCAGGGCACTCTTACAGCCACAAAGATGACATCTTACTGTGTTTTGTAAATGCACACAAGGCTTTATGCTGCATTACAAGAAGGATGCAGGAAATAGACATAAATGCTGCCCCATTCCTTGACTACAGTAATCCATATATGCGAGTTATGACTAAAAATACATATCAAAGTCAACTTGTTGTGTTCCTGTTCAACCAATCATTATTAACATTATCATCGTTACATATTCTTGTATTGTATGCACAAACCCAGTGGCTTCACCTCAGCTGAGGTCTTCAGAGGTCATTGTTAGTTATCAAGGGCTTTAGAGACTACAAGTACAATTTTGTGTGTTTTTTTCTGTGTGATTCGATGGAATCGCTCATAAAGACAAAAATGTTTTAAAAATAATATATATCGACAAATTCGATAATGCACGAGATAAAAGCAAGACTAAATAAATGGGTTTTTATTTCACAAAGCTCCTCTTGGATCCTCTCAAAGGCTATTTCAGAAACTTGGAGAGTCAATCTGTTACAGCATCTAATCTAGCGACATCATTCTGCATATTTGTTCTTCGATGATGTACATTCTTAGTTAACTGGAACACACTGATGAATACTGCATAGTTATAGCCGGCTTCCCAAAATGTAATGATCGATACTGTGATGACAATCTTCCTTCAGGGGCGCGGAGGAAAGGGCAGCATCTATGTGTGGGCATCCGGAGATGGCGGCAGCTATGACGACTGCAACTGTGACGGTTATGCCTCGAGCATGTGGACAATCTCCATCAACTCGGCCATCAACGACGGACGCACCGCCCTGTACGACGAGAGCTGCTCCTCCACCCTGGCATCCACCTTCAGCAACGGACGCAAGAGGAACCCAGAGGCCGGCGTTGTGAGTGTGTTCGTCTGCAAATATGTTTTCACGACTGAAGTTAAAGCTTTTGGACAATCCGTGGAAGGCGGAGTTGCCTTTTCTAAACAGGTACGAGCACTGTTAGCATTCGAAGGCGACGTTATTCTGGTTGGTAACATTTTGCATCTTTCAAAGATGTGTCCTCATTTCATGGACTGGACGGTAAATGGCTTCCTTTCTGTTGCTCCAGTAGGCACTGTATCCTTGGCCTTTCAGGAGATTGGATGAAATCAGGGGGGAAAGCCTGAGAAGCTGTTATGCTTTGATTGCTGGCTGGTTGGGAAAGATGGTGGTTCAGGAATAGCTCCTCTGTGATTGCCTTCCTGGACATCCAGATGCATCATTTTGCTTTGCAGAGCAGTAGCCATGACACACTGTGTGGATCATTGCGTTTTAAATCACAGTAGACGTGTTATTAAGCGAGCGGGAAAACATTAGTCACCTTTTTTTTGGTCTTAATGTTAGAAAACATTTTTTTAATCCTGACAAGGGAAACCATTAGCCAAAGAATAACCTCCCACCAAAGACTTTTTTAATGTGGTTTGTTTTTCTGTTTAAGTGAAAAGAAAGAAAAGTGAACCAGCGGGGCACCAAAGTCAATCGAGTGACTGACCTTAGTGAACTGGGCTATAGTATTGAACCAGAGTATTATCTCAGCAGATCATTAGACAGAAAGCATCAGAAAGAACAGAGAGCATAACCTTGGTCTTTAGTTTCACAAAACACACAGCACAGCACACATCGAGAATACAGGCCGGCGCTCTACACCATGTGTGTAAAAAGTATTTCCCAGTGTACAAAAGCAGCAGTGTTTGCCATTATGCAAATCACCTTTGGCTGTTTACGGAGCCACTCATCTTCCCTAGGGTTTCTCCAATTTCATTCAATCTGTTATCACTTCTAATTAAGCCCTTATTTAAATAATGAAATACTTGTTCAGTAAATAAACATAACTTGTCTCCTGATGTGTGTATAAATCAGTCCAGCCGCCAATATACACTCAGTCCTCTGTTATGTCCTTTTCTATCTTTTTTCTAAAACATAAATAAAGCAAGAGGACTACAATGATTATGCACACGTCTTTAAATTGCTTAAACTGCTTTCCCAGATAATTGTATATTGAATGTCTGAGTTTGTAGCTTAGGGACTGTACAAAATTGATTAAGTGGGGGAGTTGGACAGAGGTTCAATAAAGGGAAAATATCATAAAATGTGCAGATTTGCAGAGTCTTTAGAGACTGAACGATTGTGTGATTTACTTATTTCAGGCCACCACGGACTTGTACGGGAACTGCACGCTGCGTCACTCTGGAACGTCAGCAGCAGCTCCAGAGGCGGCTGGTGTTTTTGCTCTGGCAATTGAGGCAAAGTATGCATCCGTATTTGTGACTTTTGATTTTGGATGGACTGCTTTTATAGAAGAAGTGCAGGTCAGAAGTTATAATTACACAATATATTGCTTTTGACTACTCAATTGGAATAATATTGGATTTGAGTAGAACAGTTATGGTTTTTTCCGAGTACAATCTTGAGTTTTTATACTGCAATGATCTATTAAACTTCATCTGACCTCAGATCTTTTATTCTAATTTGCTCTGTGTGTATGAAATCCTTAAAGGCACAAATCATTTTTCAACTTTTACATTTGCTTATTTATTAAAACCGCTGAGAATGAAAAGAAAAACCCTGCATATCTGTGGCTTTGGTCAAGGACACAAATAATATTTGGATCAGTTCTCTTTATATCTTTGGATACGGCTTGATAAATATAGTTTATAAGCTCGCCCAGCTTCATGTTTAATGTATTAGTTAAATTATTCATGTAGCAGAGGGACTATGATAAAAGATACTGTGGGAAACATGTACTAGACTAATGATTATAGCTTCTTTTATGGATACACAAGAAAGTGTAAATTGTGTCATTTTAACACTGTGGTACAATTTGAAATTCATCTTATAATCCTTGTGGATTCAGAGCTGATTGTTCCTTGTGAATCACAAAATAATGGAAAACATACTGTACGCCACTTAAGTCAACCTGCCCACACATAATCAAACGAGTTGGAAGAAAACCAAAGCTAGAGAATCGCTGCCTCTCATGTCCCAGAGGGAGGCCTTTCCTTTCTCTCAGACGCTCCATTTCTCACATTAATGGCTGACACGACATAGCTGCCATTAACTGACACCAGTAAGTGGAGTTGAGTAAAGAAACGCTGTGTGCTCTGCACACACAATAATGATGTTGCCGTTAGGAGGAGCGGATGCTCACCCCGTCCGACGGCAAATAGCCCGCGCGGCTGTTTCGCCTTTTTACTGCCCAAACACACTCGAACCGACGGCAGGAGCGAAGCTGTCACTACACACAGCCGAGATAATAGAGGGAAAGACAGACAAAGGCAACCATCTGTCTCACAGTGCAGTCACTGGGATGTTAAACAATCGAAAGCATATCTCTAATGCAGATCAATGAATCTGAAATGTTTTAATATTTGTCGTTAAATGTTTGTTTTTATTCTCCTGCTTGCTTCCCCACTGGTTCATATTGTGGCAATATTGTCTCCCCTCTCCTGCTCTACCCTTTCTTTATCATCCGTTTGTCCGCCCCAGCCCGAACCTGACATGGAGAGACATGCAGCACCTGTCAGTCCTGACCTCCAAGAGGAACAAGCTCCACGACGAGGTCCACCAGTGGAGGAGGAACGGCGTGGGCCTCGAGTTCAACCACCTGTTCGGATACGGCGTGCTGGACGCCGGCGGCATGGTGAAAATGGCCAAGGAATGGAAGACTGTGCCTGAGCGCTTCCACTGCGTAGCCGGATCCATTCAGGAGACCCAGTGAGTCATATTTCGACGTGTCCACTGCGTGGTCCCACTATTCATGTGCTGCTGTTCCCGTCAAGATGTTGAGAGGAAAAATACTGCTGAGCACAAGAGACGCAGTCATCTAATTACTGAGAAATTCAATAAAACTACTGTGATGGGAGTGTCTGCCTCACATAATGACATATTTAGATGAGCTGCTCTGTCTGGCTGATGCTCCTGTAGCTTTGTTATGACATGAACTGTCCTGTCCTGACAGGTGTTATTCAAAGCATTGATTTTTCTTACTTCTAAAATGAATGATCATTGTGAACAACCTTAACATAACGGAATATAACTGGCTATTGCCATCTGATTTTAGTTTGAAAACATTTTAGTTTGTTAAAAAAAGATCAAGAATCAAAAACTGCTTCACAAAATGAAAAATATGCTGAGTTTGCCTGTGCTCACCTTAAAGCAAAACTGATATTTTTGAAAGAAGAAATAACACATTCGTTCTATCATACGACAAAAGATTAATTTATATGTGACAAAACAGACTTTATATGGTGTGACCTGAAGCTTATGGCCTCAAATCTTGTCACAGTGGAGGCGACCTTGAAAATATACAGTGAAGCACACAGTAAACACAAGGTCACAAGGACAATCTTTGGAAAAAGTGTCCTTGTTTTGATCTGGAGGTGGATTAGTTTTTACACATGGGTTTTAAACCGGAGATATATCCCACATGCTGTAATGTTAACTCTTGCTGTCAGGCCTTTAGGTAGTGTGGTCTGGCTTTGCGCCCCCCCCCCCCCCCCCCCCATATTCCTTTCCTCCATGCACTCACAGTAGGGGTTATTTCCCCGTGCACATCCACAGCCGGCCTTTCACTTCCTCCTCCCTTCCTCCTTTTCCTCTCTTTCATCCTCTTCATCACGCCCCGAGGCTTTGAGCTAACCGCGTGCGATGTCTTGGTGGTTTTCCCGGGGCTAACCCTCTTATTCGTTCTCATTAGAGCGCCACAAATGCCCCCGGCGTGGCGTTCCCCGCTAAGCGTGTCAATTAGATTGACTGACAGTCAGAAAAGGGATTCCGGGGGTGGATGTGATCACAAGTGTACAGTATATGTGTGTGGGACCTGACAAAAAGCCTGCATATCCATTGTGAAAGGGTCAGTGTGTGGGTGAAGATAAAAGGAGCAGACTGAATGCAGTGCATCCATGCTTTTTTTTTTTTTTTTCTTCCTACCATCAACACCTCCTATTCCTTTAGTCTCCAATCGGTGCTCCACAGATGACGCAGTCACGACAACACGGTGTGAAATCATGCCCGAGCGCACGTGTGAGGGAACGCGTGCGCGCGTGTGTGCGCCTCCTTCTGAGAACAATACCCGGGACAAATGGAGCATCCCTCGGGAGTCGTACAGATTTTATTGCGTCTCTCACGACTCGCTCTCCCAGCAGCGTTATTGCAGAGCGGTTATGTGTCTTGACGTTCCATTGCAGAACGTGACATCAGCCAAAACCTGAAATAGGTGAAAGAATAGCTGATAGTAAAGAGGTAGCATTTGTGAGTGAAATCAGTTGATTGTCTCCACAGCAGCGCCACCTACGGGGGCCTCGACTGCTTCTATTTTGGTAGAGATATATTTACAACGCGCACACCTCTGTGATAGTGCATCACCAGAGAAAAGCAATAGACATTGATATGATCAAGCTCGCAAACACGCTGCTCAGCATTGATCTGCGAGCTGCTCTTGCTGGCTGCGGCTTCCTTAGCTGTGTGTGTGTGTGTGGGGGGGTGTTTTTAATCTAGACTGGTCGTGCCCTTGAGAGGGATCACTCTCCCTTCCCTCCGATCGACTGCTGTAATCACTCTCCTGCATTATCTGATGGGAACCATACGCCAGCTGCGCATGAAATCATTCTGGGGGTTTCTAGTGAGATCATAACAGAGTTAGTTATGGGCAGAGTCATACGTTCTAATAGAGTAGTAGTAATGCTGGTTAAACACATACGTTACATTTGTAATGATAATGAAGATAATGATAATGAAGATCATAAGATCATCGTTTTTTCACTTTCAAGCTGTCGCTCTGTACATCGCCTTTGATTTTATGACAGATGGCAACCTCCGGTTCTGATAAGTTAATGCCAAAGTGACTTAAGTGACTTAAGCTTGCATTATTTCTAAAAACCAAAAGGGGGTTGCAAAATGTAGTGTGATTGTATAAAAGTCACATGACTTATTTTCAGTGACACATAACAGTAAGTCTTCGTTAATGCAGCATGATGTTCATTTTATAAAGGATTGAAAGTAAATGCTAAAGCAAGGTGTGCTTTAGGGTTTTTTAACTTACAACTTGAACCCTTTCACAGGGTGTTTTCAGCTCAGGAGAGTGAAGCAAAACCTTGTCATTCAGCATTCGGTCGTACTTTTCTCGACCCTCTCGTGTCACTTTAGGGTTGTAATGAACTCAAAGATGGTTAAACGACAGTGTCCAACGTCACAGTGAGGGACGACTTCCACCTTTACAGTCTATGTATACAACCCCTGTGTGAAGTAAGATGCTTTCAGTAGAAGAACTGCCTCACGTTTGGTTACTTTCAATTACTCAACAGGCATTATAGGGTGTAACTTACTGGGAAACAAGCCACTGTGAATTGTTTCCGTTTTCCTGGGAACAGTGATTTGCTTCCCTGGCCCTCACAGATCACCGCAACATTTTGCAGACATCTTTTCGCCACGTCTCCCTCACTATCCCTGCTTCTGTGAACTTCCTCGATGTTGACCCTCTCAATCCAGCCGCCCCAATTTCCCACCGCCGGCGCTGTAGCCCGGGCCTCTAATAACGTTATTAGGCCTCCTAATAGCCTCTTGCCCCCGCTGCGTTCTCATTCGTTCTTTCCATCTGGGAACAGCAGTATGTCTTCTCTACAACAAAGCCACAACACTACAAAGTACCAACCTGCTTTTTACGCTTCAAATCAAATCCATACATGAACTAAAAGAAAATGACCTCCTTATGCACGGTACAGGAGCTACAGATTAGAAGTGGTCCAGTGCACAACATGCAGTCGATGTGGCCTCAGATTTATAGTTGGTTGTATAATAATCACTACTCTGGTGTCTTATTACTATTCTGTTATATGTTTAGAACAAATTCTGAATTAAACCATTATATAGTTGGGCAGTTTTACAAGGATGAAAGAAAAGAATGAATGTGGCCTTGAATTGTAGAAAAGTAATTTGTTCCACCACTAGAGATAAATTGCTTGGCAAAAAAAGCTGACATGGCATCATCTCCCATGATGTGATTTCAAGGAGCAGCTTGTTTCATGGTACTCAATCAGAGTAGGATGATTAGATAGGAAAACCTGGATGAGTTGTTTATTTAAAAATACATGAGAGTTGGGAGGGATACAAGTAAAACTGGAAATCAAAACACCACCTGCGTCGTAGCTATATCACAGGGACGCCCAGATATCGTCTCTTTAATCCGCCTTTTCACTTTATTCTTTTTATTTGACACTAACACTGATATTTACCTTTCTTTTCACTTCCTCAACCCTATTCCTCCTCCTCCTCCTCCTCCTCCAGTAAAATCCAGACCGGCAACAAACTGGTGCTGGTCATCAACAGCGAAGCCTGTCAGGGAAAAGACAACTTTGTCCGCTACCTAGAGCACGTTCAGGCGGTGGTCACCGTCAACGCCAGCCGCCGCGGCGACCTCAACGTCAACATGACCTCGCCCATGGGCACAAAGTCCATCCTGCTGAGCAGAAGGCCCCGCGACGACGACTCCAAGGTGGGCTTCGACAAGTGGCCCTTCATGACCAGCCACACCTGGGGCGAGGACCCCCGCGGCACCTGGGTCCTGGAGGTGGGCTTTCAGGGGGAGGAGCCACAGCGCGGCGCCCTGAAGGAGTGGACTCTGATGCTGCATGGAACACAAAGTGCCCCTTATATAGAACAGATAGTACGCGATTATCAGTCCAAACTCGCCATGTCCAAAAAGGAGGAGCTGGAGGAGGAGCTGGATGAGGCCGTGGAGAGAAGCCTGAAGAGCCTCCTGAGTAAAAACAACTGAAGCCGCAGCCTGCATGTCGCCAACTCACTTCACTTCCTCTCATCTTCTTCCCACTCTGCGATCTCGCTCCAGCCTTCTCTCTAAATCTCCTGCTCCCCCCCCCCCCCTCTCTCTCTCTTCCGTCATCCTCCCTTCTGTCTACCTCTCCTCACTCTGCTTTTTGTTATCAGGTGTTTCAATTAGGCCCCAACCTTCAATAAGTGTCTCTTGTAATCAAACCATGATAAAAAGTGTAACCTTTAAGGATCTGTTCTACATAGAGAAAGCAGAATATATCACCAGACTTTTTACATTTTACAGAATTGTACATTGAACCAAATATAATCCAGTCTCTTATGCTCTTTGCTTTATTGCCCAGCTCCTCTCTTCTGCCAACTGTTGTACAGTTTGTGACTGTAAATGATTTTCTGTGTCATACTACTTAAAGTTGAATATCTTGCAAACAGAGCAGTGATACTTCTTTCTGTTTATATTTTTATGTGAAATGCACTGTTTATATGAACAAGGAAAGGAATACGTGTATTATTTAACAGCCTGTGTTCCTCCGTTCATATTTCATAATCTTTGACGTATGCTAATAATAAATATATTTAGCTGTTTATTTAAGCACTTGACTGATTTCCAACACACTATCAAAGACACTGAGTTAAGGAAGCCTGTCATTCTCAGCCAATGAGACGTAGAAAACGCAGATAGGGAATCACAAAAGAATATTAAAAAGACTATAAACAACATTAAGTAAACTGGAGCAAAAGCAGCTGCTGTTGTGCTCTGTTCTAATTCCGTATGATACAAATGAAAGGGAATGCATCGTAAACAGCAGAGCCTGAGCGACCAAAGCTTTATAGGCAAGTCAATACTGTAATGGAATTGCAGTAATACATTGACTATAAATGTGTAGCGCACGTTTAGGAGACCGAGCATCCCTGCATCTTGGCTGGCTCATGATGCAAAAACACGTGATTTCATGAAAGAATCCAATTCACACGCGGTAACTAGTTTTGCAAATAAGTCTAGAAGTTTTACAGTCAACATCTAAATAAATGCGTGTGTTGCTGTGTATTGCTGGATGTGTGAAAAATGGTGTCATCTATTTGCAAAATAAATTAAAGCTGATAGCTGATCAACTCAGTCTTGCTGCCACTAAAGGCACAACATAAATTAACTAATGTGGGAAAAAGAGAGCAGAAGGCAAACAGTTCTTCATGGTTAAAACTGGAGAACTAAGCAAATAAGTTATTGTGAAACAGTATATAAATAAAGAGTTTATTCAGAAGGTAGTAGTTCATACCGTCTATGAGTAATATGTCAAAGTATCTCAACCAATAAACATTTGTCTTAACTGAATTAAATTGATCTAATGAATAACGTCATGGTGATGGGATGAGTACTAATCCATGTTGCTCAATTCAAGTAAGTATGTTTACTTAAAATCAATTTCACTAGGTCAAGAGTAGATTAAGGCCTATACTTGTGCAAAAATGTAAGGTTACGATGGACTAATAATTATATATTTTTTTAAACTTTTTTTAATAGAAAAAGCAGTTTGCAGCTATATGCATCAAAATGACATCGTAAACTATGCAAGATAATTAAAAAAATACAGTGCATGGGTGCTTTTTGACCCGTGAAATATGTGAGTGCGTGGTGCTTTGTGCATAAAGCAGACCTCGGTATTGATGTCAGAATATTTTTTTTTATTTTTCAATATATCAAAGCAAATTAATACACAGCAAAATTGTGCTGAGGGCAGGCAGTGGCATCGAATTGAACAAATCAGCTCAAAGGGGAAAGTTTGAGTTCAAAGACAGAGCTCAGAAGGGTGGCACAACTTCTTAGCTTTTTTTTCTTTTTTATATTGTGTTGGTGGCACGGAGATTCTTCTTTTGATTTTCCCAAGTTTTCAGACAGTAAAGGAGTCGCAGGATGGATGTTAAGGCGAACAGCAGCAACACAACTCGTGGAGACGACCAGAGACCAGAGACTGCAAGCAGCTGGAAGAGCAATGCATTTCACAGCAGGAATGTGTGGTTGGTCTTCGAGCCCAGTTGGTGTCTTTCGGAGGAAAAATGCATCGGTTTCACTTCACGGTATTTTGAGGAAGAGCGCTATTCATCACTATTGTTGTCTTGTCAGAGGACCTGAACCGCAGAGGACCCTGGTGGAGTTGACTGACTCCTCATGCGACGTAGTTTCAATGCTTCTTCTTGCTGGACTTCTCGATCAGGGTCTCCATCACCACGGATGTCTCTTCGTAACCCTTGACCTTACGGCCGCTGGAGAACTTCTCCACCGACTCCTTCACCTCCAGCTTCTCGTAGCTCATTGCCTCCGGGGTAATGCTGCTGGAGCTGGTGCTGGAGCTGGAGTTGAAGCTGGAGCTAGAACTGGTGCTGGCACCGCGAGGCGCAGGCTTTGGGGTGGGCCCGACGTCGCCCCGGGTTTTCTTGGGAAGATCTGCAGCTGGGGTGGGATCTTGAGGGCCCGACGGCGGCGGGAGTGGGCTTGGATCTGCAGAGTGAGGAAGAGGATCTCCACTCTTATGCTTTCCTTTACCGCCCTTGGAGGGTGGGGTGGGACTGGGAGGCCTGGGGTCAACTATGGGCTTAGGAGGCTGAGGCGGAGGCTGAGGCTGAGGCGCAGGTTGAGGCTGAGGCTGAGGCTGAGGCGCAGGTTGAGGCTGAGGCTGAGGCTGAGGCTGAGGCTGAGGTGAGGGAGTGATGGGTGTGACGGGGGTGTGAGGATCATAGCGAGGCCTCTTGTCATCTCTAATAGTCACCGAGATGCGGCCGCCTGACGGCGTGGAGGTGTAGAAGCGCGGATCCGGGTAGCTGCCGTCGCCAGTGACGAGGACGTAGCGTCCCTTTGTGTAGAAGTCAGCGACTGGCTCAGGCTTCTTGTACTTTCTCATCCTGTCTCTGACGATGTTGCACAGAGTGTCAAAGGCCTTGCTGATTTGAGCTCCGTCTGGGACATCCTGCGGAGACACCATGAACAAGGGCATATCCACTACTTTCTTCCCCGTCTCCACGTGCACTTCCAGAGACGGGACCCCCTCTGTTTCTTCATCTGGCGCCTCTACAGCAGCTCGCCCATTTCTGTCCTCGTGGCCACTGTTAATCACGTCTTTTGGGGTAATCTCTTTCTTCTTGAGAACTTTCTTTGGGGTCTTCTGGCGGGGCTTGACGCTGGTGATATCGTGAATGACCTGGGTGATATCTGGACACAGATGAGGCCATAAGTCAACTATCTGAAGCTGTTAGGCTAAAAACACTGAAATTGTGTATGCAGCAACTGACCAAAATCTTGCTAGAAATAATTAACACATGTCTTCAGTTAGCTTTATATGCTTCAATGGCTAAAAGAGATGGGTTGTTTTTAGCAATGGAAGCCGATGTTCATTTAGAAGTTATTCTCCACCAGCTGTGATGTGCTCATGGTGCCCTCACCTTTTCCCTTGCTTGATGTCGTAGGTGTGTAGGGGAAATCAGTGGGGAACAGGGTAATAGGTGTCCCAATTATTGCTGAATTCAACCTGCAGGAAAGAGAACAGTGATATGTCACCAATGAATGGACTCAACAGCTAAGCAGTGCACAGAAATCTGCATTGGTAATTCATATTTTTCTAGAAAACAAAAACAAGAGATGAAAATACTCTGCATATTGTTGTGCTAGAAAAGAAAAAAAGTTGTTGTTGTCACCCAGTGCCATCTACTGGTTGATTCTGTATTCTACACTAACAAAGCGTGTGAATGATAGCTCTACACTTACAATCATATTACCAATAATGTTTAGGACAAATTCTGATATTCTTCAAACTAAATTGCTTTAAGCGTGTCGATTTTTTATTTTTTTTTGCAAATAAGTTCTTGTTAAGAGGTACAAGACGCACCTCTTCTAACACTTTGGATGAGTGGAGAAGGTCGACCAAAACAAACTCTCTTATAACTAAAAAGATATTCAACATAATAATACCAATTGCATTTTTTTTATGAGGCTATTATTGGGATTAAGAATAACTTTTTTCTTCATAAGATCATTCTTAAATAATGTACAGCCTCATACTGCAGCTCCAGCCTTGAGTGAAGAGCTTCGTGCCATCTTCACTCAAGCCTTCAATACGCTCCAGAGTATCCTCTGTGTGTGGAGGCAGTCTACCTGTTGTCTTCATTCTCGATGATCCTCTTGTACCTCTCCAGCTCATTCTCAAGCGACGTCTGGTACATGGCCAGGTGACGACATTCACTGGTGAACTTCTCGAGGGAGCGCTCAGCCTCCTCGATCTCCTTCCGCAGGGAGTCAATTCGCTCATTGAACGTCTGGATCTCGTCGTCGTAGCGCTCCTGCGTGTTTTTGATGGTGTGCTCCAACACAGCAGTCTGTAGGGGAAGACAAGATGCAAGATGTTAATTAGGGAATTAGAACTTTTTAAAAAAAAGGGTAACGCCCTGAGTTGTTAATGAAATCAGAAAAATGATGAGAAAGGTTGAAAGTGAAATCGGCGTTTGTCTCTTTTTCATCATGTGGTGGCCATGGCTGACATCTTGTGGTGCGTTTGCAGCATCTTGCTTTCAGCACCACAGTACGGAGGCTGCATGGTGAAGTCTATTCTATTCATCGCTCGGTTACTACTAACTTATGACATTCAGCAAAATGAGAAAACGATACGAATAAGGTGCCCCTTTAAGCATCCTAAAAGCCTATGCAAACTGAAAAACATTCAATGCTTGAAACACAGTGTAATTAAAATACTTACAATTGTTTATCATTTTTGTAGTCTGCCTTCCACCTCTCATATCGGTTTTTGAGAAAATGATACGCAGTTTAATCAAAAATGAAAAATGAGCCTTATCTTTTGTTTTACTATCCTATTCTCAGGAATATAGAGGATGGAGGTTTAGTAAAAAATGACTTATTTACGTATTTTAATGCAATGCAATTACTTATAGTGAAACAGCTGTAACTGTATTGGACGGTGTTATGTAATCTAATCAGGGCTGGGCACTCAGTGTGCATGACACAGAAATAAAAAGACAATCAGTAAATTAATCATAAACTATTTTTTGTTAAATTACTGACATTATTGAGGACAGAAGTTTGGAAGGACAGACAATGGAAATCTTGTTCAGTGTGGTAGTCTTTGCATATTGGCTGAGTGGTAAAAAAAAAAAAAAAAGAAAGAAAGAAAAAGGGAAACATGCATGCAAGGCATGTCATTAGCAGGAATCCTCCTGTTGTCATGGTGACAGCGTGACCCACCTCGGTCTGTAGACGTTGTTTCTGGGCCTGCAGCTGACAGAGGGCGCTCTTATATTCCTCCAGCTGACTCTGCAGCACCGGCACTTTCTTCTGGGCGTGCAGCTTCTCCTGTTCCTTTAAAGACGGAGCGCAAATCCATAAAGACAAACTCTGCGTCTTTACAGCATCACAAAGACACTCAGGGCCATCGGTCGTGTCTTCCTCAGTCTCACTGTATCAAGCTTAACTGATTGATTTGTGATATTATTTTATTATTAATATTATTTGCCTCAAGCAGTGATGTTTTATGTTTCATCTGCTCTTAAAATTGACCTATTGAGTGTGTAGAGGGCAGATCTCAGTAATAATGATACATTTGGCTTTTGTGAGATCTGGTAGATCTTTTATAAATATTCATTGTTCTCAGTAGTCTTTGTTTACCAAGTTTTAAGTATTTAAGTATGTATTGGATGAAAAAAGTATTGAGTTTTGCATCAATTTAAAATCAAATTCAAACTGACATTTTCAATTCCATGATTGAGATGCATCATAACTGCTAATTCCATTCTGATTTGTTCTCTTTAAATGTCCGAAGCACACACCTGCCATATTAGGAAATACATTATTAGAGTAAATGTGAAATTTGTGAAATTAAATGTAAAAATGTTCATGCAATGTGCTTTGTTGGTGTCAGTGACGCCAGCTCAAAAGGATTCTCTCCTGAATGCACAAAAGCCAAAATCCTTTATCTCTGCCTGCTGAGATTTAACTCAAACTCAAGCAAAAAAACTAAATCAATCAAAGCAGCTCTACTTCTAAGAAACATTTGTATTGAGTCCCACACAAAGACTTGTCACAATTGGTCAAAAATGTGCATGCACAGCTTTTCTCTTTTGCTGCTTTGCTTCATTATGAGGCCTGATGCCCTGTACTGGTGTACAGGGTCCGGTGGACTGTCTGACTGTCTCCACTTGTGAATACACAATAAATCAGACAATAGCAGGAGCAGGCGAACAAACCGAGAAGCCGGTAACCTCGTCAAGGCTGGACACGTAGCCAGCGCTGACTCACATGCAAGTATAGCGTCCTCTCCCCGCAGGGACTGCAGCAAACTCACTCACACACACACACACACACACACACACACACACACACACACACACACACACACACACACACACACACACACACGCACACACACACACACAGTGACAACATTAATGACCTCACCTCGGTGATGCCCGCTGACGTATTGGGAGCAAGGGGGAGTGTGTGGTTGATTTGCTTTAAAATGTTTACATATGTCTGGATCTCTGCCAGGTTCTGTAATAGAAGATGATATAAAAAAGGAAAACATGAATTATACACACAAGAAGGTGCTAGAATTTCTTGACGACAAAGTGAGTTTCATCTGAAAATCCATTTGTACCATTGTGATCGCGGCCCCGGCGATAAAGATAAAATATAAAATATATTTGCTCTGTCTACAGATGGATACTTCAAAGCACGGGAGCACAAGTCCAATATTCATGTGGGACAACTCCTGATTTTCACCCTCATAATATAGAGACCGCAGTGCCCTTTGATATGCTATCTCAATTTTGAGTCCGGGTTTAATATATTATCATACATATATTGCCGGGTAAAAATAAAAAAGGATAAATTGCTTCGGCAAGAGAGTTTATTGAAAATATGCCTGATGCATAATGCAACAGCTTCATTTGTCTCAGCATTTCTGTGGCACCTTCACGCCACAGAGAAAAGGTCATATGTTAGCTTTTATATCTACATATGTGTGAAGAGCAGTGCTACATTTTCCCTGTAATCCGTTTCTCTCTCAAATCACAGACGGTATATTGTTGCTAAAGCGCCTGGTACATGCTAACACCTTGTTAGTTGTGGATTCGTTGCCTGAGGCCTGGAGCGTTCTCACACAAAGAGGAAAACACTCTCTTAGTCCTATTTGGAACAATCCGTTGATGCGGATTCACTTCTCAACCCACTGTGATGTGTCTGATGACTTCATCCAACATATATGTGGAGATCAAAGATACCGTCAAAAAGAACAATATCGGGGAAATCTTTAAGATGCGATTGCACTTGATAGAGCGATATGAACACAGATTAGCTAACTATTGAAAACCTCAGAGAGTGGTCACATGGTCCCGTTCCTGCCTGCCACCAATAAGGACTGCAACAACATGAGCATCCAAACAGTTGTGTCACTTCTACTTTATCTTTGCTCTTACTTCAAAGTATATTGATTTTTATGCTGCTAACACATAATTACAGGATTTAAAGCCAAAGCTTATTTGCAATACCATCTCTTTGCAACTCCATCTTGCTGAACTGTCATTTACACGAAAATCATTTTCAAGTCTAAATGCTACTGGATTTTCATGTTGATGAATGTATGTATCGTTAATACTGTCAAATGGAAATACATATATGTTAATGAAACAAAACACACTCCAATTAACTGAAAATACAATATCAGTGCCATAAAAATGGTCCAAATCTTAGAGAGAGGCCCTGCAGCAATCCACAACCCCGTTTATGATTACTCTCAAGGATGTGTTTATTAAAAAGGTTATTTTTATTGATTCTGTCAAAGCTATTCTTTTGAACACGTCAATGACGATGTCCCATTGAGATCTTATTGGTTTCCTCTCAAACATCTGTATTGTATCGTAGGGTTTATTCTAGGAGTCTTGTCTTTTGATCATTTACCTTCTTGTGTCGGTCTCTGGTGGAGTTGACGTCGTCCTGCAGGAACTGTGATTGGATCTGATATTCCAGGTTTCTCAGGAGAGCGCTGTCGGCCTCCTGCAGGGAGAAGAAAGGAGGAGCCGAACCGTGGAAGGTTTAGTGTGAAGTGCATTAAGTTCATTTAGAGCCAAAGAACACTAAAGAGACAAACTCTTCAGTTTCATCCTGGCCGTTTTCTCTCATGTCCAAATGTTGGAGAATTTGGATGAAGTATGACTAAGGTGCCCCTTATGTTATTTTGTCTGATTGTGTATCTGATCCTTACCTTGTTCATTTGTTCCAGTGTACCCCGAAGCTGCTCTTGAAGCTCACATTCATTTCTATATCTGGAACATAAAACAACTGGATTATGTGTTTGTCTAATATAAAAGCAGGATGAGGTATCATTGCATGTTCGAGTTGTGTTTGAATCCAAATCATGATCTTTAACTTTAACCAATTAGCACTTTTTTGTTTGATTGTTTTCAGTGATTTGGGGCAATCGGCCCATTCATTTTCAGTTTTCTTTAGGATAATAAACAGGTTACAGTTTTCAGAATAAAGACATTTTACACCAAGTTGTATGACTACCTTATGAATTTGAAGATTGCATTCACTCCATCAACACGCATCATGCTGATCTTATCTTTTTAGAATTACTTTTTTATCCTCAATCATTTTCAATTCTTTAGGATTTCAGTGTCACTTCCTCTTAATTCAGAAAACACTCACATAGATGTCTAAACATTCCATTTCCAAAGAAGACGACACCAGCCCAACTCTCTTACTTGCAGGTGAACTCATCCAGCATTCGGCAAGCATCTTTCAGCTCCCGCTCCAGCTTGGCCTGGTCCGAGGACAGCTCTCGGATGCGCTTCCTGTTGACCTCAGTCTGCTGCGTGAAGGCCTCCTCCAGGCCGCTGGGCTCCTCCATCCGCTGCAGCGTCTCCAGCTGCTTGCGGAACACGGCGTTGCGCTGCTCCAGGACTCGCGCCCTGTTGATGTAGCGGGCGAAGCGGCCGTTGAGCTCCTGGAGGCTCTCCCAGCCTTGGATGGCCGACATGCCCGCAGACGACTCCGCGGGATCCTCGTCGAAGACGTCCGAGCGCTCGTACTTCTCCCGGCGCACCTCGTGCGCGTAGCTGCTTTTGTACATGGCGGTACACGTCCCTCTCCACGTGAAAGGTTGGTGTCCTTGGGGTCCCCTTTGCACACCTTTACTGCGTGAGAACTTGGGTGCTCACCCTGGGCCGTCTCATGCTAGACTAAACGCTGCACGGCGCTGGCCGCTGGCGAAATAGCCCACCGAAGCCTCCCACTAGACGATGGCCGCGCACGTTTTTGGAGTCCGGGGCCTTCCGCGGGTCATTGTTGCCCTTTGTGGCAGAGATTAGAAAAGCCAGGCTGTTGATGACAAAGCAGAACCACAAAAAACAAACAATTGGCCGCCCCGCGAAAGCACTGGGCGGTCGCACACCATTATTGTGCGTCTTTTGTCAGCTGCTTTCTAGATTCCTGTTTGATATGGCAGATTGGCTGATGGTCCACTGCGGCACAGACGGGAAAATTCGTGGAGTGCAATTTGTGTGGACTGTGGAGAACTATTCCTGCCAGAGGTGGCTGAGTGTTGACACACTGAGTGTGCTGAAAAACAAAAACAGTGGTGGTTTGGTTTTCAAGTGGGTGCTGACGACGTGTGGGAGTGTGATCTCAAAAACATCACACGAGACACCCTAAATTACATAAATGTAGGCTGGATGAAAGCAGCAGGACCATCCGACAATTCAAACCAGTGTTTAAATGTTGTTTACCTCACGACTTCCGTCAATAAAACGGAAAACATCCGATCCTTGAAGTGGGATTCCAAAAAGTACACTCTTCCTAAACATGATGTTATTTGTTCTGATAGAAACAATCAAAGAAAATAGATAAGTGTGTGGCAACGTGTGTGTTTTGCTGGGCTTTGGAGCTGTTACACCTCAACACTCGATAACCATATACATGCCGCCTAGTTATCACCCCTTTGGTTCTTTTGGCCCACATGTCTGTATTTTGTTATTACCCCTATCATAGTGAAAATTATGGAAATCCATAATTTTCACTATGATAGCATTTAGCGGAGAGGAGAGTTGGAGAGTTTCATAGGAACATGATGAAGAGACAGAAGAGCTCTCTGCAGCCTGCGGTACAAGGTCAGTCAAAATGTTCCTCTCGACACATCTAGCAGGCTGTAAAACGGCTGAATGAAACACATGTCAAATGGCTTTACATCAGCTTTTCAGCATATTTTGAACCATGCAAAGCCATGGCCCAAGGGCACTGACAGCTACAAGTGATGATAAAAATGAGATGACAGTTTTTTAATCAACCATAGTTCATGTGATGAGCTTCAGCTACTCGTACCTACCATTACCTACAGTTGTACATAATAACTCAAGGTAGGTAAAACTAAATTGCACAAGAATAAGTGTTTGAATTTGCAATCGACAGACACAATCAAGCATAAAATGCTAAATACTTAATGACAAAATCCTCCTCTTACTCATTTGCTTCCCAATTTATATCATATATTACAACTATAATCTTAAAAAAAAAAAACTTGACAAATGACATTGAGTAGATGCATGCTGTCAGTATACATCAGTCTGTCTTCATGGATGCATCGTGGCTTCACTACTTCACCCTTCAGAGCCCCAAATCACACACACGTCTATACTCTGATGGCCCATGGTGTCATATGAAGAGCCAAACTGCCAAACTGCTCATTAGAATTTAATCCAATGTCAATTTAACAAACTCACACATGCAAATCTTTGTGGCAAAGCCTTTGCGAGCAGCTTGGGATTTTGTATCTTGCCCGAGGACACATTTGCACTGGAAGAACCGAGCATCCCCAGCAGAACAAAGATTTTGCCAAAAAAGATTTAAACCCTGTACATATATTTGTATGGACTTGGTTTTATTGCTGCTTATCCCATGATATTGCCTCCAATAAACAATGTCAATGTATTTGCAACCTCAACTGGAGGCCACAGATTATAGGTCTTGTTCATATTCTCCTTGGCCGAGGAGAGAATCTCACTGCGACCGTTTCCCATTTATATTCATTGGTTACGAGTGGCAGTAAATCCGAGGCGCGGTTAAGATTGAAGAGCTGTCCAGAGAAGGAAATGAGAGAAGGTTTATCCTTCAGCCTCTGGGGCTCCACCGACGGACCCTAACGGGGCCCGAGAAGATGTAGTCCCTGATATTTACGGGGTGATAAAAACGAACAAGGAACACGCAGGGGGCAGTTCGCTCCTCTCTTACGAGCGGTTCAAATTCTAGAAAAATAAAACTTTTTTTTTTTATCATCCTTTGTCAATTGTAGCTGACAGAAGGAGTTGTCTGCTGGTTATTTTGCGTCTCTTGATATCTGTAATGATCTGCACCGGTGCACTCGATGTGAGAGGACACACAAAGCTATCTTGCCGGCTGCTGACAGATGATTGTCAGAGGCGGCCAGTAGTGTTAGCTTTCACAATCACAATACACAATGAGAAATTGATCTAAAAAGGACTGCTGCCCGGCGCCTGTTTATCCGCTGTTCAGGATGGTTAACCCCAGAGATTCGGTGGTGAAAGCTTTATACCGCTCTGTGAGAGAGGGGAAAGATAGTATTGTGCATTATCATCGAACCACTAATACAAAAGTATATATATCTATCTCTGTTTCGGGTTTATTATGAGCAAAGTTATTCCATCCGACAGCCACTGTGCCACGGGGAACATCACATGTTCTTTTTTTCCATCTCAGATAGCAGAGAGAAGGGCACTTGATGCACTGCATAAGACATTTTACACATATATGACACTGATATTATGCAACGGTTACGCTAAAGAAAAAGACACCACCCAAAATAATTTCACATACTGAGCCACTTGCTGCTGGAATATTATTTCCAGCATTAAGAATGTATTCTAGTGTTTGAAATAGTTTGTTGAATGAAAATGATAAATGATTTGTTTGTCAATCCCTATGTTAAAGAACTCTATCAATATTAAGATGTTTTTTTTTGGAAGGAGTGTGCACACGACGTATACTATATATGGGGTGATGGGATGCAAGGGATGTAATGTCGGGGTTGGTCAAAGATGGCAGCACAGGGGTCAACGATGGGTTGGAGGCTGGTGCAAATTGAGTATTGTGACCTGGGATGTGGGAGTCTTTGGATAAGCAATAAGAAATGTGTTGGCTGAATGGAGGACGGTTTGGGGGTAATGGGTGGTGCGGGGGACTAGGAGCACGCAGCGGTAAATGGGCTTCGTTTACCGGGAGCCGATGGGGCAGAAACAGGAAGAAACAACGGATTGTCGACTCCACTGTGGATCCTTGTTTGTTAGAGTATTCAGTCTCACTCTTCCATTACAGTGTAGTAAAATGACATACAAATACCAAGTAAATACATTATGTATACATCTAGGCTGCAAAAATACACATCAAATATCAGAATAATTAAACATTATTAAATACATCCATATCAATAACCTAGATATTAAGTTGTAAATAGAAAAAGATAACTATATACAATTTGAGTACATGTATACTGCCATCTACAGCTAGAAATGGAAAACACTTTTAGTCTATCTGTAAATTTGAAGATTTGTGTTCACAACAACACAATAGGAAAAAAAATACATCAGTGCTGCTAACAAACACCTGTGCACACAAAACAGACTTTATTAAACTACATTATCAACTACAGCATATTACATCAAACAATACACAGATTAATTGAAAACTCCATGATGGCATGATTATTGTAATGCAGAACTACTCTATCTAACACACTCTGCCCAGGTTTATGTATCTATTATCATAATGCATGTTTGTTTAAGTGTTACTTTGGTATGTGCGTGCATATCGGTCCGAAAATAACAATTACTTGTACATGCTTTTGTGTTTATGCGTTGGCTTTTATTTTGACATGCCCGTACATGCTGCGCTTCGCGTCTCTCCTGGAGAGGATTTAACAAAACTAAGAGGCTTCTCCCGCCTTAAACGGTACAGACCCCACACGAACACGGACCATTGCGTTTTTTGGGGATTTGAGGGGGGAAGAGTAACTTCGTGCGTCCCTCCCTCCTTACGTGCGCCTCACTGCGACGTGCCGCGCGCTGATGGAGTAACTCCGCGCGCGCCCTGGCGGGGGGCTGTCCAATGGTTACAGCGCTTTGGCACACACCGCGTGCAATCACGCTTGGTTTTAACTACTGTCCCGTGAGATGTCGCTGGAGCGGCACCGTTTGCTGGTAAGTGTCTTTTAACATGTTTTGATTCATTATCGACTTTCATTCCTGGGAACTGAGTTGGACCGAGTAGCCTCTGGCTCTTATAAGTCTACGTTTCAGATTTAGTTTCTTTGAGATTCACAGACTGTGATCTTTTTTTTTTCGCTTCGTAGAGCCAAGTTTGGTTTTAGAAACTACTGAATTTAATTCAAAACTCAAAACATATTTATATACATTTGAGGCAGTTTTTGCATTAAAAATGTACCTCTCTTATGAATTTCATGCAAACGGAATTATTTGTAAAACCAAATTCTTTAGGATCGTGGTTAAAATCTTTTGAGAACACGATTATCTCTCTGTGCACATACTAGCCATACGATCTAAACACAAATAATAATATAAGTAATATATAGATGTATATGTATTGTTTTATTTATTCGAATTTGTTTGGAATTATATTTTTGCTTTACCTCATAGGGATTTAAGCGACCTATTCTTGCAAACCCCGTCACCACACTAAGCCTCGTCTGTAATGTTAGCTCATTGTAACGTGAAAACGTAGTAATAAATGAGAGTTCTTTACTAGACTGGCTTTCATTTTTTGTCCAAAAAGATAGAAATAGATAGAAACGTCACACAAGGAGACGTCACACATGGCAGCATGATCGCCTGAAGCACTGAGATGGTGTTCCTTGTTTTGATCATCCTTGTCTCCATGCACCCTGACCTGAACCTGCATGAGTGATGCTGAGATGGGAACTCTCCTTTCCAGGTGCAGATGTGCTGCAATTACCAAAGAAGAAGCCTGTTGAATGCACAGAAACAACACATTTAAAATCTATAATATTGAACAATTTTCCTTTAATATGTTGAATGACATTGCGGTCAAACACAAATTGTTCTAAACCCAAATAAAAGTGTGTGCTAAGACATGGGGGACTCCAACTTCAGCCAAATACCTTACAAAGAGACACCTGGGAGCCTCCCAGCAGGTGCGTGGGATCATTACACGGACGGCTACGATATGGACTACGGCGTCCCTCCTGATGAGATCCCAGACACCACGCAGGGTCAGGCATTCTTCGTGGCCACCATTGTCATTGGCGCGGTGCTCGTCTGCATCATGCTTGTCTGCGGATTTGGAAACCTCATCTTCATTGCCACGCTGATGCGTTACAAAAAGCTGCGCAATCTCACCAACCTGCTCATCGCCAACCTGGCCATCTCGGACTTCATCGTGGCGGTGGTGTGCTGCCCCTTCCTTGTGGACTACTACGTGGTGAAACAGCTCTCCTGGGGTCACGGTTTAGTGCTGTGCGCCTCCGTCAACTATCTCCTGACTGTGTCCCTCTACGTGTCCACAAACGCATTGCTCGCCATTGCAGTTGACAGGTGAGTGTGTTGTTTATTTCCCGTCTCGGTGGGTTTATTTTGTTCAATCAAGCGAGCCAAGATGGTTCTAGTCTATAGAGAATTCAATCAATAGCGCTTTCTAGTTTTTATTCTGAAATCTTATTCTCCCCTCTTCGAGACCCCAAGGAAAAAAAAAACATTGAAAAAGGGTTTGCGTCATCATTGCTCAAAATTGTTGTGTTGTTTATTGTTCATTTTATTGTCGTATTCAAGAGATCTTGAGAGATTGAGAGAGTTGCTTTTCCAGCGAATCAAGTAAACTGATTTTTAAGTTTAAAGCACATTTTGAAGTTCAAAGCACATTTTGAAATCAATATTGATGCTGAGTTAATTAAAATATTAATTGCAGTGGTTATACTCCTTAATGGTTCATAGCGTCTCATTACATTCGTACTTGTACATGTTAGAACCTTACTACAGAGGTGTTATTGTGATAACATCATACTGCTGTTCAGTATTTAGAAAGAAAGAAGAAAAACATGATAAAACAAGGGCCAAAAGGCCAAGAAAATAGCTTGCATAGTGGAAAGAAACAATGTTTAACTGTTTTCTATCTTACTGATGGGCATTTTCAGGTAATTTGAGGGTGAAAATAAAAGAGCATTTCATTGAGCCTTTTTCACAGAAAGTATCCGACACGTGACTGCAGCAAAAGCCCAGGCGACGGCACATTTACATGCCTCCCGAATTTGTCACCTTCAATTTGTCTCTCCTTTGAACCGGAAGCTGTGACGTCTTTGGTCGACACGGGTGGCGCTAGTAAAATTCCCCGTGGAAAACGGGAGCAGATGGTAAAGCTCTTCTGTGGATATCTTCCATATATCTGCCTCGTACCTAGCAAAAACAGAAAAGATATCAGCCAGCTGTAGCTGATTGCTCCTCGTCACATGACGTGTGATCCGTGCTTCCTCGCTCTAATTGATTGATCTGAGTGCCTGCACCTGTGCCGTGGTTATTAAACGCCCTGAATCTGAGGTTTCAGTAAACATTGATGAAAGTCTAAACAACACAAATGGTTGCTATTGATTTTTGCCTTAAGCGTGGACCCACCTCTACAATGCAATTTCTAATTATAGTATCCTACGCTTCAACCCAGGTGTGCAGAATTCTACATGACGCGTCGGCACAGCAGCACTATTTTTGCGCTGTGTGAATGTTTTTCACATTCCCATTGCGACGCTGCCTTGTGGTGCACACATGTAGACACCAAACTTTCACCGATCCATAATAAGAGGTAAGAAGTACAACAAGTGCTTAGTGTGATCAATAAAAGTCCGTCAATACACCAGACTTTGTGTGAGTTTACTACTTAATTTATAACCATGGGACTATTCTAAAGTAGTGCAGCAGAAGCTGTAATTAAGTTAGACAGCAAATAAATAAAATGAATAAGAAAAATAATGCACCCAATTAAGCACTACGGTGTCTTCTAGTGATTATTCGAGATCTAACTCAAGATCGCACTGTATTACTACAGTATATCAATGGAACTGTAATAAGCAGGATGCTGTATAGTGATATTGTTCATTAATATGTAAGTCTTAAACCTAAAAGTGTGTGTGAACCTTTTCGGAAGTAACAGGGTACAGTATACAGGGACGGTGAGTATTCAAAAAAGGTGATATCAGATTTATACGTTGGTTCATATATTTACCTCTAGCTATATAGCTGAAAGAGGAGAACATAACAGAAAACCTCATTAACTTCTGACTGCCACTTGTATGAATCCATCTGAATGATCGAGAGCCATTTTGCGATTTCATTGACTTCACAGCCCTCGCGCTGCTCTGCGCGGTCGGTCTGATTGAATTCTACTACACGTGTTTGTTTGTTTTCCTGCCTCTTCATTTGCGACATTGTGTCCTTTCCCCTCCCCCACCCCCCCTTCCAGGTACATGGCTATAGTCCATCCTCTGAGGCCTCGCATGAAGTACCAAACCGCCTACTGCCTGATCACGGGAGTCTGGATCGTCCCCATTCTCATATCCATTCCCTCCGCCTACTTTGCCTCCGAGACCATGTACCCTCACGGCGGCACCACCCCGACCACGCACAAGTTCTTCTGTGCTCAGATCTGGCCCGTTGAACAGCAGGTCTACTACCGGTCCTATTTTCTGTTCGTCTTTGCTTTGGAGTTTGTGGTGCCAGTGAGCGTCATGGCGATGTGCTACACCCAAATATCCCGCGAGCTCTGGTTCAAGAATGTCCCCGGGTTCCAGACGGAGCAGATCAGGAAGAGGTTGCGCTGCCGGCGCAAGACGGTGTTGGTCCTCATCGGGATCCTGACGGCGTACGTCCTGTGCTGGGCTCCTTACTACGGCTTCGCCATATTGCGAGATTTCCACCCGACGCTCATCTCCCGCCAGAAGAACTCGCTGGTGGCCTTCTACATCATCGAGTGCATCGCCATGAGCAACAGCATGATCAACACTTTGTGCTTCGTCAGTGTCAAGAACAACACGGTCAAGCACCTAAAGAAGATTGTACTGATCCGCTGGAGGTCTACGTATGCCCCCAGTAAGATTGTGGACGAGATGGATATCAGGACCTCCTTCGTGCCGGTAACAGAGGAGATTGAATGCATTCACCTGAGGTGAA
Organism: Pungitius pungitius; assembly: GCF_949316345.1. Lineage (NCBI taxonomy): Eukaryota > Metazoa > Chordata > Actinopteri > Perciformes > Gasterosteidae > Pungitius > Pungitius pungitius. The sequence goes on along the minus strand of NC_084912.1, from coordinate 7,107,972 downwards.
GGGAGGAAAGTAGCTGTCCCTTAGATGTTACACTTCCACGCGTGACAGGGGGGATTTTGACGTGGAACATTTCTCTTGTGTTCCCATCAAATTTTAGAACCGTCAAAGCCAGACCAGTATTTTGCACTGATGCAGGTTAACCCTGCAGATAATACACAACTTCCATTTGAGTTGCTATGGGAATGTAATTGTTGTGCACAGTATGATTACACACCGTGTTCTTTTTAAATGTTGTCGCGTGTGTATAATAAAGAGTACATGTAAGACTTGTAAAAAAAGCTACTACTGCCCTTACTAACATGTCGTCATCCCAACTGGTCACATACGGATCCTTTTGGGACCACTGGGCCCTTCCTGTTGCACAGTGTAACACAGTCGTAATGAAGAGGAAGCAACACAAAACACTTGCTTAGGCAACTATTAAGGATTATGAAAAACATCACGGTTGGGCAGAAAGGAAACTCAGTCAAACACATGCTGAAATTCATAAGACACATCACAAATGTGACTTCAAAATAAATCAACACTGATCTCAAAGATGAGAACTGAATCCTTTGTCACCACACATCCAGAGCATTTCTGTCTGGGCGCCTCAAAAGGAAGCAGTTACTGTATGTTTACATATTTGCAACTATAAAGGTTAAAGCGTTAATAAAAATTCAAAAGGCGTCCTTTGATCAGAAGTGCGTGACAAAGCGACAGTATTTGACATCCTGGGAAAGAGAACTGGCTGATCCAACATTATACCTGAGGTTGATCTTCAAAATATCGATTGTAATGACTTGTTACTTAAAATGAAATGAAAAAAGAAAGTGTATTTTCTTCATAGTTGATGCATTGCATGCTTTGTATTTGAATTGACTTTATGTGTGCTTACTGTAATAAACAATCAGACAAGAAAGCTGCCTTCATTTATCCAACTCTATATATCATTTTTTGTCCAAAATGAAATTTGCCTTTAACATCCACACCCTCGCTCGTTATTCGTTGTAAGTCTGCAAATGCGTAATCCTCCAGAGTATTGTGACCATCCTGAACTTTAACATAGACAACGCGTATAGACGCGAATAGACACAGAAATAATGGATTTTATGCATTTCTTCGGAAATTTAAGCTTTGACGTGGATTTAATGGTTAACTTATAACAATTTGGTGGTCAGAGGTCAATGAGACCTTACAAAACTTATCAAGTCAAGAATTAATCTGCTAATAGACAATAGGAGAAAATCATGAAATTATTGATGAATCATCTTGTTTATGGTTTAAATTAGTCATTTAGGGTATGGGGACAAATCTTTTTTTCCATGTCAGTCAAATACTGTTTACAGGAACACACTCAGAACTTATAGAATCATTAAAGAATAAGTATGTATTCCAACAGCTTTGTTGGGTGCCTGGGATTGCTGGGTCCTTAGATACATTTATTTATTATTTCACAATGGATTATAAGAAATATAGAAAGGGGTCACCTTTCATCAAACAGCCTCAGGTTTTAGTGTCATTCTCTCAGAATTAATATGCAAGGGCTTCTTTGAAGATCCTATATGTGCACTGCCCCTAGATCGTTCTAATTTAAAATCTTGAAACCAACCTGCCAGCTCATGAATTTTACATGTCAGTGTGCATCAGCCGTTGAATTAAAGTCGCCACTCTTCTTTTTGTTATAAAGCACTTTGGTAATATCTTATATCTTGGCCTCATCTAAAATACATTTAAAATCAAAAGTCTGAAAACCTATATATTTATAAATGTATTCAAGTACTAAAGTGTCGATTTATGCAGAGAATGTTAGAGTTTTTAGGATATTTTGGAGAACTTGTATCAGTGTTTAGTCGTACTTCTAATCCTCTATCCTCGGTTTTCTTTTAATAAGGATTTGAAATGGAATGCCCCCCCCCCCAAAAAAAGGAAGAGTCATGCAAAATATGATCTGTCTGCAAACATTTTGTCCCTTGTCTGTATATGCATACGCACGTGTGTGTGTGTGTGTGTGTGATGTTCATCTGTGAGAGCAACAAATCCCCAGCTGACTCACAGTTTGACCTGCCATAAGGAGCCAGGCTCTACAGAACAAAATGTGGCATCACGGTTATTTATCACCCTCCTTCCATCCCTGTGGTTGGCTTTAACTCCGCTAGAAATGAGGGTGAGAGTTTTCCTTCAACGGCTGAGCAGTGAGACTTTCATCCGAAGCGGATCTACCGGGAAGACCGTGCAGCCACATTTGACATTAGCCAGAACTTGTTTCTTTCTGTCTTTCTCCTCGCTGAATGTGTCTGGTCAATTCAACAAAGGACTTCAAATGAATCCAGTGATAGAAACAGAGAGAGCCTTCTCATCCTTAAATGGGAATTGCAGACCAGTAAACCTCGCAAAGGCTGGCCTGGCCGTCTCTTGTTTGGATTCCGTGCAGTGTGGTCCCGCAAGACACTCAAAAGGGTCCCGAAGGTCTTCAGCATCTCTATATTCTCTTTATACCCTAATATCTGTATGGCTTTTATAACTACTACCAAAACGCAGGCGTGATCCTTACGGCGGCTCAAATTACAGGCCTCTCCATCCCAAAGTCCCCAGCTGGATTTTCAATTTGAAAGAAAACACTTAGACACAGCGCTCAGAGTTCAAAACTTTGAGTATAAAGTTCAGTGTTGCCTTTTCATAGCTCTTGAGTAGCATATTTTTATGTCTACCAGGAGAAGTGAGGACGCTACCAACGAGGTGGAGAAAAACACAAATGTCCCAACTATCTGACATTCTATTTGACATTCTATGTAATTATGCCTCCATAAAGCAGACTTTATAATAAATCACAGTTCGGTAACACAACCAAAACAAGCAAGTGTCTAAATGTCTAAATATTGAAAGAAACCCAATATGCTTTTGCAAATGCATTCATACGTGTGTGCATCATTCCTCCATTTCACCAACACACATGAAACAATTATCTCTTCAGATCAACAGGTGTGGAGCTCTTGCCAGGAGCTAATGTGTTGCGTGGACTAATGCATTTTGGACCTCCAGGGCTGTTAAGACCACCATGTCTCTTATAAAGCAGTTTAATGTGATGTTTGTGCACTTCTCTTAGTTTCCTTGCCTACAGCTTTGCAGCCGTGAGACACCGTGTGACAGAAAATCGTTGCCGGTCATGAATAATGATTCACTTGAGAACAATTTGATCAATACTGTTCCTTTAATGGATTAAATGAAGCCCTGTTCATTTGTCTACTGAGATTGTGTTATGTGTTGTTTATTTTCATTTTAAAGAAAAATCCTGTGTCCTGTACACAATTATCTAAAACCTTAATTTAGAAGTCATTGCATCCACACACAAAACGGGGTGATCTTTTAAAATAGTAAATTCCCAACAGAACAAATGAAGTAATTGGGTAAGCTAATTTACACTTTTACACTTTCAAGTCTCGCTCATCAAAGACAAAGGAGAAAAAGTTCTGTTCTATGTTAAAAACTGTGAAGCCAACATTGGCAGTTGCACAACGTTAACCAGCATTAGCACTTGTATGTGGAGGCTAGTGAAGGTGTAAGGATGCTGCTTTTTGTCTCATAATGATCGCACGAAGGTCCGTCAAGTTTCAAAAGAGCAGTTTCTGTTGGAATCTGGTTTTGAACGAGTGAAGAAACGCGGTCGATAGAGAGAAGCGATGCGATCGGCCGGCAAACAAAACATGGACTTGTGAGGGAGATGGAGAGACATGGGGAAAAACCCAGACGCAGCGTCGCCATGAAAAATTCATTGCCTGCTAGTTCATTGTGATCTGTAGGCCATGAATGTATTATTTCAGTCGTTTGAGCTGTTTGTAAAACAACGGCAGATATAAGAAATAATCTAATAAGGAGAAATATAAGCTCCAGTGATTTGGCACTGTGGCAATGTGACATGTAAACCACTTTGAAAATCTGACAAAGTTACAGGACAAAATCAATGATGATGCATCTGTGTCATTCTAATTACCAAGGCAGCATCATATCGGATACAGATTCCCCAGCAGGCATTCCGCGCCGCTTGTGTCATTAGTTGTTAGTGTGGCCCAACCCTCCGATCACTGGGCCGGGGACGTGATGACAGGCTGTCAAGCTCCAGAATTTACATATAGTATCAAATTCAGTAGTAGACTAACAATGATGACAACAGTAGTATTGGTCTCGGAAATAGTTACGTGACCGGTAATAGTAACGATACTAGCAGTGGAAGTGCTTTTTGAATCGCTCTGACAGAACTCTGGGGAAAAACATTTCTTTGAAAACAAGAGGCGGAAATTGATGAAACAAGTCAAGGTTATGAAGTTTGATTTTTTTTTTCAAAATACCAAGGTATTGCAAGAAGAGGCTTTGAGCAGTGCAGTTCTCCTCTGCAGTAATCCACTCTGAGCTGTCTTGTGTCATTGCACAAAGCTGAAAAGATGTCGGACTTTTTTCTCCTAATTTGTCATCCGAAGGTCGTGCTCGGAGGTATTTCATTCTGGAGCTTGTTCTTTGCAAGAAAGATGAAATCACTTCAGTTGTCCTCATTTATGCCATTTGTATTGTTACAAACAATTGATTGTTGTGTAATGGATTGTGTCTCCAATCAGTGTACAATCCTTGAAAAGTTAAAAGTGACAGTTCCAGTAGGAAAGAATCTTCCCCTGTTTCTTAGCTATTTGTGAAGCCAGCGAACCAGAACCCTTAAACATCTCAACAACGAGCACGGACACACATCGCAGGGACATTTAAAGAAAGAAGCATTATTTGACCAAATCGACTCGAATTAGACCCAATTAAAAGGTGAACCTGGTGAAGGTGATGTCTGCAGACTGTCTGAATCGACAAAGACAACGTGGAGCTGGACTGAAGGAACCTCTCCGGGGGCCCAGGTGTCCGCAGACGGCCGCGAAGAGTCTCTGCCACCGGGCATCGGGGGGGAAATAATGACTCTCACATGTCATAATCATGACAGATTGGCAGGGAAGGGCAGGGGTTGTCACATGATGGGAAACACTTTTGACAGTCAACCCGAATTGGTGACATCGCGGGCCCAGATTGACTCAAGCTTCTGTTTGTGTAAGGAAAGAAGGGAGTGAATTGTATGGAGGGGACCACAGTGGCATCATCAGTGTCAAACACGCAGTTTAAGCTCGATGAATCCGTTTGTGCTCTGCACACGCACCAATTAATGGATCCAGCCTCCGGGAAATTCAGTCATCCATCATCACAGCAATTATGCTGTTATTCTTCTGTTGCAGACAGCTGTTGCTGCGAGTGATCATTTTAGAGAAAGAATGGTTTGTAGTTGGCCCGGCAATGCCCGAGGCATCTGACAGTTCGTTGGTGGATTGATGGGTCGAAGCAGTCGATCTACTCTTAACCAGCATTCGATTGATGGACGCGTGTGTGTAAATGTACAGGAGACAACCAAAGCAGTATTAATTGTCAGTGTGGAATGTGTAGAATTCAGCGAGCTTCACGCCACAAACAGACCAGACCACCTTCGGAGTGGACTCGTCCTGTTTCCTTTTAAGAGCTGCTCCGGGAGCTGCCTCCCTCGCGTCTCCCTTTGTTTTGTTTTTTTTTTCTCTGTGGATGTTTGCAGCAGCCCTGCCTTGTCTCTCCCTGTCTCATCAAAATGAAAACATAATGCGCACAATGCCGAACTCACGGCGAGAACACTGTTTTCTGCAAAGCTCTCGGTGAATTCAGGGCACTTTTACCCAAACTAGTGAGCTTCCCCTGTTCAGCAGGGCATCGGAAGGCATGAGACCTAAACCCAGTGGATTGCATGGTATCGGGTTTCATCCGAAGGTGTTGACTTTGCCTGAGTACATTATCAATGGTTTGACTTAATAAATCACAAAGTACCAGAAATATAAATGATGTCATCTTTAGCACATCATCTTTTAGCTGGAGAGTCAGAACCTTTGATGCTAGAGCAAACATCTGAACACACCGAAATCATTTTAAAGGCTCTTCATGGGTACGATCTGCGGACACGGTGTGTGGAACATATTTTGGAATATTTTCCAGGCTTTCAGTCTGTGCAGCTTTGAAGGACCACCACCTGGGCAGAAACTGAACAGCCATCTGACAGCAGGCCTCCGATCCATTATCAAAAACCAATGTTTTTTAAGAGCAGACACGTAGAAAAATGTATCTTCTTGGGGAGTCTCCAGGCAAAGGGGGGGGGGGGATACACTTTGTAACACGCCAGTCAGTAAATTTCTCTCGAAAAACGGTTTGGCCAAACTCACGAGTCAGTCAAAGTCTGCTAAGCAAGGATCCAGCCACATGACAGTATTTTAAGTTTTACGGTCTCCTTCCTCTAATTTAGTTAAACGGCTGTTGGAAAACATTCACAATTGTGCAGCACCACTATCTTCAAGTAATATGTTCACCAATGTGTTGTTGCTTAATGGATTGAGTGCTAAAAAAAGGCTTTTTATCAACCCTTTGGTTCTGTGATCACATATTTGATTTTTGCACTAAACTTTTCTGAAAGGTACATTGCAATGTTACATTTTCATTTGTCTCCCTCAGGTTTTGAGTGCTAGAGTGTGTGCATTATGTTTACAAGTGTTTCTATCTGTTGATTTAAAATATTTTTTCCAATTTCTAGATCCTGCTCCATCTCCTTATTTTTTCACATTTATATTATTTTTTGCATTTTTTGCATTTTGTACATATTTACTTTATTGTAGACTTAAATTGCAAAATTTCCAAATAAGGGATCAGGTTGAATATTTTAACAAGGAGTACTTTAAATAAAAGAGAAAACAGTCACATTGTTTTCGAAATAATTAGTCACTTTTTACTTAATTTATTATGGTATCTGTTGTTGAACATTGGTGCCTCCTCCTTCTTAGGATGTTCTGCCGTGTTTCCCACATGAAAGAGCTGCTGTTTCTGCTTTGATCACCACTTCTGCTGGTGGAGACACTGGGATGACATTTCAATTGAATTATTTGTTTGATATCTTCAAATGTGCGGGGACCCCCATCCCTTTCTATTTGATGAGAACGGGAGGTCTAGAACAGGGATTACTTGATGTAACATTTTATTTTTGTCTTTCTGATCCATTCATAGCTCTTTGCTGGATCTGAGCGCCTGGTCAAGTCCTTGAACTTGCTAATATTGAAACAGTTTGCATGAACATGCATGCGCTAGCTTTAAAAGAGCCACATTTACGTCATCTTAGACTGATAACTGTTACATTACATTTACTCTCACTCGCTGCTTAGATTGATCATTAGTTTGAGTATCCACAAATTGTTCATTTAAATGAACTCTGATTGCTACTCAGGGTACAAGAACACGACTATGCTGTGATTCATGTTATTATCATTCTACACAAGATTTACTGACTGGTTCTATTTTTTTAATATGCATCATAGATGTGTGTGTGTGTGTGTTCCTGTGTGTGTGTTTGTAATGTTTTGCAAGATAAATTTACCATCAATGAGTGGAATAAGATTCCACTTTCCAGTGGGTCTCGGGAAGGTTAGGTTAATATTTAGCGCCCCCTTGTGTCGAAACAGTAAAGCACACACACTCACATGCAGGAAGCCACAATGTTGTCTGGTTTTTTGTTTGCAAATAGCAATCATTTCTAAAAAATATATTTTTGAGTTACTAAATTGGACTGAATTTCTTTTCAGCTTACTTATGAATCCTAATATAACAATGACAATAGAAATGTAACCCAATCCTCGTACAGTATGCAAAATAATGAAGAATAATTATATAATGAGTTCAAATGGGATAAGAGGTTTGATTAGACAGCAGCTGAAGCAAAAGCAAATCATATTTGGGCATGTTAAGCATGTATCCCCATAATGTTACCAAAGTAATTCCACATATTTTAAGAAATAAAGGTTTCAGTAATACAAATGTAAAGTATTGTAAAGTGACCAAATGTGACCAAATGAATTAGATCATACATTTCAAGGGCTTTTCCTGATGTTATAAATATGATAAATTCCAGACCAAAAATTGCCTAAGACAAAGTGAGGACATATTCTTAAAGTTGAACGTGGCATTTCATCTGTAAACTGTAATGATTTGGGAAATAATTATGACATTTGGCATTATTTTACCCACCAAATGCTTTGCTAACATAAGCGGTTGTTCAAAAGCTTAAAGTGTACTTCTTGTGTTTCTTTATTGCCCTGAACATTTTTTTTCACATTCCCAGATCTCAGAAAATTGTGTGCTAATTGTAACTTAAGGTTGACCTTAAAACATCTTCACAATAAATATAGAGACGTTTTTTTTTGTTTTCCTTTGATGCAGTCACACTACCGTCATTTTTGCCGTTGATACATTCTCTCACGGATGCAGCCGGCCTGCAAGCCACAAAGAGACACTGGTGTGAAGGCGGAATATGATTTGCTCTCAGGAAGCAGGTGTGATTCTAAGATAGCTTGAAGTATAAAACTTTTGAAAAGGTTAGGTAAGAGAGGAGGAAATGATAAAAAATCATCTGGGCCAGAAGAATAAGCCTCCAACCAGAAACGCGGTGGTATTTTTTCCTTCTTACCAGATATTATGTTCAAACAGCGTGTTTCAGTGTCTGACTTTCAGCTTCCCCCTAAAACAGCTGCCTTACTGTCTGCAATGAACAACGTAACCTACTTTGCAAATAGACCACAGCTCACCATCAAGTAATGGATGCAATGACTGTGCAAGTAGGTGTGTTCTTAGATGCCACAGTTAGTGGACATTTAAATATAGAACAGTGGCCTTTGCAAAGTAATGAGAAGTAAAACTTACTACTGGTAAAGCTTATGTTACAACGAGGCGATTACACACGTAGTGGCTTGTTACAATAAGGCTTCATTGAACTTTTGAACAAGCTATATGAACATCATACGATTAGTTTGAAAGTGTAAAGAGCAACGCGGCACTAATTCAGTTTTACCTAAAAGCCTCTCTGGCACATTTTATTGGGGCCAAAGACATTTCAATGTAACATTTTACAATCAATAACTTCAACTCTCCCGGCGCTCCTGTTATTTTCCACTTTTGGACACTGCCTGTATCGCTGTGATCCACTCCTTTCTTTCTTCCGCCTTAGCGGCTTGGAGGAAGTAGTGGGTCTCATCCGAGGTGATGATCTCGAAGAGGTTGCCGTCAACGTCATACTTTTTGGCTGGAATCCAGAACAGATGAAAGAAAAGGAGTCAGAGGGGGGGGGGGGGGGGGAAACGTCGGTGAGAAACTATACTGACACTGGGCACCAGTTAAAATGTCCTGGTCACAGTGGGGGAAGCCACAGTGTTTGCGTGTGTGTGTGTGTGTGTGTCCTGTGACGGGGGTCCCACTCACCATCTGGCACGAACTCCACAGCTGTAACTACCGACCCGCGGAGATGGATCGAGCCCAGAGGATCGTCCCCCTGACCCGGGGGGAAGACAGACAAGATAAGCCGCAGAATAGAAAACATGCCAATAAAGGAAAGTCATGTTCGTACACGTGTTTACCTTCGTAGGGTCATAATAATGCATAAAAGCGGGATCATCTCTCAGGACAAACTTTCGCACCTTCCAGTTTTTTCTCTTATGTCCCTGTGAAAAAAAACAACAACAACATGCTTCATTGGATTCGTTTGAATATTACTGGACTACAGATATAGCATTTAGCACACTTCCTTTTTCTGTGATTATCAGAAATGTGCTGCCTGTATTGTTCCCACTTTCAGCAGGCAGGTGGTTTTTCGCATGCACGTATTTTTTCTTTGTCTTCCTATCCACACAATGTGAGAATTGTTGCTAGAATTGTAAATTGCATACAGCGTATGCATGAATCCGTTTGATGCCTTGCCTGCATTGTGATTCACCTGTTTGAGTAAACAGCCCTGTTTGATGATGTTTCCTCTGAATTCTTCTTTCAGAAGCACGTCTTCATCACTGGAGTAGCCTTCGCAGAAGAACCCACTGTCTGCCTGCGCACATCACGCATAAATACGCAGATATCATGTCTCTGCCTCCCCAACCGTACCAAAAGACACGTTTTAAACTTACAAAGTAATAGAGAGCAATGGTCTCATCTAAAAAGACAGTTTGTTCTCCGCTCTCTGCTCCCTCCTTGGACAGGTCACCCGCAGGCTGGAGAAAACCCTCGTTCAGGAGCCCCGTTGCCAGCATGAGGGCCTCGGGTCTATTTCTCGCTTTCTCCTTTGAAATCAGCCACTCTACCACTGTTGCACCTGGGGAGAGAAAAAAAAAAAAAAGGAAACGGCAAAAATGTCAAGGCCATTAGAGAGTAAAAGAAAAAAAAAAAAATCCTCCACAACTGTTACATCAAAAAAGAACAAGAGGACAATACCGGTGAAGCAGTGGTTGAAGACACGGTTCTCCTGCTCCAGCTTCAACTCTTTCACTCCATCGTCTTGGTCTTTCATCAGAGCGTACAGTTCCCTGAGGAAAAACAAGTATTTACGTGGACATGGTGGACATGTCTTGCCTTGAGACTCCATCCATCACATGCAATCATCTGTCAAGCTCCACATTTCCTCCCACATCCGGTGGGTGGACTCGTTGGAACCGTGGTGAACAAAGACGTTTGTGTCCTTTTTTTTATGTGCGTCTCCAAAATATATATAATATAAGGCTAACAGTGAAGTAAAATACAAATATAAGGCCACCTTACAACCGACAGTGGTACAAGTAAAAGATAAATAAAGTGACAGGAGGCGTCCCTTTACTTAATAATATACATTATTACAGAGCCAAACATCTCCACCTGTCTAATGTTTGACTCAAAGCTTTTAGATTTTACAGCAACACATACGCCAGGTTGACTTTGTCAGGCAGGCGGATGGAGCGTCTCGTGGACTTCCGGGCAAATTTTCTTCCCCCATCGAGGCAGGCGATCACTCTCTTGACGTCTTTGACCCAACACTCTCGCTCCTCCACATGTGAGGCTTGGAAGAAGTGATCCTGCTTCCTGTCAGTGGAAATCTTGAAAACCAGCTGAAGGGAGCATTATTCGTCAGTCACGTTGTTTCATTGTGTTAATATAAATACATTTCTTTAGCGATCGTAGTGTTGATCCTGTACAAAGTTTCACATTTGCAATCCTTCCAAGATCAGCTCACGTCTTTCGGGCAGCTTACACTTGACATTTTCTCACCATCCTCTTGCCAAAATCCTGGCAAGGATTCACGAGCACGGCTCCCTTCAGAGGGATCATTCCCTTCGGAGAGCGGTCCGTCTTCTTTTTGTAGAATTCCAGCCCGTCGTCTGACAGCACCACCCACACTGCCTTCCAGGAGTTTAGCAGCGTACCCTGAGGAGCAACGAGGCTGTCAACAGGAAGCCTCAGGCCTTAACTGAATGTTTATTTTGATTTTAGCACTAAAGTTTCACTTCCATCAGTTTGATACTGCCAGCAGAGTCAACTTTTTTTTGATTTTGACAGGACGTTAAGGTATTCTAAATGTTATTGTTAACGTCCAGTGTTCATACTGTACTTCCCTTCATGTAGTACTTTGTATGGTTTTAATACCAACTCTCCAACAAACAGTGTTTATGCAAAAAGCATATTTATGAAGCCAAATACTGTACATAAATATGTCATTAAAGACTGCAGGCATGCAAGGACCCAATTTCCACTCGCAGCTTTGTTTCCTTGGAAAGGATGAAACCTTAACAACTGCTAACAAATATATTGTTTGAAGGATGTTTTTGTGGGACAACATAGGAAAACAATGAAATAGGATAAACTAAATAAAAAGAAGAAAACAACTGAAATATTGTTTCTAATGTTCCTTTCGTTAGGATGTTCGGTCTCTAGAAGACAAAAAGTCATTCAAACAACAAAACTGAAAGTGTGAACCAGTTCTAAATGTATTTATGGGTTCATTGTGTTTTAAAATTGTTATGTTTTGAATTTCGTTTCTAGATGTGGATTTCAAGCTATAGAGTCAGGACACATTACAAAGACACACACTGCTTATATTAGGACATTGTATTTGTTTAAAAATGGATTTTGTTTTCATAATTGAGAAATGGTCACGTACAACATACAAAATACATGACATGTTTTCTCTCTGGGTTCTGGGCAGAAGCAGGAAGTGAGATGCGCTTTAACCAACAGCTTTTGAGTGAAACGCACGTCCGTCTCTTTCCGTCCTGGTTCGACTTTGAACAACAGCCCTCTCAGTCAAGACATTTTTTAGATGTTTATTTATTCACGTTAGTTACAATTTGTTCCTTTTGTTCCTTTAGGAAATATCAAGTGAAATGAAAAAAAGGACAGGTTCCTGTCCTACAGATGCAATGCAAGGTGGATTGTGTGTTCTTTTAATTGTTCTTACCTTTTTCACCAAGTATCCCTCTCGGATCTGTTGTGGCTCCATGATCTTTGGTACTTTGAACTTTTGTCACTTGTTCAGTGAGACTAAAAATTGCATCCCATCTATCTACTCTCTCTCTCTCTCTCTCTCTCTCTCTCTCTCTCTGTCTGTCTCTCTCTCGCTTTCACACTTACACACAAGAAGGAAGTTGTGCCATTGGGTGTGTGACAGCAATGTGTGGTAAACCAGCTTCCTCTTCTCTGTAGTATTGTTAGCGAGAGATACTGCTCAGCTGATGACGCTGACCTTCCTGGAAAAATAAAATAAAGTTGTTTGATAGTTGTTTGATAGAATCAAATTTTAAAACAATTATCTTGAACTCACTGCAACAAAATTCATCTCATTAAATTCACTATGATATACCCCACATTTAGCCTTCGGGGAACAATTGAGAAATTTCCTTAACTGGACTTTTTATTCTCCATTTATTTATATCTGCAACTTCCTCTTTATTGTTTCGAGCTTTACTAGTAAAGGCAAAGTTGTACATTTTCTCTGCTGGCTTTGTGTAAGATAACTAACCATGAAATAAACTTGAGTCACCCAAGAATTGCACTTTGGTAATCCCAAAACCCTGCTGACCCACTCTGTGCATCAGAAATCTAAATTTAGCCCGAGTATGAATAACTGAGTGTGTGACTTTAGAGGGTTCATCACATCAGCTGACCTGAGTCAGACAACAGTGGGCCTATTTCTGGAAAGTCAAAGATGTTTGCTGTGGCAAAAAATAAAAGAAGAACCTGCTAGAACTAAGACTAGAACAGTCGCATTCAGCAGTAGTTTAGCAATGGAAACACAAAACGTTGAATTGGTTTATTAATCATAAAGATGGAGAGCATTTCGGATTTTGCACAGTTGTCCTAACAACGCAGACTTGCAGGACTCTTGCGTTGAGTTGCAGCTGATGCCAGTCACTCCTTATCAGAAGGACACTGCCTGTGGTTTCATAAATTGTGGTCATTTTATGACAAGAAAGGAAGCTGTTGCATTTGAAATGTCATTTCTCATGAACCCCATGAGTAAAAGAAACACTGAGCTCTGCTGCATGTGACATGGCTGGAGGTTTGACTGAATCAATAAGAGACACGTTCATAGCAGTACAACGCGTCATTCTTGTGATGCTGTTACTGTTCCTCTAGAGGGCGCCAGAAACACAGCAGCAGCAGAACGAGCCGGAATAAATCAGGTTGAGTGTACGACATGGCATACTTACCCTAAGAGGAGGGAAAACAAGGGTACAGATGGGAACAATTGAACAAAAACATTAAAAAGTGATGATTAAAATAAGATGGTACTTTATAAGACTCAGAAAAGAAGATTGATCTGCATCAGCATCATCATAAACCGGAGCACCAAAAAGAGACGATATAATTGTTATAAGATATCTGGTGTGTTTATTAAGCCTTTTTATTGGAAGAAGGTTTAAACTAACTTCGTGATTTAATCCACTAGTTTTATGATGAGATATTCCGTGAAAAGGGACCTTTTAAAGATGATGTCATTCCTATAAACGTGGATTAAATGGACATTCTTTGTGGCCGTGGCGTCCGTCAAAAGCAACACTGTGTGTGTGTGTGTGTGTGTGTGTGTGTGTGTGTGTGTGTGCCTCATGCATTTCTGTGAATACACATCAAGGAGAGCCTGTAGTTTATGAGATGATTGATGAATCTCTGGGCAGTGAGTTTCATTAACTGTCATCATAAGAGTTATCTCTCTGTGGGGCTCGAGGTACGGAATCATAATTTTTTCGGGGTAAAAACAGAGATGGAAGAGAATACGACACATGTCTCATTCTAACAAAGAGCAGCTGTCAACAGGGACATTTTTAGAGAGAAAAAGAAAACTGCACCGTCTTCTTTGCATAAAGGGCAATAACATAAAGTCAAAGAAACACTGTTTTATTGTGGCACATAAAGCAATATTTTGATGACAAAGATACATCCTGTGAAAAGATAGAAGACAGATAACTTAGCGCTGGGCTTGAAAAGGAGACGAGTGAAGTACTGTAAGCATGATGAAACTGAGGAAACAGGACATCTTCACAAAGAAAAAGAAAAACTCTCTTATTCAAACTCTTCAACCCTTTTACGAGGTGAAATGACTTCTGGACATCCATCCAAAGCACCTTCATGAAAACAGGAAATGCTGCGTCCAGTTTGCACAATGCACAGTAGGTAAATATTTGTTGCATCTCACCGCCAAATGTCTCCCTCCTTTTTTTTATGTATAACTGTATCACTTTGAAGTTAAAGGTACAAATTAAGTTCTGATTTGATTTTTTTGTAAATAATTGTACACACTTAAAATCTTGTATTTTTTGTTTCTAATTCCTCAACAGAGAGCATAGGAACTGTACTTAAAGCTGCTGATATCAATCATTTTAAAGGGACGCTGGATCATTTGACTACTCGGATGTCAAAGGGTTCGATCCACTGATAATTATCTTCACTTCACCCTGTCGTTTCTGTAGTTTGAACGGTTACGCGCTTCAATCTTTTACAGCTTTTAACATTTGCACAGTGTATTCATTCACTTTAGTCATGAACATCATTGTTTACGTCTCTACTTAAGTCAAACCTTCAAAGCAGAACTACGTTTTTATTCCTGCAATTCAGTATTTTCATTATGTTATTACCAGATGTCTTCAACCCCTCCTGATACAGGCACCTGCACAAGATGAGTTGCTGCGATCCTCTCCTTCCCCTTATTGAACACAGCAATAAATACTGCATGTGTTGTTCCTCCCGCCGGCCCCCCCACCCTTTGCCGTAGCTCTTGTTTTGCAGCCCAGGCACTGAGACATCTTCATCCCAAGTCCTGTGTTCCTCACAAGCGCCATCAATAATTCTGCTAAAGAGTGCACTGAGCTGAAAACGGGAGGGGAGGATGTTTGGAAAGAGGTGGGCATGGTGGAAGGGAGAGGGTGGGGGGCAGTTGATGGTTTTTCAATGGCGCACTCAATCTCTCTACTCTCCTTCTATTCCGATTGTGCCCCCCACACTTCCTAACACGACCTTCCGGTAGGTTGTTTATCATTTCGTGCTGCATGGACGACAGGACGGCCTGCAGACTTCACACCAAGCCGGAAGGTTCTCAGGAGGGCTTTTATATAGTTATGAGAAGTGGTCGTTATGAGTCAAATCAAAAAGGTTTGAAAGTCACTGTGAGCAAAAGATAGCGGATAAAAAAACAGTTGAGGGATGGAATTGGAATAAATGCTTAAAACACATTATGTATATTGAAAATGTACAATATACTGTAATTCCATTTTATCATTCAGAAATGCTATTGTTTCTTACAAAAGCAGACACGTTTAGAAAGACTTGTTTTTAGGTGCTAACAAGTCTATCTTCTTCTGATCCAGAACTCTATATCATGTCCTGCCGTGGCGATTCTTTTCTTTTCTTAATTGTCTGTGTGGGTGTGAAATAAAATGAGAGATAAAGGGCAAAGACATCAAGTGCAGCCTGAATTGACAAGAAACTGAAATGAATAAGATGCTGGAGAAGATGGTCCACTAATAAACCTGCAGGCCAGTTCGGAAAGAGGAGGAGGAGGAGGAGGAGGCTACTTCATCTTGCCAATTAAGCGAAGAGGATAAACAGTTTCACTGGGGATGGGAAGAGGCCGACGGTGCTGTGAGCCCTGCATAGGACTAAACTACACTGCTGCCACCTCCATCACCAACCTCGAGTTGCAGCCTCAAGGAACAAGCAGAGTTATTTATTTTCATATTTGTTTCTAATCTTCTCAAGCCATTGGCGCTCCCTTCACAAGTTTAGTTCTCAGGCAAGACTGTGCTGATGTGATTTAATGTGTCATTATTTTCCCTTTTCTAATGCAGATAAGTCTTCTTATCTCTCGCCACACACTCGCTTTGCCGCTGGCTATATTTCTGCCCATTGTTTTTGGATCGGACGATGGAGTGCACACATTGGGTTGCGGCTTCAGACGATCTTACGTGGCTTTTCGTAGGGTGACATGCCACTTGGAAGGATTGAGGCAGCCGCGTAGCGGAAACATCAAATGCAGAAGCTGAGAGACTTTGATTTGGTTCTTTGTTCCCTGGAGATTGTTTTGATTTCTCCGACTTTTACATGAATTCTATTTGATCTCTAGCTCCATTACCTTGTGGATAATGCCGCTTTGTTATGCCATGTTTAAAATTGATGCTTACATTCATTCTTGTTGCTGCACGCTGGGCCATTGTCCCTTCATCTGTACAGTACAAATGCCTCATTGTCTTTTTTTTTTTTGCTTGTGCATTATTTTGCCTCATCCCTTTATCTCACTTTGTTTGAGAGGCACACAAAAAAAAGACCACAGCCTCTGCAATCAGTGAGATAGGACTTTGACATGACACCTCTTTTACATTTTACACATTCTATAATAAAACAAATTGATTTGGTGGGAATATTTACTTGTTCCGTCCAAGTGGAAACTACTCCACACACAAACACACTGTGTCTAAGCCTGTATCACTGTCTCAGTGTTGTTGATGATCTGGTTTTCATTAAAACTACGTGTAGGTGGCTGCATGAGAGCAACGGCATGGAAATAGCGCGTGGCGAAGTGAAGGGCCGGGCCTGCTCCCGCTCTGGGGGACGCAGGGCAGCAGGGAGCGAGATGGCACCAGACAACAGACTGAGGCAGGATATAAATCAAATCTCTCTGGAGACAATGGGGCTCACAGCATACCCACACACACACACACACACACACACACACACACATGCACAGTGTTTTCTTGGGTCTTCAGTAGCTCAGCCACCAGGTTCATGGCTCCTAAACTTGTTGGAAACAAAAGCGATTACAGCAGTAGAATAGTAATTGGAATCGAAGGCATGAGAGATTTAAAGTAAATTGGTGGGAATAATAAGGTGTTATCAGTCAGGTTTGCCCAAGCTCGTCGGGTTCAGTGATATAGCGTGCATTATGTTGTATCTGTACTGAAAAAAAAAAGCTAAAAGAGTCCAACAAAAGACAGCGGCTTGAAAATGGAATTTCATGTGAAGGCAAAGTCTCCACAGATTACAGCCTCGTCTAAATGTAATCATCGGATGCTGTGACTTCACGCCCTCCGTTGCTGCTGAGGTTGAGTGTGTGATTTGGTTTCCGAAGCCAGGGGCTGACTACAGAGAGGACATTAACGAAAGTGTGGACACCTGAGAGGCTCGGGGTCTGTTTAAATGGCTTCATTTTCTAATCTCTCTCTATAAAATTGTATGTTCACACCAGGAGTCATTCTAATGTACTCGAGCCCTCCTACCGTGTGGAAGCTTTGGCCTGACCGGGCGCATCATTACAATCAGGTCCTCAGAGGTTTTAATATGCGCCAGTATCAGCAAACACAATCCCCTGACTCCTCCATCAATTCCAAAGCCGCGATGGTCACTCACAGACTTCTGTCTTTTTGGCTCCATTAAGATTTCACGGAAGGTCAAACAAACCAGCGGAAGGTTGCTCCTCACTTTCTTCACAGTGGGGACGATAACGGTTTGAATCCAGCCTTGGAACCTTTGTTGCATGTCATACCTCATTTCCAGTCAATAAATGAAAAATATGTCGAAAATTAAATGATTTGATCCCCTGATTTTACAAATGATATTTGCTCTCGTGAAATTCCAGTTAACACAGTGTGCATTGAACAGGCTGGCTTCAAAGCCACAATCATCTGAGATATGTAGTGTCAAACCATGCATCATGATGTAGGAAATTGCAAACTCCAAATGTTTACCCACAAGGATTCATCAAACAAACAGAAATCACAGCAAAACACTTAAAGCCACACATTTGGGCTTGAATGCATTTCATTCTTTATTAATTGTTGATAAATTATGAATAACATGTGTCTGAAACACATCATATGCCCTGCATTTTTTAAATAACAAATTCAAAGATACAGTCAGTTTGTTTATGTGTCACAACAATTTGAAAATTGAATGGAAAATAATATAGCTTTAATAGTTTGAAACACACCTATAAGAAATGTATTCAGAGTTAATAAGCACTAAAGGGCTGTCATTACATCGGTTTCAATTTGCCCGTCATTAGAAAATGTCTTTAACGACGTTAAAGTTTGTGCTGGTTATTTGACATGAACCATCATGTTAAAAATGATAAAAATCATGGTGGTCCACAGCTCTCCTTCTCTCTCTGGGTCTGACAGGCGCCTTGTAAACAACGCGTAATGAGAGCCAAATGAGTTGGCGCATGCACGACAGCTACCACCTGCCATCGACACACAGTGATTGGCAACCACCCGTCACTGGCCGGGCCCTTGTTTGAGTTCATCCTCATTCCCAAAATCTATCCTTATATGCGTGTTGCCTGGCACTTACCAACCAGGCGGGTGCCCGGGGAGGTTAAATTGTTCATTGTCGGATTTACGGAACACAAATTGTGGCATCAAGCCAGCGATCATTTTATTAGGCGTTTAAGCAAAGCACCGCAATAACTATGTCGTGTTCACACGGCCCGGGGTTGTAATTACTATGAAAATTTCAAGCCGTCCATGACAACCTGAGCCTGATTTTTTTTTTTGAGAAACTTAATGAGACACAAGACCTTTCTCATGCTGAAAGAATAAGCCAAAACATTTGTGTTTAGCTTTTTTTTGTATTAAACCGGGGGAGCATTAGAACAAAAGCAGATCATGTGGATTTGAGACGCATTGAATGCCTCAAATAGAAGTTTTTGTAAAATTGCCATTTATTCTGTAACATCAACAAATAGACAAAGACGTGAAAAACGACGTGCTGTCATGAAGATTAATGACCTACTTAATTGTGGTGCCATTTCTTTTTGTACTCAATTATCAAACTAGGAGGGCAAGCCTTTAGGTATTTTTTTCCCATCAAAGCAGGTTTAAAAATGAGAGGCTTTCACTTTTTAACACGGGTAGAATCAACAGTGCACATGCTATAAAAGGTCAGGTGTGACTGTAAAAGCTGAAAATATCTCAATTAGCTCATGAGAGAAAGTAATATATTTCATGTTAATCAGAGCAGTGTTACCTCTGCATTCAAAGTCAGATGTGAAGCTGCACTAATAACTATTCAAGCTGTAGAGAAATGCTTCCGCGTAGTAAAGAAGAGTCAAAACTGGCATCTTTATCATGAGGAACAATGCTGACTTCTTACAGATAAAAACCCTGCTACTTTTCTTTGATATAATCCACATCTTTTATTCATTGAGAGCTTCCCGGGAGATTTGTGCTTCAACCAAGTGCTGCTTGCCGAGCCATTTAGCACTAATTCTCCCTGAAATAGCTGTTATTGTTTGTGCTTTGACAACAATACTACATCCTTTAAGTCTGTTGGCCAACAGGTCCGTGAGACAAACACAAAAGGATTTTAATTAGATTTAACATCTCGCCTAAGTCACTGGCTGAAGCCCTTATTGAACCGGGCGGATGAGTTATTATGATTAATTAAACTGAAGGTTTATGGGCAAATTATTCCAACCTACCTGAAAATCAATAAAGGACACTTCAAGGACCCTTTTCATGGGAAGTAGCCTGCATTGCATAATAACGTTTCTTCTTGCCCGGTAAGTAATTACATTCAATACAAGGGTTGAGCTAAGTCATTTACTTTGTGTAGAGAAGCATAAGCCGCTTTAATGCCCGTCTCACATTCAAATATGTGTCTCAATCCCTAATAACCTTCCTACCTGAACTTCAAAACTCTTTGAGACGTAGCGCATCTTCAAGGACGTCTTTGCTCGGGGGGGATTCGGGTCACGCGGTACACATTGGCCCTCGCTGAAGGGCTCCTCAGCTTCCCTCTGGTGATCGGCCCCCTAAGGTCTTCACGAACAACTCAGACAGCACATTTGGTCAGATAAAAGATTGTTATTCATTGTATTTTTAGAATGATACCATTTCAAAGGCTTGTTTCCAGGCATGGTACATGTGTCTCCCTGCAAATGCTTTTGACCTCACAACTCCTTTTACTTTGCTCTATTTATATAAAAAGTTAGTTACTTAAAATAGATAATATCATTCATTATATGTTTTTTCCAAAGGATATACTCAAACCATGAGTGAAGCTCTTGTAGTGTGATCTTTGCTGTTTGAAAATTACAAATCAAACAATAGTTTCCATCATGGTCCCATTATGATAGTTTAGTTAAGTTTCAATCAGACAGACAATTCATATCACACACTTTTGTGTTGATCATTTATTTTTACCTGAGGTATTCATAAAAGTCTCTCATGATGTAACTTTGGTGTGCAGGACAATGTACATGAATTGGGATTTATATTACAGCATTATATTTTGAAATACGATTTTATAAGCTTTTATAAGTGTTTTTGTTTTATAACCATTTTAATTTCATGGATATTTGGTCCAAACAAGAGCCATTTCATTTTCACCCTCTCAACTCTTGTGTCATACAATCATCGGCAGGATTGGTGCTTTGTGCCAGAGAATCATTAGATCAGTCTTACACAAGATCATAAGTGTAGCATAACATTGGTGATTATTGAATGTTGAATTGATTATTGAATGTGTTCAATTGAAAGAATGCAACCTCAAAATTGCAATAAACATGAATTATTCGCTTTTTTAAATGAAATACGTCTTTCTCTCTTGTGAGTTTACTCTTGTACGTAAGCTTTTGAACATTAAACGTTAAGTTTCAGGTTTTCACTCCCTTTCACGGTAAGAAAGGGCCAGTTGAGAACAAATGCTGATGTATTCACATTCCCCGGGTATAGAGAGTTTGGAATTTGCAGATCAGAGCTTACATTGGATCAGTGTGGGATATGATAAGATAAATGTACTTTCCAATCTTGTGTGCAAAGTCAGCACTTACTTTCTAATGCGCTTGCCACTGAGGTTGTTTTCAGTCGGGTTAGCAGAATTTACAGTAAGAAATAGACAAATGACAGCTGATCTTTTCAATCCAGCCGGATGAATAGATGTTATGCATATTGTCAACAATTGCAAGCTCACTAAAGTTGCTTCAAAGTCGTTCTCACTCACACTAACACTAACACAGTTGTAATGGCATGATGTTACTGTGAAGCATTCTCCAAAACGGGTCATTGGAGAGCAATGGGCAGAGCTGGAAATGTTCAGTTTGCCTCATTAAAGAATCGCTGTTGCAGGTATTAGACTTTTGGCACTTCTACTGCAGCCTATGTATGAAAAATTATAATGACAGTCAACCTTTTTGTTCCCCTTTTCTTCTGACCTTATTATAACCCAATATGTTGAAATTGAACCCTTTCCCTTGACATAAACTGGCCCGGCACAATTAAGGAAGATGACAATATACATGATTAAAATGTCAGGTCCAATGTTCTGCTGTGTATGGATAATTGTACTGTATATGCCTTTGTTTGTCAAAGACACATTAGCAAACAGAAACATACAGTATGTTTTTCCGAAGAGAGACATGACTTTCTGTATGTGGTCAATTGCACTCTAGCTCCCTCTCAGACTCAAATGGTTACAAAAATAAGAGAAATACAAATAAAGGTATTTGGTGCTTTTGAGGTATATTGCTATGGGCAAGTACTGTCATCGCCAATTTGAATATGAGAGAATGATGAAAGCCTGTTGTATATAGTAATGTTTATGAGATATCTAAACACAAACATCCCTTCCTGTTTGAAATTTAAGTAATCAAGGAATGCCAAAAAAAAGGAGGCAGGGAGATAAAGTAAAAAAACAAAAAAGCAACATTCTAAACTGGAACATTCTAAAGTATTTGTTTTTTGTACATACTGATGCATGCAGTATGCATTAAATTGGGCATACCATACATAGATTAGCACATGGGAGAATTAAGACAAGGTGTGTGTGTGTGTGTGTGGGCGTGGCCATCACGTGACAGCAAGAGGCAGAAAATGCTGGCTTTGTGGTTCTGCTTTGCTATGGTGGTTAATGGTTCTGAACGGGCTTATGACGGGATAAATGATTGATTAACTAGCTAGCTCCAGGAATTCTGATTCGTAGGGATAATCAGGACTGATTACACCCATTCTGAGGTGTATATTATGCTATTTGGCGCTAAACACCATCAACCTGGACTGGCATTCGCTGAAGCTTAAGAGAGAATTGGATTAGTTCCATTTTTAATGATATTTAATTCATTCGATGTGGCGAGTAGAATAACAGAGTGAGAATGAAACGTCTGCACCAGACGAGATAAAATGTAAAATGCAATCAACAAGGTACAATCTCAAGATGTGCGGTATTGAATCGAAACGTCATCGGTCGGTCCTGATCGCGGTCACAGCGGACTGGGGGAGACATTTGGATAGAACTCCTCAGGACAACTTCGGGTGGCGCCAGAGCGCAAGAAAACAGAGAGAGAGACAGAGGGAGTGATAGAGAGAGAGTGAGAGAGAGAGAGAGAGAGAGAGAGAGGGGCCAAATCAACACAACTACACGCTTAATCTGCCGGGGGAATCGCTCCGTGGCGCTGTCCGACCCCGCGTCCCGCTCCACGATGTGCGTCTCCTTTTCCAGCAGGCGGTTGGATTTGCCACCTGTCGGGGGAATGTTGAACGGGTTTCCTCGCTGATGACCGCGCGGACCTCTCTCACTATCTTTTTTTTTTTTTTTTTGGGGCATTTGGAGAAGAAAAAAAACGTTAACATTATTCTATGCGTCTTATCGCCTGCGTTAGAGAAATAAACGCGGAAAACTTTGTCTGCCCGGCTGCGCAAGAGAAAGTGACAGCGGCGAGATTATAAACTCGAGTTTCTGAGCTCCCCTCGAGCTTTTGAAGATTAAAGGGCTGACGACGTCTGAAGGACATTAAGAAGTGGATTAGGCATTGTGTAGCGTAGCCTACTTCTTTCTCATCACTCCTACATCGTGTCCTCTGAATATCTGCGCAATGACCTTTGGCGCACTTGGAATGCCTCGGCTGCGTCCGTGAGGTAAGTTCATGTTTGTTTTATATTGAGGTGTTTTACATATTTTTTTACCCCAGGTTGTAGGGACTAATTGCATTATCTCAAGTTGGGTCAGACCGCTACATCTATGCCGAACATTTAAGAGTTGGCGTTTGCAACAACAACAACAAAAAAAAGGCATCCTTGATCGGCGTCTGTTACGCGCACGTGCGCCATCGCAAATGCGCGTTTGAATTACACCGTCGACATCTCGCATTTGTTTTGACAGGCGCGCAGTTGGTGGTGCGTTATCCCTCACGTTGTGTGGCTCCGGTTATTTCACGCGCTCAGCACGTCAGCCTGCTCGAGCGCTCCGTGGCACACGGAGGCTGCAGAATGGGCATCAATTCAGAGCCGGCGGAAACTACACCAACTAAGACACTCGTGTTTGGGTTTGATAACGAGGGCAAAGGGCTGCCATGACACGTCTTTGCATCGCCAGTGGTGTCCGTGGGAGCTCTGTTCCCCTCGGAGGGGCCTGCTATCTGTTTCAGGAACAACGCTTCACTTGGATCCAGATTTTCTTTAGCTCTCCCCCGAAGCCAAGGGGGACCAGAGCGTGGAGTTGCTTGATAGATCCCCTAAAATCAATGGAACAGCGAAGAGCGTGGCATTCATTCTGCGAAAAGGGAAATCAGCATTTCTTAATGCTCACCTAGAGAGCGTTTAAATAATTTACAGTCAAGTTATTTAATAATGCAGTAAAGTCGGGAAACACTTTGACGAATTGAAGTTGAAGGATTTTAGCGTGATCCTAACCAAACCAGGGGCACAGATAGCACTGTCATTGTATTATTCAGCAATTCAGTAATGCATTGTCTCATGTCTTGAACTCCAGTCTATTGATCTATACTGTATAATAGCAGGCAACACAAAAGCCATTGTAATGTGTTTAGTATTGAGTGGCATGGATGAACGAACCCTCCATGCACTATGTTCAGTGGATCTTCACTATATTATGCAAGTTTAAGTTTGCAGAGGACAATAGCACACGCTCATTGCAGACCCTGACCCAATCTTAATTTGACTTTCATTCTGTGATTGTATCCTGCAGCCGATGGATGGCTAACTATTAATCTCTGGATTAATTAAGTGGAATTATATTGATATCGATGTGGGTGTGTACGTGTGTGGTAGAACAGAGAAAAACTTGAAGGTCTTTTCTCTCTTGTCCTCTTAGACGTTATTTTATTCAGTCTACTACAGTTGCCATCAACCTTAGGTTTGGTAAAGTGCTCTGGAACTGTCCAGGGAATACATTAAAAGCATTGCTACGAAATGCCTTCGTCAAGTCCAGGTTTGGACCACTTCTTTTCAGAGGCTCACATTTGGGCAATGAGAGATGAAGAGTAGCGTGGCCACACACACCATTGATATTCTGCTTGTGTCCTGCTCCATAGGCAGCCCATTGTCATGGCTCGCTCAGTGGGATAGCATCTGATGATTGAGGGGTACGCAGGAGAGTTGAAAGCCAGCTCGGATGGAAACTAAAGGTTCATTTGCTGAAGGTTAAACACGAGTGGCCAAAGGAAAGGCCGATCGTGTGTCTGTGTGAGAGTTGCATTGAGATTAAGTAAATCCAGCCCCCAAAAATTAAAAAAAAGGTTTAAAGTATGGTATTTCAATGACAGTTTGATGACATGCCCTCACTTTTGATGCCATTTTTTAACTTTTATGAGTGTTTAAGTATTAAGAGTTGAATTGCAATTTGATGCATATACCACAGAATTCAACCTGCTTCATCAAACACCTCATGGCCTTTGTAGTTTTCTCTAATTGCGCCCTAGCTGGCATTTCCAAGCCAATGCGATCTGAACCCAACTTTTCGTAGCGTTCCCTCACGTCAGGCGCCGCGCTGTGCGTCCACTCATACCCTTGAAGATCCGTGGCCAGCCAAGAGCTGAGATTATTCTTCCTGAGTGCATGAAATTGCGATGCTCTGTAGCGGTGTCTAAGGCCAGCGAGAGACGGAGCCTCCATTGCTCGCAAAAAGAAGAAACGGAGCACAAAGCAAAGGAGTGAGCGCTAATGGCTGCCTGTGCTCTGTGTCAGGGAGAAGTGATCAAGGCCTATTTTTTTCACGGAGGGAAAGGGTGTAGAAATGGGCATAAAAGAGCAACCAGGAGGGTGGAACAAAGAACCCCCCCCCCCCCCCCGACGGGTCAAAGAAATGGGAGTAACCTTTGATAGAGTTCCTTGGAAGCTGACACTGACTTGCAAACGTTCACAAGTGGCTGCAGTAGTTGGATGTGCACGTTCACGTTAGGTAATTTGCTGCCGCTTTGTGTGAAGCTCTTGTCTGATTTACAGATTTACAACCGAAACAGCTCCTAAAATGTAAATCCATCGTGCTTATACATTGATTGACTTTTGTTTGTGTTTTAAAGATTACACTGTGTTGAAACATAACACTTGTGATTCTGGCGAATGTATTGACCGATTTACATACTGTGCTTCTTTGGCACATGTTTCGATAGTTAACTGACTATAGTCATTACATTTTAAATCAACCAAATTAAAAGAAATATGAAAGTGTCTTACAACTTTCAAGACTGACAACAGCTCGGTTTCATGGGCTGCTATGACCTAGAGATCAGAAATACAACGGAGAATAAAACATTTCATCTTAATTTATAGCCAAAAGGCTGTAGCTGCATTAGGTCTTAGGGTTGAACAAAGGCCGTGGCTGGCAGCGGTATGTTCCCCACGCTCCCACTCCCACTGGAGCATGACGCATGACGAGTGAGAATTATTTTATATAAGTTAAGCAACAGTCTT
This sequence comes from Pungitius pungitius, assembly GCF_949316345.1. Taxonomy (NCBI): domain Eukaryota; kingdom Metazoa; phylum Chordata; class Actinopteri; order Perciformes; family Gasterosteidae; genus Pungitius; species Pungitius pungitius. Next base: position 7,081,930 of record NC_084912.1, on the reverse strand, counting down.
AATATGAACAGGAAGGACACTTTATTTGAATGTGAAGAAACCGATCACACAGAGGCTTTGCACATCCGTTCTCTGGAATAACTTCATCACAAATATTCCTGTGATGTGGCCCGCTTGTCAGTGTTTGAGTGTGGATTACGGTACCTGCTGGGTGGACGTGTCTTGAGACTTCAGATCGTAGTCACACTCATTAGCTGCATTTAACAAAGCTGTGTTTGTGTGTCTCCTCCATATGAAATTCAACTGATGTGTTTGGGTAATTAAGTGGCTGCACAATAATTATTCCCCTTCATTGATTTCCCCATTTGGTCAAGTGTCAAACTACAATACAAAGCTGCCAATTAGACCTGCTGCAAAAAGCTAAAATTGAGCATTTATCTCACATATATTTGGACCTTTTTTATCCTTTTTATCCTTTCACTCAAATTAGTTGGAGGCTGAAAGCTGTTTTTTGATTGCTTGACTTGCCCTTGAGTTAAAGTTCATCTATTGAAGCAGCGCATTCGTAATTTAACTTTGAGGGTTCTATCTGTTTATATTGTTAATTTTTGCCTGTATATATTTTTTTATCTTATTTTATTATTATATTGCACCAATGGACAAGTCAAATTCCTCTGTAAGTGTAACAGATGTGGCAGTAAATGGCTTCTGATTCTGATTCTCTCCCTTATGGCAGCTCCTGTTTTGAAACTGTTCTAGAGAAGCAAATATAGAGCCTACTTATACCTCTGATTTGTATGGACATTTTTATATTTTCTATTTGTTTGCTGATCATTTTTTTAATCATTTCAATTATTAACATAAATTATTCGCCACCAGCTCAAAATACACACTGCGGTAGCATAAGCCAAAAGCAAGGAGGGATGTGAATTATCAAGCTATGATGATTGCTTGACCTAACGTTGGCTGCACCATTTTAAAGTGTGGACCGACAACATAGTGACCATGTTTTAATTTCACACTCGAGCAAAAGTATTTATCCCTCGCTTGTTTGGCAGAAAATGCTATTTTGTTCTGTATCTGAATATTGTGAAATACAGTATATTACATGAAACAACCAGATGGAAAGCGGTTTGGGTTTTTCCAAAAGGAGGAGACTATTCACTGTGCCTTTGTCACCAAGCGCAACCTCTTTCACATTACATCTTATATATATATATATACTTAATACAAACATATTGATAGGGACTTTAAATGAAATCCAGTATGTTTAGTCACCCGAACGGTTACACAACAATATTCAACAGAGCGACTGCACTTCACGCTGCTAACCATTGTGCTGTTATTTTGTACTGTATATTAAGTTTGCCACCCTGGGCTTTGTTTGCTATTTTGAATCCTTGTTAACTCAAGAAAACACTCAATCAATGCGCCGGCATGAAGAACCCTACAATGATGCTGGGGCTGAAATCTATGATCTTTAAGCTCAGAATGTACAATGCTTACAGACATCTAGGTTACACTGTTGGCAATATCACACAAATGCATGAACACATCAATACCAAGGGCAACCTGCTAAGGCCTGTGAAGGATTTCAGTCTCAGAGGGATGAATCCTGAAAGCATGTAAGATCCGCCCCCCCCACTTCACCAATGAAACATCTGCAAAGTCTCATGCTATCCATGTCTCTCTCTTGAACACACACACACACACACACACACACACACACACACACACACACACACACACACACACACACACACACACACACACACATACACTAACACGTACACAGCTCTCTCCTTGAATATTTCAAGTCTAAAAATAGTGAGATGCACACAATTCCATTGAGCTCTTTGGCAATCGCATGTTTTGGGAGCACACTACGTGTTTTCAGGGTGACACTTGATTGATTTTGCGTTAAGTCCTGGATGAACTAAAGCTGCTGGGATTTCTTTTCATCACCACATGATGTGTACAGTTTGCGGTAAAAAAAAGACACGAAGGTCACACACAAGCCTTGAAGCTCCATGTGACCTGAAGAGATGTATAAAGACATAAAGATCCCGTCTGATCTTTCTTGTATACAGTGGAGCACTGCCATTAAGAGGTTTTTTTTCCTGTACCAAAAGATCTGTGGGAGCTAATGGAGCAGCAGAAAGAACATTTTAGTTTAGTTGTAGTGTAGTCCTGTCTCAAAAGTCTGTCCTGTCTGTAAATGTTGTATTGCGTGCAGTTAAACTAATACTCATCCTTTTTGGTTGAATTAGTCAGGTCATGAAGGACGACTATAAACATTCGAGTTTTAAAAATCATCGTCAGTCATTTAGTCTTGCCAAAATATCACCTTGTTTCTTTGTTCCAAGATGTCTTTAACTTAAGTCTGTGTGACTGTCTGTGTGAAATGTTTGATATTGTCACTGATGGTTAAGGATATTGTGTTGTTGTTTTTTTGCGGGGGGGCTAAAGCCACCAAATGTGTTTAAATACATGCAAGTAATTGTCAGAATGACCCACTGAGTATTTGATGCAGTATCGACCGAGACACCATGCAAATGGTGCACGGCCACCGACTGTGCTGCATACTACAGTTGATGATACAATCGTAATGTGTCTGTTTGCTAGATATGGCTCCGGTTATACAAAAATCAATACACGTTGTTGGTTAAAAAGCGGCTCTCGTGATAAGCAAATGGGAGAAAATAATTGAGTAGGGGGGCTCCATCCTGGCTAGGACTTTTTAATAAAAATAACTAGAAGCTGACACACCAGCCTCATTTAGACAGAACTATTTTAACATGTTCAATCTTTGTCTCTGTTAGAACTTGGCTCTGGGTGTCTCTCATGCCAGACACGAGGCCACTCAATTAGATTAATACTATTGTGTATAATAATACGTGTCAATATGAACAGGCTCATAAAACATCCAGTACAATTGATGTTTATGGAATGAAATAATGCAATTATAAATCAGCCTGGAAGCAGTTTCTGTGCTATAACCTATTTCTCCCTAAACTTCTATACGGGCGATATAAGACCTTAATAAATACTGTTTAGATTGTCATCTGAGTGTCGCTATAAGTCTACTATCCCTCAGAAATCTCATTCTGCAGAGAGGATTTGGGTTCAAAGAAGAAATATTGGGGGCTTGAACCAAAAGGAAACAATACAGGTAAATAGTAGGCAACTAGGTAGGCTGAATAAGTTGGGTCTTTATGGATATTTAAGTAATAGTGTGTGGGTCGTTGAGATGTGTTTGTTTGTTTGAATTTAGAATAATTTGCTCTGGGCTGGTACACCACTTTTAAAACACAAAATCGTTCATATAATTTCCCCCTGAGTGTATTCCAATTAATTAGGGCAGAATAGAATATCGTTAGTTAAGAGGAAATTATTTGATGATAAAATGAATACTTCAAAGCCTTTTCTGAGCTCTATTTGTGGCAGTCAGATGTTACGTTTGCATCATATAAAGTGGGTGGAAATATGATACTACAAACGGCTGAAGACTTTACGATAGTTTTATTTAATTGCAGTCTTGTTGTAATCCATTTATCTGTCAGATTTATTTCCTATGCTGAACAATAACATTAGAGTTAGCTGGTGGTCAAAATCCTCGTCAAATGTCAAGACCATTCAGAGTTTTTTGATTAGAAAATCTTCAAAAGATTATTTGATGATTCGATTTTGATTTCAGTGGTTGTAAAACATCAAAAACTCAAACTATTTAGAAAAGCTAAATAAATGCCATTGTAAAATGTACTAGCACAAACAAATATGGAAAAAGTATTTTTTTTTTTTGCCAATTGGAGGCCACATTGATATCTCAATCTATCCAGATTTGAAGACTTTCTACACCTAGCAGGTGTTCAGATAATAAGTGCATTTCCTTTTTTTAGTGTCTTTCTTCTTCTTCTGCAATAATTTAATTTCCCAATTGATAATGGCTTTTAACTTTTTATCTGTGATTACATATTTATACAATACCTGAAGTACATACTTTTATAAAGCATATTCGATATAATTGCTGTCAGATCTTTTTTGGCAAAAGGAAAAAATATTCTCCTACTTTGACACTGAATATGTATTTTTTTATTTGTTTGAACCAACAACCAATGCTGCTGTTTTTTTTCAAAGACAGAAATGGTCTTAAAACATTTTCCAGCTGGAGGGACTGAGTCAATTTCTCTGCATGAAAACAATATCCAACTGTTGACAGCATGCAGAGAAGAACTTCTTAGCATATTTCTTTTGAAATGTTTTATCCTTCATTCATCTCCAAAGTAAAACATCTCAGAATGTGTATCACTTTGGTTGTATACAACACACCTTGAACATAAAACCTTTGCATTATCTGGATCTTTTGCTGCACCTGTGGAAGTGAGACAGATTTTGTACAGCAGTCTGTTTTCTGCTTTTTCTGCTCACTAAGAAGAGCAAAAAAAATAATCCAAATATACAAGAGAGAGATTTAAAATTGCTCAATGAAAAATTCCACGCTGCTGTCAACATGGCGGCTGAACATGTGGCTAGCAGCTAATGGTGCTAACAGTGCTGTAAGAACTCCTTGTTATCTGAAGTCGGCTGCAAGTGACAAAACATTATTTTCTAGTACACCGTCGGTCCTTGAAATGAAAGATTGATTCAAGGGAAATAGTTTCCCCTGACATTTCGTTGGTTTTCTAGAATTTTTCTGTATTTGTTCACATAGTTCTCTAGGAAAAGCCTTGGATTGAATATTAATCTAATCATGCTTGCGACTGATGTGGCCTAAAAAATCAATTACCCATTCATCATAAGGTGACATCATTGTTTTGATGTTTGCTGATAATTAGGTCAGATGAAGTAGAGCTTGACTTCATCAAAAGCAATGTAGATCCTCATCTGTAACACGTAACCCATCAGTCGCCCAACAATGAGCAGTTCAGTCTTGTAAACACGTTTGATACTATTTACACTCCAGTTATACTCTTTTAACAAGCATCAACTTACAACAATAGCAAAGACAATATTTGATTGACAAAAGTACTCGACTCGACAAAAGTACTCTAGAAATTCTACACCCAATATTAGATTGTGTCTGTAAAGCTGTAAATTGAATTTTAACTGAACCGAGGGAAATACACCCAGATTTTTCCTTTAGATTCCCTTGTGTTCTTGCATTTTTGAATTGAATTGTTATGCCTATGGACACGCCTGTGGAGGTTTGATCAAAGGGAGACACAAGTTGCTGCAGCCTGTCAATTTAGTCACCTTCACCTAATTAACCTTTCTCTCCATTTCGGGAGACGCTTGCTGGTGAGCTGGTGGCCTGAAACACTGTGGTATATGCCATGGAGCCCACTAACGAGGGTCCATTACAGGCCTTTAAACGGCTGTAATACCTACAGACGGCTGCCGAAAGGGGAACACATAATTAGATGCATATTCCCTGGAGAGTTTCACTGAAATAATCCATATGAGAAAAGAAACCACTGCTGTGTCTGACTGCTGCCCGGCATTCATATGCGACATTTGGTCAATGGGTAGCAATTTCTCACAGGTGATGGACAACTAGTGTTTCTTCAAGCAACACAGCAATGTTTTGCATGTCCAGCGAAAAGGATATCCGGTAGTGTTTTATGGTTCAATTAGAATAAATCATCAATTACACCAGAATAATCTAAATATGTGTATACCTCTTATATATATTTACGAGCCGTACCAGAGCCCCACTTTGAGTACTGGCCAAGTGCATGTTGGACGTTTACTCTTATTTTTGAAGTCGTTCCTCCTTCCGCTGGTGTGCTGTGGGACGATGGGGACAAGGCGGTTCAAGGTAAACATTGGACATCCATGGCCACAGAGGCCTTTCTCAGGATCCATTTGGTATCTTTAAAAACCCAATGAAAATGATGAAGCCAGTAATATATTTGAGGAGAACATGGCATTTCAAGGCAAGCTGCAGGGTTTCTTCTTAGACAAATGAATTTCAGCTTTTCAGCCCCCACTTTTTCTTCAAGGAGACCTCATCATGCTTTTCTCTCTCCAAGCGATAGTCACTGTGCTCCCTAGTTCACACTGCTTTTTCCTTATTTTGAAATTTGATATCAAATATTGTATTAATCCAGCCTAGCGAGGAGCTGAAAACACTTTTTGAAAGTGTCAGGCTCAAGGGGATGAGGAGGGATGGGCCTTTAATGAAGAGGACAAGGTTTTAACTTGGGAAAATGAACACCAGCTAAGAGTGGGAATTACTTGCCTGTCGCTTTGAAGTTAACGCGAGAACCTCCATTGAATTGAGAAGTAAAAAAAAGTCCTATTCCTCTGCACTTTGCTCTGCTTAACAAAAATTCTTAATCTTTTGTGTACCTTCTGCCAAAGTGCTTTGGGTGTCAATGCTTCTGCATCTTGTTTCTCGCATGAGAAATCTGTTGATTTTGCAGTATGTGGGCTATGGCAGAGGGGAAGACTGATAGAATGGAGCTCTACTGTAGCATGCTATTTTACGCATCAGTGCACTGCATGGGGGCTAAACCTGGTCTTGTGCTAGGCGTATGCTTATCTTCTGTTGCTCGTGGTTGACGGCAGTGTATAAATGCACATGGTCAAGGCCCATTACCTTACTATTCAATATAGAAAATGACTTTTTGCTTCAGTAAAATAAGTGAATTTCTCGTGAGAGTATAAACACTTTTCCTGCTACAGGGATTGGAAACGCAGCTTACCAGAACAGTCCGTTCCACATTTAAATATGTGATCATAAAAAAATATATTTCGCAAAAGCCACATAATTGACCGTAATCCAAATGTTCGGTGTTGCTTTGTTACACGTTTACGACACCTGCACACCTTTATCTGCAAGCACATTATGCGCATGCAGCTGACATTGTAGATTGAATAAAATATGCAACTAAAACTAACATTGTGTGCTCCCGGACAGCAATTCAGCATATTGTACAGAATACATAACTAGAGATTTGCAAATATCTCTCCAGCCTTGGCAGGGATTTAAATGCATATTACTATAAGAATGGATTAGGTTAAACATCAGCTCTCCCTCCCTACAAATTACCCTCCAACTGCATCTTGTGTATTTCTTATGTAATCCCACTTGAGGCAGTGGGCTGAGAGCTCATGCTGAGTATGTAACAGACTGTCTGAATGGGTTGGTTTGTGTAAAGTCAAGGCCTCCAAGAAATAATTGATTGGCATCAAGTAGGAAGTACAATGATGTCATGAACATAATTAAAGAGACCCAGAGTGAAATGTTTGTGGCTGCAGGAGTCAACACTTTCCAAACTGTCCTGAGAAATGTTATCTACAAACGTATTGTAAGGCTTAATGACTCTGACAATGAAATCACTTTCTAAACCAACATAAGACTTAAGACATAAGGCTAGTTGGAGACATTGGTGCAGCTCTCTCTGTGTAAGGTGCTTTGTTTCGTTTTATTCTGCTTGTACTATTATTATTTGTAATATGTTATCTGTTGTCTTGTCTCATCATTAATTGGTTGACTCAATTGTATTTCAATTACTTCAGATTTATGTTTCAAAAATGGAATAAAATTGATTTAGAGAGAGATCCGGCCAGTGAAATGAACTGTGAGCTGAACTGCAGTGTTTTCACAGAAGGAACTTCACAGGTAGCAGTATGAAGAAAGAAAAAGTCCTCTGTCATGTGTTTTTGTGGTTTAGCGTCATAAATGACTCATTTTGAACATTATCAACCTCGTGGAGGAAACTACACAGTGAACAGGACAACGTATATCTCTGCATTGCAGCAGTGCAGCTTCACTACTGTAGTACTTCTGAAAACTTCCAAAAGTCACATTTCCACTTTCCAATGGGCATGGGCAGTCTTTTCTGAATTTATGCTCTGAGGAGGATATCTATTAGAAAGGGGGGCCAAAAAAATCCAGTGGGCAGGCAGAGGGAGTAAATGGCTTGGTGACCTCTCATCCCATTGTGAAGGTTATCACTTTCCCGGGCAGAGTTAGAATATCTTGCAGGTGCCATGACAATTTCCCGACCAATTACGGCACTTTCCCTCACTCATCACCACTTGACACTGTCGCCCCTGGATGAAGATGAGGATCTTAACTACTATTAGAATTCAGCTTTCCTGCCATCATCCCTATTACTTTTCTCTTAGACAAACAGAGCTGTACCTTTTTTTTTTTACGCATTTACATCACTGAATGCTTCTGAAACAAATTGGTTGAAATGTGTTTGCGCTACTCGCCATATTTAGATTAAAACTGCGGGGCACAAGCGACTCAAGGTGGAGGAAAAAAAAGGATTGTGGAACCAGCAAAGTCCTCGTGCTCCCCAGCTGTCAACATGCCAGAACTCAGCCAAAACCTCAAGTGACATGATAATGTACATACACTGTACGGCAGGTGGAATCCATCATCATTTAATGCCTGTATAAAGAGACTGCAGAGGGCCGTGTGCAATTGCAAGCCAGTGGGATTCATTCATGTACATTAGCTTTAGACAACCCCATCAATTAAATGTGCCCCCCTGTCTTCAGAAGTCATCCCATCATCTCAAAGATGACATACACCCCAAACCCCTCACCCCTAAAAAACAAAAGCATAGCCAGTCAACCTTTATCAAAGCGCCACATTGCACTTGTTTGCTCTTGTAAGGCTTCCGCTCAGCTAGAGGCTTCATTAATAGTTTTGTGAATGTTGTAAAGCGGGGGGGGGCAGACTTTTTATTGGCACTCAGCAGTATTGTGCAGTAGCCAAACACACCTTGTAACATAAGTAAATTAGCTGTTAAATGTGAAGTTGCGCTGATGTCAGGTTTTAATTGAAGTCCTCCTTTTCTCACTTTCAAGGTGAACTACTTAAATGAAGAGTAAATCATATACTATGCTGGTCATTTCTTTTGTGTGAAAATGACAAGACATGCATTCACTTTGTCTGCCCCTGTCAGCTCTTTTTTTCTGGGTTGCTGTAGGCTGGAGTCCTGATTACAATGTATTGCCAGTCCACACAATTACAGTTGAAGAATTGAAATGAGTTTGTATCGGGGAAACAGTCTGTTTTCTGTGCTCCCGTGCCCCTAAATAAACGTCTCCCAATTTAGCAGCTTTTGTTTATTACCGCATTGTGGAGCATGATAGGTTATCCAGTAAAATTGGACGTGTCACACTGGATTATTGATGTTTTCCTTTATGACCTTAAGTTCACGTGGTAGAACTCAGTCCGGTGCAAGAGAATTCACTGTGGTCTATTCATGTTTATACAAACGAAATGCTGGCCTTTTCCATTACATGTGATCGATTTTCATTTGCAGAACCAAGGAGAAAATCTAGGCCACCTTTCAAAAGGCCAAAAAGGCCTCAATAAAGAATTAATGTCCAGCATTCCTCTTTTACTGGAAGTGTTTTAGTGGAAACGCCAGACATTTTACAATGAGAACTACATATGTTACACAATATACTGCTCAAACAAATAAAACCCATATTTTATTTTGGAGTACGGCGCAGCGCCACATGAACATCTTATCGGCGGTGTCCGTTTCATTCAGTAGCGGGTAGAACCAAGGTCTTGTTGTGGCATAAACCTACGGGGTGCAGAAAATGGGGACACTGGCATACAGACTTCATGCACTGCTGTTGGCTTTGTATTAGTATATTACGCTTTTGCAGCCCGGTGGTGGTCTATAATTACCTGAAAGGTTGATGAAAATTACTGCTAACGTAATCACTGTCCATGATTGGTAATCTCTGTCCTCTGGTTGAAATGGGGAAAATTCCTCATTGTGTGTTTCAATTAGGCCCACAACATTTAAAATTTCCATTCATCTGATCATGAAAGGGAAATTCAATACAATCCCATAATTCAATTATATCCCTGCAAGGCCATGTTTTTACTGTTTATTGCAGCTGTCATGTTAATAACTTGAAAGGGGTAATATTATGATCTTATTTGAAATTAATCACACAATGGTAGTATGCACAGTGATTAACAGCGGTGGTTCTTTTTTATACTACCTCAATATGGAACAACTGATTTAATACATTCCTATCTTGGTGGTCTTAAAAATGGTGAGCCACATCAGCAATTCTGGTGTGCTGATGTTAAGCAGGTATTATTAGCCACGCTCAGCAACGTGGCTTGCTTGTATTTGCTCATTTTTAGCTTGGTTTTATTTTGCAGTTATTTGTTGCACACCAAGTTATGAGAAAGAATGAAATATTCACCTGATGATGGCGTTGAAAGCAACTCGGCATATAAATAAATCTCCACCTCAAAAAGTCAGAAGTCCATCAAAGACGGCAGAATTCATCCTCCAGAGAGCCTTCTGGTTCACTATTTTATAATAATCCATTCAATAGTAGTTGAGATATTTGGACCAAAGTTGTGGACTGACCAACGTTGCTACAACAACAACAACAACAGAACTACCTGTACCAACTTCTCAAAGCGTCACAGTAAACAACATGAGTTACTGGGGCAGGAAGGGAGACAGAAACCTGAATCCTGAGTCTTTCTGACCAACAATCGTAATGAGCGAGGTGTTTATACGGGAGAAGGACAAAATAAGTTAAGATATACACGAAAAAAGGGACAAGGCGGGGACCAAATAGAACCCATTGATGACTATTCTTCCCAAAGCACCGTTTCTTTCAGCATTTGGTTTCAGCACACGTTTCACAAAGGTCATCTGTGTCCTGGATGCAGGAAATCAAATCACCAAAAACTCAAGTAAGAAAGCCACACTTCCTCGTGGAAAGAAATGAATACCAATGAGGTCACCCCCCTTTCCCAATCTTTTGTTTCTTTCTCAGGTTTGGCCACACACGTCTCTAGATTTACATGAGATCAATGATCTGGCAACTCGTTTGATCTTTTTTTTTAGGTTGAAGACAGTTCCGAGCTGTAAATAGAAACACGGTGCGGTGTGTTTGCACACTGCATTCTGGACAAGAGCCAGCATTGATCATTGCTGGGCTGAGAAAGATAAGATACAATACAATACATTGCATTAGTCTTTTCCTCCGACTGACTGACTGGGGTTTAATGGCATCTTCTATAATTACCTGGACTAAATGGAAGGATGCCTCTTTCATCGCTCAGTCATGCTGCCTCTGCTTTACGCCGTCTGTCCATCATTCTGTTTCCGAAGCGGCGGCTTGAATTTGGCTGTTTTCTCACTAGAGAGCTTCTCAATGGCTTTTACTGTCCATTAAAGCACATCAGCAGAGACACGTGTTAATAATAAGGAATATCTCAGCTTAATGGCTACCGCCAAACGTCCACGGCTGTCACACTACAAGTTCACATGCTGAATTAATTCATAAAGGGATGCTGCTTTAAGCTGCACTATATGCTGATGAATGATCGCATTACGGTAAATGTCAGCAGATGTGCTCCAACCGACGAGTAGTAGTTGCTGGTGAAGTGTCGAGTGTGTTTTTTTGCATTGTGTTGCTTTTCTAGGTAAACAAGTACAAACAGAGTCATGATGTTGTTAAATCCCAGAGAGCACAAAAGTCTGCAGCATCAGCTGGTTCTGTAATTGTAGATACTATGGTCTTCATAAAAGTTTAGTCAGTGTATTTCTTATGAAAAACATATGCCTCCCTGTCAGCAGGTGAAATAACAAAAATACCAACTAGACAACCCTCAGGTTGGATGGTTGTGAAAGTCCTTATTGCATTTTTAATATACACGGATGGGCATTTCTGTGCTAGTGCCACATGGATTTACTAATGCCCTCTCATTATCAGCAGACACACTAGAAGACAGGTTATTAAGAGTGTGGTGGAGCAGAGGGGAGCGACGCTTGTGCACCTCATAATTCCTCATTATCTCCATTTCTCTGTAATTACTCTGTAAGTAATGTTCTTTCTCGTTTGGACTTGGACTAATTTATACAGTAATATGACACAGAACTCGAAAACATCTCCAAACTCAGCCACGCTTTGACCCTGGCAGATGCAGAGAAGCTCATCCCCGCCTTTATCTCCTCGAGACTGGACTACTGTAACTCTCCTTTCACTGGGATCACTTGGCAAGAATACGCAGAAACTGCAATACGTCCAAAACAGCGCCGCGAAAGGATCCCGATGAGAGTCCGGAAATATGAGCACATGACGCCCATCCTGCACTCACCTCACTGGCTCCCGGTCTCATTCCGGATTGACCACAAAGTCCTTCTGCTCGCATAGACGTGCACCTCCCTATCTGCAAGGACTAGTTGCTCCTCAAACCTCCAGCCGCACCCTCAGCTCTGCGAGACGCTCGATCCTCCCGGTCCCCAACACCAAGCTGCGCACCACAGTCTCCCTGACCATCGAAGGGCAGCACAGTCACTGGAGTCACCCAACCCCCTTCTTCAAGAAGGCGTTTATACTATTTTTTACTTTGTTGCTCTGTGGCACTCCGAGATCTATTGATACAGAGTGCGTTCTAAATAAAATACATTAAACATTTAACCGTTATTACTCCTTCCTCTGTGTTCAAACATTGGTCCGGTAATTTATTGTTGTGTCTTAAAGGAGTACTTTTAGGACGCACTGATAGTGTATATCCATACTGGTCTCACATCAGTCTATTAAATACTCAGCAACAGCGATGAGACAGTTTTGCATCATAACTCCAAGGAAAATAAAGGAGGATTCAACATTGGTTTCATTCTTCATGCTAATCCTTGGTTGTTGTGTACAGCTTTAGTTTCATATTGTTTGTACGAACACGAGCGTGGTATTGATCCTCTCATCAAACCTCACTTTCAAAAACCTTCATACGTTATCTGTAGTTTTTTGGAATGGACGTTAACAACCAATTGTGTCATTAATTGAGGGCCAAATACAAAATAGCTTCAGAAGTAGATTACTACAAAGAGACTACAAAGGCCACAGGAAGGAGCTATTTTGATAGCAGAGAAAAGCACTATGTGGCTTTAAAAGAGTGCACTGCACTTTCGATATTGCACATTTATGTGCAAAATGGCCGTAGTGGGCTATCTGCAGCATTATTTGGAATTTGGCAAAAGTATTACAGGACTGAAGAAAACTAAGCAGTTGTTTTGATTTGACCGCAACCTTTTGTATTATAGCTAAACTAACAGTGCTCCGGGTGAAAGCTTGATGGTCTTCGGACCCTCCTCCCTCCCCGGGCATTAGTGGTGTCATTTGAAAAAGGTATTTTGGAAACCTCCAGAGAAGATGAGATCCACGTCAAAATTGTTTTTCTTCACAACGTAATTCCCAGGGCACATTCTTTGTGCGGAAATGTCATTTTAGGAGAAAGTGCCGGCTGTGAAAGAAACTACTTCCATTCAAGGTCCGTCCATCCCTTCACATTTTATTTCTCTCATATTTTCCCTCCCACTCCCATACTCTGCTCCTTTGCTGCTTCCCCTCTGCCTTTTTCCTTTTTTCATGGTCTCTCCCCCTGTGCCCGACATTTCCTTTTCTCTCTCCCCCTCTTGCTCCCTTTTCTTTTCTCTTGTTTCCTTTTGAAGTGCTAAACAATGAGAGGGCTTCACTCCCTGTTAAGCTCGCAGGGAAATCCAGTCCGAAAGTGCGTGGCACAGTGCAGCGGAGCGGGGATCTCGTCCTCGGGACCACAGGGGCGTTGGAGGGGTCGGAGGCGGCATTAGAAGCGTAGTCGGCATGTGGCGACGGGGACAATGGCTGCACGGGGCCTCGATCCCCCCCAAGCCGTGACTCCTTTACCGGAGCTTGTGACAACTGTCCGTTTCCCTGACAGGATCTGTGCGAGACCACCGGGGTGTAATTGTGGGGACCAAAAGATTTGCATGTCAGGGCCCTATTGATTGTAATTATTGAGTTTCATCGGAACACCACGTCAGTGCGGAGGAGAAAGACAATCACTTGTCCTTCCATTGTCTTTGTCTTCCCCCTCCTGTCTTTTCCATCTAGGCAGTGATGAATGCTATTCATTACCAAAGAATGGAACGGGAAATGAAGCAAAATGAGTGCTTTGGGAAACAATCCGTGACTGGGGCATGTACTTTAGTCTGCTGAGGCATCTAATACATGTGTTTATCCACTCCCACATGTTTGCTTGAAGCTATATCGCACAGTTGCTCATATTTTGCTGTGTGCACCTCCTTTTTGAGATCTGTCCTCTACAATATCCTCTCCTATCTGTCTCGTTCTCTCGTATTGATACACGCAAATCCTCACACCGCATGGTGTTCTTTGATGTGGCCTTTGATGAATTTCTTGAGTCAATCAGCCTTAAAGAGCAAGCTCTATAATTCACCCTCCATCAACCACCATTAATGCAAAGAAATGCTTTCCTCCACCTCATATTGACGTGACTGGTTCCATGTAGGGATTTGTGATGACAACTTGACATTTCACATTTATTTTCACGAATCAAGAATATTCTTGAGCCCAGGTCTTTGTTAAAAAAGGCATATTTGGCTAATTTGCTTTTCTAAAACCTGCAGTGGTGTTTGTGAAGCGTGTGGGTAGAAGATTGCTTCATTCTCGATGGACTCTGCAGTTTCATCTCACAGCTGTTTAATTGTGTTTATCATTACTATGAGGAGGTGAACAAGTCTTAAGGTCTCTCCATGCTGAAAGAATTGCCTACATTCTTAGTCCTCTGCAGGTCATTTAACTGGTTGTTAAACAAACACAATTTGATCATCTTTGAGCCTATAAGCTACTGAAAGAAGGTTTAAGACACTAATGGCCCATTGGTCAGTGATAATTACATTAATGAAACAATCATGATGATTCATTCATGTGATAATATTTGCATGCCATAATACTTTTCTTGTTGACACAGTCAACGGCGCCTTGTATTTGTAGTATTAGGTATTAAGGACTGCACAGTGGTGTTTTTGAGTTCAATGCAAATGTTATATTTCAAATATTACATTTTTAGCATTTATTATATCGGCCCGAGACTGTAGGTTTTCAAAGGGAGACTCAGCTGCCAAAATAAAAGTCTCAAAAGAATCTCAACAGGCGAGCACTGAGCAGCTGCACGTAGGGAAGGTTGAGGTCTCGCTCCACATCACGTAACAGACCATGCCCACGGCTTCCTGACATGCTCCCTCAGCAGGATGCTTATTTTTCCAGCCTGCAGGTCTGGATCCGGCGGTAGAGGCATGAGCATGTGCCTGTTCTATGTGCACAGGTTTGACTAAATAAAGGGAAAACAAGTATGTCTTTATAATGGCCGGTGTCATTATTGGCTGATTAAAGCAGTTTGTCTCTTAATTCTTGTGTATTTTTACACGTTGACCGGTTAGTGTAAGTTTGTTCAATTCAACATTTTCCAACAGTCTATTCCTGATATGTGAAATCCTGTTTAAACAATAACAGTGTTTGCGGGGAGAACAATACAAGAGTCTCAAATAAAAGCTTCTTCATGTTCATTCATTTGTTTGCAAGCAATATCCGAGCAGTTTGTTTATCAGCCCATGGGTATTCTTGCTGAGCTTTGATCTAGTTTGATGATGTCCATAATGACCCCCTGAAGGAACTCAAAGGTGTGTTTCATATTACGGGGGCTACTGCAGGTTAAGTCAGTAGATTGTACCCATTAACTTGGCACAGCCTGTGGTTATGTCTCTGAGCTCTTTAAGGATGATCCTCTCATCTGCTATACAACTACATTAAAGACTCCTGAAGGAAATGCACATTCCAGAATACCTTCTTGTCCAATGATCAGTCCGACCCGCATTCCTTTAATTATGACGCCGAGGGTTTGTGCCTGAAGCCGCATGACGACATTTGCATCTCAACCGACATCTCCAAAAAACAACATTGCCACTAATTAATATACTATAAAATATATTTTATTTTTTTCCAATAATATGAAGAATCAAACCAATCGATTTATAAGTTATTCTTTCCCATTTTGGTGTGTTGTTTTAGAGGGTTAGGGTTTGTGCACACAAGTGGGAGGACTAAAAGTTGTGGCACAGTGTTGTCATCCCACAAGTGGAATGCTCACACGCGTTCAGGTTCATTCTAGTTATAATACAGCCAGCTCTGCTGCAGTACAGCTACCATTGCCAGCTGAACCAATAGTAAAACAAACAACGCTGAGGACGCATAAGACCATCTTGAATGCAACCATTTTTAGAGGAAATTCGATCTACTTCAATGAATCTTCACTATCACTAAAACAAAAAGAGAGAAGGGCACTGCTCATTAGGTATGCAATTTTACACATGTTTTGTAAAAACTAATTTAGCTTGTATGGAAATAACTGATGAACATTTTACCATTGCTGCATTACAACAATTGGCGTCCCACTTCCGAATTACAAGGCTACTCTCCACCTTTGCAAAAGACACACTCAGTGGCTGTTTGTGGAGCAGCTACTGTATGCATCACTGAACAGTATAATGGAGACTGACAGGATACGTGGGAGACTGCAGGGATATTATCTGAGAATGAGATGTGGAATATCACCCAAATTCACATATAAGTGAGAAGATTATTGTGCTTCAGTTCTCCGAGGAGTGCCATGCCTCCATATTTTTTTTCAATGTATGACAAAATATGCTTTACATTGTCCTACAAACAGCATTATGGATCTAATATTTTCCTTCTTTTTTTTCTGTGTAGGTGTGTGTGAGTTTAACTACAGGGCGACATGTGGTGTGATCGCAGAAACTCAAATCAGGTATTTACCATTCCGATTTTAATGTCTGCGTTGCGCGCATGTACAGTATGTGTGTATTGGAAGACTTGGGGTGGGACAAGCCAGGGACATACTGAAGAGGACGGGTTAGACTGTTGAGGTTTTCAAGGCATTGCTTTGCTATGTTTTATTGATGTCCCTGAGATGATTCACCCTGACATTTTCTGGTCTCTGCTCTCTGTCTCAAGTCAATTTCTTGACATCATAAAACATAAAACAGCTTGTCCAGGGTCCACTTGGTAAATATTTAAGTGCCCCCCCCTCCCCCCCCCATATCGGTGCTGACCAGCATCTGAGGCCCAGATTTTATTGTATTTAGAGTGCGAGAACCATACAGCCTGGCACCATAAAACTGAAAGTGGCCAAGATCTGCAAAGAGCTACAGGTAGTTCTACTTAGGTCATTTTCCAGTACCAGCAAACATTTCACATTTCAGGGAATTATCCCTGTATTCATTGTCAAAAATATTCTATTCTGAAAAAAACAAAACATTTATGCACTTGTTTACCATTTCTAAGTGAACTTGTATGCAAATAAGCAGGAGCATCCATCCTTCGTTTAGCCCCCGTCAAAGCTGCGGGCTTCTTTAGGACGCCTACTCCTCGCAGCTGACTGGACCATCGTCTCTCAAAATGCATCGACATAACAGCTCGCTCCATACGTATGTAGGCAGTATCCTATTTATAAAATGCACATCTGCATACCAACTGCTAATATACAAACAACACCGACGGCAATGCTTTATCCAAGTTGCATTAACCTCTGCTCAGGGAGTAGGCGGGGCTTGTGTGAACCTTAACCTTAAAGGCTCTTACATGTTCTGCTGTTCAGGGTTCTTTGAGACACTTTGTCTCAACAGAGTCTCCAGACCTGTGCGTGAACCCCGCCCCCCTGTTGTTAAATCAACGGACAAATATTTCGCTGCAATGTGCCTTCTTTTGTTGTGAAGGGAGTGATACGAGCAGCCCATCTTAATCAATATCTGTATCCCAATTGGCCGATGGATGGAATCTAGAAGACCAAGCAGTTGATAGAGCAGGGACTGCTGCCTTCATGGAACTCACATGGAAACGCTGTTTTTTGCTTATTAATGAATTAAACGGACACTTTTACACATTTGTAGTCTCTATAACCGGAATGACGTACGTGATTGACAACCCAATGTTACCCATGTAAGACCGAATCCAAAGTGACAGAAATAAATTGATTGATTTTCTGCTCAACCGTCTTCTGCTGGAGGGGACCTCATTCAGACTCAGATTGATATAATTACTGACACAATTAGTATAAAAGTAGTTTATCACACCTGCATCTGATGAGTTTCAGATGAGGTTTTTCTTAAAAAATGTTTGCAACACTGATAATTAATGCAGGTTTTCCTAATTTTCCCCCGGAAAAAAAGCCTTTTCATAGCTGCCAGATGCAAGCACTTACATTTTTTGCAAATGCAAATTAAGACCCATATGTTGATCATCTACATTTCCCTCCCTTTGTGCATCTCTGGTTTTAACTATGCCAATCACTCTCTCAGTTTCTTCCATTTCCTCCCCGTGGAAATAGGAAACGGTCTAAACTTTAGCTTTTGGTCCATCACGTGTAAAGGTAATAGGCCCGGTACTTGTGACAGGCTCGGAATTTGTGTATGAGGTGAAGAACAAGAAGGAGTGATAAAATAGATTCAATGCGATGAGAGGAATAAAGAGTGCAGGGAGTGGAGAATGTACCACAGCACAAAGGCAATACATCCAAGGCTGAGCAAGTGGTCGGAGCTTAATGGGCGCTGATAAAGTTGAAATGGTTGTATTCATAGTCTTCGTTTGAGCACAGACATCATGCTCAAATGTTACTGAAATGGTGGCCAAGATCAGACATTCAACAAACAATTCAACCATACATGTGTAGGAACAGGAAATCACAGCAGAGGCTGCGCTATCGCTCATTGGGGCCAATCAAAGGTATATAGGCCTCCCTGCACTCCATTATAGAAGTGTCAATGAAGATTATTAATCATATTCTAGGAGAGACAAGCGCACAAAGAAAATATCATTGTTCATTATAACGGATGATTTTTGATAACAAAGTCTTAACGGAAGAAGACTCTAGAGAGCATCTGCCCTAACCAGCTGCAAGACAAACCCCCCCGTGGAGTCCATGATTCCAGGGAGACACGTAGGTGATGAAATGTTAAATCTAATGAATCTGCATGACTGGGCAATGACGGGCAGCTGGAGGGGCGGGTCTAACAGCCGCATGGGCATACTTTAGGCAGAAAGAGAGAGGCCGCAAGATGATTGGCTCTAATCAAGGTGTGTGGATGTTTTTTTGGATGCATGTGACCAGCCGATGGGAACCGCGGTTATCGGGATTGAAATCGTTTAACACGGAAAGCAAGGAGATTGTTACTGAGCGTGCATGAGAGAGGTTAATGTAGGATGCATGAGGCATAAACTACAGGCCTAAGCATGCAAACGTGTAGTGTTCCTTATTGAACTGCTTCATTTTTGTTCTCTTCGTGGTGTTTTTATTGGAATAGAGGAGGGTGAGAAAAGCGTGCCTTTGAGGCGATCCAATTCAGTGCCTTTTTTTATTCTGCGGCTTTGCTGTAACACTAATATAATCTCTGTCATCACTCAAGCTCTGAATGCGTCTCCCTGACAAAACAGTAATCAGTGCTCTGCCTAGGAACCCTTAATGGGATGTTCAAAACTGCGGAATGTTCATGACTGTTGTTTCATTTGTCTTCAATTTCATTTGGATGTGTCCGGTAGGAAGAACACAAACTGCAATTCCGGGAGGCTGTGCGCTCTGACAACTTAGCCTTTTCACTGTGTGTTTGTGTGTAGCGTCTTGGATGTAGGGCTGCACATCTAATCAAATCTTTATCAAAATCTCAAGACGGCCTGCTGCAATTCTCTAATTGCAAGAGCCGCAATGTTTGTTAGAGACAAAACGTGCGTCTAGATACCATTTTAGATTCATTATAGCCTGAGATGCCCCGGAGAAGCCACCCATACAATGTTTTCAATGTATTTTTATTAAAATGAGAATAATTATGTAAAAATAGTCATTACGTCTAATATTGCAAATCCAATCGCAATTGCGTTATGGGTAAAACATAATTGCAATTAGATTATTATTATTTAAGTTGTTTTGCCCTACTTGGCCTCCTGTGGTCTGTGTCATACTGATGTGTAGTGCACTGTTCAGGAAACATGGACCGCATGTGTTGTGTGGCTGCAGAGCACACAGCAGGATGGTGTCTAATGCTGTCTGTGCTTTTCCCAGACATTGATGTGCATTTAGAAAATATCTGCACTCAGAGCATCTGAGTTTCATCCCTTTTTTGTTTGCAGTTTGCATGAATCGTTTTCAAGCAACAACAGCATCTGAGAGAGGAAAAAAGCACTGTGAATGTGTGTGTTGGCCAGTAACATTGTGTACTTTACGTAGAAGAAAATACTTTCATTGTCTGTTTTTATGTAATGTTTTTTTTTCTTTACTAACAAATAGCTCATCCCTCTGTACGCCGGAGTGTCATGAAGCCGATGTTTTTACCAAGCTCTGCAATACTCAGTTGTTAGGATGTGACGAGCGTTTTGTCAAGGTGACAGTGTCTGAAGGACTTTCCACACATAGTCTGAATAAAACAATTCCAAGAGAGAGTTGGCATGAGACCAAGCCGTTGAATCCTAAAGTTAGTTAGAGGTGAATGACAAGATGAAAGAGCATTTAATGGCCCTGTAAACAAGTACAACATCATTCTACCTCAGACCCGACTGTCATTTTGTAAAACTCAACATTCCCTCTTGGCTTTTTTACGCATGTTAGCGGCTGCATAACAACATATTATCACATATTGTCTTTTAAGTCATAAAAGGGACACTGGATGTTTTTTTTTTCCTTTTTTCAACTAAAACATGCGCCAATGTACGTAGTTTTAATTTTCTGTCCAATTTTTTCCATAACAGAAGTCGACCGTCACTCGTAGTTGCTTTCGCAGCTGTTTAACATTTAAGGAGCATATTTTTTTCAATGAAGCCCATTTCCCCGTGTCGGCTCAGCAATGAGCCGGTGTGTCCGTGATGAAAGGGCTTTTTCAGGAGACACAGTATCTGACAAGTAATAAAATGCATGAGTCCACTGCCGAGCCCAAAGCTATGATTAGGGCCAAATTCCAATTCACATCATTTGCTGTTCCTCTGACAGCTGTCTTTCTCCGGCCCTGATTTATCTCCAGTGTATTCTTGATGTTGTGACTGTAGAGTTCTTGAAAATCAGCCCCCTCCACCACCTTCAAATCCAATCTCCGTCCCATCACTGCTGTCTGATTGCCTGTGAAAGGCGCTCGTAAATGTCTGAAATTACATATTGTTCATCACACACATGCATCACACATGCATGTACACACCAGCTCCCCCAGGAAAAAGCTTCTCATCAAATTCTCCACAGTGGCCATATTGTGAGGTCTTAAACCTGATGCTATAGGATCCATAATACTTTTCCCCAACCACTTGCATTAGGAAGGGAATGTTTATAACGACAGTGCACACTCCAAAACTGTATTCGGTTTTCTTTTGAGACATCCATGCTACCGGACACACGAGTCAATGGCATTTTTCAGAAAATCTCAGGTTAATTTTCATAGCTTTGGTTTTTGTCACTGCTGCTCTTTGTATCTTCGATTATTTCTTTATCCTAACCCCATATCAGCCCAATCTCCGATAGCATCTTCGCCACCCATCTCCTGTATCGTATCTATAGTGCCAGACACAAGAAAATGCAGAACAAGAAAAAGTGAGGTATCGAGAGAAAATGAGTCACAGAATTAGGGCGGGATGGAGAATAAGTGGTTTTATTTTGCAGTGAGAAGAGGAAGAATTCAAAGGCTCTATGTGGATGCCGTTAAGCTCAATAATCACACAGTAATTTAGTTGTTTTTCTGTAACCTTCTTCACTGCGAAAAATAACGACTGTGTCCTGTAAAAAAATGCAATGTTTAACTACGTTTATTTCACTATGAAAATAACAATGATTTAAAATCATGAATTGCAGCAGGGCCTTTATTGGTTACATATATAACATATAATGCACCTTGACAGTCTTGTTTTGAGTATATATTGATTTGCACTTCATGACTAAGCCATGCAGCTCCCTGCACTAACAAACTGCGACACCAATCAGTGGGCTCACAAAGTCCTCACTTTGACACTTAACTGATCCCAGTTTGCACAAACTGTCATGTTTTGATAGATGATTAGCACTTGATTCGATTGCGCTCACTTTTAAAGTTAAAAGTCTCTGCAAGCCAGTGATAGAAGACAACTTCTTTTTAGGTGCTAATGGACTCTCTGGAGGTCTGGTTGCCCCTGGTCACAAAAGTAATAACCTGTGGTTGCTGTCAAAGAGCTCCCTCTGCAAGGTTGCCAAGGTACAGGATGAGGAGAAAAGGCAGGATTGGGAGGGAGGGCGGGGGGGGGGGGGGAACGGGGCGTGGGGGTAGAGGGAGCATTTTCATTACAGCCCTCAGTGTGGATTTCTATAGCCGCTGGGATTCCTAGTAACCACTCTGGTACTTGTACTGTGGTCCCCATGTGTTCCAATTATCAACTACTTCAGCTTATATGTGAGCAGCCCAAAGAAATCCCATCGCATGAGTGTCTGCTGTCACACAGCTGTGAGGCTACTGAAGGACATAATCACAAAGAGTATTATATAAATAAATATGCAATTATTTTTTATTAAGAGTTGCTACTAGTTATTAATACTAGACATCAATCCAACACCAGTGGATCACATAATTACTGGTTTTTGGTGTAATGATCTCACAGAGAATGATGCCCTCTGGAGTTCCAGTAAATTCTTAGGAGCATTTCAGCATCTTATAGCTCAGTGTTTGGGTTTTCTGTTTTCTGCTTCAACACAGTTGAGCATCTAGCAGCTAAACGGTGTCAATAGATCAACATTGTGTTCACACAGCTTGTTTTCAGCTGCTGCTTCAGGTGTTGCAGGTCTAGAATGGCAAAACATATGCCCATAAACTGTTGCATGCAACAAGTGACTTTGCTCATGTTCCTTTTTTTTTTTGTGGTACCTGACCTGCGGTACCATCGCATCCCAAATGTACCGTTGAACATCGATGGAGGATCTGCCACACTAACAGCCGTGTCTCACTTTCATGTCGAAAACCACAGCAATAACGGCCATGACGCATAGATCTGCAATTTAAATACTTGCAAAGTGGCTGCAATCTGGTAGCAGTAAGATACTTAGTACCTAGTTCTGCAATGTCCTCCGGATTGCACAGGACATTTTCACATTGGCTCTTAGAACCAAACTCTAGCTTATTTCCTCCGGCAAAACGAGCAGGGAAACACAAACATGTGGGGTTTTGAACAGACTAGTCACAATTATTGTTAAAGCCAACCACTGCGCACTGCAGACTGAAGCACATGGATATTCTATGCTAAACTTGTTTTCTTTGACAAACACACACACACTAGGATGTTTGGCTTTTCTCTGACTTCCCCTCCCTGTTCTTCCTCCTCTTGCTTGTCCGCCATCTGTTGCTCTGACCTCTCAATAACCCACAAGCTTTCAGTGCCAAACTATGAATGTCCCCTGGCACTTCTTCTCCTCAACGCACTCGACGCTCCCTTCGGCATTTCCATTTGCACAAAGCCAGTTTCAATTTTTATAGTAGGTAATAGTGGCGGGTGCCAGTAGAAGCCTGGAGTCCGAAATAAAGTTAACCATAGAAACCAGCACCCTGAGCAGAACAATGTGTGTCTGTCTGTGTGGGTTTCCTCGAAGCTTCGGCTCACTCAACCACGGATCTGTGCCCACTTTATGGGCAATCGGACCATCTGAACTAACTACCCACCAGGCTTTGGTGGCTTGTCATATTGTCATTCCATGGACATATCTTACTTTTAAAATGCATCAGCCTAATTAATAACAGTCTGTTAGAGAGATAATTGTCGTGCTAATGAAGACTCACAGCAGAATACTCACCGTTGGGAGTACATAGTGCCTGTTTTGCTTCGAAGAGAAGGCTCTCATTACGCACCATAGACAGCATTAACTTTTTCACTGTGTGGGAAGCTGCCTTCTGCCCACAGGTATATATAAATAGCTAATGCCATCACACTCTCGCCAAGTGTGCGTAAGTACCTGTTTTTTGTAGAAAAGTTGGTTGGCGCACTGGTGTTTTTTTGGTCCTGAATGTGGCCTTATGCAAATATGTCAAGTTACAGCTCGACAAACACTGTTAACAGTTGCATGACTTCTAAGCAAATGCAGGGGCTGGTGCTCTTTTGGGAAATGCATTATAAAGTCCAGGTGTGTATCGAGATTTTTGATACAAATTCACGTCTTTGTAATTGATAAAAACAAGGACGCAAACCAAAATTAGGAAATTATGTAAGCTTTGATGGCCTTGTCTTGTTTAAAAAAATCATATTTCTTAAATGAGGCCCACAGTTTGATTGCAGGTCCAAGATTTCAGTCTTTTAGCAATTTTGCAGCTTTAGATCTGTGTGTGTCTGTGCATATAGGTGCAAACGCAGTTAAATGTGCATGTTCAAACTCCCATGAGATTACCTAAAGGGAGCTCACCGGTCAGAGGAATTTGGAACTGAACAGCTGTGCATACACACAGTCCAGGGAAATTACACTTTCACAGGAAGAATTGTTCAATATGTCACCAGTGGATAAAAAAAACATTCAAGATGAAGCATGCATTTTTGTTGTCAGAGTCTTCCTACATCTGATTCCTCTCTCTTACAAGGCTTGTTGCCTCACTGGCGCTGCTTTGATGAGTTTGTTGACAACGTACTTTAAGCGCTCACCTTAAAGAGCCAATGTAATATGAAAAACGATTAGAAAGAAGGCATCCATCCAAGGGGCTGTTTTCATTTTCTGCTCACCCAGGTATGCCCGTGCTCTCCTAAAAAACAGCCCATTGGATCATTTATTTTGCCGTTGCTTCAGAGCTTGCGCCATCGGTTGACTCTTTGTTTAATAAGAGGAAATCATTTGCCTTTTCGTTCCAGATCCGTGTCAACGTCTTCAACGTAATATATACTAATTGTGAATATTAATAAACGTAGGAGGTATGTCCGCTAAATGTGCAAGTAAAATGAAAAAGGTTTGTAAACATATATAGGAAATTACCTAAGGTTGATCATGTAAACGATTCATTTAACTGAAAGATAGGGTTAGGGACCTTTAAGCTTTTGCTTCCCTCTACTCCTTTTCTTGAACAAAAGGTGACTTTTTCATTTTATTTTGTGGTCTATGTCTATGTTGATTTTTAAATATCTTATTTGTTAATGTCTACATGTTCAAGAAATAAAATGCTTCAATCAAACTGGGTGATTGTTTGAGTCACACGTTTCCCGCAAAATGTCTAGAAAGCAAAATAATGAGGCAGATGGCACGCGATCCGTTTTCAAAACATCCAGTCCCTCACTGACGACAGGTCATATTCAAACATCGAAATGGTCCCAAAACATTTGAATGCGTCAGCAGCATTCAATGGACTATAAAAGCACCTCGCATTCAAAGAAAGATTGACTTTTTCTAAGTTCAGGGAAATTCAGTTTTGCAATAATGCAACATAACTAATAATAATTATCTATAATAATTATACCCTTCTTCATGATTGAATATAAATACAAAGTGGGAATTCTTCATAAACGGATCCTCATGCTCTTGTGGTTGTACCGGACAAAAGGCACAAACAATGATACAAATTTGAGCATTTTCAGAAGAATAGACAGTTTCTAAAAAGTCAATTAAAGCGCGCCTGGTCCAAAGTATTTTATGCCTGTGTAATTGGCCTTTTTCCTTAATTTTTTTTTAGATGAAAAAGACTGTCTTCATATTCCTTTTCATGTCTACATTGTTAGGATGGGCAAATACACTGCAGTTATTTGAAGAATGATATTATGAATAATAGAATATTGAGTAGTGAAAGGCCTGTTCATTGATGGAAGTGTCCGCGGTTACTGTTAATTTCTTTCCCCCCAGTTATTCCTCGCTCATTTTTTTTTTACTGATTTATTAACTGACATTTTGCACGGACATGTGCTTTCACACTTACTGCTTTTATTCCAAAAGACAAAGACGAACCTCATAATATTTCAAATGTCTGCCTGGTAATTCATCACTAATGCGACTTCGTTGGGGGCACTGAGAAGAGACAGGTTTCCAAGTGCAGCATATCCCTTAATCACCCTCCTCTGAGGAGCGTCTTCACTCCTCCCTGAACCCCTGGCCCCTCGTTCCACTGCAGCAACGGGGACCAGACCAGAGGGGGGAATTAGTGCCGTGGCAGGGGCTGATTATTAGAGCTTCTGCTCCAAGCCTTCTTCACACCAAACACAAGCTGGAGCCAAGTGGAGGTAGTGATGACTTAACCCAGATTAGCTCTGCATACTCATCCGGGGGCCTGTGCGCATGCCGGTTAGAGGGCTATTTCTATTACACTTTTTAGCTTAGAATGTTAGCTTGAAATCCATAATCAATAATAATTGTAAAAATACAGCTACATCTTTTTTTGAAGCAGCTGCCAACAAACACAAACTGACATCCATGCGCTGTCGAATGAATGAGATCGTGAATTCATTGTTAAGAAGAGATTTGGAAAAGATCCATACAATGGACAATGGACCAAATGCTGCTAAGTGGACCTTTTGTGTGGAGATTCTTGCCGCTCTCAAAGGTCAAGAATGAATATCCATCCTGCTCTCAATTATGCATGTCAGTAGTAATATTTAGAGCAGTGGTTCCCGACCTTTTCTTTTGTCCGAGATACACAGGCCTCATACCTTTTCATTGGAAACTGGTTTATTTAACGTGTCATTATATAAAAATGTTTTATATCTGGTTTTATATCTGGTCCTTCCTTTTTTGTATGTTTGACCTCTACAGACGACTGGCCACGTTCTTGAGGCCCTGTCCTGCGCAACATAGTTTTTTTTTTACTTTGGATATTTTCAGTAACGTTTCTCGGGTTTATCAGAACTCTCAAAATACTGCTATTGATTGAAAACGGCTTGAACTTCAGTACTGTTCATCATCTCTAAAATAAGTTCAGTTATCCAACTATTAGCCAACAATTCTTTATTGCAGAAAATGAAAAAGGTTCAATGAATTCTTCATTTACAACACTGAATGTAAGACACAAGCAAATCAGATGTACTGTTTGAGAAAAGTAACATCATTTTTGCGGCAGATTTGTCTGAATTTTTGTGTAATTGCTGTTATTTATTGAATATTAGTAGCAACCTTTTATTTGGGATTCAGCCACCACAACATCTAATTAGAGTTTATTGATGGGAGGCCTTTTGTTCCTGGTGAAGCTGAAGGGAAGAAAAGGCCACTGATTGTTGCAAAGTGACAGGTGAATCATAGCGAGCCGCCTCCGGTGGTATTATTTCTCAGCTGCACTCCTATTGAGCTTCGGTCAGACACACTGCGGGTCCTCTCTGCCCGAGACGATGTCCACACACTCTGTAATAAGTTATGGATTAGTTTGACCTTCCTGAGTGGATTTGGTGGCTTTTCTTTCCCTTCTCGTTCATTGCATATAGGGAAGACGGTCTGTTAAATATGTCACATCTATCTGAGGGTGTGTGCATGTGTGTGTGTGTGTGTGTGGGGGGGGGGGGGGGGGGTGTGGGTGCATAAGTTGTATCCAGCAGGTATGAGGTTGGAGGATGGGTAACGGAGCTTTAGACAGGATCACCTTTTCTGACCGGTGTAATAAGATTAGCCTACCTGCTCCACACGTCATGACCAGAGGGAGGCAGAGAGGGAGGGAGGGAGGGAGGGAGGTAGAGAGAGACAGAGACAGAGAGAGAGAGAGAGGGTTGAAGCGGGGTTGCTCCGTGCGGTCGTCTTGCCTTAGACCCCCGGATAGGATGCATCCCCTCGGTGAGGCGCTTCTGTCTCTCGCTGTGTCGGGCTAAAAGACGCCAGGGCAGCACAGCGCGGATGTGCCCGCGCGACAACACTGCAGCTGTCCTGCTGGCTGATATTTGTGGTTTCTTTTCCCGTCCTAAAGGATTTTTTTGCAACGCGCTTCTGGAGCGCAAACATGGTAAGAAGTTTCCTGATTATTATTATATTTTTTTTGCGACTGGCGTTATTCTTCAGGCGCGTTACGATGCGCCCGCGTAGGGTTCAGCCCAAATGTCTCCTTGGTCCTCACTGCGTAATTGTCTTTTTCACCCTGAAATGGAAGCCGGTTCGGGGCGATGCATTGCCGATATTGTCACAGTATTATGTCAGTTCCCGGCCGTGAAATGACCAGTTAATCCATCGGCGAGACGCAGTCGTTCACCTTAACTGTGATCTGCGCCCGCTAATCTCCGGAGGGTGAAGTTTCCAAACACTGGTTTAGCGCACGAGCCTTCACTTTGGATTATCTAAAGGATGATATTCCCATCGGTGGACTGTATAATGCACCAGCCTCACCATCAAAAAGTATTTTTTGAATTTTTCAATGAGCTATTACGCGAGTCATTTACCCGCACGTTCAGAGAGGAAACCTCGGGGAATGCCATTCACCGACTGAGCATCCACAGCTGCATTTGTTTATTATTTGACTTTTTCATTCTGCCTCATATGCATATCAATAAGGGCACTCGAATCCCCCCCCCCCTCCCCTCTCCCACCGGGTATGAGCGGGGGCGCGCCGCAGGAGGCGCGCTGTGTGCCGCTTCGAAACTCAATTCAGACACACGATCTTTTGACGGAATCAAGAGTGAACTTAATAACATTTAATAACACCTTCAGTGGCCCATTGCCTACTCGACAGAGCCCTCGTCTCAGATATTACTTGGATGGATGCAGAATAGGACCGAATAACCTCACAGAGACCTGTAGAAGGTTCTGGTGGAGTTGCAGGTGTCTTAAAGTAAAGGCATGCTGTATTTCATTACATTACATTCAAAATGCAGCAACAAGGATGAAGTCACTTCATTTGAATGCTTTATGTTATCTAATGTCTTTGCCCAATAGTAGCCTGGGCTCTAACAGAGTACTGTAATAGGTGACTAATTAAACTCCAAAGACAGGCAGCTTTGACAGGTCAGAGTTACAACTTGCAGACATGAAACCAGTCACCATGTACAAAGCATTTCAACTCTATGTGACAGCTTGCTTTGATAACACATGTCTCCATTGTTGAAACATCTGTTAGCCGAAAGGCTATTAACACTGTTCAGCCAACCTGAATGAATAATTAAATATTGTTGATAACGGCTTGTATCATTTTGGTACTAAAGCTAAACTCAGCTTGTGATCTTATTAATGCTTATGTCTAATTATATTGCTTCTGCAGACCTTTTGACGTAACATAGCAGCAAAAGCAGAGAAGTGAAGGCTGCTTTTCACTTAGGTGTGTTAAGTGGCTTGTCCTGAATTGACCTGGAGGAGGATCTGCAAATTCTCACAATTCAGATCTGCAGTTAAGGATAATTCTCTTTTTAAGGGACTTTGATGATTCATCGATTATTCAGAAAGGTTCCTGTTCAATTTTCTGTGTTGTGGCTTTAAAAGCGTAATGGAAAACTGTGAGACCCTGTTAGCCAAACATCACTTTTTAGAATATCTATTGTTGCAATCTGGATGTTCTATTTGCGGGTTTATATTTCGAAGGTCATAACATGGTGTCAAATTAGCATAACTACACCGAATTTTCTTTGAGGTTTCCTTGGATGGTTCAGTTTCCATCATATGCCATGCATATTAAGTGTCTTCACTTAACCTTTTGTGCTTATTTCTGGACTGTTGTGAGATCTTTAGCTCACCTAGAGCTTAAGTACTGGCAAATTGTGTATAACCTACAATTTGAATTGTTGAAATGGAAGACTGGAAACTCATGGGAATCTTCCCTTTAAGTATTAATAAAGTAAAAGACTGTAGAGAGGTCGTAAAATACTGAAGTGAGCCAGGGGGCATAAATTATACTAAGAAGCCACAGAGGGTCTTGTTCATACCGCAGGATGGAAAGGAAATCCTTCGGGGGGGTGGTACAGGTGCAAGTGTGAGACTAATCCTTCAACTGGGTGGTTGGCTTCCCCGGTTCAGTTATTTTTTGATGGAAGAGCAGAATGGCTTTCCATGTTCTTCTCCCTCAGCATTATCTTTAAATATTGACACACAATGCTCAGAAATCCACACCTGCACCTCATCTTTGCATTGGTTCGGGTGAGTAGTCTGCTTTCATTTAGTCTTCACCTCTTTATTAAATGCGCTCACAACAGCAAGATGTGTGTGTGTGTGTTAGGGAGATGAAATGGTAATTAACAAGGGCTGCAACAATCCCATGGCTGACTAATGATCTAATCTTGCCTGTTGCATCAGCACTTCACACAAAATGCATTCTGCTGCTGAAGCAAATCATTTTGCAGGATATGAGAGAGGCAAAAAAAGTCTAAATTCAAGCCTTTGGAGTTCTGTCAAAATGAGTGACATTTGTTGCTATGGTCATCTTTAACAGGTCCCACTAAAGGGGGACAACTAATGACGTAAATCGTTAGAAACCAGTAGAAAATGCATATTATCTTTTTGTGAATTTAGATACAGTATAACAGCAGGACCACATGTGGGATTTAATGAACTGGGCTGATCATAAGGAAGAGAAATGTAACCAGTGGAACGGTGTTCTACTATGATGACTTCTTAATATTTTGTCTACATCCAATAGAGGACTAAGGCATAGAGGAATACGCTAAAGTATCAGGCTGCATGGCAACACAGGGAGTATTTGTGGGTTGGATCTGTTCATTGTTGCTTTTGGTCTTTTCAGTACCATTGTTTCGAGTATGGCTTGCCTTATGGTATAGATATATATATAAAAGTATATCTCGATCATGTTGTTTTTAGAAGATGGGCTATGTTTTCAGTAATGCGCTCTGAAAGGCTGAGTTGTTTGAACTTGATTAGTATTAATTGATTTTCTTGGCCACACGGTGTCTGTTTTAACGAGCTCTAACACATCATCGACATATTGTCACACTTTGAAGTTGTTTTAGTGAATGTGTTCAAAGTCTATAAGAGTGAAAATGGACTAAAACAACATATTCCCCCTTCAGATGCTGTGAGTTTGTCTGTATGGGTTTCACCTGCAACTTTGGATACCTACAAGATTTTTTTTTGCAGTACGGTTTTACAAACTGAAGAAAAAACAGTATAAGTTGTGAAGATGGAATTTCATCATAGGATACAGGATTTTTTTCCCTACAGTGCATTACTATCATAACTTACTTATCATTCTGCAAATATGTCTTTATTCATGAGCACAATGGACACCTCGGGGTAACCATTTCAATATCATTTGATAAGAGAACTCGTGGGTTTGCGATGCCTGAGATGATTTAAGCCCAAGTGAGAGAAAGAGGAAACGGAAGCTTTTGTGATATTCGTTTTCTTTCTTTTTTTTACCTTCCTTCTGGTGTTTCAATTTCTAGTGATGTTCTTTCACATATTCAGAGGAGATGCGGCGCGTCGCAATCCTGTGTAATGATTTACCACCGTCTCCCTCCCGGTTTCCACGAGGGGAAGGGCACGTACTGCACAGCAAGAACACCATTATCGGATCAGTGACAGATATCCCAAGTAGTAAACTCTGCCAGCTGTAGTGGATTGAAGTGTACGAATGGCAAACAGCAGTACCGACCCAGTATAAGAGGCTGCAGTGAGCGTGGAGATGAGTTAAAGACACAGGGCTGGTGCTGGACACTGAAGGATGATCCGATCTGTTTGCATTCATCAATTTTAACAGTCATACATCTCTTCAAGCGATGGATCTTTTCTTCCTCCACCATTTGAGTGTGATTGTCTGCATCTCTGCCCTCTAATCGCTCTTTCTGACATCATACATTATACAGCTTTCTTATACGTTCTTTCTTAATGCTATCAATGATGGACTTTTAAGGAGTTCTTAAAAGTCCATCATTACAAAGATTGACATTCTTTGGAATGTCAATCTACTTATTACGTGTGAGAAAACTAATTTGATATATATATATATTATGCAATATCATCTTTAAGCTTACAGGATGTTTTATAGAGAAGTCAAACAGTAAGGTTAGTGAAGGCTGGGATTTTCTTCTCTTTAATTAACCATTAAGACAATTTAAGATATTGTAACTAGCTAGTGAACAAGTCAACATCTGTTTAGAGTTTCTTCCTCCGTTGGAAGGTATTTAATGGACACGCTAATTAGTTGCCCCGGTTTGGGGAATACATGAATGTGTCTTGGCCTGTGACCTATTTTTTGTTTTCTTTGTAATAGCAAGTTTATTGACCAGCCCTTCTCTCCATGCAGAATAGGGCGCAAAAAAAGTTTGAAGGTTTAATTTAGGGCATTTGCATTATTTATTTGTTTACTCTGACTTTAGACCGACTCGGCGTGTTCCAGCTGTGACTAGAGGGTGGCTGGCGCTACATCTGGGGTGTCTGTCATAAAACTGCAGAAACTCTCCTGAGTTAAACCCTGCGGTTCGCTGCGTTGAAGGAAACATTGTGCCAACATTTCAGAAACTTTTCAGTTTAGTCTTTAAAAAGTATGAGTGTGAGAATCCAAAGAGGCTGTAAGGGCGGAGTAGCCGGTGTGTTGACGTTTAATGAGTAATTTGTTGTTAAGTAAATATATAAATACAGATAATATGTTCATTCCCAGCCGGGAAATCGCTAGTTAATCCATTGGCGAGACGCGTTCACCTCAACTGTGATCTGTGCTCGCTGATCTATGGAGGGTGAAGTTCTCAAACACTGATTTAGCGCACTGGCCTTCACTTTGGATTATCTAAAGGATGATAATCCCCATCCATGTATTAAAATACAGAACAAACATAATCTTAGAAAATATTCTATTGCTATTGCATCCAACGTGTCTTGCGGGGGGGTCAAGGGATGCCTGTCAACATCAGTGGCGTGCATGAGGGGGAACAGAATGGCAAGAGCGCCAAGCCCTTGTTGAATTTTCCAACTCTTACAAACCACGCTGTTTTTTTTTCCAAGCGCAGATATCAGTTTCCAACCACCCTCAAAGTTTCTTACTCTGACCTCAACACACTTGACCGCTGCTGAAATGTAAAACCGCTCTCATCAAATATCTTGACATCGCCATGATCGCCATACGTCAACATTTTACCCAAAGTCATCCGTCCTTTACTTTATACCTAACACAACTCGCCTCAACCTTATGTTCAGCTTTTAATACCATTGATGCAACAAACAAAAGTATTTCTTTGCAACCATTTGACAGGTTTCCTCTCAGAGCTTACAGTGGTTTCGGCTGTCTCATATTAATCACCAGATTTCCGATGCACACTAATAACTACTCTTTTATGTGTCAGTGAATCTGTAGAACATGAGGCTGAGGGTCAGAGATGTTTTGTATTGAAGTTTTCGGGTAGTCCCTTACTGTGCTTTTTACTGTGTTTTTGAAGGATCACGGAGACATATTTTCATCAGAATGTTACTCACAGGGCTTTGTTGGCACATAAAAGAGCCATTTCAATACAAATGACTGCACTCTGTCTTTTATACCAGAATCCTTTGAAGCATTCAGAGGAAGTTAAGGAGGTTAGTGGATTGCGTTATGTGGTGGCTCACATGCCACTTAAGTGGACTCTTAAAAGGAGAAATGTGTGTTTTATATTTTATATCTGTTCATCCCACGACATATGCAAAGCGTCTCCCAAAAAGTGAGCAACGAAAAGTAATATTCTGCTCTCTGATCTAAAGAAGATATCATTCAAATCCATTCAGCACAGCGCTTTTGCCAGATATAGATTTTTAAAAATGGATTAAGTGGATGTCCTGACCTTTGACAAGCAGATAGAACAATACGATATATTCATCGATTGAAGATCTGCATTGCAGATAAGGGGTAGATAGCAATGAATAGTATAAGAATACATTCAATGCTCAGTCCAATCCCTTACATATGTTTTTAAAGGCATAGCTGCAACAGGAAATCAATAATATATCAGTTTAATTTTTTTAACATTTTTATTGTGACTAAAATGTATATTTATATTTGAAAAAAAATCTTGTCAGCGCTCTGGTGAAACTGATATGTCAGTGTGTCACTGTATTTAAATCTCCTCAAACATAGTTTGGTATTTTTACTTATTGGCCACATATACACAGACACAGATATGCAGATACAACATATCTGCACATGCTGATATGGACTGGCTTCTCCATTGTTATAGTGAAAAATATATGTCTTTCACCTGCGTCATAATTCTAATCATTCCCTTTTGGATTTTATTTGACTATGAAAGAACTATTCATTACAGAGAGAAACCGTGTGACCATCACAGCCAAGCTAGTGTTAAAAGTCACCCCCTGATGTCTACTAAAAGTCATAAAAAAAAGGTTCTTTTGTCTGGCATCAGCTGCATGTGTTTAAGTCGACTTGTCTAAGTGGTTCCTATTGTGCAGAGCTATTTGCCTTGTGACACGGATCGGGTGTTTTTAGTGCTAAGCGGACAGCGCAGAGTGGTGGTGGCACCCACATGGACTGGGCTCAGCGAGGGTTTAGAGATATACAATGTGGTCATGAGATGACTAAGGCAGAGGGATTTGACCCTCCGAGACCTGTGCCTCGTTCACGCTGAATTAGAGAAAATTAGAGGTTTAGTGGACCACCGGGCTCGGGTTGACATTATCTACTTACTGCACTGCATGTGGGTTTACTTTCGATCTTCCTATTGCAGGTTCTCCAATCGTCAATGAGAGGGAAAATCACAGAGATATTATGGTGCGAAATTATAGTCTTTTATAGTATGTTCTGGTGCTGTTTAGTGCGTGGTCCATTTTCTTTTAGTTGGATTCAGACAGTGTTCTTAGATTTAGTCAACAAAAAAAAACTATATATTATTGACTTCAACAGAAGATGTTACTGAATCCATCATACACACGTTTCATCCTATCCCTACCTTCCACTATTACACGCTCCTAAGTTGCCTCAAGACCCGCGGCCATCACTTTTTCTTGACAGACAATCCAGCTGGATAACAGCCAACGTCTCATTACTGCTTATTACATGCTTTCCTTCATTAAACGTGATGGCCTTTATCAAAATGTCCGCGGTGTATGATTAGAGCCCCTTGCTGATTGCAGCTTTACCATAACCCTTTCGCTGTAGTCTGCTAAACACGATTAAAAGTGACCTAGCTGCTTGTTACTTTGGACGTATGCTGTACGCTCTGCCACCATTAACAACGAATACATGTGTTTACGGCGGCCACTCAGCGGCAAATATGAAACGTGGGCTATTGTGGACCTGTCAGGCAGTATGTGGCCTTCAGACCCGAGCTTTGTCTTTTGCCTAATTGGCTCAATACACGTGCAGCTTTGTTGATGGCCACAGAGCAAGGGCTGTTTATTAAAGCATTGTGTACGTGACACCTACACAGACATTTTAATTTCCGTGTAAGCAGCCCCCCCCCCCCCCCCACCCTCAAAGCTGTAAATCTAGGGTAAACAGTGTAGTTAACCATCATACCCAACTTATTGACGTCCCTCCTTTACTGAATTAATTAATCAATGTCCATTATCTAGAATACCGCTCATTTGTCGTCCCATGGCTATTTTTTGTCCGTGAAAGAACATTGCTTAAACAGGTGCATAGGGTTTACCGAAGCGCCTCAGCCCATCACTGTAATCATGAGAGCACTCGAAGCCCGCAGTAAATGTCTTTCATCTACTGCCGGCAGCACTGCTAAAGCACATACTGTAATGTTGATTATACACTACCCATTTAGGGTCAGTGCTTCCAACCAAAATACACAGGCTCACCTCCGCCCCCTACGTTTTATGTCGTTTTTTTTAATCAGTACCAGTTCCCCATAGGGAACATACTAAAAGCGCATCCCCTTGTCAGAGGTAGGCATAAAAAAAAAAAAACGGTAGTTACATAATTAGGGAAACCGAACGAACACCAACTGCATAATAGCTAATAGCATAATTTCTGTCAAGTGAACATTGAGGATGCTTGTTGCACTGAGGGTCTCTCTCTCCCACAGCCACATGCACTCAGTTAAGAATCACTCATCATAATAGCAGGAAAATCATCACATACAGGAAGGCACCTGCAGCGCTAGTGATTTAAGAGCATGAAGTAATTTTAAGTTGAGTTCAATGTGATCGGGGTTCATTAGGGAAATATAAACGGATTTTAAGTGTGCATAACGCCATGAAAAATGGAAAATCCACTGCGTGTAAAGGTGATTATTCACGTCACAAGGTATTACAAAGATGACTCTTAAGCAAGCGATAGCTCCAATCAAAGGTGACTGGATAATTGCTGTCGGCCATACCTTTTACTTTCCTTTCTGTCCATCACTGACCAGCCGTCGTTTGCAGTTTACTGATGTCATGTTCAGTTCACATTTACATTTGACAACTTTAACATTTAGTTCTAATGGTAAAGTTGAGGTTGCCTGCAGCCGGTGGGGAGATTGTGAAGGGAGAGTCTGGCCTGGCAGTGCAGAGCATGAGTTCCATTGAGCTCTCACAAGCTTCTTTGTCTCAGTGATCTGACCTTACATTGATCAGTTAATTCATTTTCCCGGTATCTATGAACCGGGAGAACGATAAGACTTTAGCTCAAACTGCTCGACTAGATGTGCTTCCTATGCCATTCTTTTGTGTATTTGAATGCTATCTCTGGCTTGGTCTGTTAGGGCTAATCACTCCCATCATGAGTGCACAGGGTCTCCCTCGCTTCCTCTGATTACATCTCACAGGAGGCAATAAATAGGTCAACGCTGGTCTATGACCCTTAACTAAACTGCTTTAACATTTACTTGTATTTAATTCCTCAATATGTTTTTTAATGGGGTTTTTTTTAGTGTGGAACCTGGTGCAAATCCAATCGTGTTTTGGTCTGTGTGTGACTTTGCTTAAAGTGTTAAGGGGTTTGTTTGCGTTTCCTCGCTTGGAGTTACACGTTAGAGTTGAGCTGCTGGTGTTACATTACGGTGACAGCTACATTACATGCTTGATTTTGCTCGCTGTTGCCAAGTAAAGATCACATTACAGGCCCAGGTACAGACATTGCACT
This sequence comes from Pungitius pungitius, assembly GCF_949316345.1. Lineage (NCBI taxonomy): Eukaryota > Metazoa > Chordata > Actinopteri > Perciformes > Gasterosteidae > Pungitius > Pungitius pungitius. Next base: position 7,045,253 of record NC_084912.1, on the reverse strand, counting down.
CCTGTGATGTCATCGGTTGGGACTTTTTGGTAATTACCTGTGATGACTAATGCACCATGGTGCTCTATTTTGTCAGACCAGAACATCCCATTGCAGGTTTTGTTAAGAAACATTCTGTGATGAGATGCCCTGAATTGCACCCGCTCAAAGCCGAGCCCCCTGCCGCTACTCCCTCAACCTCTCCGAGCTCCAGTGCCAACCTTGACAATAACTGCAGGAATATATAAAAATGAGAGAGATGGGTCGACAAAATGCATCCGAAGAATATCTTCAGTGCAAAAACTGGTTATAAAGACACTGTTCCTGTTCAAGCAGTTCCAACCTCCCCAGGTAACAACTGGCACTATTTTTTAACAATAAAAAGCTTGAAATCGCACAAAACTGAATACTAGCATTAGTATTAAAATGCTTCGCTAGTTATTGGTGGTGTCCCGAAAGAACACACATGCTGCTTTTGCTTTTGAATGATTTTAAGACAAAGATAAAGACCCGCTCTGCTTTACAGTGCTGATCCTGAACCCTGTCTTCTGTTTCGATTGCCAGGTGGTTCACTTTTACGCCGTGATCTGTCAGCTTTGGCTTCTGACTTTATCTTTTAACCTCTTGTTGGTTGTTAAACCCATTGGCATCCTGCATATCTTTTTAAACACACACTAAAGCCCTTTCTGTCTTCTCTCCAAAATACCTTTTGTTTATTTTTTTCCCAGAAGTGTATCTCCTCAGAATGTGCAGCTGGAGTTACCAAGCGGCTCACATTTTCAGTGACAGCTCGGCGTTCTTGCGGCGGGGGCGGGACTTAGAGAAGAGTGAATTTGCCGCGTTGGCAGTCCTGTCAGAACCTCGACACATAAAGGAGTCCTTGTGACGTGTTGGGTGCTAACATGCCCTTTCTCTTTGTTCCAATTATATTAGTTAGTTCAGAAGCCTTTTGAATTGATTTGTTTTTGCAATAGATAACCCAATCCACTGCTTATTTTAAATTGTTCCCTGTTCCTGCAAAAAGACAAAGCGTTCTCCCTGCCTGTGGTTTGTTTGAAATGTGAATACAACAGGACAGTCCGCTGCTGTTATGATTCTAATTGGGATGTGAAGAAAAAAAAAAGTCGTCCTTGTTTTGCAGTTTGTTCGAGCACCCTGGCATTATGGGTAATATAGTGTCAACTGATAACTCATTTATGAGCCCATGTGCCGCTGGCAGCATCTCAAGGGTTTTATGACTTCAAACATTGCATTATTTACAGTGCTGTTGTTCATTCGGTCACTCAATCAATGGGATGACATGACTGTGCATTGTAAACGGTTGATGAGGATGAGCCACTCGAGATGCAATGTGGTACTTTTTCTACATTAATGGGTCTGCGATGTTCATAACCTGCACCAAGGGGAGGATGCTGGCATAAGATTGATGAGGTAGTCAAATCTCTTGAGAAATTACTTTTGTCTTTGGGTAATGAATGGGTCGCTTTGTTCCTGAATGTTCACCTCAGTTATAGATTCCAACGAATTCAACTGCCTTTGCAACTTAGATAAGCTTATTTTGTTATAACGATGGTGAGTATTTCATTGTGTATTTTTGAAAAATAAATCTTCAATTCTGTTGTAAATTATGAAGTTATCCATTACTGCTGTATCGAAGATTTGCCATTAAGATTTAACACATTATTTATTATATGCTTTATTAATCACATTATTATCTAAATATGCGGTTTCAAAAGCTATGTTAATTGAAAAATAATGTGTGTGTGTATATATATATATATATATATATAATAATATTTTAACATAATCACTTTTTACTTTTTTTGTCCAAAGCCATTTGCTTTGTTAGCTCAGAGAGACTACAATAGCACGGCTGTAAGCAGGGAAGTGGAAAATCCAGCTAGTCCCGGAGGTTTGCAGTGCAGATGGCATCCTCCAGTGCAGTGACACATGCTGGAGCACCTCGGCAGCCCCTGAACTAACGACATTTCACCTTATTAGTCTACTGACGTTTCTTCCCCAGGCTTGTGAATTGGATGACAAGTTTCCACTTTTGAGTCGCTGACCTCTCTTGTTTTTGCTTCTCGCTCAGAACACGTCTCTTTAGGGGGTGACCACGCACGACCTTAAGCAACGGCCTACTTAGAGTATGGTGTAGGTATCTCTGTTTCTTCATATGGCACAAATGTCTGCATTAACGGTGAAAAAAAAGTATGCAGAGGAGCATTTTCACCCTTTACTGGATCTGAGATGGAGATGGAAAATGAAAGATTACATTCTGCCATCAAAACCACTGCGTGAGTCTGGTACAGGCTGACTCTGGACTCGGGGCCAGGCCCGGTCAGAACCATGCTGCTCAGCTGCCTCATCCAGCGTCCGGCTGTGGATTAGCGGCGAGGTGACTGCTTGAATGTTGTGTTCGTACAACTGCACATTTATAAAAAAAAAAAAAAAAAACAGAGAGCATTTAAAGTACTTTTGTCGCTAAGTGGCTTGGCTTTTACTGACTGCTCAAAACACTTGAGTTATAATAACAAGAACAAAATTAAACTGCCTAGAGAACAAATTAACTTCTGATTGGGGTATTTACGTGATTGTATAATCACAAAGTTAATTTCCACAGTTAATAACGGCTACAAATTAGCAAATAATTCGTAACTTCTCCACCAAAGCAAACAAGTGCATCTGTCTGCTGTTCATTGTGACTGTGGCATTACGTATTTACAGTTGCCACGATCAATGCCCTCTGAATGATAATATTTAGTTTCATGCTGTTCTGGACATTAAAACATAATATATTTTCTTGGCCTTGAAGAGTTAAAAGTTGTGATTTCTGTTATGGAGACATCTCTGACAGTCCGTCAGCACCAGAGCTCCTGAACAGGAAGAGGTGGGATAAAAAACTCTACGCCGGGGGAGAGGCGATCGAAGGAACTCAGCCAGCGAAAGAAAGAAAGAGACAACCTGCTTCTTTTTTTGTTTCTTTTTTTTTCATGGAGCACAAAACCCCTTCAACTTTGGGATAAAGAACGCCATCTTGACTTTTTGAGTAATCTGTGATTGCTTCCTTCACCTCTCCCTCTCACTTTACCCCAACCACCCTCTCATTGTTCTGGTCCAACCCCCTTACGTCATTGGTGTGATTACAAATTATAATGGCAAATACAGGCAAGCGTCGTTATTCGGCAGAAGCATTGTGATGTTTAGATTCTGGTAAAAAAAAAAAAAAAGGTGTCGTAGCCGTTGACGTAGAGCAGAGTTGGGATTGACCTGTTGCCCCGAGAGCGTAATGAAAGCTTTGGGTTCGCCGCTGTGACTGACGGGCCGCGATGGAAAGGACAGCGTTGGCCATGGAGCCTTTTTCTCTTTCAGCACCCAGTCAACAATCTCTCCAGTTCCCGCTGTTCATTAAGTTGGGAGGAACATCCCCGGTTGTCCTATGTAAATGAGACACAGCGTTCCCATGTCAACCGAGAGGAGTTCTTGGAAGAAGCTGTGGAAAGAAACCCCTTCCCCTCTTCGGGGGGGGGGGGGGGGTGTGCTTTTTCTTTCTCACGTGAAAAGGATCAAAGCAATCTCACCCAGCCCCGTTAGCAAAGAGAGAGATGCGTCAATGTGGGGAATCAAATCTGCTTCAAAAAAAGCAACGCCACTGGGAGCCAGAGAGATGAGAGAGGCTTGCGAGGAAACGGGGAACCGGTGTGAAATGGCTCTCGTCGCGCTTTAGGGGAACGCAGCCGTCTCCTGCTGTTGACGCGAGACGTCCGTTGTTTGGGAGCGGGCCGGGTGCAGCGGGGTCACATTCGTTTGGGTGGATGCTTTGCGATATGCACAGTAAGGGGAGAGTGAACGAGTGGAATCACCGAGGTCTGATCGGCGTGAGTCCGAGATTCTACATTTTCTGTTCAACGTGCTTTGATGCGACAGTGTTGATTCCTGTGGTTCCCTCCCGTCCCTTTTAGCATATGCTACAAAAGCCGATTTCACAGCTTATCACCTGCTCTGAGGAGAAGCCTTGAGAGGAAGGTGTGACATCAAATAGCTCAGACAGACAGAAACACTCCCCCCACCCCCCCACCCGCTATTCCTCCTCCTGACACCTTGCAGAGTGGAGGCTGTGTGCCTTAACAACGAGTCTAAACATACAAATGATACGCACTGGATTGTTCTTGATCTTCCTTCCAGCTGGATTCATTCAGCCACCAGCTGATACAGTGAGCTCTTCCTCTTGGGTTCTGGCGACCTGTGATATTTTTTGACACAAGGATATTACTTTTCACTTAGATGTTTGGTGGTGTGCCATGAAATTCCACCAGAATTGTAAATCTCCTTGCATATAGTTGGTGACAATGGAGACTGTGTTTAGCTTCCAATTGTCAGAAGTTTCTTGTGACTGCATGTTTGTATTTAGTCACACTTACATTTTATTTATACAACACAATACTACAGACCATAAACCTCCTGGAGGTTTTTAGTTGAACACACATTAGGTCATTTCAGTCTATATTAGTTCCAGCAGATGCATCTATTATCTGATTTAATGGGATTACTGGTTTTCTGGATTGGAGCAGTACATTGTCGCGTGAGTGCATGTCTGAAGTTGTCATTCGTTCGTAACAAGAGCTCTAAAGTGCAAAGTCAGGTTTAAAAAAAAATAAAAAATTGACCTGCCTGGAAGGGAGCAGACACAAGGTCAAGAGAACATACAGATACTAGAATCAAGCTACATCAAGAATAACTACTAGACAAGCGACACGCATGGTTTCACTGGGGTTGCAGGTGATTAGAAACAGGTGGGTTATTCGGATTAAATCTGTATTTTTGAGTAATCCAGAAATAATTGCATACATTTTGATGCATCCAGATAATCCAGAAGATTATTTGATTTTCTGGAAGCGAAATTGGATTGCCAGATTAATATGTTCTTTGGAAATGTTTAGCGTGATGTTGAAGGTAGGTCTGTGTGTGTGTGTCTGTGTGCCTGTGTGTCGGTTACAGTTTGTGCGTGAGGATTGCTGGGAAACAAAAAAAAAAGAAAAAACCTCCTCTCCCTTGTTTTTTTTTTTTTTTCCGTCCAGGTGGACAGGCAATAAGGCTCGAGAGAAGATGCGACGGGGTTGGTGGCTCGTCAGATGGCTGGGGACCGGAATGGCAATCCTCTCCTTACTGACCCACAGCTGGGGCCAGGACACAGAAGGTATGAGCAGCCAACGCTGAGGGCCGGCAGCCTCAGGCCTCCTCTTCCTCGGTTAACTACAGCCGCGCTGCCAGCAGACGACATTTGTAACGTGGATGTTATTTTCTTTGTCAGTATGTCAGCATACTGTACACGAGCATATCTGATGCGTTTTTACTGGCTAATGCAACAAACTGAGGGGACGAAACACTTGCACAATTTAAAAAAAACCTCTTGCCAAATGGACCCTAAATTAGATTAATTTCCATCAGCTAATTATTTCGAGGAGTGAACGTCATCTGAAAACTCATACCTACGATTATGCAGCGTGTATGTACTGTCCTACCCCCCACTCGGCTGAATCAATGTTAGACAGAGTGAGATTTTGTTTTTATGGGTATTATGTGCCTGTTCAATCAGTAGATAGTTGTTTTTGTTGTTGTTGTTGTTGTTGAGCTTTCATGAGAGTGTGATTTCATTGAAGCGGAGGAGAACCACAAAGAAGTTGCTCTCACGTGCGTTTTCAACAACGTGATACAGGGATGCTACAGTGCAAAAACTCTTGCTCTCACAATATTCTTTCTATACTCCCTTTCAAATTCACACAATGTTTTTCAAAAGACATTAGTTAGACAGAGGGCCTAAATCCAGCTTACTTCCTACGCAGTTCACTGATAATGCTGAGAGGATTCTCCTTGTACTTTCTTGAATAAGTTCCCACATTACTGAGGGAATCTGAGCACTTTTTGTCTCATCTCACTGACTTTGTAGCAGATGCCAGTTAAAAGGGAATTTCAGCTGCATGAGATTGGCAGGTCTTTAAAGACGGTGCTGAGGGGAGGCTCCACATGCACAGAGACATGCTTAATTCTCCTTTGTGACAATTTTGTGCTTAATTCAGGTCCATTTTGAGATCCAAACCCTTTTTGCTTTTATTTTTCTATCCCTTCCCTGACTCCTAGCCTCCCTTTATAAGGTCACTAATGTGAATACATTGTTGAGAAGATCATAATCTCTGTTTACTGTCTTTCGATTCAAGATTTGCTTCAAATGTTTGAAAGGATTTCAGTGGAGACGGGACTTTGTGACTGACTGATCCTTTGTTGGTGAATGACTGCATTGTGGTTCCCTTTAATGAACCAACCCCCCCAGGCTCTGACCACATTAATTGTTACATTAGTTGTTGTGTGGAGTCAGGATGCCATTTAACCCAAGCGTAGCAGAGCTCAATAATGGCCCCGTGGACTATGGGTTTGTGGATAATTTGATTTACAGCTTGAGAGTGTGTTAATATTCAAATAGATTAGTCTTTTAAGAACACATTACTTGTAAAGAAACAAGTTGCCTCCTTACTTCTTCCTCGGTTTTTAGATAGAACTCAAGCTAATTTGCTTTGCCCTTTGCTTTATTTTGCCTGTATTGTGATTTCTGGCAACGTTGTTCTGAAGGAACATTTATCCACTGCACAGTAGTTAGGGAGGAGGTCAGTATGGTTCAATACGCACGATTGTGACCCCAGTGAAAAAAAACTGTTTAAATTAGACTCACCATTTATTGTGTAACTTTTAAACCATTAGATTTCTTTTCTCTTTTCTGCAAATGCCTAAATTATGCAAACGCAGGTAGGAATACTCTTCAGTTCTCATCTTTAGCCATCAAATGGTTCATGTATTGATATGCAATCGAAAACTGTCAGAAATTGTCCCGTGGCCGTAAAGGGTTCGTTTTATTCTGATTGGCGATGGGGCTGCAGACTGTAATTTGACAGGTGGCAGACAGAAATAATTAGGAAAGGGCTCTGGGTAGCTGTGTATTAGCCGCGCATGCAAATGAGCTCCGCTTGCTTCAGTGTCTGCCAACGAATGACCACAGTGTCATAGCTCTGATGAGGGAGCACAAGGATGTACTCCCGAGTCCCTTTCGGGGGTCGGCGTCACCCAGCGATGAACTTGTTTGGAGCAGGGATGATCCCCCCCCTCACCTGGACACATCCTGCATCTTCCGGCCCATAAATCTCCCTGCTCTGCTCACCTCAAGGTGCTCTTGGTATTTGGCTCTGACAATTTGTTTGTTGTGTGTTCATCAAATCAAAAACTGAAAATAGGCGCCAGAATTAATTTAGCTGCCACTGAGCCGAGGAGGGATAAACACATGTATTTTCACTGGATATCCCAGACTATTCCAGATTTAATTAGCAGGGAGTAAATATGAATATCAGGCTTTGAATTAATTTGAATGTGGACACTGAGAGAAAAAGGCTGACCTTAAATGAATGGTCTGTGTTATTGTCCCTCGTGTGGTTACTGCAGTCACGCTCGGATCTTGAATATCAAAGACAAAAGTGTTTTTAATAATAACAACATAAAAACAATTTTTAAGATAAGAATTGTCTAAGAAAACAATAATAATAACTTGGTCTTGTATAATAGGAGGAAGCCATTTGTGTTTTTCTCTTCCAAATCACACTTGCTCTTAATATCTCTTCTTCATTAACGTCCCCTCCACAAGCCATGCTTCCATGTTATTGTCCTCACCTTGCGTCATGTGACTCGGTCTCCATTGTACTGTAGTCTCTCTCACCGGAGATTCGCCTCGGTCTGTGCACATGCATGTAAACCAACGCGTTGTGCGACATGTGTGTCCAGCGACCCTCGCGGCAGCAGCGGTTCAACCGAGAGTAAGGACAAACTTCAATTTAAAGGCAGAGGTGACAGATGCACACTGACCATATCTCTAAATCCCTGCACCTCTTAATCCAGCTGTAGGACAAAGGCACGTGCACACGAACACGCTCGCTCGTATTTGGGTGTGTGTTTAGAGATGAGGATTAGTTAATAGCTGCGGACGCTTCTGCCATGTGACATCAGCCTACCTTCCCTTCTGACACTATTCCCATCTCTTGGGCATTTCCCCCTCTCTTCCATCTCTTCCCATCTGCACATCCATTCTGACCCACAATTGTTTGTCTATTTTTGGGATTGTCTGATTAGGGGCCAGATGTGCAGACTGTGCAGCAGAAGCCCGTGGAGCTGGGTAGCATCAGAGTGACAAAGGGGGAAGGGGTTTTAATCCCCCCGCCAGCAGGCTGTAATCAGGCCCTGGGTAGCAGGAGAAGGGAGGGCAGCAGGAGGGGGGGGGGCAGGGGTCACTCATGGTAGGACTGCCTGAGGTGTGTACCTGGGGCTCAGTACATCAGCATGTGGGTGCTTAACTGTTCACCGGGAGTGTGATTTCAAACTTTGCCCTCTTGCGTGCGTGGTTAACCTCACGGAGGCAAACAGAGGCAGCGGTGACGAGGAAGTTCGGATGAGAGAGAAGGAGCGGGAGCTCTGCGGGGGGATTACACATCAGTGGAGTAATCCCCTTCTCCCTCCTCTCCATTATCAGCCACTAATGATTTAAATGATGCCGCAATTCATTCCCACCTCCATATCTCTGCAATCTCAGTTCCTTGAACACTTTTGCTTTCTTCATTGCAAATTTTTTTTCTTTCATTTCTTCAATCCCTATATCTAAGTACACACACACACACACACACACACACACAATTGCAGCGAGAAGCCCCGCGGAGGGATGCACGCTTTTTGTGAGTTGTGAGAAAGAAAGGGTGAGAGACCTGGGCAGTGATTGCAATTTTTGTGCTTTTCCTTCTAAGGAGGAAGTGGTGAATGGCTTAGAGCTTTTGGTCGTTGTTTTGCGTGGACTTGGGATTTAAATTCTAAGATTTTACCTACTATCATCATTGTTTTGTCAGTTCTGGTGTTTTGGGGAATTTTTAGATGTTTCAAACACTGTTTTTTTTAAATGGGAAAGTATCATCACCATTTAAAATCATAAAGACGGACACAACTAAAGGATAATACAATCAAATACAATAATACAATAATTTTTTGAGTTTTTCTATCCATAAGAATGTCACTTATACACATATAGTAAACATGAAATACAGAAACATTCTGAAGTTCTAAACCAAAACTGATCCACAATATGATCCGTACAAAATCCCTCATACAAGTATTTAATGGGTACAAAAACGCACTACTGTGGTATACTGTGAACAAGGAGAGACCTTTACGATGTGACCTGTAACGCACAGCTTTGACAGCCGCTCCCAGTGGCTCCCCTTTACTACAACAGAGACCGCTCATCAGTTTCGACCTGCTGTTGGCCCGTGAGCTGCCATTACCCGCCGACATGTAGGGCCGGACGGCTCCCCTCTCCTTTGCCAGGGGCTCCTGGAGCGCTCCCAGGATGCCGCTCCAGACATGGATCCATGCAAAATGAACTATCAATCCAACTGGGAAATTAAAACAGTGTCCCTGTTTGCTCAAGCTGCACTCATCCCTGGCCAGGGCTGTCCAACCACTGCCGGTGACAGCTCTAACCTTCAACCTTGACGTTTTTAAAGTAGATGCTTGTCAAACCCGAGGTCGGAGATGCAGGTTGGGCCGGATACTGACCTTAAATACCCAGATCAGGTATAGATTTTCTGCAGAGCTGCTGCTGCTCAAAAACAGAATATTTCTTAAATGAGATTTAAAAGTTGTCTTTGTAGAAATGACACTTTTTTTTTTATTAATTTAGTTTTTACAAAGTTAAGTTTTTGGAAAGTCACAAACAATGGTGGTCACAGTTACGTCTTTACCGTGAGACATAAACACTTAAACACGTTTATTGTATTGCAACTCGCTATTGGCCGATATCCAAAGCCCACGTTTCAAAACTAGCATCCGTTTATACATTTTGGACATTCCACCCTCGGTTGAACTACTGTTAAAAGCTAAAAAAAAAAAAGAAAACATGCAGATGTTCCTGTCCTTGCAATAGTCTGATAGACATTTCCTTATGATCCCATGGGGGCATGATATTTATGCGATAGGGCAGCAGCGTTTATGGTTGCATATGGACATTTAGTACGGGACGCTTTATGAGTGGAAGCAATGTGTGTCGAATTGGCAGTTTGCCGTCCATCTCAAGTGTGCGAAATTAGCGCCTACTTTCCTCCACGTAAATAATGCGATTTCTCGAGAACACCTCTCTACCTCCATCTTCTTTTTCTCAATCTCCTTTATTGACAAATTTAGACAATATTAGTGGCTTCCCACATCTAGCCAGCGTGTTTTGGTGTTTGAAGGTACAAATGATATGCACCTGCTATCTAAATGAGGTGCCTCGCATCCTTTGTAGGTTTATTGCGAAGGTGTGCCAAATTGATGGAGACAGTGCAGCCTCCTGGACCACATTGCTTGTTAGATTGTATGTCCTTTAAAGTTTGTTTCTTTTTTTAGATCTCCACTCCCAGGGACCAGCGGTTTGATTCATCGGGTTCCTCGGAAGAAGCTTTTGCAGATGAAGCCACAGGAAAGCACAGGCTATTGAATGTAGTGTAAGGGCAAAATGGAAAGTAAATGTCAGTGAGCAGAATTCATCTGGCCACTGCCTCGTTGCTTTGGTAATATAGCGGTTGATAAGCTGCCTTGTAAGGGCTTGAATTTTGTTGGTGTTGGTCTCAGGCTGTTATAAGTTTGATAAAAATACTATGTTTAAGTTCGAGGTGCTTTTATTTTCTCTGACTTTATTATCACTGTATGGCTCACAGTTTGATTAATTGAATCTTTTCCGCTATTTCCTATCTTTAATAGTCCCGTAATGTTAAAATGCATGTTAAAAAAAGGCATATTTTATTTTTGTATTTGCAGCCTGAGATAAATGTCATAGTTTTGGAAAGGAAAATGGCAGCTTTGCTCACAAACCGTAATCATTTTGTAATTGAAGCTTCACAGCTTCAGGTCAACATTGATTAGGGAGATGATCTCTTTAGGTAAACTCATTCCTAGGTCAAAATCTGAAGATTTTGATTGTCTTTGGATTAGGCCTCTCGAGAACACAGTGCCCTGTTGAGTGACTGAAAGCTGCTTGCTGCATTTTTTTCATGTCCGTTCAAAACCGACTCTCCTCTGACCCTTCCCGATGCTCATTTCATTTGGAACGAAGAGATCAGGTCATTAAAAAATGTTTTCATGAGATGTATTGAGCCAAAGCCTTTTGATCTCGAGCTGAGGACTTGAGGACAACCATGCAAGCTAGAAATAGTACAAAATAGAAGTACAAAATGTAACATTGCTTTCTTTGTTGAGGATAAGTAATAAGACTGCGACTCAAAGTTGTTCAATTTGTAGATAACTTTATGCAGAATAACTGCACACCAAAGTTATTCTGCAATGCTCCTGCTGTGTGGGATTCGGAATAAGAAAAGTTCAATCAAATGATTGGCTTTGAAGTTATGTTCCTTTTGAAATTAAAAACATATGTATGAACATCAAACAGTGTGCAGTATACTTATCTATCTGGGCTTAATTATTTGGGCTTTACTACAAGCCTTTGACTTGTGAATGTTCTGAAAAGCAATCCTAAAGTTTAGGATCATAAAGATATATTCCATAGTAGCCTTTTTTATTAAAGTTTATAGTGAGGCAGGTGACTGTACCTAACCCCTCCCCTTGGTCGGCATATCTTCTCCTGTCAGTGGTAGCTTCGGAAGAAAAGTTTTTCCACCCCTCGTTTTTTCATTTAAACATCAAGCCAAATGGCACATTGAGAGTCGCCGCCAACCATAACAATTTACCGCCGAAATGATCTGTTAGTTGTTACACTTGTTTGTCTTTATTTCAACATTTATCTTCATTCATCACACATTCGATACATACATATTCTTATGAAAAGCTGTGGCCTCCTTTGCCGCTCCACGGCTATTCTTCCAGTTTTCTTTTGAAGGATGTAGCTTCTTAGGAGCCGGTCATGGTCTTCTAGATAAGGGGGTTAAGCTAAGTAGTTTTCCAATCATGTATGTTATGTGATATATGTGAGATCTGCAGGTTTCTGCAAACATTGTTATCCTGAGTGCTGCAGGAGGGGGTTGCTGAAGAATTGGTTGGACCTTTTTTCTTCTTTTTTTTGTTGTGAGCCTTGGGAATGTTTTATTCTGGAAGGCTTCCTAATGGGAGGAAAGCTTGATGTAGGAAGTCGTTCAAAAATATCCCCCACTGCTTAAAAGATGTAGATTTAGCAAAGGGGGCTGGGATTGTTTCCAACTCTGCAGTGAGAATGACTGAGCGGACCTTGATGCTCGCATCGTGCACGTGCACGCCTCAGTTCATCGGGTTAACGCGTTTGTGCCCGTCAGCGCTGCGAAAGGAAGCACTATTCTTTTTCTCCGGTTGGTTTTGCCTTTTGCCCTCAAAGCCGACTCTTCACATCACATGCACACATTCGTGCTACAACAGACGTATGCAAAACCAACAAAACACACTGTGATCGCTTTAAAAGCGTCTGTAAATGAGTGCAAGCAACTTTTACTTCACACGCACAAACACACACTCTTTTTACTTTTCAAAGAGTATATTCTCTCAGAGTAGATTTGCATACTTATTTTGTGTTGTGTTTGTTGTTTATGTCTCCAATTCTTCAATCAGACACTATTAAAGGAAAACCCTCATCCTGCTATTTCTTCAGCGGATGGTTGCAGGTTTTAGAATGGTGATGCTCTAAAAGGGAACAGCTTGAAAATAAGCACTGCAAATGTGTTAATAGTTATTCATGATTTTATATTGTGGAAGGTAGTTTGTGCTTACCTACATATGTCCTAGTTCTAAGAAAATCGTTTCATGGAGGCGATCTCATATGGAGCCAGATGAGGGTCTGTGAATGTCTGCTCCCTCTTAACTCCTCGTAAAAGAAAAGCATGACTCTGACAAAGAAGATGAAATGTTCCATGCTGCAGGATTTCATATCCCTTCAATTGCTGATTATTGTGTGTGTACATTTACACTTTAGAAGCTGCCCCGTTGAAACAAATGCAGCAACATGACATCCTACGGTCGATCTCTGATTAAAAGGCACTTTCAAGCCACCACACAAGTAAAGGCTCTTAGGCATGCATATTTGATAAGAAAACTATCCACTGTTATGTACCTGGCAACAGGTGCCTATTGCACAAGTTAAGTCAGGCAACAGAAGGTGGGTGTGAAACCTTAGAGCACGGGCTGTTGCTGTGGTGTCATTGACCATGTGTCCGTCTTTTTCTCTATCTCTGATTACAAGTAATGAAAGTGGACACCACCTGCAAGCAAGCTGCTTTAGAGATAATGTCTTCCCTGGATGCGGGGGGGAGAGCAATTCAAGAAAAACGCCTGTGCTCCTTCACGCAGTTTTCTTTCCCCTTTTCAAACCACATGGTACAAGTTAATTTACACAGACAGAGCATTTTTGTGAAAGCTGTGCGTGATTCACTCACAAAAAACATTCCTCAGGCTTCCCTGAAACTGTGTCCTTTTCTCCCTGTTTTTCTAATATCTGGTCTTTTTTTAAATAATGATCTTCTTTTCTCTTTTCCAACAATGTTCCTCAACCACTGTTCCACCCTTTTCTTTTCTTCCATGCTTCTGCTCTGCTTCTCTCCGGCTCCACTAACCCCCGACCCCTTCAGGCTGGCAGTACGAGGGTAAGAGGGCTACTATCCGTGGTCTGTTTTCATTCGTTCCATTACCAGCCCCATACTCTCCTTTGCCTTTTCCCCCTTTTTTTTTTTTTACCTCCGTCTACCACTCCTGAACTTTCCTCACATCAGCAGCAGAGCGCCTCTTCTTGTCTAGACTAGACACCTCGCTTCGTCCTGTCTGCTCCTCTCCACCTCTCCTGCTGGCCCATCTGGTGCTGTCTGTCAAGCTGCAATTACCCGTGTCCCATGGTCCCATAGCTTCTAGCTGCTGTGACCTCTGCCTGTGAGGCCGTCCTCGTCAGTGCGATGCTTATGATGTTGCCACACGCTTTGACCACCCTGTTTGTCCGGCGTCAGTATCGTGCGGTCCACTCTTGTTGATGCTGAAGTAGCCATGACAGGAGACACTGAGACAACACTTGAGGTTCATTTATTAAGACCGATGAAATATTTACAATGTCAGTGTTTACTTTGTCAGTGGGGTTTTTCAATATTGCTTTAATATGCTGTTGGGTAGAAAGGCCGGAAAAAAGGCCTACTAACCAAGTTGTGAATTATGTTTTGGGAGCTTTTTTTCTATAATTGCTGCTTTTATGTACTATATAGACTATACTACTATAATATATACTATAAAATTGATTGTTTTGCCAACAAACGGTAATCTAAATTTAACAAGTTTACAAGGCACATGTTTTTTTTATTTGGGTTTGTGTTTTTTCCATTCAGAAACAGAAATGAATGCCTTTCTTATGTCTTAGTTGTTGTATGACGTTATGTCAAAGGGCAATATTAAGCTGTCAAGCCTTAAATGTTTAGAGTCAGTAGGGATCAAATAGCATAAGGATAATCCCATAGACAGCAATCATTAACTCCAAGCTTTGTCTCAGACCTTTAAAACCTGCGCTCCCTACAATGCAGTCATTTTCATAAGCCGACATGCAGCACAATAAGCTGTTGAGATTGCATGGTAAAATAATTAAACCAAGCACAGAGCGGTTGAGCTTGTATGATGTTAATTAGCTTTTTTTCTTCATTCACGTGCAGAGTGTAAGCTGTCCCGACCGGGGCCCCCTGCAACCATAGTGACCATTAACGAGGAGAGCCCCAATGGTATGTATGAGACACTCTTTTACTTACGTTTGCTCCACTTCATTCTGTGTTGCTCGGATGCTCAAAATGTATTCACTCAAATGGCTTGGATTACTTGCAGGAATTGTTTCTGTTGCGCTGGTAATGCAATGCATATTAATGCCCCCCCCCCTGTCGGGGCTGCTCGCTGGTGTGCAGATATATACATGATCTCTCGGGGCAGGTGGGTTATGGGAGATGTTTTGTCAGACATATTGGAATGTCATTCGGTCGTATTTTAGATTAAATATGAATAGATTTGAGTTGTTCTTGGTTTGTATATGTGCTCCCAGTAGTGTGTGTCTGTGTCTGAATAATACAGATGGTTTTTGGCATACGGATGTGACATGGGGCTCGATTAATGAGTTGTGCGCTCCCCTGGCAGGTTGTCTTCTCTATGGTTTACAGCTACAGCCGTACGGCCGCAAGTCCTTTTTAAATTTAATCAGTAGCATTAATAGCAATTGTAGGTATAAACAATTACTTTTGGACTAGTAAGAATTCTAAACCAACAGATACATAATGTAATTTAATTAAACATATCCACAAATCATTTTTCAATAGAAGAAAAGGTAAATTCCCCACATCAGCTATAAGTCATGGCGATTTGAAATGTTCATTGTAGCTCTGTGATGCTAATAAAATCGGTAAAAAAGTTTGACCTTTGACTTCTTCTGTGAGAGGTGATAAAAATGCTCTAAAAGTCGTATTTTTCACCTTTTTACAAAATGATATTGATATGTTCAACATGGGAAAGTTAAATTGGAGATAACTAGAATTGGAAAAAAAATGGTTTGCAGGTATATTACAATGAACATTTTAATTTATGTAGTTAAATGTGATTTCTACTTGTGTAAATGATAATTCTAGTTGTGTAAATGATAAATCGGCCGCGCAGATTTAGTGTAAATGGACTTTCCGTAGACATGAAGCGCTTTACTTGTTCCCTCCTTTGGCTTCCTCTGCCGTTTCCATCATCTGCACCCTTTTCCCAGCTCTCTTGCCATCTGCATTCTTTGCTGAAAAGCTTGTGTGTGTGTGTGTGTGTGTGTGTGTGTGTCACTATGTGAGCGTAAGGGGGCTGCCTGCTGCTCGGGCAGGAGCTGTATGTTCATTGTGGGAATGAAAAATGCATCCCCTTAAATGGAGCAGGTGTGTGTTTGTCTCACTCAGTTCTCCCTGCAGATATTAGTATTGCAGGTTAAGCGAGTTTAATGAGCAGCTCTGACTGAAGGTAGAATCCAGAGCTTGTTTATTAATACAGAATACTTTTTCACAGGTAATCCACTTGCCTGCAATATAAACTTTGGTCACGGCTCTGTGCGAGGGCTGTGGGGAGAAAGAGTCTGTGTGCACATGATGCACCTCGTGCATATTTGTATCCCGAGAAAATGATGTTCGGGTGGCTCTGTTTCAGATGAGGCTGCCACTCTTCAATTTCAATTCAGACTGTCAAACCGTCTCACCTACTCCTTCCTCTCTCTGTGTGTGTACAGCGATGATTTGGGGCTTTGATCGATTGCCGGGGGAATGTGTGAGATGGAGGTAGCCAAGCCTGCATCCGAAAAGCCTCCCCCCCTGCCCCACATGCGCCGACGCGCTGTGTGTGTGTGTGTGTGTGTGTGAGGGATTTGCGATAATCCTCCTCATAAAGCGCTCATTTACCTGGGATACGGGTCTCCTCTGGCTCCGTCGTCCTCTTATTTATCTCCCCAGGATGAAGCGGCCCAGGGCCTCATCCTCCACCCTTGGGAAGAGTGAAAAACAGGCAACCAGCCCCGTATTGACCAAAGCAATTATCCTTCTAAATGTGTTTCATCTCTTCTTCTTTTTTCTGACACACAGAAACCACACAAATGACACGTAACAATTTTCTCTCCATTTGCCTTTTAATGTTGGTTCATGCCACGGAATTGGAAAGCAAACAGCATAATCACTTGTCTGTCCGGCCTGGGTAAGAAAAGTTAGACAAACAAATCCATTTAAACCATCCCCGCTCCCAGTGGAGGAAGTGTGTTGCTTTGTTGCTTTGTTAAGACTCACAACTGTCTAAGGCTCTGCTTTTTATCATCGGTTGCTTCATCGAGGGTGGATTCTTACGTGACTTTTTTGTGGCCCGGGGGTTCATTTTGAGGTTGTGTGTTTTATTCTTGGATGTTTTCCCTTTAGAGAAACAGATAGTCACGTAGGGATGGCAAACCAGTTGCTCAAATGAAGCGTTGCATGTTTAATTATCCGAGCCGCTGCCAGACACAACACATCCAGTTTGACTCGCCTGAAGCGGAGATCTTTATTGGCGAAGACAAAGCTTCTATTCCAATAGGCTCTTTTGTTTTTTCAGTCTATGAGCTAAATGCAGAAGCAGTAAATCAGATTCCTATCTCCTGGAGAGGGGCGGCAGGATATGAAGAGAGGAAAGAGAGCAGGGTTTTTTCTCATTGACATGAAGCTTCCTACGACAGCAATGGGAAATCAGTGTGTCCATAAATGAGCGCGCCGTCTCCCAGCTTTTATCTTGTCTCCACAAATTCGTGATTTGTATCAACTGTTGCCTGAAGCGTGGAGGCATTCTCTTGACCCTCTGAGCAACAGCTTAAAGTCAGAACAAGTGTTGCTGAAGGGCTTTGTTAAAAAAAGGCTGGTTTAACATTCTTGGTACGCGGCGTGTCACCATGTGGGTATCACCATGTGGCGTGTCACCCTGTGGGTATCACCCTGTGGGTATCACCATGTGGCGTGACACCACATATCAAGAACAGACACACCTTTATGCATCTTGAGAGGCTGATAAAGCAAGTATTTGTTTCATGTCAGTCACTACCATGAATGCTGTACCGTAACTAACTCTTAGCTTGGAGCAATATTTATAATTATATATTTTTGTCCATTTGGAATCAAATTGATTTATTAAACATATGTAAGGCCTGATGCTTTCCTACTAATGAAGTGGTGGTGCATGGCAAGTCTAGCTTGCCAGTGGTGCAGCGTCAACCCAAAGCTGCTATAATGTGGCTACACTAGACTTAGACTAATCGTTTTGTCAAGCAAGCGATTTGAGTCATTTATTATAAGCCTCTCATAATGGCTACAGTCATCACCTGTCTTTAAGCAGTGCAACCGAGAAAGTGTGGAAAGTATTGAATAGTTATTTAAGTCCAGCTAAGTTATGTCCTGCCGAAACTTTTTGTTTAGAAAAGATAGTGATGAAACCTGAGATACGGCACTTCTTGCATCACCTTCACAAAGTCTTGCATCACCTTCTGTCACTTTATGGCCTTTTGTTGTTGGAAGTTCTTAGGCCAGTCACTCGTGCAATAAAGTGCACTCTTTTTGGAAGTAAACTGTAAACACCTTCTCATCTCAGCCTCTTGACATTAATCCCTGAACATCTACCAAAGTCAACTGGACAAAGCTATTCTAAGGAAATTAAGATAAAACCGTACCAGAGTCTGTATGAAGACAGAGACAAACTTAAATCCTCTGCTTTAGCTGTTTTCTCTGGTCCATTGTCTTCTCACTTTCAGCTTCTTGTGTCGTTTAAGATTCCCTGCTTCTGTTTTTAGACCCAAGACAACTGGTCACAGAAGAGCCGTGCCACAACATTAAAAACCCAATGGAGCGAAAGTCATGGCAAACAGAGAAAAAGGAGAGTGCATATGCTAAATACCATGCAGCCCGTTTAAAGGTCTCTCATGGGCGACCTTCTTGAGCTAAAATACCAGGTCCTGCTGGTTTGTCTCCAGGATTGAATGGCTTGCAGTTGTGTGCTCGCTGGTTTAAACAATTAATGGGTCAGGCTCTGTGAGTGTTTTCCTCAGACACCATGGACTCATTAGCTTCTCTCTTAAAGGTTAATTCCACCCCTCACTCAATAGCTGAGTCTCATTTCAGCTGCTGCATCCTTTGAAGGACCCAGCCTCCGTGGTCAATGTGGGTTGGGTCCCTGCAAAACGAGATGTTCTGGCCTAGTGGAGGGGTGGGGGGGGGGGGGTTTCCTGTTTGCGTCATCAGCTTTTCCTCCCGTTTCCAAGCAACCTGCTGCAGTAACAGTAAAAGCCTTACAACGGGGCAAAAGGTATAAAATGCAGCCAGAGATGGTGATATTATTTTGATTTAATTTAATTTAGGAAGACATGCTTCACCTCTGGAGCATGGCATTTTTTTAGAAAGAAAGAATAACCTTTTCCAGTTTAAATTAAATTCAAATTGGTCAAGTCACGTACTTTTTGCTAAAAGAAATTCTGCAATCCAAAGGAAAAAAGGAAAACATATACTGCTGTATATAATGTCTACACAACTGACACAAGATATTACTCAACCTAAAACCTAATGATTGAAAGTTAATACAACTACGGTCGGTGATGACTGGGTTACCCGAATAAAGAGTGACAATTAAAAGCAGTTTGCTCCCATGCCTTATGTGTATTTATAAATCATTTGTTACCAATTCATCCATCCGAAGATATTCAAGTGAATTCCGGCCTTTCTTGCCTTCACTCTACATCGTCTAACTCACGTTTGGGTTATTACAAGCAAATAAAACGTCCGCCGCCATTTTTTGTTTTGTTTTTTAAGTCAATACCA
This sequence comes from Pungitius pungitius, assembly GCF_949316345.1. Lineage (NCBI taxonomy): Eukaryota > Metazoa > Chordata > Actinopteri > Perciformes > Gasterosteidae > Pungitius > Pungitius pungitius. The sequence continues at coordinate 7,025,889 of NC_084912.1, read as the reverse complement.
AATTCTTATTGTCAATGAACCACGTTGACCGATAGTGATTGTTTATTGGCCAGGTAGAAGCACAAATACCAATTATTTGAATAGGACTTATTCCCTCTGTTTGCATATACACATAGAATTGGAGGTCCAACAAGGACAACAACGCTGAATAAGTAACCAAACAATGACCTGAAAAAAACAACATCCCTTAAAATGGGAAAAAAGGGGAGCCTTCAAAAATATCTCAAATCTGTATTACTTCTTTCAGAGAGTGGATATTAAATTAGAATCTAAAAGCAGCATGTCGTTGGGGATGCGGCACATTACAAAAGACAGCGAGGGAAGCAAACTCTAAGTATTTTTTACATGCAAAACCAAAATTCAAATTAAACAAAGTATTCACATCTTAACAGGAGAGGAAACATGAGGGCAAATCGGACTGCAGTTTCCCAGGTTACCAATTTTAATTTGATCGGGCTGTAAATCGTTTTTTTGTGTTCTCACCCACGGTTTACGCATTTGAAAATTGCGTTTTTCTTCTTCTTGTTTCGGTTCATGCCGAGGTACAGTGTGTGTCTGTGTGACTATGTGTGTCTAAAATGATCTTAATTCTATGACCAAGACCCGCTGTGATGATTGCTAAGTCATCGATATGTAATTAGAGCTTAGCTGAAAGGTGGGATTAGTGCACAACACCTGCTCCATGTGGATTAGAGCGCAGAGCGGGGGTAGTACACTCAGTGATGTTGAAAAATGCACTTCATATAGTGAGTGCACTGTGCATATATAAGTACGTCATTATTGTTGTATGCTTTAGGCACTTTACAAGCTATTGTTTTGAATAAGTAAGTTATGGTAAATTGGGTCTGGTTTGCAGATACCTCAGATTTAAAGTGGGTCCCAACAGCCTTTACTTTCTCGTCTAGTTGCCCCTAATTAGACAACTAGTGTGAGGATGCTATTGTTTTTCTTTAGAAGTGTAAAACGTATTTAAATGTTTTTTGCTGAAATAAAGAGAGCAATTATAGAGTATTGTGGGGATCAACGGCCAGCATAATTGCCTCTGTTCTTGTTGTAAATCACCTTGTGCTTACCCTCATTACGATACAAAACAGGCCTTTCATGTTTTGCTGCTCTATATTATTTGCATGAACATAGTTGGATTCACTGGTTTGAATATCAATGTGAAATGCTCCGTCTCTAAAATGCAAATAACATCGGATTCAAAATGCTCACGTCATGCAGAGAAATTAGAGAAAAAAATGTTAAGTAGACAGTCCAAAACCACCAAACCAAAACCATCTCGGCTATTTTCTTTTTTTTAAAGCTGATAGAATGAAATGCTTTTTTTTTTAATGAGTCCGGGTGTAAGCACACTACCCTAACTGCATTATTTCTCTGGTTTTCCTCGGAATATGGAAAGATTGTCATCATAGAATAAAAGTGTCATCATTAATTTTCTTTTTGTTTTCACATGCCGCTAAAGGAATCTTCTGTTGGCCTCTAAATGAGCGAAGCACATTTTTAGTCTCGTAGCGTCTCTGGCTGCGCGTCCACTTGGTCTCTACTCTGCATGAGCAACACTACAATATAAACAGCTGCACAAATATGCTAGACAGAGAATTTTTTTTTTACCAATAATAAAAAGGTGAGGTTTTATGACAGAAAATCAGCCTTTTATATTGTAACTCAAATGAGGTGATGAGTTTTTTCTCCCCTAAAGCTATAGAGCTAACACCGTATTAATGGCGTCATCAGTAGACTTCCTTGAGCTGCTCCACTGAAGCAATAATACTGAGTTTGTGGACTCCATGAAGATACTTGGTGCAATTTAAAAAAAAAAGCTGGCCTTTTTGGGCTCATTACTGTCATAGCAATGAAACTAAGGTTAACCAAAACCTCCATGAGTCTTCAAGAGATGCACACAGCCCACCGGCAGCAAGACCAAAGACGTTCTTGTTCTGGTAAAGTCCCTTGTTATTAGATGTTGATTTTAAGGTGCATTCTACTGTACATTATACCTCAACTTGTAGGACATATTTCCGTTTTTATTGCATCCCTGGTATTTAAGGTAGGTATTTATTGGTATTCCATTGCAGGATCTAGACATGCACTATGGATAGGTTTGAGTGTGTGTTAAAAAATAAATTTGTTCTTAAATCTTTAAAACAGAAAGAATTGGCACTATTTACATCACTAAAAAATGAAAACATCAGAAAACTGTGTTTTGGGATTTATTTGTGTGGTCAGCTGGTAATTTGCAGTCCTCTGTTAATAAGATATGGAGCGTAATTAATTACCCAGCATATTGTAATGAGATCGCAGATTAGTTTAATCCTCACTTTAGGCTGCACAGACATTTAAATTATTGGTCATTAATATTTCATGTTTGGATTTCAATTTCAAGCAGCAAATTAAATCCGTTCTGTTCAACGAAAGCAAATATTGCTGTGGAGATTGAACAATGGATCTCTTCTTTGTAAAATGTTGATGGCAAATAGATGTGATATTTTGGTTCTCTGTGGGACAAAGTGCTTTACAGTTTGCTTCTGACACTCGGAGCAATTTGATTCTTCTTTTGTTAGTCGATTAACCTACTAACCTGATTTTAACCAACAAGCTGCTCTTCTTCTTGAGCTGGAGCTGCCTTCATTTGTCAATTTTTCCTCCAGATCTGCCCGGCCTCCTCGACCTTTGACTTAATGAGGAAGGGATCAAGGAGTTTGCTCACTGCTGTTGACATGCTGTTTGCTATTTAGGTCAACCACTTTCTAAACTTTCTTTAAAACCCTTTGGAAACGAGAGGACCCCATATGGAGCCCAAACAAGCAGGAACCAGTAGCATAATATTGATATATTTATTCAACAATAACATATAAACTGATTGTTAGCCATTATAGCACTTGGGTTCCCCTTTACCCCCTCAAGCATAAAGTGTACAAATAGACAAAGTAGTTCCAGAGTTATTACACTTTTTATTATGGGTGTGCCATTTTCGGAGCAGAGGCCAAAAAAGAGGCTAAGGGGTAGGAGTCCAAAGGGTAATAACTATTGAATGGAAGCCATGGCATTTTGTAGAAGCGCTTATAGTCCCAAGTCCCCTGCCTTTTCATCTGGCGGCACCAGCAGGTTAAAAATCTCTTCAAGACAGATTTGGAACTGGTCTATATGACCCTCGGCCTTTTTCTGCGATTTGTTTTGCACACAAACCTCTGACTGCATCGCAACTGCTCAGCACCTACGGCTGTGCCGTGGCCCGCGATCCCGGACCGCGTCCCTACATACGCGTCAGCTGCGTTCTGTGAAACCGCTCGAGAAAATAAAATAAAATAAGAAAATACGCACCTGCAGTTACAGACACACCCGGCGGAGATCTGCACTCTACTGAGCGGGTGTTTCTGAGGCATCGAGGCGCTCGCTACTATCTACAACACAGCTACAGCACACGCTAGGATTAGCCGGCCTTGCGTCGGCCTTTCTTGATCACTCAGCTGTTAGTTTGGCATACGACGTATCCACAGCTCGCTTAGTACGTTACAAACTAGGGGGGCGGGGGGGGGGGGGTGGAATGACATATGAGACAAAGACAACAGAGGAACTCAGAGGCAGGCTGGCGAATGTGACGCCTTCTGTTCCCTTGACATGCACACAGAAGCCGGTTTGCTCAGAGGAATCGGGTTAAAGCAGCAAATTGTAGTTCTCATGCACTACAGTGACGTGGTTAGTATTGAACCCACGTTTGGTCAGTAATGACATTTCTCACCTGCGGTGCTTTTCCGTCTATGAAATGACGGCTGTGATACTTAAAGGCCAATTGTGATACTGTATGTGGCATTTCGGTATTTGGTATGTTATATATTATATTTTATAACACAGGGTAGATGAAGTCCAGCGCTCTGATTGGTTGAGAGTGAGTCACGAGGGGTACATTATTGAGCGATACTGTACAGTTGCTGTTCACGTTGACCCGAGCGTTCTTTATCACTGTGCACTCAAAGTAACACGTTTTAGCTTTTAGCTCGGTGGCGATTGCTGAAAACCGCCAAATCCCACAAATGAGCGAGCTTTCACAACCGGACAATTAAGGTGGACGTCATGAGCGATGTGAATGAATGAGATGGTGCAGGACCCAATGCTGTTTACTTGCACGTACGGGGACTATATTTCCTCTACACTGATAAAATGCGATACAAAAGGTTTGATGGCTACAACTATTTTGTGCTGAAAGGCAGCTATTTACTTACCACTTATAATTTCACTGGTAACTGTGTTATAAAAGCAATAAGGTACTTGAGGCAGTGCTTTAATGTAACTGCTCGTGGGTTGCCGGCCCCCCGCTGCGCGTCAGGTCTAACTACACCCTTGTATTATTACATTAATGGACGATAAAGTACAGCCTCTCGTACCTTATTGTTTTAATAAAGTATATTTTTTTAGGTAGAAGAATTGGCACATATTTTAAGAAGAAATGTTTGAAATGCAAATGGAACATTTAGATGGACGTCATATACGACCTTGCTTGTCAAAGTCTTCCCTGTGCCCACAGTTTGGAGTGATATATTATTCCAATGTAGAGTTGCATAGAGAACGGCTTAAATTGGATGAGTCATTTCCAATACCAACAACTTTCAGGCTAACGTTCTAGGAATGCACAAAGTCAGTCTCCCATTTATTATCAATGGAGCAGCTCCAGGCCGTACATTTGAGACGACATCACAGATGAAAAAACTTGGATCTTGAAATTTTGGCTTTGTACAGCTCACATTTCTGTGAGCTTCGGGTACTAACTGAGACTATTAGAGACATTTCAGTGCATGCTTTGGTGGTTTATTCAATGCCCCAATTTCTGGATTTTCACACACCTCTACCGGTGAAAACTCATGCCTTGTCCTATTTGGTATTATGACTACTGTGGTGCACATATTAACCTTAATTCAAAACCAAATACTATCAACAGTATCCTGATGGCCTTTACTCTTGGTGTAAAACAGTGCAAGGGAACAGCTATAACTATTCATGTGAGTGTGCTAATCCTAAACAATCTCAACATTATTTAAAGGAGCTGAGCTACCTTTCCTCTATTAAAGACAGACCCTTCCACTGCCTTAAACCTGTTCATGCAATGTAAGATCACCAAAGCAGTTCAGCAAAGCTTTCTAGTATTAAAGCACTGATACAATTCTATTCATAGATACAAACAGTCTATTTTCTTTTCCTCAGGGCTTGCCCTGCACACCCTTTCTTACTCAAGCTAATCAATTATTTTTCTACAGGTTTGAACCTGTTTTAAGGGCTTTGGGGGAGTTTAGATGTCGGTTCTACAATGCCTGGCATACTCCCTGTTTGTCACCCTGGTTACCGCCACATGTATGATTAACACTTAACAGAATAACAGAATAGTATTCAAAAACAAGTTGTGATGTCCTATGCATGTAATATACATTTTACAAAAGACTTTGAGTGTAATGAACATGCATCCTCCGTCCACGCGCTCAGCTGAGAGCGTTGTCCTCTGTTGTTTGAGAGATAATAACAAAATAATAGATGACAAAATAAGGCAAGAATTTCATTAATTGCACCGACAAGAAACAACCTTATTAGATAGGCTTCAAGGAATAAAAGTAACAATGGTGCAGTAAGCAATAAAAATGACAGTGAAAACAATGCATTTTTATTGCTGTATTCCTAAAACGCAGTAGAAGCCTAATTCTCCTCCTTAATATAATGTAGGCAAAATACGTTATGCGTCTTGTGTTGTTCTTCAACAGCCTTACTATCTATTTTAATAATGTCTATTTATAAACAGTACTGATGGCCTAATTCAATTTTCAGCAACATCATTAAGACCATTGTCCAATGTTCCTTTCTGCAGGCAATCTCCTGCAACAAAGCAACTAAGAATGAGTGGTTGGATTAGCAATGAAACAAGTATACTGTAGATCATTTAACATAGTGGCCTCTGTGATGGTTTGACTAATGTATGATGTTCAGTGTATTTCATTCCATGAACTCATATGACTGGCTGCCTGGATCATCCTTACCACACTGTTAAGTAACCACCTGCCTAGTAAACATAATTATTTCATTTAATCATGATTATTATAATAATTCTAATAATGTTATGGAAGTTGCACTGTCAAATCTAATTTGCTGGACCAGTTAGCTTCTTTGGCTTCCACTCAAAAGGAATATTATCATTACTCACGAGTTATGAAATGTGGCTTATGTGGGTCAAATTGAATCAAACAATAATTTGTCACATTTGTTCTTGCAGTAGAATATTTTGGCTGCAGCGGGGCATCTGTTACCAAAAAGCAACACATATGTTTTGATTTTAATGAAAGTTAAGGGCTGGTGATAAAAACGTATTTACAAAAGAAGACGAGAGGGAGCTGACTTCCTGTCACCTGCATTTAGTGGAACTAAATATACTTTTTTCACTTAAATCTGTCAACCTTAAAAACAACTAAGACGTATCCCCACGGAGAGCTAGAGACACCAATTTGTGTGGAAACCATTTGTACGCGCCGCTATTGGCCAGCAGCCACCTTTTTGTTTATCATTTGCCAATCCACCTGGATGCTGCAAAGCCTTGAACAAGATTGTGGAACATTATGAAAAGATGTGCTGTCTGCAGACCGTAAAGTTCCTGGTGCTCGATGCAGATGAAAAGAGCGCGTGCGTTTACGTGCGCGTTCATTCAGTTTGTTTTCGGATTGGAAAAAGTCTTCCTGCTTGATTCCTTTTTAAAGCTTTTTTTTCCAGCTTGTGTGCATTATGTATCAGACAATTGCAGCCTCTACAAAACGTTACAGCTAGAAAACTTGCACAAACACATTGGCCTTTTTGCCCTTGCTGCTGATTTAAGATTGAACTGATTGTCAAGTTATTCTCCAAGCATATAATACCCAAGGGTGTACCTGCAGGATATCTTATATCTTCCATACCATTAATGAATAAATTGAGCTCTATGTACTCACTTGATGGACTTGACCTGTGCTTCAATCGAGTGATTATAATTATATCTGAAAAGATAAAAAATAATGAATCTTCAGAATTCCCTGGCGTAAGAGATTGCTCCAACACCATTTGGGAAACATGTTTACTGAATAAAACAGCTGCATCTTTTTTTTTCTTCCTCCTTTTGTCTTATCTTGACTCTAGTTTATTTTAGCAAACAGGCATACACAGACAGATGTTTTTGTACGTCAAATGATATCAAACCTAATTAAGAATTTGGAGTGCTTAGGCGTCACTGGTATTACATCCCCCCCCTCCCTCCACTCGCAGATTGCTGAAGTGGACTTATTTTGATCCTGGCAGTGCATGCTGCACATTGGGCTCCTTGACAGCTGCGCTGTTTTTTTTACGTTAGGCGCATGAGTTTGTGCTTGAGTAAGAAAGTTAAACACAACATTGTAAGTGTGATTTCACACTTTCCGTCATGGCTTAGTAGTTGCCGGTTGACCACCCCGCACATTGTGAGGGCACGTTCAGTTTTGAGAGGTCTCAGGTTTAGAAGTTGATTCATCCTCCTCTTCCTGCGCTTAGTCACGTCAGAAAGCATTGCTCAGACAGCAATTATGCGCCGCCGAGGCCCCGCAGTCACGGCTGCACAACTCTGATGGAAAGGGGTATGGGCTGCAGGATATTTTTTCATATTGATTCAGTAATGCAGCCTAGATGATGTACTTCTTGACCTGTGAGGTGGAAATATGTACACATCTAAAAAGCACTGAGGTGGTAGATGGAAGGGATTAAAAAAAAATGAAAGAAAAATGGAATCTGCATTACATTCCTCAAACCTTGATAACCTTCATTGCTGCATTTATTTTCCATTTACAGATCTCATTAACTTTTATTCTATGATTTTAATGTGAATGAATTAAAAAGTTTTTACCGGCATAGATGCAAAGCAAAATGTGTTCGCTGCTGCCCTCACTTTAAAGTTTGATGCCATTAAACATGTATTTGTGTCAGTAGGAATGTTTTTTCACTGATTGTTCATCATCAGGTACCTGGACCATACACTCCTATTTAACTCTTTCCAGAGTCTAGGTATTAAAGGCTGATCTTATTTGAACATCCAAACCTTCACAGCCTGTCAGTCAGCAACTTGTCATGAATGGATTACCTATTGACCCGCTGCGTTCTTTAAAAGTAATCCGTAAGATGTTAAAATCACGTATGAAATAAAGTAGCCAGTGATGATAGGATAGAGAATTAATCTCTGGTTTTATGGCCAGAAAAAAACTCAATACCATATCCAGAATAAGGGTAATTAGAACAATCCAAATGGAGTATTACAAAGAAATTGCTGTGAATTATCAGTGTGAATCAAGTGTTAAAGAGGTGGTTTAAAAACATGCGTCATGGAGATATTCTGAAGATACCTACACAGATGTTAGACCTATACATTTTGCCCATTTTGCTAAACCACTGAACAAAAAAAATGAAATTATTGAAGCTATATATCTACAATTCTCATGCATGACAGGTACGACATGCATGAAAGAATATGACCAGAATCAAATTGGGATGTTTTATATGCTTTATGGGCCGTAAGCACCAGGTTATTTCTTTTGGTTTGATTCCCCGTGGCACCCTTAAACTTTTATGACTCAAGATCTTGGATTTTACTCAAAGCATATTTCAAACGGGGCCCCATGCTAAAACCATTACAGCTTATTGCAAATAATATATTATTTCATACTTGACCTGGAGCCGTATCAGAAACAGGCTTCCACACTTATCTGGTGCCATCATCTGCTAATGCCAACTTTATTGATATTTGGGATAAAAAGAAGTAAGCCCTCTGTGGGGGTTCGTCCACTGTGAAGGGCACATCAGAGCCTCCTCTGACCGGAGATGAGCCTCACTCACAGGCTGCTAAAGAGAGAGAGATTTGATTTATTTAAAGATGAAGTGCATATTCAGGGGAACTCAGGGTAGCACTTGTTTGTAAAGGTCGGACAGACCCCGGCATCCTATTGACTGATGAGGACAACGACTTTGCTGCGTGAGATTGATGGAGGAAATGCCAACAACAGCGGGCTGTAAATGCAAAAAAGCTGACGTTCAATTATCTCAAGAAAGAAAGAAGCCCCCCCCCCACCCCCCCACCCCCTTGCCCTTCCTTGTAATATTATTAGCGGTGTAATTTACAACCCAAATTTTTCAAAATGTAGCTAGCAGCTCATGTTACTGATGCAGACATATTTTTGAAAAGCTTTCTTTTAGATTATTGAGGAATCAACAGGCGGGTGGGGAATGTGGTGGGGGGGGGGGGGCGTATTTGGACTTTTAAATTAAATTCTTAGTAAATCCATTTTTCAGACAGGGTTTTGAGTAAGACAGATAATTATCTGTCTTTGTGATTGCAACACACAAATGCATCAAGCCCTGCATGCTGCAAACAGGGAGCTCGGTCATTAATAGTCGCATAAAAAAAGCAGGAGTGGCTTTTATAATTACAAGGCAAAAGCTTCAATCCATCTGTGCTCCTTCCAGAGAGCCCGAGTGACTCTGCAAAATGGATGAACGCGCGTCATGAGAGGATGAATTTCAAGATGTTATGCAGTCATTAAAAAAACCCACATTAAAACCCCATCGCCCCTGTTAGGTTGCGCTTCAGGTACTTACATTATTTCAACATCAAAGTAATTTAGAAAAGGAGAAAATTTAAGAAGAACTTGGTTTAACACGTGTTTTTAACTGAATGCTTGAAAGTGGTGGTTTTGTAAACATGGTTTGAGTTCTTTAGCCTAATACCCACATTCCTTTATTACTTTACATTTTTTTGTTTTCGATCTTGATAGATTTTTATTATGCAGGCAACTAACCAATTTCTTTTGATGAAAATGTGGGAAAAGGACTTTTCCTCTTTTCAATTTCTTTACTTAAGGACGGATTTGAATTTCATTTTTTAATCTGAATTGAAATACCTCATCACTGCTCCCGGTGGCTTTTTCATTTTTAAAAAGGACCCCTAGTCATTTCATAAATCAACCAATTTGGCCACTAATGAATAAAACAAGTCGTAGATTGAACAGGCTTTGAGGGACTGATCCCAGAGGGATGCTGTGGCAAAGTCTAATGATTCAGAGCTGTCGAATATAAACCAAGTGTTTGTTCCCTCAAAGGTGATAATTATCAGCCTATATTACATGTGGAATACTCTAAAGATATCCAAGTCATTATTTCTCTTCTCCTTTAGGGCTGTTAAGTGATCAACCCACAAGTACCTTTTTTTGTTGCAGAATTGCTTTGCACACAGCTTTAGACATTATCCAACCTCCATTCAAATGAGCTCCATGGGAGCATTATTCTAAAGTGCTTTTCTTGTTTTGTATTCATTATTTAAATTCTAGTTGATTGTTAGTAAGTAACATGACCTTCATTGTTCAGTGCATTTTTATTGTATTTCTTTTTTTCATAGGGCCATGCATTAACTTTTTAAGCCCTAACATCTCTTTTTCACAGGTACTGTTTTGGTGGAAAACATGCAGATCAATGGTCGGGCCCAAGACCCAGGCAGAACCATCTCGCTGACGCTGCTGGAGAACTATGACTACTGGGTGATCCTGGAACCGGCACGGCAGAGGCTCTACCTCAACAGCACCGGGCGCATCCTGGACAGAGACGTGCGTAAGGCGACTGAGGAGGGTTATGTGTATGCAATCACCCGTGTGTCTTTGTGTTTTTAAATAAATGTATTTTCCACCGTTTATGAATAGATGTGAGCTCCATTAGAGAACGGTATTTCACACAAGCTGTTAGTCTCCTGTGGTCACTGGTCTCATGTTAAAGATCAAGTGTTGTATGCACACAGTATCCCTTTAATGGTAATCATAGGTTCCGTTGAAACGTAGTAATTAGTCAACATTATTATAATTTCAGATTCTTGTGGGAGGCCATCCACATGATGAAGAAGTAATAAAGCATATCGAGAGGTTTTAATTGGCTGTTTAAGGCGGTATTTAAAAAGCTTTAAAAAAAAACTTTGAAAGAGGTTCTTAGGAGCAGAAATTGACAGCATTGTGTTGATGAGACACAAATGATTCAGCGTGTCGATGCATTATTATACGTACTTTAGTGTTATTATTTGTTTTTAGGAATCCATACAGACTTTACTCATTTACATAAGTGGTTCCAGCGGTTACAATATTTTAGAGCCACCCCCAAATATCTCAAATAGGATTTGTGGTATTTAGATGTTGACTAGTAACTTAAGTTAATGACCCACATGCATAAATGGCCAAGAAGGATCAGTACCAGATATGGTGTTAATATGCCATAAAGTCCCACATTCTATGAGTGCTCCAGCTAGTACATCCACGATTTCCACATTTTGTTGTGTTGCTCCTTTTTGTTGTTTTTTTCCATTTCCCATGCTTACAAACAGTAAATGTGAGAAAGATGACAAATCAAACACGTGCCTTGGACATTAGTAATTAATAAAAAAAGTTTAGCTACAAAGAGAAAATAATGCATTCTTAATGCAGCACAAAGTTCAGCCTTGATTATTAACCACTAGTGCTAAATATAGTAAGTGAATGAATAAATGCAGACACAGTGTCTCTTTGTAAAATGTTCAGGTCACTTCTCCAGGGAACCCAAACAAACCTGCAGTGAATACAGATCAGTTTAAATGGAAGTGAGGATTTCTGGGGTGTAAAGTGCTGCGACTGCTGTGGGAAAAGTTTTTCTCTCTTTTCTTTTGTGTAAGTGCGTGCTTATGTTGTATAGACTATAGGGGTGAAGCTATACTTGAAGCTGCTAATGGGAATATCATATACATATGGCCAATCGGCAGAATAAATGACACCAGGGAGGGAGCAAATCAAACCGTTGGCAGTGAGAGGAAGAGAGGAGGAGGGAGAGGTTGACCAAGTTGTGTTACACCATCACGGTTTCTAGATTTTGATAATGTCTAACAAGCAGTGGTGGCAGGGAGACAAGCTGTTGCTGCCCAGCATACATTTTAAACAGAACCGTGGCAGAAGGCCGGCAGCTCAGTTTGATCAGTCATTTGAATAATTTATTACATTCATTATTTAAAATGCAAAATCCGGCTGCACTGTCAAGCTTGAAATGATAATCAAACAATAAACAATAGCTGTGATTCGTTTACAATCCTATGATCCAATAATACTCACACACCAATTAATCCTGCTACAAGTAGATTGAATCAGGGTGAATTCAATGTCCGAATATAGCTGATGTGACCAGTGAAGGTCAGTGCCGCGCCTTTCATCTCATCTGATTAACTCTGACGACTCTGGACTAAATTACTCGTCTTTCTTTTTCTCTTGTTTCAGCCGCCCAACTCCATCAGCACCATAGTGGTTCAGGTCCAGTGCACCAATGAGCTGGTTGGTACTGTCATTTTCCACGAGGTACGGATCGTTGTGAGAGACGTGAATGACAACACGCCTCACTTTCAGCAGCCACGCTACTACGTGGCCGTCAACGAGGTAAGGGGCCGCAACTCCCCGTCTTGTGTCTCTCTGTGAATCAAGACAGAAAAATGTGGATTGCACCAGTTTTGCTTTTCACCGAAAAATGAGCCAATTCTGCCCATTTATGTCAGCATCCCCGAGTCATACACACTAATAAGAGCAAAGTGCCATGCTCTGCTTTTTCCCCACATAACCTATTTCTTTTTGGGATCATCAAAGTCTGAATTATTATTAAAATCACGCATGGTTTTTCGACTCTCAACATGGTGCTGAAGAGTCAAATTAAGTTGTTGACTCAATGTTATTCAGGATCGTGACAATCTGAGTGCCTGCATTTTTAGTTGTTGGTTAGGTTTTTGGTTGACTATACATAACAATGTTTCATTATTGATACTTGAAATAATATCACAATTCTGTGATACTTCCTTGCAGGATTTAACATTTAACATTTGTTCTTTTTTCTCAAGTACGAACATTTGGTCTCCGCAGTACGCATTTGTGCAAACCGACAGGTCAGGGCGGCGTTCAAAGGATTTACACGCAGGCCGCTTGCAGTCTATCAAAGTACTCTGAATCAACAGTTTATGTGTTTTGCAACTAGGAGACAATTCCCTGCTGGGCTCTCGACAGCCGCGACTGTTGCCTCCGTTGTTTGTTTGTTGTTTGCACTTTTTGCACATTGCGCCCCTTGCTGTCACAGTGTGTTATCTTAGCCATATGCAGCCTCCCCAGCAGTGCAGTGAGTCATCCTACATGGCTGTCGACTTCTCCCCTGAACACGCGCTCGCTGCCTAGTCCTGTCCACCGCGGCTCAGGGCTCTTGGGAAAAGTAGCAGTTCTCATGCTCTCTTTCCGTTACTCTGTCATCGTGTAAGTCGTCGGACCGCTGCTGACGGCAACGTTTGCTTTTTTTTTTTCTCCTTTTTTTTCTCCTTTTTTTTCTTTTTGTGCGCTAATGGACTTGAGTGGCAACAGTAATAGCTATATGCACGACAGGCCCTCTGCTGTAAGTAGATGTTGTTCTCCCAGGGGTCTGCTGACGTTTCTTTCTCCCCTCTCTCTCTCTCTCTCTCTCTCTCTCTCTCTCGTGTTTTTCCTGTAGCTCACGCCGGTCGGAACGACAATATTCACCGGCTTCTCAGGAGACAATGGAGCCACGGACATTGACGATGGGCCCAATGGACATATAGAATACAGCATCCTTTACAACGGCAACGACCCGGTATATGGACTAGTCACAGCATGATATAACACTGTTCTGCAAGAGTCGTGACTTATTGCTCTCATCCACCTCTCTTCCTGTCTTGTCAAACGGGACGCTCTCATTTTCTCTCAGGCATCGAACAGAACAGTGAGTGTGGCTAACACCCTTTCAGGATTCATTATTCTGGCAGAGAGGCTAAACTATGAGGAGACAACTCGCTACCTGGTTTTGGTCCAAGCCAATGTAAGTGACGTATGATTAACCTGTTGATAAGACCAGTAGGTTCTCAATTTCACCAAATTGTCTGTCATTTCATGAATTTTGTGTAAAGTAAAACACCTGGAGACAAAAGGCCAATAACTCCAGATACCCTGCTGTAATCACACATTTTCATTTGGAGCATCAAATTGAATCTTGGCCTAAAAGAGTTACAGTGTTTCCACCGTGTTTCAGAGTTATTTTAGGGGTTTGATAATATAAACATGAGGTCAATAGTTTTCTGCTTCAATGAGTCCAAGTCCTGAGTGAACTTTTAAAGGAAGATTTTTTTCCAAATATTTGCAAATTGACCTTTGTTTTTTATTTGTTTTAGTTTTCCCAGTCATGGGTTGTATTTACCCTTCTTCTTCCCAGACATCAACAAGAAGTAATTTAAGATTTCTCAGTTTTCAAGGAATCACACAGACACGGTTTTTAACTCCCATGTAACTAATACTAATTCTACTCACTAGTTTTTCTTCCATTCAAAATGATTGAAGCTATCTTTAAGATATTCTGTGATAACTGTCTGTAGTTTGCATTAAACGAAGCAACTTTTCTAATCAGAATTAATTATGAATACATAATTAGGGATTTTGCTTGAGCGAGAGAATTTTCTGCAAAAATAATGTAAAACACTGTTGGATGTCCCAGAACCATTGATTAAAGCTGAAAGTCTCAATATACAGAACTTTTCGTCACAAAAATGAAATTAAGAGTTTTCATAATTCACATAATTACACTTCCCCAACTCTGACAAGATAATCATTTGATTGAACTTGCAGTGGTTCCATATTACAACCTATGCTATAAAAAGGAAGCACTGTAGAACAGATTACCATTTAGCATCTTTTTTTTTTTTTTACCCTTTTCCAAATATCTCCATTCCTGCACAAGGATCAAAAACCCTAACCCTTTTAATCTGGCTGGATGTTCTCCAAATAAAAAAGATTCTTGTCTTATCTTGCAGGAGGACGTCAGAGTAGAGAAAGGAGACATGGTTTTGACTATAACTACGTCCTGCTTGGAAGCAGCAGTACCACATGGGGAGATCTTTAATGATAGCTGCTGAAAATACGTGTTTTATTTATACCAGAACGATTTCACGAGAACGAGTCGTACTGATCTGGTTTAAAATGGTCTCGTGTTGGGTTTAGTGTTTAAATCATGCAATCTTTCATTTAAATACAGATGAATGTTTTATGTAGAAAAACATCCAACCAATTAGGGTCTAACTTCAAACATCTAACCTGAAGCTTTAACAAATAAGTTATACTGTAGTGAAAAAGGCCTTTTGTTTGCATGTTTTATGTCCAAGCGTTATCAAATTGTATTATAAACGGATTTATAAGTTATCGTTATGATCAGAACGGGGATATTAGGAAGTGATGATGGTCTGCAGTCATAACGTCTCATTTCCCATTTGTGCTGCAGAAAATATTTCAATCATACCTAAAGCATTAGAAAATGTTTTCCACTACCCTGTCCTGAAGCTTGACAAATGAGGAATGAAAACAATCAATGCATAATTGTGAACCTCCATAATGGCAAAGAACTGTAGCATATGCTCGAGAAAAGCCGCAGAGATCTGTCATGCTTTTGAAATATTGTATCGATTTTAGCTTGAGCACTCTGTGTTCATGAGGCCCAAATCAACAAATTGTCTGGTAGTTTGAAGGTTGAAATTGAAAGCATTTCTTCATCTCCCAGGACCGCGCTCCGTACCCGCCCAACAGACGCAGTGCGACCACCACGCTGACCGTGGACGTTCTGGACGGAGACGACCTGGGCCCCATGTTCCTGCCTTGCGTTTTGGTGAACAACACCCGCGACTGCAACCCCATCACCTACCGCGTTGTCATCCCCGAATTCACTGAACCGGTAAGAACCAGGCAGACAGGCAACTGTGAGCACACTGCTGTTCCACAAGGTCGTTTCAACACAGTCCTTCCTGTCGTTTTTTTTATTTTTATCTCCAGTCGTCCCGAGTGTGCGCGTGCCCTAATCATTTAAATCTCTGAGGCATTTGTTCCACAAATGTTTAAACTATGCCAGCATGTTGAAAAGGGTAATTGTTGCCTTACACCTTGTTTTAGCCTCCACACATGGAGGCAGTGCAAGCTTTCGGTGTTGTGTCTCAGCATGGTTATGCCAGGGGTATTTTCTGGTCTGCTGGGCAAGCAATTAGAGCTGAAGGCTGAGTTGACCTGGGATGACAGCCAAACACACCACTGGAATTTTTATAGATGAAAGAAAAATAGAGAGAGAATTGAGATAAAGAGTCCGATGGTGGCGCACCAATAGAAACGCCCAGGTGTCTATGAGCAGTTTGTCTACTCCGCATTTCTTTGTATGACAAGATGTGCACTGATTTTAACCAAACTGGTCCCTGGTGAATTATTGCATTTGACTTGACTATGAAAAGTCATAGTTCCCTGTGTGTATTTTTCATGTATTCCTGATTCTAAAGGCTGCATTACAGTATTGTGGTGTATTTTGTGAATGTAATCATATCCACTATCACTGGTAATTATTTATAAAAAAAACTAACGAGCTATATATTGATATTTGATTTTCTCCATGTTGCCCTGTCTTATCTTGGGAACTCCAGTGGACAGACGATCTAAAAGCATATTTACTCTCTAGTTGTGGGCCTTTTAACTGTACAACGCTGTCCACACAGAAGCCTGGAATAATGACACAACGGGAGACATTTGTATTGGTTTAGAATAAGATTGTAGACCGATGGCCCACACAGTGAGAAGGGGAGCAGCCATTGTGTCACAATTGTTTGTTCAGATAAAAGGTTTGCAGACTGTTAAGTGCGTATCTGAGATCACCGGGTGGACAAACCAAAGCATTTTCATTAGTGTCAGTGGCCCTTTTTCCAATTTTACCCGCTCCTGGTAAAACAGGATGGTTTCATCCCCTCAAAGCTTCCTTCCATAAAGGTCTGATGTTACATTGATAATACACCCCTTCAATATGTATATTTATATACGGTTATATTACTTCACAGTTAGAGTTTTTCTAAAAATATTAGATGTATTTGTCAATTCCAAAACTCCAGTCAGTTTTTTTGTTGGTATCTGATTTTGTCGGTCCATTCTTCTGTGTAACCATCATGCCAACATATGTGCCAATGGGGAGATGTGCCTTCTCATAATTGATGGGTGTATTGTAATTAATCACCATGGCTAGACAGGCATTATTAAGTTGATCTGTATTTATTGTTTTCCCTGGGGGGGGATATAATGTGGGCTCTGGAGTCCCCTTGATAATGACTACTGGAGGAGGGTATTATAGCTAATCATCATTGTGCAGAGCGAGGGGGATTTGATTTAGCGCACCTTCAGACATTGTAAAAGGGAGAGGGATGGTTAGGGAGGGGTGTAAGGATTACGCCAGAGCCGAGGGATAAAAATGTGCCCCCTTAGGGAGGGATTCTTCCTGCCAAAGAGCTGTTAGCCATGTGTCGGTCTACGCTAAGCAAGCCTCTCAGCACACTCAGCCCTACTGTAGCTGCCATATTGAGGCATTTTGAACGGTTTCCTTAAGAGTTGTGCTAAACGTATTCCCAGTTAGCCATTTGTTGGCACAAAGGAGTAGTAGCGGAGGTGGACAATTAGTGCTGATGAAGTCTGGGTATGCATGAGCAGGAAAGTAGCCTACAGCACCACAACAGATTATCCTCAATATGCAACTACTGGACTATTTAAAAGCATGTATCTGAGAAATATATATATATATATAGCATTGGCTTAGTAATCAAATACCCTAATAACGGGCTAGTGTGCTACTAAGTATTACTGGCGTCTTAAAGGATTTGGTTCTTTAATTGGATATCAGAAAGGAGGGGTGCACTGTTCAAAGTATTTCAGTATCAATACCTGGGTTCTGGGTTTTGGCTGATAATGAGTACCAATCGGATACCAATGTTTAATAATTAGTAAGCTTTATCCCTCATTGTGAAAAAAAGTAAATACATCGGCATAAATTAACTGAAAATTATTCATTAAGTGAATGATATCTAATACCTGGCCATTGTCACAGTCAACTGATTCAGTCTTTTAATACCCAATTGTAGCAGCTCCTCTCATCCCCTTCAGGAAGCTGAAAGCAGTTTAATGAGCCAAGAAAAGAGTCCAGTGAAGCTTCTCTGCCGCACGGTATTCATCCGGAGGAGCAGTTAAAGGCAATATACAACATGTCAAATAAGATTCTGCAGCAGCCAAAATATTGATATACACCCCACACAATATGTTTCCCAGGGCTGATAATATCCCACCCGAGTGGAACTTTCCGTTTCGTTAGACACTTAAATGTCTGTTTCTGCATAATCTCACTCTAATAGCAGGCAATATCTGTGCAAATCAGGGCTACAACTTCACAGTCAACAGAAAATAAACAGGTTTTCATTCGGCCGTGTTGCTGTGTGCTTGACTGGCTCTCGCCTCGTTGCAGAGCAAGCTGAACCCACTGAACGTGACCCCTGCAATCCAGGCCGTGGACATGGACAGAAACATACAGCCTCCATCAGACAGACCTGCAATTCTTTATTACATCCTGGTCGGTAGGTTCGCATTTATCTACATCCGATGTTCTCTGACTCGCTCGGTAAGCCGTGACTTGACTTTGGGATTTTTGTTCTGCCGTATTTTGATGGTATCGTTAAGTGCACTGAATCAAAATATGTGAATATCTATGTTCTTTATTGCAGGTCAGCCGGTCACATATCCAGCCTTTTTCTCCCTAAATAGAACCACTGCAGAGCTGCGCGTCTTGCAGCCTATCAGCAGAGATTTATATCAAAGGTTCACTCTCATCATCAAGGTAAAAAATACCAGACTGTGTTACTTTTTTTCTGTCAGAGGTCACATGACATCACGCATGCTGCTCAGGATGTATTGTGTGACTTTGGATTGAAGCTGAACCAACTAAAAATGTTAAAGGCTTGGATATCCTGGCATTTGCTGAACTAGGTGGAGCTTGATTTTCACAAAATGGAAACACTCCTGCTGACATCAAGTTGAACTTATATCTCAAAAACCGAAGCATGCGCCATCTCCACCTAGATAACCTCGGTCCTGAAGGCCATTAACCTTATCTGTAGCTGTTTGGAGATTGGGCTGTGGAAAAATATGTTATGACTTATGGACTTAACAGGAGGATCAGAGCAGAACCGGGGATTGCCTCGATGCTGCTGGTGCAGGTGAACACTCCATGCAGCCATTACTAACCTCTGAGCGCTGTGTAACCTGATCTGCTGTCTGCTGGTATAGCTGGGGAGCAAAGAGATGAGAGGGAAGAGCGGATTTTCAACAAGAGGAAGAAGGAGAGGTGTGATTGATCATATGAGAGGCATTTTGCATGTCTTCGGGAGGATTGTGCGTAGCTAGGGGAACGGAGACAGTTCAAAGGGGGAGCAGGAAAACACCAAGATAGATGGAGTGGTGTGTGTGTGTGTGTGTGTGTGTGTGCGTAGGCGAAGGCACTGGTTGAGCCTTATCTGCCTTAGTCATGAAGAGGGGGGTGAAGTTTTGCTCAGGGACTCCAAGGGGCAGTGGAGTGAGAATAATAATTTGGTGTTTTGAGAGGGCTCTGATGCAGCGCGGTATGCGGTGCTCATAGCTAATGCTTTAGGAGAAAAGAGTGATGGAATGCAGCATCTCAATCATTCTAAAAAAACACATCTGTTTTCCTTCAAAAGTCCTGATCGATCCTGACAAAGCCAGAATGACATGGATGAAATGAAGACAAGTGACAACAACAGAGGGAGAAATAAGAAAAAAAAGGTGCAGTTTGACACTCGGATTGATGGAGTCAGGACTCTAATGAACACTGAGTTCTCAGAGCCGTCAATCTCCTGCGGATTCCTGTGTTGGATCTCTTTGGAGCGCAGGTCACTTGGCGCTGCCTCCTGTAAATATGCAATAAAGGGTCAAATCACCTGGGAACACTGTAAACCTACATCCTGTCTTTTCTCTCAGAAGAAATGTGTGTGTGTGTGTGTGTGAGCAGAAAATTGCCAGGCGCACAAACTTTGTCTGTCAACGACACCACTTTTCCCTCTGGTGTTTGTTTGTTGGAGCAGATAGGATCTTTGGCTCAGTGCAGTGTGGGTGTTCTTTATTATCACTCAGATAAGAGAAAAAAAAAGACACGATGGGAGAGGAGAGGCTGGCATAACCTAGAGATGCCAATACAAATATGAAATGGAGTGAAACTCAACCCAGTGTGCAAAAACTGCACACAAGTGTAGCAGGGCTCTTCAATCATATGATAAACACACAAGAG
Source organism: Pungitius pungitius (assembly GCF_949316345.1). NCBI lineage: Eukaryota > Metazoa > Chordata > Actinopteri > Perciformes > Gasterosteidae > Pungitius > Pungitius pungitius. The sequence goes on along the minus strand of NC_084912.1, from coordinate 7,005,690 downwards.
GAGAAAATACAGAGGTTTTTTTTTTTTCCTAGGTCCCAGCGCATTTAGCTGTAGAACCATATTCTCCTGTTACAATCGGTTCCTTGCAACACAAGCCCAGGGAAAATGTGCAGAATTAGTTCCAGGTCAAGGCTTAAACTGATGTCGCCTCACTCTCCCTTTCCATCTGTATTTGTGACTCAAAGCCTCCATGCTTACGCGGCACGTATGTGTGAGAGCCAACAGTGGCATATGTGTGCAGGGAAAAGATTGCAGTGACAGCCTGGACAGACCACGTTCATTCATGCATTTTTCTGAGTGTACAGCTCTGGAAATGTATGAGCAAGCTGTTTGGTGCATTTGGTACATCCAGGGACCATTTGTGTTACTACTATTGTGTAATGTTTCATAGATTATGATTGTGTATTGATTCTATGTAGTATATCTTGGAGAACATTGCTATCTTTTTCATGAATTGACTCTTTCCTTACAATTCCATTCTTTTATATTATTTACGTCAACTTGTAATGTGAAATTTGAAAAGACGTGTTTCACGGCCTGTCACTTTTCGGAGAAATATATTAACCTGCCGAAGTGCGGAAAAAGGGTGTGAACTGGGGTTTTTACCATATCTGACTGTTCCTTGTTTCAGGAGAACAGACTCACTGTAGAGAAACGCACAGGATTGGGCTGAGTTGAGATAATGGAGGAAGACGTCTCCTTAAAGAAGTGCTAGCAGCCTCGTTTGTTGTGGTCAATTCTGGCACCGACTCCCCGGGTGATATTTCCCTGGACCATCACTGGAAGCCCACTGGACAGTGTAGCAAGAGCCACAAATCACTGTCTTTGCCCGATAAATGATGGTGTTTGCGTTAAGTGCTCCGCTAATTGCAACGGCCTAATCCAAAGTGGGACCCTGATTAAATTCGGTCAATGCAGCTTTTCGCAATTAGAACGACACGGAGCAGTGATGTCTTTCTGTCCCTGCATAACTTTCATCATCCAAACCCCCTAATAGCACTTGGTAATACACGTCGAGCAGTAAATGAACACTTACTCGGCTTGATGGTGTTTGACTTTCTCTTTTATTTTTCCATTTCAGGCTGAGCAGGACAACGGCCACCCCCTCCCTGCCTACGCTGACCTCATTATCGAAATCCTGGATGAGAACAACCAGGCACCGTATTTCCAGTTTGCCACCTACCAGGGCTACGTGAGTGAGGCCTCCCCGGTGGGCACCACCATCTCGGCCAGCGCCAACCTCACTGCTCCGCTGGGAATCATCGCTCTGGATAATGACATCGAAGAGGTAGAGAAGAAATAGCCGTTCACTGTACACGTGTCCACCCATGTGCGCGAGGCGGTTGTAAGTGCATTGATTAAACATGGATCGACAGGTCCACGTTTATTTTTGTGTTTTTGTTGGGCCCGCACAAAACGTAACACACAAATTCACTTTTGTGACTTTCTCCTGCTGTATTCCCCTCCTTGTTGTAGCTGGCTCCGGGTAAAACACCTGTAGGTAAAAGGGGGTTGCCGCTGAGGCGCAACTCCGCATACACACACACACAAAGAGTGTAATTTACAGATGTCCCGAACAAGTTTTCTTGCACTATTCCAAATCTCAAATTTAAGTCCTTTTCAATATTAAGTTTCTTTTTGACGGATGAATCAATTATTTATGTTTTCCTGCATAATAGAGCTGCACTCTGCACACTTGATGGCTTAAAGTGGGCCTCAATTTATGCCAGTAAATTCAATTAAGGAATGTGACTGCTTAACAGCTCTTCATTAAACCTGCATTGCAGCCTTCATTGGCTTTTTATAATTTTCAATGTAAAGCGTCCTGCAATGTTTTGAGTAATATCTTTGGATTTAATTCCATTTGCTGTGGGTCAACAGCATTTGTTTTCTGGAAAGTACTTCCTTTGCTCACTATGGCAAAATGTTAGTGTGCATATCATTGATTGATAGTAACTGTCACAGGACAGGAGGCTTCTTCAAAATGAGCTGCAGGTGGCCTCGGAAATAGAGAGAGAGTTGCCCTGTGATTTGCTAGTTGCATTAGTTTGATTCATGATTTTGATTTAAAAGTGGCTTCATCTTTTAGCCCGATTCTATGCTTCATCGCTTCAGTTGTTCTTACAAAACAAAATGGGGCGGCATCCCCTGGGGTGCAATGAGTTACTCTACACTCAGGATCATTACCGGATAGGCTTTGCCAGTACTGATCCATTAAAAAGCCCCTCATCAGCTTCATTCACACTTTGAAAACTGACTCGGGACATCTCTGCTTTTAATTCATGCATCACTTTGCAAAAAGTGCAAACAAACTGAAAGCACCCATCACTGCTGGAGACCTCAGCCATTTTGTGAGCTTCCCAATGTGGTCGCGACAGCAGAAATGATACGTTTTCTGTTGTTTCCAAACGCAATAAAACGGTGCACTAAATGCCCCGCAGCTGTCCGGTAATGGTGGGTCTGTTCAGGAGGATCTAGCTGACTTTTCTATCCCCGAATGGGAGCGTGTGCTTGCAGTGTGTTGCTGTGCTGTGTCACTTGTCTTCATATGCAGACGGCTGTTTTGCTGTGGTTTCTGCAGTCCCAGGATTCTCTTTGGGTGCTTTTTTTTTGGTGTGTAGTTTGAGGAGGTGGTGGTGGTTTCATTTAACAAACGGTGTGAGGGTGCGGGTGCGTGGCTGTTTGTGTCACCAGCCACAGTGAATAACACATTGGATTCCTCTCCACCCTTCACCGCACTGATAGATTTATATCTTTAACGGGTGGAAGCAAACAGTTGCACACACAGTCAGAACAAATGACTACTACCTCGAGTCCATCTTTCAAACTATCCCTTCACTCTGTCTTTGGAGACGATTAACAAATCCAAGTGGAGTGGAAACCGAGATAACAAAAATCAATACAACACCCAGTCCTGATGTTTACTAAACTCTCTTAAGAGGACTCGCCGATCAATGCGGATCGAAGCGGACACCCAGCATTGTTCCACAGTGGACTCAAGGCGGATTTGTTTACACAATTGAACCACGGCAGTTAGGCCAAATCTTTAACAAAGCATATTTAAAAAATACATAAATAAATGCTGTGTAAAAATGTTACAAAAGCTGTAAAAATATGCTTACTGTGGACGAAAATAACTCAAGTAATTATTACCTTTTGTATGTTCTTTATTGAGACGTCATGTTCAGAAGACATTTGTGCTTCTGTCATCAGCTCTTACTGTAAGCTCTCAACTCTTGGGCATATCTTAATATACTGTTTGATGGGGTTTTATTACACTACATTACATGTCATTTAGCTGACGCTTTTATCCAAAGCGACTTACAATAAGTGGATTCCAACCATAGAGATACAAACTCAGAAGAACAAGAAACAAGAAAGTGCAATTTCATCAAATAAGCCGATTTACAAGTTGTTATAGATAAGAGCCATTATAAGTACAATTCAAGTGCTACAATTTGTTGGGTTTTCTCGGCCCCCACGTAATGATGATACGCTCATGCACCATAGTAATGTATTTTTTTTTTTTGTATATCTTTCTGTTGGAAGACGAAAGACCCCATGGTTAGGATAACCCTGAATGACCACACCACGATCTTCAGCCTGACCCCAGCAGGGATAATCCGCTACCTTATGCTCATCAAACCTGTGGACCGGGAGAAGCAGATGGCCTATAGCTTCACGGTAGGTCACGGACTCTGTGGAACCTGAGACTGAACCTGATCTGCAAGACAGCACTGGAGCCCTTCCACCTACATCTCCTGCTCTGTGTGTATTAATAGAAGGTCCGCTGCATACCAAGAGGCTCTAGGAGATCCAAAGCTGACCTGACATTTTTAGAACAAAATGATCTTCATAATGACTCAAATGGCACTGAAGTTCTACAGCCACTTGAGTTTAACAAAATTGATCAAAGGGTAAACAAAAGGCACCTCACACCTCAGGAAGCGAAAGAATATCTATATTATATAATATATGTTACTCTTACGTTACGCAATGTTGGACTAGATACTGTAATTAAAGAAAAAGAACAAAGCACACGCAAAAGAAGAACACGTCTTCACCAGTTTGAGAACGCAACGAGTATCTAAATTGGAAATAAATGACAAACAAGTTGAGAAAAACGTTCATACAAAAAATATTAAATATCCGCCATGGATAAACAGGTTTTACAGAACAATATAACAATATAATAGCTCGGCCTCTGTCCATCAATGTTATCTTCTTGATGCATTAAAAAAAATGAATTTAACTACAAATACTTTGCACTCTAGATTATTTTATAGACTGCGGTTTTGTACTATAAACTCAATGTATTCAAAGGCCTGGATTTAAAACAGGGCTGTGGAAAGTAATCCCACGGAAACGGTAGCTTTGTAGCAACTTTTAACAACCAGCCCAGTTTGGTTCATTGTGTTGTAACTGTATGTGATGTTCTTTTACAAAGTCCAAAAAAATACATTATTGCCAGCCCTGCTGTAAAGGGAAGTTTTTATGGAAGGTTTGATGATTATAGTCATGATTCAAAGCCCACAATAATTTTATACAGGTATACCAATGCATGTAAGTATACATACATAATGTATAATGTATGTATACATACATTATGCATTGTTCGATCCAGCTTGCACACTGGAGTCATAAATCATATTTTTATAGAGCAAATGCTACACAAGCTAATAACGAAATAGCTATTCAGTATGGGTTTGAGCTAAATTGCGGCAGGCATTTTGAGTTAATAGTCTAAATAGCCTATATTATCAGATATGACAAGGGAATGCAATGCTTTCCAAGAAAATAATGTCGTAGTCGCTTTGAAAGTTGTGCTATACAGATATCTGAACATGGTGTTATTTGAGAGAAATATTGCATTAATGCTGGCATCAACTCAATTGTATAATTTCTCTGCGTATCCTGGACTGAAGGGAGACAGAACACATATCCAATTAAGATCAAAATCAGCCTTCAGAGACTATTGCGTTACGTTTTGTGTCGTATCTTACTGTGTGTGGGCAAGGAAGAGATTTGAGAGACTTGGCGTCCCTTTCGTCGGGTTGGCTGGAGAACAGAGAAACTGTTGTCATGTGTTTCCGTGAGACACCTTCACTGTGGAACGTGTGGCTCCCTCCTGATGTTCCACCAGTGTGTTGTGGCCATTGTCTGCCGGGGGAGCGGCGTTGGAGCTGATGACACCCACCGACTGAAGAAGCTGTCTTTGGGTGCGGATAGGAGTGTCTTGAACAGGTGGTAGAGAGGAGGACACCAAAATAATGATTGTCCACATTGGATAACCTCCGGAGCACCTTGTCCATCAGGATGGTCCAGCTTCGATGTCACACAGGAAAATATTCCTGCCAACTAAGAAAATACTTTACAACAGATCACCTCCGGCTAAATCCGTGTTTAATTGAACCATTATCGATAACCATTTAACCGCTAAACTGCTGTTTTAATTTAATTTAAAACCTATTGTACATACTTCTGTTTCACTCCTATTTCACTAAATATACCATTTATACTCACATTCACTGTGTATAGCTTGTAGTTTGTGCACTCTATTTAATTTCTTAAATGTACATGTTCTCCGCTGGGCTCTTATTGTGTACGGAATACTTTTATGTTTACTGTGTAACCGTACTGGCTGCTGCCACACACACATTACATGTGTCTATCTATGTACAAATGTGCAAATGTTTGTGGAAAAGCCATTTCCCCAACAGAAACGTGGATTTTTCCTGCTGCTGCCGCAGTTGTTGTTCCTACGATGCATTGGTTGTTCAACTAAGTCTATTTTCTTTCTCCCTGCCAAGTCCAGGAGATCCGAGCTGGCAGGGACAAATGAACATGCAGTTTGCTCAGTTTGCAAAACTGTCCTTCAGGCAAGCTTTATGCTGCACAAGATATCTATTTTCATCTCTTTAAAAGGCACTTCCAATTAGGGATATCAAATATGATCATGTGCATAGGCAAAGTGTAACTGACTTCATCACGCTGGTAGAAGCAAGTAGCAGTTGGACCCGTTTGTCTTATCAGACAAAACAGCCCTGAAAGCAGAAGCCTGAAAAATCAGCTCCCTGTGATTCGTTTAAACGGACGGACTTAGTTGACTTGTCTCCAGTTTCTAAAGCTAAAATACGTCTTATCCTTCTCGCGTTCACAGATGGTGGCGTCAGATGGCATCCAGCAAAGCATCCCAGTCACTGTCAACATCCTAGTCATTGACGCAAACGACAATACGCCCACGTTTGCCGAGGTCTCCTACAGCATTGAGGTCTTCACAGACATGCAGCCGGGGGAGACGGTGCTACAGGTAATCAATCCAACAATCGTTCCCCCGCCTTTCTGCTTGCGCTCTGCCGTTCGGGCTTTACGCCTCCGTCTTTGTCCCAGTCAAATGTGTGTGCGTGCGATTCACGACTCACACACACACACACACACACACACACACACACACACACACAGTCTTTTGTTTCCGAAATAAATAACCACAACGATCCGGCGCCCAATTACAGTTCCCTCGGTCTCATCTGCAGTCGTGACAGGGAAGTCAGAGAGAGTGTTCCTCTCGATCCATAATGCTCAGGCTTTGGAGACATTTTACCCAACAGAACAGCTGCTCTCATGACTGAACTAATTGTGGTTTTTGTTGTCAACGATGAACATTCATCTGTCTTTACCGTTGGGATTTTAACAGGAAGAAGCATATCATGTAGAGTATTGGGGTCAGACTTATACTTATACTTACACATTCTAAAACCACCTGAAGCAAGCTTTCATGTACATGCAAAGGACACCTGTAAGTATTTGTGAAGGCACCTATTAACATACTATATACACACACAGTCATCAAATTGGTAATTCACTCTGTCCTTTCATCGTCTTATTTAGCAGTTGGAGCATGATCTTTTTGTCCTTTAGTCGATCTGTCATCTCAGCACAGCCTCTCCAACAAAAAAATGTCAGAGCCTGAAAAGGTCAAGTTTGATCTAAAAAATCAGCTGTTCCCTGAAATGAGAGCAGGGGTCAGGGGGTGTCTGGTATGACCGCTCAACCGGTCTCTATGAGCATTTTATGAGAGCCGAAGGCCCCAGGAGGATCCTGCTGCTTTTGGTCCGACGTCAGGAGTATGGAAGAGCCCCTGGGCATAAAAGCTTCAAGGCCTGAAAGATGAGACGCCAACTACACCAGAGTTTATAATTACAAGCAGCGGGACGTCCTGAATAATGGTTTTGAAGGAAATTGTGGCTGCTTAATTCATTTTATGAAAGTCTGTGCAAGAAATTACATGTATTCATGTTATGCGTTCTTCATCTTTAGAAGATGCCGTTCCACATCTGTGCAATCGCTCTCACATGAAAGGTAGCATGAAATTGAATCCGTTCCGTACAAAGTTTAAACTGTAATCACCAAGGGTTTGAGAATATTGCAACCAGTAGAACAAAATTGGTCAGATGGCAAGTCGGTAGTCTGTCTACTTTCAGCTAAATGCCAACCAATTGTTCCTATCTTCACATGAAACAAAGGTCATTTTTCCATTGGTTGACAACAGGGCACCAACATGGACTATACTGTGAGCTGGCAGCTTGACTGAAGTCCCTCACAACCCCCTATGGAGAAATGTGTGGCGGGTTCAGTAAGCCCGTAGATGTCAGCTGTGCAGAACTCCTACTGAGTCTGGTAGGAAGCATCAACATATTATCATTTCCATAGCTTACCTCTCCTTTCTCCCCCTCCATCCTTCCAGTTAACAGCAGCGGACGCTGACGAGGGACTGAATGGTCTGGTGACCTATGAGATACTCGCTGGTGCACAGGGACATTTCATCATTAGTAATCGCACTGGACGCATCACCGTGGCGCCGGGTGTCACTCTGACTGTGGGACGGTCTTATGCACTCACTGTCAGGGCCTCTGACAACGCACCAGAGACGCAGAGAAGGTATTAAACAGCACTCCTCTCCTTTTGTGCGATATAGAATGACGATGTCTTCCTTCAGTGTGATTAATGAATTACTGTATTTTGTGTAGCAGAAAGCATAATGGTTGTGGTGGGTGCAGTGGAGCTGCCAGCATGTGTTGTTTACACGTCTTTGAGATTCTGGCTGACGTGGAACGCTTTCACCCGGGCTAAATCATGAAAGAAATAACAATTCCGACAAGCTGTTGCTCCATCTAACACTGATTCTTGTTAGAGGTGTTTCACACTTTGTCTAATTTTTAGCTTTTGATTGTTAATAAATAATTAAATAATGAATCGGCGGCCTCTTTGATTTCCCCAGGCAAAGCCAAGCCGGGCAAAGACACAATTTACTTCACAAAATCTGCCTTACACAATGATTGAGAAACCAAAGAACCTACTCAGTCTACTTAGATATTTACAACTGAGAACAATCGGGGCAAATTTTAAACAAGCTGAACAAACAAATCGTGAATGAAAGGATATCCCATGTGAATGCTACCAAAACCTCTTGAGTTTTTTGTTGTTTTACTATGTTTTACTATGCTGCGGGCAAGGTACTTAAGTGTGGCTCAACACTTTGTAACGGTGCTGCTCAGAGGGCTGATGTGGGCTCTTCTCTCCACCAGGAGCTCCATCACTACAGTGTACATTGAGGTCTTGCCTCCCAACAACCAAAGCCCCCCACGTTTCCCCCTGCTCACCTACAACCTGGAAATCAGCGAGGCCATGAGGATTGGGGCTATTCTGCTCAACCTGCAGGCGAGTCACTTAGCAGACAAACAACGCAGATAACGAGACGTTACGAATTGAACTGAAAATGTAGTGACCTAGTTAATACTTTAATGTACATTGCAGTTTTAGGCAGCAGCACATTTCTCACACACATTTACAGCTTACAGCATGCTCACCTTCACTCCAGTCCAGCATTGTGGTTTCTGAGTTAGCAAAGCTGATCAGCCTTCAACTTTAATGGCACCGTTTTATCTTCAACATCCTGTTTTCCCTCTCCTTCCCCAGGCCACGGACCGAGAAAACGATCCTATTACCTACCGCATTGTGAGTGGGGATTCCCAGAAGGTCTTTAACCTCTCAGAAACGTAAGTCCAGATATTCTTCAAGTACATGCGGGCCATAGAACGTAGGCTCATGGAAGGTATTCTCACCAGGACCACTAGAAATACACAACGTGTTGAGTATTTAAGTGGATGGATGGCAAGGCTCGTAGATGAACAACGTTTAAATAACAGGCAACGGGAGTCAGCGGGTTCGTCTCCGTGGCGTTCATCTGTGGTCTCTGGTTTCCATAACAACATGCAGGTTACTGTAAGTGAACCCAATTGCATTTTGAACAGCAGAGCTGTATTGAGAATGGATGGATGGCAAATAGCTTCGTTACATTGCAGTGTCCTGCTAACATAACAAACCCCTGGCCAACAGTTTTTATTTTTATAATAAGGGTACTTCTTCAAACCCGGACAGGTTGAAAGGTTAGTTAGGTTGTTTAACAACAAGACAAAGCCGATGTGTTCAAATCGCCGTGTTGCCGTGTTGCCACAAGGACAACTCAGCTAAAAGTCTTTGACGAGCTTTTGAGTTTCATGTTGTTCTCTCAAGTGCAAAAGGCAGCGCATAGACAAACAGAAGTGATCTGTTGTACCACAATTTACACCCGTGTTGGCAACAGAAGAGACCCTTGAGACAGAAGAGGCCGGGTCTGACCGTCATCATTAGCTTCCCTCTGATGATATCTGCCAGTGCGAGTGATGGTGGTGGGAATGAGAGGAGAAGGGACTGTGATGGTAGGGAGTCGATGCTGACTGGCCTAGTATTGGTTTGGGCTGATTTATTAGCCAATACGTGACTTTGTTTTATGAAGGCACCATCAAGACTCATAATGAACCAAATCTGCTTTAAAAGTATGTACCATCTGTGTTGCAGGAAGAAAAAAGAACATCAGAAATAGAAAGAGTCTGTTGTTATTTGTGTGGACATAAACAGCAATGACATGGACAAACATAATAACATTAGACATACATTTTTACCCAGCGAGGGCGTTTAGGTCAAACGCTACTAGAAGCTCAATGGCAGAGATGACCAGAATCCCATAAGAAAAAGGAATCAGGATGCAACTTTATTTGATAGAAAGTTAGGTCTTCTTTCCTCATTCTCTGCAGCTAAGTTTCATTCTCAGCCTTGAATGAAAAGAAAGAAGTCGAGGCATGAAACATCAAAATATTTCTGGAGAAGGAAATTCACCCAAAATATCTTGCCTTATGTATCATAATCAAAATCAGTATTTCTAAAAAAAATAAAAAATACGCTAAGCCAAATCGTCGGAAGTAAGATGAAGTCGTAAAATATTAAAGTGTTCTATGCTTTTTTACCATCAAATAAGCCAACGTGGAGGGAAGAGAAGTGGGGAAACTGAACTGCAGGATCCTGCCAGACACGTTTGTGACTAATCGATTAAAGACACTTTTCCCTGCATCATCAGTCTCCCAACCCTAAGAATAGAACAGGCAGCAGCAGTGTTTCCCCTGCCTTTTGTTTATCTTCCCCGGCTGAAGTGTTAAAAAAGTTTGTCTCACGGAGGCACGTTTCCTCTATGGCGTTACCATTTCAGTAGCGGTCTGAAACTGTCATGCCATCAACTAATGTGAGTCTATGATTACTGCTGTTACTGCTGTAACTTGTAACAGAAAGATAAACCCCCTTCAGTACATTGTCTGTATGGCAGAAATACTACAACTGCATCTCAAGGTCTTAGCACCCTAGCAATTTAATAATGTCAAGCAGGTGCTGATTTAGTATATGATGCGTCAAAGAATGATGAGCGGGGGGGGGGGGGGGCTAGATGAGTGTGCAGTATACAAAGCCCACCTTCCTGTCTCATTTTTTAACCGTCAGAACTTCGATGTGATTCAGTGAGGAGATTTTTCGCATTTGCTGCATGCTTCGGCTTCCAGCTACATATGGTGCTGGCTCGATGCAGCCACTATGAATGATGAGCCTCTCAAGTCGATAACGTCTTATAGCTGGGGAAGGATCTTCCCAGGCGAGAGGTCGTGCTGCTTTGGATTCACTCTCCATAATGGAAGCGAGCCGAGCTCACCGAGAGTCATTGTCTCCTATACAGACAGCCTTTAGTGGGGCCATGCTAAGTAGGAGGCCACAACACATCATACCCAAGTCCACGGTATGAGGTGTTTTTAAGTATTTTGAATAAAATCCCAGGTCTGGTGGGTTGAGACTCACGTCTTCTGTAACATAAATATTATGATCAAAATAGATCCACTATATATATATATATATATATCCAATATAAAGTAGCCAGGTTTATATTAGCTTAAAGGAGATATATAGGGATTTTTTAAGAGATATTTTAGTCAATGAGTAACAAGAATCTGCTAAATGGGTTTGACATCATTTATCATTTAATGATAGCCTCCACTTTGAAGCGAAGGCCTTTTTTTGTACCACCTCAAAGTTTTGAGAAAAAACCTAAATGCCACGCCATTTTCACTTCTGAAGTATCCAATTGGCAGCTGATTGTTCAGTTAGCAGCCAATGTTCCTGCTTCACAGATAAATTGAAACTGAAATTGAAAAAGAGTTCAAAGTAGTAGAAGAAGGTGAACTTTTTAAGGCCCCAGGAAACCAAACACTGCACATTCTGTTCTGATTAAATTGACTCAAAACAAGGATTTTAAATCACACACATTTGAGATTTTAAATATATGTAACAGATTTGTCTTAAAACCACTTGAGGAATAACTGAAGTTTATCTCATAAAGAAGTAATTCACTGCTGGATAAATCATTTTTTCACAAAATAAGGCTGGCTGTGTTTTGCGCACACATTGTTGTTTTATAATTGGTGCTCCTCCTTAAAGTTGGATTCAGCGACTTCGTCCGAAGGAGACGTGCCTCTGTGAAACCACTTCTGTTTCTAGCAGTGCCCGTTTTATACACCGTGACTCTCTCGGACTGCCACTGCGAGGCTCTTCGCTGTGGTCGACCTCTTCCTCCTACGTGGGTTTCGTGTCTGAGGTCCAATATCGAGTCCCTAAGCAGAGTGAAAGAGCCATTTGGTGTGACTGGGATGGATAGCCTCTGAGCTGCACCATTGTCGCTCTAGACGCTGCTGTTAACAGCACCCTGTCAGGCTGACAACCTCTTCTCATTCGCGGTGGCTTGAGAGAAAAGAGGCGGGACGTTATCACACATGATCAGTCAACCTCCCAGACCCGGGCCGCTGAAGTGGAGTTGAGCACTCCAGCTGTAGCAAGGAACAAACTCCCCAAGCGAACCAAGAGGCATTAATCATTCTAATCTGTCTCATCATCACCATCAAGATCATCATCGTTATCACCGCGAGGATGACAGTTATCTCTTAATGTCTTCCGTATTACATTCACAGCGAAGAACCATATACCTTTTGCTTATTGAGCACAGAGTGGCCTATTTTCTACCGGCATGTGTAAATAAACATGAGCCCAGTGGCCAGGGAAGGATGCTGCATAATCATTGTGTTTTTTAGAAAGCCATTTGCCCTCTTTGAACCGCCTTTCATCCGACCTTTTATATTGAAAGCAATGTGCTCATTGTAATTTGGAGCATGTGTTTTGCAAAATAGACAACGTTTTCTAAATTGTTGTTCCTGTTATTTGCCTGTCAGAATTTGAAGATGAGGCTCTACGGTCTTGACGGGGTATGAGCCAGTGAGGCGTGAATGACGCAGTGGTCAGGTTCTACTTGCGCAGTTTCGCCAAATAAGCTTGTAATTAGAACCGTGAAGGAGCAAAGGGTCGGCAGGGACTTGCAACAGGCATTAATCTTGCATCGTGCATTTCAGTGTCTGTGTCCTTCCTCCCATCTGTGGCGCTGGCCTCTCCTGAGTGCGGTGGGGGGGGGGGGCGGGGGAATTAGCTGTCTGTGCGCGTCGAGGCTCTTGCACTCGCGTTCCTCGCGTGCCTGTGTGTGCAAACAAACAATTATTCAGCGTTCTGCTTGGGAACGCATCCACGCTTTGCGTTCGCGCCTGTGCCAAGTTATACTTGGGGAACGTGCAGGAGGGTCGCCGTCTCTCCCGCCGCCTTCGGAGAGGGAAACATGAATCTTTCTGTCTGTAGTTCCACATGCTTTGGGAGCAAGAGGCAGGCTGCTGAGAGAGAAAGATAGAACGGGAGCATTTAAAAGCCCACCTGCTCTAAGCCAAAAGCCTGTCCTCCTCTTTCAGCGGCCCACTCTGTAACTCTCTGTTGGCTCGGCGATAAAGAATTAAAAACCTTTGTACAAATCTCTTTAAGTGAATGCTTTTTCATCATTAGACACAAACAAGCAACGCGGGATAATGTCCTCACAGAGCCCTTTAATGTGTTTCTCTTTGGGATATTGCTGCATTATTGTCCCTATTTGTCACTATGTAATAACAATACAATTGTGTCTTCCGAACCCTCGCTGCAGGATTGGCCTGCTGCTTCTGAGGAAGCCTCTGGACAGAGAGGTCACCGATCAGTACCTCCTGGTTGTCACAGCCTCCGATGGGAACCCTGGAGGGGTGAGGCCCGACCCTCTTTATTAAACATTTCTTATGGCTATATGGTCGTCAAACATTTTATTAAGCTCAAATAAGATCTTCATATACGAGCTTGTTTTTATTTTTGTTATTTTGTGATTGAAATACAGCTGTTTTGCACCACTGATGTTAAACTGATGTTTGTTTTGAACGGCCAAAAGATTGTAGCATAAAGGACATTTCAATAATCTAAATAACTTGATGACAGATATCAATGCGTAAGGCAAAGTGGGTGGATCGTGTTCACTGACATGGTTCTAGAATTAATGAATGGATAGATGCAAACTAGTGGCAAAGTAGCACTATTGTTAGGCCTAAATCTCAAAGTCTAAGGAGTACAATGATATATTGTAATGATACTGCATTCACAGTCTCTGGAATTTATCCTTGGGAAGCAACAGACACCACAGCTGAAAGTGAATTCAGTGCTGGCTGGTCCATTTCCCACCAAGAGCAGATAATCGTATAAACACTCTTAATTGACTTAGACTTCACCTTAGTTGGTTCAGTTTCACAGTCCGTCTCTTTGCCAAACAGAGGTGAAACGTGTTTTTCATTCTAAGATGCAGTGTGATAGGTAATGAACATTAGCTGATGAGCTGTCACATTAGTGATGTTGATTGCCCCCCCCCCCCCCCCCCCCTCTCACTCGTGCATGCACAAACATGCAGCTCTGTTGGCAGTCTACGTCTGTGAGTCAAACGGAGCTATAGAAGGATCACGCTGCCTGTGTGTGTCACAGTTTCCGTGAGGGCTGCATAAGTGTAGGAGTGCAAGGCGAGCCAGGTAGAATGTGTGGGGCAGAAGAGATGGGAAGTGACTGGTAAGAAAAGGAAAACGAAATGAGAGAGTTAACGTGGGGGCATCACCTCGCAGAATAAGCTAGCTAGCGCTATTTGTCTTAATATTAATGGACAGGTTGTTCAAGCCACGCCCTTTACCTTCATAGCGTTTATTATGTGTGTGTGTGTGTATTTGTGCGTGAGAGTGTGTGTGTGTGTGTGTGTGTGTAAAGCATCTCGTTCACGGGGTAAATTACTGTCCCGACTTAATGTCACAGCCGGGCAGAAACGCTGTCACAACAGGGAGGAAGTGAAGTGACGGAGATGGGTAAATGGAAGGGGGGGGGGGGGGGGTGTTTGGAGGTGAGGGGCTCATTCAGCCAGACAAAGTGCGGCGAGGAAGGCTGGAGACGGGGAAACGATCAAAACAGGTACAGGAGGAGGGCACCGAAAGGAGAGAGCGGCAGAGACGAGGAGGGGGACGCCCGGGATTTGGATGTTTAATTAGCGCAGAACTTTAGTAACCATGGGAACCCTGACACAAGGATGGAAGCAACCCGCCTTTCCCCGGTGCTCTTTGAGTATTGTTGAATCTGCAGTCTGAGGCTTCAGCAGTCAATTATTTCAGTACTGGAGTATTCCACGGATTATTCCATATGCTATTTGAGTGTTTAAAAAACATGCTGGTTTTAATAAGGCACTTGTTGTCATTTGTTGAATTTGAACTGTTTCTTCATGGAGGGAATTGGGCTAATCTGCATGGCCAATTCAACATTTATATTCTAAAGAGAGCAAGCTGTAATCATTACCATCAAAGGGCCTCAGATCTCAAACAGGGGGGTGTTGGGGGGGGGGAGGGGATGAAGCCGTTTCTCTTGCCCTTAAAGAAGGGACTACATAAGAGCCCGATCACATCACTCCCTGCAACATGGCTCCTGGCCAAGGTTGTCACTTGAAAGGCAAAAGCATCATCAGCCACCTCTAGATCTTTTAGACAGTGAGGACAGAGGACAAGACTGCTACATCTAATTTATGTTAAATAAATAATAGCAGCTCATTAATCACACTCCCTGTCAGAGAGGTTGGCTTTTTGGGCTTTTGATAGCAACACCCCCGCCAGAATGGAGATGCTAATTGGGTTTCAGTACTGTGTGAGATTGAAAATGGGGAGCGCGCGTCCTCTTGTATCCAGGTGGAGAGGCATCCAAAAGGACTGATCATATATACGTCTCAGAAGCTTGAATAAAGAATGCAACAAAGGTGTAGGAATCCCTCACAGACGGGGGGGACGACATTAACTGGGTCGTTTCATTTGGCACGTCGCTACTCGGCGTCTCAACTTCAAGGGTTTCTTCAAACAGCTGTCTTTCCGACTCCTAATTCCACCCATCCTCCCCCCCAGTGTAGACCATTAATGGCATCATTTGCATGTAGCTTCTTCTCAGTTCACTCAGCATTTACAGAATACAGATTCAGCGATTTTTCTACGTTGATTTATGGGAGTGCAGTAGGCGAGTGCATTGTGTTATTGGATCAAGGTTACCAGTAGATGCCGGGGGGGGGGGGGGAATTTGCTTTGCCCAATGAGCTTTGAGATAAAACAAACCCAGCACGTTATTCATGACAAACACAAAACCGTTTAATTCAGTGTAAACATGGGTAGAATATGGTCAATGACATGCTCCAATGCCGTGAAAAAGTGCCAGTGAGTAACGGGATCCTGAATCCTTCAGAGGGAGGAAGATGTGATGGATCTAATCTGATGTGTCTATGCCCCAGATACGGGCTCCCCCAATCTTACAACATTTTGGAGTTTGCTCTAAATAACTTCCACCAAAGCACCTACACCAACAGTAAAGTCTTTGTTCAATACACAGAGGGTTAGTACCACCATATGTTTCTGCAAACAAAGCAGCGTTCAAATAAGACTTCATATTACTGATAGTAATCGTAGGTGTGTTGTTCTGTACATTATTTAGCTGTATTATTCACCTATGTACACTATTCATTATTTATTAGTGGCGATGTCAGGAATATGACATTATTTTGTTTCAACAAAACTAAGAGCCTCTGGATGGGGTAACCTCACTTTGCTAATTTGAGAAGACGATAATAAGACGAAATAGTCGGGGGATTCCCAAACTGTAAGACTCATCCTCTTGAACTTGGATGGTCTGTGCAAAATATCAAGGCAATCCAGCCATGTTAATAATGATATCTGATTTAGATCATGTGAAATTCTAAGGAAAGCTTCATTATCTGCAGAACAACTCTTGCTGTGACAGCATGAAGTTGATTTGGTCGTGGCTTTTGGAATTAGTGACAACTGAAAGGGATCTGAGTAAAAATAAGCATAAACCACCACCAGGGAAATCTGCCTACAGAGTATATATGTTGGTGAGAAATAAACAGTGTACACTATATTCAAAAGTATTATTTCACAAAGGAACTCGACTTGTCTTTTATTGTGGTCTTTTTTTTCTTCCTTTAGACATCCACTGCTACTGTGAACATAGTCGTCACTGATGTCAACGATAATGACCCCGTGTTCGACCTGACCACACCCACGAATTTCACTGTCCAAGAAGAAAAGGCCAATGTGTTTGTTGGACAAGTCAGGGTAAGTTTGATATCTGGTTTTATTTAGAATTTTGTTGGACAGATTTGTCACACCCGAAACTGCATTCTGTTCCCATGATTCAGCACAACTGAGCCGCCAGACTTTTGTAATTACTTTTAGATTAATTGACTTGATGTTTGTAAGTGAATTACTCATAAAACAATAAAAGTCATCCTCTGCACATACATTGCTCACTTACTAAGGGTCCAATAAGGCTAATTCAATCTTGTTTTTTGTTTATTGTAGCTATTTATCTTATCTTTCAAACATAATAGTGAACCTAAATCCCCATCCTTTCAAAGTCAGGGTTTCAAAACACAGTTTTGAAGGTTAATGCAGATAGACCTCAGTTTGGGGATTTGGGAGATGTTACAAAATGAGTTTTTACATTTGTGTCGTTAAAGAGTTTGTTTTGAATTTGAAGGTTGTCATTGGTGCAGGTTAGCAATATTAAAAAAAAAACGAACATCTTCATCTTCATCATCATTTTAAGTAGATAGTAGTTTGTTTAACTATGAATGCTTGGACTTCAGAAACATAGATTTTAAAGAGATTTCTATGCTCTTTCATTGCTTTCCATGTGCTCGGAGTTGCTTATATGAGTTACATTTGTTGCCTTTCCGGATATGTGCTCTGACATTAGACATTAGAAGGAATGAAATAGACCACCAGAAAACATTGCAGAGTTTATGAACTGTGAAATAAGACAAAAGGACACGTGAAGGAAGCTTTGTGTTAGAATGAGGTAAAGCTCATATTTTCCTCACAAATGCAGCCAGCAGTGAGATTAGAGTTTAACCCGCCCCTCCCTCCCTCTCTCTCTCTCTCTCTCTCTCTCTCTCTCTCTCTCTCTCTCTCTCTCACCCGATTCTGCCTTGGGAGGTTTTCTCAGCTGTTACCTTGCCAACTTGAGCTGAGACTGCTTTTATGGGACATTAAGTACCGTAGCGCAACACAATCCTGCTTTCTATGCAGATGCACTTAGAGAAGCTACAATTTAACCGGTTGTGGATGATCTGTTTCATAAAATCTCAAGTACTAAGCACAAGCCCTCAAACAAAGGTAACATATTGTCAACAAACATCAGTGGACATAGTGATCAACCGATTGGATAATATGACAATACCGGGAGTTGGACATATTGTTTACTTCTTTTTGTCCTAAGTCATTGTGATGAATGGCCCTTTTGTCTAAATTGTTGTGCTGGTTCTGGGAAAAAACATCATTTTAAAATTCTTAGCAGCATATTTATACAACAGCCAAAAAGTCTCTTTGTTTTATAACGTTTATAGCAGAAATTCAATGTCGACCTTCATAGCCTCATCTGGAATATTTTAAATAATCGATTAATGACCTCTGTCTATGCATTACATCGTCTTGCCAATCGACTTGCCAATATTCTTCATTCTCTCAAACTCCAGCCACTTTTCTGTTTGCAGAAAAATGCTGTAAAAACTTCAATAAATTGAAAATGCCTGTGTTTATTTATTTAATTCGCGCAATCTTGACCTCTTTTTTTGCACATCTCCCATTCTCATTTATTTTGGTTCGATGTATCTTTAAGCCTTCAGTGAAGCACAAAGAGCTTCCTTGGTTCAAAAGGTGCAAAAGGAAAACAAAAATATTGTAATTAGATGAGAAATGCTGACATATAGAAACTTTAGATTTCCTTCCACGTTGAATGCTGAACTCAATTATCTTAGTTAAAGGCCAAGTGAAGGGACAGAATCAACCAGCCGGAGTTCAACCCACTACTGTTGCCTGTTTCTTGTATATTCAGGTTTGTCCCCTTTGCTTAGCCCTTCATGCTGGAGAAATATTCTATTCACTTACTTTTAGAGTAATAACAGGATATCATGCTCTTCAGGATGAGGCTTCAAAACGAGACAATTTTTATATGTCATATTTGCTCAAGTGTTTATGTGTGTGTGTTTATGTATTTGCAGTCGAGGTGAAAGGTAATTTACTACACAAAGGTTCTTGGTATAGTAAATTACACCATTTCAGTCATAAAGACGTGTGGCGTTGAGATTTAAAGTGCCAAAAACTCATATGTGTATAAAAATCAATTTCTTAATGACATTTTTTTTAAAGTCTTATTCATCCTCAGTGAGTCACCAAAAATAGAGTCCACCTTTTTCTCCGAACCTGCAGAGTTCGGGTGAGAAGAAGCAGAACCGAGCCAGACGCCGTTAATAATGCTCTGAATTTTTGTTACCGTTGTGCAATCACTCCAATTTGCCGCAGCGCTGTTGGAATACTGTTCAGACTCCTGTTGCAGCAGAGCAGAGAGCCAAATGCAGTGAATGTATGAAAGCACACATTCACACGGACATTTGATCCTATCAGAGCGTTATCCACCAGCTGATTGTTGTGATGTGACGCTGTGTAAAAGTCAAGTGGCAGATGGAGGAATGGGCGGAGATGCAGGCTGCTTGAATTAAGATGTGATTTGTGTATTCTGTGTCATTTCCCCATGCAAATGTGACATGTTACTGTAAAAATCGGTTCACTTCTTCCTGCAGCAGCTCGAATGTCGCTGCAGAGAGTCAGAATAATATCTCGAAGCTTAACCACGAAGCTTTTTCCAACGGTGAAGAGGACAGCAGTGCAAATGCATAATGTTATTAAGTAGCTTAATGCTAGCCCTGAAGCCTTGTGGATTATACTTACAGTAATTGGAACTGGTTTGCACCTGTTCTTTTTTTGAGACTGGAGACGATTAACTAGGGTTATGAAAATTGACAGCAATGCAGTTTGTGCTAATAGAATAGTTTGTTCCGAGCAGGTGGACGAGCCCAGGGTCAATCGATTGGCAGTCATGTTGGACACGTCACGGGAGCGTCATGCTTTTTGCTAATTGGAGAGGCTATTGAAAATATTGCAATCATTCAGATTCCTTAATGAACTGACATTTTGGGGAGAATCCACCCAAAGCAAAAACGAACACGTCGGATGTGTAAATGCAATTAGAAGACGCACTGAACGTTTTTGTAAAGACTGCAGCCACCTGTTCAAGTTGCTTCCTGAGGATGTTCCCGCGATAAATGCAATGATCCCTCCCACCAGCTCCCACTCCAAAGTACACTCACCAGTCGTTCTAGCTGGATAGCCCTGAAAAACATTCCACACGCACGCCGTCACGGGCGAGGACGAGGACTTTGTGCCAAATAGTCAGAAAATACCAAATTTGTTTTGCGATTAAATTGACTCTCTCCACCAAGGCCATTTATTCCAACATGACCACCCATGTTTGTTTTGTCCTCCAACATTTGCTGCAGGTGGTGTAGGACGTAGTCCGCACTCCACTGACCTTTATGATCCATTATATTGACCTTTGGAGGCTATGGCAATATATAATTCCTTTTATTATTTTATTGCCTGTGAATTAATTGGATTTCATCCCTTACAAGACAAGAAGCAGTGTGGGCGTTCTTTTATTTAATCACTTCAGAGGAGTTGTGATCCGTGTGCACATATTGACATGATGTGTGCAAATGCTTAATCCAGAAGTTCAATTTTTTGCCTTGGCTTTAAATCTTTGTCAGGCACTCCGTGTAAAACAAATTGGGGGTTAGCTTGTTTTCCCTCCTCAGCTGTTCCTCATTTTGCCTCTTTGTGCTGCCTCGTCCTTACTTTGGGTTGATGAAAAATTGCCAAAACGGAGAGATGAAATGTGGCTTCGTCTCTGTCTTTTTTTCCCTCGCCCTTCCTCCCTTTGTCTTTCTCACCGTCTCTCTTCAATTACAGCGAAGAATTACCATCACACAGGGGACATTTGGATAATGAACACACACACACACACACACACACGCACACACACACACACACACACGTATAAAAATGAGGCATTATGATTGCACGTCATATTCACACAGAAATGAATATTTCTCAAACAAATAGTCTATTATAGCCTTCGTAAGTTCATTTTGTATTATTTATGGTATTGCTCTTGTTATTTAAAATTTGTAGAAGAAAAATGTAGACTTTGTATAAAAGGATCAATATCCAAGATGAATACCAATGAATCTGAAGAACAGGAAACAAGACCAAAAGTATATCAGTTCTTTCCGCTCTGTTGCAGAACTATAATTAAGGCTTTAAGATGAAGCAAGGCTCTAATGGATCATGTAATGGATCACATCAAACTTAAACCGCACAATTTGCTTAATTAGCTCGGCATTTTTGTTTTTAAATGTTTTTCCAATGGGAATAACACAATGCTATTATTGATCTATGTAAATGGATGCTCAGTGTTTCCAACAGGTTGCCAGCTGCATCAGGAGTAAAAAAAAAAAAAAAACGGGCTCATTGATGACTTTTATTGACATTCCTTTCAGCAAACCACTAACTCACATTTCTTCCAACATATCCAGTCTCTTCGTAAAATAATGGCGAATGTAACATTAGCCGACTATTATGCTTCGATCGGTGTACTCAAGCGATATTTCAGACTTGTGTCTTGATCCAGTTTCCGTTTGCACAGAGCAATGAATTACACACACTGTAGTTCACTTTCTTGCATTGGGAGCTTAACAAAAGTCAATGGTAATTGCTTGCAATGATCTATTAGCAAAAGAAGGTAATGTCACCCGTCAAATTGCCTTAAACTGAAGTCAAAGAACACACTCAATCAAGTTATTGCTATCTTGCTATCTTTTTATAGGCCTACACTGAGGTAGGAAACATAAGTCTATTTCTATCATTAAATCTCTCTTTCTCCCCAGGCTACAGATCCAGACGCAGGGGTGAACGGACTGGTGCGCTACAGGATCGTGAATCAACCGGACTTGTTCACAATCAGCGCCAATGGTAGCATCTACACAAGAGTGCCTCTCGACCGGGAACTCCGGAGCCAATACGACCTGGTGGTGGAGGCCTCCGATGGGGCAGTGGATCCCCGACGGACCACTTTGACCCTCTCAATCCAGGTCACGGATATCGATGACAACAGCCCAGTCTTCTCCCAGCAAACGTACGTGGCGAATGTCCCCGAGAACACCCCAGTGGGAACTGTGGTCCTCAAGCTAAGCGTAAGTACTCATGTGCATGTGTTTTTCTTAAATGTCTTTTGTCTCCCTTTATGTAATGCAGCACGGGTACTTCAAACAACAGCTGTAGAAATTGGCTTTCGCCATCTTTCAACGTCAAGTGTTTAGATGACAAGCTTTTCCAGGCGGGACACATTAACACAAAGAGAAACAAACTACTCTGCCTTATGAACACAAAGAGAGAAACCATTCTTTTCTCCTGCCCCCGACGGCTCTTTGGGCTTCTTTAAAACTCAAACCAAATACGAGTCAAAGTTAGATTTGTCGAATAATAAGCAACCTTTGCCACCCGTCCTTGAATAAAATGAATATGATAAATGAATATAATAAAGTAATATCATAAGCTTTACATTAAAAGAAAAAACAACACTTTGCTCTCATGTTTGCGCCGAAGTGGAGTGAGGGGCCCCGTGTGCGCGCAGAGCGAACACGGAGCCGAGTGCCGCGTAATTGCCGCCATATTGTGAGTGGCGTTTCAGGAAGAGGGATAAAGCGAGGCGAGCGGATGAGAGGCAGGGGCTGAGGGCTGAGGGCGAGGGGTGTGAACGATGCTGGCAGTGTGACACCATTAATCTCCGTGACAACTTTTCTTCAACTCTGAGCAGACGTGGGTGGCTGGATGGACGCCCAAAGAGCCAAAGTGAGACAGACGTGGAAATAAAGTAGATGAGTTTGTTAACCTTTTACCTGAATTTATTTATTTCATTGTTTGTGATTAAATTCAAGCTTGTGCGTGTCGCGTACACAAGGTTCAAAAGGTTTTCCATCATCCTTAAACCGCATCTTATTATCTTTCATTACGGGAGCCTTGCAACTTTCAGATGGGTGATTTTATGCAATGAGCATGATGAACTTTCCCTTCTGGTTCAATTTAATAAGAACCTATTAATAATTGATGATTAAAGTAACCACCGCAGCATAAAAACACAGAATTAAAATAGAAACATTAACATCCGTTTTTTGCAACCATAGCACACAGTACCATTCAAAGTTTGGACACCTTTTCCCATTGAATTCAATGGGAAAATGTGTCAAAACCTTTTACTGGTACTGTATACAATTCCACATTTTGACACTGTAAAATCCTCCCTCCCTCTTTTTCCGCCACCCAAGTCCACACTTGCTCTAACGCACTAAAAGTGTTTCCCCCCGATCATCGCCGTCCGCTTCCTCCTCGCAGGCGGTGGACTCGGACCTCTTCTCCGTCGTCACGTATCGGATCAAGACCGAGTCGGCCAGGCAGCTGTTTTCGCTGAACCCTGTCACCGCGGAGTTAGCTGTGCTGCAGACCCTGGACTTCGAGGACCTGGCTGCTATGGGCATGGGGGCCAATTTCACTTTCCAGGTGGAAGCCTCCGACCAAGGTGGGGTCACGCCCCCGGGGCAGGCCACCGTCACGGTCCGCATCACGGTAAGAGCCTCCCGGATGGTTGGTCCACCGCTTCCTCTCGGCGGCGTGTTCTATTCTATTCCTTCCATCTATCCTCATTGTCCCCGAGGCGCAGCGGCACCGGCGGTGAATATCAGTGACTCATTAGCCGAGTTTTACTGTAGAAGCAGCTCGTCCGAGCCACGGTGCAGAGGGGGATTGGAGACATATTGTGCAGAGCAGCACCTGGCCTCCTTTTGTGATATGAAATGCAGTTTTACTCCATTCATTGCAAAGGCTTAATGCATTTTCCTTTTGAGAAACATATTTTTGGCCTCGCAACCCGCCGGTCCCGGCAACATCGTAGGGACAAAGATTGTTTGATGGATAGGTTTTTCAGCCTCGCACACAGTGCTATTCCAATCTGAATGACTCATTAGCTTGTTGACAGCAATTATGTCAGGGTTTTTTTTTTCCAGCAGCTTGTATTCCCTTTACAACCTTTCGAGAGATTAACAGCTAAATCCAAAGGAAAGGATCAGACGCCTCATGTTATGCATGCATGTGTGTGTGTGTGTGTATACACGCATTTGTGCGGTTAATGGGTGTGTTTTCGGTGTGTGAGTAATCCAGGCGCCTCAAAATGTGCGCATTCACATCAATGTCTCTGTATGAATTCAGTCCCCCCTCAAGTGGCTGTCTCAAAGTTTGCAGAATTAAGCCTCCTATATTACACTGACTGGGAAGCTTCTAAGCTTATTTAAGCAGGCCCGCTGCATGAACTGCCAACCTGTAGCGCGAGTTTGTCCTCTGATAAGGACAAGCTTTGTTGCAGTGTTTGCGCTGTCACCCAGGCGCTGTGTTTGATAGGATAAAGCCTCGCAGCTACTGATATCCGTGTCTGCTTTTTGAAACGATGAACATGAATCCGAATGAGCCTAATGGATTCACACAGGCTCCTCGGGGACTATTTGGAGCTGATTCAACTGATTCCAATTCCTTCCTTATTTAACACCTTCAGAGGGTTATTTGAAGTTGTTTGCGTTTGATTTTGCCTTGTGTTGTGTTGTCGATGTGTCTTTTGTCAGATGCTCTGCAGTCATGGATTGAGTGTCCTGTCTGTGTCTTTCTTTTCGAATGATTCTCCAAAACACTTTTCATCTATTCTTGTTCTTCAGAATTGTAAGATACCCTGCATGTGTGTGTGTGTGGGGAGGGAGATACTGTATGGAGCGCCTGCATGTATTAGGCAATCAGGACTGTGTCTGTGAATGCATGCTGTGAACACTTGCAGCACATTGACCAAGCTCTGTTGTTCAAAGTAAGACCTGGATTATAGATTTTGTGCAAGGAAACACTGAACCTGTGTATAGATCAAAGTGAGGCTCTCCTCCACTGAGTTTATATGTTTTCTCCATGTTCAAGTTGAAACACTGGAAATGAAGGAGAAAAGTCAAGAGATAAGAAGATCAATTTTAACCATGTTACCACAGAACTAATTTATTTCTGAATAGTGGTTGAATAGGTTTTCTTCTAACAAAGCCATGCAAAGGGGAGACATAGTGATCAATAGTATATTCAACATGTTACACACATATTACACAGTGTTCTTTCAACACAATTAACTAACTGCTGATTAAAATGTTGTGATTGTTCCCCAATACGTTAATGAGCACATGCCTTAATGAAGAATTAGTTAAATGGTTAATTTGCACATCATATGATTTTTGTTGTTGTTGTGATTTGCATTGTTAAGTCCATAAAATGAATGAGTTTATTCAGTATCGGTGTGACTGCTGTATACAGTATACTAGGAACACATTCAGCTTAGACACACAGTTTCTTAAAGGACATGGACAAATTCTGAGGAGATGGGGAATTACTGCAGTGGGAAATTTGGCCTCAATCTCCAATAATTTGCATGAAGTGTAAGCTAAAATCCAACAAAGCTGCAGCTGAGAAATCTCTGGTGCAACAATTTTTCTCTTTTCACATGGACACAGAATCTGCAAAAGCAGTAGAATAATAAATGTATAAACGTTTGACCCGTGAAATGCCTTTAGTTGATTTTATACATTTAATCTGCAGTGAAGCTGAACGTTTTCTTCTTTTCTCAAATATGTTTCATAACTGCAATCTAACAAAGGTCACAAATATCACCAACCTTGAGACACATAGTCTAATGGAATCTCTTTTTTGTTTTTAGGACATGAATGACTTCTCCCCCATCTTTACCCAAGATCTGTATAAGGGCTTGGTGGCACCCAATGCAGAGAAAGGAACTGTCATCACAACTGTTTTTGCTGAGGACAAAGACCCACCAGTGAGTATAAAAAAACACACACACACACTTTAACTTAATATTTAAAACAGGCTTGTATGAATCTTCTCTCGGTCGCCTTAGAGAGCTTCATGTCTCCTCAGACCCTTTCGCACCACTATATCTGAGCAGGTTCTCTTGGGACTGGAGCTATGAAGATCCTTTGTTCCTTTATGTTGTGGAATCTGTAAAGCAGCAATAATGGCACAATGTTGAAACTAGAATTTTTATGGCAAAAAAGGAGAACTGGAGAACATTTTTACGGGCTGAGAATATTTATTGCTTTGTTTGTTTCAATATAATATTTGATATATTTAGGATAGCAAATCTCCTCCAGGCGTTTGGTTCCACATTATTTTTTTTGGCAGTAACAAACCAACTTAATATTTCATTACACTCGGTGAATTATTAGTTTTCTCTTTCATCTACTCTCTCTGTTCTGTTGAATTCTTTTCCCTATTTATTTTACCAGTGTTTTTCTCTCACAACCCAAAGTGTCTCTTCTTATTTAGTTTCACTCTCTGCGAAGAACAAAAAGAATACGAGTAGCCCAGTGATTTTACCCGGCCTCGCAGTAATAGCCTCCCGCTCTAAATGTCCCGTCTGGTTGGACTCTGCGCTCGTTACCATCGGCTCTCCTGCTGATGGGGCCTCACCGCGGCCTGGTCCAGCTCATGGACTCTTAGCAGCGCTTGAACGCTGAGGCATATGGATGCCTGTCAGTCCCAGCCGTGTGTGGTAAAAACAACTCCTAGAGCGCAGTGCATGTCACTTCTCCTCCAAGAGGGAGACTCGCCCTCCCTCTTCTTCTCCCGCATGGACAGCTCCTCTCCACGTCGCTGTCCGTGCAGCTAGGAATTCATTTATAAAATATTAAATCTTCCCCTAGTATTTTTTTGCCTGAGCTGTTCTTAGGGAGGAACACTGCAGGAAATATCTAACTGAATATTAGGTGTGCAGAGTGAGAATTAAAGGAATTAAAGGAATCAATTATTGTCCAGCCCATTTTTAGTTGATGTATTGAACAGATGGTGTGGCTACTGCATTAGCAAGCCTGTTCTTATCTCTAAATTTAGATCACATAATAACCTGTATGAGATGTTTGCTGGAGCAAAGGTAAGACCTTTCGATAGGACTCATGCAGAGTCATTAGAAAGAAAAGTTTAACTATTAATGACCTTCTGGTGGGTCCAGTGAAAGCTCTGTGGCCATAGGTGGTACTCCTAAAGGGATTTCTTTCTCCTCAGTCTGCCCTGTTTTACGCTATTGTGCCCAGTGTATATTGTGCTGTCTAAGCCTCCTCATCCTCTCAGGGCTTAGTGATACTGATACAGAGTAAGCTCGCCTGTTTTTAGATGACAAAGTAGATGTGTTTGACAAGGAATACCTCGTCATAATCATGCTTGTCTTGTGTACCTTTTTTTACATCCCGTCTTTGCCAGAGATTTATAAAGTTTGTCATTGTCTTTGTAGCATTTCCTCTCAGTGTTGACATAGTTCCGTCATTAGTGTGTTTTGCTGCCTTGATTAAACACATCAATTCCCAAATTTGTTGAGGATTGTCTTCCATTTGTTATCTAAGTCTGTATACGTCCTGCCAAAGAAGGGAAACAGATTCTCAAATCCTCAAGGAATAATTTCCTCTCTCCAGTAGTCAAAGAATGCGATAGCATATAATTCTAATATCTTGTCCTTTTTTCAGGAGTTTTCTTAGATCTATGGAAGAGGCCTGTGCCTGTGATTTATAATGAAACCACGTTGAACAAAGAATCTTTGACAATGATATCAGAGCCTTTTTCTTTCGGGAAGAAAAATGTATTAATCAATGCCTGTGACATCCAGAGTCTATAAAGGCCCACTATATGTTCTTCAGCAGCAGAAGGGAGTAGCTCAGCCTTATAAGCCCTGACTCACTGATTATGAGGAAAGAATAGGAAGGGCTGTATTGGGTCAGAAAAGGTGTTTGGCTGGTGCTGCAGTAAAAGATGCTTACTCTTCAAGTCGTCGAGTAAGACTCAAAAAAACAACGACTGCCCGCCTCACTTTGATTTTAGATCATTTAACACGTCTTCATCGAGCTCAAGTGCAATGAATGACGATTTTTTCAAATGAAGATTCATCAGGAGGACATGTGACAAGAGGAAATCGTCACTACGTTGTCATTAGCGCCGCAGGCAGCGAGTGAGACAAGACGAGGAGACTCTGTGAAATGGCTTGACGGACAGAAGGATTAGATTTCCTAACAGACGCTGCTTAACCCAGTCTCTTATTGACCTGGATTCTGGAGCTCAGCGCATTCTGTTGACAAGATGCCTCCCGTAGACACCTTACAGGGCTTAGTTGAGTGCTCACTAAGTACACACACACACACACACATTATCTCTACACAGGCTCATAAAACCTGCACACGCAAAGAAAGAAGAAGAAGGCACTCCTTCTGGCTTCCAGGCGGTGATTCAAACATGGGCAGTGTGTATTTTGTCTGAGGGTTGTATTGATGTACTGAGCATTATTTCTGCTATTTTGAGTTTGGGTTAGCAATATCTATCCCTCTGCGCTTTGGGAGAAGGGTCTTTCAAAAGCACATTTTGTACCTCTCAAGCCCATAACCTCCATGTCAACATCCTTCTCAATGAGAGGGCAGAGCACCATGGAAACAACTGTTCCAGGAAGAAGCTTGATTCTTTAGCACAAAAAGTTGTAAAGTTTTTTTTATTTTTATATATAATATAATACATCATATTAGAGAACTACTGCTATCATAGACATTTCCATTTCTCCACTAGTCTCGTACATCACATCTCCCCTTGTTTTATACAGCCCTTTATCCCGGTTCCTTGGTTACTTGTCATTAACTATTTCACAAGCCATATAAAGGGCATGAATGTGTCGACTTGGTGTTTTTCTTCCCACAGCCGGCCCAAACCTTGCTTTTGTTGTTTTTCCTTGGCACATCATTCTTGCTTCTGAGGTTGTTCATCATTTCATGAACTGGCTGTCCTACACTGAAGAGAATTGGATTCTTTGAATCCAGTGTTTTGCTTTAAGGAAGAATGACTCATTTGAATGCAGAAGGAATAGGAACAACATGTCTAGATGTGTTTCTGTATTATGTGGAAAATATCAATTATATTATTACATTTTATATTTTATTATTATATATTATATACCAATTCTTTTTTATTAACTGGTTTGCTTTTTTCCCGGATTCTCTGGTTCAGTGAGATGCAAACAAATGTTAGAAATGACATGGGCTTTTGCCACTAAGTATTCCATAATATATAGTAAATCCTTGAGCACCGCAGTTTTAACTTCATCTGCTGCCGTCACTGTAGATGTCTCGCTACTAAAGTAACTGTATCGCCTCTTCTGTGTGAAATGCTTCTTCTTTTTTTTCATTAATTGCCGTATCCCGTCGTCCTTACATGACATTTTTGAAAACAAGTTGAAGAGCTTTTAGAGACGCGGCCCCTTTTTCTGAAAATCCCTTTAGTGATTTCACTCAGATAGTTTTCTAACCTCTTAAAATCCCATTTGTGTGAGTAAGCCTCCCTTGGGATCAGTGCAACCTCCGGATATACCCCTCTCTCTCTCTCTCTCTCTCTCTCTCTCTCTCCCCCACCCCCAGTTCTTGCCCCGTCCCGTGAGAGCCAAATCAGTTTAGGCAGGGGAGCACAGTATCAAAGAGAAGGCGCCCAAAGAGATGAACCAGAATAACACAAGTTACCGTTGTGATTACCATTCACGAACTGTGATTAATCTTCATCAAAGGGTCAAATTAAAGTCCAGGCTCTCGCTAATGAATGTAAGTGTGTCACCCGGGAGACAAGAGGAGTGGGTTTAATGGAGAAGGTTTTTGTTCCAAATGAAAGGGACAAAGTTTG
Source organism: Pungitius pungitius (assembly GCF_949316345.1). Classification (NCBI taxonomy): domain Eukaryota; kingdom Metazoa; phylum Chordata; class Actinopteri; order Perciformes; family Gasterosteidae; genus Pungitius; species Pungitius pungitius. Next base: position 6,976,129 of record NC_084912.1, on the reverse strand, counting down.
AATCAATGAATGACAGTGAGAGTAGATTGGACTGTTTGATGTGGAAAGACGGGCATTTAGGATCATTTTTGAGATGAGCAACCTTTACCTACTTTAATTACTTCAATTGTTCATTCTAATTGTTTTACTGTCAGACGCATACATACACGTAGTCAGGGAATTAGTTTAAAAAACGTTATTTAACAAGATTGCTACACCTTAATGGCTTTGATACATTTCACACAGAGCGCTTTCTTTGCCATCTCCACCGCTTCATCTGAGAATGTTTCCGGGTAAGTGGATTGATGTGGTTCATGTTCTTCTATTTTCTCCTTCCTCCAGGGTACTCCAGCCAGTTTTGTCCGCTACAAAGTGGACGCAAAAAGGTCACCGTATAGCGGGAGCATCTTTGACGTGGAAGAGGTGACTGGAAGAGTCGTCACCAAGGTCAACCTCAATGAAGAGCCCAGTGTCACGTTTCAGGTGAGTTCCTGTGTGTGTGTGTGTGTTGCTGCCAAGATGCAAACAATGTTCAGTGAATGTTATTCAGTCAGAGAATCTTGACGGATTGATTTGGCACAGAAGGAGCGGCTCTTTTGGAGAGTTCTCAAGGCAACAAAGCTGATCTTCCTCAGTAGACACATACTGTACATTAAAGCACAATAAACAATATTAAGCAACAATTAAATCCTCAATGGCCACATTATTGCACATGAGGAGGGGTCATAATGTCTCCCCCTGCATACCCAGTGATTGTGTCTATTGCACTTTAGTCCATGGAACTCAAGAAAAAAATGTTAAACAAAATATCTGAGGTTTCAACATTTGACATGAGCCAATACTCATGATGGAGTTTCTATGGTGGTGTAGGTAAGTATAATAATGATTGATGAACAATATATTATATTATTTTCTAGTGATAGTCATCTGTAAATTAAATCATTTTCATCATTTTTTCGTCTGGTCGATGTTGAGCGGCAGCATGTTTTAGTCTCCCTTTAGTTGCTCTGAAGATCAGCGGGTCACAAATGTGCACATTGACTTTTAAATCGAACAACAGTTTCAGGGAATTATTAAGAATTGTCACGGTGGTCATTTCTTTGCTCTTCTAGCGTCTGTGATCACAAAATATTGAGTTTCTCTATCGATTGAACAAATTCCCGCCCAAGTTACCTTCTTACCAATCGAAAGCGTCCAGTATCTCTCGTGCTTGGGTGCTCCATCCCTTTTTCTTCCTCTCCTCTCCTCTTCTCTTTTTTTTTTTTTTTTCCTTCAACATGTATCCGCGCTCACTCTCTTGTCGACCGTATCTCTCCATCTCTGCCGACGCGCTCCCCCCTGGTTCCCCCGGCGCTCCATTCTCCACAGTCTGTGAATGTAGATCAATACGTTCGCTCTCCGGGAGCTTCGCAGGCTGCTCGCCAGATCATATTTTGCATATATATATATATATATATATATATATATATATATATATATATATATCCAGTCTGGTTCCCAACATGTCTAGCGAAAATCACTGGGAACCTCAAAAAGTTTATTATTTGTGTAGTGAGTAGCCGTATGGTATAGAATGATAATAAATGTGTGTGTGTGTGCTCTTTCCTTCCCACTGCAGTTGTTTGTGATAGCATATGATGATGGGGAGCCTGTGAAGTCCAACAGCTCTTTGGTGGAGATCACTGTTCTTCAGCCGTCCCGCATCCCGATTTTCACCCAGGAAGAGTACAGGTATGTCACCTTGACACACTGTTGATGCAGCCGCCTCAGCCTGTGAAATTCACACATCAAAGAGCATCTCGGGATGTACTGCCAGACAGGGAGCGATGGTGGGAAAAAAAAATGGTAGTAGTGGGCAAACAATCTAAGAATAAGGCACACATTTACCTCACATCTTGCATTAGGTTTCTGCTATACTTTGATTATTATTTTGTCACAATGCCAATTACATATTCTCACTACATATGCTCAACTGTTGCAAATGGCTGTGATGTCAATATTTTTCATATTTTCATTATTTTTTGTGATAACGACAGCGATCCGGGCGTGATTCTGTGTCTCCGTCTTTTATCACACTGTCTTTTCACAGCGTTCCCGATTAATGAATCTGGAGAATAAATATGCATAAGAGCTTCGGGGTAGAATCTGTAGATTGTCACTGCTGTAAACCACATTTGTATCTCTCCGAGGGAAAAGACGCGAGTCTGTTAAGAGTCTCATTCGACAAGATGGAGGGCTAGGACTGGTTAACAGGCAGAGAGACACTCAGGATGAGGGAACATAACCCGCGGTGCTCCGAGATGACTCCATCACACGCGCTCGGCTGAGTTCGTCTGTACTGATGGTGTTGTGACTCGGGAGGAGGCTAAGGAGTCTATATATTGGATTAAAAAATAAACACAGGTACTTAAATCTCTCCAGCTGAGCTGCTTTGGGGGGAAAAAAATCCTCCGCGTCGAGTGAACAGCGGCGTTAAAACTGCGCTGTAACTTTTACCTGTCTGCAGTGCTCAGGAGACTCTTGCCAGGCTGAGAGGCTTAAAAAGTCTGATGCCACAATGCAGTCCCCGGGAGAGTGAAGGAAAGCTCGTTCTAAGTGGATTGTTTTTATACTAACTCGCATGTCGGTCCAAGTAGGGAGTCTTGGCAGACTTTATGACACAATTTGATTTACCTCTCCGCGTAGGACAAGGAATGTAAACCCTGGCCGACCCGTCGGCACATCAGGCCAGGTGTGCGTAGCTCTCTCTGTGCTCTCTCTGCCCATCTCACTTCCCTTCACAGGCCGTGGGCCTGTTTGTGTCAGTGCGTGGCATGTGTTTTCCAATGCCCCGCTGCATTGGAAAAGTTTGTGCGGTTTGTAATCCAGCACTTTGTGTGTGCGCTCACGTTCCCCCGTTGCTCAGCTTCATCCGGTGATTGATACGCAGACGCAGCGGCACAGCAGTTGAAAGGCCACTGATTAGTACTTTGAACGAGTGCTCTGTCTGACACACACACACACACACACACACACACACGCGCGCGCATGTAGCGCGGAGGGTCGGGACCAGGGCCCAGACCTTTGCAAGGTGTCACATTGATATTGGCGACCACACGCGGGGACAGACCTGCTGTAAATTGTGGGCCGTGAAAGCATTAAGCAGGTGCTTGAGCCTCTCCTGTGGACAAGGCTCTCTCCAGCGGAGAGCCTCCAATCTGCTCGCTCCGCAAATGAACTGTCTCCTCGCTCCTCGCCGCTCCATCTCCCCCCACGGTACCCCCGCCCACGAGGAGCCTCCGGAGCGCAAATCACTCTCTAAACGTCCACGGAAGATCTCGTCGGTCTCTGCAAAGGCAGTTAGTTATGGCGGCGATCAGGTGTGCTATGACTACAGCTCCAGAGCACACAATTAAAACCACTCTGCAGGGCTTTGGCTGACTTAATGATTTTTGCTCCTGCTTTATGGTCGGTCTCCTCCATCTGTCAAAGGGAAATAAGGGCCGCCTAGTCGTTGTTATCTGAAATAAATGGATTACGCCGTAGTTGCTGCTGCCGCAGCATGGTGACACTTGCTTTTGAGCAAAACACCTTGTGTTGTCTCTGAGGAAATGCCAAGGCGATGTTTAGAGTTTCACAACCTCTCTGATGTTATTTTTTACCTGCATTAATGTTGTTGCTGGTATTAACAGCGCAGTGAATGACAGGGGTGTGTGAAAAGGTTGCTTCTGGTGCTCCAACAAGAGACAATTGTCCAGCTTTGCACAGCTTTAAACCTCACAGTTAAGTTATTTTGGCCGACCACATTAATCACACATGCACATAATACATTTTGTCGTTTTGCGTTGACGTGTGCGCTACCTGCCCATGTTACCTGAATCCAGTTTTTGTTTAAATACTCTTTCCAGCAGTTGGTGGACCATAAAGGAGATCAATACTAAATACTATTATTATTGTCAATTGGCAAGAGTTGAGTTCCATGGAATGGCTGCCAGATGTGTTTGTGCAAACCTTAAGCTACAACGTGTCAATCGGCCAACAGTACACTATGTCTAAACAGTAGGTTCTATAAAGTAATAAGTGATTAGCCGCGTGTTGCTACACTCTCTGTTTTTAATGGCCTTGGTAACATCATGATTGGCTCGAACTACAGGGAACAGCAGCATTCAGATTTTATTCGCCGCATTCCTGGGACACCCAGACACCTTGAGATCCGCTCCAACTTTCAGTTCTTTCAAATGAGTAATTCTTTATTTCTTGCCTTTGTTCAAAGATAATTGGACTAAATGGCACTAAATGCATTTAAAATTCACTAGCAATTTCTCTTTCTAATGACCTTATTTTTAGCAGTTTCATGCAGGAACTATTTTCTTTCAAATTTCTAAGTGGAACTTTGCAAAGGCCATTTTGTGCCAAATGGGAGATAAAGGCAGACATCTTTATGCCTGATGTATACAAAATTGGGAGACTACGCCAAAACAATCTACATTTTGGGACAGCAGTACAGAAAAGTGTCCTACAAATATTTGGCGTTGATTTTCAGGTAAACTCTCCAATTAAGCGACGATGAAGTCAATACTTTGGTCGTGAAGATGTGTATCAAAAAGAGTCAGTCGGGCAGCTCCACAAAATGTTGATTAAATAACGGCTAACGGCTCATTTAAATGGGACTCACAAACACAACCCTTTGGCAAAGACTTCAGCACTGGGCACTTTGGAAGGAAATGAGTATTTACCTGTGTGTGTGTGTGTGTGTGTTGTTTGAGATGAGGAGGGCTAAGCCGCTATCTGACACAGACACACTATGTGAATTCCCGTCTCTTGCACTGAGGCCACTTTTTTGGCCGGATGTTACAAACCTGTAGTCTGAGCAGTTTTCCGTGGGGCTTATCTGCCCCGCAGCACTTCCCCTTCTAAATCTACTCTAAATCACCTGAGACGTTTGCCTCACTGCTCCTGAGTATATCATTTTGCTCTCCTTTTCCTTTCACACCCCCAAGCTTCTTCTCTGCTTATATCTCTACCTCTATGTCACTTTCTTTCTCACTCCTTTTCTTTTCTAGTCACTTCACAGTCCGTAGCCCTTCATTTTCTCCTCAGAGACCGGGTTCATTTTCTTTCAGTGTGCCTGCATGAGTGTATTTCTCCACATAAAGTCCTCAGTTGATTGGTGTTATGCTCAAGATGAAATGACATTTAATCTATGTCCATATTATTATATTAACATAACCTCTGCTTTGCGTGTTTATATCTACTATGCAGTACATTATACATGGTAGCATAATGTTTGTATCCTACTGCTGTAAAATATTTCAAAAGTCGGTCTTTTTGTGATTAAAGAGGATATTATTTGGTTGTGAAATTCCTTTCACACAATTATTATGCAGAACACCACCGCCATTATTAAGCAATGCTTAAGTCGTGCTGCATGGTAAACAGTGTCAACATGGAGTTTTACTGGAATCATCAACATCCTGTCACTCTGTGTGCAGAGTGCCACTAATCACTTAATTGGTGGCGGTAAGCTGAAATAACTGCGCAGGCATTTCGTGTGTTCTTCCATACAACCACCTGAAAGCAAAGAATAGAACATTGTCCTGGGTGCAGCCTCCAGTCGTAAAGTTGCATTTTGTACATAACGGAGGAACCACTTTTCTCGTTGTTATTTATTCTTTTGGCCATTATTGTGAATGTCAGTGGTAATAGCTCAACCTGTGGAATATTACACAACACATCTCTTTCCTGCAGCTTCTTGATGTTGACAGACCATGGAGACTGCCAGGGTAACTTTTATGACCGCAGTGTGACCATTGATTTAATGTTCTCCCCAGTTCGCCTCACAAATGGCTGCACTTGAAGTAGACATATCCTGTAGCTTGAAATGCCAGCCACACAGGACTCTAATAAATGAATAAAAAATTATTAATGGACAAATTAAAGAAAAATGAAAACTTGTTCTCATTTTAAAATAAACATCTCAACCCCCCCCCCCCTCCTTGTCCCCTCCATCAACTCTTCCTAAAATGTGGAGAAAAATAGCATTTATTCCTTTGAGGGAAAATAAACCCTTTCCGTATCTCATTTCTAATTCACACAAGGCTGCAATTCTCACATAATTAGGCAGATGACATGCTTTCATAACGCGCGGCTCCTTTATTGGCTGCCTTCTTGCAACTGTTGTCCTGCCAGACGTTTGCACAAGTGATGGAGAGGCTCACAGCCTGCTCATTTACGCTCATTGCCAGGTATTTAAAGGGTTCGCTGCGAACCGTACGGCTCGCTCTCCCACACACTGTCGTCATGCCTCATTGAAGACATACATTTAGAAAAGATCCCTCAGCCCTCTGTATTTGATTCTATTCATCCAGCCATCTGTCATTCCATCCTTCCTTCTCTCCTCACAGCCATACGGTGTTGAGGGCTCTCTTGTACTTCGAGGCAGGTTTGAATCTGCTGACCTGAGTCTTGAACCTCTAAACATCGTGAACGCACTGACCTTTCACTCGTCTCCGCTAAGTAGGCAAGCATCACTTTGCTGTCTAACAGCCGCCTAGTCGCACTCCGATTGCCCATTCCACATGTCAGCTAAAGGTCGCCGCTGAATGCCATTGAAGAAAAGCAGCTTGTCCTGTTATTAAAAGTTAACTTTCCAGATAATTACCAGTAACTTTCAACAGTATGTAGTTAAGAAAACGATCCAATGTAGTGCATCCTGCCTGATAATGATGATGTTTGTGTTTCGTCTGAACGACTTCTTCTAGCAGTACTGGCTGAGCCTACATTATCTGATATATATACCGTATAACTTGGAAGCCTTGGTACCAATGCTGCAGAGGAAATATGAGAGACAAGAACAATTTAAGGCTTTTTATTTACACAAATTGCAATGTTTGCATCACTTTCCCTTTCAGAGAGGGCTCCTATTAATTGTGGCAGCCAGTCCAACACACACTATTGGCTGATATTTCAAACAGCATGTTTTCTAGTTGGAGATCTACCCGCGTCTGCCTGTGGGCCAGGCCTCCTGCTATTGGTGTGATGGAATTGATCATGTATGCAGGATGGCATCAATGCCCATGGCACAGCGTATATCACTTTACAGGCTTCAATGGCTGGGCCAGTTTGGACCCCACAATAATTCCCCGGGGTGCAGAGATATGAAGGCCAGGCTTCCCCACGTGTACTCAATGACCCAGTGGATACTGGGAAGCGGCGTCCTGTGTGCCGACATTGCTAAGCTGGCACAGGTTGCTGCCACTATCTGGCTGCACAGTAGACATTGTTTCTCCAGCTTTGCTTACGGTTTCCCTCGTGCCCTCCGGAAGATATTTTTGATTGAAGGCCCCTTTATTTCTCGTGGAACTGAGAAAAATGGCCGAGCGCGAATACAAAATAAACTGTGGGTCTGGTGTGGAAAGATAAGTGATTTGAGGAGTAGCTCATGGAGGAACATGATTAGACGGTTTTGAACATTTGGTTGTTTTGTTGAAAACAGTGATTTAATGTGAAGACCTGCATTAATTCATGTCAGGAGTTGGATGTTTGTGCGCAATTCTTTTGGGGGGTGAAAAAACCTCTTAGCATGTGAGTCAGCATTTCAGGCACATGATGTGCTAATATCTGCTAGTGTTGAATTTGATTTACAACTTAGAGAACATTTGCCTTGAGGAGAGAATTGTTTATCTGTACAGAATTTTAGGACTTTACGGAAGCCTCGATTGGCAGAAATAAAAGGTGTAATAATAGTTTTGAATTGAATTCGCTAGGGATAATGTGTGTGTGAAAGCTGCAGGGCTGTCATACTTAGCATAAGCTGCTCGATGCTAGAGAGCTCGAAGGACTAATTTACATTAAATGCATGACATAAAGTTTTGGATGAGCATTTGATGAAGAATGTTGGTTTGCCTCATTTGTGTCTCAGCGATTCTGAATTATTGAGCATTGGCAATTTAAATTAAGAAATTGCTACATTTGCTATAGTTACTGAAATGACAAAAATGCTTAAAATATGCAGACGTAGCTTTCCTGTCAGAACTAATTAGTGAATTCAGATGCTGATTATAAGATACTGACAAAGAGGATAATTGCAATTACTATTGTGTCACCAATTGTTCTCATTGTTTCAAATATGCAAGAATGATGCAAATCCTATTTAATGCCACTGCACAGGATATGTCAAAGATTGGGAAATCACTATTGTGGATATTAACCCTAAATCAAAATACGAAACATTTTGTTAGTTCAATTGGTCCAAACATTAGAAACGGTAACCATGATGAATGCTTAGGTGCAAGAAGGTCAAGGATAATTCAATAATAATCAAATGAAGCAATATTAGTTTATCATTATATCGTTTACCATCTAGGATTCAATCTAAAAAGGTAAGTAATAAAATGCAGAATTCTTCATAATAATATGAACAATCTTCTCCACCTGCCTTGTTTTTGCTCCTGAACACCTTAAATGGTGAGTTCACATGAAGCAGAAAACTAATATCTCCACATAACCCCCTTGCTGGGACATTGTGGACTGTTTCCCTTCCTCCCTTTCGCATTGTGCCAAACGCAACCTATGATCTGTAAACACACCACAGCTCAAACAATACAATAACAACAAATGAAACAAGTGATGATGCTCTCTTTATCTAATTGTGAACTTTGATTTGAGTGCATAGCAATGTTGTGAAAAGGTAAAATGCATTGGACAAGGATTTAGATTTACTACATAAAAATTAATAGACCAGTTTCCGGTTTAGTTGTTGCAACACAATTTCCAAAATCTGGAACTGGGATATTTTGGTTAAATGCAATACTTAAGTAATTAGTTTCTGTGTGTGTAAAATAAGCATAATAACATTCAAGTTAAAAGACTGTGTCATGTGTGACTAAGCTTCCTCTGCTTTTTGCTACAAAAATCAATTTTCCATCTTCTAGGTAGGAACAAACAAGTTAACACGGGAGTGACATTTCCCTCTTTAACAGTCAATGAATTAGGCTGATTCGTAATTGCTGATCGACATGTGCCTTGTAACGCCGCCATCAGTAGTCAGGCAGCGATGTGCTGCAACTCACAGTCAGAATATGTGGCAACCACATCTGCACAACGTTGTTGATGTCCGCTAGCGTGCGCATTCAAGTTAAAGGACGCATGTCCGTCTTTGTTGAGTTCAACAATGCAATCCTTGCGTAGCGAGAGGCAACGCAGAAAGCGAGTCGACGCGGTAACAGAAGCCCCCGCGGTGCACGACAAGGTTTTCTACGCCTCTGCCTTGTCTCGTAAGCATCACTCAGCCATTGGCCCCGGGGCGGAGAGCTCGCCGACACCTGTGTGCCGCCCGCGCTCCTCAGCGGCGTGTCATCCCCCCACCTCTCATGTCGACACCAAGACTGCTGCTGCGTGTAAACATGTCGCCATCGTCTCTCTCTCTCTCTCTCTCTCTCTCTCTGGATTTTTTTGAATATCAAAGGGACGAAAAGTGTCTCTGGCCCCGCTCAGGAGTACATGGCGTTGCATTATGCATAATTGACTGGTTGAATTTGCGCACCACAACTCTTGAATACAAAACTTATTTACCTTCTCTGATTTCCTCCCGTCTCAATAATTGGAGATCTTTAAATTGCTGTTCCTCTATTTCATTTTACATGCTTAAACCTGCGTATCCTTCCATTTTATTCTTTTAGTCTGCTATTCTATCCGTGGGTATCTACTGCATGTAACCGTAATGTCATCCTCTCTGTGTTCATGTGAATACATCTTAATACTAATCTGCAATCTTCATACACCTCTACACCTCCCTTGGCATTTCTCAGTAGCGTACAACCCTCAGGTGGAGTTGCTTTGTGGGGAAGTGATAACATGTCAGGTCTGCCTCTTCCTTGCAATCACATCACGCAGCTCACTGCAAGCTTCACACAAGGGGTCGGTGTTTGGAAAATATTTTGTGAAAGGTCCAGAATCTGTGTAGATAGCCTCTGTCATAGCACCTCATGGAAGAAGTAGCAGATTGGTTGCTAAAGAGCACATGATGATTTGTGACATTAGTCAATTGCACAAATTTTCTGGTATTAAATATACAAAACAACACTGATTTGAATCATAACATTGAAATTTGATTTTCTGCTCAATTATCACCAAATTTGGTCCGAAACCAGAGCCAAAACTGAGCCAGAACCAACATCCAGCAGGAAAACACTGTACTCATTACGAACAAATATCCGAATGCTTCACTCCGTTTGAAACATCAGAGTCTTGGCTACAATTTCCCCACATGGAATTTGGGAATGCAGCAAACAGAACTCCAACAAGTTAGAAAATATGTTATGCAAATTAGTCCAGATAATTTGCACACGCAGTGCTTATGTAGACTTTTTCATTGAAGCTAACAACAAAAGAAGAGTTTGAATGTGTCACGGACACAACGCGGAAATCAATATACTGATTGTCAATCAATATTTTTTCTGCTGCATTTGCAAAGTTCTTAATTATATTTTTTTCACCCTATCGAGCAACTGGAGGTGTGCTAATAAATCAAATATCATGAATGCAACCCTCCCAGTTAAAATATTGTGGTGAATTGTGCTGGGATCATAATATGTTTTTATATGAGGCCAGTTTGTTACATGCATGTGGAGTTTCAGTGACTTAATGTCACAATTTCTATGTAGTCTGCCATTTCTGGTGATGATTTGGAAAGTGACTATTAATAACACAGCGAGTCTCTAAAAGAAGTATTTTGGGAGCATTACTTTTCTTTGTTTGGAGAATCTTTCAACCCATAAAACCCAGCTGGAGTGGATGATGCTTGCCTCCGCCTCCGCCTCTGCCTTCGCCTCACTCAGGCTTCACACTGAGGCCCAAAGTGGTTTTTCTGGCAGCAATAGCCAAGATCAGGTTGAGCATAAAATCCTGCTTCGGGCTTCAAACATGCTATGCATGAAATCAATACCTGGCTTTGACCTTATTTGATAAACATGCAGGTATAGCAGATACAGCAGACAATTGAAACAACATAGTTGAAACGCATGGATATGTGCATAACTGTTTTTCAAATCTGCATCATTCCTTATTGTCTCCTCAATCTCGCATGTGTAACCTCCCACAACTGTGCACATATATATTTTTTATATATAAATATATATATATATATAAAACCATCAACCCTGACAGAGACATTTTACCTGACCATGTTTTTTGTAATATTTAGGTAGTAAATGTGTTGCAACTCTGGGGTCAAAAGTCAAAGCAATGGAATGACATGTTACAGCGGTCTAGATGGCTTTTTCTCCCAGAAATACCCCATAACACTGACCATATAATAGAATCTGTCACAGATTACGCTTTGAATATTACTCCCATCACGCTGTCACAGATTTCCTGCTGCTGCTGTGAATGATATTTAAACCCTGTATGAAAACTGCAAAATAAACTGTACCACCATGCATTGCGCAGACGTGCGCGCAACACACGCAGAGACGAGAGTACAAAGGAGATAGCAGTCGCAGTATCACAAGAGGGTTGTCACAGTGAGACGACATTATCAGCTCAAATTCGCCCGTGCTGACACGTACCGCCGAACAGGGTTCCCTGCCATTTATTTATTTACGTGACAATCATGCAGGAGATTTCCACCCATTTTAAGCGCATTTTATAGCTGTTAAAATTTGACCTGTCAGTGGAAAAATCCAAAAAGTCGAATCATACGGACTTGCATTTTTTTTTGGGGGGGGGGGGGGGGGGGGGGGGGGGGAATTAAATGTGTATATTAATATGTAGTGTACGTATCAATACATTTCTGTCAACTCCACCTTTAAGCAGCTTGTCCTGGTCAGGCTTTAAGACACAATTAGATAAGCAGCACATCTTCAACTTGCTCCAGCTCCCTCCTGTTTCTCTCCAGCACTGTCTGGAAAAGATCTGATTCTTCCATAATATGAAATGCCTGCTCTGGTGTCTCCCCCCCCCCAGTAAGTGGTCTCCGATACCCACCCGTCAGAAAGTTGTCCGGGGAGCATCCTCAAAAGGAGCTCAAACTAGTTCTGATGGTCATCTTCAACACAAAGGAGCAATACAAAGGTTTTCTTGAAGCATTAAACTACTTGCACCAGCCGCCCCTGCAGAGAAACCTCATCTCCGCGGCTTTAATGTCATTCTTGAGGTCACTTCCTATGGCTCTTAACAACAGCTCTCAGTTGAGGCAAAGGCTGAGCTGAGAAATCAGAGCTGCGCTTCATATGTCTAAGCAGTTATTGTATTTATTTATGAGTCATACTACTTTTCTCAAAATACTTTTTTTTTTTTGTGCAGTATATTGTTACCTGGGTGAAGTTGAAGTGAACAGAAAAAATTCTGAAAGGAGCTGCAATAGAAAGAAACTACAGACATTGGAATAATAAGCGCCTGTTTTTTAACACTTCTATTGAGCTGTTATTTAAACATAAACATAAATGTATGCACTGTAGCTTCTATTAGAACCTTTTTAGTCATCTCATCCACTCCCTTATGATTTGTGGTTTGTGTTTCCCAGGTTTCCTCTGGTTAGTGAGCTGGCTCCACTTGGCACTCTGGTGGGGACAATTCTAGCTGCTGCCATCAATCAAACCATCTTCTACTCCATTGTGGCAGGAAATGAACTAGGTACAGTATGTGCTGAAGCTCGTATGAGCCTTATACCACAATACAAACACTCCTACACACTACCTCACACTCACTTAAATGATATAGCAAGCCTTGGGATTGTTGTTCAAAGCCCTCTTGTTCCTGTTTTCCATTCATCCTTCTGCAGCAAACTGTTTGCAAACAGCAAAACAAGCAGCGTCAACTTGTTAGCTCCGAGTCTTAGTCCAATATAAGACCCAGACCATATTTTTTGTATTCTTACCAACATCAAGAGCGCAGAAACCGAAAATTTCCAGATGCATGTTGGTGCAGCGTTTTTTCCTGTTTTGTCATCTGTTGACTGCTTTTCACTGAAATGAATTCTGAAAAGCGTAATTACACCATGAGAAACCTTGGACTTTCACTGTGAAAGGACCTGCCTATTACATCTGAAGTAGGATAACTCGGCAAGATTCATTTCTGTTTTTTCTTTTGCCTCACACACTAAGATACGATTGTAAAAACGCAACTGAGGCAGCCTCCATTAGATTTTCATTCTATTTTTTTGTATTGTCTAACGACAGCTTGTTCTACCCAGTCCTGCCGCTGCAAACCCTTTTAGTTCAGCTCGAGTACATGTGGGAAGAGGGGCAACTGTGTTAGCATCTGGATAATTAAACTCAGCTTTGTTGCAGGTTCTTTGTGTGAAGTCTCCTAAAAATGGCTCCATTGAGCTGCACACGGAAGGAACCAGATTAAAGAGCCCGTGAAGGAGCATTAATGCATTCAGTCGTGATACATGCAGAGTTACGTTTTAACAGTATGGACGCAGAGAGATGTTGCCGCCGGGGTTGCAAACAAAGCCAAGCCATGTCTCTCTGATCAGAACACTGCTGTACGTCCAGGAACCAGTGTGTTCACCCCTTATCTTACTTATCTTCTAGTTTTGTCTCATGCCCGCTCACCTCTCTGATTGTATTTGTTTCTAGGTCATTTTCGGGTGAACAACATGACCGGCGTCATCTCCACAGCGAAACCTTTGGATTATGAAAATGTGACCAGCTACGTCCTTCGGGTCCAGGCGGACTCTATGCTGGTCGTCATGTCCAACCTGCGGGTGCCTTCTAAAAGTAAGAAACGGCCTTCCGATGAAGTGGTGAATGAGGAGGTTGAGCTGTGGTACTAGTGTGTATTTGAATTACTATCAGGAGAACGTTGAGTCGCAGTGTGTATCGCCGTACCTTTTAGCTGCCTTTCTTCACTGCACTGATCAATTTGTATGCTGGCAGGTTTACCGCAGCCTGTAATTGGTTGTTCAGTTACGTACTCGTGCTTTTCGTCTGACCCTTTTTGACCACAATGGCACTTTCCTTCATTCCGGCTAATGTGAATAGTATTATGTATTATTAAAGTTTTACAATGCTGCAGCACCCGCAGTTATTTTCTATTCTTTTGTGCAATAGTTTAATGATGTTAATATTTGACCCACCTCTGATCTACTGTCAGAATATCAGAGCGCTAGCTCTGTGTAGAGTTGATACTTCTAGACAGCTATTAGTATGAAAAGTTAGAAACATGTCAACTATGTAATAAATGTATCAACCTATAATGTATCTACTGCAACAGGTATTTTTGATTGTTAAAAAGAACCAAATGCAAATATGCAGAGACATATCTCTATCTTTAAATCTTGTATCAGCTTAAAAAGCAGTGTATTATAAATCACTAAAGACCTATCCAAATTCTTCACAAGCGGGTAATGATCAGAAATAGCCCATTCGTTTTAATTAACTAAGAACGGGCCCAAAACAAGGTCACTTGATAAAGCATTAATCACTGCGTGTTCTCACTGTCAGTGCTAGCCCTGTGTGTTCCCATTCTGGAGGCCGCTGGGTGCCTGATTGTGCGACCGTGCCGGTTCGACAATGACCACGTCCAAGGGGCAAAGCCCTCTGTCACAGTCTGTCCCTGGCCGCGTTATCCTGCCCCCCCCCCCCCCCCCCGATCTCCAATGCCGCAGTGCCTCTCTCTCATGTATCTTTGTAGTCGGAGCGCAATGGGGAAATAATGTTGCATGTGTTCTCCCCTCCCCATTTAGGATGTTGCACCCAGTAGTAAACCCCCTCAGAGAGCTTTGGAAGTACTCGAAGAGAGTTTGAGAGACAAGTTCACGCTTACTTTGTGTCATGCATGGCTGCTTGCTGTGTGAAGCGGGGATTAATTGTCAGATGCAGAAGCGGTCAGAACGGAGGTTAAGGCTCCGTTTGATAGTCTGCAAAAAGAGTCCTTCAGACAACAGGCTTTTTTGTTTTGTTTTTGGCAGTGCTTCAGCTGGAATACCATTAGGCCTGTGTATGGACCACTGACAAATGTTTTGTGAAATGCCAACAAGAATGAGTTTACACTTTACTCTCGATCCATTCGAACAGAATAATCAATGGCCTGCTTTACCTGCGTCTCTCTTTCTAGCTTCTCGCATCTGTCTGTCACACACTAATGATGCCAATCCACAAGTACACACAAAGCAGTCACACACACACACACACACACGCACACGCGAGCACACGCATGACTTGTCTGATAGATGTGAAGTAGAGGACTGTTGCTCTCTGAGAGGGCATTGAAGTCCCCTGGGGTCTGCAGGCTGACATCATCTCTCGACACAGTGTTGAGACACCCTTTCTTTTTGCACTTATATTACGGACTGCGGATGTTGACTCCGTGACTCTTATCTGCATTGAGTTTAAATTATCAGAGCGTTGTTGGACTGATTTGTCAGGTGGATTTATCTTAGCCCGGTAAAGCCTAGCACACTGTATAAGTACGCACAAGCCCGCATGCTATTACATTTGTATGCACAGGCACACATGTAATATGCCAGAGTACGATTAGATTTAATTAAACATAATTTTAAAATCACAGACTCTGACACTCTCAAGCTCACTCGGCCTTATAGCAGCAATCCCTCCCCTTAATGGACTGGTCTATTTCATGCATTTTCATAAGTGTGAAAGAGAGAAAGAAGGAGGGCTGTATTTATGTTTTCATACCCTGATACTCCGGGGATGAAATACAGCCACTTTCTACAAAGGGAAGGGAAAAGAAAGAAACTCTTCAGACGTCTTTTCCATCCCCTAGAGTTCTCCCTCTGTGCCTCGCAGTGCAGCTTCTGTGCCTGTAATTTGATGTGCTGTGTTTTTGTTTGTCCGTTTCCCCTGGTGCATCCCCAGCTCCAATGCCACATGGCTTTACATTTTTGTAGGCCACCAGGAGAAAAATGCTCCTTGACACAGCATATTTTTCCCCTAAACTGCATTGTTGGAAGGATGCTGTATACGGTATATTTTATGGCCGGGCGTGTTAATGTGTTACAAATGCGGTAACATAGCAAGCATTAATAACTCGGACGATGATCTTTGCTCATGCGTTGACAGCATTTTCTTCTTTTTTGGAGCATTGGGAGGGACTTAACACTGCTGCACACACGGAGAAAATAGAGAAAGGTACTGCACTTAGTAGTCGACAAAAGCAAAGCTACTTGTAACCACTTCAAACTGGAATTATCTTATCACCTTAGTATCACGAGTCTTTGACTGATAGACTCCAAAGAAAAAACTATAGTCTTCACAGACTAATAAGTCCCATGCACAGTAAATTACAGCTGTGTACTTTTTTGTGTGCCAGACCACTTCACCTCACTCTAACAGGGACCCTTACTCCTGAACTCAGACTGTTCACGCTGTTTCATGATAAAAGACCTCTGCTGGATTTACTCATTATTTCTACTATTTCAGAGAGCCGAGTGAAGGCTCTCAGAAATTGGTAAAGGAAATGCAAACTTGCTCAGGTGTCTTTCTGATGGTGGGTGAGAGAAGTCATCAACACACTTCAAACGCACTTTTTCTTGATTTAAAATATTTCCTACAATCCAAACAAAATGAACCTCCTCATTATTGACTCAGAGTTGTAAGCTTTACCAAGTATTTACTCACGCTTTTTTGTGAGAAATGGTTGAGTAAGGACAAAGGGAATGTGAGTGTGAGCACGCAATTAAAAAGTACTGCTTCAGAAAGTTGTTTTCAGCTGGAAATTGCAACAAAAAAAAAAAAGATCTGTAATACAAACTGCACTCTGTTCCCTTCCAGGCAAATCGAAAACAGGCAAATAGCCTCAATATTTCCAGATTTTAAAAGCTTGGTGAATCTCATTTCTAAATGACAAAATAGATGACATTTATTTCAAAATTCGTGAAAAAAACGTCCATCAAAATGGTTTGGACAAATTGTCAATGACACGTCACAGAATGTTATTTGAAGACGCTCTGTGATGTTTTCAGCAATGATTAACTTTCAAGATATTCTGTGGAGTGATTTCAAGCTCCCTTCTGAAGTTGTGGACTGTTTGACAGCCATGAAAAAATGATACATGACATCTTGAGGCTAAATTATGCAACATTTGATCAACGCCATTTCGAACGCCTTCAGAGAGAAGTTTTTTTTAATATTTTTATTTTTAAAGCTACTGGCTGTGACGTCATGAACTTTCTGGGAATGTGTGTCCTAATTATTTTTCTTTGAGGATGCAACTAACCTTGGTTATCAATTGCTTGAATAGTTGCACATTGACATAAACAGACTGGAGTCTTTTTTTTTGTTGTTTCACATGAATTGAAATGTTGCATTGCCTGAAAAAATCGGAATAACCCTCAAAGAATTAAATGCATTCTGTTGCTATTTGAATTTTGCAGCAAACACAGCCAAGGTGTTCATTGAGGTGCAGGATGAGAATGACCACCCGCCCGTCTTCACCCGGAAGCTATACATAGGCGGCGTGACGGAGGACAGCAAGATCTTCAGCTCGGTGCTCAAGATAGTGGTAAGAAAAAAACCCATCAGCCCCGGTCTTTCTTTTGATTGGTTTGTACCTGAGCCCGCTCCGACATCTTTAACACTGGGTGGGAGATTTCCTGCACCACAGTGTCATCCCCTTCCTCTATCACTCTCTACATCAGAGTGAGTTGAACGGTGTAATCCGAGTGTGTTCACAGAAGCGTGCTGTCTGACTATCAGCCCGCTCTTCCGGGGAGGTTTTCACTTTTTCCTCCCGTGTACTACGCTGTGGTTCTATTTTCTGAATGTGTGGGCGTGTGCAAGTGTGTCCTCAGGCGAGTGTTTGTGTTCAAAACCCTTTGAGCTACACGCGTCCTTAATGTCTCCCTCGAATGTCATCACTGCAGCCGAGAAACATTTATGAGTGAGTGTACGTGTGTCATGGCAACAGATTTGGGACTTGTCAAGACTTTTTTGTGTCTAGTTTGTCTTACTATGGCGTTTTCAATGAAGTATACAGTGTTCAAATCCAGCTATCCAACACTAATTAACACTACCCAACACAAAGTACTATGTTTGTAACTGTTGTCAGGTGGATTTAATACAAAATTCCCTGAATTCTCCTTGTGTCCAGCCCCCAAATCCCCTAAATATAAACTTAATAAAGTCTTTTCTGCCCCTGATTAATCCAAAAATATCTGCTTTTAATGTCAGTGGTCATGGGTCATCAACCAGAGTCGTTGGAGTTGCTTACATTATGGAAACCAATGGTGTCTTCCGAATAGTTAAGGATAGATGGAGAAGGTGTAACATACAGTAGGTAAGCTGAAGTACGAAGGTCATGAAGAGATTCAAAGAAGTATTCAAGACCTTCCAGCAGCTGTGAAATTCAGCCCAAATCAGAAGAATACAGAGATGGGAGCTTTCACTCAACCTCAACCCCCCCAAAAAAGAAATGTAGGCTGTCTAATAGTTAAAGGATGGGAATACCTTGTGCAGGTTATATTAATTTTGCCGATGGTCTCAAATAAAAGTCATAGGATACTTTTTTCTGCAAGAAGTGAGTTTATCCTGTTATGTTATATAAATAGAAAATAAATCAGTTATGAAAAAAACATCTCCACAATCCTACAGTTAAGCTATGTGATTTGTTCTTAACTGCATTTGACATTTCCGGACATGGGGTCAGCATATATTTACAGATCTCACGTGAAGGAACTATGAAGGGATTATAGGAAATACCCATAAAAGCATGGCGACATGGCGGCACGGTGGCGTGGTGGTTAGCACTGTCACAGCAAGCGGGTATGAAACCACCCAGCGGCCTTTCTGTGTGGAGGTTGCTTATCCTCCCCGTGCCTGCGTGTGTTCTCTTCCTTTTTTGTCTTCCATTTAAGTTGGTACACACGTATCCATGTAGAATTAACTGGCAAGTGCTATCTATAATGTCTCCTCTGCCTAGGATTCTTTGGAGCGTGACTAGCGTGAAGTGTTTGTACTTGACTTCATTAGTAATAAGGCGCCGCTTTCTCTGGAGAAATACCGTCAACATTTGACACATTCTGACACTAACTCAAAAATAGTAATGACAAGACTGCACTTTGCAGTGCCAGACAGGCTTCAGTGGATTGGGAAACGCGGAGTAGAAACCATTGCATTGGCGAGGCAAAAGTGTGTAGTTTAGAAGAAAGATTTGATTGCATAATTATACCCTGCTCCTTGTGGCACTTTCATGACCCTTTAATCAGTAAGTAGTTGGATTCATGGGTTGCCAATCTTTTTTTTTTTCAGCACTCTCTCAGGCTCTTTGTAGGCCTTTTTTGTTCATATTTTTAACGTGAACCATCTCATGTCAGCTCGCGAACAAACCTTAGCCTGTGACTTTCTCCTCAGTGTCTCCCACAACAACCCCTCCCTCTCCTCTTGCAATAGCTGGAGAAAAAAAGAGAGATTGCTCCTATTTATCAGTGTCACTTACGAGGACAAGCACTCTGAAAATGTATGCCAGTCAGGATGTTGCATCAGAGATCGATGGGCAGTTTTCCCAACAATGACAAACTTCACGGTGATCGAAAATTATAGGTTGTTTTTGTGAATGTTTTCTTTTTTTTTACCCAGTTGCTTTTCTAATTTTAGGAAATCATATTTATGTGTGATTTTTGTGTGAGTTTGTGTGACAAAGAACTGCAAGAATGATGAATCACACAAAAAAGAAACCCGTCTTCAGTATTCTCTGTTCAGACACATTGCTTTTCCGGCTCGATCCACTGATGTCACAGCAGGTGTTTACCATCGGATGTCGTAGACTAAATGCCTCCTGCCATCTTACTGGTTGGGCAGTGGCCAGAAGTCAAATATGACTGGAACCAAAATGCCACCATCATGATTGGTGGAGTCCAGCTGGGGCTGTATTGAAATTTCAAATCAGCACTTTCTTTAAATGATACAACGCTTTCTCTCTTAGTTTTTTTATCCTGTCTAATTTTCTATTTGTGTGCTGCATTTATGTTACAGGCCAATGATAAGGACACTGGGAATTACAGTCAGATGGCGTACCGGCTGATTATCCCGCCCGCACCAGAGGGCCAGGACAGTTTTGTCATCGAGACATACACAGGTGTCATCAAGTCGGCCATCATGTTTCGAAATATGCGCAGGTCCTACTTCAGGTTTGAAGTCATTGCCACGGACGATTATGGAAAAGGTCTCAGCAGCAGTGCCGAAGTGGTGGTGAGTCTCCAGTATTTTGCCTTAAAGAGCTTATATGTATGCCGATCAATACAGAGGGTGCACGGGAATCGGGCTGTGTGCACACTGGACCTGTTGATTGCATCTGTTTCCAGTCTTTGTGCTAAGCGAGCCGAGAGCTAGCATTATATTAAACAAACAAATAAAACATGCAATGTGAACTTTGGGTGGAGTTTGACCATGAAGGTGGTGTCTAAGGAAAATCAAACTTAATATATGGGGAGTGTAGGCTCCAGTGTTTTTTAGCTTCACCTAAGTCAGGACATCTGCAGGCCAATTTTCTCTCTGAAGTCCTGCTGCTTTCTATAGATGCAATATCAAGTCATGTTTTTTTATTTATTCATGAACTAATCTTTTATGCAGCAGAATTGTTGGCATGAGAGTCTTCTGTATATCAAAAGAACTTGGCAATGAAGGAACACCACTGTGCCTTTATTTTGAAACTATTTTGTTCATTATGAGACTATATTGGGCTTTTTTTCGTGTGTTTTCTCATTGACAAATGTTTTGGTTCCTGTCTATTGAAATATTCACAGTAGGAACAGAACAAACAACATGTGGCCTCTGCCAATTCAATTCAATTCAATTCATTTTATTTTGTATAGCCCAAAATCGCAAATTACAAATTTGCCTCAGAGGGCTTTACAGTCTGTACACATGCAACATCCTCTGTCCCGAAACCCTCACATCGGCACAGGAAAAACTCCCCAAAATATGAAAAAAAACCCTTCAATGGGGAAAAAAGGGAAGAAACCTTAGGGAGAACGTCAGAGGAGGGATCCCTCTCCCGGGATGGACAGACTGCAATGGATGTCATGTGTACAGAATCAACAATGTAAAAGATGTACAATACATGCAATTTCTCTAACTGAAATGATACAAGTAATTGCAAGTAGCAGAAGAGGTGTACGGCAGGACCACTGCAGGGACAACCTCCATCAGATCGAACCACCATCCACAGAGGCTTCTGTGGGGAGGGAGAGCAGAAAGATGTTGGTTTTTGATGACAGTAATATGAATCATATTTAAAGTAATGATGATGGCAGCAGCAGGTGTCAGCAGAGCCATGAGCCAGGAGTTAGAACCGGGGTCCGCACGAAACTATGATCCACGGAGACCTGCTAGGCGAGAAAGCACAAAAAACTCCCGGAAAGAAGCTTAATTAGTGATGTACATTAATAAAGCATGGATGATTGTGGGAGGAGATCATCTGCCACTGGCAGATGATCCAATTAGACTTTTTTCTTTCAGCAGTGTGCATTAACTTTGTACACATAGCGCACATTTGCTGCATGTGTATTTTCCTGAATGAGTGTCTGTCATCTTTGTGACTTTTCCTTTTCCGAATAATTTCCCCACGCGCACTCTGTGATTGGCTCAGCTTTGTTCCCAATTCAATGCTCATCTTTCCTGACTGTGAGAAGGATTATTTTTCGTTTCAGTGAAATATGTCTGGCTAACAAGCCTCTAAGGAGACAGAAGGAGGGTCTGGGACATTGTCTGGGTATGGGAGAGCAGCGAGTGCGTAACCATGGTGCTCGTTAATTTTCAAGGGGAAACCTAATTTCTCAGGAGTTGCATGGGAGATTTGGCTTCGGTGCACATAGGCTGTTGCCTATGCACTTATATGTTGTATCAAAAGCCCCTTAAGTTTGCCGCATAGCACCAATGCAAGCAGGCAATTACTGGAGCCCATATGATTTGACCCAAGTATTATATAATATTCCCAAAAATGATTCGACCAAACTCCCTCTACGACATATGATGACCATTTTTTTCTTTTTTTCTGCTGTCTGCCAGTTGTCTATTACTTCTGTCTTTGTCTCACGCCTACTCTCTCTCAGGTATCCGTGGTCAACGCCTTGGACATGCAAGTTGTCGTGTCCACCGTCCCACCAACTCTAGTGGAAGAGTACAGGGAGGACCTCATTAGGTGAGACAGCATTTGCTGTTATTGACATATGAAAAAAAAACTAGTTACCAGCGACATCAGTGTTTGCAATATGGTGGGAACACATGTTTGTGTTCATTTCAATATAATGCGAGCTACTGTGTGATAAGAAGGGGACGTATTTAACTTTCAGTAGATCACCGTTACTTTGATTCCGTCATTTTAATCTTGCTCTCATCCACACAACATATCACTTGCAGTACATATCCGTGACCTCTAATATTTCTTTTGTTGATTGGAACTGGATAATTAATTGCATTTTTTTGTGCAGCACTATTATAGGGGTGACCTTGGTTGCATATGATTCAACTGTCCCAAATAACAATTATGAAGAAACAGGACCCAATGAGAAAGAAAAGTAACATAGAATTTGTCTGTTATTCAATAACCATTGACCAACCAAATAAGATCCCAGATTAGTCAGTAAGGTGGTGTAGTTTATCCTCTAGAGTCCGTTTTACTGGTCCAAATGAAATAATGATGGAGATTCATGAAACCTTTTGCAGCTTTTGGAGCTTGTGTGTTTAATTTATTTAGTCGAGCTGAAAGGCAAATGGGTGTTAATAGTTGTTTTCTAGGGATTCCTGTTACTCTCCCACACAAATGGCATTGCCCCTAAGGCTGAAAAACACACCGATTATTAAGCCCTTAGCACTGACGACATTTGAGAGGTCTATGATTTTGCTCAGTGTTTTTGATGATCCCGGCCCATTTGACATGAATGCACAAACCGTTTATCCACCTTGGCAAAGGCAGACACCAAGGCTCTATTGGCTGTAATTTGAGGTGTTGATTTCTCCCTGCCTGAACAGGATTATCAAAGCCTTCCTCTGCCAAGAGCCTTAGTTTTGAAGCAAAAAGCAGCCCAATGGGACAATCATTTCCAGAATGGAGTACTTCGGTGGCTGTAATACTACTTCAGTCAAAGAGATGCTAGAAATTATTAGAACGGATAAAAAAACGTTGCTGCTTTCCTTATTTGTTGGACCTGTGGTTTTGTTTTTATTTCAGAATTTTGGAGCGCCACATCCAGGACCAGATTCCAGGTGCCAAAGTGATTGTAGAGGCAATCGGGCCACGTCGTCATGGCGATGGTTTTGAACTAGAGGACTACAGTAAGTCGGACCTGATGGTGTACGCCATCGACCCGCTCACCAACAGGGCCATTTCACCCAAGGAACTTTTCAAGTGAGTGGTTGCATTTTATTACAGGGAGTATAATCCCCTATTTGGTTCAAATTGATGTCCACATGCCCCTGCTGTGCCGCATACCCTGCCCATACAGTGAGTCAGCAGTTTCCCCTTCACTTAGTCTGCCTTTACTTTCTTTATGGGACTGTGTTTGTCCTGCAGGTGCAGCCAATCTTCCATATGTCAAAGAAAAGGGGAAAATATCAGAGACAAAAGGAGGGGGGGGGGGGGGGGGCAAAGTGAAAGTGAAGCAGGGAGTATTTCCATCAGTCCATTTAACCCGAGTTTCAACGAGCCGGTAGAAAATGCCAACAACACATTTTATTCCTTTCTGTTTGGGGACTTGGTGATGGAGAGATTTGGGCTTCGGTTTGACCACCGAGAGACCATGTTCACATGCTATTAAAGCAACGAAGAAATAGTGCTTACACGATACTTTGAAACCCCTTCAGAACAAAAAAAGAATCGGCGCTGGCACCTATGAACAATCTCCCCTTTTTTGTGTTTTCCAGCCCTTTCTGTCAAATCGATCAGACTCAACTCCATCAGACCATGAGAGTTGCCAATCAATAGGAAACACCCTCTTTCTGAGTTGTTCCCTTCACTCTCCACCTATTTGCGCCCCCGCTTGACTTACATTGAGCTATCTGACACCTTCTTGTGTCTTTATTTGTCCTTATGTGCTCGTTTGCCAATTTTTTTTCTTTTTCTGGGGCTTTCAAGAAACCTTCCTCCTTGTCTTTGAAATGACTCTGACCATTTGAGTTCATTTTGAAACGCTCCATTCAAATGAGGTTCATTTCGAGGTGATCCATGTATGCATTGAAATACCAAAAACACAGGAGTGCGGTGGCACTCCTGTGTTTGCAGGTATGGCATCTGTTTGGCACTTTTAAGAGAGCTTAGGTCATTTTAAAAGAGGTGTTCCAATCCCCTGCTTTAACTTGAGTCTACTTCCTTAGACACAGACACTGAATGAAAAAGCGTTCAGACGAGAGGAGATAGAGCTTTTTATGTATGCAGTGTTCGACAATGTTGTCGGGGTAATTGCGTCTAATGCATCTGTGACTTGCCTGTCAGATTACAGGGGGAAAAAGAGAGCGACAACAGAGTGTGACCATTTGTGCCTTATAGTGCATTATAGAGTGCCACATTGACTACAGCCCTCCAGTTGACCTCTCTAGAAGATGGATTGCCAGAGAAAACAGTTCCTAACCATCATCATTTCTCATTTATTTACCTATAGAACAATCAAATTGACATTAATTTGATGGCGCAGTTTGCTGGATCCTCGGTTTGAAAGCCTCTCTAGTTATTGTTGCAAAGTAATGTTGGGAGAACAATGCGTAGATTGCTGTTATCCGTGTAAATTTATAACGATGCAAACAGTGATGCTAATTGGATTTTTGGTGGAAAGGTTACAATAATGATTTAACTTCTTTCAACAAATAATTTGCATTTAAAGAGGTGCAGATATGCGTGATGATTCTCTGTAGGTTCATCTCTAGCGCGCAACCCCTTTAAATAGGAGTTTGCAAGATTACGATTATTCTGCTTTTCTCATTATGTGTTATAAATCGCAGATTTCTCGATGGGAATGTGCTGGAAATCAACAAGGAGTTCCAGCCGTATCTGGGGGAGGGCGGCCGCATCCTGGAGATCCGCTCCCCAGATATTGTTGCCAGTGTGAAGAAGGCAGCCCAGGCTGTGGGCTACACGGAGGGGGCTCTCCTGGCCCTGGCCATCATCATCATCCTCTGCTGCATCCCTGCCATCCTCATCGTCATGGTCACCTACAAACAGTGAGTCCTCTCGCGCCAGTAATCCTCACTGGCTTTTGTAATCAATTAATTTAAACTGTTGTCAGGAAGTTAAGGGGGAAATATATTCCAATCAAGGAGCCCGCTGTGTTGGGAGATGTTGTTTTTCAACTTGGTTGGAGCAGAATCTTTTGGTCCTCAAAGAGTAATTGGCCGTTTTTTTCTTATTTTATTGTTCCGCGTAGCCTCTGGCAGGCAGAACCACAAACATACAAAAACAAATGTCAGGTTTCTAAGATGTATCTAAGATGCTTATTTGCAAGCTGTTTGTGAGTGCCTGTCTGTCTCCCTCTCCATCGCTGCCTCTGCGTCTCTCATCAGACATGCTGACTGCGCACTCTGCTGGGCTAATCCCATTGCTCATGCTCTGTGAAAGCAGATTAATTAACACTCATTTGTGACAAATAACTACGGCCAATTGTGACCGTCACAGTGCGTCGTCAAGCTACTTAATCATCTGTGCCTGAAACATACACAATAAACACTGTGTCGTTCCAACTCCCTCATCCACACACACACACACACACACACACAGACTGCTATGCTTAAAGGTGAGATATTTGAACGGGTCTTATCCTCTCTAATCATTAGTGTGCTTCAATGTGAGGGACGTGTTAATTCGCAGCAGGTGGGCGGGGGGGTTGGGGGGGGGGATTTGCCCCGAAGTGAAGGCACAGTCCGAGCAAGCGTCAGAAAGCTGTTGACGGCGACGTTGGACCGAACACACGAACTGTCAGACAGATGGTGCTTTGTTGTTGGCGTCATTACTTTGGTCAAATTAAAGGGTTTATGAAATCGGTTCAGTTGAGTTTCAACATAACTCTCGATTGCCTTGACTTACGAATGAGCGTAATATTTAAAGCATGATTCTATTCGTTCAAGTGGATTAATAAAGTTTTGTTTGTGAATAAGTGATGGTGATTTGGAGCACAGAAGATTTACTAAGAGGCAGCAGCTACTTTTGCATGCTGTCACTGCTGTAGTCTTATGTGCTTGGTACTCTGTATACAAATTGGAGAGAATGTTAAGAGTGTTTCTTTCTTTTTGTGGTGTAAAAGATTAACTAACGCTTTATATTACACGTTGTGTCACCTCCCATCATTCAAATTGCCTGGAGATTATGCAATCACTAATTTTTTTTTCTCCTATTCCTCCCTCTTTTTGTCTCCCCGCTTTTCTTCTGAATCAAAACCAATAACCAGGTTCAAAGAGTAAGTAATCATTCTGTGTGTGTGAGAAGTACAGTTTCTCTCCCATCTTCACTATCCATTCATTTTTTTAAAAGGAGTTGTGTGAAGAGAAGTAAATAATACGACTGTCAGTATTATGACGTCAACCACGTTGTAGGTTGCAGGATGGATGTTTATTTTGGCACTTTGTGTGGAACATCTAAAGGACATTCTAAAGGAAAATCAACCCCAAGTCAACAAGACATTTACCGTAGTTATTTAGTAAGCTCCTCTGGCTCATCTATAATGTTGCACCCCCATCAGCTCTGTATGTTCCTCATAGTTACACGTTCACTAAAGTTCATCCTTAACTACATGAACAATTTGCTTTTGCTTTTTATGTTTATGCATGAGGTGTTTTTTCTGTGGACTCCATCTTGTTGATTTGTAAACGTTGACTCTCTGCTCAGGCGACAGGCAGAGTGTGCCAAAACTGCCAGGATTCAGAAGGCTTTGCCACCTGGAGGGAAAGCGGCTCCGGCGGTGGCTCCCGGTGCAAACCTCTACGAGGAGCTGGGTGACAGCAGCATGTGAGTCCACCCTGACCCTTCCTCATCCACCTCCCCCCCCCCCCCCCCCCCCCCCTCCCCGCCTGCTCCCATTCTACGCCGGTATACTCTTGCTCTGCAGGTTCCCTTCTTTGAGCTTCTTCTCTGCTTTCATGTTAAATGCCAGTACTCCTCCTTTAGTGTTCATCCCTGCCTTCCACGCCAACTGTTGTCTAGCATTCGCAGTCATTTCCCCTCCGCTTCTCCAAAATGACTACTGGCGGCTCTGCACGTTGACGCAGACAGCCACTTTGTGCTCGAGAGATATTCCTCCCTACATCAATGGATCGCCTTGTATTTCGCTTCCTAACCATTATCCACTTTAAATGTCAGCAAACCATGGTGTACGCTGAGCAGCACAGCTGGGGATAGCTCTCGAGCTAATACATGAGCTCTTCCTGGGTGCCTTGGGTATGCTTTTTGTAATACGCTCATTCCAAAGGGTGTTTGGTGTTTATCGAATGTATAGTTTACCGGGAAGAGAAACAAATACAGTCGGGTCTGTGCGTTTGTAGCTGTTTTTCATAAATTACTCTAAAGATTCCTTTGAGCTTGCCTCTATGCCCGGTGCTTTGCAATCGGATTCCATTTTGAACACCAAACCTCTAATGAATTTCTAATACTGCCTGAATAAATTCATGTTAAATATGTAAATGGGATCAAATTGAATTTAAACAGCTGCCCCACTGGGTCTAATAATTTGTATTTACTGAATTTTTTAAATGAATACTGTTAATGACATTTTATTCGCATTATATAAAAGAAAATGAAAGCACGACAGCAAGCTGGAAAGAGCTTGCGTAATGTGTATAACAGATGTTGACCAACACCCAACAGCAAGCAGCAGCTTCTGATTCCGGAGCAGAAGAGCCCTCGTGGGGATTGCATTGCAGCTGAGCAACATTTATTTGGAGGTTATATATAAGCGTTGTTCCTATAAGAAAACCCATTAAAAGACTTTCTACAGAGAGCTATAGTGTGTAGGTGTGCGGGTGTGTGTGTGCGTGTGTGTTGAGCTTTTTTGATAGAGCTAGGCTCCAAGAAATTAGTGCGAGGCAATGGGATGTCCCCAAAACTCCCCAAAAACCCATCGTCTGTGTGTGTTTGTGCCACCAGGCTGACATACGCTGCAGGTACACACAGCAAATATCATCTCAGTATTGACGTATTCTCGAGCTTACGTTTCATCCACACTTCTGACAGTTCTGCTTTAGTCTTCTTACCATCTGTCTGTGTTTCTATCTCCTCCATTTCTATTCCTCCGTCTCTCTGGATTCAGACTGCAGTAAGTAATCCTAGAATAGATAACCTCTAAAGTCTATGATCGATATTATTTGTATGCTATAACACAGGGGAGAACCATAGTTTTCCCAATTCCTTGTAACTTTTGCTGAGCATACGCACATACTATATACAGTATAGGCTTTGTTTTGGTATGTAAAGAACTTAATGTTCTTTCGAACTGGGAGATTTTTCACCATTAATTCCCTTGTGCATTAATTATATATTTAGCCGATTGTCCTCTGTGGTGGTAGCAGTTAAAAAGTTCTCTTAGGCTTAGTGGAAGACTTTATGTTCCACGTAGTCAGGAAAAGTGAATTATCCTACTCTCACTACGGCTGTCTCCCCTCTCCTGTCCCATTTAGCTCCTCGTAGCTTTTCTGCTCTTACCTTCACATATCTTTGTGTTGTGACTGATTGCACTAATCCATTCAATATGGGTTAAGCAAAACTTGAATTATTCAGAATAGGCGTAGAAAGTCATATTTTGCACAAAATACAGATTGTGCCGACATTCTCAGTAACAGCCACAACACTTGAGAGTCATAATCAATTGAGACGCAGGAACAATGATAGCAGTGTTGCTTTTGCCCTGATCTTTTTCCTTTGCTCCCCTCACCCTTAAACCATAACCTTTCACCTGTTTTCAAGTCTTTTTTTTCTTCTTCACCTCTACTTTTCACTGGGGCAGGGTTAAAAAGTCTGTCATTGAGGAGGCCGACCACCAAAGGATTCTTAGCACCTTGTCCCGTCGCGCCATTGCATCCCGCGGCAACGGAGCGCTGCATGTCGACCTGCCCAAGTCAGAGAGCAACGTGACCTTCCTCTCTGATCGCAACCCACTCACCACTCACAACCCCGTGTACGACGACAGCAGCCCCGAGGTCTCTGCGCGGGGGGAGAGCCCGTCCGAAAAGCGCTTCTCCTTCTCCCCCCCCGGCCCGGCGGGGTCAGACTGCGTCCGGTCAATGCCTGCTCGCATACAGGGAGGGCCGCGCGGTTACGAGTCGCCCCGGAGACAAGCCCTCATGGACCCGGACGACTGGGAGCTCCGGCTCCTCAACTCGGCCGCGGGCGGCGGCGGGCGAAGGCCGGAGAGCTTTGGCGCGTTTCGCCTGAGTGGCGGTGCGGAGACCAAGTTGTCAGGACGTGAGCAGGTCAGGCATTCGGAGCAACAGGCCCCCCCGGAGCAAACCCTCAAGCACAGCGGTGGCTTCCGAGGCTCCTTCTCCTCCATCCTTGTCAGAGACGAAGACAGCGACGAGGTGCTGGAGCTGACCTCAGAAACTCTGCTCTCCATCATGGATTACCCCTACGGCCCCCCTTACGTGGGCAGGGATCTCCCCTCCGGCGTTACCGTTAATCAGGGAGGTGACTCGCGGCCCCTTGCTCGCCGGAGGTCGACCCCGCCCGTCCACGGGACGCTTGGCTCCAGCGTCGCCGGCTACGCGGCGGCTCAGCCGTGTCAGATCACTGTGGAGGTCATACCAGACCCACCAGAAATCCCCGCGCCGCCCCCGCCACCGCAGCATCCGCCCTCGCCGACCACGTCCCCCCCCTCTAGTCCGCCGCCCTCTCCCCCCTCGCCCCCCTGCATCCGTAAAGCTCAGTATTCGCCTCACCCCTCCCCTCCTCCCGTCCAAAAACGGGTTACGCCCCCACCTCCGCCGCCTCTGCCTCCCCCGCCTCTGCCTTCCCTGCCTCTCCCTCCCCCGCCTCTCCCTTCCCTGCCTCTCCCTCCCCCGCCTCTGCCTTCCCTGCCTCTCCCTCCACCGCCCCCACCCTCACCCACTAACGGCAATCAGTCGCGCCCAGTCGGCCAGTTTGTTCCATCTTTTTTGCCGCCCGCCTCCTCGCTCCGCCCCGTCTCCGAGAGGAAACACCCCCCTGCTCTTCACGCGTCGCAAGCTGACGCCGGGAAGAAGGAACTTAAAGGGATCCTGAAAAACATCCAGAATCTCGCCGACATAGAGAGATCCGTTGCCAATCTGTACAGCCAAGTAGACAAAACTAGCAAGGTGCCCAGGTTTAACAAGAAACCACAAGCGACTGAAGAATCAGCTGCTAACAAAATGCAAAGCTCTGATCCCTGGGAAGAGCAGAGCACGCCAAAAACAACCAACTCCAGCTGCGCGGTCCAAGTCGGCTCGGAGACAAGTGCGAGCTGCGCTGAGAACGGAACGAGTGAACTCAACGTGGCAGCAGACGTTCAGCAGACAGGCCATTTGAACTCCAGCAGCCCAAACGCCGCGGAGCACCCTTCCTCTCAATCCACAGTGTTCTGACTTTTCCTCTCTGTCTCCACATATACATTCATACGTATCCATATTCGTGTGGTTTCTCACTGTTATTATTATTATTTGCTGCACCGTTGGTGGTATTTTGCCATTAGCCATTAGCCAAGTCGAGTTTTGACTATCAGGGTTTTTCAGACTAAATGCTTTTTTTACATGATCATTTGTGTGGAAATGGAATTGTAGTGCCAGCTGTCAGAAATGTTTACTATAGAATGTGCTCACAGGCTTGCAATAGAACATAAAAGAGACTTGCAAATACGGTTGTTTTGATCCAGTTTTGCATGTTTTAATTACCTGAACTGCAATAAGATCTGTGATTTGATAATGTTAAGCATATCACAGAGTTTGTACTATAATTTATAGTTAAAACAGTGTTATCTGTTATTCTTATCTGTTATTTCTGAAACAAAGCCGCTTTGATTATACTAAACACCAACATTTGTGAATCTCAATGCGTCGGGGATCTGTTTCTTAAGCCTTTTACAGGCTGCATATCGCTGATTCTGGTCTGCTTCACCTACAACCAAAGCATGATGGTAAGGAAGCTGTTTCCTCATGCAGAATTCCAATTAGGCAATGTTAAATGTTACTTTTTTTTCTTTTTAACACCAGAAGAATGTCCAATGGGTATGCAAAGACTATGATACCGTATTACATCATTTTAAACTACTGTGTCATATACACCCCTGAGCAAGCGAACATAATACACAGAAAAAAAACTAATCTAGAATGAAGCAACATGAAATTAAATTAATTTGATTACACAAATGCAGGCTAGGGCAAACGCTTTAATATAAAATATAGAGGAGTTGAATGCAGATGTGACGGAGCCAGACACTGCTAAGTGGAAACATCTTATGTCGGCTATAGAACCACATCGATTGGGTTCCCCGGCCGGCTCACGTTGAATGAAGAGAGGCAACCTCTGGTACCTGTCAGCTCACATGTCTGCAGTGATCCTCCCACGTGATGAAATAGTCAATGTAATGTTCTGGCGCACACTGGAAAAAGGCTAATTAAAGAACCAATCATTCGTTAACTAGGACCGCTGCCTTTGGGACTGTCAACTACTGTTACCCTCTCCTTTTTTTTTCATTCCTCTGACCTTCTGCCTTTGGCATTTGTCTGTGTTTCCCTCTCACTTCTCCCCCTGTAGTTGGGTCTAATACTCTCCAATCCATGGTCTCTTCTTGTTAATCTTTCCTTGTGGTTCTCGGGAGATTCTATTACCTTCTTCACACTCATTGCAATGCGGCCTCTGGCCCCCTCTTTCTTCCTTTTTTTCCCCCACTTCTACTCCTCTCTGTCTTCCTCCCACATTTCTCCCTTCATGTGTTTGTTTCATGACCTGAGGCAAATGGTCTTAGCGTTCCTCCATTTCAGAGCAATGTAATGTTTGATTCATCAAACGTTCCCCTGATGGGCAGATCGAAGGCCTGCTCGTTCTGTATTCTATGTTCACCACATGGGGTAATCTCTTTTTTATAAAGGCAAGAAGCTCACCTGCTGGGGTTTTTCACCCATAGAGCAGAATGCAATAATGAATGGCATCCTTCATGTTACATTTAACAGCAGTCTCCTCCAATAATGTTCGAATTTGAAAATAACTTCGTAGTTAACAAAGTATTTGGCCGTAATCAGTATCTATGGACCCACAGATGCTTTTCAACAGGGATCCATGTTGCACGAAAACATGCTCTGCTCTGACATCATATTTTCCTTGTTGTTTGAAGGTAATATCAATACCACTCCCACATTCAAAATAGATATCACTCTCCTCATCCAACTCTCAGCAGAGAGAAGCGTATTTTGCCAAAATGTTGAACTCATCTTTGACCTTTAATTTCTTCTACAATGGCTTGGGTAAATGTGCGTTGTTTTCAACCTAGAAATGTCACACTGCTATCAATATAATACACTGGGTTCTTCAGGATGCCATCTCCCTGTACTTCCGAGCTCAACTCTCACCTCTCTTTTTACAACATTACCTCATCACCCATCTTCCCCAAAATCCCCTCTGTTGCGAACTTCCCGTGGTGCTGCCGTCCACTGGGCAGTTGTTCCTCATGTTTCATGAATCAGCAGCAGCCAGCAGCCAAGCCAACAGGTCATCCATCAGATCCCACTCCCATCATCCACTATGCCTGGGAGGTGTGGCCATATGGCTGCGCCCTGTCCCCCGGTCCCTGCCCATAATAACAGATTACAGCTCCCGCGAGGAAGCTCACATCATTGCTTGGCCATATATCTGAGCGCGAAAGTCGTCATTATTTATGGGCCGAGACAGTTAACAGTTGTACGCTTGTGAAAGCGGGAGGGTTCAGCCGGGCTGCGCCATTACTCGCCATTTCTCATTGACTCTCACTGAATGCACTGCAGATGTATGGTTGTCCTCAGGTGTTGTTGTTTATTTTTGTGATGGCACATTATGGGATAACCTCAGACAATTGTTACAACTTTCTTAAGAGTCAGTAATTCCTCCCTGAATCACAATGTCCTTTCCCTATCTGCTAAGTGATGCTGTCTGTGTGAACACTGATTTTTTTTTTTTCAAACTCCAATCATTCCGGCCTCTTTGATATTTGCATTTATCGTATCTTTTTTTTTTTCTCTCCCTGTTTGGAAGAGATAACAGTGGGGAAAACAGCCCACACCAGCACAATAACATTGTGGCCTAGGGCCTCCTTTTTTTTTTAAACCCAACAATATCTGCAACACTAATTTAACATGTGAAAATGCGCAGTAAGTAAATCTTTCACAAATTTCTTCACTGGTCAGCAGGATGTAGTGCTGTAGACTCAACATTTCATGCATCTGAAAGTACTTGAAATGTTGCTGTTAATTCATATTCATTGTTTGTCTTGTTTCCTCCTTTCTGCGGCACACAGCAGGCGAGGCTACGGCAGACAGGTGAGCATTCCTGTTGTGAGGTGTTCTTATCTTTGTGTTGCGCCAAGACATGTTGTCACTCTCAAAGCCGGTTGGAGGCAGCTTATATCCTATTACTCTTATCTACAACTGACTTGATGGAAAACTCTGAATGAGACTACTAGAAGATCCCGCCGATAGGACTTCTGACACTGACATTACAGTTTAGGTTTGATTTAAAAATCTGTTCTATTCCTCTATGTTCCTGTCAATTGTCATATAGGCATTTGGAGGACTTTTTCTCCTGTGTTGGAAAAAAACAAACTAATCCCAGAGTCCAAACAAGGCAAAATTGTTTGATATTAAAATGTTTTTTGTCACCTTCAAATAATCTATGAACTGTCAGAATCTAACAAACACACAGTGTTTTTTTTGTCTTACTTCCCATCATGCTTGACTTAACATCTTCCACCTTTATCCTTTTGCTTAATTTCCATCGATATTTTATCAATCTTTCCATCTTGGTATAATTATGTATCATAGCATAGGCAAAGCAAGAAATGACACGCCTGCAACGTCTGTTTTTAAATCTGAAGTGTGTCGAGTGAACTCTTCCGTATGTTTGTGTCTCTCCTCACCATCCCTCCCTTTCTTTACCTTATCCTTCTTCTGTACTCATTTTTGGCAGCAACAGCAACTGCTGAGGCCATCTCTTCTGAGACCCGAGGTAGAAACCCTCCTGCTTTCCTTAACTCACAGGGGTTGTAGTCATTCTCCTGCATGCTCGCCCTGTACGCTGCTGGTGCTCTTCTTCTTCATCTTCTTCTTCTCCGAGGAGTGCTGAGTAATTTCTCTCTCTGCCTCTCTGAAATAAAGGAACTCTCCATGGAGTCAGGTATCGAGCCAGGCCAGGACTACTACGCACAAGACTACTATAATTACGACCAAGGGTGAGCGCGCAGCCCACGGACCCACCGGCTCATCTCTCATCATTTGCACTCGGACCAATGAAAACGGTCTCCTTCGGTTCATTTAAAGCTCAAACAAATAACATTATTAGGACTTATTTGTTGTGAAATAGCCTTCCAGCTCCCAATGCTTTAAAATCCTTGGGGAGAGTCGAGCATTTTAAAGCAGCTTAGAATGAAATAATGAGTGTAACTAATGTTTGCCCTTCAGCTGTACATATCATCCAAGCGTTTACCCTTCCTGCTCCCATCAAGTGGGATCAATTATCCTGCTTTGAGTCGGGCACCTGAGAGTGTCTCAGCGCTTCTGCGTGGTTTATATGATAGGCATTGTTTTGGCTTGCCTGTTACATAGCACAGATGGGCCGAAGAGGGAAAACATGGAACTTAAAGCCGTAACAGCTGCTGGTAAATTGTTATTCATTAAACGCTCCCGCTCTACGACAGGTGACTTGCAACACACCGGGGAATTTCATCCAAACGTGGATGGATTCCGCACTCCACAGGCCTGAAATGCTGACAATTGTATTCAAAACCATAAATTAAGAATTGTAATTGCCTTGGTGGTTGCTCAGGGACTTAGTCTACATAATCTTTACAAACTGTAATTACCTCAATGTGTCTAAATCACGCCAACTTTCATTTGCTAAAAGTCGTAATTGTATTTAAATTGTCTGCCGCAAAGTTCATCGTAACAGCTGCTGTTGCCGAGGAGTTTGCCCTCATCACTGGATGTCTTTAACGGGGTTCTATATGCATTGAGCACTCCACAAGGTGGCATTCATCAGATCGTGCGGCGAGCCCCCTGCACGTGCTCAGAAGGTGGTGCTGACACAAATTACCATCAGCGTCTTTCCTTTAGGTTCTTCTGTCATTTGTTATTGTGGAGTAAGAGGAATTAGTCACATGTTCAGTATCAGTGATCCGAAGTAATTGAGAAAATAGAACTGCATTCTGCTCTCCTTGGACGAAAGTATTGGATTTTATACATGCTCTGGAATTTAAAAAAAAAGTACATTGGAGAAGAGCAACCTTAAATTATTTCAAGTTCAAGTGTTGAAATGCATTAATGACATTTTAGGCAATACATATTACCCCACAGGTCTCCATATCAGTATGTCAAGGCATCCTTGCAGGTTATTATGTTAAGTATATTATGTTTTTCACTGTTTATTTTTTTGTAAACTCGTATCACCCTCTGCAACTAGTTTCTCTATTATTTCCTTCCAAATTTCAACACAAATGAATGTGTATCCTATACCGAAATGTGCCAGTAAATTTGCCCTGTTTCATTGTTCACATTTTGTGTGAATCTGTTACTCAGGTACGACATTCCTCAGTATGGCAGTCGGAGGAAGCTGATAGCTCCCATGTATGATGAATATGGAGAGGTGATCATGGAGGACGATGGGTATTTCTACAGTCCCCAAGGCCCTGAGGTATTGGCTTTCCTTTGGATGTGAATTTCATACTTGAATTAATAATATCAAGATTGTTAGTTATTGTCTTAATAGAATCTGTGTTCAATGTATAACAGAATGTGAAGTGCCATCCCTGATTCATCATCACAGAAAGTTGCTGAATTAAATATGACTGTCTTAGGGTCGAGGCAGAGGCAGGGGACGTGGTCGCGGTGGACCCAGGAGGGTTGCATTTAGGGACACGCCACCAGGGGATGAAATCGAACACGCTGAGCCAGCAGTCGCCAGCGAGCCCTCTAAGGCTGCCAAGAAACTGAAGTCTGTCATGAAACTCAGCAAATTCCTGGCTGCCGGCAAACAGCCTTCTGATGCCAGTCCTTCTGGCTCATCTCCATGGAAGAGAGCCAAGATGCTCAAGATGTTTGGTGCTGGGAAGAAAGACCAGGATTATGCCAAACTGATGTCAGCCCGCCGTATTGACAGCCAGGAAAGTCTGAGTGGCATACCAGCAGTTTTGGGACCTATTGATAGCAAGTCTGATACCCGCAGCCGACTTGGCAAAGTTTTGAAGAAAATCAAATTAGGCAACAAGTTGCAGTTTCGGAGGAAGTCGAAAAGTAGTCATGACTCGGCCACAGGCAGTGAGAGAGACGAGGAGGAGTCACAAGTAGCCAGCGAGGATGACAAAAAGTCTAAAGTGTCCATTAGTGTTACAGAAAGTGAGCCAGAAGCAGGGACAAGTGGAGTCAGCAGGGTGAAAGACTCCGATGAAGAATCCTCGGAGAAGAGCAGTATTGACAGAGATTATCTGAAAGTTGATTTGGACCGGGATGATGCCAATGAAAGCACTGTTGACTCAGAGGAAGAGCCTGATGAGGACCCGGGGGATTCTGATGAGGAAAGCAAGTCCAAATCTGAAGGAGAAGAAACAGAAAAGGAATCGGCCAGTGAAAAAGAATCTGCGACTGAAGGAGAATCAGATTCGGAGAAAGACTCAGAGTCAGAGAAGTCATCAGCTACAGAGAAAGAATCTGACACTGAGAAAGACTCAGAGTCTGAGAAGGAGTCGGAATCTGAGAAAGAAACCGAATCAGGAACAGGCACAGCGACAGAGAAGGAAACAAGCACAGAAAAGGATTCAGGGACAGAGAAAGACACCGATGAAGAGTCTGAAGAAGGAGAGACTTCAGGGAGCACTCAAGAAAGTGGGTCTTCTGCACAGTCTTCTATGAAATCATCAGCTGACAGCAGCAAGCAGAGCAGCAAGCTTAGCAGCGCTTCAGGGAGTGGCAGTGGCAGCAGTAGTGGCAGCAGTAGTGGCAGCAGTAGTGGCA
The DNA here is from genome assembly GCF_949316345.1 of Pungitius pungitius. Classification (NCBI taxonomy): domain Eukaryota; kingdom Metazoa; phylum Chordata; class Actinopteri; order Perciformes; family Gasterosteidae; genus Pungitius; species Pungitius pungitius. The sequence continues at coordinate 6,939,092 of NC_084912.1, read as the reverse complement.
GCGGTGGTTGCAGCAGAAGTGGCACCAGAAGTGGCGGCGCTAAAAGTGGGAGTGGCAGCGCTAAAAGTGGGAGTGGCAGCGGTAGCGCCAGCAGTGCTGCCTCTTTATCTGGCTCAAGTATTCGGTCATCACAAAAGACCAGATCATCGGTACGCACAGTGGCTTCAGAGAAGTCTAGTGGAGAACTCAGTGAGGGCGAGTCAGGAACAGGGACAGCCAGTGAGGCAGAGTCAGTGTCCGGAAGTGAAGGCTCTATGTCTCGAGGTTCCAGCCAGAGGAAGATGTCTGGGTCAGAGTCTGGTGAAGGCTCTTCTTCCGGCAATCAGATAATGGACCAAAGTTCCCTGGTAAGCAGGGAGAGCAGAGCTGGATCCAAATCCACCACAGGCAGCCGGCGTTCCCAAAGGTCCGGTCTGAGCCGCGGATCTGAGGATACAATCACAGAGGAGAGTGAGGAAGAGAGTGAGGCTGAATCGGATACTTCTGAGGAGAGCAAAGGGGCAGTCAGTGAGGTCAGCGATGAGGCGTCGCTCTCGAGGTCTAGTGTGGCGTCCAAAGACCCGGGGCCTTCTGCTCCCTATACTGGTCCACCATACAGCTCAGACATCAAGAGCATCGGTGACACCTCTGTAGAAACATACGGCGGACTGTCCCCCATCACTGAGGTGGACGAGGATGCCATCTCCTCTGACAAATCCTCGACCAGTGCCGGCAGTGCTTCGAAGGACTCGGGAGAAACAGAAGCTACTACGTCAGATGCGGATTCTGAGTCTGAAGGAAACTCAACTTCCTTCTAGAGAGATTTATTGTCCACCGTGAAGTAAGAGTGAATAAAATCAATTACTCTTGCACGGAATTTAAGAAATATTGCTTGCCTCTGCAGGGTGTTTCAAACGTCCACTTTTTTCTCATTTCCCTAAGCAAGAAAAAACCTTGGTGGTTTCTTGCTGTAAAAAATCGAGTTTTGCTCTTTCTTACACGTTTGACTAATCTTTCTCTCTGATGTTTCCTGAGTCTTTTTATGCCTGTGCGCTTTGTATACTATCCGATTCTTGTTTCTGTTGTGAGATTTTGCATGTTGCTGTATCATCTGTTTGTTTGTCTTTCTGGGACAAGAGAGAAAATTATGGCGAGAATTCCCTGTGAATACCGTCATTTTGATACCTGCTTTATTTCCCCTTTAAACGTACGTATACTGCACCTGCTGTAAAACCAATACATATTCTTTGTACTCTCCTCCTCAGCTTGGGAAAAACACGCGGATTAAACTGGTGGTAGATCGGGAGAAGGAGACCAGCTCCACAGGAGAGGAGACCACCACTGAGACTCAGAGAAACCGACTTCCCAACAGTCACGGCAACATCAACGGGAACGTATACCTCGCACACAACGGGACTATCGTCCGAACGTGGCGGCCACCTCACGCAAACAATTTGAAGGGCGGGTCCCCGTGCCGGCTCGGTAAGCATTTTAAAAAACTAGACAAGTTGGGGGTGACTCATGAGGAGCCCTCACCTACTCCTGGCATTGATGGCACGGAAAAAGACACAGAAAACGGAGCTGGTACATGTGCTCCCGCTAGCGTGGACATCAACCTCAATTGTCGGGCCTCCCGTGGCTCCCTCGGATCCACCGTGACAGATCTTAAAAGTTTTGGGTCCAAAACCAATATTGCCAAGGTCTTGATTGACAGAAACAGCAGTGGCCGTTGTGTCGGTGAGGAGCAGGAGACTTCTGTTGACAGCCACAAGGAGAGCAGCGAGACACTGGGGTCCCACAGTGAGCACACATTATCAGATGAGGAAGAGTTGTGGATGGGACCCTGGAACAGTTTGCACATACCGATGACAAAACTCTGACTCACCATGCGGATAATACAATACATCTCCTTTTTGTTATTTTCTTATCCTTACCATGTTGTCTTTGTGAAGAAAAATATCTTTAAAAAATGATTGTTAGCCTCAAGTGGATAAGCTCCGATAGCTGTCCACGACAGGCAATTGCACTTAAAATCATATTTGATATAACCATAAAACATCAAAGCTTCATTTTTATGTGAACCGTTAACTGTAATTTCACGTCTTTATTGAAGACAGAAGATTGGCGTCTTTTATTGAATGATTCCATGTTAAACTTTCTTTTCTCAGTTTGAGTTTTTTGTTTTTCACTAAGCAGATCATAAAGAGATTGTAATTCATTTCACTAAAGATATTTATGTAGGAATCATGGTGAACGTATGAAGAATTTGTGATGATAAAGTATATTATAAAGAAAATTATTTTGTTAAATGCATTTTACTTGCAATGGATTAAGATTGTCATTGATTATTTTATGTTGGGATCACTTGACAATGTTTTTGGAAATTTCTGAAATTATATGAAATTATTTTTGTCTATTTTGTATCTAACAGAGATGGTGAATCTAACATGACATTAAAGACAAAATACGCACACGACTGTTATTCCTCTATTTGAACAGTGAGATATGACAGATTATCAAGTTTCTTTTTAAAAAAGGACATTTTGAACTAGAGTATGTGGTATCTTCAAACCCTTTATATGATGCAGATTCACTCTTCTCATGAACATTATTAACAAACATAATTAGTCTAAAGGGAGAAAGGACTACCACATTTTTCTAATCTATTTCAATGCGTATAGGGAAGCATAGTGGCAGGATTTGATTATTTCTGCTACTTTATCCCATCCTCAATGTCAAGGTGCTTTAGAAACATGGCGCAATTTAATAGAAAAAAATCATTGTTATAATATATACCTTGGAATTTTATAATGGGGATGGAAGTTGGAAATAAGGTCGCACACAGCAATATGGACATAGCAGTAACTCAAAAAAATGTCTGCAGAGAGAGTTGTGTCAGAATAAGTTTCTTTGCTGTGCAGTGGGCTTTCTTTATAAGAGAAATGACAAGTCGCCACTCATGGGGATATGGATAGTTACTATACCTCTGAAAAGCAGTGGGGAGTTTGCACGGAAGTACGGAGAAACTGACAGCCTTGTTGAGCCCCGTCTCTCACCTGTCAACAGAAAGTGCATGGAATAATAAAAAAGATGGCATTGATTGCAACCAAAAAGCAAAATACAATAGAAATCTCAAGCACCTCATTGCAATTTACACATCAAACACATCCAGAATGACATTTGCAAAAAGTGTCCTGCATTCGATCAAACCGTGACTGCCAATCAAGTTCTTTGGAGGCTGTGGTTCAGAAATGAAAAGGAACTTTTTTAATTCACCAATTGTGTCTTTTCCAACTGTTTAAAAGTGTGCCATATTGGCTGCATACATTTTTGGATGTGCACAGATAAGAACAGCATCTCTCTTACACTCACTGTCAAGAGCCACCCACTCCGGCTCTTCGTGCGCCCTAACAGGAACTGCCACTGCTGACAGGAGCTCCGCACTCTCTGCTGCGCAGTAGACTCAATCTTTTCGTCTAACTTTCCTATAAAACTTCTGTTTTGATTTTTAAAATCTCTAAATGAATTAAAAGAAGAATCTGTATCCGTAAAGTAAAAATATAGCATTAGCTAAGTGACCTTGTCTTCTCCAACACAAGGACACACAACACCAATCTTGTATTCAATGTTGAATTGGATTAAAGCCGGTGCAACAAATAATGGGAGCGTTTCTCCTGTGCATTTCCTTCTGTCACAGGATTATGTCCAAAGCTTTTTATTTTTACTCTTCGCCCTGATCATTTTACTTAGTAGATTAAATTACAGCATTAAGAATGCAAATAGCTCTGCTGTAATTATTTTGTGGCCCCAGACAGCCCACAATCTAAAGTCTCTTCAAAGAGAATTTTTTTGTCATTTGCATTTAAATATTTATAAAAAAAAGACTGTGAAAAGATGATGAAATGTAAAAAGAAATGATATTTCTAAGCAGATGTGAAGTTGCATTACTGTTTACTGTCACAAGTGTTGTTTGTCATAGTACAGGCTGTAAGAAAGAACAAACAAACATAATGATAACTTTATTTAAGTGAGCCTTAAATATATATATAAATTCTACATACTTTATATATTATTATATATATTTATTATATATTTATTTGTATGTTATATATTACCATATTTTAAACTCCATGCAGCACAACATGCTGGAACCACTGAGCAAAAAGAGACAATTTACGAAACAACATTTTCATTTCATTTCTGCCCCGGAAGAAAAATGGCAAAAATATGTTTCACTAAGAAGTAGGCCACGGATGCTTATTGCTTCAGTAAACATTTCATTTATTTAGTTGACATATAAGTGCTGCACTAATACAATTTCCGTCTTCCAGTTCGTCTTCATGGGGATGAGACAAAGACAAAAGTTATGCGAGAAGTTTTCTCTCTCTTATTGCCTGTCACAGTCAAGTTAGACATCCAGAGATATTTATTCCCTTCCTCGATATTCATTACATTTTAGTTTTGCTGCGGCAATGTGACCTGTATGATCCCTTTTTTCTCATAACGTTCCTTTAAAATGAAGTTTGGTTGGGAATAGATGAAAGAGTAATACAGAGTTGTAATATGAAATACACTTAAAAAAGTACAACAGTTTTTCAGGCCTGCGGGCCCCGCACGGCTGTGTGGATGCTGATCGGCTCGGCCTCCCCTTCGGTCCAAACTTGCTTTTAAATATTGTGAAGTACCTTTGTTTGTGACCAAATACCTACAGAGGCCAGCATGGCTGCGTGCCTTTAGTCTTATTTGATGTAACGTGATTGAAGTGTTTCCAGTTAATCCCAGGATGGACAGTTGAGGTCAGTTTCTACGAATGAGTCTGCAGGAACACAAACCTCAGTTTCTGTGTCTCTAAATGGTTATGAGAGTAATAGTAAATAGTAAATCCCATGCAGGTTATTGAACTGATCACAATTGTGGCAAGCAGTATTTCTGTATTATAGAATTTTCACCTTAAGGTTGATTTAAATGTTTTCAAACATTCTGCAAAAGAGTTTCTGCCACAGTTTTTGTTTATGTGAAGCAATTTTCTTGAGCAGTAATTCTGTACTCTGTATAATAGACCTGTGGACGTAAACCCTGACACAGAAATACTGCTGTGCTTCACAGAGATTCATGAATCTTGAAAGGTTTTATGTAAGGTTGTTATTCATGCGATGCATGCACCAAACAATGGAAGGGAGTCCTGCTCCCTTTGCCAGCTCAGTTTGTTTAATGTAAATGGTCTGCTGAGATCTTCTTCCTGCACCTTTAGTTTAATGAGTGCAATGAGCATGTACATATGTTCACTTCAGCCAAACGCGTCTTTAGCAAGTGAACACATTCATTGGCTTGCTGAGCATGTAGTTTCGCTGGGGCTGATAGAGCCACATTGCGTCTGAAATGTGAGATTCAATTTGACGGGGAGAAGAAGTACGAGCAACTTCACAGAAATGTATCAATATTAAATCACCTTGTAATCAAATATTCATAGTGAATGTAAAGTAGAAACAGAAGCTCCATAGAAACTAGGATTCGGATTTCTTTTCTTTTTTTACAGATACGAAAAGTGTCAGTAGTCTGTTATATATCAACCCCTGCTGAGTAATAATTCCCTGTTGACATTATATGGCACATTTTTCTTGCCATTTTGAGAAATACTTTGTGCTCAGAGTTATGAATAATTTGATTTGCTATACAGGCAAACTGTCCAATTTTAAAACACTCATCACTTAAAAGTCATGTAAATGTCACAGACACTGCGTTTGTAGAAATATTGCATGGACAAATGTCCAGAATTACACCAAAATCCCTTTAAGGACTCTAAGCTGTGTTTATAGTACACACAGCATTTAGATTGCTGTTTGATTTCTTTGCCCACGTTTGTTGATCTTTTTACCCAGAAGGTGTGAAAAAAGCAAATAGTAGTCACTTATCACACGTATTGCTAGATCTCATAAATGTGGAGAGATGTTTTATAGCTGAAGCCCGCACATGAGCATGCAGGTTTGATTTGATGTGTGCACAGGAGGAGCAGCTGATATGTTGTTGCCCCTTTCACCTGCTTAGGAATGTAATTCTCAAATACAGGTAAGCTCTGTTCTCATTGCAAGTCCACCGGCAAGCCTCCCGAGTTTTACCTATTAGCATAGCCTATATAGGATATCCTGGCCTAGAGCAGCCAATATGGTAATCTACCCATGACTCATTCTAAAGGAGATTATCACAAATCCCCAACGGAGGCAGGAGAAACTCCTCATAATACCTATCCGTCATCATTGCCTATTGCGTGCCCAGACCTGGAGGGCAGGACTCTTCATTTCCTCCTAAATAAAATGACCCATGTCATTACTTCAGTCTTGGAGGTCACACATTTGTTCACTTTTACTAAATCATCATGAGGATAGGCATAAAATTGCAAAAAACAATATAACCATTTTCTATTACAGAGTCCGAGAAATGTGCGTTTAGTGAACACACACACACACACACACACACACGCACACCACGGCTACTGGGGAAATTACGGCTCACGCCATGCATCTGGGTGAGTCATTATTTTTGTTATGCAGTGAACTCTGCCTTTTTACTCGTTAAACCAGATCAGATCTGCCCTGCAGCCGGCACAGGGACAGATGGGAATAGTTTAATCCTGCAGGGAGAACTGAGGCTGGTCACAGGTTGGTTATTACAGCGGAGCCACATTAGAGGGTTCTGTGCAATACTGTTTATTCCAAACACCATCTGGCATAAGGGTCATGTATTTGATAAACAAAGCTTTAAGGTGAGGGCTTTTTTTTAAAACAGGCTTCATCTTTTAGGATTATGTTGTAATTTAATGTGAGTGCTGATGGTTTACTTGATTCTGGGTTTTCTTCAGCAAACCAGAAAAGTACAGGCTTCTGTAATTACTTTCAAATGAACTTTTAAGTGCTGGACTGTTCCCAAAGTCCTAAAAGTCAATCTCCAAAGTACAACAATGGCTGCACATTGGGGTATATTTTTGTTATCATCTCTTGCCGCTCGGTCCTTAGCAACCGTATTCTATTTTCTTTCCGGATATCACTCATAGTTGTACGCAGGTTTACTTTCTACGATAACAGCAGGAAACATATAGCGTCAGGTTCTTTCTCACAATGATATTTCATTTTAAGTACTTCCCCAGCTGAGATTCTTATAAAGTTTTTTTTTTTTTTGCAGCTCTTGATGATTTATCAACCCTGCTGACGTGATAGTATTGTAGGCCTTTAGTTGCCAATGCTAAAGTCATTAAAGCTTCCCCATGGGCCACAACTTGATTAACTACCCTATGTTCAGATTCTTGAACATTTTGTAAATTCGCATCAGTGCACTCATAAAGCACCTCATTTCTTCACTGGTGATCTATTTGACTCTCACTTTGTCAGGTCCGACCTGCAGCTCAGACACCTGTTAAGATTACACTTCACCCAGCTTCTTCACATTGAAGCTCAAAGCCCTCGTGTGTCACTCTGAGTCAAAACTCAGCGGGAAAAGCCATCCGAGATCCACTCTGGGAACCCATGAACCCAAACTGTTAATCCTACAAAGAGACCTCTTGTGAAATGCTAAATATCAGGGAAGAACACCATGACATCATACCTGTGCAGGTCTTGCATGAACTTGTTTTTGCCTCATGTAAACCAAAATGTTGCACACTAACGTCCACAAGATGGCGCCTAAAACTCACGAGTGCGGCTTGACATGTTGAAGGGACATTAATTGAAGATGCACATACGGGGTATTTGACTTGAACATTCTCCTGACATTAAAGACCCTGCAGCGTGCCTGCGTGTCTGACCTTGTGTCTCCTCAAAGTGACGACATGATAACTGATTATTATTTTCAATAAAAACAGGAACATAAAAATACAAATAAACCAATAGTTAAATATTTCAGCTTTATGAACTAAACAGTTATCTTCTGTCGTTGCTTACGTTATTGTTTTTATATTCAGATAAAAATAATGTAACCTTGAAATTAGTTTTATGCTTTTGCTCGACAATTATGGCCACGCTGGTCCTTGCTCATGCCTGCCTAATTAGCTAACATTTTTTTTCGATTTGATTATTATTTTTTTCTTTCTGGCATGTAGAAGACAACAGATCACTCCTATTTTAGGAGAGTGGTGCTTAGGCAGAGGGTAGATTCAAGTCCATCATCATCTCCTCGTTTCCTGCAGCTATTTAAGACTATGCCTTTTCCAAAATAGGCGCCCGATGACCGCAGACAAAGCCATCTAGGGACCTGCTTTCAAACTAATTTGAGGATATTAGGATGTCTGCGAATGTTTTGTTTTGACATTTCTGTACCTTCGTAAACCGTTGTGTACAAAGCGTGTGCCATCGGACTTAATGCCACCAGAAGTCACCTCTGTTGTTTTAGGTTTCCATAACTATATATTGTACAGCTTGAGTGCTTTATAATTTCTATGCTGCACATTGTTATTTTGGAAATGTACTCAAAGCCCAAAGTAAGGTTTAACTGACAGACAGGTCGTAGACACACACACACACACACACACACGGTGCAGCTCAGTGAGCCCAGTCCTTCGACATCCCGCCCAAAGGTTATATTCTTTCTGAAATGTTGGGTGTGTAGTAAAATACATGCTCCAAACTGTCTGGCTCTACTAATGAAGGGGTTTCTGACTGGTAGTCCTGTGTTTGTACCATGTATCGTGCACCGCTCCATCACTGGATACAAGGTCAGAATATATCTCATCCTATATCTGCCAGCAGTACTAGTCGGCAACGAGAGCTCAGTCGATTAGACAGAGTGGAGACATCGTTCCAGCGTACGAAGCCACTGCCGTAAAAAAAAAAGATTCATAGCTTTTGAGGGATAGAAATATAACTTAATGATTTTTTTTAGCTCTCATTGTTTATGACTTTATAAACAGCACATGATGGCGTTTTGCACAAAAAGCCTTTCTTGTGTTATTTTGAGACGCGGCTGTACGTGGCCAGACTTGTCAGACCGAGAGCTTTCAGCACCCACAGTGTTAATGCACAATGTCAACGCTGTAGGGAGCCTTGTTAAAAAGCAATTAAGCCAAAATGATTTAAACATTGTGCGGTTTGGACATCGGCGCGGCTCGAGGTACACACTGTGTTGTTGTCTTAAAATGAGAATTTCACTGTCTGCTCACACTGAAAACCGCTATTTGTGTGAGTGTAGCTCTAAACCACACTTTCCCACACCCGCCAAAACCAAACCGAACCACAGACTTCAGATGAGTATGCTCACCACACACACACTCACACACACACACACACACACACAAACACACACACACGCAGTATTCACATGAAGAGTAATTGAGGGGTTTGACTAGTTTTTGGTGCATTAAAACAGTAGCTGTTTTAAATGACAGGGGCTGAGACATACTTGCATTGATGTCTGTGAGGCTGGTAAAGATGGCTGATTACTCAAAGAGGACGTGGCATTCAGTAACTCTTATTATATTCTTCTTCGTTCGTTGGAGTTTGACTGTACCCGAGTGTTTAAGCTGTTCCTGGCATTCCTAATCCGAGGCTTTCTTGCCAGGTACGTTGAGGATCAAGCCTCCCTGCAAACAGCGCTTTCGCTTGGTCTTATTTTTTATTACATTACAGCTGACAGCTGAGAGCCTTCAACAGGCAACCCAGAGCCGTTACGTTGTTCGCCCCTGTTTCCAAAGCAACGGCTCATCCCGTATTCCGTGTGATAGTTTGCCATCATGTGTCTATCTCCCAGCAAGTCAACCAGAGTTAGGCAAGCAGCTCCAATTTGAGTTCCATTGTCGGACACGTTTTTAGCCGTTGGCAGATTGTTAGCTAACACTATGTGTGCAAATGTCCTCATCACAGCCAGACGGCTTGGATGTGGTTTGGAACATCTGTGTGGTCCCCCAGTCAGAAGAAGACAGACAGGGGAGAGACAGGCTGCGAGGAACAGGGGTAGGGAGGGGTGGTGGGACCCCGGGGCTCCTCTAGAAAAGAAGCCCTCAGTTTTTCCATCGATGCTGTCGCCACCACCACGGTGGCGGTGTTCCCTGTGAGCAGAGCCAGGGGACAGTGTGAGACAAACGCAAGAAATGTATGTGTGTGTGCGCGTGTGTGTGTGTGTCTGCGTGTGGGAGACGAAGAGAAAGCAAGACGGGGACTAAGCAACTTGTCAGTCCAGTCGATGACTGATGAATCTGAAGGTTATGCCTGGCAGTGCATGGAGCTGCTGGTGAGGGCCGGGAGGGGGGGGGGGGGGGAGGGGTTTGAAAAGGAGCCTCGGTCCAAACCTGCGGTCGACTCCCACCACCGAGCAGCAGCAGCACCACAGCCCAGCTCCCTGCCTGTATGCGTGTGGTGTTTATTTACGAGCCCGTTTAACCACGGCGCGGTCCCTGTGGTGGACTGACACAAGATGACAGCAGCCTAAATGTCTTGCCCTTTAAATCCAGCCTAATGGTCGCTTAGCGCTGTGGAGACAGGCACTGGGATAGGCGCCTGGGGTCTTTTCATAGGGGCCCAATGAGTAACACATCAGCTAACACATCTATGGGCCACCATCCAGAGCCTTATTACTACCTGCTTCTGCGGCCATGGCGCCACTGATTTGGCCATGGTTGTGTGTGTGCGTGTGGCGTGGTGTGGGGGGGGGGGACAATGCAAGCATGGGAATATACACTATCCACCGATTACAGCTGCTCTAACAATGATTTGGGAGATGAATGTCTTTTTAATATCTGGGACTGCGGTGTCTGGGACAGTTGGAAAAGCCACTGGATGGCTGGTTATATGTAGAGTTGAAGAAAAAACAACTTAATATGATGTTTGGGACATCTGCGCTCTACAAGAGCTAAATTCTTGATTCTGAACCTACCATTTAATTTTTACAGCAGAAAAAAATGCAGTCCTTATCGTCAATGTTTTTAACATTGCTGTCCAGACCAGAACACAAAGAGTTAAATCCCATTTGTTTTTGTCTGAAGTAACTTAATAGCCGATGTGAGTGTTATTAGGCTAATTATATGCAATATGAGAGCAAACACACACTTTGCATGAAAACAAACTGCGTAAACACACCGTTCATACCTGCATACCATTCTGTGTGGGCTTGCCAGCCAAAGCAATTAGACGCTTTCTGAGAGGAAGAAAAGATTATCATCCAAAACCTTGTGTCTTGCTCAGCTCGTGTGAAAAGAGAGATGTTTATTGTGAGTCAGAATGTGCCTGTCAATAATCCACCTCAGATCTTCGTCAGAGTCATTCTGATCACACCTCAGGGATCTATGGGAGGAAACAAAAAGGTTGGCCACAAATCCCATGGGAATCCATTTGTGCAGAAGAGAATCACCTGCTGGCCTCGCTTTCTTTTCTTACACCAACCTCAACTTGTTGCTCAATGGAACACGCACGCACACACACACACACACACACACACACACACACACACACACACACACACAAGGGCTTTGAGCTTCAATCTGCATGCTTCGGTCCTGTGCAAACACAGATCAGACCATACTCATTGGGCCGTGTCTCTGGCACTCATCGGGCTGTTTGTACTGCAATTTCCTCCCTGCTCTTATCCATGTTTTGTCCACTGTCATTCCAGCGGGATTATGGGATGCTTTCATCATGCAGGAACCTCAACGGAGGCAGTGGGGGGGGGGGGGGGGATGCAAAGAAGGCATGTTGTTTTGCTCCTCTCATCACACGTAGTGTTATCATCACATGCCTTAATGAATGCTGCACAGTTTTCCTTCGAGCTTATTATTATTTTGTTGCTTTTCTCCTGTCCGTCTTAGCTAATACACTGTTTGAAGGGAGTTCATTTTCACTCCACCTTGTGCAACCAGTTGTAAATGCTTAATATACTGCACATGTGCCCTTAGAAACTACAAAAATTGCAGCAAAAATGAGTATTACTGTAGAAATATCACAATCCCGAACAATGTTAACACCTACATGAGTGTTTTAGCAGCTATCACTTAAACATGTTGGCACTCATATGTGGGATTGTAGTTTTTTATCAAATTACTTTTTAGGGTTTCAGCAGTTTTCTGAAATGTTTAAAAAGGCAAGATCACAATTTTCCACGATAACTTTGAGGGTACCGTTGCCCTTTATAGGAAAGTATGTTATTAGCAGCCATGACAACCGGGTGGTTGGTTAAGTTGTCACTGCGTAAGTCTGTGTGTGTGTGTGTGTGTGTGTCATCAATGCAAAATATGGAAATCTCTTTTTGCAACCAAAACTACAAATACTAAAAAATATGTAAAAATGTTCAACACTTCAAACTAGTTCTGCAGAGAGGTTTTTGTGCATTTCTTTGCTTTAAGGTGCATTGTAAAGTTTGTTTTTACGGAAGCATATGGACTTTTCTCGTGTTCCTTTGTTTAATCTTCTCACAAAACCACACCAATGATGTCAATATCCTCATCTGCAAATTCTTAAAATAAGTCATCAGAGTAGATTAAGGCTCCGTCTAGACACAATCTGTGGGTAGTTTTGTGTTTTCTCTTCACATTAGTTAAGGCTTTGGTGAGGTTAGGATTATCCAAAGACAGTGGTTGCAGGGTTTGGCTACTTGTGGCTCTAATCTGCGGGGGACAGTTTAGTAGATGTTAGTCTTTGATGAGGTGCATTCCGTCTCCAGTACTGATGAGCTGTTAGTCGTCATCACTGGCCAGCCTTGGTGCTGTGGTCAAGGCCTGCCACCTCCCTTCTATCCAAGAGCCCCATTCATCCCAAAACAAACAAGACACAGTCATTACAATTAAGCAGCGCTATTAAAGGGACAGACTACTGGCGGATTAAGTAAGGAGAAAATAAACGAATCTTTGTGTATTATAATTGCAAGCAGTCTACTCTTTAATGGTTGAGTTTGTGAGGTTCTGTTTGTTTGTCCATGTGTCTGAATGTACTTTTTAGCTTTGCATGTTGGGGTTTGTGCAAGTCGTGCTCCTGGAAAAACATCTCTGTGACCGAAGAATTTCTACTAACTTAGAATTGCACCGCTGTTGCTTTGAATCTCGAGAGCAAATGAAAACAGGCCAGAGGAGACATTGAGGGCTCAGACTGGGTTCTTAAGGGGCCTTGAGACACGAAGGATTAAGATTTTGGGGGGAGGTTCTTCTAAATGACTGATAGCACAAAGTGAGAGAGGGAGCAAGGCAGGGCAGGGCAGGAGTCTGTGTGGCGGACCAGCAGCAGCTTTACTCTTCAATCAGTGAGATGAAAATTGCCACCCCTGTCAAAGTAGAGGTGTTTACTGAAAGGAGGACAAGGGAGAAAAAGGAATGGAGAGAGACCTTTTGAGAGGGAGAGTTATGCAACCTGTATGGTCCAGGGTTCCCAGTGAGCGGGGCTGTTACATTTTGCCAATCAGGGCAGAAACAGCAGAGATGTACGATGGGTATGATACTGCAATGATGTAGATTGACACATAACCAGATTGCACACCTCTGGATGTGGCTCAAATTCAGCAAACAGACATTTTTTCCTGGGAAAGAAGTAAGACACACTCTAGATTACTTTTAAAAAATGTCTCATCTGATGCTTCTGGGAGCTGTGTAGGGTGAAAGAAGCTGTCAACATCTAAATGTCAGTCATGACCTCAGCCGTTAATCATTTACAAGGGGCTTGAAGATAAGTGATCCCCGTTGGAAGTGGCCTAAATCCAAGCCCTGTGCAGCTTGATACCATGGTGGTCTAAATGGTGATTTATGATACAGTGGGATCTGGCAGCAATTTGGCCCTCAGTGTATTTTGTGCCTTTTGAGATTTTATTGATCAGATGATTCTTTTTCAGAGATGCAGATAGGCCTCTCTGTCAAGATGTCATTGATGAGGCACTTCACTGATGAAGATCCCTGAAGCTTTGTAACCTCTCTGGTGATTTCTTGATTAAACAATATATATTTTAAATGGGAGCTACTTTTCAAATTTAAGCCAACTCTTCAAAGTCTGCCATTATGTAAAACAGTGTTTCTGAAACCCTGGGTCGTGACCCTCCGGTGGGTCGCAGTGGTATTACACGTTGTTCGAATGGGGAAATTCAATATTACTAAAGTGAAAAGTACACAAACTGCTGTGAAAGCCTCTCTAAAAGCTAAATACAGATCCAAACTCAACATTGAGCGTGAATGGAGAGTGACCGTCTCAAGTCAGCAACTCTGTTTGGGAAAGATTTGTAGTGAAATGCAGGCACATTGCCGCCACTAATATTGATCAAATCTGTTTTGTCATTTTGACATGGCTAATCGATATCTGCACAGATTTTTTGTTTGTTTTGCACGGGTTTCACCTCATTGCTGTTTTAAAAACATATGGAGTATAAAACTCTTTTTTATTGTCAAATACTTTAACAACAACTGTTTTTTTTCACAAGTTGCACAAAATTTTAGTAGAAAAAAAGATAATTTTACTGACAATAAAGTATTCTGTCAAATATTTGTCATGTTTTTACAGATAGATCTTTATTTGCATTGTTCCAAGATGGTTGTACATTATGTTTGTTTTTGTCTGATGGAGCAATCTGGTTTATGTGAAAGTGATTGCAATATTTGTATTCAATTATTATTATTATTATTAACATAATTGAGGAGTCACAAAATGTTATTGCAATAAAAATTCAACATAAACAATTTTGTTGGGGCGGTGGGTCACCAACACTTTTTCTCCTCCAAAGTGCGTTGTTACAGAAAAGGTTTGAGAACCACTGATGTAAGAGAACTTTGCGGCCTGCATACGTCAGAGCAATTTGCAATTTGATGTCACTAAGAAAGGCCGCTAGATTAAATGCTCATCCATTTGGATTTTTTTCGGGAAGTGGATCATATTTTCGCGGAGTACATTGTGACATCTTCATAAATCAGCCTAATCATAGGGTTGTGGTACACCCCTGATTTGTTTGTGTCTTTGTTAATGCCATGCACATGTGACCAATGACCTACTTGCATAGATGTGTCAGCGCCAGCGCTCCCTTTCAGCTGCGGAGGCCGGTCCACGTCTGCTTCCATTTCAAGAACCTATTATGGGTGGAACATGCCAGACGTTGTTTGGATGTTTTGCTGTGGACTTGAGCATAAAGCAATACTCGGAGCTAACCCGCTCAAAGTGAATATCATCTCTAATTGTATCATTTGTGCCTGCATTGTGGCTTGAATTTACTTCCCATTTGAGGTAAATTCAAGCCCCAATGCATACTGGCTCAATACGTAATTGGGTATATAAAATACATATTTGCTGTTTACATTTCCCTGTTATTTCATCAGAATATAAGACTTAATTCTCATAGAAGCAAACTAGGAGCAACATCAACAGAAAGAACTTGAACTTGCTTTCGAGGTAAACGCAGCTGGGCACCACATGCCTCGTAGCCTTTGTGCGATCCATGAACCGTTCAGACAAGACACCGTTTTGTTTTACTTCACTGGCTTCTCGTCTATTCATGTCGGTTTCTCTTATCCAAAGATTTATATCATTCACTGAATCTACAGGCTGCACCCGTCATCAGACACTGCGTTTAAGTCCTCTTTAAAGGCATCCAAGGATGTCTAAAGTGGAGGCAGGCCTCGTTTTGTGTAGCTGCTGATGAACGCTGGAATGCTTTTGGTCTTATCGTGAAGTCGTCACGATCCAGCTGCAGTATAGGCCGAAAGCGAGAGGCCGAGCGACGCACAAGTGACGCACAAGCGAGACACAATGTCATCATGAATTTAAAACTTTGAGCCACGCTTTGAGGCATGCTTTCAATTCAACATTTTTCTCTTCTACTTTTACAACTTGAAGTCACACAGAAGCAACTCCCATGAGAGCAACGCTGCCACTTTTCATATTTCGATGTATCCCTGCGGGAGAATTAGATTTTATGGCCCTTCTGTGGCTCACAGTCCCCGTTTTTTATGCAAAGTGATCCTCAGTATCACCGGTCCAATTCTTCGATAAGTCCCTGTGTGCGTACGTCCTTTCTTTACTTCAGTTTAATTACCCATTTACTTATTTTACTATTGTTTCGGCACAACGTTTCTTAGGTATTGTTACTGCAATCCCAAATACTAGCTGGCCACATTAAGAAAACAAAATGAATACAGTCGAACATTGTGGTTATCATTGGCCCAGTCACTTACAGTGGGCAGTCAAACGCAGCGCGCTGGTGACACTGGCAACAACAGAGCGACCGGCTGTCTGTCAAAGTTTCCAGCAGTGGCTTGAAGTCCCCGGTGTGCACAGATCTGGTTGTGATTACTCTAACAGAGACAGTAAACCATGACGCAGCAGGAGACTAATTTGTGGTGGGGGTGTGGTGGGGGGGGGGGGTCTGGCCTTTCCTTTATGGAGTCTCAGTTACGTTCAAAAGACACAATAACGCATAAAACCATTAATGAACCGTGGCGTAAATTCTATCGTCACACCTGTGGACTCTATTAGTAGAACAAAGATGACTTTTTCAAGGTATATTCTTTCAATGGAGTGTTTTTTATGGTGTTAGAGGACACAACCCATTACTCGTAACCTAAGTAATGCATTCCACAAGGCACCTTTTGTGTCCTGTTTATCATGTTTCTTTCATTTATACAGGTTTTTGCGTGTCTGTGTGTGTGTGTGTGTGTGTGTGTGTGTGTGCGTGTGTGTGTGTGTGTGTGTGTGTGTGTGTGTGCGTGCGTGTGAATCATTGTAAAAATCCCCAAACCATGTCGTGACACAATCTCTCTAATTACAACTAACGAGAAAAATTAGGAACATTTTCTTTTTTTATTCAGTTTATTGGCTCACCTGTGTGGACGTTGAGCATTAAAACAGGAGTCCCTCTGTCTCTGACGCAGATCTAAGGCATTGAAGTCCGAATTTTCCACTCCGGTAGGCGGCCTAGTGAGTCAGCATCAATAAAATGTTTAGGAGCGTCATGGCATCTGTGAGCCAACATTCAAGCAGCAAGCCGATAGAGTGGGATCGTCTCACATATCATCTTTCTGGGACATCATGAATGGCTTATTAGGTCACTAAGTCCCGGCCTATTTGTTTGGGAACAAAAACATTTTCTTTTTTTCCCACTTTTTTTTAAAAACCACAAAATGTTTGACATTCTAGAAAAGAGCGCCCTTCCAGTGAGGCTATGAGATAACTAATAAGCGCCGTGATTTCTCAACTCTTCCATACTACACAAACAGTGTTTAGAAGGTCTCCGTCTGCGCGTTAATCTTTAGCTGTTGAGATGTTTTTGTCTCTGCTTTTTTTTCAGTTTTAACTCCTTGGAATCTTCCTCTCTGGGTCAAACGATTCCCTGCTTCACATGCGTTCTGTGGTGGCTCCACTAATGGTGCTGTAATTTTGCATCTCTTTGAAGTTCTCCCCAACCGTTGTGTTACCTGAAGTCTGCTCTTCTCTGAGGTTTTGGGATGGGGCAGGGTAGCTACCCTCTGCAGCCTAATTAAATGTAATTGCTCCATTTTGTAGTGGTGCCCGTGTGGAGAGGGGAAGCCTTGTAATAAGGAAGATTGCGTGAAGGGTCCGAGGATCACAGACGCCAAAGAGGAGCCACGAGGAGACGATCGGAGACGCTTCCCCCTCTGTCGCCTCCTCTGTCCTGAGCAGACCTAGTTATTACCCGCTCCACTCTTCTCATTCTGGCTCTGTCTCTGCTTTCCTATGTTTCTCCCTGGCTCCTTCATCCTCTCTGTCATCATCACTCTGCCTTCCATTCACAGTCGTGCATAAACACAGCAAGATCGTTATGGATATATTCCACCAAAAGACAACGCTTCGTATGCAGTTGATTTGTTGCTCACCGTTTGGACATAAAAGAGATGAAGGTCGCTGCTGGAGGTTTGAGTCCAGAGCCTTTACAGGAAGTGTCTGGTGTGATTGTTATGGCATTAGCTCAGGTGGCGTCACAGTTGTGGGCGCAAAAGCTGGAATACTTTGAATACTTCAGGCACCTCTCTGTAACTGAGTCAGACACCCAAATGAGCCGTTTAGACCCCCCCCGACACCGACTGGCGGAGCGACAGGAGACACATTCTTTCCGGTAAAAGACGAGGGGGAAGAAAGGAAATTACAGGAGAGAAGACAACATGACGCACAGAGCGAGGGGAGCGCCAGCTTGACCGTGACCCGGCGGGATGACAGGTTGACAGGGGATGTGCGATGATGTGTGTGCTGTGGGTGCAAAGGTGACTTAGATCGAGGGATAAGCATCATTCTCCCTCCCTGTCGCCCCCCCCCCCCCCCCCCCACACCCATTTGAGGAGGATGGCATTCCTTCCTGCTGCTGTAGCACCACATACTTTTCCTACATCAGACTGTCCTGCGATTTGCCTCCCTTGTCTTCCTCCTCCTCCGCCAGTCGACTGCTCCGCTCTGTGGTGCCAGCACGTCTGCCACACGGCCCGTTAAGGCTAATGCGACACAGGCTCCGGATCAGATTTCAGCCTCACATGAGCGACCCCCTACTTGATCCCCCCCCCCCCCCCCTTCCCATCTTTGTCCTCCACACCCTGCCTATTTCTTCTCTTGCAGGCTGACCAGGCCCTGGCAGTATCCATTTGATCGAAGAGCGCAGATCAATAAAAGCACAGGATCCCAAAGCCATCATTTAGTTTTTTTTATGACCCAAGAAAGTGTACTAAAACGATTTCTCTGCTTGTTAAAATAGTTTCGTGAACTTGAAATGGGGGGGCAGTAGCCAAAGCCTGTGCTCAGATGGAGCAGCGGCGTGTGCGTGTGTGTGTGCGTGTGTGTGTGCGCGTGTGTCTGCTTTCCTGACAGTGAGAGTAGGGGTCTCTTGAGGAACAAAGATAAAAGTTGAGGAGGGAAACATCAAAAGTGCAGTGGGGAACGAGTGTGGTGAGATCGCACACAGTGGCGGGCCTGCTGTCTCTCTCATGACCTCCCTGTCATGTGGCTTCCATGAGAACCAAACATCCAGCCGCAGTTGTTTCCATGCTTAACCGAGCCGCTTTTTTTTTTTTTTTTTCTCGACTACCACACAGCTAATCGTTCTGCTGTTTCTGCAGCCCCGCTTTCTTTTATCTCATCATACGTTAAGAGTATCTATCTATCCCGCGCCATGGCAGACTTTGCTCATTTTAACTTTTTTTTTT
The DNA here is from genome assembly GCF_949316345.1 of Pungitius pungitius. NCBI lineage: Eukaryota > Metazoa > Chordata > Actinopteri > Perciformes > Gasterosteidae > Pungitius > Pungitius pungitius. The sequence goes on along the minus strand of NC_084912.1, from coordinate 6,920,032 downwards.
TTTTTTTTTGCAAAACGCCCCAGCTGTCCGTGTCATCTGTTCACTGTGAACCAACGGTCAAATCCCTAAGTCAAACACACTGGAGTGGAAAGATTACCGAGAAAGAAGCCTTCTCCAAAACATCCGTGTCGCGTATGTGTGCCACTGCTCCATAAATCTTCCAACCTTATCACGCTCCTCTGCTAAACAGGGGGCATAACCAATTAACGAGGCCTACGCAGTAATTCGCTGTCTGCGTGTTGAATAACTCCTCAATCCCAGTTCCCATTAGTGGCTTATGGCTGCAGAAGTTCATAATTATACCATGAATTGTATACGTGCTTGATTCGTAATTATACCATCTGTGTAATTATAGATTCATGCTTCCTCTGCAACCTGTTTTGACACATATTACTTTAACTCGGGTGATGAGAGCCATTAGTGTGTAAATGTTAGTGAGTCAGGGATTGCAGGAGATCTTTTGGCAAATGTTTTTGTTGTTTCCAAACATGTTTCCAAGCATAGTTAAAAACTGTTTTGGTATTAAAAAGTGGAAATGCTTCAACTCCTTTTTCTCTGAGGCTGAGACTTTTCTTGAGAGTCAAATGGTTCTGGCTTATAGGACAATGTCCTTCATTCATTTTCTATTTTTAGCAAACAAGCCAATTTTTTTTGTCTGTGAGGATACAACTAGAGCTACGAAGTATACTTACAACACGAAACCACGTGGCTGCTTCCTGATAACTGCCTATTCGCTCCATGATCATGGTATAGTAGGTGCCCTGGAATGAATGTAAATGTTTGATGTGTAAAGGGTATAACCAGCATCAGATGGAATTCATTCACGAGTTTATCAAATCCACATGGAGCAATATTTTACTCAGCGTGATTCAAACATCCATTTCTCTGAGCATGCTCGCAATTAAACCATTCAATGACTGTTCAACAGCCTGAGAAAAATCCAGTCATTGGGAATCAGTGGGACACAAGGCAGGGTGAGCCGGCTGCAGCGGGAAAGACCACCCCTGATTTCCACTGTAAATGATATTATACGTCCGTCATGGCTCAAAGTCCTACATCAAAGCAGAGCAACAATACAACTCTGACTGGTTTTCGCCCTGTGTGAAAAATCAGGAGTGTTTTGAGTGCTGTACAGTTAATCTCTCCTTTGGATACACAACAGCGACGGCCTTCCTCTGTAACATGTTTTGAAACACAGACATTCAGGTGGAAAATGGAGAAAGAGCAGGCAGACCGATAAAAAGTGCATTTATTGGAAACTACAGATGTTCAGTGAGATCAAGAACAACGGGAAGAATCCCTGTCACAAATTGCCCTTGGGCAAGATTGGGTTGTAATTTCACCCCCATTATGATGCATTAGTGTTAATTTGTTTAAAGACAAGGAGCTGCTGTGTTATGAGAAAAATGACCTATTGTTCTGAGAGCGGGGTGTGGACAGCGCCCGTTCAGTTCATCTCCAAATCTTGGCGAATGAAGAAGTTTATCTGTCTAAAGAGTAGAAAGGCCAGAAAAGAGAATGGAAATATTCTGACATCAGAATGTAAATAAAGGAGAGATTGAGGACTGCCTGTAATACACATTACCTTCTAGCCACATAATGAGATGGTATAAGCGTCTTTCTTTGAGATGACGTTGCTAATCCCGAAGACAGCAAATCTGTGTATCTTTCTCATGAAGTTCAAAAGGAATAGCTCCTGATCGGTGAACAGGTAGCTCAAGGGGTTGAACCTACATCAAAGTCTTTAGACTTTATTTCCTTTCACTTTCAAAGACCCACTGTGTCAAAAGTGTTAAACAAAAAAAAGGAGAAATGCATGAAAATAAATCAGAGGAAATTTCCTATCCAAAAGTCTTGTTTTCATGAAATTGAAAAACATTTGGACATTAAGTCCCCCTGAGGGACAGAGGTGGACCGTTGAGCCCTGGATAAGCATCACAGGGGTCAAAGGGGCAACATCTAAATGAGAGAAAAAATAAAATACGTTTCAGTCTCTCTCATTAGAGTGCAGTGCACCATGGGGACTTCCTGAGTTAATAACTGGGACGGGGTTTGCATTACTTTGTGTCTCAGCAGCAGGAGAGGAACACAACCCTTTAATACAGCAGCTTCAATTACACCACATCAGGAAAACGATGTCCCCTCAGATCCCATTAACAGAAATAATAGTCAGAAACTGGCATGTGTGTGTGTGTGTCTGCTGCCTTGTGTGTTTGCGCATGAAGGGTGGACTTTAAATGTTCTTTGGTGAGTTAAATTTGGCTCCTCAACTCATATAACTGCTCCAGAATCCATACATTTGTCAGAATTGTCTTTTAGCCAGCTGTGGAAAGACTAATGTGTATAAAAGTCCACCAACATCTGTTAAATGGCTGCCGTTGATAATAATCTCAACTACCGGCAAATTGCTGCATCTTATCCTGGGCAATTAACGAAATACGGAACTTCTAAAACACCCTGCGGCTGTCTTTCTCTCTCCCTCGTTTTCTTTCTCCCTTTCAGCAGCTCAGACATATGTGGCCTCGTGTCAGGGGATGCCTCTTGTAGTGAATGCCCATTGAAGGAAGCTATTTTGCCAAATGCCAAAGCCATTGAGTTACTTCATATCCTGTCAGATAAGCGGCCACAAAGAGCTCTCTTTTTTTTCCCACTTCCAAACCTAACATCTCAACATCCTCCCCTCTTCCTGCCCGCTCCCCACCTACTCCTCTTGTTAGTTGATAAAGAGCGTTGTAATGTCAGGAAGGACACACATTCCTCACAATGTACTCACAGATCTCTGAGGAGCAGGGTTTAGACTCCTCGCGATGTGTGTGACAGATCAGAGGCAAAAAAGGGGAAGAAAAGGCAGATAAACTTGAAACACACGCAACTTAACCTTCGCTTTATCATACATTTTTTCACAATTGCATCAGTTATCCTCCTCCTCTGTGGAAACACTGAAGCTATGAGTGCCAAACAGAGACATTGGATTGCGTTTGGCCCCACGAGGGTTCGGCAGGAGTCCACATTAGCGGGGTTTCTATGTCCATCAGGGAAATTGTATATTAAATGCCGAGCACAACAAAAAGTCTCTGTCTCCAGTTTGCAAATGTTTCAAAATATGGCAACAGTTGGACGCTCCATTAGTTGAACGCACAATAAAAAAAAACATGATTAGGGACCTGAGTCACTCCACGTGGTACACATGCAGGCGTTAATTGCGTTGATGCCTGTAACCTTTTGGGGAATTCTTTTTTAACGCTGTTGTTTTTGTAAACAAGGTTGTTTGGAAGGGATCGTAAACACCTGTGTGCTGGGAAATATTCGATGTGATCGGGACACTTGGATGCCTGAAGAGTCGGTCTTGGGCCACAAGTGAAACGCTGCCGCTGTGATTGTTTGCAGCCTGGTGATTTGTGTTATCTCTCAGAAACCTGTGGTTGTTATTGTGCACTTTATTTCTTTAATCTTTGCTTTGCTTTTTTACGCAGCTTCTATTCGGAACCTGAAGCTGATCCGTAAACTGTTTCCAGATGCTCCAAGTTGGTGTGACCCTATTTGTCGAAGCAGTAAAACAAGAGAAAAAGTGCCCAACAACAATCGTAAAAGGCATATATACAGTAGATTACCCAATACAGTGTTGGAATCATTCTTGAAATTCAGAGTTCAATATTTTTACTAAAAGTCATAATTTCTTTTACTTGTCTTTCCATTCCAGTCATTGCTAAATAACTTGGGCAGGGATTTTCATCTTCTCAATTTTATCTCCATTTTATTTGCGCATTTTTGATTTGTCAACATAAACTATTTCCATTTAGTTGCCCTGCTGACTCTGCAAAAAAGCCGGCTATATGTAGCGCGAGCAGAAACAGTATGAGGCCTTCCCAGTTTGGCTCCTGCTATCAAAATGTCTGAGATGCTTGTGGCTTTGTGATTAAGCTGCTGCAAACCACACAGCCCAGGGAGAGTAAACCCAACATTTAAACCAAAACCCAGATACAGGCAGCCTGTGCAACAACAGTGGCATATTAGTAATTACCCCAAGACAAAATGTCCGTCATTTGTGTGTAACCCACATTCAGGCAATTCAGCTTCTTAGCACATGGAATTAAGTTTGGGAGGCTTCAGGGGTTTTGGGGGGTGGGGGAGATTTATGCAGCCATGAATTGTCTGCAGGAATTAAGAAAACTGTCTCAGGTGATTCGTGTTGAGATTTGCATCTTCACTTGCTGTCGTCACGTATCTGGCATCTTTTTCATTGTTCTCTCTAGCAGTCAAATGCAGATCACCTGGTCGTTGGGCTTCAAAGCGAATAAAAATTGGACATTGGCGGCATCATTACTTACCGAGTCCATGTGAATCCATTTCTGGTCAGCAGGACATTTTCTAGCAAAAGCGGAAAAAAAAACATCTGTCCGGCAAATGCTTCCATATGGACACCAAGAGAAGGGCACATTCTTGGGGAAATGAAAGCAGGTCCTTTAACTGAAAGACATAATCAATAAATGATAAGGCCTGCGGCCAAAGGGAAAAGCGGTAGTTTTGAAGATAACTAAAGACAAGATTAGTGATGGGACAAAATGGGGTAGTGGGGGCTAAAGTTGAATTAAAACATTATGCAAGAAGGACTGGAATAGCTTGGTAATCACACGGTCCTATCAGCTCTTTAGATCACTTCCTGCAAGCTTAGCTCAGTCGTATTCAAGTGATCATTGTTTTATCTGGAAGGAATGCTAATTGGAGTTGTAGAGAAGCCAACTCTGGCCAACATCCCCAAAATACGTTATGTGGTCGGTTAAAATTAGACAATGGATGCATTCACAACAACTATTATGCAAAGGAGACATTGGTGTACCAATTTGGAATGTAATCTCTGTCTAGCGAATATTTAGCAAAAGCCAAATACCAGAAAAAGAGCCTAAAAGACAGAAGGCACGGTTAATGACTGAGTTTAGAGAAGAGCTGAAATGTACATTTCGGTAACAGGGAGTTGGACTGAGGCTTCTGAGCGCAATTCAAGCCCCTTGGGAATATGCTGTGTTGGACATTTAGTGACAACCAAAGATAACCAAAGGAGTGTGCACTTTCAATCAACATGGGCTTAAAAGACCAAGATCTGATTTGAGTGCCAGCTGAATTTGCTCATCTCTGGAGAAGTTTCCTATGATATGGAATGTCCCAGACAGTTTCTACTTGTCTTAATGTCACCAAAAAATGGCTTATTTGCATTCCCGGATTTGGCCATGCACACAGAAAATGGCAAATAGTGGCAGAGAGCCTAAGTCTACTTCTTGTATTCGCTCTAGCAAGCCTTGCAGCATTTTAAATATGGAAATATATCCTTTGACGTCTGTATTATCGCTGAAGAACAGCAGCAACGCTGAAAGTCGAGAGCTCTTGCCATTCGCTTTATGTTTCAATCTTGAATCACTCAATTTTAATGGGCAATGGTTCAACTGTTCCCTCTTTACCCCATTTTCCTTTCTCTTTCCTTCCATCCAAAACACATCCGCCTATTCTTTTGTCTACCGTGATTTGATTCGGGGTAAGATTAAATGCCACAGTGTTTACAGATGCATGTGCAGTTTATGCCAGCGGGGGTATTTGTTAACGGATCCTTTCGATGTCAACAGTTTATAAAATTAGTGGAAGAGATGTCTTACACGTAAACTTAATCCATTGTCTCTGGCTGTAGCTGGCAGTGGGTGCTGGAGTGTGTTTGTGTGTCTGTGTGATTTATACCTTTCTATGAAATGTCAGCTGTGAGAGTGACAGTAATATGATGTTTCCAACCCACAATGGAGGACAGAAACCTCAACAAGGCTGTTTGCTGAGGTTGTAGGGTGTTCCCAATAATTTTCTTGCCCACAACATTGACAATTAGCACCCTAATTAGGTCCTGGTAGTGGAAGAACCAGGACGCAAATAAAGCAGATTTCCGTAATTCTGCTATTGGTGGAAATCTTGCTATTTGGAATTAACATCAACACGTTTTATCTTGTGCACTTGGGGCGGGTTTAGCAGTAAACATTGGCAGTGATGAAGGGAAGAGCTTTGCAAACGTCTGTAGCAAGAAATGAACTTGACCACTTTGCTCATTTACATTCACTGGGTGTTGCCTTTTGTCAGCTCATTAAGTGCTCCTCAGATGTTGGTGTGAACAAATCAACATTTAGACAGCGTACTAATGTGCGCTGAGGAGACTCTCTGAAGATAGCTACCTTTGATATGACCCCCTGCAACTCACACTGTCCCCAGCTTAGCCCCACCAGCAGGGGCAAGACAATCCAATCCATTTGCCCCCCAGAGAGATCAAAGCACCAACCTCCTCCTTTTCATTCTATTACCAAAGACTCCACCTTTGCAAACTCCCTACACAAATGAGATTGTGCATCAGCCATTTTCTTTGGTGGGGTTAAGGACAGTGTTTTTTGAAAGGATAGAAAACAAGCTGGGACAATAAAGAGTTTGAATGATGAAGGAGAAGAGATCAACTGGGGGCAGTGTGCGTGAATGGAGGTGGCAAGTGGCGAGAAAAGGCTCTGATTAAGGCCTGTTGACTACTAATCGGACAATGGTTGAACCGCTGGGGCCATTACTGTGCCATTGTCCGACAGGCTGCTTCCCTGTTGAGTAAAGGCCAACCATTACACAACATTGGGCTTTTGATGCTCCTGCTGAAGCATGGGGATGTTCGTCCACAGCACAGACAGAGGGGCTCGTGAACCAAGGGTTCAGAGACACCTCATTCCTGGCCCTCATAAAAAGTTGCCTGCGATGAGCATACGAGATGAAACTTGGTAACCATAAAAACCTACGGATATCGGCGCACTCTTGCCGAGGTTTGACTATCATTGGTTATACTGTCTCTCCTCAGTACTACGAGGCATTTTTAGTCCCTGTGGTCACCTGTATTCAATCAGCTGTGCTAATTGTCTGTGACTCCATAAGCCTTCCATTTCATACAACTGCATCTTTTCTTTTTTTTTTACTGACTAGCAACTCAGTCCTTGTTAGTTTTCCACCAACTCTCTCACTCTGCAATATATATTATTTTTGACTTCTTTGAAAACTACTTGAATAATGAGTAAATTATATGTGTGAAGCGGCTTTGTGCAGTGTGGTTGTGGCTGAGGCAGACTTAACATAGCAGCCAGGAGCTGAGCCAGCTCTGGCCCTCATACCACCCCCAGACCCAAGTCGCCAGCATCGAGCTTCTGGACCAACCATACTGAAGCGTAGGCATTTTTACCCCAAGCCCCTGCACCCCCACCCTCGTGCATCTGTTTGTTTCCTGCTCTTCAGGCAAATTCAGCAGACATGGCATATTGGGATATTACTCATATAAACAATGGACCGACTGTTTTTTTGCACCAGAGTGGTCGCAGCTGTGTGAGCGCTGGTATATGTTGCACATGGAGGAACTGGAGAGAGTGAGGCAATCCACCAAGGACAGGTGGTGGATGATGAACTGGAGTGGTCCTCAAGTCCGGCCACGACTGACTGGCCATTGAGCCAAAAGCAAAGGGAGAAAAACATGTGCACAACTCTAGAGAGCAACAGAGCATTGCAAAACACATGGTATTGCGGTCAGGTATCTAATTACTTAACATTACAACATAATTTGACCATTTTCTTCTGTTTTTGCCCAACACACTTAACAACCGTGGGTCTTTACAGCTGAGCAGCCTAGTTGCCTTCATGTGGTGAACAGGGATTCAAACATGGTATGACATCATCAGAGAGGGACCTGCATTAGACCACAGAGGAGTTGTCAGCTGCAGATGGGAGGAACACCAGGATGGATCAAACCAGCTATTCATGAGCCTCCCATGGTGAGCAAGCCCTGGGTAAAGCAGTGAGAGACGGGCTGGGCCTCCTGCACCACATACAGTTATCTGATTAAGTGGAAATGATTCCCAAGCATCACAATGTATGAATAGTAGTCTTTGGGGAAATAGTTTTTCTCAGTCTTGGAGGAGGAATATTTCCCAAATGATGCTTCTTTCTGAGTGAGATGAAAGCTGGTTTGCCTGGCTTTGCATAACAACTTGAAAGAGTTGGGCACAGGCTTTGTCTAAAGGTTCCAGCCTCTGTAAAGATGGACACTAGTGCTGGATGAATTGTTTTTACAGCAGTCTTTGACATAATGAAAATGCTAATTTCCCAAGGACGGGGGGAGATTTCCCCATAGGTTTTGAAATGTATTGCCTGTTAACCATTATCAATGTTAAGCATTAGCAATCAATACTTTACATGAACAGAACATGGTTTGCGTTAAACATGTCAATCAGTGTTTTCTTGAATTGTAGCATATCTGCTTGTGGCTAAGATACATGTTTGCTGTAGTTATGTTTTGGGGAGATTTTCAAAGCGCACAGTAGCATGACAAAGCATGTGGTCGAAAATGCAAATCATTCTTGAGGCTTGACAATGCAAAATATTGTTGGTAACGATGTTGTTGTTTTGGCGGAAAAGTTATTATCTCACAGTTATACTCACACCCCAAGATTGTCTGTTACAGTTTGAAAGTGTGTAAAATGTGTGTAGACATGTGTGGACATGAGTTAACGTGTTTGTATTTGTGTAATCGCAGAAAGGAGGTATATGGGGACACCGTTGTTGTGTTGTTGTTGCTGTTGTTTCTCTGGAGTCCACTAAATGTACCCTAGCTGTGTGTGTGTGTGTGACACACAAGGCCAGGGTGTGTGTGTGTGTGTGTGTGTGTGTGTGTGTGTGTGTGTGTGTGTGTGTGTGTGTGTGTGTGTGTGTGTGTGACACACACCCTGGCCTTGCTGAAGTTAGGGCACATGCCTGTGGCCTGTGTTGGCCTGTGGTTGGTGCAAAGATTCCAGGACCCCCACAAACATGACTTGGCCACGCCAGCATGGTATATTGTACTGCTGACAATGCTCCCATTACTGTTAATTACTCTGAATAATGGACACTAACTTTGTTTAATGGAGTGTGTCTCTGTATGTCTGCATTGCTCTTCAACTATGTTGCAACAAGGAGTCAGATCCAGATACTCCAGTGAGAGTTTCAACCACACAATATTATTTTAGTAAAAGTCCTGTCCTTAGCTTCAGGGATAGTTTTAGGAATATACAGCACATCATGAGCATCATACTGATTATGCAGGTAGATTTGTCTCTGGCAGTGTTGTATTTTAATATATTTTAGAAGTGTGTTGTTAATACACTTGCATTTACATGCAAACAAGCAATTACACTTAATGCTGTTGGCTGGTTTAACGTTTTGTTATACAATGCATTTGTATTTTATAGGCTCATTATAACTTTTCTCAAAGGAGATGTAACTGATACTAGCAGCCCCCAGATAAATATTGCGCTAAAATAAAATTGACGGTGTTGTTGCAATGTGGTTGTATACAGTATAAGTATAGGAAATACACAAGTCAAGTACAACTAGTTCAAATTATGTTTCAGTAATAGTAATGATTCATTAAATAATTTCATGACATTAGTTACCTTTCAAAGCCGATCCTCAAAGACAGTCGGAGTCAACCTTGCCTCACCTATGACAAACTTGAAATGAATGACTATGGAAGGTAAACAGACTGAGAGGTTATCTGGCTCGGTCAGGTGTAAACCGTTTCTTGTTCTCCTTTTGATCTGACATGAAAATAAAGACGAAAGTACAGTAATTTTCTTGCGATCTTCTAATCTAAACAGGTCTAATCACAGACACTGATGCGCATTTGGGGTGCCTACACATTAGAGCACAGTCATTGCACCACAGCCGGGAAACAGGGTGTGCTGAGCAACACAATTGAATGAGAACTGAGATCCTTTTATATTTTTCTCGTTGCATCACAAAAACTGCGGTGAACCTCATTTCATGAATCCTTGTATGGATTGAGTAAATCAAGTAATTAGAGGCTTTAGTTTGGATAGCCAGCTATCTGCTCTGATGCACATGAAGGCAGGGTAGTAATAGTATAATTAGAAAGTAGCCAGCAGCACCAAAGGGTTAGGTGGCAAACACTGGCCAGGACACACATAGTTTGTTATTACCCCTTTGCAGTTATCATTGGATGTGGCAGCATCCTGTCATGTTTTTCTTTTTATCTTCGTCTGATGACATATGATGGACCATCGTCTGTTTCCATAGCAGGATGGGGCCAGTTGGGGCTCCAGTAATGACTCATCAAAGTTAGTGTGAATACACATATTCCAGCAACTTTGTGTAATGAGTCTGAGAAGAAAATCGGCGCAAAAACGTTTAAACTATCCACTCAGCCCCCCCACCACGGATTTGAGAATTCTGGGCTACGATCACCAAAGTAATTGTTCAACAATCTCTGCTTTTCATCAGGGGGTGGTTGTGGTTTTGTAAGAAACATGCCCCACTTGAAGCAACTGAATATTTTAGACTAAACGGAGCCTAACTGCAGCAGAAGACTTGGTATTTATAGATATTTTGAAATGACTGGAAAAGTCACTGAAATAGTTTTCCCAAGAAAAACGTTTAGTTTTTTGTAACACAGTAGATCAGAAATTGCCAATGAATAAAAGGGCAGAAAGAAGGAGTGTGGTTATCACATGATCTTTAATAAAACAAATATATTCCAAGTTTTCTATTTATAACATTTTCTTATAAAACAATATGTATAACACATTTACAAAGCATGCAGCACCATGTCTTTATAATACTGGTGTTGACAGAATTCAATAGCTCAATTAAGTGCCACTTTCAGGATAATATTTACAATACAGTAATTTACTGCAATAACTGAGGCTTGAAGTTCCATAAAAAGAGAAACAAAACATCTTTGCCATTACTGGCGACTTGTATCGATTTTCCCAAGACTTTCTGAAATGTCACTCCCTAACTTCCGACTCCTCATTTGTTGATTGGGAATCGGATCAGTCCGTCTTGCACTGCTGCATCCCTCTGGGTGTATCACTTTTCCAAGAATGGTGTCTATCCTTCCGGGTGCTGTTTTGTGTCAGCAGCTTTGGCAGGAAGGAATGTCTTAGGTGTTGGGTGTCTGTGTGTGTGTGTCAGCATCTCTGGTGTGTAGAAGGCTGAAAGTGTTTGTTCCGTGTCTGTGACTGATTCTATGGGATTGCTGGGAGTGTGTGTATTTCTGTCTCTATGTGTGTTCACACTTTGGTGTCAGCGTCTCTGACAGGTGTGTAGGTTCCGGGCTGCTGTCCTGCTGACACTGTGGTCTTGCTCTCCTTTCTCAGGTCGGCACGCCAGACTGTCGCCACAGTCACAGCGCTGGAACAGCTCCAAGCCGTGGGTGCCTTTCCTGCGGTGGCGCGTACACACCTGGCCCTCCGTCAGCACAGGCTTGCAGATGCGAGACCAGAAGTGTCTGGCGCAGCACAGACCGTCAGAGCAGTCAGCAGACCTCAGGCAATTGTCGCCTTCCTGGCCTGAAGAGAGAGGGTGATGAGCATATGTTACGTGAAGCACGCTTCAATGAAAACTGCTTGGGCTTCTTTTGAATGAAATTCAAGATTGATAATATCCAAACAAAGCGCTCACCTTTTGCAGCTTGAAGCTGATTGCTGTGGGCTGTGGGAGGTTTCTTGGCGTGATGCTCCCCAGTCTTATTGTGTTTGTGCAAGCCAGTTATGATAGATGCATCTGTGCCATCGATGTCATTTGCCTGGCAAACGCCTAGAAAGGTGAAAAGAAATAAATGTTAGGGTCTGTATTTGATACGAAATTGAAATGAATGGCGAGGCAAACATACAGACAGCAAGACTACAAGCAGACTTTTTCCAAAGTATCAGAATCATCGACAACTTGGTCTGGTATAAATGTCCTTTAATATTTGGCATGGGATGCCTATGCTCACCATTGCTGCACCGGTTTCCTGCACAACACATGGAGTCCCGTGCGCAACGCTTCCGGCTCTTACGGCAGGGCAGACAGGCGCCGCGGGCGTCGTTGCAGAATTCATCACCGTCACAGTCTTCATCATCTGTGCAAACACCTGACTGCTAAAGTTTGGGAGAAACAAACGGATCGTGCCATTGGAATATTAAATCATTACGTATAGCCCATAGACAAGAGTGACTTTATATCGCGCGCTAAAACGGACTTTTACGCACGCGAGGGGTAAATTACCTGTAAGGTGTCCGCGGGTAATTTATGTCCCAGGCTACCGGGGGGCGAGGTGCGCGGAGTCGGACTGACAGTTTCGGCACCTTTGCCGCCCGAAGTGCCGGGCAAGTTTTTGATGGCGTTGGAGTTTACCAGGACGGTCCCTGCGTAAACGTCCCCAAGGTATCCAAACAGAGTGAGACAGACAGCCAAGAAGCGATGCGCCGACGTGAAGTGCATGGTTCTCCTGTTAAATTCTGCTATGTTGCCAAAACACGAAGGGGGAAAAAATCGTCTGTTTTGCTGTAAAAGGAAACTGCGTGACAAAGTTCCAAAGGGCCCTTGAATCCGTTTCCAGAAGAGTCGTCGGTGCGATGCTTTCGGAGCCTCCTGACTCAAGAGTGCTGGGATGATCTCTTTATACACGCGGACCTGTTTGTCTTCCCGCCCCTCGCTGTGCACAACAAAGGCGGAGGGGTGGAATTTCAAAGAGACATTGGGGCACTGTACGGAAATGGTCAGCCATTCTACCCGCACATGACTGCCTTTTACAATGTGTGTGTGTAATGATAATGACATGCAGTCCGAGTGCCCATCACAAAGACAAAAACAAATGATGTGCAAACAGGATTTCTTTCATTTTCTTTGAAGGTCCACCGGTTTAGTGGCTTTTGCTCTGTTTCAGCACAGAGTCAAGAGATGTATTTGAACATTAAATGTGGGATTCGCTCCTATGATGACTTATGGTTGCCATTTCCCCGAATTTAACATATATGACACATTTATTTTGTGCTTTTGAGTTATTCAAATGATCAGATTTATTTTCTCCAAAAGCGTTGAAGGCACCAGTTTGCCATTTATCAATTTTGGTTTATTTGAATGACTTTCTGACTAAATTAACATAAAAAAACAAATCCATTCGACGCAAAATATTGGAGCACAATTTATCTGATTTCTCTTCATAACTGAAACGAAAACTAAAAAAATCCCGGGAAAGGTTTCTTTCAACGCTGTGTTGCGCTTCTCTTTACAAAGCTGTTTGGTTATTCCAGTCTTCTTTGACATTCAAGTAGCCTACAACCCTTCGGCTGAAGACAGTGATTGAAGTTACTAGCGTCGATTAACTGGGTCTACTTCATTTGATCCTTCTGATTGCGGAGGGGGCAATTATCCTCCAAAGTGTGCTTGATTACACCAGTGGCGGACATCAATGTGTGGGATATGCAAACCATTAAGGGGTGTGAAAAGTTTACCGAATTAATGGACTTCCGCGGCGAGGCCTTTCAGGCTTGACTGACACATTGAGATTAAAGGCAACTCTGATCTGTCCCGCTCTTTGACCCTTTAGGCTCCTAAGGAACGGGAACTCTTCCTTGCAGGGGGGAAAAAAAGCGTCATTAAATACAGAAAGTCGACCATCCCAAACCCGGCCAGACAATTTCGCCCGTTTTATTACTACTGAAACCAGTTTGATTTAGGTTTGTTATATTAAAAAAGTATTGCAGATATGTAAAAAAAACTGCGCGTACAGCTCAATCCGACACGCCGAGGAACACAGGTGCTGAAGTCCGCGATGGAAACGAGCCGTTTAGTGTATGAAGATATCTTGGCACTTGGACGTCATCTGCTGGTCGCGTAGCTCACATTTGTGTGTGATGATGTTTGTGTGTGTGTGTGTGTGTGTGAGAGAGAGTGCGTGCCTAGATGCGCCATAGACAGCCGACAAACAGGCTGCAGCACTTTGCGCGTCTGAATTGCTGTATGTCTTTTGAAGTAGAGCTTTTATCTCCACTTTACTAAATGTCAGAGCTGGTGAGGTGAGCTCCTTTGATGCACGTTGATCCCCTTTGATCTGGCAGAGGTGTCACCTTGTTGTTATGGCTGAAGCCATTTCCCTGACCCCAAAACAGATTTGTTGTGCGAATAACACTGAGGCCAGAGAAGCCGAATCATGCGCACTTAAGAGTAAGTGGATGACATTAACTCAAGGACCGATTATTAGATCTCAGGCGACCTCAACCAGTTCACGTCGGGCTGAGCTGCTCTTGAGGGAGATCCGTCTCCCCTGCAGCTCCCTCTTGTGGCCACAAACTGTAACGTCTCCACGGCGCACACTTTGAATCACTCGTTCGAGCGGTTCAAAACAAGTAAGAGACAGACAGCACTCAAAATGTATTGTTTTTACTCTATAATTTTAAAAATCTTACAGGTGGCACTCTGCAAACTTAATTCACAGCAGAATAAACAACACAAAACAAGGCAAATATCAGGTCACATCGCAGAAGGCGGTCGACAAAAGACTGAAAACCAGTGGTTTGTAAAGTGATGGCATACATAAGGCTTAGTGATAAACATAAACCGCCCTTAATACAGCAAAAATACTTATGGTACACACACAGAACTAATATTTCGTAGCTCTGCATCAACATTATTTCACGGTTTACATCATGTAAATGTAAGTGGCGATGAAATATGAATTGAAGCTGTAATAAAATGAGGATTTGGATGTCGATACATCATGATTAAATGCCATCATACCATCAATGATTGTCAGCACTGCAAAGGAATGTTGCTTTCCAACCTGTGAAATGTTCCAATCTGCAAATCATTCTTGCCATCTCTACATGCTTTCGGGACTGAAACAGGTGACGGATGGATGGTCCCTCCGAGCAGTGATTCGTAGTTGACTTTAAATTTGGCCACTTGGGGTTGACTACTTAAGACCATTTGGGATTGTAGAGACAGGCATGTCATTGCTGCAATATCAGGTATTTGTTCTCCATAATTTCAAATACCAATGCTCCGGTTGAGAGACATCAAAAAGCAGAAAGCAGGAATTGTATTTCTGATGCAGTTTTGTCAGCCATCAAATAAAATGATCTTTCCATGGTGATTAATGCATTTATTAGATATAACCAAAGGATGAGAAGCAGCCATCTAAGAGGACACATAGGTTTCTGAGGTGTATATGTGTTCATGCAGCATCAAATAGGACTTGTGATCTTCATTCATTATCTATGCCATTGATTTAAGGCACTTGCATTTCTGCAGATTTTATGCTCTGATTTTTTGACATGAGAAGTGATGAGTTGGGTGTGAGTTTAAAACAATAAATCTGCCTCATTCTTTCTTCTGTGCTATTAGAGGACATTTTTATAAGATGAATTTAAGTCTAAATGGGAATCTGGTATTTTGCCTCTCAAGACGAGAATTGTTAATTTATTCATGGATGAACTTGTTTAAAAACCTCGGGAATACCATGTAGCACACATGTCAAATGGTGTCAAGTGATTTCCAACAAATCCTCACTCAAATTTACAAATGGACACAAGTCTCCAATTTTCTAAAGAGGGGAGTTAAGTACGTCACAAAGGAATAGAGCACAAAGAAACACTTTACAAAACAAAAGCCAGTACTGTCATTTCACCATCGCTTAACTATAATTTATCAATAACAGCACCGAAGACATTAAAACCTTGTTCACAGTTATTTCAGAAATATACAGGCGCATACTGAGGACGAGGCATTTGGGTGACTTAAAAATAAAATGAAGATGTATGCAGAAAGTATCGAGAAACATTCGTATGAGTAATTAAAAGCATATTAAATAACAAAAAAATGTCACTTTATCCAATCAAATTAAAATTAGGTTTCGCTATTTTCTTTCAGTTAATGGTCTTAAGTGCATAAGGACAGATTGCTTCATGGAATAACCAGCTGATGTTCAATGTGTGTGATTCATTAAATATTAAGCAGGGCACTTTTAAGAGTCACGTCTCTTTCCACTGAAAGCACAGTGTTTGTGCTTTTCACGGTAAGTTAATCTCATAGAACGTATTTGATTATGGGTGTGGTCATGTGTGTGAATGTAAATTCAAATACCACGTCCCATGCATGCAGTACGCCATAAGGATGTTAAATCAGAAGATAATCCGAGACATTCAGGTTGGTCTTGAGCACTTGATACCAGTTTTGCTTGCAAACTGTAGCGTATGGATCTATTGGAGATGTCACAAACCAGGGAGCAACTGCAGGGACATCTGAGATTCTCCACATTTTTCACCAAATATTGCAAAGAAAAAAACAACCCAGAAAAAAAAAGAAAATCAATCAGCAATCATCATCTTTTTTGAGCAGTCCACATTTCTCAAATTCTTATTTATCTTAGAAACCAAAACTTAGACAATTATCTAACATTCATCCACCCGCTAAACATCTTTCCCTGTTTCAAAGAGAAAAGCTGGCTCCACTGTCAGCCTGATTTGTGTGTATATGTGTGTATCCCTGCACTTTCTTTGCCTTTTGAGCTGAGTGTAAGAAAACACTGAAGAAGTGCTACAGCGGTCCCATTATAAATGCTTGTTCTAGAGCCACAGTGAAATAAAGGCATATCGGTGACCCAGAGGGTTTGCCATCCATCCATTTATCTTCTTTTCCATATCCTCTCTTTCTTTTTAAAACAGTTTTTTTTTTTACAACCCAACCATGTCCTCAAGACGGCCTTCAAGCCAACAAAAGAAGAGTTTCTTTTGGTTTTAAGTCGAGAGAAGGTCTTCAAAAATCAACGTCCCAGCCGGAGTTGTCGTCGGGAGGCGGGTCCTCGATGTCCTCTGGGAAGCTGTCAAAGTTACTCGTGTCCACGGCTGATGTCACCTGGTGGAAAGGCAGAAGAATTGTTCTGTGAACGACTAAACATGCGGACAAAAAACATACTTCGAATACAAAATTGATCACAGAAGAGCAATTAGAAAAGAAAGATGAGGCGTATCATGATAGTGCACTTACATTAGGGACGATAGGAGGGGTCAATGTTCCCTTCTTCAAGCCCTCCCAGTTAAAGCCCTCAAACCATCTAAAGGAAAAACAATATTTACTTACAAAGATACTGGGGGAAATTAATCAATGAGACGAATATATTACAAAAGACATATGACACATAATAAAACAGATTAAGGACATACTTGTGCTTTTGAATGTCTTTGACACCATTTTTCAAGTTTCCCAGTCGTTCAGAAGGATTATCCCTGCATTAAAAAACATAATAAAACATCCGATGTTTCAGCATACAGAACCTTTAACTAAAATCCTGTAGGCTTCTAATTACAGCTGGAAGCGCCGACACTCACCTGCATAGCTTTTTAATTAGGTTGCCAGCATTTTTGGTAATTTTCTTTGGAAATTCTATCATGTCGATTCCTCTCAAGATGATGTTGTAAGTTTTCATGGGGTCGGGGCCAGAGAAAGGAGGGCTGCAAAACCGAGGCAAACATTGTCGTCTTCACAATAGTATTCAATTGGCTGTAGATCTTAGTGTTGTTGTGTATGATATTGATCATTTTATTCCTGCAAGTGTATTCCTGTAAAAAAAAGAATCCCCCTAACTCCTACACACGGCTTCTTTAAGACATTAGTGATATGGGCTTGTGTGTACCTGCCAGTTAAGAGCTCAAACATGAGGATTCCCAGAGACCAGTAGTCGGCTGAGATGTCATGGCCCTTGTTCAGAATGATCTCTGGTGCTACATACTCCGGCGTCCCACAGAAGGTCCACGTTTTCTTTCCGAATCCGATCTTCTTGGCGAAGCCAAAGTCGACCTAAGAAGAGGAAGAAGAAGAAGAAGAAGAAGAAAGACTTAGTTCCGTCAGTCCGATGAAGTCGAGCAGGAACATGAATTCATGTCTTGATTGTTTCTTCCTAATTTGCGTCACGTAGACTATTTTGTACGATGATGGCCAAGTTGTAAAGGGTACAATTATCTCAGTATTATTGTTTTCACTTGGTGCTTTGACAGGATAGAAAGAGTTGAGCAGCTGGTTGCTGACCTGCCAAAAGCAAGAACACTGATTTATCCAGCAACGGAGAGGAGAGTGGCAGCACACCAAAAAACACAACCTCCTTTATACTGTAAGTAGACTATAATTTACTGCCAACATTAGGCAAGTGTTCATTTCATTTGATCCTCCATGGTAAAAACATAGCAGGATGAAATTTCTCTGACAGGAGACGGAGAAAATGCATTTCTTTTGAGTGGTAACCCCTCGATGCTCTCTCACCAGTTTGGCATATCCTCTGTGGTCCAAAATAAGGTTCTCTGGTTTGAGGTCTCTGTAGATGATTCCTTTGGAATGCAGGTAGGCAAAGGCTTCCACCACACAAGCCGTGTAAAACCTGGTGGTCGAGTCCTCAAATGAACCCCTGGAAACGCAACAGATGATTGAGGTGTTAGGACAATTGCTGTAACTGACACTCTATTTGCGTTGCGGTACTTACGGTTATCATCATTCCCATTAAGTGAAACATGACAGAGCCAAAGCAATTCCCTTCTATTTGACCTGGTGAAGAGGAGCTTACCGGTCTCGAAGAATGGTCCACAGCTCTCCTCCCAAACACGCCTCCATCAACATGTAGAGGTACTTGCTGTCCTTGAATGTTCTGTAGAGTCTGAAAGCACAAAAGGTCAATTTTACCTCAAACGGCTTTAAATGCAAAAGGAAAGCTTTGTTGAATGTCTAGTTGGAGAAGTGTGATTCATTCATATTCCAAAGTTAAACTCTTTAAAGAGATGCCGACACAAGAATGTGCACAATACTTCTACAATAAAAGTCTTCATGCAAAGTAAGAGACACACGGCCACAAAGAACCCAGTCCTCTGACCCCCTAAAGCACCGATCCTTGTGACATGCATCAGAAAAGCAGTCAATGCGGCTGCTCAGTGTACCTAACGATGAAGTCAGAGTGGGCCTCCTGCATGATGAGTTTCTCTGAACGAATGTGCTCCTGCTGCCTCGTGTCGACAATGTGCCGCTTCTTCAGGATCTTCATTGCGAAGGTTTTGTTCTCGTCGCTCTTGAGCTGAACCTGCGGCGAGGAAAAGGGAGAATTTCAAGTACAAAGACGGGGCTGCGCAGCCTGTTGAGATGATGTGTAAAGATGTTGCTGCCGATGTGCAGCGCCCCCCCCCCCCCCTCCCCCCACCCACCAGCTCAACGCGGCCAAATCCACCAACTCCCAGAGTGTCGATGATGTTGAAGTCGGCGAGGTTGAGGTTGAAGAAAAATGCATTCTCCGCTTCGTATCTGTGACGACGGGGGAAAAAAAGACACAATAGAAAAGGGATTAGAGATGAGCTGAGCGACGAAGGAGGAGATAATCCACTTTCAACCACCTGAGACAAAGTACCCGTGTGCTCATTTGTTTGTGAATCTTAGAGGATTTACCTCAATGTGATCTAACAAGGATGTTATTGGGGATGCGGATTGTATTAATTGGAACAGGATGTGTTTGAGTTAAGTCCTCTGGAAGCTGTTTTTGAACACACAAGGTCTCCTCCCAGTCTTGATAGAAACCAAAGACGGGACGTCTGGTGCACCAGCTCACTCCTGATCTGGCTCTGACATACGTCCAATCACCACGTCACGGCATTGCAGAGCTGCCATCGGAAAACTGTGGCTTCCGCGTGAGCATAAGCTTCCTCTGCAGACGCCGTGTGTCTTTCTCTGAATGCTGCTTGATGCAGGCAGAGTTTTGTCAGCTCAGTCTCTGGATCAGTGGGCTCACGACTGGCTCAAGACTTTTCTGGGTCAGTCAGTCAGTCAAACGTCTTCCCCTCCGGGTCGACCAAAAGCAGCACAGCTGTATTCCACTGGTGGACATTTAGCAAAAATTCAAAATTTGACAAATAAAAGGGCAAATGACACATCGGATTCCAAGCACAGTCACTGTTTACTTTTCAAAAAGGCACTACTACTAGCATGTGAGATTTGCAGGTTATCTTTACATCTTTTCCCCCCCCCGTCACCTGAAAGCGGTGCCGGGACGCAAATCCCCAAACGCCCTCTGCTTAACAAAGGGCGTTTGGGTGGAGAGGTACAACCGAGAGTACATGCCGTCCTTTATTTGGTGTGGGACTGTTAATGCGGTGATGCCTCACACGTCGGTATACATTGACCAACGAGGGCCCATAACGAGGGAGGCCTCGTGAATTCTGTCTCAATATGAAGGGTCAGGAGTGGATCATTTTACACTGTATAGGCTAGTGTAATGGTTTAAAAGTAATAGTGCAATCTGGCCAACAGATGGCGGCATTGCTCCATAAAGCGTGTAAAGGTAAGGAGAAAATACCTGTACAAAAACTCCAAGCCTTTCAAAGCCAATCCAGAGAACAAAATCTTTTTAACTACAGAGACATCGTGGAGATTCAACCCATTTATTGCCTTCAGGGCTAAAGATGAACCTTTCTTTAAGTAAATAAAGACACAACCTTGAAACCAGCTGGCAAAGTTAACAAAAGCATGGTAATGAATTATAATGAAAAGTTTTCCACAGGAAAAAAAAATCTCTCACTAAAAGGAGCAACACAAAAACTCGTATAGATTTTTTTCAGACATAGCTCATCAATGTCTGTGGTTGAAGAAGCACTATGGAATGTGATACTAAGATGAGTAGATTTGACACTTTGATGACTGGAATCATTGAGAAGTAGATGCCATGATCTTGTAAAATGAACACCGAGCTCAGCTGCATCGTAAAATAATGTAATTCCATTAAACAGTATTACATTGTGTATTCTTTTTTTATTCCAGGAGTCCAAACAACATCAGGCAAAGCAACTGAAGATGAAAAATAGCCTTTATGCTAAGTCAGGGACGTTTGGTATTGAACTGTAATGTATTTCTGTTAGATGGCACATCTGTTACTAGCAACGCAATAAGTCTTCCTATGCAGGTCAAATAGCGCCCCAGTGGTTATAATCTGTGTCAGTGAACGGATGAGATCATAAAAAATGATGCAATCCCCATGTGTCTAAGTATGTGTGAGTGTGTGTGTGTGCGTATTGTTCTCATTTCCTTTGGTCTAGCCTGACTCAAAGGGACCTGACTCTTATTGAACTGCCAGCTCGAGAGACAGAGTGCGTGCTGAGTCATATTGGGTTCATATTTTTCTATAGATCTATCTTTCAATCTTTTTTGATGAAGACAGATTTTTTATAGTATAATATAAACTTGAAATTTGAGACCATTCCTCGACAGTTCTGAAAACAAAAGTGGTTCATAAGAAAATTCGGGACACAATTTAGACTGCTTGGTTTTTTTTAGATCAAGGAAACAGAAGTTTAAAAAAATATATATATATATATTAATGGCCTTTTCAAGAAAGAAGACAGGGCATGTGAGGAGAGAAAGTTCAAGAATGAAATGCGACATTATCCCCGAACGGATGCAAACCAAAGATGTTGCAGTTTAAAACTTTGGCCCATGGCTTTTTTCTCCTCAAACCTTAAACTGTATTGATTACATGATATTTTTTCAGACTTTCATTTGGCCTCCCTCTTAACAAAAAAACTATAATATATGTTTTAAGCACAGAAAAGCAGCAGCTTCAACAACAAGGTGCTCATGTAGCACAGAGCGTGAGGAGCCTTTGAAGAAAAGACCCGTCAAGCTGCATTAGTTTGCTGTATAGTTTGAGTACTGCAGCATGATATCTGCTGTGACCAATTGGAGAGGGTTTCCATCGCCATGGCATCCTACCTAAGAACCATATGTGCTCGGCGGGGCAGGAGGTGCGAGCAACAGACGACAGACACACACCACGCGGCACGGAAAGCTACCCTAATCAGGATGGAAAAGGCTTTGATGTGACAGATTTTGGCGAGCAGATTTTTAGATTAGCGAATAGGGTTGATTATTAGTTTTACAAATGACCATGATGAGTCGCTCATTTGCATGACATCAGTCTTAAATTAGCTTCCCTACAGACCATGGGATGGATGTGGTGGAGAATGCATGCTGCAGGTCTCTTTCTATTGCACTAAGGGGGGGACCTGGCCAGGACTGAATGCCACCGGCAAAAAACAATGCGACCCCTCTCATTATACCCGTCTCCCATTGTCCTCTTTTTTCCCCTAATTGCCCCTGTCCAACCACTAGGGTGTTATGTTTGGCTCTTTGATGACTGCATTTCACTGACTTGCAACTTGCAGTCCGCTGCTGACTCAAAGCATTGGACGAAAGTCTGGTCTTCTTTCCTATTTTCCTGCAGTCCCTTCATCTAAATCCCTCTTTCTGCTTCTGGGGCGATAAACTGTTCCTTCTCTGTCGCTCTCTGTAATTTGTCATTGCCGGTTTCCTGTTTCTCCTCACCTTGACTCCCAACATTGCACGCAGTGAGTGCGGTATCAGGTTATGCCAATAGGTAGCTGCCTGTACCCCAAGATGCCCACATCACCACCAAGGTGCCTTCTATAGCGCTATTCTCTTGTTTCCATAGCGACGGTGATTAGAGTACATATCCATTCCTCCAGAAATAGAGGTGAAGGTCACAAAGACACAATACATTTTGCCATGAGGATTTTTCTTTAAAAAAAAGCAGTCACAATTTCCAGCGTTTTTTCAACCAACAAATTACTTTTCAAAATTAATTGATTTAAAGAAGAAAAGGCAAAAAGGGACATAACCCAAACCAAAAAGAAAGATATGCATAGTGGGTATTTTAATTAATTTGTACATAACAAATTATTATAATTGTCTTACTTGGCTTTGGCATCAGCATCCTCATGGCCTTTACTGGAAACCTCCTCCAAACCTCCAATCAGGTGCTTGAATGAACTGAAACACAGACATCAAATATTCATCAGTCGGCATTTACAAAAAAAGCTGCTAAAGTATGAACAAATTACACAAAATTCAGTGACAATAGTTTCTATTCTTTTAGTACTTACGTTAATTTAACAAAAGAAAAGCCCAACCATTTCCTTTTTCGGGAAAACAATAAGAGAATTACAATACAATAGTTTACATAAAAATGTTCTCGCTGGTTTTAGCAGAACCAAATGACCTATT
The DNA here is from genome assembly GCF_949316345.1 of Pungitius pungitius. Taxonomy (NCBI): domain Eukaryota; kingdom Metazoa; phylum Chordata; class Actinopteri; order Perciformes; family Gasterosteidae; genus Pungitius; species Pungitius pungitius. Next base: position 6,897,124 of record NC_084912.1, on the reverse strand, counting down.
ACTAGTGTGACTTCAGAGGATATTAAGATGAATAATTTTTACAATTACAGCTTGACTGCAGAATAACAAGCAGCATAAAAGGGCTAATTTTCTGAAATAAAATCCTCCAAAGTTGCACTCCCGGGGAAATCGTGTACATGAAAATAAATATTTATGCTTTGGCTCTTTCCATCTCAAGTGTGGCTGCCTAAAAGAACTAACTGAGACAGTTTTCATACGAGGCTCATCAAGCTGTCAGCCAGACAATGTAATACATCCGGGGTTTTCTCCTGTTGAGACCATAATGCCTGTAAGCAGAGACGCTTTCAGGCTCGTCTTTTCTTTAAAGTGTTTGGCTGCTCAGGGTTTCTATTGCGGCAGCGAATCTGTGACTCCCTGCCGTTTGTTTTGATTCCCAATCTCTTTCCAACTGTCTCCGTGTCCTCTGTTTGCTACTGCAATTATCCTCCTCTTACCTCTAAAGCTGCACTTTTTCATTTCCATGAAACACACATGCGCTGACATAAAGAAAACAAATCCATGCACACAAAAAAAAGTTTGAATACGATTCTTTGGGATCTGCACCCATACTGATAAAAACACACGGGCAATTTGGGCAATTTACTAGTTTTGGTGAGGTGGCGAGAGCATTGGCTGCTCGTATGACAGACAGAGTGAAAGGCCGTTATAACCACCTGAGCTCGATGAGTCACTCATTCACAATCCCCTCTGCAGGCTCTGTGGATGCAGTGTTCCTGAGGCTAAAGGAAGGCCCTGTGTAATCTGATACCATCTGCTCCTCGAGCCCGATCCATCTGTCTCTTCATTCTCACCACAGGACTCAATCCATAGATAGTGAACTGAGATAAACTACATGTATTATACTATTTACCGTATCAACTCTATAATTTAAAGTACCATAACAACTGGTACACATTGTGTTAAAATGGCGAACCACGCCACTGCAATGCAGCGCTGGAAATGTGGGTTTGATCTTTGAAAATCTCCTGCAAATTTCGGCGTTGATTACAATTCTTAAATAGAGTTGACTTGTGATTTAATACACATCCCTTCAAATCCGCTCACTTTAAACGTAAATCTAATAAATAGTTTGTGTGATTTCAAAACATTTGCAGGAGAATTAGAAGATGGTGATGACGCGATTTCCTTTTATTAGTCCCAAAGGTTGTGATCAGGCACTCGAACAAAAGGGAAAGGGGATCTCTATCCTGGAAAATCCACAATTCATCACATTTATTGAATTTGTATAGCCCTTTGGATCATGTGGGAAAAATTGGATGTTTCCAAAAGAGTTTGGTTTTTAGAGTTTAAAAATTGAAAGTAATGACAACTAAATGTGTGACATGTTCATCCGTAAGGTCCAGAAGTGGGTTCATGTTTATATCTGAGTAAAGATAACACCTAGAATTTGTCTTTGTTTGATGAATAATTGGGAGCAAAGCAGAATTTGAGGGGCTTGTTTTGCATGCCTGCCAGTTGCTATGCTAAAGAGACAAAAGGAATAATAACAGTCGATGATGCTTTGTAAAAAGGAAAACTGCACTGATACTCACTCTCTGTCGATGACTAGACAGGTGACTGCCTCTGCTGCAATGACGTTGGCTGTCCTTATGTCCTCCCTGGACAAAAACACCAGACAGCACAATCAGGCACAGAAGCAATATTGACACATTTGATCCGATGAGCACATATAAATGCCTTATCAGAGCTGCGCTGATGGAAAAACGTAACACCTGCTTATTGACAGTGTCTTATTCAACTTCATTCACTCCATTAATGCCCCAATTAAACAACGAAACAGGAACTCTCAACAGGCAACACACATAACTGCACGATTGCCATTACTCTTTATTATATTTGACTTCAAGTTCGTCTTCCTCTGATGAGTCGTCCCACGCGCGTGAGTCCTCAGAGTCCGTATCGCGAGAATCCATCCTGCGCCGTGAAAGACTTTCCCCACGCAGACTCCCATGAGGGAAGAGCTGTGACTCTCCCGACCCTCCGGACGAAAGACACTGCTGTGGCACTCTGGTCCTACATCAACCTCCAATCCAATTGTTGTGCTGTTCTCGTTAACGTGGACTAAGGTATTACAGAAAGGGGACAAAAAAATCTTCAGGGGAAGTCCCCTAAGCAGATTAATCCATGCCACAAAAATTTGGATGAATTTATTATCCCATTGAGGAGCAAATAAAAAGTCAAAACAGACTCTGTTGATTCAATAAAATCTGACAGTGCTGACAGTAGCTGACAATCACTCTCTGTGCGTGTGATCTGAACTCAAACATATGTCAGCCTTTTTTAATGAGCTGCGTGTCAACTGGCTTCTGCCTTCCCTCATCCACACACACACACACACACACACACACACACACACACACACACCGCTTCAGGAGCACAAAGTCACACACATGGACCCCGCCTCGCTCTCTCCGCTGACCCCGTTGAATAAAGGGCACAGCTGGTGGGGGGAACAACACATTTTGAAAGGTGAGGACTGCAGAGGAGACGAGTGCAGAGGAGTGTGTGTGTGTGTGTGTGTGAAGGGGGGCAAGGGGGACACGTCGGGGGCCCTCGCGCTAACGCGGCTAATGCAGTGTTTCATTCATGTCTGATGTGCTCATATGGCTTGTGGCCATGCTCTTAAAACACAACACTGCGGCCCGGCACCGCTCCACCTGTTCTTCTGTTTCGCCCACAGCACAGTTCAAAACTGAATAAGCGCACTTGCAGCCTAACCAGGGTGGAATGAAGACAATGCTACGCAACGTGGTTGCCCGCTTTGATTATGTGATGATTTGTTTGGGGAACGATAGTTGTAATGATTGACAGTCAGTGAGAATGTTTTTTTAATGGGACGAGTCATTTTGGGAACCCTTTCCCTTCCCATTCCACAAATAGTCAATTTGATTTAACTATGAGTGGATTTTTTTCTACTCCGTTTAATAATTGACAAAAAAGGGCTGCATTTAAAATGAACGTTTTCAAGAAATACCATAGATTTAAATAATTTATATAAATAAATAAAATTTATTTAAATAGCTTCTGTCATAGATTTCAGTCTAAGAAGGTTACGCAACACATTTCCCAAATGGCCGATATTAAAAAACAGGCAAACGTAAGCATACTGAATTGGAGTCATTCACTTACCATGGTGATAGAACAAAACAACACAATATAACACAACACTCGGGCTGTATTGAAATAGTGATACGGCTTAGTTGTCCTTTAGAGACCGCAAGGGCTTCCAGTGTGAGAGCAGCTTGTTACACCTGTCCCCTGCTGCTCCAGAGTGGCTGAAAACAACTAAGCGCTCCGTTGTGTTGATGCCAGCGACGTTTTATGAGAAACACAATCGCTAAACAACAAGTGTCAGAATGTTTCATTTGCATACTGCTGTGCCCGAGTCGTCCGACGGGATAAAGAAGGCTGCGCGCTTGTTATTCGCAGTGCAACAAGAAACACATTGGAAAAACAGACTCACACCCACACAAGGATGCACAAGCAAAGACACACACACACACACACACACAGCAGCTGCATGTGTGTGGATTGTGCTTTGGACGCACGCAGCCTGTGGTGTTGATGTCCAGTAGATATTTGAAATGAACCTAGTAATTGGACAGTGATGTGGTGTCTCGGGAGGAGGGTTATGAAAGTATGCGGCGACCTTGGCGGCTGGGAGAGGGGGGGGGGGGGGGGGGGGTTAGGGGGGAGTAAAGCCGGGGTCGGGGGGCAGGGGTGAGAACTAGAGGTGGCTCTGGGATGTGCAGCCAATAAGTTGTGCTTCAACTCTGTGACTGAGAGGTATTTAGGGGACTCTGCCAGTAAGTGTGCAGCTTTTTCCCATTAAGTACAGGATTGCTCTTTTTTTTACAAAGCAGGACCACTTTCCAATTTTCCATACCGGACGTTTTTTATGTATGAAGATCTATCTGACTCTTCCAGGCAGACACTTTCACACGCACGCACCATCTTTGTATTCAGGGTGCCTTGACAGCAATACAAAATAAAAAAAGACAAACAAAAGATTATAAGAAGATGAAGATGAGCAAAGGAAGGCAAATAATAACAAACCAAATAAGAAAAATTAAGCAATAAGACAGAATAGAATGTCAAACTGACAATGGACCATTAATTCATTAGGAAAGTATTCAAATGTGTGATGGCATTGAGTAATATAGTTATAGAGACATTATTACTGAAATATGTCCAATACGAAGAAGACGAGGCATTTTATAACAATTAGCAAACATGGTTTTTGGTCAATCAGTAGTTTAGAGTCTCCTTTAATATAGCATGAAGTTCTTTTAGTCCCATTTAGAGTAAAATAGACGACAAAGAAGGGTACGCCTTGGGCTACCTTGTGAAATAAAGGTCTCTACTATATAAGGCGTTTTCCACCACTGTGTGACTCGTCCAGTTCTTCGGACCAATGGGTGATGTCACAGTAACCTCGTCCACTTCTTATTCACTGTCCACACTAATACAGCTTTATGGGGTGATTTACAGTATCACAGGGCTTCATTGTTTGTCTGCAAGTGGTTTGGCAAGCACAACAATCACATCTCTGTTGTTGAGATTACATTTTTTTTTTATCTCTCACCCTCTACAAAAACACCCCTTCAGTCTCATACACACACACACACACACACACACACACACACACACAATTGGGGGAGGAGGCCAAGGTACATATTGTCTGTGCTCTGGATGGATCCACACCGCAAATGGGAGTTCACACTCCACCATTACGAGAAGAATGTGACATGAGATATGGTGTTGGTCCGTTTTTTTCAAGAACATTCACCACCCGCAATTTGAAACTCATTAAGGTCTAATCTTGCAGATAGTACACGTGTGATGTTTCTTCGGCCACAACAATGTTCACACATCACAGAGAGACGAGCTCGGACAAAATCATTGTGGTCGTCGCTGGAAGGAGGACACGCTTTGGTTTTTAAATGTGTTGTTCTCGCAGATCAAAGGCAAAGTCTTCGAATGGACACAGTAGCCGTTGAGTAGGGGCCATTGAGTTTCATGAGCAAGGACACGCACAGTTAACTTCTGATCATAAAGATGGCCCTTGTAGAAGAGCCCTCTGATCAAAAGCCTCCCAAGATGGCCAACATCTCAATCATGTAAATTCACGGGACATCCTCGACTATCAAAGCTGACGCTGAATGGCTCTTTAAGACACTCCAAGACAAAAGGCGGTCGGGCCAAAAGATGACAACAAGGGCAAGCAGATGCAGCGGTGGGGAGGAACACTTTGTTTTAGTGGGATGTGGAAAAGGTATGGTTTTCTTGATGAAACAAAGCTTGAGATGCTCTTGAAGGTGCTTTGAGGAGCATCTCAAAACAGCACACTGTTATTCTGGGTAACACCAAGTATAATGAATAATTTACGGACGTGTTTGATATATCATGATTTTATACAGAGACGAATACATTTAGCACTTGTGTGTGCTTGTGTGTGCGTGTGTGTGTGTGTGTGTGTCCGCGTGTGTGGACGTACAAAATCAACAGTGTGATACATCAAGATGTTTGCAGTTCTTCTTTTCAATGATAATTACTGGAATTCTCTAAATTCCAGGAAAATTTAAATGGTTCAAGCCAAAAGTTGCACGGCTGCTAAATCCATAATGAATTAGTACTTTGTGTCATGATCTCATTCATCAAACAGCACATCTCATCAGTGAAAAGTATCGAATGTCTCTTTTGGATGAACCTACTCCTCCAAGAGATCAAGCTTCCCGGGCCTCACATGTTCAGCCTCATGTTGCACGAATATTAATGCTATGCTAAAAAGCTAAAATCCTATGGTTTTTGGCTCATGGGAAGAAACCCACAAATCGTTGCAATTACAGCTGTGGCCTGAACCTCACAACTAACATCTGGAGATTAAGATTCTTGACTCCCCATAAGCTGCTTTGGTTAAATATATGTCTCTTTGTGTCTTAAAGTGTTAATATGTGGTCTTGAGTGTCACGACCGGACGGTGGACGGGAACCCAAATGCACGACTCTCACAACGTGGTGCGAAAAAAGAATCAAAGTTTATTAACGAAAGGGCAGGGCATGGCCGCTGAAATAAAAATCACTCGTGGGCGAGGAAAAACCGATCTAGAGACAAAAACTGAAAGCAGGCTCAATTAAGGCGTCGACGAAAAAACGAGGCAAGACTGTGGACATACGTAACGCTGGCACGGTGGCTTGGGACAAGACGAACTGGCACAGGACAGAGGGGGACTCAGACAATATATACACACACAGGGGAAGTGCACAGGTGGAGACAATCAGGGGAGGGGCGGCAATCACACCGACACAAGAGGAAGGGGAAAGTTGCCTTAAACAAGGGGAAGGTTCATTTTCCAAAATAAAACAGGAACTCACGAGACGGACACGAGACAACCTAACTAACATCTTTTTCTGGACATGACAGTACCCCCCCCTTTAGGGACGGCTCCTGACGGACTTTTGCGGTTGTTGAAGTCCCTGATGAGTGCCGGATCCATGATAAAGCTGGACCGGACCCAGGAACGGTGCTCCGGACCATAGCCCTTCCAGTCCACCAAGTATTGGTGTCCCCTTCCGCGTTTGCGTACGCCCAAGAGTCGCTTCACTGGGTAGACCGGTCCCCCATCAACCATCCGGGGAAGTGGCGGAGTTGCGGCTCCGGGCACCATGGGGCTCTCTCTAACTGGTTTCAGCTTCCCCACGTGAAAAGTAGGGTGCACCCTCAGGGATCTGGGAAGGCGCAGACGAACAGAGACAGGGTTAATCACTTTTGACACGGGAAACGGACCCACAAACCTAGGAGCTAGCTTCCGGGAGGCAACATGGAGTGGCAGGTCCCGTGTGGAGAGCCAGACTTTCTGGCCCGGCTGGTATGTCGGAGCTGGCTGGCGCCTCCGATCAGCGACCTTCTTCATGCGCGCCGCGCTGCGAAGGAGGATGCTGCGGGCAGCTGCCCAGATTCGGCGGCAACGCCGGACCATGGCATGGGCGGAAGGGACGACGACCTCCTTCTCAGTATCTAGAAACAGAGGCGGTTGGTAGCCGAAGGCGCACTGGAAGGGGGTCAGCCCCGTGGCTGCTGTGGGGAGCGTGTTATGGGCGTATTCAACCCAGGTTAGGTGTTTGCTCCAGGATGACGGCTTCTGGGATACCAGGCAACGAAGACTCGTTTCCAATGCTTGGTTCAGGCGCTCAGCCTGTCCATTGGCCTCTGGGTGGTATCCGGACGTGAGACTGACCGTGGCCCCGATCAGTTTGCAGAATTCAGTCCAAAAACGGGATACGAATTGGGGCCCCCGGTCTGACACCACGTCCCTCGGAAACCCATGAATGCGAAAAACGTGGTTGAGCATGGTTTCGGCAGTCTCCTTGGCTGACGGAAGTTTAGGTAGGGCTATGAAATGAACCATCTTTGAGAATCGATCCACCACTGTGAGGACAGTGGTGTTACCTTGAGAGAGCGGGAGACCAGTGACGAAGTCCAGCGAAATCTCAGCCCAGGGTCGACTGGGCACCGGGAGCGGTTGCAGCAGCCCTGTGCGTGCCTGGGAGGAGGTCTTGTTCCTGGCACAGACGGGGCACGCACCAACATACTCCCGGACCTCGCGTTCCATGGCGGGCCACCAGAACCTTTGTCTGATGGCATATATGGTTCTCCTGATCCCTGGATGGCAGGTGAGCTTTGAGGTGTGAGCCCAATGAATCACCTGTGGGCGCATAGTTGCCGGAACAAACAGGCGATTAACTGGACAACCACTAGGTGTAGGGTTCTCACCATTAGCCCGCTTCACCTCTGATTCTATCTGCCATGTTACCGCTCCTACCACACGGTGCGGTGGCAGCATTGGTTCTGGTTTCTTGGCAGTGGGCTCGGGGTTGAACAGACGAGACAGGGCGTCCGGCTTGGTGTTCTGGGACCCCGGCCTGTAGGATAAAACAAAGTTAAAGCGGTTAAAGAACAGAGTCCATCTGGCTTGGCGAGAGTTCAAGCGCTTAGCCTTGCGGATGTACTCAAGATTTTTATGGTCAGTCCAGACAATAAACGGGTGTTGGGCCCCCTCCAACCAATGTCTCCACTCCTCCAATGCCAGCTTTACCGCGAGCAACTCACGATTACCAACATCGTAATTCCGCTCCGCCGGTGAAAGTTTTCTGGACAGGAAGGCGCATGGATGTAGTTTGTGGTCCCCTGTCGATCGTTGAGATAGGACCGCCCCCACGCCGTCGTTGGAGGCATCCACCTCCACCACAAACTGTCGGCTGGGATCTGGAACCGTGAGGATGGGGGCCGTGGTGAACATCTCCTTGAGTCGGGTGAAAGCCACCTCTGCTTGGGGAGACCATAGAAACGGGGCTTGGGGAGAGGTGAGAACATGGAGGGGAGATGCTATGGCGCTGAAGTTTCTGATAAACCGTCTGTAAAAGTTCGCAAAACCCAGGAATTGCTGAACCTTCTTACGGTTATCAGGTGTAGGCCACTGGGCCACAGCGCTGACTTTAGCCGGATCCATTTGTATCTTTCCAGGGGCTATGACAAAGCCCAGGAAGGACACAACGTTGGCATGGAATTCACTCTTTTCTGCTTTGACATAAAGATGGTTCTCCAGCAGACGCTGGAGAACCTGCCGAACATGGCGAACATGAGTGTCTCGGTCAGGGGAGAAAATCAAAATGTCATCTAAGTAGACGAATACGAACTGATTAAGGAACTCCCTAAGAACATCGTTTATCAACGCCTGAAATACGGCCGGGGCATTGGTCAGGCCAAATGGCATCACGAGGTATTCGTAATGGCCCGAGGGGGTGTTAAAGCCGGTCTTCCACTCATCGCCCTCTCTAATACGGACGAGATGATAAGCATTGCGCAAGTCTAGTTTGGTGAAGATTCTGGCTTGTTGCAGTTGTTCAAAGGCCGATGACATGAGGGGCAGGGGGTATCGATTCTTGATAGTAATGTCATTTAATGGTCCATAGTCAATGCAGGGTCTCAGGGAACCATCCTTCTTCCCCACAAAAAAGAATCCTGCTCCTGCTGGAGACGAAGAGGGACGTATGAGTCCTGCTTTTAATGAAGCCTCGATGTATTCGGTCATGGCTACTTTCTCAGGGCCGGAGATGGAATAAAGTCTCCCCTTCGGAATGGGCGCACCCGGGATAAGGTCAATGGGACAGTCATAAGGACGATGGGGTGGTAGGGAAGTGGCCTTACTCTTGCTAAACACCTCCTCAAGATCGTGATAACAACTGGGAACGGAGGTCACCTCACGCAAGTTGTGTGTGTGGGTCGGAGCTGAAGCCGACACAAGGTCCCCAATGACTCCAATCTCCACTTCTTGGCCAGGAACCCTGTCTAGCCCCCCCCGCTTCCCTCCCCAGCTTATGATCCTCCCAGAGCACCAGTCAATGTGGGGGTTGTGTTTTTTGAGCCAGGGGAACCCCAAAATCAGGGGGTGTTGGGCCGAGTGGAACAGATGAAACGTCACTAGTTCGTGGTGGTCCCCGATGCGTATAGCCACAGGTTCAGTCACATGTGTTACATTAAAAATAAAGCTGCCATCTAAGGCGCTGGCTTTCAACGGCTGGTTCAAGGGAGCTGACCTAATTCCCATTTGGTTGGCAAAACCCCAGTCCATGAGGCTTTCATCAGCCCCAGAGTCAACCAGTACTCCCATTGAAACTGTGGTGTCATGGTGGCTTACCTGGATCCTCATCAGGGAGCGGGAGGAACTGCCCGATGAGGCGAAGCGGTTCGACAGGGGACTCTTCTTCCCCTGGTGGGTTGTCCTCCTCGCCGGACACCCTACCACTAGGTGTCCTTGTTCCCCGCAGTAGAAACACCTGCCTTCCTGCAGGCGGCGTCGTCGTTCCTCAGCGGACAAACGAGCCTGTCCCAGCTGCATGGGCTCCTCTGGATCACGCGAAGAGACAGCTCTCCACTGGACCGGCGACGGTAGGGGGGAAACGACCCTTGAGTTTGTTGGAGGGAGACCTCGGTCCTGCATTCGTGTCTTCAAACGATGGTCTGTCCTAACAGCCAATGCGATGACTGCGTCGAGGTCCTCAGGCAAATCAAGGGGGACTAACAGGTCTTGGATGGGGTCCGAGAGTCCTGAGATAAATGCATCATACAATGCCGTGGCATTCCATCCGCTATCTGCTGCTAGTGTGCGGAAGCGGATGGCATAGTCTGAGACAGAGTCCATACCTTGGCGGATAGCGTTCAGCTCCCGGGCTGTCTCTCTGCCGGATGTCGTGGGGTCAAACACCCTCCTCAATGTCTCGGTGAACCGAGCGAGTGATTGGCAGCTTGGTGAAGCTCTGGACCATTCCGTGGTTGCCCATACTTTCGCTCTCCCCGTGAGATGGGAAATCATAAATGCCACCTTGGACCTTTCTGTGGGGAAGGCTGAGGGCAATTGTTCATAGTGCATTTCACAGTTAACTATGAAGGACTTGCATTCCCCAGGCTCGCCGGAGAACTTCTCGGGTGGGGCAAGGCGAATTGCCTGACTGTGGGGAGCTGGAGCTGGCGGTGCGTCGGCAGCCGCCAGCACGGGCGAGGCTGATGGTGCTTGGTTCAGATGGGTGAGCATCTGATGAATCTGGTTAGATAGGAGGTTCACCTGGGTCGTCATGGCGGCCTTGAAGTCCTCCTGTCCGCTTGCCAGCCCTTCCACTCCATGTTGCAGGGCGGACAATTGGTCCTCCTGCTGCTTAAGGCGGTTACCTTGAGCGCCAATGGCTGCCTTTAGGTTATCCGAGTCCGCTGGGTTCATGCTGGCCAGTTCGTTCTGTCACGACCGGACGGTGGACGGGAACCCAAATGCACGACTCTCACAACGTGGTGCGAAAAAAGAATCAAAGTTTATTAACGAAAGGGCAGGGCATGGCCGCTGAAATAAAAATCACTCGTGGGCGAGGAAAAACCGATCTAGAGACAAAAACTGAAAGCAGGCTCAATTAAGGCGTCGACGAAAAAACGAGGCAAGACTGTGGACATACGTAACGCTGGCACGGTGGCTTGGGACAAGACGAACTGGCACAGGACAGAGGGGGACTCAGACAATATATACACACACAGGGGAAGTGCACAGGTGGAGACAATCAGGGGAGGGGCGGCAATCACACCGACACAAGAGGAAGGGGAAAGTTGCCTTAAACAAGGGGAAGGTTCATTTTCCAAAATAAAACAGGAACTCACGAGACGGACACGAGACAACCTAACTAACATCTTTTTCTGGACATGACATTGAGTTAAGGGTTTTGAATCAAAGATCTGGAGATTTAGCTTTTGGCGACCACAAGATGGCGATATCTTCATTTCCTTTTAATGTTGACACTGTCGGCTGTGCGCTTGCACACATTCAAATGTTCTCTCATGAGTACATGTGTTGTCTGTCTCTACCTGACCCCCCCACAAGTATAATACACTTACCTCTCCCCTCCCTCTGCTCTAATAAAACATTGTGCACAGAGCCACGTACTCATGACAACAACAGGACAAACAGCAGGGTAAAAATATCCCTACAGGCCATGGTGCTTTATGGACAGATCCATATAAAATGTTTTTATTACACTGAAGAGTCCTTTCTGTGAAAGTATTTGAGAGCTCAGATACTATTGAATGTGAGCGGTACAGCAGCTGTGAGTCCTCTGATCCCTACAGTCTTTACAGCGTGCATACTTCAAACCTGCCTCAATACATCATGAGAGCTCAACATATGACGCAGAGAATGTTTGCGTTACACGTCATTCTCAATTGAAATACACTCTTCTATTGGAATAACGGCTACACTGCTCAAATACCTAGCACACGTCGTTTATAAAAGAGAGTCATTATTTAAGTCAGGGACACCAAGGAGACGTCATTAGCCCAATCCCAACGTCCACCGAGAGGCATTAAGCCATTAACCAACAGGCGGAAAGGCATGACATGGTTTGAATACTAGGCAACATATCCAGTACCGTGACTTCAAAACATGCTGCATGTGGGGTTTTATTTTTTCTTTATGCCTAATTTGAACGACTTCCATATGCTTGCCTTGTGTAACGAGAGGTAATTAATTATCTGATAAGGATTTCACTTGTTTCTGTCAAAACAGCTGAAATAAGCAAACTTAAATAATGTCACTCAATAAACCAGGAGCATCTTAAATCCTAAATGGTAATGCTTCTGTGTATATCTGTTTCATATGCTTCCCACGTTTCCCTTTGTTAAACATCCCAATACAATTTATTACAGGAAATTCTCTCAGGCAAAGGCGGCAGAAATGCGGATTGAGGGCTCAAATCTGCGAGAAAGCCCCCGAAGCACCTGGCTATTTGACAGTTGGACAACCCTTATCTGTCAGGGATTTCAAGTCAGAGTCTGTGAGTGTAGAGATTAGAGATTAGGCCCTTGATATGGCAACCGAGACAGGCAATGACAAGAAGAGACAAAGGAATCTAAGGGACGTATAGATATTATTGTCTCAGTGAAATAAGTCTTGGGCTGACGTACACAGACAAACACAGAGGTCCACTCAAAATACCCTGTAGAATAAACATGTTGTTTGTTTGCTTGATAATTGTTGGGAGAGATTTCCACAGTCTGGTAAACATTTTTGTATTTAATTTGGTAAATAATTTAATTTGGCATTAGCAATTGTATTTGCTCTCATTTATAGCGTTAGCAAATGGGCTTCTTTAGATAATATGCTGTTTATATAGTTTAGCAATAAATGAAATTCCATGGCAAATCACTTTTGCATTTCTGCTGTTTAAAACGTTTTTTCAGTGGCAAAAAAACTTGAATATGAACCAAAATATTAAAACGTTTGTAGGCTGTTTCAATATGTTTGGTCTGATTGTGTCAGACCAATCATATTTGATGTGATTTGAAAATAAATAAAGTGTGACTGGAATAAATCAGGCCCTGAAATTGTGTAATTTGTGTGCTTTCATTTCCCAACACTTAGCCAGTTATCATTCCTCTTAGGACCAGTTAGTTAGTGGGCCAAAAAAAAGGGACGGACAAGAGCTGGAGGCTGATGATAGCAAATTAAAATGGATAGATGCATGTTAAGTACAAGAGGGAGGATGTTAAAGAAAGACTGTGAGAGAAAACCAGAAGGGAAGAGGGTGTGAAGTAGGAAAGAAACAGCAGGAACGAAGAAGATTTAAATTGGAAGAGGCATTGGTATTAGGAACAATCTTACCCTTGCAATGCTTTCTCTCCGAACCAGTCTCCTTTCCCGAGGCTTCGCAGGTAGACAGGCTCTATATTTGGCAAGTCTTCCCTGGTCACGTTAACCTAGTGAGAGGAGGAAAATACAGGCAGAGGAGAGTTAAACAGAAGAGTAGTGTGACAGCGATGAAAAAAAAAAAAAAAGGGAGGTTTGATGCATAACAGTATCAGTAGAAAGATGTGACCGGTTAATCACACTATTACAAACAAGGGAGGGGCGCCGCTGTGACAGATCTCGGTTCACTGACGGGCTTCTGCAAATAGGTGAGTGGCATCTCTTTGTGCATCTGTAAGGCGCCTCTGACCACTTCATTAGTCAGATGAGATGAGCCCAGTGAGTAAAGGCACTGTGCAGTGAATGGAGATGGGTCGTTTTACCTAATCGAGCATCTTGTCTTCGTCCATTAGTCACGCAGCAAAAAAAACTACTGAGCGAACAGCATTTATAGTCATGAGCATATATGATCATGTTGGGGCATGAAAAAAAAATCTAGTTTTGCCAAAATATGGGGTCATTTCCTCGGCAGAACACGGTTTGATGTGAGAGAGGAGGAGGAACAATATGGGTGCAGGAACAGTGGAAGGAGCATCATGAGGAGAATAGACAGCATGAGAAAATCAAGAAATAAGAATAGCTGCATCAAAACATGTTAACAATACACGCACATGAAAGCCCACCAGGGCTGACGATGTGCGCGCAGTGTGAAAGCCAGTGTTGATGACAGAAAGGTGAAATGAAAGTGACTCCATCCTCCTTTTCTTGACGCTCCAAGAGCATCTGCAGGAGATGATGACAGGGACACCCCCCCCCCCTTATCTCCAGATGATTGACGACGGCCAGCCTCCACCCAAAGATACAACCACTTTGCTCCAAAAGAGAGGTGTCCGTGGCCACGCGGGCCACAAGGGCCTACTTTGCGATGTCATGAGGATTTGGAGGCGGGCTGGAAGCACGTTTCTCACCTTTCCCTTGCTGATGATGAAGAAGGTGTCTCCTCTGGCCCCCTGCCTGATGATGTACTCTCCATCTCCATAATGCGTCTGTCAGAGGAGAAGAACATGAGAGGAGACGTGTGATTCGGTCGCACTGTCATTCTCTTGTTTCCTTTCACACGTTGGGGAGTGAGACCTCTCTCACGTCAGACCGCCGTGTACCCTTCACAGGGAAGCCAGGCTGAATTAGGGACAGTGAGAAAAATTACAATGAGATGCTTTTCCCTGTTAATAGCAGAGACCGGCCGGCTGTGCGGTTGGGGGGGGTGGGGTGGGGGGGTTTTCTACATTCCACCCACTGCTTGCTTGGACATGCCCCCGTCACCTTGAATGAGCAGGTACAGAAGCCGAGTTAATAAACTGAATTGTGCTGCAACAAAATCTGTGAGCAAATCACAACTCAATTCCAAGAGTAAAACCGATATATATATATATCTATCCATCAATCCATTTTCTTCACCAAGTATTCCTTTCGAGGGCTGCTGGTGCCAGGGCATATCCCAGCATGCATTGCTTGGGAAAAAAGCAAAAAAAAACACTTTCACACATTCGATCCTACCCGATAACGAAGGCTTTTGCTCGCCTGATGCGTGATATGTGATATATAACTTCATATGATGTGAAAAACCCTCTCGTATATTGGAGAAAATTCAGGACCAAAGGCCATGACGCTAAAGGGGAGGGGCCCTGAAACCCTTAAAGCATCAGTTATTGAATTTCACCCACGTCTTGATGGGATTTTGATGTTCTCAGCAAACAGCACGCACAATATGCTGCACAAAGTCTAGACTCAAGACATTTCTGATCATTTCTGGTTCCATCATAAGCAGACTCCACAATGCCAGGTTACTATTCTCACACCATTTCACCTACTGTACCTCACATCTTGGAGTGTTGCCTCCAGTTCGGCTGTGTGCCACTCAAGAGTAGAGCTTCTTGATAATAGCAGGTTGCATTTTTAAATGTTAAATTCAAGTTGATCCATCTAGATCATTATTTTTCAAGCATTGTCCTCAAGGAGAAGAAAGCTGAAGAAAATATATTGGTTCTATCTCATTACAAATTAATCAGAGACCAAAAGTAATGCAAAACATCACATTTTGATTAGATACTCACGTACGTTATGATCTCATTCATTTCATTGCTAAATAGTTTGCAGTTGTTCTATGGTCATCCTCAAGTCAATTGTCTACAATCTAAAAAGTGTTTTAATTGCACTCGACTCAACAAGCCGATATGAGTGGATAGTCTCCCCGTGTCAAGTGCCCCGTGTGTGTGTGAAAACAACCACAAGCAAACCGAAGCCGTTGACAATAAAAGCTGTTGCCACAAATATCGTTATAAAAAAACAAAGTGTGGTAAAAAAAAAAAAAAAAATCACATTTAACGCAGGTGGTTGTTCAACAGATAACTGCTTCCCATGTGTTTTTTTTTTTTTTTGGAGGAGATGGCACCGGGTTGAACAACAACAACTTTCAGGATCTCAAGCATTTTTTTTGAGAGGACCACATAGTGAAACTTGGCTTGCTTGGCAGAGTAAACATAGCAACCAGCTACAGAAACTGGCATTACATGGAAACCGGTGAGGAGTGTTACGGCTCAGGCACCCTCACCTCTGTTAAACTGTGTGGGAGTTGTGAAATCGCGCGTTGTGTGGAATTTTTTCATTTTCTGGCTTTGCATCTGTCTAATATGGTTGTTGCCACGGTTCCGGTAAGATATGATTTCATGCAAAGGTGATATGATAACATGAATAATCGAATGTGAAGCTACCTTTCCTATAGTTTTAGGGAAACTAAATTGCAGGATCAAGAAGTGTCTCAAAGGTAGCCACCATTTTACAGTGAATTTATGTTCATATTGAAGACCTAAAGTCTACATTTAATGTGTACTAGAATTCCCACTTCAAAACAGCGTAAACATTACATAGTCAAGTATCCCCTGGATAAGTGTATCATTACACATTTTTGCCACAGATGAAAACATCCATGTGCTTTACCCTTTCTGAATACTAAAGGATCAGGAACCAATTCCATGTACACACATTTAATGGAATTCAACATATTGAAAGCCTTAATTTTACCAGCACACATCAGAAGTGTAAATGGGAATGTGCTTGCATAACTAAATTATGCTGGCAAAAACATCAAAAGAAGCCCTGTGCACATGGGTAGAAAATGGGATATTGAGAAATATGAAAAGTATGACATATCCCAGCTGTTCAGTTGCAAAAGATACTGTTTTTCATGTGTTTTTCTAAAGTATTTCCTTGGGAATTGGTTTACATTACTTTATAAAATACATTGTTCACTTTATAAATATTACGTGGTTCAACTAGGTTCATCATGGTGACGCTTAAAGGATGTGTTCGCTAGGATTGTTTGTTTAATTCCTCCCCACCATCTGCCCCTGCCATCACCCGGAGCTCACTATCTGGATTATGTCTTCATTTCCCTTCTGGCTGATCGCTCTCTCTCTCTGCATTGAAAGAAAGGGCATGTATGGAAATCTATTAGGATGTGCGGAGAAGGCTTGTGACATCGGCTTTGTGCTGCACCTGTCACAAGCTTCAGCATAAGGCACTTACTTCCTCAAGGACATCGGCGAGCTTGCTCAGAATATCTTCCTGCAGGCCGTGGAATGTGGGAACGCTGCAGGAGGGAGAAAATAAAGCACTTTTAGATCAGATACCTTGTTTTCGTCAATAAAAATGGGTAATGGCTTGGCAGGTAGACTCGAAGAAGATCTGTAGAGAATAACAATATTATATTATGTTCTGCTATGGCAGTTGTCCTGTTTATATTGCATTACAGATGATGCATATAAATATTCCAGCATAAGCAGGGCAACGTGTCTAGTTACTCAGCAGGGAATCGGATCCTCGGTTGAACACACCAGCACGAGGCTCTGATGTTTGTTCAGTTGGCTTTCCTAAAAGAACGCTATCGGCCTGTTATGGAGCCTACTAAATAAAACTGGCCCAATGTTTATCAAGGAGAAAAAACAGCCCCTGCTGGTGAACAAAAGGCATATCTCCCTAGATCATCTCTCCTCTGTGTGTTCCATCATCTCCCTTCACCCTCCCCCCCCCCCCCCCCCCCCCTGGTTTTCCATGCTTTAATACAGTAATCGGAACGATCTTGCCTTGGCCACCAACTCGGTCCCCCTGGACGCTGTGTTGGTCCTTTGGGTTGGTGCTCAAGTTAATCAGCTGAACCAACAAAAAGCCTCCGTGGGGGTAAAAAATTCGATCCAAAAACGTAATTGTGTTGCATGAGTTGAATTGATCCAGGCCAGTTGGGAAGTGTGGTTTCTGCAATGTGGTGAATTTGATCCTTTGGAACAGCAACCCAGGAAACACTTGGAGAACAAGCACATCCTTGAGATCAAATGCTTTTCCATCCTCATTTTCAGGAGCCTTTTAATATTTCAATTTTTTTGCTTTTATTCCATACATTAAAGCCAAACTAAAAGTGAAGAAGTAGAAGGGGTAGAGGGCAGAATCATAGCCCACCAACCTTCTAAAAATATAAATTCACAGCAATGTGCACTTTTGTAAATCTAGGTGATGTTCGTCAGTTCATCACACACTACCCCCCCCCACACTTTCCCTTCTTGGAGAAATGTGCTTGAGTGATTTATAAATCATGCTAGAAAGAGGTAGTAAAAAAAGGGTCAAAAAATAGTTTCAGTATGTGACACCATGTGATATTTCCCTTTCAGGTTTATATCTGTGTTCCCCCTTTACAAAGTATGAATATATAGTTGCACCATTTAACAGTAGATAGAAGACTCAGGGACCAGCATGCTGGTCTAATTAATGCCGGCTCATTTATAAGCAACACATACAATCATTTACATTACAATAACAACTGATGCTATAAATATCTGCCCCACACCAGCACCCACCCACCCATACCCCTTTATAAAGGAATATATATATTAAATATTCATTCATGTGTTGCACTGTTATATAAGAGCTGCTGAAAGGCAATAGTTGCGATATGGTGTTCATATACGGCATCTTTTTTTGCAGATGACACAGACTGTTAGACTGTCCAGGGAGACTGTGCTCGCTAGAAAAACAAAAGTCTTTGTCATTATGGTCAAACACTTAAAAACAACCTGTGTTAATGTGTCCCAAACCGGCAATATCTCACATTACTGTGAATATTATAGTGCACCCTCAGGCGCAAAGGTGAAAATAGTGTGAAATGGTTCAACTGCTGCAAAAGAAAATAAGTCAAAAGTCAAAATTGTCTTTTTGGGCTACAAGCCGCAAAACAATGGTAACTTTTTAATGATTTTGCCATCATTAAAAAGAGAATCAAGGGTAGTTTCCTGCCTGACTTGACATAACTCCTTCAAATAGTGTCAGAGTCTGATACTGATCACAGTGTTTTCACGTGGCCTCGTTCTGTCGAAATGATCCTGAGTAGAGCTTGTGCTCCTTTCATTGGAAACGTTAAACACATCCGGCGATATGTAAGAAGAATCTTCTAATATCGGCCCTGGAACAAAGTCACAGGGAAACGGTGTGACATTTGAAATATAGAAAAGACGTGATGCATTATTCATAATTGGCTTGATGAAGACCAAAGTGGATGAAAGAAAACAGGAATGTCGAGCAGGCGAGATAGATTTACACTCGAATTGAATCTCATCCTGATCACTGCACACTGTTGTCCATCTATCTTTTGATGAGTCTTCCCTTTTATCCTGTACTCCATGCAGGCCTTTTAAGTGATAATAGGCTTCTGGCGGTCAGGATCCCGAGCTCTGATAGAGATAGGGCTACTAAAGAAAGACGATCCCGGAACCAGGCTTTTTTTTTTTTTCACACACTGCCAATTAATTTGGATTTAGACTACTTGTTTGTTAAAAATGAATATGGAATCCTCATGGAAACAGCTCACGAATATCCCCCTTCATTCATTTAATTCATTCATTCATGGCGTTTCAGATCAAAGTCCTATTCAGGGCCATTTGTCTGTCGAAAAATGAGGGTTGCTCACCTTTTCAGAAACTCCATATACTCTGTGTGCTTGATGAGACCCGTCCTCATCATGATCGTCTGAAAGCACTGTCGGTCGATGGCCCACAGCTTGACATTTGTTAGGGCTGGAAAGAGGAATACACAAGATTAGCAACGTGACGGGAGACGGTTTTCACCCCGAGGCGGGCAGATTTTAAAAAACATCAGGTTTTAACGTACTGCGCATTCGCTGCAAACAAGCTTTATGTCTTACGCATGCGAAATGTGGACCCAGTGAACGTCTCATATGCTCTTTGAAGCCTTTCGCGGTGAACCTGAGACGGGAGATGATCGAAGTTCGTTACTGGCATGTAGCGTTTGGGATTGATTTGTGAATGAACGGGAGGAATCCTGGACACGGTCTCATTCAGCCGTTGGAGTTAATTGTTGTTATTAGAATACTGTGCATGGGAGGCTCGCTTCAAGTCACACCGCAGCGTAGTAATTGGTCTAAGGTCTGGTGTCTGACTCAATTATGTTCCAGTTTTTCTTTATTAGTTCAACCCCTCAAGTGATTGATTGCTCTTTGTCTTAACGACAATCGCACAACTGGGACAAATGTTGGGTCAAGATTTATTTCACAAACAACCGCCTCCTGATATTTGTCTGTGAAATGTATTGAAACAATTCCGAATGATTTGTTCCACCAATAACTGCTGGCCCTGAAGCAACAACTCCATAAACACAACACTCTCAATGCATGCAGTAGATGGAGATTAAAGAGTGTTTTCCTCTATGTGCACCAATAACGTCTCCTCTAGAGTCCCTTAGCATTTACAAAGTCACGTTTTGGCAATTTTCTTACGGTGGAATTTAGCGTGTGTGTAGAGATGCCCAGAGAGCATTGCTGCTGCGCTTCATTTCTTAGTCACCTCTTTGAATAATAAAGTTCACCTACAGAAATCTTGAATACCGTGTGCCTCAAAGATCAGAAATGGTGCTGATTCGCTTTTCTTCTCCTGCAGTCTGGTGATTGATGGAGGCGTGGGTCTTTTAAAATTCCCTTTCTTTGCCTTTTCAGTTCTTTTTGTGGCTCAACAGCTTTGAGATTCTCTGAAGTCGCTTTTAATCAGAATATGTTTCACCTCGACAGATCTCTGTTATGAAGAGCAGAACCTGTTGGAACCAGGCCGTGCAGGTTTTCATCAGTGCGGTGGACCTCTAACCCTAACCCTTCAATGTCATTATATTTCAAAGAAACTGGCTTGTTGGAGCAGAAACTCTATAACGAGACATTTCAAAACCCTGTATTTCATTTGGCAGAATCCAAACTGCAAAGTAACTTCCAGAAATCAGCGCTTCTCTTTGTTAATAGCATTTCACTTTAGTTCTAATATCTCCAAGGGTCATTATCTGCACCCATTTCGGCGTCTCGACTTCAATTATGCAGCTATACAGTAGACTGTTAGTGATAATTAAAAAAAGAGAGAAAATCTCCAGTCTGACCCCAAAACAAGTCTGGGGATCCCTAAGGAGCTCCTCGTGGCTACAGGGACATGCGGTAATATCAGAAGAAAATGAATCAGATAAGAGTCAGACTGCTTGCTATTTAGTCTGTTGCAGATGTTGTTTGTTCCATCTCATCCTCCCAGCCCGACATGTATTTATACATTATAATGTATAAAATCCAATTTTGTCATTATCAATGTGGTGTGTATTGATCATAGGAGAACATTTTTACCTTCCACTTTACTGTGGACGGCAGTGTGTATTTCTGTCTCAACTATATCACAACCCCAAATCAAAAAAAATCAATGGCATTAACCAAGAAACAGCCAATAGCCTGTAAACCAAACTTTTACTGTGGACTTGATGGTGTCCTCGTGTCTGGAGGCGATGAAAAAACACATATCAAACAAAGATGATCTGAATCTCCTCAGGTCACAGTACCAGCAATAAAAGCACATCTGCAGCAGATGGGGAATCAGTGTCACTTCAGGCAGATGGGTCTGGGTCTGCAGTCTATTGGCATTCCCTAATAAGTGTGTATGACTACACTTAATAAAGGCAATGTCCACTCACTGTCACCCGTACACAGCAAACCAGTGTTTGTTTCTATCCTTGTGAGTACGGAAGTTTACCCTCAGAGAGTGAGGATATTTGGTGATCCTGGCCAGTAGTCTTTTAACTGAGCAGTTTAGGAGTAATGTCTGAGTTGAAATTATCTGTGGAAAGTACTAGTCATTTAAATATGACTGCATGAACACAGATACAAGAATGCAAACCCGAGCTAATGCACAAATTAACACAGTATTTATGTACATGCGCAGTCACACACACTCTAACACAATTTTCTTCTCTACTGACCAAGAGTTTGGCAGCGGTTTAAAATAGGGCCAAATCACAGGAGAAATGCCCTCATTAAACAGCCTGACACATTTTAGGTGAGGGACAATTTCTTGGAGTGAGAACCCCAAAACACACAGAATGACATAGAAATGTATTTAGACCCTGATGTGTGGAGACACAGTTAAGTAAGACATCCTGTACAAGCGCAGATATATATATATATATAGCATGTATGTATTGCTTTTTTTCCTCAATATTGTGAGACAAGAGTTATATATTTCCATTTTTGTAAAAGCACCAATAACAATCATCTGACACATGTAGAAATGTAAAGCTGTATATCCTGAAATACGGTCAGCACGGGGGATAAAACAAACAACCTTGTGTATGGATATCGGTCTAGGAACAAATTATTAGAGTAGCCTTCTAATTTGACCCCGAAGGAACCAGAGTGGGAGGTTAGACATCACTATGCAGTGTGAAAAGATGTGTTTTGGCATGTGGGGGTGTGGGACACTGGGAAATAAGCTATGTAGGGAGCCTGCAGCTCACCGCAGTAGGTAAATGTATTATTTTCGGAGGCTGGACTAAATTGCGGTGAGACTCAGGGAGCTGCTGATCCTGCAGTGAGGGCGTAGATGAATGTCATAATGCTCGTGGGTTGCCGACCATTAGTTTCACAGCTTCCTGGATGTTCGTATCACCCCAAGCAGTGGTGGAAAGAGGAAGGAATGATATCTGGAAAGGGTCTTGAGGAATTTTGCAATGTGATGTTCCAGTTGGATGGAAAGTTATTAACAATGATGCAAAGGTGGACTGTAGAAAACTTATCAATATGAAACTAAAAGGTATACTGGACACAGGGCTAGATTATAAACATATTGCAACACAACGGTGGTCCCTCAATAAGCACTGTTTTAAAAGGATTTGAAGTGAGATTAGGGAAATTTGTTGCAACAAATTGTAACTTCTTCTGTTGTCACGTCCACTTTCTGTAATGCATATCATAATTAGTCTTGTGAAGATGAGCACAAGCATTTGTCAAACTTCACTAGGTAGGTTCTTGACTGTTTTAGGAGATGCGCATCCGCTCTCTTTTCAAAAGAAGCATTTTGGCAGCGTTGAGAAGTTTTGATGCACGTCAAATGACATTTGAAGCAAAAATGCAGTACTGCAGACAGAGGAGGTACTTTGAATGCTGTAGCCAAGATAAGGTATGTGATGAAATTGCTATTATTGTGAAAAGGTGCACCGCCACTGACACTGCAAAAGTGGCCTCTTGAGGGGCTTCAATCCAGCGTAGTGGGGACTTAGATACAAGGGGGTGTGGGTAATGTGCCAAAGACGTGGGATGCACTTTACTCATCCCAAATATCCCTTTAGGACAGCTCCTTCCAACAACGGCGGTTTGTCGGTAGGTGTATGCAAAGGTGTGTATTGGACCAATTAGAATCAAAGAATTATTATCGCCCTGCTTACTGTTGTTTACTGTTTTAAACTATTTCTATTTTGACCACAGAAAGCTCCTCTAAATTGAATGCAATCCCACCTCGGAGTAAAAGATGGCTATTCATAGCCGAGCGCGTTGTCATTATCATTTGCTCATGCGTGTCCCTTCCCTCCCTCTACTTGATAGAATTATTGTATTACCTGAGGCATCAATTTCGGACAATTACATGCCACGAGAGACAAATATGGTTCATTTTGAAAACTAGCAAATGTAGACAACGAGCTCGCTTTGACATGCCGAGGCCCCCCCCCCCCAAAAAAAGGATCTGAGTCTAAACTACAAGGAAAACAAGGAAACGTAATATATATGGATGTTGCACATGACAGAGTGCAGGACACGGCCTCCTCCACTCATTTGGCTCAGTCATAATTCATTGTAACTGGATTTCAGCCTGGGGGATTATGCAAATGCTCCATGTGTGTTTGTTCATGTAATCTAATTTTGGTTCATTAAATGACATCAATATAAGATGAGCTAAACAATGTTTCTTCTTTGCAATCGGGTCATGACAAGTTAGGTCCACAAAGCGGTTTGTGTGTCATGTGATTGCCATAAGTTTTAAAGATTTTTTTTTTTAAATGATTCACAACACTCCGTGTCTGCGTTTGCTTTCTGAAAGCAACAACAAATTCTTTTGTAGCCTTGGACGGATCTGCGCCTCGCCACAACTCTGTCTCCGAGCTCCTTGGGCAGATCCTTCGCCCTCATGTTTCTCCTTTGCTCTGACATGCACTGTGAGCTGTAAGGTCTTATATACCCAGGTGTGTGCCTTTCCTAATCGACTCCAATCAGTTTATTTAAACACAGCAGGACTCCGATGAAGGAGTCGAACCATCTCAAAGGGGAATCAGAAGAAATGGACAGCATGCGAGTCTGAATACTTGTGATCTACTTGTGATATTTCAGTTTTTCTTTTTTAACAACTTTGCAAAAAATTCTACATTTCTGTTTTTTGCTGTCCATATGAGGTGCTCAATGTGCATTAATGAAATATAAAATGGACTTTTTTGATTTTAGCAAATTGCTGCAATGAAAGAGTAAAACATTTAAAGGGGTCTGAATACTTTCCGTACCGACTGTATATATACTGCAAATATTCCCAGAGCTAGCTCGGCCGTCAAAAGAAATCAATATTTTTTATCGGCCTACCGCCATGCCCGCTTTACGAGTAGAAGACGGATGATGACATATATTTTGACACGATACTGTTTCTTATTACCAGCAAAGATTTAAGTTTCTGTTCATCGTGTTCTCACACTTCATCATTGACACACGTGAAAGAACATTTCTCTGAAAACTTTGGAAACATTGTGTCTTTGCCACCATGTTAGTTATTAGGATGTCCTTGCCTTTGAAATATCATTTTTAGCACTTGTGGATGACTAGCTACACCTCTGAGACACAGAGTCAAAGACACCATAACAATTTAATCCTGTAATATTGTTGTTTTTTTTTACTAGCATTCCATAGTCAAATCTATGATGTTTCTCCCCTGCAACTTAATTTCCCTCGTAACATTTTCCTAAAGTTTCCCCCTCTTTTCTTCACAGCTATGTCTAAGAAAATCAACCGTCTTCCTCTCACTGACTCACAGACACAAATAAGTCGCACGCGCTTAAACTCACAGTCACGTGACCTCTTCTCCTTGGAGGCCTCCCACGTGTCTTCTTTTGGAAAGCATCAAGAGAGCGACGCTGTCAAGGCGGCAGGGTGGAAGAATCTAATCTCTTCTCCCCCTAAGTCATTAATAATATCAGCCAAGTGTGATTGCATCTGGATAGGCTCTTTAGAGCGTGAGAAAGCAGGACGGGTCATTTACGCCAGACTGGGTTAAAGAGCTTAAGGAAACATTAGAAGAATTCTCTTCAAAATTGTGAAGCCAATTATTATCATCATCGAGGCTTAGAGAAACAAAAGGGAGCGAAGGAAATACACATTCCTGCCTTATGTCATGGGGCTCATTGGCTGCCTTCAGCTCTGGCGGTAGTTTGTGTTCTTATGACAGCTGTCACATCTCAGTGGATCCCAACGCAGAGAGCTGCCCGGCGCGGTCACATGACGTCTGCCAGTTCTACCAACGCTCGCCCCGCGCCAGAGGCCGGAGCCGCTTCAGTAACATCGCGCAGAGCGACGTGCCACCCGCCATCCACCCAATAAGCACCTAAAGGATATAAAGGACTCTAGAAATGTTTATGATGAACAGGCCGATTGAACAGGATTATTTCTAAAATGCTTTTGGCTCATCTCCGTAACAACAAACCTCACTCTCAATGTTAACTGATCAATTATGGCCTGATCTAGTTTGGCAGTTCATTACAGATCTGATCATGTAACTCATATCTAAAGAAATGCGGTGAATGTTTCTCATTTCCAGCTCAAAGGCAATTTTGTGGATAAAAAAGCAACACGGTTTAAAAAGCATATTGTGTTGAACTCATCATACTCTGATAGTATCTACCAAAGTAATTCAAGGCTACGTGTCTCTAATAGGAACCCTCTCTGTGGACAATCATCAATACCGCAGCATGAACACAATTCATAGGGAACGGAGATAGGAAATGTAGGTGGATTTGGAAAGTACTGTTGAGCAGCGATATATATTTCCTAGTACAGTGAGATGAGAGCAACCCAATCCTTTGAGTCATAATCAATGCACTTGAGTAGTATGTAACTGGTGGAGGGTGTTACCTGTGGCGCAGAATGAGCAGATTATGAACCTCTACACAGGACGGGAAAAAACGGCTGCATCAGAGGTACTTGGTTAAAATTCAACCAGGTCCAGCTGGAAAGAATCTCATAATGCAAAAGTCAGAAACATTACGCTGATGTGTTATTTGCGTAATGATATTTGGGTTTAGTTCCATACATATTTCAGTAGCCTCGCAGTTGTGTTAACGTCTCAATGTAGTCAACAACCGACTGTCGAATCAGAGAGAGAAAATTCAGATTGGAAATTGAATAATGATTTATGAATGATACGTAATCTAATGGCACATTTTTCTTCTTAAACAAAAATAAGGACTGGATTAGAAATTGTTATACTCGCTGTAGCAGTATTGACGTGTTACTGCGACATGTTGCGCTGAACATAATAAAACATGTTGATGACGTGCACAATGAAAAGTACGTCAACTGTAACGTAAGGTAACCTACAACGATCACCCGGCTCACTGTGGAGGGAAGACGCCTCATTAGCTGACAGCATTAAGGCTCCTTGGACTAAAGCCCCATTAAGGCTACAAAAAGCTGGGCCAATTAAAATGATTCTCAATTATCCATCAGCTTTAAGTCTTGAAACAGAGATGGTGGAAGGAGGAGGAGGAACGGGGGGGGGGGGGGTCAAGAAGAGGAGTGGACTTCTCCTTGAGGAGTAATTCATGATTGTTAGAATAAAAAAGATAGCTAAGTGGATTGGAACGAAAGAACAGCGTGTTACATGGAAAATTGAAGGTTCCCAAGTTCTTCCTTCAATCGTCGCAAACATTTCTCAACAGGGCTCCTGTCTTTTGTTGAAAACAGGAATTCACATTTTCTTCCTAGTTTCGATTTAATTTCATGGTGTCGTGAGGGAGGGACGACGCCTTCTCTTCGGTTTGTAACGTCAACTTTATCGTTCGCTGTCCTCATCACGTTTCAGTCGGCCCTGCTGGAGAAAATCAAACGGAGGAAACGAGGTGTGTTTGCTATTCGTCAGCATGTCGGTTATTTTTAGGCCCTTGTGCAGGTTGTGACAATTTATAGCAGATGACACATTTCTCTGGGTCTCCGGACTGCTCAAATTCGTCACTCGGATCGGTCAAATAACAGGGATGTTATCTACTGTATGTATGTCATTAAATTGAGAAATGCGCCTGTCCTCTCTGAATGGTTCTGATTGAGTAACATGCGCACAGAGGTACGAGTTAATAGGACTGTGAGTTTTTGTATCCCAAAGGTGATTTGGATGTGTGTTTGTTCTGTGCACACAAGGATTTTTGTTCGTGCACACATTTGTGAATTGTCCAATCCAAAGTTTAAATACAATCTTCTTTATTTTCTATAAATCCCAATATACATATATATTGCTAATCATCAAAAATGTCTTTTTGTATAATTTACTAGAATTCTTTGTCTTATGCAATTACTATGGAAAATAACTACTAAAGCGTTTTTTTAATATCTGAAGATGTTACTGTGCTGAATGACTTAACCGTAGTGTCTTCACTAAAATTACAGCAAACCTTAGTTCTTGTTTCAGTTTTGGCAACAAAAAAAAGCAGAAATTCATTTTTGTTTCACCGTTGAACTTTGTCGGGTCACCTGTCAGTCAAAGATGATGTTTTGAAACCCGTAGAGGCAAAAACCTCAGATCTCTGCGCCCATAAATAGCGAGTGAAGCCTGGATGACGTCCCCCCCCCACCCCACTGCCTCGCCAGAATGTGATGAATGTATGTTTGTGTGAGTGAGTGACTGCCTGCCAGCATGGGTGCGCATACTCATGGCATAGGTGTGTGCCTGCCACATTTTTGTTTGTATGAGGCAGCAATTATTCCGAGAAGAGGCTCTTTGCTCTGCGGGAGCGCTCGGCTCACTTCAGTTTCTGGCACTCAGACACTGCTCATGTGGGAGGGAAAAGATGCATAACTAAAAAAATGTAAATCAAACCAACAATCGACCTAGATATCACAGATGGTTTCTCTTTCAGTGTCTTGTGTGGTTTACCAAAAAAAAATTCTGCTATGATTGAACTTATAAATATTACTTATAAATGACTAATTTTAGCGGACACAGTAGAGTCCTTTAATATGGATCCTTATTCTTTGCACACTATCTCCAAAGACTGGTCAACACATAAAAAGTGAATTATTCTGCCACCGACAGTTAGTTTCAGTTTAACAGTCTGTTGCTAGTAGCAACCAGTACCAGAAGAGCCTGAATTAGTTCATGATTTGTACATCCACCGTTTCGTTAGAAATCTTTTAATCCGGGTCTCCCAGACATTGTGTTTTGTGAAGTGCCATCGGAAATATGTTTTATCAACATAATAAGGAAACGTTTTCAATGACCCCATCTGAAGAAGGTTCATACCGAATGCGGAAACAAATCAATATATTTAATTAGTTATTAGTTAACACATCACCTGCCTATGGCAACTATCATAAAGTGCATTTCATAGTCACGTTGAGGCACTGAGAGCACGTAGTTAAGGCAAAGATTGTAGTCGCTGTTAAATACTGAAAAGAAAATTGAGTGACTCAATGGCCATCCCCTTTCTTTAACCTCTATTAGAGGTGTGTTTACCTTGCTGCAAAGCACATATTCATATAAAGAGAGCTGAGGTGGTATAGTTAATAAATGATAGAAAATCGCATCTCACTCACCGTCATCCACTTCTCACAGTGCATCAAATGAAGCGATGCTTTGGGAGAATGGAGGTCAGCAAATATATATTTTATTCAAATGGTGTTATTTAAATTTAGATCGCTACGGTCTACGGAGACGTGTCTACTTCTTCTTGCTGAACGATCCCCTTGTGTTTAAGCTACATTTAGACGAAACCAGCCAAAAAAACAGCTTTTTATACACAACTCCCCCATGTCTGATATTAGACATTTGTTCATAAATTCAAAATATTTCTAGCACTCAGATAGTGCTTTTATGTGAGTGCTCTGCTTGATAATCGTTCATGTAGTCCTCTTCTGCCCTTGCATTCAGTGCATATGACTGTATTTTCCAAGTAACAAACAACGAAGAATCTTTTTTTGGGGTAAAGATTGGTCACGTTGGGTTAAGATCGGTCACATTTCAGATTTGCTAAAAAAATATTGGATAATTGCAACATTGTATGCATTCCAGAACTATCTGATCCTTGCCCTGTCAAAATCTAATCTGTTACAGCCACCTTGTTTCAAACTAATTAACTTTCAGCCCCTGGGGCTACATTTTCTACAGTTCCATTTAGTTTTTCCCCGATCTGATCTCTATTCAATTTAGGGGAATATATTGGAACAAGTTGAAAATGACATCACCTCAGAATGAGCCGTGTGTTTCTACATACGAAGCAAGTACCAGGTGCCATGTTTCTATCGTAGCCCAGAACGGACCAACAAACGCTCGATCGGGCCATTCGCAGTTTCCCGTTTTTGAATACGAGTCATTTCGAATCCCACCGCATTTCTTAGCTAGACGTTGCCTGTGTGGATGGTGGATGCACAGACAGTTGATTCAAATTAAAGATTGACTTTGTGAGCTTATGGTCAGCCACGGAGAAGTGTCCTTTGAGAGATGAGCCAACCTGCGACATCATCGCTGTATGCTGCCATACACTTCACCTTTGAGTGACGACCTGTAAATACAAAGATTGAAGACAAGGGGCACCTGATCCACACGTTGTGAGAAGGAGCTCATCAAAGTTTCCTAAGCCACGTTCCCTCAGCGACACTGGGCTTTAACTTCCCCAGCAACAAAGACCTCGTAAAAACAGGGAGATGCTTCAGAGTGGAGCGGCCCTCGGTTACCTTGACATTCATGCCGGAGTAAAATGTATACTCCTTTTATTAGCCCGTCCGCATTGTCACACTAAAGAAGAAGAAGAAAAGAAGTTGCTTGAAGCTGCACCTGTGGGGTTCTTTTTTTTTTTGAAGAGAAAAGAGAGAAGAGACTCTCTGGGTGTTTTCAACCTTTCAAGCCGTCTAAAAACCCCTGAAGGAGCCGCTAGCCGCGGCATCACACCTGCGCTCCGACTGAGAATCAGGACAACAGGAGCAGCAGGGGCCCTCAGTGAGGTGGCGCGTGCACACACAGACACACACACACACACACACACTAAAACGACATCTAACACAGATACTTACAGATAATTGCACACACAAATTTAAAAAGCCACACTGTCATATTAAAGGCAGCAACAACAAAAAAACTCTGACAGGAAGAAGGTTGACTTCAAACAGCCGAGTCGAGGCTGCCATGCCACCATCACCATCTTACCACCACATCTCTAGCTGCACTCTGGCAACAGTGTTACCATGGCAGCCATGGAAGCAGAGAAGATTGTCTTTTTTATTTTTCTCCGCTGGGTTCCATCAGAAATATATCTGCCAATGGTGCTTAGTAGATTCCCTGTTTCTGTATTTTATTCTCCTTACTTTCCAACAGAAATGCGTCCCTCCTGAAACTGTGCATGTTACAACTTCTGCAACAAAATATCTGAACAAAATATCTGAACAAAAAAGACTTTGTTTTTCTACAATCATTAGTATTTCCTTTTGCTTTGTGCAATTGTAAATGTGTTTTCTCCGTTTGTCTAATCACATGCTTGAATTCATTGTAACATTGTAATGCATACACTTTAATATTTTACCTATTTTTACATTTGCATGTTTTATTTTTTTCATTCATTTGCATGTTCGTCAATCATTCATTTCCCCTCCTCTTGGTTGGAGCTCTAATTGAGTTGAGTACCCTTCAAAGACATATCAGAAGAATAGATGATTCCTCTGTGCTTCTTGTTAGGAGTCCACTCCTTCCTGAATTTAAGAGCTCTTCGCAGCCCGGTCCAGCCCAATTATTGTGCTCAGGTCCATACACCCCCTGCTGTGGCTCAGCACAAAGAGTTTAATTTGTCCTTCCACTGAAAAGCTGTTTTTAGAACTTCAAAGATATTTTTTCATAAACTACTATAAAGAATATCTTTTATATGTTCAGGTAAAACCTCACAGCTAGAAGGCTGTGGATAGGATGGGTTAATTGCCCATAGGTGTGTAAGTGGGAGAGTGAATGACACTCTTTCTCTATTCCAGCCCTGCAATTGGCTCGTGACCAGTGTACCCAGTGTATATCTCGCCTGTGGAAAGCATAAAACCATAATGTATGGAAATTATGCAATACAGGCCAGCAAGGGTTCTTCAGGTTTTCCCAAATTTGACATTCATCTTTTCATTCGTCTGTGACTGAAATGTATTACAGAAACATTGTCGCTCATTTTGTCAACCCAACAGACAGCGGATACTCTGCTAGTAATTGTTCTGGAGGAACAGGAAAAAAAAGAGAGGCTAATGGCTGCAAAGCACTTCAGCAAACTAATGCTTATGCTTGTATTATGTCGTTAGCAAAAATAATCCTGTTTGCATGAATGTCAATGGGTTATGAATCAGTTGCTGAAAATAAGAATGGATGTAAGAAGGCACTTGTGCAAACGTATTTCCTTCCTCGGCATGCAAAATGTTTATCATTGTGCAGGGAACATAGCTGTCTCATTGTTCTAATATTCAGCTGGATTTATTGAACTGTAAATATAAAGTGCTCATTCTGGTTTTCAAAAAGCACAGAAGTAATGCCCTGTGTTTGGAGGGTGCCTTTAAATTCTGCACGTACTTGATGTTAATCACACTGAAAAACTGTATAAATTTCTGCTGTTTTTCTCGGATGGCAAGGCAAACAGTTGGTGCTAAGTATTCTGCGCCAGTCCCAAAGAGCGAGGATGCCAACACTAGGCACTGATGTTGAGGAAATCCCAGGAAGCCTGTAGATAATCTCACATTTCAGTGTCATGTATGCATTCCTTTACTTTGAGGGTTGAAGTGAGCGAGACTTAGGGGGCACACTGACAGCCATATGATCAACAACTTTTATCTTATAAACAGAGTCCTCGACAAAGGCCGCAATTCTCCACAAGTCATAATGTTTAACTTGGTGCCTGGTTCTTCAAAGAGTCCTACCTGTTACTTATCTACTTCTGCCAAAAGAAGGTTCCCTCGGGAACGGGGCGATTCATGACACTGAGCAGATGCCGTCTACTGCACACGCGCGCGCGCTCGCACATTCACACGCACTGGCAGGCACGCTTTTCCTCTCTCAGATTGATTAGAAAGACGCATGTGAGCACAATCCCCAGCGGAAGGAAGGCGTTTAAACCGCTGAGCTATCCTCTGTCACATTGGCCGTTCTCAGAAGCCTCCAGGACAATGCTGCTGCTGCTGCTGCTGCTGTTGTGGTTTAATTTTCTTGCCTGTGATACCATGATGCAAAAGTGGGGTTTTTTTTTTAGTAACGTTTGGGGATTACGCCCAAGCATAGGGACGGTGCTATAGCTATTCGGGGTTTGAGTTTGATTACAAAAGCTCTTAGCATGCAGTAGGTGAAGCTCACAGGAATTACTGCAGCAGGAGATAAACAAGATGATTTTTAGCCGAGACTCTCCGCTTTAGGGCGAACACAGATCCGTCTTTGCTGCCGCATTCAGAACTCGGGACTCCATCGGGAGGAGGAAAGCTCAGGTGGTGTTGCTGAGCCCACTGGAGGCAAGGGAGGCGAGGGGGGGGGGGGGGGGGAGGGGGGGACTAGAAACGGGACTCAAACTGGAGGTTTTCCAAAGGTTTTATGGCTTTTAGAATCACTTCTTTTGTCCACAGGGACAGCCAAAAACCATAAAAGTTGCCGGTGATAGTATTATCTTTAGTTTACTGGTTTAAAGTCCCACGTTTGACTCAAGCCCCACGACTCATCCAGACCGATGCTGCGCGCCAGCTTTCATCAAAACACATTCCTGTTAAGCCATACGATTGGGTGGTCCAGCCCAACACGGGGTTTTATAATTTAAACACATTACCAGCCGCCACCATTTCATGCACTGTTACCAGGTGGTGGTCATTTCAGATCAGGCTGTGGTAAAAAAAAAAAAAATTACGACAACAAGTAAAGAGGGTTTGAACTGCTGGCAGTACAGCTTTTAGGGCTCTATGTTCATGAGCCACAGTGCATGCACAGCTCAACATGCTCCCTCATTAACATGAAGCCTCAGTCCTGGAGGGATGATTAAGCCGTGGCTGGAAGAGCTGCCAACTTTATTAATTAGGATACTATAAATGCCATAAAATAGTAATGATTGGAGTAAGAAAATGTTGATTTGAGATTAATATCATATGCACAGTATTAATAATATATATTATATATATATATATAATTCATCAATTCATTAATCAATTGTCATTCATATGGTCTACAGTAATAGGATACTACTACTACAAGTAGTGCAAGTGTCCAAGTCACTTTCAGGATGACAATGATAATACGATAAATATTTTGTATTCTTTAGAAGTTGTTGAAGTTATATTGACAATAAACACAATTTAAATTGATGGGTGGGCAAACACTTGCCTGCCATTCAACAGCTACCAATTAGTTTGCAGTCAATTTAATCATTTACTTAATCATGATTGTCTTTTCTTCCAATACCAACAGCCCAGGAGCCTGTTTGAAGAGCCTGATTCTCAAAATTGCTTGTGAGCATAACACGGATTGTGTGCAACTATAACGGCCAACCAGTCAAAGGTTTGGACAGATTGTCGCATTCAATTCACAGGGAAAGTGTGTGCAAACTTTGGACTTGTACTGTACGGAAAGCGATTACCAAGAAAATAAATACTTGTGACATGTGACTGTACTATATCACATTCATTGTGTGTATCTGTGTGTGTGTGTGTGTGTGTGTGTGAGAGAGAGAGTAACAGTCTCTGTCGCCCAAAGTGGGAAACACGCGGATGAAATGAGTGTGAAGTAAGTGTGTGTAGTGTTACAGTAAAAGTTAAATGCATGCTACCCCCATAACTCATCTGGATCCCCCTCTTAAATGCTCAACATAATTTAGGTAAATTATGACATTGTTTTTGTTTCAAAAGTACAGTTTAGTCTCACGTTATTGTATTAGTGGGGTTGTGCAACTGAGAGCCGTGCTGAGTTACTGCAGGGTCTTCTGAGAATGCTTTACGCCGCCATCATTAAGATGGAGCCCAATGATAATCAGTCTGACTGATTATGTTAGTAGTGTCTGGCAGTGACCTCACTCTCTAAGAGAGTACGGGCCCAAAAAACAATGTCCGGATTCCCGGCAATCATTTGGAGCTACTGTGAATAAACAATACCCTTACTTACACATGTGTGCATCTGGAATCATTTTTGTTAGAGCCATAGAGTTTCTTAATTTTCTTTATAGTTGCTAGTATTAAATAATATATTTTGAGGTCAAAATAAATCATTGTTGAAACCCCCTCATTTCTATCAAAGTCCAGTTTTAAAAATACATTTAGACTATTTTGCTATTTTTAGGAGGCAAGAGGGTCTATACTTACAGTATAATGAGCAATGGAAAGGACCACATCTGCAGATTCTGCTTTTAGTGGTTAATATTTGGAGTTATTATGTTTTGAAAAGGAGCTAGTTTTCTGTTTTACATAAATATACTAAATATATTTTTGTTTTTGAATGTTTGCTGTAAAATAAATAAGATATACTAGGACTAGGGCTGTAGAAACTGCAGTCATTCTTTAATAATCTCTATTTTCTGACATTTAATATACCAAACACAGAAAAAAAGACAAATAATTGTCTTATTAATCTATCATATGAAGTGGTTGCTATTTACTGAAGTTTGCGAACATATTAAAAAAAAAAAGTCTGAGCCACAACAACAATAAAAAATGATTGCTTTCCTGCTGTTGTGATGTAGCGTAGTGATGCATAGAGTCAACTGCTGCACAGCCTTATGCAGCACCCTGCTCAATTGCATCTTTCTCAGTCTCTCAGTGACATTTTGTTGCTATAAAAGATTTTTTTTTTTTTTTTAGCAGAAGGCAATCGTCTGTCAGTCTACGGACAAAGAAAATATCAATTTTGTCCTGGTTCCCTTGAGGTGGGTCCCTCATTTTCTTGTCACTGGTGTCCCGTATTTGCCAGCTCTCTCTTTTGCCTTTCACACACACCCATTTCTTATTCTCTTATCTTCAGCCAGCATCCTTCCAATTGTGATCATGTGAAAAGGATCTGATATGAATTGAATGGCAAAGGGGAACGTTTTGCTCTCCGGCTGCCTATGAAATCCCACCTCATTCGGCACAGAGAATCCCCCGATTCTGCACTCAAGTGTTGGTATCTTCAAATTAAACATAACATATTGATTAGTGGAGCCTTTCAGGGACAATGTGCTACTAGAAATGCTCCCAATTAAGACCTAATTTACAGCAAAAAAAAAAGGAGGGCTGGAAGAAAGGAAATATCTTTGTCAGTCCGTCCAGGGATTTACCGGATGGACAAGACTTAACACAAATGCAATCGACCCGATTACTTTGGAGAGCTTCTAACTTTGCCTTATGCATCCACTCCGAACTGTGTAACTGGAAATAACAAAGTAGTCCAATGCAAAGTGTTTTAATAATATCTTTAAAATGAAACTTGTATTATTGGTTTAGTGTGTCCACGTTTTGTTTTAAGAAGCCTTCTGTTTGCTGGCTTTCTAATGTAATAGACTACATCTGTAATTTTTCACTTTTAGATGGTTTTCTGTAAATCATGGATGCTGCTCATTTGTTCTATTTTCGGCTTCTGTTATTCCGTCTCTACCAGGGATCAGGTCTCTATTCCTACCAGTGTGGTTTGACAAACCACCTCCATGGACTTGAAAATAAAACGTGTGATAGACAACAGACAATCGACAGCAGTGATGTGGTGTCATGTTGTCCCATTGTTGCAACTGCAGATTGATTTGGAAAGCCAGCCGACGGAGGCTCGCTGTGATGGATTTCCCAAAATCCTTCCAGTTTCAAGTCAATGACTTTCCTGATGTTCTGCAATAAATAGCACCAAATGATGCCTGGAGGGTTATAGGAAAGCAAACTCTGTGGTAGGCTTCAGGGAAATGATTGGCACTAATTTAAGGTTAATGGACTAATATCTGCTGGTATGGCGCTTAAGTGCATTAAAACAGTTGAAGCTCATTTTGCTGTTTCTGGAAGGAATAAAATCTTTTTCATGTTATCTTAATATTAAAGTCAAATGTGAAACATGCTGTATGGGAGAACAAAATGTTGCACGCTGCACATTAGTTGAAACAAACAAAAGAACATCAACTCGTCAGCTAGCCAAACAAACTGTGATGGAAGAGCAGTCGGCCGTAATTGATTAGTTTCATAACTGCCAACAATTTCTCCAAATGAGTTATTGCACATAGTGGCTGTTAATTGTTTACCGTTAGTTTTCAAAATAGACAAAAGCCTCGTAACAATAACTTTTAATTATCACAGTCGGTAAATGTCTTCATATTTAGAGTTCTGAGGTCGGGCGCTGTTCCTGTTGCACGCTCTTCAGGTGGTTGCACGATTTGCGTTGCGTGGCGTCATGTGCTCTCGCATAAAGACATACATTCAAAGGAAAACAACCCCCCCCCCCCCCCCGTGAGGCGCTGCCACTGACCCCGCTAGGCTGTAAACACACGCCTGCCTGCGTAGACGGTTACATCACTTGTTCCATGCAGAGTTTTTATTAAGCCGCCACATCAACAGTGAAGCGCTGACATACACATCTGAAGCTTGTGAAAGGAAGTTCCTGCTGGTGGGCTGTTGGCAGGCAAAAGAATTTACAAAAGCAAAAGACAGACGCACTGTCTCCTGCGAGAAAGGGGAATATTTTACCCGTTAAGAGCCGGCCTTACGGCACTGTGGGCCCCTGTTGCCATGGCAACAGGAGCTGGGAGTTTCCGTCGGGTTGGCTGGTCACCGGTGGGTGATCTCAGGAGATGAGAGGGGGGCCCGGAGAGGGGAATGCAACCTTGCTGCCACCACCTTCAACCTGGGCTTACTTAACACTCCGACGGGCGCTCCCTCGCTTTCGCCGTCAGGCCCGAGGTGTCGCACCTGCCCTTCATGCAAGCGCCCATAGCTGGGTCACGAGCAAAAAAAAAAAAACCCACTTCACGGTGTGTGGAATATTTACCGGGGCAACAGTGATTGTGCTGAATTATGATACGGTAAGCACCAGCTGGAGCACTTATGTAGACACTTGATTGGAGCTGCTTTTATCTGCACAGAAACACTTTCACCCGTGACACCTTATCTCACCTTTGAGACCATTTAATATTCCACCCAAAGCCACATTTCCAGCGATTCCCTATTTCCTGTCTGACATAAACACACATATTTCATCCTGACACTCTCCTCCTAACGCGCTGTGTCTCGAATGTGCGTAGTCCACCATCTGTCCTGTCCGTTCTCAGTCTCCTCTCATTAGACTATTAAAATCACCAGTCTAATAGACCACCTACTCACCCACCACCACCACCACCACCACTGTGCAGCCTTGATAGCCGGAGCTTTGACTAAATGGAAGAGCAGACCTTGACATAATCCTCCTCTTTGTGTCAGAGCTAGACACAACATCTCACAGGCAGAAAGACCGCTAATCCGACACACCAAGGGAGACGATTTCGGCGGACGAGGGTATGTGTGTGTGTGTGTGAACAGGTGACAGGTGATCTGTCACCCGGGGGAACCTGTGGACACTCGAGGCAGAAACGACGTGAGCGCTTCGGATGCTGTTGCAGGTGTCTGTGGAGACTCACTCTTGACAGTGGCAGTCCTCGTGCAGTTGTAGAGAATGGCGAGCTCTCCGAACACCTTTCCCGGCCCCATGGTGCAGAGCTTCAGACTCTCCTTCGTCACCTCCACCTTCCCGTCTGAAAGATGCAAAGAAATACAGGTCGGCCATTAAGCATATTTGAGATTCAAATGATCCTTTCATTTTCCCGCCTGATTACCCAAGTGTGAGAGTCCCGGGCTACATTTAATAAGAGCGGCAAAGGAAAGTTTCCGTGAGGAAATGGAGTGGATGATAGGTGACTGGGGGCTTTTCTTTCATTTTTGGGGGCACCCAGCCAGTGCCATTGATTCACTGGGCTGGAACGAAATAAGATTATTTCAGTGGGGAGTTTTCCGAGGGCTACTGGGCTCTTTCCAAGCCTGCATGTGGTGTTGTACCACTGTGTGAATATTCTGCTAAAGGCTTAACACTCTAATTACGGTAAGGACTGGTAAATTCAAACACAAAGAAAGAAGACGATACAATATCATCACCGCAGTTTGCATTGATTCAGATAGTCACCATTAAGATCAGGTGAATTTCTGCAAAAAAAAACATTTTAATGCTTTATTTATATTATTATTTATTCATGTACATATTATATATTCCTATAACAATCGTTTTTTGCAAACAAATCACATTTAAAATAAAACGTTTTGAAGTAGAAACATGCTCCCACAGCAAACCTACGCACAGAAAGCTGCTTATTGGTCACTGGAGGTCGGAGAGGAGCCAACGTGCACACTTCCTGAAAGCTACGTCCTGTCGGAAAATGTTCTTTATTTTTTTTTCCCCCATAGTTCTGTCACAACTGAGCAATACTATGGTGAAATGTACAAAAAGCAGAGCGTAGGAATCTCAAGCACTTTATCCCACGTCATAGCGCAGCTCTTCTCTGGGTGCCGTCCGTTCATGTCTATGAATCAAGATTCTTTCATGTCTGATTTTCGCAGATGGTCCTTGTTTCCAAAGTTCACCAGCGAACAAGTGATTTCCATTTCCTGATTAGCTGTCCATTTCCTTCACTGCAATCACACTAGGACGTACTCTACTTTACGCCCCAAATCTGCACATGGATAAGAGACCAACATACATGAAGGTGTCTGTATATCTGCTGCGTGTTCGGTAACGTTCAGCCCGGAGATCCTGCATCCTTTAGGGGCACCTTTGCCCATGTGACAGGGGGTTGGCTGCTCCCACTGTGTTTAGAAAAAACCTCGTCATGCATGTCCACTTTCCTGGAAACGCAGGATTCCAGCAGGACCATAACCCGGACTCCCAGAGAGCAAAAAATCCCAAAGAAAACAGTTAAAGTCGGCCCGAGGCTGCTGGTGAGACATCTGTCTGATAATAAGAGCAGGCGAGTCATCCAAGGAGGAAACAGTCTGACACTTTGTCTTGTTGCAGAAGGCTGTGAACTCCTGAAAGCTTGCCTTGTGTGAGGACAAATTATTTTATCCTCTTTGCGTTTTCCACCTAATTAGGACAATAGTGCAGCTTTTCCATTGTGGTAAACAACCAACACGTGTTCCATCAACACCCTGAATGAAACACGCTATCTTCAGCTCTTATACTGTGTCACTATCTTACTGGCTACTTCCCTGCTTTTATAGCTGCTCAGCTGTGACAGCATTTGTTTTTTTGGTGTGTTTCAAATATAAACTGAGTCGCTAATTCTATTTTTCACTCCTTTCGAAACAAATTCATGTTCCTGCTTCCATGAGCCTAAAATAGAAAACGTCCTGTGCACATTGGGACTTTGCTCAGGAAAGAAGGGATCTAAAACGTGTCATAAAGCTGAATGCATTTTACTTGCGTCAATGAGGCTTAGCTAAGTCTAAGATGTCTATTATTATTGAGGTTGTTTTGCTGCAACATCCACAACAGCCATTGAGAATCTATTAGCCCAGCAAATATGTGCGAAACCCATCAAAGGACTGTGAGGGGTGTTGAGATGATGATTTCAGTCGTCACCTCCTAAAGCCCCTGAGCCTGTATTACAAACTCCAAAAAAACGGTGTAACAGAACAGATAGAGAATGGATGATGACTAGTAAAGAAGGAAAATGGCAAATCCATCAGAAGTAACTTGGATTTTCTTTTTCAGGAGAAAGATACAAAATAGATGCAATGTTGTTTGAAAGTTTGGATTGCCTGCAACAAAAGCTTGATGTGTTACAGTCTGACAGCTGAGACGGCTAATAATATGTTTTGAATTGCCTTTCATGCATTTAAAGGTTGTAGAATTCCCTTTTAAAAATAATGTAATTTTTCGAGAATAGCTTTCCAAAGAAAGACATGTTTTGTACATGGAGAACAAAACAAGGTTCAATTAAAAGTAAAGGACTAGACAAGGATCCTCCTGAAACTGGATAAATTAGATCATAATTTGTAAAAAAGCTTTGCATTAGAATGTGTGCAAACTTAAAGTCAAGCTGGCTGGATAATTACAAAGTGTGCTGCTTAAGCAATTTATTTAAAGTTATTTTAAAGCATCGCAACGTCTATAGAAAACAAAGGAGAACATACTATGGACTGAAATATAAGAAAAGGATAAAGGCACTCAAAACTTTTTCAGTATATTATCAATATCGATAACGGCTGCCCTTTTCAAAAGGACACAAGACACACAGGAAGTGCAATGAAGGGCGGTCTGAGGTTTAATAACAGCAGTGTTTGCATATGGGTTTTGTGTAAAGACCAGAACAAACATGCATAAGGGGGAAAAACCTAACGCTTCACAGAGGACAATGCTCCCGACCTCCAGGTGGACGACCTTGTAATTAATCACTGAGAGAGGTGAGTAGTTGGAGCATCCTGATTCTTTTGGGTGACCCTGCTGCCTACAGGCTGCGAGTGCGAATTGCTGGGGGAAATGAAGTAATCCAATTATTAAATGATTTGCAACACAGCAAATAAATGATTGTTCAGAGGTTCCCACGAATCCATCCACACATGTGAACATGTGATCCGCCTCATTTCCTGCTTCATCCCGCTTTCTTTATTAGAATAGCTCCACATTCACGTGTAATTCACCGCTCACGTGCCGGCTCGACTCAAATCTCATTCAAATAGCTGCACCACAGGCAAACACACGCCTTCTCAGACGGCCGATCTGATACCAGAGAACAGGAAATTTACATCTCACAGGGCCATTTAGCAACAGCTGTTTACTGTCCTGTCTACAGGCAAATTCAAAACTCTGAAAATATCACCTGTATAACCTTTCAATGTGTCCCAGCATGTATGCTCCCCCTGTGGTGGTGGAGC
Source organism: Pungitius pungitius (assembly GCF_949316345.1). Classification (NCBI taxonomy): domain Eukaryota; kingdom Metazoa; phylum Chordata; class Actinopteri; order Perciformes; family Gasterosteidae; genus Pungitius; species Pungitius pungitius. Next base: position 6,856,400 of record NC_084912.1, on the reverse strand, counting down.
TGTGTTAATAGCTGATCATTTGAATGCACACAGCGGGGCATTGGGACAGACGGATGAGGCAGACTTCCCTCTGGCTGAAGACCACATGACGACTCTGGCTGCTTCCCAAATCAAAAAAAAAAAAGAAATCCGCTGTCTTCTGGGCCTGGCTTTACCTCACGCTGGTGCTGCAGACCTCACATATTAAAAGTTAACGCAGATATGCTCCTTCGAACCCTTTGACAGGAGTGATTTTAATAATTCTCTACGATCCAAAGGATGTCTGACCAAATTCAAACATTATTTCTACCAAGAGGAATTTTAGACTAAACGTGATCGCTATGATTAACAGTTGGAATCAAATTAAAAGGCATTTTTCTAATTAGTCTACTCAGTTATGCCTCTGTGAGCTGCATGGGACCAAAATGCTCTTAAAAGGGAATCTTTTTCCGCGCATTTCACACTGAGGCCATTAGGCCTCTTCTATAAATAAACCTTGGGTCAGGCACAGGATACAGTTTAATTCTTACTTCCTTCATTGACAGTTTTGATGTCTTCTAGCAGCACAAAAAAAAAAGACATCAAGAAACAGGATGCAAGGGAGTTCAAACTCCCTGGAGGATCCCATATAACCACTATCCCATCTTGTCGGGCCTCGTTCTCCGGCCACTGTTCACGGGTCTGATTTCCCGACACCACCCCCATCCATTAGAGCAACACTGAAAGTAGATCAAGCGCCAACATCATTGCCTCCTGATCCCAGTGGAAATGCGCGGTCATTACCACTGAGGGTTTCGGGGGGTACAATTCTAGTGAAGACACTTCATTAAAGGGGACATCAGGTCAGCGTCGCTGTGTCCGTGAGAAGAAGAAAAAAGAAAAAAAAGGAAACAGTTGAGTGTGACAGTTTGGATGCTTTTGTGGTGGAAAAGCGGCGGGAGGGAGAGAACGCTGACGCTGAAAGCTCTTTTTGGTTGGAGGGTGGGATTCATCTATTCATCGGGGACTGGAACGGCCTGGGAAAATTTAGTTTAATAGTCAACATCTGCTTCATAGAATGTGTTGAATTGATTTGGTTTCATAGACCTCACACATTCAAACGTTTGACTCAGACGGGGCTTTGATTTTGCATCTGCTCGGAGGTGTTATTTGTGTTTTGTTATCAAAAGTACCCGATGTGACCTATAACAAAAAAAAGAAAATCCACTTTTGAACAGAACAGCTACGTAGTCAGGGAAAATGGCACACAAAGCCGTCAAAAAATAAAAAATAAAATATACAAGACGACAGCCAAAGCTCTTTGTAGTTATTCAGACAGCTGGATATAAACAAATATTTTGGTTTGGTTTTAAGCTATTTAATGGCTCATTATATTGAAGCACTTTCGCCCGAATAAATCTTTCTCCTGATCACAGAACTGAGACCACGCAGCATTCAGGCGGAAAGCACGCGTTGTGTTCAACAAAGTATACGTGTTGTAACCAACAGCAAAACATAACACAAAGAAAACGAAAAAGAGCGACATCCCCGCTGCGCTATTAATCAGCGGAGAGAAAAAGGCTGAAAATGAAAGTCGTTGTTTCCCAGAATCTCTGTGTGTATAACTGCATGCTGAAACAATACACGCAGCAGGAGGATGCCTGGCTGATGACAGCCAGCGTTTGAGGGCTGTTTACTTTGACTCGTGGAATGCAAATGTTGAGAAACTTTCAGACACTGAGTTGTTTCCTGTGTCGCTGACAGTGTGCGGCGGCTCGGTGTGGATTTTGAACGGCGAGCAGCAGGAGGGTGCAACAGCTAACGTGCAAGCCGGGAAAAAAAAAAAGTAACTTTTCCAGTCGGGCCCTAGAGTCACGAGGGAAGACGTACATCTGCAATAGGGCCTGTCGATGTTCCACCTTCGGGACGCGTGCGTTGTGAAAGTTCAGACGGACAGAAACAAGAAAACGTCTCTCTAACTCTCGCGTCTTCCTTCCGTTGGTAGGAGAGCGTGCTGCAGCTGTACCCCGAGTTAGCAATATAGCTTCAATTCAATACTGGGAATTTGACCTCGGCGGCCTGCCCTCACTCCCCGCCCCTGCAGGATCGGCAGACCCTCCTCGGCCGCTGCCGCTTGCAAGGGTCGGAGGCAGCGCTTCCCCAGCGGGCCGTGACTCCTGCGACTGGGGTTGGCGCTGGATGAATTTGAGTCAACTCAAATTACTGCAAATTGCTGCTGTGCTCGCGGCTGGATGAGATGAAAGTGTGGGTTGTTTTCTCCTTTCTGCCCCTTTGAATTTAGACTGGTCAGTGGTGGCTATCGAGGACTACAGGCAGGTGTTGTACAAGGATTTGCTTGTTTGCTGAGATGTTTTTTTCTAACTGATGACCAAGGTGAATGGCTGGGCCAGAGGTTTTGGAGAGGGTTAAGTAACAGAAACATCTCTCTGTATGAAGCAAGATGTTTCAACAGCACAACAAACTACGTCCTCTTCAATGACCGTACACTTGAATGAACAACGTTATTTTCGGTGAAATATGATTCTAGTCAGCTGAAATTATTCCAATAGTTGTAGTAGTTACAACGCTATACCCTTCTCTCAAATTCGAGCAACACACTGTTCTATTTAGCTTCCCACTAAAATGGCCTGCAGTAGGTGGAAAGCTGTTGAAGGCAGTTTGATGTTTACCCAGAGTCCTACTGTTACTGTTCCATGGAGTTGCACATCTGCATCATCTCCAAAAAGAAATATGCTTGTTGACATCAGCTTGTGGAGCAGTGTGTGTAAGCGACTCCAGGGGTCTGTTTCAAGCAGGAGGTTTAACAAACTCTGAGGTTTTCACTAAACCGGCTTCTGGAAACGGACCCCAGCTCCACAAATCTGAAGATAGAGGGAATAGATGGCAGATCCCATTCTGTGCCACGGAAATCCACATGTGTTTTAAAAAGAGGTCCCAAAAAACATTATTTGTGAATCTCATTGGCTGCTGTTGTGGTCAAGGTCAATGTTTTTCCCAGAAATCCAACCATTGAGGTAGAAAAGCAGAATAAATTGAGATTCAAATTAAACTTCATTCAAACTGACTAATCTCGTCTTACCCTTTAACTGTTATGGATAGAAGGCACTCTGTTCACTTCTATTTTTTTGCGCCACCATTCCTTCAAAATTGACGAGAGCAGACAGTCTCGTTTAAAATTCATCGGCGCACATGTTGGCCCTCGGCTCTGAGGAGGAGGGAGGGGGGGGGGGGTGGGTGCATACAAAGGAAGAGTGGACACCTGGCGTTGTAGGTAAGTGTTGCCGAACATCGTGTCATTTGAGATGAGAGCCATTCACATATATTTTCAGTTTAACAGTGGCACCCTCGAGCAGGGCTCCCTGTCATCGGCCCCCGGGTGGGAAGGGGGGGGGGGGGGGGGGGTGGAATTGCACCGCAGTTTCTCTGCAAGTGTTTCTTGAGACCTGAAGACACCCAAAGAAACGCGCGTCGCCGATGGGTTACGTGCGCCAGCTGGTTTCATCCTTTTTACATCATTTCCCCCTCGGAGACAGGGATTCAGCGTCTACCTTTGGAGCCTTTCAGCTTCACGCTGAAGGCTACTTTCACTCAGTCACAGTAATTGGACATCGGAGGTGAGACACGACAGTTCAATTGCATTGTCTGGCCACCTGCTCCAATCCCCTTGTTTGCATTAAAACATTCTAATAGTCCTGGTTTCCCTCGCTGCCACTTTCCTAGTCGTCAAACTCTGATTAGGGTTGTTGTTTTGACACGCTAAATGATAGCTTGAGCAGGGGGCCGTGAAAATGACAATTTTGTAATCGCATGCAAAATGACTGTGTTGTAATTAGCCGTTAGCGTCCACGCCGTGCGCGCGCAGTGCGGCGTTTCTTTTATGCAGACTGGACTTAAGTAGACGGCGTCCACATCGGAATACAAATTAATATGGCGTCTAAAGTACGACAATAATGGGCCTCTCTCATTTCCGTAGCCTTCTCTCCTTTATGTAGCCAGTGTATGGCGGACGTGAGAAGTCTGTTGCATGGAAATTTGTATTCCGGCAATATTTCACTTTGACAAGACTGACGGGAACACACATATCTGCACAAACATACACATGGAATATTTTGATGCACAAAAAGACATGAATACACAACAAGTCTAGATGTTGTGTGAGGCTGCACTGCACAGCTTTGAGTGGATGCTAAAATGCTAATGTTTAGAAGATGGGATGTTGACAATATTCTGGATGCTGTTTAGCATGTTAGCATCGTAAATAGCACAAAACACAAAGTAACGCTCAGGCTAATTGGACATTCATTAGTGGTGTAAGCCCCTTTTGTGTGAGCCCTCTCCCTGCAACTGATTACAAATTATATGCTGCTTGATGGGGTGAGAATTGTTAAGCTTTCTTCATGTAATCATTTCGAAATCTTTTCATTACTGTAAATAAATGCCTTTGCATAAAAGCTCAACAAAGGTGACAAAGCATGAAGATAATAACATGAACATGCTCCTGTCAGCTAATAACAGGGATTTGTACTTTGCACAACAAAAATTCTGAGAACTTCCATCCTGGAGGAGACACAAATTTAACACAACAGACTCAATAAAAAAGTCTCCGGTCAAAGAAGAGTAATTTAAAAGAAACCCTTATCTGAAAGCCTCCAGTAAACCTCGACTCCAGAGACACTGATTGATGAAATTGGCCTTTCGAGTCTCACAGCATTCGGTTTTTCTCAATAGAATCCACAAACACAGACCATCATTGGAGGTTTGACATCGACACGCTATCCTCGGGTGACAAAGTGGTTTAGAAGTATATAGTATGTGGGCGCCGCGTGTGCATGCCAGTCTCAAGGGAAAAAGAGCAACTGGATCAAATGCGATTCCCATTATTTAATCAGGGGGAGCAACCCCGTTTTTAAAGCGTTACGGATTATTTCAGTATTGTAATAAACTGACAAAAACAAGTGATCATTTTTGATAATCATATTTTACGGATTGTTTCAGCAGTCAATCACTGTCAACCCGCATGAGCCGGACTGTTTGTAAGGTCAACGTGCCGCTTAGATTAAATGAGATGATGAACGGAAAATATAACACTGAAAAAGTTATGCTGGCGTTTGTTGAATGAACCCTTCTTGGCCCACTGACAACAACGATTTCTTCCGTCAATAATGTATCATTGCGAGTAACCAGGCGCCAATGGAAGGGAAGGGATTCATTCATCAATTTAGCAGAGCATATTACTCATACTCAGTTTCTTGTATTCTCACGGTGGACCTTGGCAAACACACAGCTAACCTAGTCCCAGCAGAATATCAGCATCACTCTCAACACACACACACACACACACCAAAAAATGTACCCAATACAGTAGAGCTCATACATATCTAAGTCAAAGCAAAATAAAATGGAGTTTCACACATCACATTTGCATAATACATAATGATGTTTGTGAGCTCTTTTTGTCTCTGTCTGATTTTCTACTTCCTCCTCCATCAATCCTCTTAACACACACACACACACACACACACACACCTTTGATGTGCTTTCCAGATGAGGAACTCTCATAAACGTTAATCACAAAGGACTGATGAAGTCTCAGGGATAATTCACCAATCACGCATTAATGCTTGATCCGAGGCGTATTTATCGGTCCCAGCGGAGTGAAAATGGAGATCAATTCTTATTTGGGATTGGGGAAAAAAAAAGAAGAAAGAAAAGCCATCTCACTCAAAGAGACCGAATAGAAAGGGGGGTGTTTATGAAAGAAAGGCAGAGAATAGCGGAATGAAAATGAGGTGAGATGGACAGGAGGGTGGGTGCAGTCAGACAAAGAAGAATAAGACAGTTGTGGAAAGGTGGAAGAGATGAGAGACGTGAGAAAGACGGTGACAAGGGGACAGATTGGGGTCAAAGTCGGTGAAATGCGCGGGGTGACACGTGCTTGTCTCTGGTTTTGTGTTTTAGGCATTTGGAATTAAAGCACTCAACCTGTGTGCGTCTGTGCATTTGTGTAAAAGTAACAAAGGAGGGACTTTGAGGGCAAATGAGGAAAGACACTTGCCAGACATGCCACAGTGTTTTCACTGGGTGATCGGGGCAGATGGGGCACTGTTTGGAGTAGGTGAGATTATTAGTGTGCAACCCACGGATGAACACCATTTGCACATTAATGACACATTAGTGGGCGTAATATTTGGGGTCTTTCAGATCATTATGCTTTTGTGTGTCAGCAAATGCGTCCTCAAATCCAGCACGCCACCCGTATTCTTTGAATCAGAGGTAAGGTGTAAGAAAATGTATATATATATATATATATATATATATATATACATGTGACTGTGACATTTTAGACTGCAGAAACATGGAGAAATGTCGCTACACATGTTTTCATTTGTCAGCCTTCTCCCTCCATTTCCTCATAACGGGGGGGGGGGGGGGGGGGGTGCGACTGCATTTAAGTGGACGGATGAAGGGCCGCTACCTGATCCTGACAGTTACTTTGGACGGGTGTGGTATAACTAAGGAGTGTGTTTAAATGTCAATCCAATTACGGACCCCTCGCCTTTCCCCGGACAACGCCTTCATGGCCTCGTTCGGGGTCATCATGAGAGCCCGAAGAGCCCTGAGGAGCGCCAGCTGCATGCATGTGACTGAGTCCCGTGGTCATAACAGTATTGCACACCATGTCACCAAGAGAGAGACACAAACCCACACAATGTCCGTCCTAAATTAGATTTTAGTCCAAAGAAGTTGAAATCGAGTTCCCCAGAGAAGCCTTTTGGGGGGGGGGGGGGTTTGGTCCTCAGCAGTGGGTCAAGGTTCATTATTGAACTACAATAGGCCAGTGCTATCAAGATTGAACCACTATAGGCCAGTGCTCTCAAGATATAACAGGCAGCCATTGTAGTATTGAATGTGAGCCACATGCCGTATTATCTGGGGCCAATCAACTCAAAGTCTGCGAGCATTTGGCTTTCCGCAGCTGCATTAGTGAAGTTGCCAGGCAACAACGCGGTGCAGTGGATTTGTGCACTCGCATTTCTGTAACCCAAAGCATTCTCTATTTTCATTTTGGCTTATTAATGTGCAAATACATCATAATAATTAGGTGATAGTGTATCAAAAGCAGAATCTATAGTGGTGAATTGGCTCACACCTGCAGTATGACACAGAGTCACACTCAGGTGCCCCTGTTGATTACACACTGCCTCATGAGCCTGTCTCCCTATAGACTCAAACCTCAGGCACAGTGAGAGGACGAGTCCTGTTGTCTCGGGTCTCAAACAGACGTTCATCTATTACAGATTCTTAAAAAAAACTGGTCAACTTGTTACTTGGTCAGTCAGTAGACTTGTTAGTCTTCTGACTATTGGCATTATTTTAAAAATGAATAACTTACACATTTTATAATGGAGCTCATGATGAAGTATAAAATGTGATTAAAAAGTGATGGTTGCAAAACTCTGGAGATCTGTTTTCATGTTTTTAGGTTTAATTAACTCAGGCTGTGAGGTATTGTACACGATGTCAGAAAGTCCTAGTGGAATCTACCAGGGATTTTTAACAGGATAAAATGCCTCATGAAACGAAATGTAAACAGACAAATGTGCCACTCATTTTACAAATAATGTTTATATTATGTTATATATATATGTTATTCAGAATCACCGGTCTTTTTTATTCAGAATAACCGGTCTTTGTTATTCAGAATCACCAGTCATTCAGAGGTATATCTCAGTGAGAGTAGCAAAAAAGTCCAAATGACTGACAGTGGCAGTGTGGCATAAGCCTCCAAAGCACATTCCTCTGTCACATTCAGACATAAAAGCTGCTGTCCTCACTTAAAGTAGAAGTTGTCTTGAAGAAATCTGTCAAAATTTGCCTCGCCTAAGAGCAAGTACAATAATTGGCACTCCATCCAATTTGTGTTGAGAAAGTGCCAAATCCGAGGCATCTTTTCAAATCCCGTGAAACACCTTCAGCTGAATAAAATGTTCCTCAGCGCATCAATGGTTGCATAGAATATGGTAACCTGTCAAAGAACCTGTCAATGTACAGTGAATACCTGGGATTTGGAGCTGACTCGTGCTGTAATATTAACGTATTAAAACTATGAACCCGTGAGGCCAGACAGCTCATTCCTGCTAATAGATTATACACCTGCATCCTCTAGGCCAACATTTGTTTTTTCTTCATAAATGCTTGTACTTATTTCACAAATAGGGTAAAAGAAAATTTGATTTATACCATTCATTCGCATACTGTATTAGATTAGCAGTGAATAAATGGTTGGCAAAACTAAACCTAGTTTGGAGAGACCTCAGGCATCCTGTTACCACGATAAAGCTGACAAAAACTGTTCAGTGAAGCCGTCCTCTCCAACCCACTGATCCTACAAGTAAACATGGAACTCAACCATCTCACGGCCTATTTTTAGATATAACAAGAACTGAAGCGACTCAGATGACCTCAAGTTACTTGCTCCAGATTCTCAAATGGAAATATTTATTGATAGAAATGTATTGCGGCCTTAGACTACTCGTGGGACAAGCATTCTCTTTGAAGCCCATATTATCAGTGAATTGACCGCAAATAGGCATATTAATCAATAATGAAAATAGTATGTGAAAAAAAACCTTTAGTGCACGCTGATCAATTACCAAAATTCAACCCTTTAAGTAATCTTAAAATATGAGCTTATTGGCTTGTCGACTAAACCATTTATCTTTAGCCTTTTTTGTAATGTTTTACTACCCAGCCGACAGGGGAATGACTTCAGATCAGATTCAAGTGATTGTGTTCCCTTTATTTTAATTTGCATTTTGGCCTCATCTCTGTGTCTACGCCATCCAAACGTACCATGATACCAACCCTCAGGAATAGGCTCTGTTACACCTGATGCTTTCATGTTGTGTACTACTGGCTGCCTCTCTCTTTTATTACCCTAAGTTGAGTGATGACTATGAGGGAAATCAAGGGGGGGGTGGCGGGGGGGGTGGTTGTTACTGTCCTGGCAATGCTTGATAGTAATTGCATGTGATTATACTCGTTATTATCATCAGCCACCTGTACGGGTCTTCGTGGACGACGCATCCAATCAAACGCCTCTCTCATCTCCATGGAGAAGAGAGCTATTGTCTCAGTCGCAATCAGTGTGTTAAAGTGGACCGGTGGATGCAACCGGAGTGCAACAAGCGTCCCTGGAGCCAGCGGCAGAATCCGTTCTGTTTCTTCGGCTCCTGTTTTGTCTGATCTTTGAGTGCATCTGCAATAAAAAGCTAAATCCTGGGCATAAACGGGGAGGTTGTGAAATCAATCGTATCTCCGTTACAGGGGACAATGGGACAGATGTAATGATGCAACACACGCTTATTCCATTATTATTTTTTTGCATTGTCAGTTTTCATGAGGCTACATGATGCGCGATAAGCGATGTCAGCCCCGTGGCCAAGTCTCACTAAGAAATGACACTGGCGGTGAACAACTCGTCTACTGGGAAAATGATGCACAATGTTGAGCAGACGCAGCTGCGTGCTTCACGCGGCGCAGTTAGACATCCCGTCAATGTGGATTTCAAAGGCCACACACTACAATGGGCCTCCGCCAACATTGACACAAAGTCGTCGACGGTCCCTGGTCTGACGCTTTTAACGTTTACTTTTTATGCAAAAACACACGGAGGCCAGAGGTGGAAAACTGCAGGCAAAGGATACAAGAGAGAGAGAGAGAGAGAGAGAGAGAGAGAGAGAGAGAGAGAGAGAGAGAGAGACATGCAGAACAGGAAGTGGAGCAGAACAGATTTTGGGGCCGCAAGGGAGAGCTGACAGTGTCCACTGAAGATAAACACGGTAAGCTTCCCTTCAGGATTTGAAAGTGGAAATCAATTAACCAAACATTTAATATTTGCGCCACATGATCACTGGTGAAATCAAGCCCCATTTGAATGAATTGCACACGTCTCTAGACTGTCAAATTTCCAAAGCCCTTCAAAGAATATTTGTCTTACAGATTTGTATCTTGTTTTCCTCTCTTTCTGTTGCACGTATTCATCGTGTCAGTGTGACGCTTGCTCATTTGTGACCTGGGGAGTTACCGCTGGTACAATAGACGCCTCGCAGCTCTAACAACAGCGAGAGCTTAAAATATATCCAGTAAACAACATGGTAGCAATCGTTTAAAAAAAAAAAAAAGACCTGTGTTTTTGCTTTTCTGGGGGGAAAACTGAACGTGTTACTTTTTCATGTTTTTAACCACAACTTTAGAACAGAACACAGTCAAGCAATAAACAGGGATGTGGTCTCACATTTAAATATTTCATAATGAAGCATTTCACCGTGCTCGAATTTGCTCATTGCCTCAAACACGAGTACAGCTTATGTTGGTGATGATGCCGGCTTCAAGCTGGTCGTCGTCAGTTTTAATATCTGCAAAAGCTTTTTGACTTCACGACCACATGGTCCCCGTTTTCAAACCACTTAAAAAAAGGATTTTATACTTATTTTCAGCCTTCACTAAAATGTTTGTTATGTTAAGCATGCGTTTGCTGGCAAATATTGTCTGTCCAGTTATTAAAGGGTGTATCTGGCAACTGTCTTATACTAGACAAATGAAATCCTTTCATTTGAATTAGACAGTTTTCAAAGGAACCATGTTTCGGTGGACGTTGAGACGCTGTCCATGGTGTTGAAAGGCATGCTCCACAGGTGTGCTCAGCACAGAATGAGTGATGAAACTCCTAGTTTGTGCGAGTGCACACGTGTGCAAGCGCATGTAGCGCTGCAGACTCAAGGCTCCTGTTTAGGCATTTGAACGTAATACTTCTGTCTTACTGAACTTGGTGCGAATACACGTTATACACGTCGTCTAAGATGGCAATAGAGAGAACAATCTCTGCTGCTTCACCAACCCTAATGATTGAGTCAGCCTGCAAACACAACAACATTTAAAGTCACGGTTCTTAGATGCACCACAAAAGGTCTTTGAATTAAGACCCTGTGACTCAGTAAAGACCAGCTGAAGACAGAAAGCAGCCATAAAAACTTCTGTTGGCATCTCACACAGGCACCGTCTGTCTCTGGAGCGCTTTCAAATGTGACAAATCCTACCTGCCTCGGCTTGAACGCAGCGAAGCCCACAGCGTATTTATAGAATTGTGGATTTGTCATAGAACTGAAATTGTGTAGAAAAGAATCGTAGTTAAGAAAATGTAATTTCTCATTATATTGTGTATACCTTCCCACATTTGGGAATTGTCTTTCCAACTCAATAACTAAAGTAGTCGGTGGCCAACAGGAAACAATCGGTGCACTGATCAATATCAGCATTCATCTTCGAAAATAATTAACCTTTAAATGCCACCGGCTATATACCAAGCAAAGAGATTCAAGCCAATGGCTTTCAGTTTCTATATTTTCTATTCCCTCTCTTTGTTCTGCTATTTTGTTAAGCTTCAGAAGAAATGATTCCTACCTTAAAAACATTTTAAATCCATTTTAGATCTGCTGCACAGTCCTTGAAATTAGATGTGAGAGCTGATTGGAATGTAGTAATCCAGGTTATGGAGAGACAGAGAGCAATAATATTCAGATGATAAATGCATATATGTCGTGATCGGGTTGGTGAATTTCCAAGGAATAAACATTTTATATATATATATATATATATACACACACACACACATATATATATATATTATATAATAACTATATAACTGATGATCAGTTACAGTGTGCTAGCATTGACTGAGCCATTTTCCCTGAAGTTAAATCTATTGTCATTGACGAGGCTTCTCTTTGTAGCAGAATCCGAAATTGTGGAGCACAAATGCACTTTCACAAATCCCATCAGCGCCATGCCGCATGGGATGTTGTTCTCGTCAACAGCGCTGTCACACTGTATCATGTTGAGGCTCCTTTTCAAAAATCCCAAAATGTGAGTATAAAAACCCCGCGTTGAAACAATCCCGCTAAACGAGAATGAAAGAGAGACGATCACAGCGTCGCACAACATAAAATGAAGTGATATGGCTGAATTCTAGAGCACAAAGTCTTGAAGGTTAGTTCTTCGCTGAGCTGACCGTAACCCTTTTCATTTCATACGTTTGAGCGCTCACCTTCCATGACGTAGACCAGCGAGCCCACGTCGCCCTCCTTAATGATGCAGCTGTCCTTTCCATACTCCACAGGGTACATGCAGTCCACGATCTCTTGAATCTGCGACAGCTCCAGGTTCTTCATGAAGTCATTGTCCAAGATGGCCTCCTTGATCAGGTCTTTGGACCTGGAGACGAGGCAAAGCAAAATGAGGCCATCACTGCGCAAACACAGATTATTATGGCATTGTTTTGGATTTTTTTTTTTTACAGTAGAAAAACATCAACAAACGAGATAGGGTTTGCAATATGAATTAGAATTAGAGAGTTTGAATGTATCACACACACACACACACACCTACAGCAAAAACCTCGCCTGAAATAATATATTCTCTGAATTTTATTGAAGGTCTTTGACCAGTTCTAAAGGCAGGCATGGCAATTATTTCTCGACCAATTACAATTTTCCTTCATCTGCGTTGCCGCTTTTTAAAGAACATGTTGATTTCAACAAAGACGTCAAGGTAATACCTTTTTGTTCACTTTAAATGCTGTTATCAGTCAATAAATAGTCTTTCTAAATCGATGCTCAATGGACGCAAGTTGATTTGATTCAGGGATGCACTCCTGTAGCCAAGAAGGCCTTCACACTGTGGAGTCATCTGAGCATTCCACAGGTGCTTTTTTTTTACCAGTTGCTATGCAAGGACAGCAGAGAATGTTATTAAATTCAAACTTGCAGTCACCTAAGTGCAGCTCAGTGCACAGAGCACTTTGTCAGGCGGCCTTAAAGGAGACATAACGTAAAACAAGCGTTTGGAACGAGGCATTGGACGCTAATTATGAACCATCAAAGGAGAAGAGACATTCCACCATTGAAAGTGTCCATGTGAAGGAGAGCCGGGAAGATACAGCCAAAAAGTGAGTTCCTTTCCCTCATTGACACACACACGAGAGTCAATGTTGCTCATCTGGTCAGTTCATATATACAGTATATATATATATTAGCGTTCAACAAGGAGCCCCCTCTTGAGAAGCTAAACCTGTGTAACCTAAAAATCCCTCTCGAGCTCTATAGGATTCAAGGGCGCTGGTGCACTAAATTCCCTTTTTTGTGCCCCTGTGCTCTTTTCACAAACTGATTTCTGGATGCATTGTCGAGGCCGTTCACCGGAGGAGCTCAAAGCTAAAAGGGCAAATAAACCGTGAGGCATCTATGAAGCGGTGTTCCCACAACACACCGGACCTCTCTGACCCGCTGCCAGCCAAATGAAAGGTTCAACACGAAACACACACAGCACAGACCCCTTCTCCCCGCATTCGTGATCCGAGCTTATGTTTTTATAGTCAGTGTCCTACTTCCCCTTAAGGGCTTATCTCGCATTTTTAAGGTCACACGGCCATCTCTCCCACAACTCTTGAGATACATTAACAAATCCGTGAAGAGCTTCTGTTGCTCCTTCAAATGAAAAAAAAACGGCCAGGCCTGAAAGGGCCCTCACAGATGCCCTTTGGAATGTTCCATCCCGGGGAGAATCTTCCAATCTGCCTGATTTTCTGCCTGTAGCGTCATTATCCCAGATTTACCCGTCATTTGTGAAATGCCTTTTCAGCATTTATGCTCACTTGTTAGACACTCCACAGATATGAGAAAGAGGTTAAGAGACAGCGGGGGAACAAGAATCCAAAGTTGAGGTATTTTCACCTATTTGAACTTCAGACAGCGCAGCAAGTCAGATGATCCGATTGGCTCCTCGGTATCTTGCTCTTCCCTCGAGCATCGGGGGGAAGCTTCCATCGAGTGGAGAAGACTGACGTTTCCGCACCTATTTTAAAAATTCCTGTGTCCTTGAAACCGTCTACTTTTTAAGCTGAGACTCAGAGACGAGGACTCGGGTACCGAGCGGGACACCTGCCGCATAAACACCACAGCGTCCACGCTGCTACACACCAGGATCCTCGGTGACTTACGCCCTGGCGCTGGTGCTTTTTCTCACATGCAAACTGAACATTGCTGTAATGCCTGGGGCCCCCCGAAGGGGCTCCACACTTCTAAAGATGCATTATCAAATTAAAATGAATCACATTTCATTAAATCAACTTTTATTATGAAAAACATTTACAAAGGGCCCCCAAAAGACCCACAAAATAGACTCGTCATCTGTGTAACCTCGCTGTTTGGTGACTTCATGTTTCCACTCCAGAGGAACGATTGCCCTTCTTAACTAGCGCAACACATAAATATTTGGAGATGTTGGAGTTTGAGATATGTGTATATTACAGAGTTGACCTTTTGAAAGCCGTCCTGTTGCTCGGGCAACAGCTTCTGTTTAATGACCCCGGCCTTGCTGTTTACTTCCTGTCAGCTGCATTAACAAACATCGCTAGAGGAAATACAAAGGGGCCCATTTTGAATGCTGGCGCTGTAGAGTGTGGAGAGGTCTCTTATATTTGTATCCAGGGGAATCGGAAGCTCAACCTTGAACCCAAGTTCAAAACGTAAGTAAAGTTAAAATGTGCTCATACCGCCTCTCTGTCGCTTGGGGTAAAATTGTATTACTGAATGATTAAATGCGTTATATGCTGTTATATTATTATAACATTTCCCAACAATGGAGATTTCAACAGATTATTCAGAACCTTCCCCGGCGTTTCGGGTCTCGGATGGACTCGTGCGGCTGATGTCTAACAGCTATTGTTGCCTACAGTCAATATTTTTGTCAAACAGTACAGATATTATAGCTCATAGTTGGACTTTCCAGATTGGCCCCCCCTCCCTGACCCTTGCTATAAAAAACCCAGAAATGTGCAGCTTGGCTTGTTTTGCTTTTAGAAAGATGCTTGCAAAAAAAGACTTTAAAGACTTTTAAGGGTCTAAAAATGTGACTCTAATACGCCATCACTCCGGCTAATGCGCCTTTAGCTTTGTGGTGTTTATGTAAAGTCTTCGTCTAGTTCCCTTATAGCTTCACGTTAAGAGTCTTACTTCAGCCCATTGAATGGGCATTAATGGCTCACAGGTCATTTAAGTGTTGTTCATTTGTGATGATTATCTTCATGAACCAAACGGGAGTATATTTTCAGAAAAATTCCCATATAATAATACACATGTATTACTGGGTGGGTGGGTGAATTTCACCGAGGATTTAAGTGCAGGTGAGAAGGACTATTCTGTCATTTGATTCTATCATCCCTAATAAAAGAAATCCATTATTTTCACAAATTGACCTCCGGCCCTCTGGAAATACGCCTCATTGACCCTCTTTCTGTTACTTTACTCCACCAAGGACATCTCTGACCCCCCCCCCCCCCCCCCCCACACACACACACACACTTAAGCCTCTGATAGCAACTTTAAGCAACGTTTATGACCAGACCCCTATGAAAACATCTGCCTTCCTCCCCTCTGTAAGGATGATGTATTTGCCTTCATCCCGTTGTGAAGTTTAAGGCTGAGCAAGTTCAGCCTTCCTTAAAAGGAGAAAATATGCTCTTTTGGGAAGAAAAAAAGAAGAGGGGTGGCAGAAAAGGGGGAGAGGCTAAACAAAACAAAAGGGAGACGGAGCGAAAGGGGTGGATAGCGTATGAGTGAGCAATGGTCTGTGGGTCCTGTGAAGAAGATAAAAACGCGTCAGAATAAAAGAGCCAACAGTCCAACAGACGTTATCGCTGCACTTCAATAACCCCAAAAAATGCAATGTTTTTTTCATGAGTGCACCCGGGTAATTTACTAAAGATCTATTTAATGATGATAATAATCAACAAACGGGGCGACAGCGCCCAAACACGCTCAAGTAGTTTGCATTAAACAGTCGGCTTCTTTCCCATCATCATTTTTCATTTTTCTGCTAATTAGAAGAGTAAATGTCCTGCTGACGCTCACAGCATTAAAGCTATGGTTGAGGTAAGTTCCACCTCCTTGTAAAAGTTCCTTTTTATTTCCATCGTTACGCAATCTTTCCCTTTCACAGTGGCGAGAACAAGCAGCCTTTCCTGTTCTAATGGACAGCTGATTACATTGAAACTCCATGTAACTCCATGTGTATTGCAGATACATCACACTATGTATCACGGTCAATATGCAGGATTTTGTATTTTTGGCAAAAGGCTCGTAATAAAAAACACACCATCAAGGTCTCACTAAAAGCCTCTTTTGTAAAAGGCCTTGATGAAAATATGTATGTACAATAAAAGCTCGCTATCATAATGAAATGGTCACATTTGGTTCTCCTTATCTTCTTTCCCACAGAGTCCCACGGGGGGACAGAGTCTCACGAAAAGAGCAAAGCAAAGACCAAATAACACAACACAAGTTACCAGTGTGCTTTCTGTGTTTTTAGCCGACGCACAAAGCTGACAGGTATAAAAAAGACTAATGGCCTTTCACAGCTCAGTATGAAAACAGCACCATGATGGCAAAGATATGCCTCGGGATGAATTTAAAAGTAGATATTAAACCAATGATTTCATCCTGAGTACTCCATTCTATTTAATATGTATATTTTTCAATATGCTTGCAGAATGAAGAGTAGCTGTTAGTCGGGGTAAGTGTATTGATTCGTAATGACACAGCCTTCAAGTCCAAACCCAACCGGCAGCTGGATTTTTTTTTTTTTCTTTTTCAGAACAGATGGCTATTTCAGTACCGGCTTTCAGTTGCCAGCGGAGCCGGGCAGGAGGGAGATGTTTTGGTGAGAGTTTGAAAAGAAGAAAGATAGAGAAAGCGAGAGAGGGAGAGCAAAGAGAGAGAGAGAGTGGGGGGGGGGGGAGTAGACAAATCATAAGGTAAACATGCACAGAGGGCCTGTTGAGACCGTCTCTCACAGACTCACAGCTTCTGACAGTAGTAAATTAGACGAGGCTGCAGCCACCAGCTCTGTACACCTCCCATCACTGGACGGCAACGTCATATTCTCGGAAGCTGAACTGAGATCAGGCATGCAGCCTTTTATCAGCCAACTGCTGATAATCCTATTGATAAGTGTCGCCATAGAGACAGTTTCCTGACAATCATTTCCCAAATTGTAACAGTTGACGACACCATATCACGGTCATTGCGTTTGAGAGTGCGCGCGTGCGTGCGTGTGTGTGTGCGCGCGCGCGCGTGTCTGTGTGTGTGTGTGTGTAAAAGAGCACCTCCTCATTCATAGTGGCTACAGGTGTTGTACCTGCTGCGCCACACGTAACATTACGCACAGCAATCAGAAAGAAGAAGAAAAACTATTCATCAGAAGCGACATGTTTTTTTTAAAATAATTAGGACACCTACTGTGGGCTTTTGGGGTAGAAAGGTAGGGTGACATGGCTAAGATCCTGGATGTCGAAGGCTGTGGGTTCGGCCGAAATCGCCTGCCTCTTCGTCCTCTGCTGCTCGTGCAGATCGTTCTGCTTGACGACCTGGGTTGCCGGTTTGATCACGGAGCGGTATTTATCCAGCTCGGTCTGCAGCCTCTGTATGAGCTCGTCCTTCTGGTCGAGCTCCAGCTCCAGCTCGTCGATGAGCGCGTCCCTCTGC
Source organism: Pungitius pungitius (assembly GCF_949316345.1). Classification (NCBI taxonomy): domain Eukaryota; kingdom Metazoa; phylum Chordata; class Actinopteri; order Perciformes; family Gasterosteidae; genus Pungitius; species Pungitius pungitius. The sequence continues at coordinate 6,838,821 of NC_084912.1, read as the reverse complement.
CGCAGCTCCTCGATCTTCTCCTGGAGCGCGTACTGGAGGTCACGCAAGGTGCCCATTTCAGACGGCGACGAGCGACTTCCCGATAAGTTTATCGAAAGGTATGTGCCGTCTAGCCTTCGTCCCCTCTCCTCTACCACGTTGGTCATGAACTTTATCCGGCATGAACAGCTTAAGAGGATGCAGCCCGTGTCTCTCCGGCTGGTGGGTGGTTTGGGGAGGGGGGGGGGTTTAAGAATGGTAACCGAAGGTATGTTCGTTCGGTGGTTGAACAAGGTGAGCCCCTAAAGCGTCTCAACACCACTACCACGTAAAGTTTGCCCTCTCTCTCTCTCTCTCTCTCTCTCTGTTTCTCTCGCTCTCTCCTCCCTCTCCCCTCCCTCCCTCCCTCGGCGGGGTGACAGCGGAGGACCGTCCTCTGCGAGTGCGTCAGGATGCGACCCGGGGAGAGAGCGCGCATGGCGAGGAGGGCGCCTGCAGGAATCTGTGGCGCGGTGCAGTCCGTCGCGCGCTCCTCTCGCGTGAATGATGAACTCGGGGGAGAAAAAGCGGTCGCTCGGAGAACGATGCCATCACATCTTCAGCATCCCCCCCCCCCCCCCCCCTCCCTCAGGCAAGATGAGCGCGGGGGTCTTAATGGAAGTTGGAGGTGGTGGAAACTTAATGACCCCCGGTGTTAAAATAAACAAGGAGGAGGTTTTCTATGCAATGTTCCGGGATGATGCTTTTGGTATACCATGTATTTTAAAGTGGGGGTAAAAAAAAAACTTCTCAAATTCCTGTCAACTATTCATTTGAAGACTGATTACACATAGGAGCAGCGAAGGCGCTAAAGGCGGGAAACAATAGCAGCAGAAATGAATACAGTATACGCCGACGATCTAGAGGCCAGCGCCACATTCCTGATGTTAAGTGTCTACAATGGAACCGCTGTAAGCCTCACGCGCTCCGGACCAATTCAGGCGAAGAGGAAACTGCCATGGACGTGGTGGGAAGGACACAACGGAGAGCGAACGACATTTTTGTTTGTTTGTTGTTAAGATACGCCCTTTTTGCTTCGTGGGGGTACCACAACATCTTTTTTTTCTAGAAAAAAACCCGTGTTAACGACCCTGAGGTGGTGTTATAATAATAGATCGCAGCTGCCCTCTGGTGGTGGGATAAGGCATCGACGCAAGCAAACAACAACAAGGTGGCACGGGGCCTCTGCTCTCTGTGAAGCATGACCAACACTTAATGCATCCTATGTTGTGTCTCTCATGGCCCTAGTGAAATGGGTAGCATGCAATGAGTACTTGTTCCAATGGACCTACTGACATGCACAATAGTCCTGGGTCTTTAAAACCGATGCACATTGAAGCAAAGAATGCTTCGCCACCTCTGAGTAATACTGATGATGGGTGATATAAATTAACTGTGGGGAAAAACCTGTTTAACAAACAACTGCATTCATCGTCTGTTTGAGTCATTAGAGTAAAAGCTTCCTAAGTGTGTTATTGAATGAGGACAGGGCACCTTTTCTCCTCTGAGCCAATTAAGACCATCATGTGTTATTTGAATTCCCGCCAAAGGAAGGGTGCGGGACACAGAGCCTGATCGGCAGCAGTTTCCTTCATATCAGGAAAACTGCAGTGGCCTGCAGACTTCAGGCTTTCTCCAGTCCAGGAGTTACATCCCCATGTCCTCCCATCCTAAAGAGGCCCTCCCACTGTCCTTCAAATCTCCTCTGCGCTTTAAATTTCACCTCCCTAACCCTCTAGCTCAGCCCTTTTCCTATGCAGATCAATAGAAACAGGATCCTTTGCTCCATGCTGCGGTAATCCGATGAGCGGGGCGGGACGCCGGCTGGTGCCACGTCCTGTCTCTAATGGGGTCACACTGTCTCCAAACCCCACAGCAGCCCAGCGGGCACGGGAGCGCCGGCGGACCCCTCCCTGCCTCCCTCCCTCCCTCCTCCAGACACTCTGGTGGCACTGAGAGTATTCATGTCACCTAACAAATGTAAACAGGTTCACTTCCTTTTCAGTGCACAGCGTCTACAGCCATATGTGCAATTAACCAATGGAGGTCCATTCAAGCACTTATTGTGCTTCACCAGCAGGGTGAAATTTCACCATTTTTAAGAATCAACCCCAGTCCTAGGTTTTGAATATGTGATAAGTGTTCTTTGAAGCTTGTTAGACGTTGTTTCCGAATGAAACTTGGTCATTCACAACTTCCGTACTTCATTCTTAGGTATACTAAATTACATTTTTCTTTCCTCAGGACAGATTATGCAGACTTCCACGCTCGTTTGAATGCTAACTGAGTCCCGGTTAATGAGTTTAAATGAGGAACTTGCCCTGTCAGCGGCTTAATAATATAAATGAAGACTGGAAATTTGCCATTTAAATCAAATTAACCCCATTGCCTATTGCATTAATTGAGTCAGATTTCTGCCAGTGTTTGTGTGTGTGTCATCAATATAGCAGGTAATTATTTTTTATGAGATTATTTATTAGGTATGGGGATAAGAAGAAATTAAAAAGACAGAGGTGGTCAAACTCCTTGCTGGTATTACAGCAAAGTAAAAAGGAGATAACTGGTCCATGTCTGATTCGACACCCATATCGCGAAGCTAAAACGAGCACCTAAAGGTGATGAAGGAGGCATATGGTCAAACAAAGCGTTTTCTAATGGAGTATTAAATATCCTCAGACATGCACTTCGGGTCCTCAGCGTCCTGCTACTAAAAGCCAATAATGCATCGCACTTCCTCTTGTCGGCGTCCTGTGAGACCGCCTTGATGGATCTGATCAATTAGGAGCTCTTTCTGAAGCGCGCCTTAAAGCTGCGTCATCGGCCTCCAAGAATGAAAGTGCTCGTCCATTCATGGCAAACGTCTCCAGCTCCCATTAAAGAAAGGGGCGGGGGGCGGGGGGGGGGGGGGGGGGGGTTAAAGGTAGAACAACAGACAGAAAAGCTTAGTGGAGAATTGACGTGGAAGTACACCCGAACCTGTGTGTGTGTGTGTGTGTGTGTGTGTGTGTGTGTGTGTGTGTGTGTGTGTGTGTGTGTGTGTGTGTGTGTGTGTGTGTTGTGTGTAGAGTTACCATCAACACACGTGTAGTTAAAGCGCGTTACTTTAGTGACAGAACAGTTGATGTTTCAAATGACACGATCCCCTGCAAAAAAAAAAACTTTGGATTCCGATCGTGAAGAAACGCTCAAGAGAGATATTTTTGATAATGGGACCCAAAGTTGGGCACATGGGCGTCACGGAGGCATAATGAAGCACACATACCAGTCGGACTTGGCGTATTTCCGGAACGCTTGCCGTGACAGGTCCTGGTGCGTCTGAGGCTCCGCGGAGATGCCCTGCGCCCTGCGGGTCCTCGGCCCCAGAAGTTGAGCGCTGGGCAAGACGGACTGACATTTGTGCAATTTTCTCTTCAGCTCTTGAATCTCGTCCTCCCTGTCCGCCAAACGCCTCTCCAGGTCCCGTATCCTCTCCTCCTTTAGCACCAGGATCTTGGCGAAGTCTTCCTCCAGGTCACTCATGTCGAAATCTGACGTTAAACTCCGCGATAACGTGCCAACAAAACACACACACACACACACACAAAGAAAGCAAAGTAATCTCCCAGGACTCGCGAGAAACCCCGTTTTTGGGTACGCGCGGGACGGCGAGGTTCTTTTTTTTTTTCGCTGTCCAAATGGTTTGTTTCAGGAGGAAAAGGCGAGCGGAGCGGTGCTTAACGCCGGGGAGCGGACGGTGTGAATCAGCAGCGCTGCGCTACAGTCCGCGGAGCCTCCGGGGAGCCGCTGATGATCCTTCATTGAGAGACCAATTACAGCAGCTCTGTCTCTCCCCCCGAGGACAGCGGGCAGGTCGTCAAACTGGGCGCTTAATAATAAAATAAAAATAAAAACCGAGACTAACTCCTGTAGTTCAGCAGCCTCACGCGCTGCAGAGGGAACCCGGTGGCGCGGCTTGCTGCTGCTGCTGCTGCTGCCTGTCAGATATTTGTTTACCATCTATCTGCACGATTCTCCCCCACCCCTTACCCCCCCCCCCCCCCCCTTCCCCCCTCCCTTTCCCGACCCCCCTTTTGAGGGAAATGTTAAACACACTCTCATCACCTCCCCCGAACTGTTGCACAAACAAAGCAAAAGAAAAAAAATCAATTGTCCCGCACCCCTTTCTGTGGGACAGTGGACCGGACTGGTGGTCGAAACGGTCACGTGGTGTAAGGGGAAGGGGAAACTGAGACAACCATACGTCGGTAGATTAAAGATGTGAAGATTCATTTATTTAATGTGCATGTTTTATATGAAGAGTGCGCCTTTCTTTGTCAAGGTGAGATATCTTATCTGGTTTACACGATATGAAAAACATAGAATCGGTCCTTTTTGATCAACAGTAAAGAAAAAGGTTAAACTAGCCACACCAAAAATTGATGATTCAAAGTTGCAGATGCATGCTGAAAAGTGTCTGTTATTATACTGCATCCATCTTAAAGTTAAGTTAATTACAGATCCGGAGCCCTGTGTCTTAGAGATTAGAGTAATCAGTTTCCATACTTTGGCAGCTGTGCTCATCACTCTCATCCTCAGTGTTCTGTGCGGACTGTGGAGCGTTCAGTATTAGATCATCACTTCTCCCACTGTAATATTAATCTCTGAACCAAGTCCGTCATTTCTATGCACCATTTTTCATTCTGCTGCCTAAATCTGTTTCAAACTCAATGAATCCATTGGGGTGGAGGGGGGCTTACGGGCGCTAGGGGGATGTTTCATTAAGATTCTGAGTTAAAAATAGAGTGAACAGATCTTCCCTTTGCTGGTGTGGTTCAACATATCCCCCTCCTTTCTATTACTCGCATTATAACCTCTTATAGAGTGAGTCTTTAAAGTGAACTTTATACAAAGTATGATGGAGGTTTTCTATCCCCATTTTAACCTGCAACTCTGCACCTTAGAGAAGTGCAATGGTCGCAAACCTTCATCTCCCACGTGACGCTTGTCATATCCATGTGACATCGGCTGACTAGAGATATCAAGTCATCGTGAAACACACACACATCCGCATCTCCACCGCTGTTTCCCTCTGTGCTGTGAGCGTGTCACATGTCTCGCGGTAATGATGAGCGGCAAAGTGAATGCACTCGGCATTCAAAGACAAGGTGAGGACCCGGGATCCTGTTGTCATCAATGCGGGAAAACAGTGATCGATTAATTATGCATGCGGCAGACACTGTGCCCATTATGGCAGCGGGAAATTAAGTGTCACTCTTTGTGAACCTATCCATATCCGCTGGGAATATGGGCGCACCGAGAAAGCACTACTGACATCCTATTCACAAAAAGCCCATTGATACGTAGGAGAATATCATCAATCTGTAATGTCTTTGATCTTAGGTCATTACCGCAATACCCCCCGCCATCAGCGCCTGCGTGTACACTGGGATTACATCACCACTGTGACTGGATCAGCATCAACAGCCTAAGTGGCGCTGTCCTCTCGACTCTTCCCCGTGCTTACACAGTGAGTCGTGCTGCACGATCAGTTCCAGCCTGCGTTGTCCGTGTCCCGCGTGGGTCACTTCCCCTGGTGACCCAGGGGTGGATGCTCTGGCTGCGCTGCGAGAGCGGCCCGTCGGCGGAGGGCCATTGAGTTCGCGGTGATGGCGGTGGAACGAGGGCTCCACGTGCTCGTCCTTGCTGTGAGAGAAAAGCCGGTCGCCCTCTCGTTCGCCTCAGGGGGGGGCAGATATCAGCTTACGGAAGAGACGAGGGGCAGACATTAGTCACTGTATTCCTGTAATACACACACACACACACACACACACAGAAGAATGAGGGAGAGGTATCTGGGGTATACCCAGACATATGCTTGCACATCATTATCACTCCCACACACACGCACACACACAGACACACACACACACACTTGCGTACGGAGAGTTCTGTAACCATTCACCAAGCCAAACCCCCCCCCCCCCCCCCCCCCCAGATAGAAACACACACATGACCATGCCAGCAGTGGAAAGCTTAGACGGGATTACTGTAAGTGCGACTGTGGGAGAGGTTTGCTGCTGTGTCTCTGGGGTGTCTTGCCCCTTAAGCCCACCGGTGTCCTTGATACTACATCGGAGTGTGTCCCATTGTGACGCCACCAGCTGGCCGACTGCCCGGGCCTGCCAAGTCCCAGGAGAGGCCATAACCTGGGACATCCCGGGACGGGGACGGGAGTGGGAGAGAGAGAGAGAGAGAGAGAGAGAGAGATGCTTTGGCACCGGGGCGAGCTATTTCGGAAGCAAAACCCCGGGTCACGTTAAACACTGCAGCAGCAAACCCTGCACTTTAGCAGAAACATCATCCCACTGACGTGGTCCCACGTTGTAACATGATATCATATCCGAGGGCTGCAGATGGATCACTCGTCTCGCGACTGGAGATGGAGAGAGCCGCGGCTCAGGAAATTGACTTAGCAAACCCATTGATGTTACTTACTTCCTGCTTTCATGCATCAGCACTATCAAACGCAGAAAGGAGGCTGTTCACCATTGGCTGCGACTATTACTCTCATTATCAATTGATCTCTCAATGAACCTCTGTGAAGATTCTCGCTAGCAGTAGATTATTCAGGAGGAGACTAGTTCTATTTAAAGTGTCTATAATCAATACCAGTTTGCGAAATAGAAAACACAGTAAATATTTGACTTTTCATCCAGTGTAATGTGCTTTCTCCTCATATCGCCTATTAGAAGGTTTAATACGTCAGTGTTTACAGCTTGTTTCCACTGCAAAAGTGAGTCTTATTATTATTCTAAGACTAAATCCAAATCTCTCCAGCTATCTGAACCATTGGATCACAAAACTCTTCACGTTCAAGCAAATGTTTTGTCCTTTTTACATCCGCTACGAAAAGGCTAAGATGCTTTTGTGTAGATAGGAAATAAGAAATCGACATCTTGCTCGAGCAAAAATGTCAAATCAGAAAGAAAAGTGTACTGTGATCAGAAGGTGAGAGTGAGAAGGAGCTCTGGTTCTGCTGTGACGGAGTGAAGAAATGTGTCTCTGAGGCAAACAGGAGGTCAGGGTTCACTGGTTGGAATGCTGCATCCCCGTCATCTTCCAGGTGTGGTGGGTGACTAACATTGCAGATCACCTCAGTCACATGTACCCCGATACTCAAGTTGTTATTCTCTGTGTTTAGTGAAATAAGAGCTAAACAGTATCTGTACCATAAATGTGGTCTCTAGTCATCCGAAGAATCCATACATAAAAGGGTACCTACCTTTCGAAATGTTATGCCAAACATGTGGTTCTACTCCCTACAAATGTTCAGCAGCAAATGTCTCTGAACGGGAAACATCTTCCTCATGTTCAGACATCAGCTTACTCTATCTGCCGCCCCATAACTATTCCTCGGGTGAATCAGAGGTGTCTCCTTTCAACGCCTGTCCCGAGCTGTCTGACACTTTACCATCAAGGAGCAGCGGCAAAACAGCTGTGATGTTGTCATCCCAGAAAGAAAAATACAGACTCGCAAGCGCTTGTTTTTAATTTGTTATCAGCCATTTGATGGAGAAGCTGACAGTGAAAACGGCGTCCGATTTTGTTGTGTAAATCTGGATATTTATTCATTTTACTCGCAGGCATTCTGCTCATCAGGGCTTGTTCGTCCCACTTTGCGTCAAGAATTGAAATCCCGCAGCCTCGTGATATTATGGATAAGCATCTTAAGTCGCGGACAAAGCCCTGGACGTGTTGAACGAAAATGAACATATTACATAAGCTGCGGAGAATCCCTCTCGTCTCTCCGGCTGCGAGGGGAAAAACAAGTAGCCCGCCTCCCCTCCCCAGCTGGCCGTGAAGCAGCTGCACTAGAGCAACAAACCAATATACCAGCGGAGGTGGGACGTAATGGATGGTTTTGAGTGAAATGAAGTGACCCTGTTGACATCTTCAGCTCACCTCAGGCCTCTCCGCCTCACACATAGGCCCAACATCGATGCTCTCTCTCTCTCTCTCTCCCTCTCTCTCTCTCTCTGTCTCTCTCCATCCTCCCCTCATTCGTGTTTGTGTTAGCGAAAGCTCGGGTTTGACAGGGTTGTCACCTGCGACACACTTGCGATGAATAACCGCCCCGAGAGAACGAGCGGCAACGAGACTGTTGCCCGGAGGTCCAAAACACGTGTTACAGGGAGAGGCGATCCGTCTCCAGAGGGGCTGCAAACCCACCTGAGGTACGCTGGAGAGCTACAGGATCTGCCAGCGTGCCGTTATCACAGGCTGTTAACAAGGAATGCGCTTAATGGAAGGTAGTGTAAGAGAGCCCCTCCCCTCCCCCCCCCTCCCCCCGGGTGTAAACCATGCCATATGGAGGCGGTTATGCCAGGCGTTCTTCTGCGAGGTGCAGGGAATAACTCTTTACGAAGCGTTTACACGCAACGTGTCGATTCTTCTGGTGATAATGAGCTTATCAGCCATTTAGTCAAGCACATTTGGTGCTTTGATATTGCACTTCACCTAAAGCTTTACCCAACTTGACTGACTGACCAGGAAGCATAAACTAAGCCCACATGGAGTTTACATCCATTTATATCGATAACGTCGGCTATCTTATGCCATGTAATAAGTTGTTAAATTACTATATTCTTTCTAGAGATGTTTCAGTCACTATTCAGCTCCACACAGCGTGAGACCGATAAAATCCTTTATTCTATGTATTTCACAGGGACAGTGCTCGGCCTGTTTGTTGTACCAGATTTATGTCTGCGGTCCCTGGGAAGGAAACAGAGATAAGAAAATGAAAACATGATTCAACAGAGCCAAATTTAAGCACACTGGTCACTGGGGCCGGTATGACTTGAGACCAGAATTTGGACTGAATGAAACAGGAAAACAAGTCTGTATTTTTAGCTCGACTCTCACATATGATTAACAACATATTTTGTAGCCAAATCATAAGCCCTTTTTACTAGTCACCTCACCCTTTTATTCAGCTTCAGGTGAAAAAGACGTCTTACGTGCAGTAGCTGCCATGACATTTGATTCGGGAGTTTTCTTTGGAAATGTTCAAAATCGTCGAGCCCTCTGCCTCCCGCCCGGAGCTCCGACTGAAGGTCGAAAGTCGGAGCAAAGCCAAATCCTGGGTCTGTCTGTTGTGCAGCCAGAGGCCCCGGTGGGGTCGGATTTGAAGGACTTTCTGGTGAAGGAGCAGGAGTCATTTGGTTTTGCAACCCCGGTTGCCCAGAAGAACAACTATTTAGAAATAGCCTAATAATCTTCTCGTTGATGGCCTGGTTTATCCGTGTGGGTCACGGAAAGGCGTCCGTGGGCCGTTACATTGAAAGACTGAAGTGACATTCAGTATAGCAAATATAACTGTAGTGAAGTGTGTGCATTGAAATAAAATAAATGCAATAAAATGGAAATAGCTCTGCAGTGCATTTAAGCACGCACTTGAGTAGGTTTCCAGCAATACGTTGCGCCACTGCGTTGCTTACAAGACAGCGGCAGTTGTTGCGGGGCGGAACTGTAAACATCGCAGCTATTGGACCCCTGAATTCCTCAGCACATGCCTCATTTTGCTGGGACCCCAGCGTCGCACAACCTGCGGAAAGGGGTGTAATGTAGAGTCACAGTGGAGGCCGGCCCAAGCGTCTGCAGCGAGCTGCCACATCAAGCCTCCACTCCAGCAGATTCAAAGAAAAGGCCGCCCAGCTAAAGATAGAAACGAGCAATAAAGCAGCAGGAGACCCCCACAGCCCTTGGACGCCGCCTAGCCTGCTGCCATTGTGCTGCTTCTCAGCTTGTCGTCGGGAAAGATCCTTCCCGGCCAACCCATGTGACCTAAAGACCTTTTAAGAACGCGCCGAAGCATTGTCATGGCGCTTAAACACCCCGGGCAATGACTTGGGGGAAGTGCCGTGCCGTTAATGCACCAACGGCGCTGACGTTAGCTGTGGGGGAGAAACCCCCCCACCCCCCCCCCCCCCCCCCCTCCTCTCTGCACGGTTGAGCCTCTACACCTAGAGGGCCTCTGCATTCCTGTCTCAGCTGGACATTCAACAGGCCTCCACCTGAAGCATGTCAACAAACTGCACAGGGTTAACAATCCCCCTTCACTGTGAAACCATTTACCGTCACCCCAACTGGAAAGAGCTGTAAAAATAGTTCCTGAAAGCACTTACAGGCCCCGTTAGTGCTCGCTGTCCGGTAATAATATAAATATATATATATATAAATATACAGTAACACAAGACAAAGCGAATAACGGTCATGCTGCATTCACTGCAGAGAACATGAAGAGAGGCTGAGTTGACAAGATGACTCTCAAAACAACAGGCTGATGTGTCCTTGACTGACATTTGCTTACAGTGGGGGGTCAAAGATCAAAGATTTGATTTGTGAAAAAAAAAAAAATTAAAAAGTTGTTGTCTCTGGCAGCCGATTGGCTTTGATGTCTGATTCAAGAAACCTCCGAGACGGAGTTGGTTCACGGCGAATGTAAGTGCACATTAAACGTTCCCTATTTGCATAACAAAGACGAGCCTGATTGATACTCGGTCGAGATTTTGATCTCATCCCGTGATTTGTGCTCCGTTGCAGTTGCCTCGTAGCCAGCGCCGCCCTCTTCCTTTCCAATCGACATGACATGGCGCCAGAGGAGCTCACCCAGAATAACCGGACGGGCCTCCAGGGGGGGGTGGGGGGGCAACTGCTCGCTGATATAATATGTATGAGTTGAGTGGCCGTGTCTTTCTTGGACAGTCTGCGCGATAACTCCCGAAGGAGACTTTCTGCCCGGATGAATCCGTGCCTTGTTGTTGCGTAACGTCACACAGTAAAAAACGGGCTTCATTTTCTGGATGAGCAGGCATCACGGCACTACTGGTGGACGACCCGGACACCCGGGGGGAGCGCTTGGAGATGTCTGGTGAACAGCCCCCGTCCTCATGTTGCAGGCATGATCGCTCCTCGGTAAATCAGCCGCGCAGGCCTCCATTACGGGAAGATCTATCCCCTCGTGCTCGCTCACCCAGACAAACAGCGCCACTCGGCCTCCACATACATTTAGAATACGGCTGCAGGGGTCTTTATAAAAAGACAATAAGATGAGACCAGTGGTTGAACCAGGAGCCTCTAGAGTCTTCTTTTGAATATTGGAGATTTCTGAAAGCAGGTCAATGAAATTGACAGCGGTGTAGGAGGTCTTTTGATACTGAACTACAGATCATGTGCAGGAGTAGCCGTGTGTTCTACAGATGTAACATCCTCATCACTCCCTATGGTCAGTATTTTATGTGCTTTGTGTAGTCTGAATTGATCTCTGACACTTCCCCCGTTCCCACGTCTGCTGACCGAAGCTTTGTTCTTCTTTCCAAATGCCACCACAGAGCGGAAGAGTCACAATGACTTGACCTTTTGAGGCTTTTGATGTTAGAAACATATTCCACGTAGTAGTCGGTCGTACCCTCGAGCACCAGAATACCCGAATCGTCCACAGAGCAAAGAGCAGAGGAAAAATCAGAAGTCGGACGAAAAAAAAAAAAAAAGAAGGGTAGTAGAAGGAGGCTTGTGGCTTTCAACGTTTGAGGTCATCTATTGATTCCCTCCCTGCTGATGGGCCGTTCGATGCCCGTTCAGGTCTGGATTCTTCATTGCGGGCTTTTACGGGAAATTGTGATTTTGCCTACTGACTAGCAAGAAGCAAGCCAATAGTTCCCCATAATACATTGAGAGCCATGAAGCAATCCGTTCAAGGTGAGGGGCTTGACTCTCCCACCCCCCCCCCCCCCCCCCCCCTGGCGGGGATGGCCAGGTCACACCCTGCTGCAGTGGTTGCCAGGGGCAACGGCCGGGCCCTGACCAATGAAGCCCAAGGCGGCCTAGTTTCAAATATCATGAGATGTTCCGCAAATAATCATAATTCATATATTTGCAAAGTTATATTTACTGTAGTACATTAATATTTATATTTGATAATTTGATGACACAGTATTTTGTGGTCTCTAGCTGAATGACACTTTGACAACAACGATCTGGCGATAATCAGGCGGCCATCTGCTCATCCCGACATGTCGGAAGCACGGCCCGTTTCCCAAATCGATCAACCGAAGCAAACTACTCAGCAGCCGGAGATCCCAGTGTCTCTCGAAGGAGGCATTACAGCTTTAGCGCTGACAACTCTGAGGAATTTCGTCCCAGTAACAGTTTCCAGAGCGTCCCCTCAGTATGGCCACTGGTTGACTTTTTTACTTGCAACATCACAAAGCACGTACCTTCAAATCGGGGGCCAGCCTCAAATTAAAACACAAAATCACATATTAAGTTGTCGTATATATTTAAAGTATGGGGTCAACAACATTGGCAACGGTAGCTTATAATAATATTGTATCAAAGGACAATGTGAAAGAGATCCCTCGTGCTAATGAACCGATAAAGAATTATCATTATTGTGATGCAAAATATGACTGTCTTACTGAAGGGGAACATTAGACTTACATTCATCGGGTAGAAGAGGAGACAAGACTCCATAAATGAGAATGTTGTCCTTGGCAACAATAATGTCAACAACTCGTCCCTGTAGGAACAGAAAAAAAAACATTCAAAAACGTGACGCACAACAAAGCAACTCTTCCCAACATTCCCGACATTAAGAATGACGCTGATGATGTTTACTACCTGCTTCTCAGTTAGCGCAGTATTTGGGCCTTCTCCGACTTGACGGCGATCAAAGGGAAGCGTTTAAAACATCGCTCTCCATCTCTTTCTCTCACACCACCCACTTCCCGCGCCATCCAATAATAGACAAAAATCCACTCCAACAACATTATCTTCACAGACTAAGTATGGTATCACCACAGCACTGCTGAGAATAACCTTTTGTTTGTGTCCGCGTTTGTTCACCCTGTTAGTCTTGGCTTCGCAACAACGAGGGAGGGTAACTGTACTTGCACATATCGAGGCGTGGTTGAGACACACACGGTTCGCTCTGCCGCGCCAAACACTGGAAAAAAAATGCAAGCCGGCGGTAATTAATAGCAAACCTGTTTTCTGTCAACGGCGCAAATCGAACACCTACATATTTCTAACTCTTTCAGCCACGTTAAGCTGCTTTCTTTGGAGCATCTTCGGGGCCTGTTTAATGCAGTCAGCTGGGACTACGAGATGTCCAGAGCACACAACTCCCTAATTTGTAGTGTGTGGGAGGTTGTGTCTCCTCAGGGTGCCAACAAGTTCTCCAGCAGGCCCCAGGCATCCTTTTTCATCGGAGGGGGGGGGGGGGGGGATTATGAGGACCTGTTGCTTTTTTCGGCGGTCGAACCACAGAAAACTCATTAAGCCCCCTTCCTCTAGTTTAGCGGCACCCAAAGGGTCGTGATCTAATTCGCTTCTGTTGGCCCAAGTCCCTACAGGCTGCTTTGGGCAACATTCCACAGTAAGCAGCGTGGATCATTTGATTATTTGCAAGATAAACATTTTGAGCATGTTTACTTGAGACTTCCAGAGTGCATTAACAACTTTAATCCTGGAGATAAATTGGGTGAAGGTCAGCAGCTATAACTTTACCTGTCGTCGATCTTAAAGGCCCAGAAAGAATCCAATTCTAGAGTAGCCGATCTTCTCCAAGTTACATTTTCGTCCTGTCTCTACGTGTTTCACTGGTTGAAGTAGTCTGTAACAGATCTCTGTGCACGGATAAGGGGATTCGGGTTTTTGCTCATCAAATGGGATCAGAATGCACCCATAAAGTCTGGTTAACACAAGTCCTAGTGTGAGCTAAATTAGTGTCAGAGATATAAACACAAACAGGATGTAAAAAGACATTGAGGAAGGAGGCCACCCGGTCGTTTATGTAACTCAATACGTCCACCTGGTGGCCGTTAGTGGCTCTGCCATGATGTCATCTCTTTGCCCAATCAGAATGTAATGTAATCCTATAGAATTATATATATATATATATATATATATATATATATAATTTACACACACAAGATTGCTATGAACTTCAAAAGAACAACCTCGACAGTAAATACAATTTTAGTAAAAGGTTTTATTCAAAAGCGTCCCAAATACAATCCTTTATCATATCTTACAAATATCTTGAATACACAGAAATTGGGACAATGTTGGAAGTTTACAGAGCAACATACAAGGATAATAAACTTTGAAAAATAAATCTAACTTGATTGGCAAACAAGAAGACCAACATTACCTTTCTTCCCAACCAAACCATCCTTACACCTCCCTGTATTTGGACTCTTAGTTCAAATGAAAAAAAATAGTTGAATGTGAGGAATCAGCTGTGCTCTTAAAAACTGAGATGTTCAAGTGAAATGATTGGACAATGCTACACGTCATCGGTCTCAAACAATAAGACTTTTGTTGGCATTGATAGAGTTAGGCTTCATAAATTGGAAACATTTGTTCAGCCCCTTCTTTAGACGATGTTTAAATAAAATAATCACATCCTTATTTATTTGAGGTTTGTATAATCTAAAAGCTTAGTGCAGTTTCTCTTCATCAAAGTTTATCAATTTCATTTGAAAATAAGGTTTCTCCAAACGTTAAATTTTTCCCTATAGATTGACTTGTGCAATACTTATTCTTTACAGTTCAGTCATAGCAACACAAAGAAATGCTACAGAACAAAAACACAAGCCTACACATACACGACTACGATTAGCAATAAAGACACATTTTCACATTAACAGAAATCAATGTTACCCTGCGTGCATCACACGTCTTTTTCCCCACACAAGTTCCAGACGGCCCTTTGCTACTTTGAGTTTTGGCTTTGCACTTAAACGGACAGGTAGTTGCTTGATTTAGTGTGTGACAAACCACACACACACACAGATTAGCTAGACATGCTCAGAAGCTTCTGCTTTGTTGGGGAGTTTTTTTTTATTTTTTTAACTCTGACACGAGGGTTGAGAGTGAAGGTTTGCCTCTAGAGGTCATCGCCATCCCAAAGGTTACAAAGCCCGACAGTAAGGAGGATCATTCGGATTTCAAAATGGGACTCAATGTGGGGAACAAGAGAGGAGCTGAGAAGTGTCCAGATGCAGAGTAACTTAACTCTGCATCTTAGAGACAAGTCTTCTTCCAAGTGATGTAGAGCAAATAATAGTGGTGGAAACGTCAAACTACCAGGCAATCTAGCATCAATGATCGTGCTTTAAACATGGCTGGTATTTGTTAAAGACTGATTGGTAAAACAAAACAAAAAAAGTGTTACAAACAGAAAGAAAAACAAATTAACAGTCGTTTTGTTTTCCGCTAGAACTGCAAGTGACATCATAAAGGATCAATAAATAAATGGGACATTTCAATTACCGCACCTACTTTTTGTGAGAACCAATCTTGTGATAAGGCTGGCGTATTTGTTTTTACATTCATGGGAAGGAGACCGTTAACTAAGTACCACCTCGTACCGCGGTGTGGTCACACCGGCAGCAGAGAGACAAGACACAAATACTTGAACTGTTTTACAATCAAGCTAGAAAGGCACTGGAATTACACCACATTAGATTCTTATGCTCTCAGTTATCCATCTTGAAAAAGGTAAAAATCTAAAAATCTTTTGTTGGACATCATTTATTTTTGAAAAATAAAGTTTGAAATACTAAAAAAAAAAAAATTATTTGCACCGTTGACTCATTTTAGCAAGGACAGTTTACAAAAAGTAATTTGCTATAAAAAAAATGTTTTTAAAGGAAAAGAAAATGCTAATGGCATTTTGGTTATCAAATGATACTATACTATTTGCACAAAAATTATTGAGGACATTAAGTATAGTTTTGTGCAGAGGGGGAAAAAAATAACGAGTCCTTGTGGCCAAAAAAAAGAAAAAAGAAATCTTTAAACTCTGAGTTTAAGAAGTTTGTCGAAATGCTTCATAAACCACCGTGTGGCCCACGACGAGGAAAATCCCACAAAACAAATATAAATTAGTGCCGTTGGATCGCATTATTACCAGAAGAGGAAGGACGGGGAAAAAACAAAGCGTAAACCAGAGGGAAAGGAGGCGGGTCACAGTGCTACCCATCCGGACCGAGGGAAAGGGACAGCGCTACGGTTAACAGTGCCATCTTCCATGGGGAAAAACAGCACTTATGGAAGTTATAGTCCTTGCTTGCTTTGCTGGGATAGGGAGGGGGATTGAAGGGCGGGGGGGGGGGGGTGGGTCACTGGATGTCCAGTTTGCTGTACTTCACGCCGCGGCTCCACTGCAACGATCGCCATGACAGCGGCAGCTGATAGTTGCGAGGGACCGTGCCGTTGACGTTCTCCTCGAAATACTGGAACAGTCTGTACCACCACACGCGCGAGAACAAATTGCTCTGTGACGTCTCCTTCAGCGACTGAAACAAAACGTGAAACAACGTGACACAGTGAAGTGACATTTCTGAATATCTAATGCAAATTCACTCTTCAGTTCATTTTTATCTTCGGCAATGTAGTTTGCATCATTCTGGGACTGATGTTCATTGAAGTGTTTCTTGTGCACGGACAGAAGTGGATGAGAGGAAACCACATGTTGCCCTTGAAAAAAACCATTCAGTTACAATAACTAGAAATAATGTTTATTTCGGCTAACCCAGTGAATTCAATACCTCAGTTACGGTAAACATTTTATAAATTCAGGTATATTAAAAAGGAATATGCATTTTTGGAAATATACATTTTCTCTTTGAGACATGAGAAGATTGATAGCACGTGAGATATGAAGCTATAGCCACATTCAGATGACAAACAAACAGGGTGTAATCCACCATATCAGTAATGACTTATTGTAGCATAATTCCTAACCCTATATTATAAGAAACATATTCCTTAATACCGGTGTGGGTTTCAAATGATACCACTCTAAAAACGCATCATTTCAAGAATTTTATGTACCTTTGCAACTTCAAAGCTAACAAATGAAAATATGTAGAGGATTAACAATCTATACGGTTGTACATTACAAGGCCTCTGCAAGCAGCGGACAACAAGGACTCTTACATACACCTTCCTTGTATATATATATATTAAAATACAGGTTCCAGTTAGACTCACTGCAGAACATTGATTGGTTGAAAGAGTGTCGCCATTTGCGCGTGCCGAATTCGCCTGTATTTTTCCGCTGTGTTTTTCCTTGCAGCAGGTAGCCTTTGCTCAAACAAAGATTATCGTCTCCTTGTGACAAACAGCAACGTATCGAGAAGCAAGAACAGGATCGGCTGTATGTCCTCCATTGTTGTTTGCAGTTAGCTTTCAGTTTTCGCGCGATCGAATGACGTCAATATACTTTCCGTCCAATACCACGCCCATCAAGTGACGTTACCACTACTTTCTGAAATACACCACGCCTATCAAGAAAGGGTACTGTTGGCGGTGGAAACGCTCGCCAAATCATGGTTAACAGACCCGACCCGTACCGCTCGGTTTAAACGCACCGTAAGTAACATCATTTAGGTTGCATGTTGCACTCACCTGCTGGTTGGCCATTGTGTGGTACCACCAAAAGAGACGTGTAGTGATAAAGTATGCAACCACCACATCCACAGTGTAGTGGTCATGGGCCAGAAGGATGCAGAAAATCCCTACAGCGCTCAAGCTCCAGCAAAGCCAGTGGTACCACCAGAACCGCTTCGGGGAATCTACAAATAAACACAAAAAATAAAAAACATGCAGGGTAAATAAACGAGAGACAGGGGACAAACCCAGCAGCATCAACTCGAGGGGAAAATTCTCTTCAACAGCTAAATAGGGCATCAGCTAGCTGGCAATACATTGTGTTCGGCCTTGCAACTTCAAATGGGGCTCAGGGGCCCTTCTGAAGAAACAGACTGTCTACTTTTTAACCACTAGATGTCCCTAATTGCGTGACAAAAGCATTTGAGATGGATGTGATATTGAAAAAAGAAAAGAAAAAAACCTCTTTCGAAATGTCAAAACATTTGCAACTTGACCGTTCCGAAGCTTCTGACCCGTGGGTGAGCCGAGCGGGAAAGACAAAGTGTTCTACATAAGGCAGCGCCGGATGAGGGACAGAAAATGTGGGGATGTTACAGAACAATGTCTATTGCACTGATACCAACGTGCCAACAGCTGTCTGAGGGGATAGCACACCACTTCCTCCACATTTCCTCAAACAATTTTAGAGAAGGATTGCGAAAGCCAGAAGTTATTTTCTGATTAAGCTTCAGCTTTTAAATAGTAGATCATTCTTTTGACACCTCAACTGACCTATTAAAGGTTGTGTGAACTATTTTACTGCAGTGGGAGAGGGAAGGTTGTCAAAATGATCTGCTGCACATTTGCAAATGCATAAATTGACTCTGAAAAGGCAAAATGGGCTTCATATTTTTACAGTCCTACTTAACAAATAGTCCAGACACAGCGGAACTTACACTCCTTGATGAAGAGGTATGTTAGAGTTAACATGACGGTGTGGCCACTATACAGATAATCTCCACACATGGTGTGGGAACCTGTGATGGATAGACCACCGCCAGCAATCATCTTCATTATCCTCCTCATCTGTACCTCCCAGTTCCCGAGAAGCTGAAAGAAACACAGCCAGTCGTTACATAAGTGAAAAACCTGACAAAATCACTTCTAGATGATAAAGAATCATATGTAGGATGAAGAGGCGAGCAGCAGCACAGCTTGATAAGTGAGGCCCTAGTTGACCTGGATTGATCTGCGATGTCACAGCTCACCTACATATAACAACAAATATATACGTTTTATCTACGGTTTAAGGTAGTACTGTGGTGGTATGGTGTAGAAGTTTTGAATCCAAGAAGGGAGGCCACAAATTGTTTCATGTATCACACAATTTTGTAATCTACTCTCACTGGGATTGTGCTATAACCAAAAACACAATGTTTCAAGTAACTTCCAAACAGGAAATGCCTGACACACACACACACACTAAATAAAACTGCTTTCCTAGTTGACCGTTTGCAATACAACAATAACGGGACCTACTTAAAAAGTGAGGCAGCCACTCAAGCTTGTCCGGGTCACAAAAAAAAGTGGACACGCACATATCTTACAGTCAGTGGTCAGGGAAGAGCACTCAGAGGCTCTCAGTCCATGAAAGAGAACTCATTTTTTCATAAATTTAGCCCATTCAGCACCTTTTTTGCCCTAAGCGGTAAGCCTAAGAAAGAAGGAAGCCTTTCATGGGGGGTGAAATGAATGTGTGTGCGTGTTTAATACCTTTGGAGAGCATTTGAAGTGCATGCCTGGAACAGGCAGAGTGGTGATGTACATTGTAATACACCGGTACAGATAGAGTGTGCCCACAACAAAAAAGAAGCGCCTGCCTATAATTGACCTGAGAAAAACAGACAAAGAAAATGAATAATACGATCATATCGCTATATTTCAAATTAAAAGATATGTACACATACATATATTAACATATAGATGTACCTGTGCTTGAGTAGAATCCACTGTATCAGCCAGAGTCCGACCAGCAGCATGCCGTTAATCTCACAGATGGCGAAGGCCCACTCCACCCGGTCAAACAAGTCAAAGAACTTATCGGGTAGCGGGGGGGTGTGCTCTTTGGGTGGTACCCTCTCGTGGACCACTGAAATGACGACGGTGGTGGTCACAAAGCACACCACCGCGTAGACAAACGCTATGCCCGTCTTCCCCCACTCGACGGGGAACGACGGCCGCATAGTTTCAACCGCGGGGATGGGGATGTGGACCATGAGAGCGCCGTTCCTCTGAGGCTTGCTAGTCCCGTTGGGTAGCCCCCCAGCATGCCCGTTTGCGTGGCCATTTTTGTGAGCCTCGATGTGAGTCTCTATCCGCAGGGTCTCCAGTCGCTCCAGCAGCTGCTGCCCGCCGTCGGATGACACCAGCGAGATGGGTGGCATCTGGAAGTCGGCCTCGTTCAGCCGGAGTAGAGCGGGGCCGTCCCTCTGGCGGAGGGCGCCGATGTACTCCGGCATCCCCTCTTTGTTCAGCCAGTCAGAGACGTCCTCTGCTGACCACAACGCCACCTTCTTCATCTTGGCCAGCGGGCAATGCGGAGAACTGGCGTCCTCAGACTAGGGAAAATTAACTGGAGGCAGGGCGGTCTACGGGGCAGTGAGAAGTCCTCTCCGGTGTTGGCACATGGTGTGTCTCGCACCCAGAGGTAGCCCAGTCTCCTCTTGAAGTGATGGGGGGAGAAGGTAGGCCGCAGGGCCACTTAGGGGAGGGTGTGTGTGTGTGTGTGTGTGTGGCCAATAGATAGCAGGTGAACCACAGCGGCCTCCTACGCGGTCTTCCACCACACGCGCTGCAGCCCTGTTAAAGAAAAAAAGATTCATTTATTAAAAGCTGTAAATCAGAATACAGGAACGACTGCAATATCCACTCACACAACTCTAAAGGGCGTAGACGAGGGCCTGAGGCCTAAAAACGGGTAGGAATGCTCTTTGTGACAGCAAAGCATGACGCACGGGTCATTTGGTCAGCTCAGCGCTGCTGAAAATCACAGAATTACTTGAAATCCGTTTTACAGATATGAAACATGAAACGTATTAATCACATAATTCTAAAGCTTAGAAAACAATAACAGGACGGGCGTAATGACACCATCTGTCAGTAGGTTTCCTCTGACATCTTGTTCACATACATCAGTGACAACATCCTGAGTGAGTCAGGTCTTTATTTTTATATACACAAGGCTTCTCTTTGTTGTGAAAGTGTCAACTTACACAAGGACTGTGTACAATGGTACTGTTTAGCCACACACATGAACGATAGGGGTGCAAAGTATCACAAACCACAGCATTTGGTTGATATCATGGATCAGGAGTCCCAGTTTGGACCAGCAAAGAAAAGGGGAGGAGTCAAATATACATAGTTTTACATAAAAACTAAAATATTGAAGTTATCCAATTACATCAAGAATGCAACTGACATGATACCCTTTTCCTTTCCTCAATACTGAATAATTATTTGATGCTGTAATAGCTCAATAACTGACAAACATGAGCTTCTGGCAGTGAGGAAGATGACCTTTTGGCTCTCTGGTATGATATGGAGAGCCATTAATACCATGAACCATGTGTTGAACGGGTCTTTTGGTGGCGGTGCTATTATAGTGGTCTTTTAAATGTAAAATTTGGCACATGATGAGCTTCTGAAAGGGCTTCCTCGTAAAGATCCATCTTTTCATAGAACAGTGTGGGAACTGGAGTGTCGTTTGAACTGAAGGCCTGGGAAAGTGAAGAAAAAAAAAAGGCTGGAACAGAGGCACAGACAACTAGTGCAGTCAACTGACCATGTACTAATGCACGTTACTTCACCAGTTTACAGCACAACCGGAAAGTATGCACAGAATTTCACATTGTTATGTTACAGCCTTAGTTCAAAATGGAATAAATTCCTTGTTTTCCCCCCAAAATACCATAATGAAAAAGTGAAAAGGTTATTGGGAATCTATTAAAAATAAAGAACGAAAATATAACATGTGCATAGGCCTTTGCTCAATACTTTTGGCAGCAATTATAGCCTTAAGTCTGCTTGAGTATGATTCTACAAGCCACACTCATTTCTGGGCAGTGTCTCCCATTTTTTTTCTTGCAAAATGTGGAAAAAGTGAAGAACTGTGAATACTTTCCAGATGCACTCTAAGCTTGGCAGATAGAAAATACTATCTTATCCGTTCTTTCACTGACCAAGTTTGAACTATTTTCCAACATGTGTGTTTTCTCATCCGGGCTTCAGGCAACAGCAAAGGTTCGGCATTGACAAGGGGATGAACCCACACATCTGCTGCACATCATGCGTTTGTTTATAGACACAGGGGGGCCCAGATCGTGTTCGGGGGAGTTTGCACAACTGGAGGCGGAGCCTGATAAACTGCACGCGTATGAAGAAGGGGAAGGGAAACAGATTGTGAGAAAGGAAGACATGAATCAGAGCTAAATTAATGGGCTTTAAGCTCCGACGACACCTGGCGCCAGAGACAATCTCGCAGAGGTCCGAGGAACAAAATTAGCGCCAACAATTCCAACGGCACACAACAGACACAAAAAAGGAAACGAATAAAAACAAACACGGTGGAGCAGGAGAGTCATTATGCAACAGCTAAGCTACGTGACGACCCGGCTGTTTACCTAAGGAGAGGCGATTTAAAAGGGCAACAAAAAGAAGAAGAAAAAGAGAGACAAAGAGAACTCTTGTCAGTCTGCTAACAGTATTGGATTGAGACAGATCAGAGATTAGCGGTCACTGAGTCAGCTGTGTACCGAGGACCTTTGGTCTGTGAATCCGCTTACAGCGTGCTCTGTGAGGGAGGTATTGGGATGGGGTGGGGGGGGGTGAAGAAATGGAAAAAAACGCTAATCCTTGAAGCTAATGAAATGTACCTGGGGATCTTAATACCGCGCTCTCCTAGAGAAATCTTACATATGAGGATTAACATATATGTTTTGTAAACATTGATCAGTTGCATTATCGTTGTGTGGAAAATACAATCTCTGTGCTGCGGTGAACCAACACCTCACGAGCATTTAGCAGGCTTTGATGAAACATTTTTGCACCAGTTGCAAGATCCACAGGGGTCTTCTAAACACTATTGTTTGAGGAAAGAGGACCGCAAAGAGCAAAGAGGAAATTCTAGTCCTGCTGCAGCCCTTAAGATGTTGTGGATGTTGATATAAGATAAGACATTGAAGCAACTTTTAGACCTTGAAAGCCTTTTGTTTTGCTTTCAAACGTGACACCAGCCAATAAAGAATGCTGGGGTAGTGGCGCCATGTGCAGACTCGAGGCACAGAGGTCAACATGAAATGATAATGCAGATGAAATTATTTGTTCATTTCACTGATACGTCCATCCAACCTCTACTTGAGTACTACTGCAGGGCTTGCTCAAGGGCACCAGGGAGAGATGCTGGTGGGGAAAACACCACTTTGAAGGGGCCTTGTGGGCCTTTCTTCGACACAAGATGAAGATAAGTTTACGTTCAGTGTGTCCTTGAGCTCTATGAAAGGAGCAGAGTGCATTACCTTCCTCGCAACAGATTTGATAGCGCGTCTTACTCTTACTTCAACGGAAATAAGTGGTTTAGCATCAAATAGGCATGACGTAGATCCTCAGTGCGTTTCATGTCACCAGCTCCTGCGTTCACATCTCTCTGCGACACACACACACACACTAATACAGTTGACCTTACTAGTCTTAAGTCAACTGTAATATTTAACCAATTTCTGGAAACACAGGATGCTTCCAGCAGTGTGTCTCCTTGGGCTGGCCGCTACACTGAAACTCAAACCTGTATAAGAGCTCTGGGGTATGAATAAACTGCATCCAATGAAAAAAAAAAAAAAAAAGAGGTGCTGAAAGCATGAAGCTAGGAATGGTATTTTAGTCTTACTATAAACTAAACTGACCAGGTCACTCGCCGTGCATATTTTTGACCAGATATGACAGTCAACCAATCGATTCTTCTCATCATAAACCGTCTGCCCGGATGCAGTGTTCTTAACATGCCCGGTTACTCACGTCCTGCTAGTAAAGGAGCTAAACGCTAATACTAACAGAGGTTTGTTCAACTTGTAGAATGAAGCTTCGGAAAGAAACATAAGTTGTGTGAAAGAGCTGTTTTGACAGTATCATAAAATCGATCTTTGAGAAGGGATTATAACAAGTTTACCTTTCCATCTGTAGTCCTATGCAGTTTATTTAACCTAATAAAGACTATCAAAGATATGTTTTGTAAAATTGGTATATAACAAAAAAAAGTAGCAATAGCAATCTTTCTATTCCTACATTTAACCGGACGCATGTAAAGCTTTTACACAAAAGGAGACTGAATATTTGAACAGAACAACGCAAAAGCAACAAAGTCCGCCTCATAAAAGCAAACAAAAATGATTCCTTTTTTGTCCTCTCCCTACCGTGTGCTGTCAGGGTGTTGTCCTTTTAGTCTGTATGTAGTTTAAGAGAAGTATCCCCTTCCAGTTTATTTAATTTTTACTCCTATGAAAAACACTCAAACAGTTGAACAAAAGACTGGTCTGGTATCCTGAACCAACGACCCACAATGCAATGCCAATATTTAAACAACTGGGCGAGCCTGATTCAGGTGATTACGGTTCAAAAATTAACTATGTAGGTTCAGGCTGGCACAGTAGTTGTTCACTTGTAAATCTTTGGTGGAAATGGTTCAGTCAGCCACTTAGGTAGCAGGACATACAGAGCATACCTTCTTTCAACTATTTGGGAAGGACAGACCCGATGAAACGGCTTTGGCTTCAGTGAACGCAGATGAAAAGAATGATCCGCGTGGAATGTGCGGCATTTTACAAATTTAAAAAAAAAAGAAAGAAAAAAGTGGTCATCTTCACTAAAAACACATAAACATCACTGCCTATGCAGGTGCTTGCTACAAACTCATACAAATATTTACAGTAGCCAACAATCCAAACAAACAAATCACTCGATTGTATCAACTCTATGATATATCCACAAGTTAGTATTAAGGGAGGTCTCAATAGAAAAAAAAAAGAAAAGAGAATGAGAAATGTATCACTGAAGTCTGATGACAGCCTTGACTTAGCACGGTTGTTGTAAAGTATTATGGTAATTATGAAGTAGAAGGTCTCATATTTACGTGTGTCGGGGAATAAGCTCAAATCACGCATTACATAACAGCCGCCCACTACTGCCGAGAAATATCGCACTTCTAATTTTGTCTGAAAAAGTATAATACAGTTGTAGTGGGAGGTTGACAGCGGATATCAGCTATATACATTTTTTTAAAGGATTACAACTTTTCAGTTTCCAACGATTCCAGTGTGGCTGAACTGTGATCAGAACTCTCTCATGGACTGGGTTAGTTTTCATTTCATCAACTGGGTTTTTTTTTTTTTTTTTTTTTTTTTTTTTTTTACACAAGTTAAACAACGTGTTAATGGTTTTAGTGTTCGAACACATAGAATTCAATGTTAAATTTCTTACAAAATTAGTTATTTCCATTAAATTTGCCATGTTAGTTTTTCATCTTACAAAAGCAAGTAAACACTTGGCTCCCCTCATCCTTCATCTGACCATCAATGAAGTTACAGTTGACAAAAATATTGCCACTGGCTGATCTGTCACTACAAAGATAACAGATAGTCCCAAATAAACCTTTGAAATGCAATTCATCAGAAACAATATAGCCACTCTGCTATCACAGAAGCACCTTACATCATATCAGCAGGTTGATCAACAGAGCACGCAGTTAGCCAAAGGTTAGGATGAGACTGGCCATAAAGAACGGACGGCTCTTGGCGAGGCCGTCGTGGGAGCCAAGTTCAACGACCATCGCGCCGGTAGGTGACATCTGCTAATGAGAGAACCACCTGTGGCTTTATGAGTCACTGATGATGGAGGTGAGGCCCTCAGACGCCCAGGGGACTGGTACAACTTGTGCTCAGCTCCTTGTGGTGCAGAGCCATCACCGATGATACGTGGCGGTGGCGTAGCACTAAAGGGACTTACCGTCGTCAGGGAGCAATTAGCGCGCAGCATAGCATTTAGCCCGTCTCTTCACATAGCGACTTAAATCTGTCAACAAGACTGACAGCTTAAGACCTGTAATTACTTAGTAGGTTGGTGAAGAAATATGCAATTTGCCTAGGCGAAAATCTGTAAAGGCCGAGACACAATAACTGTGCTCCTTAAATTAA
Source organism: Pungitius pungitius (assembly GCF_949316345.1). Classification (NCBI taxonomy): domain Eukaryota; kingdom Metazoa; phylum Chordata; class Actinopteri; order Perciformes; family Gasterosteidae; genus Pungitius; species Pungitius pungitius. The sequence continues at coordinate 6,813,142 of NC_084912.1, read as the reverse complement.
ACTGGGGGATCCTTTAAACCCAGCAACAGGGCCTAAGTTTAAAAGGTGCTAATTTCAACCGCCAAAGTTAACCACCATTTGACCTCAGTGCAAAGAAGCTAGTGGTTGGAACAGTGAGAGCACACATACTTGTTCTCATGTGCGCGTGCATGGCCTAGCTCCATAAACAAAGCACAGAGCAGACAGCTCACCAGCTGCCTGAAAGTGGTGATTTTTGAGCAATGAGGAAGTCTTAACCACGATTTCTAGGTTTATTTTACACGCGTTTGGAACTCTTCCGCTATGAGTTTTTGGTTCACCCTTAACCAGTTATCTCTTATTGATGCACAAAAGGTTACATTCTTTACCTATGAACCATAAACTAGGTGTAAACAAAAGAGTTAGGCAGCCACCAAGAGTTGTCATACAGCACATTAGCTTATACAGTCCCATATAGTAATAAACACGGGGGAAGGTATTCTACACAAAGAAGGACATGAACACACAAATTGAGGTGGGTGGAGTTCCAGGTTTTTGAGGAGTCAGCGAGTAAAAGGAGGGTGAACAAATCAGCTCTCATAGGATGCCTCTGGCCCTACTTTATAATTAGTGTATTTTTCATATTGTACATTTTGAACAGACACACTTGTGAGTACAACATGAAGCTGGCCTGCCATTGGCCAGACTCAAACCAGCTAGACTTCATATAGCATTTGTTGAATTTTGCCTTTAAAATAGGCCAAAGCATGCACAAATTAGGTCAGGAACCGGTCTACAGCTTCCTCTGTGTTTATGCATGCAAAAGTCACACTGGTGTGCCATTATTGGCATTGAACATCCCGAGGAACTTGATTAACATCAGAAAGCAGGTGAACATGTTAGGACAGGGAAATACCCCGCTCAGCTGTAAGCAAAGATAAACAACTGCACAAAAAAAGAAAAGGGGCAGCTGGCACTACTTAACATTCCTTCCTAATAGTCCCACTCCACACCCTCTCCAACTCGGCACACATCACACGTGGATACCTTGATTAGTGTAACGTTCAATACACATCATTTCCATTTGTCAAGCTGTTCTATTTTTGTTTAAAGTCTGTTTGGCTCCTTCATTTAATGAAACAAAGCTCAGCAGGAAGTCCGGGGACATTGGACAACTTGCGCTTTTGGCATGCAAGTAGAATAAAAATGTCAACATTCTTTTTTCAGTAATTTCTTTTCTGAAATACACCAAATAGGCTACAAAGTTCTACTAGCCTAGATTTTCGAGAAAAAGTAGTTGTAGGCCACAGGAAACTGGGACATCATGTGAGGAGAGGTGAAACTTCATGTGTTTCTAATTATGGCAGAAACATGATTAAAGCCACTGCATACGATTTCTCTGGAGGCAAACCTCTGACCAAATCGAATGATGAGTGGCTGTTGTGCAGCACTCACATCATAGTACCATTCAGTAGAACAACAGACAGGCCAAAGCCATCAGCTAACAGCATTATACCCTAGCTGTGGTTTGAGTACGCTGCAGTGATGCAGACATTTGCAAAAAAAGACGTACATGTATATATAAAGAGTCGAACTTGTAACAATTTGAAATTGGCCAAACACTGGCACAGTACTTTCCCTACTATGTATCTGCTGCTGTTTTGTCGACCCAAAAACAAACTAACGTGCATGATACAATAACATAAATGTTCAGGTAATCTTGACGCTGTATCAACACCAGCCCACATATTAAATTGATGGGGGCAACAGAATCCATTGAATATTTCTGTCGAAGAGAAATACTAGTTAGCTATGAAATCTTGTATCTGAAGCTCTATCCAATTCATTGGTCATATAAAACAAAACTTTGCTGTTCCCATTCAGAAAAAAAAGACAACTCACTCTGTCATAAATAAATCTACAGTGGCAGCTTATGGAGGTACCATAAAGCCTCCGTTTAAGGTTATGAGAAACACTAGGCCTATTCTCTAAAGGACATGAGTAACACGGGTGGCAGGTTTCCTGAGGAAATTGCTGATCGGAACTAATGTTGGCCAATGGGTTTTGTCATCAGCTTAGACTCTTTTCCATGGCTGATTCATAGCTTCGTCAACAGACAACTCCTTGTTTCCACTTGTTGATGGTCTGACATGCTTTGCTTTGGAAATAAGGCTTCCTCAGCAACCCGGCCTGGATGCCTTGGTGACAATAACCCCCATTGACTCCCGTTTACTTTTCTGCCCACTCACTGCAGCCATACAGTTTGTGTATGTGACAAGTTGCTTTCTCACCAGTTGTGCGGCACAGACAACCCCTCTGTTTGTTTGAGTCTCTGTTGGCTCATCTTCCTGTCTGGGGGTTAGTTCCACCGTGGGCCTTGGCGGACCTCGGGTTTAGCGGGCATATATAGCGCATAGCCGTGACAGATGTCCCGGTAAACAGGAATGGTGGGAGAGGGGGGGGGGGAGGGAGGGGTTATATCCAAAACGACACAACTGTCTAAACACGTCGATGATCATCAGGTGACCGCTGAGAAGGCGGGTCACTCAGTTCCGCCCTTTCATTAGACAAATCAACATCTAATAAAAACTAAATGACATATCATACTAACCAGCGCGAGCAAACCAAATGTTGTACTACCGTTAATACTCGATGTTCATATGTACAGGAGGAGAATGCATAATACTGTTGCGGTAGTAGCCACAGCTGCGGGACGGCGTTTCACTGTAAACATGGCTGACACAGGTGGCTTCTCAACGTGCTGGAAACACCCGATTCACTTGTAACACACTCGGGCTGGTTGCCGTAACGTGCGGTTTAGCTGCTTAGTTTCACTACCCTCAAAATAGAGCAAGCTGGCGTCTTCGGTATCGGAGCTAACGTTAGCTAGCCTCGGTCTGCTTTGAACACAGCCGGGGCTGTTGAGTTCAAATGTTGGGGGTAACGGTCAGCTAACCTAACGTTACAGTATTGAGGATCACAAAGCAGATTTATTTGACATGTATTTGTAGCATAAATATTAACCAGCAAAACGTTTTTGATCCGGTTGAAGAACAAGAAAATCAGTTTAGCGCGTAACGAATGTAGCTTCTCTACCAATCACGTTGCATCGGGATTAACCATAACGGGAGACGGCTTCTTTGGCCAACTGATTACAAAAAAATGTTTCTACACAAGGCCAGTGAGCAGCAATTAACGTTAAGTTAACGTTAGCTAGTCAACGCTCACCGAGGGGGTGGTGGTCTGTCGAGCAGCGCGTACCGAGCGCAATTTTGTGGGGGGTGAAATTATACAACACAACGGCGTTTACATTAGTTTGCGGTGCGGCATTACACGTTTACGAACAGTTCACTTACCAGGACCTGGAGTCACAGTATTAACCGTTAACTGAAAGCAGACCTAACGTTGGCTACCCAACACAGCGCCGAGACAGCTTAGCGGATGGCTAGGTCTGCTGTTGACAAAAGAGTATTAACCACGAGAGTCGTTTCATTACCTGAAATGTCACGGGCTTCTTTTTAAATCGTAGAGTATGTCACCACATTCGTTAACCCGTCTGTGGTTTTATCCGGTGGGTTCATGGGTAGGCGGTTGGGACTCGAGAAGCTGGGAGTTTCCTTCACACCGTCAGCCGCGCTGCCTTCAGGTACCGTCGGCGATGAGGCGCGTTGCTTAAGTGCCCGTGTGAAAAAAAAAAGTTGGCATTTGGTGTGACGGCTTCGCAACAACACAAACTTAACAACCCCTATATAAACAAAACACCACGTTGTCATTTTGTTTGGTTTTATTCAGGAAAGAAAGTGGCAAAATGACATGTTTAGACATCCGTGCTAATAAGTTGTAGCAAGGGAGGCGTATTTGAATGCAGCAAGAGTGACAACTACGGTGCAGGCAGCGTTGGAACAGCGCTTATCTCATCTGAAGCCATTTATTTGCTGAAGGACTGAGAACACGCGATATTTTAGTATAATTTATGCTTTAATTCTATAGCTCTAATCGGATTATACAAATGGAAGGATTATAATTTGTAAATCAGACTCTGGTTAAAATATTCTACTGATTAGTTCATTAGATCAGGATACTACACAGTGCATTTTCTCAGGAGGGCTTTACCAAAGTTCAGGAGGAATAAGGGAACAATGCGTCATGGGTCAGGAAGGTATATAACATTGTATAAAATATATTTTTCCAAGGACAAAAACATAAAGAGTAAAACTTATGCACACTTAGCTTGACAAGCAAGTGTGTAATTTGCCTCAAAGTTGTGAATAACTGTCGTAAAAAAAAGTAGTAAACGTCAATGTGCCACAATCAGACAAAAAGCTTAATAAATACAAAGTAAAGACTGCTTCAAATCATTGCATTGGACAATTGGCTGTTGTAAAACAATAACACTCATCATCAGATCCACTATGCAATTTAATTATTGATGCATTCCTTTCTTGGTAGGCAGTGGTGTTGTGGGCGAACATTCACAATCCTAAATAGTGAATGCGGCCTACAATTTTTGTGATTTGAAGTTTTGGTCAGAACTTAGCAAAGGTCACTTGATATTTAATGATTAGCACACTTGCACAGATACTCCTCATCCAGTCACGCTGCTTTTGATAACACTGATTGGTTTATAATGCCTGCTTAGACGGGACCTCTTAAAAATCATAATCATTTTTACCACCTCTTAAGATAAGATCAATAGAATTAGCCTTTCTGCTGCGTAAAGCATGATTGGCAAGAAAACAGACCAAGGCAGGATTTAGCAAGTGTAGGAGACCTAAAGTCTGATTTTCTTGCACAAAATAAACCAAAAACTGGACTTTGAATATTAATTAACAGATACTTGAGTAGGAATTCATGAATCATCAAAACTGGTAGAATTGGATGAGAGTAATTAACTAATTAATGATAAATGTTAACTTTTTTTTAAAAGAGAAAAAAAGTGTCCCATTATTAATTATATTTTAAAAGCTGTGGTACTATATGTTTAATATGTTTAACAGTAATAAATATTGCAGGGGAAGACATATTGCATTTTCATTTGAAAATTTACTCATATTATTTCGTTTTCAGTCCATGACACATTTTTAGGTTTTGTTTTTTTAGAATTCCTGCGTTCAATATCAGTTTGACATTTTGGAACATTTGTGCAGTGCAAATAAAGTCATTCGGATTCTATTAAAGCATCCCGAGAGATATAACGAAAGTGTCAATCATGTGTAATACGTTTGACTTTTTACCAATAGATTGTTGGAAATGAATATGAATGCTGGATAAACAACGATTAAATGTGGACTAAAGTGAAATGCACTTATATGATTAAATATCTACAAAGCCATATCTAGTGGTTGAAATAGAACTGGCAGATACATGTGATGATGCTCCATAGTGACTCATTAATAATGTAATGTGGCTATTGAAACTAATAACAGAGAACCACAAATCCTCACAACAATGCACAACAATGCAATCTCAACAATATCCATGCTCCGTCTTGACGAGTCCTACTTGAAAACTCTGTGGTTAATGTTTTTTCTAATCTGTAAGTAAATAAAGTGAAACTACATTGGCTGCAGATTGAAGTGTTACACGACATACAAGTTTTCTGACCATGGAGTTGTGGTAGAACGAAAAAACAATGTCTCACAATATATCAGTGCCACTGTATAAAATGAAAGCATTATGAGCAACAGTACTTCTGTGGAAGTAGAGTGTTGTTATGTTGTGAATGTCATAATATAAACAGGGCATTCCTCAATTACTGAAAACATAACAAACCTTTAAATTCTGACCAGACTTCTTTCTGACAGTGTTTTCACTTTAGTATTTACTATGAGGAAATTGGGGTGAACAAACTTGACTGGACTTTGCTCAGTCCCTTTTTTGATATGCCGTCATACAGATCTTTTGAGTTTCAAAAGATTTGGGGGACAGCTGCTTATCAAACCACTTCTTGAGTTCATCATGCATTCCTTTCTTTTGAAATTCATAGTCTTTTGTTTCATCTTCTCTTGCTGTTTACTTATTAATGTAAATCCTAAGTAGAATCCAGATACACCAGTGATCTCTAAATATTTCAACACAAAGGGGAGATGCGAGGAAGTGAAACCGTCTCTCACAGCTGCAAACAAATCCATCCTGCAGCCTATTTCAAGGGAAATGGTTCAGAGATGGATTCATTATATTCATAACCAGCTCAAAGCCTTCAAGTCCTTCAAGGCTGGACTGACAGAGTTGTGGGCCATTAAAGGTAAAAGCCACGATCAGCTAAAATGTATGGTGATCCACAACGCTGTCCATTCTTCACATAACCTGTCACTTTTTGCTTTTCTACCCAGATGAGGAGTTTGACCATGCAGTGAACGGTGCCCTCAGGAGGTGAATGATGCTCTCATGAGGTGGACATGTTCAAGCAGAGTCCAGAGATGAGGAGGGTCACAGAGAAGATCGCAGAACGGCTCAGGGTTCCTCACAGTGACATCACATCAGCACTGCCTTTTATTGTATTAATATGTGTCTTAACATGTTGAGCATGTATAAAAACTCCAAAGGAATCATGCTCAGTGATTCTATACCCTGGGTTTTGTTAAAATGATTGTTTAAAATGGGCCTCTGTGACATACAGATTCAAGAAATAATGATGTATTGAATTAAATTATTAACATCATAGAATAAAAAACATCTCAAACTGGTACCGTCGAACAGCAGGCAGCATTCCGTGTGCTTATGAATGTGCAATGTGCAGTCTCCCAATAACATATTGGGGAGGGTGGCAGTTAGGCAGCAAAAACAAATGCAGGTATCTGAAACACATCTGTGATGTGTATTAGACTAATTCAGTAGGCTGCCGTAGCACTATATTGATCTATGAGCAAAATACTGTCCAATCGCAGCCAAGTCTGCTGACTTTACAGAAAGAATAAGGAAACAAAGTCTAGTGTACGGGTTATGGCTCAAAACTCGAAAGTGCCGGTGATGCAGTTCAGCTGATCAGACACGCACTTTGACCCAACCAGAGGAGGACCTGGGCTTTAAATAAAAGCCCATGTCAAATCTAGCTTGGAGGTACACAGCACCCACAACAGGACCACAGATGCAAATTAGCGTAATGTCAAGTCATTAACATTTTTAACTGTACATTGTCCCATTCAAAAGAAAAATCGATTGACAAAAACATTAGACAAATAGTGTAGATATATGTTTAGCCAAATCATTCATTGAGTGAGAAACCCGTTGAGAATTGTGTTCTGTTTCTTTGTAAAATTTTGAGATTTTTTTCTTTTTGGAGCCTTTGTGTAACGGTCACACACACACACACACACATGTTCATGTGAACTTTCTGCACAGATCATGGATTACACAAGTGACCTAAGAGAAATTAGGACAAGAGGCCACTGGTACAATATTAACAGGAACTCACGCTGTGTTGTGGTTGTCACAGGTTGTGGTGGAAACCCTCAAGGAAAACGATTAAATAATACAGTTTGTATATGCTTATACTTTTGGTTGTTTTGCTTCAGATTGTCAGATGTTAAGTACCCTTACACCAGTCAGTGTTCTATAATGGCTGTTTAAAAAGTGTCTTTAAGCCGATAAAGACGCAAAATAATTCTTTATCAACCCAGACATTTCTTGGCTAAAAATTTCATATTATTCTGCTTTGTAGGAAGTGTTTCATTTTGTGTTTTACAGACATCAACATTGAGTTCTGAACCCTGTGCAGTGTTTTTCAGGAAAACAGGCGACTGAAGCTGTGACCGTCCAGGTCGGCCATGCAGACACCCTCCTGGGCCTCCTCAAGGACAGCGAGGCCCTGCCCCAAGCCTGTGACCAACCAGCAGGCCCTGGTGACGCTCTATTAAGACGTTTAGGATTTTTACAGGGAGCTGCTGTGACTTTGAGACTGTTCGGTGCTGCCTAATTGTAAGTGGCCCAGGTAGAGGCTGACTTTTTTTCCTATTATTTGCTAAACAAAACGAACATATGCTCCTACAATGAAAATGTTAGTGGTTGAATGAGCATTTTTCTGATATGGATTTAAATATGGAACTTTTTCTGAACTGAAATAAAAATTATGAAATTACAAAATGTGTTTTGCTGTCACGTCTTCTCTCTGGTTCAATAAAAATAACTATGATATAGAAAACTAATCATAATACTAAATTCCCCGTTTATGAAGGGTTTATCCGGAACTGAAAACATGTTATGTTATTCAACAATATCGGTTTCTTTTTCTTATGGAATTTCACCAGTCGGTTGACAGGCCGGAAATGATGTGTGTACATATACCCTTTTTAAAAATGTAGATACCTTTTTTTTTTTTTTAATTAAAGTAATATTAAATGCTAGGTCATTTTAGTGCCTACTCAGCAGAGTAGTAAACCTGCAGCTAGAACAGTAAAATGCCGCTTTCACATGCATCGATATTAACTACGTCATGACATATCCATCCCAAGTTCATTTATTAGAAATTAATGTAGGCTTGACTACTAAACAGTGTGTATTTGCACTGTGTCATTACTGTGTCCACCAGGGAGTAAAGTACACGCTGTCACGTGACTCCAAGCGAGCAATGTCCGCTATGAGAGAGGCTGCAGCCAGACGGGCCGTGCGTAACGGATTGGTCGGACAGTGCCAACACGCACCACGTCACCCGTCCGGAATGCAACCGGCCATACCAACGAGCGACCTGCCCGCACCATGCCGATCGCATTGGGGAAATTCACTTTCCTTCATTTGACCGTCCTCGCGGGCTTTTGCGGCTGCTTCCATAACGACGCGAACCCCGCGGTCGACCCAAACATACCGGCCATCGCCAAATACTTCACCACGAAAGGGAGGTACGAGGAAGTGAACCCGTATCTCGTAGAGGACATTCTCGCTGTGAACGCGTCCATCCTGCAGCCTCCGTCCGAACAATGTCGCCAAGTCCACCTGACCGCCATCGTAAGACACGGCACGAGGTACCCGACGAGCAAAAACATCCGGAAGATGCGGCAGCTCTACGAGGTGGTTCGACGCAACGCCTCCGGCGAAGAGAGCTGGCTGCGTGAGATCCAGACCCAGTGGACCATGTGGTACACGGAGGACATGGACGGCCGACTCGTCCAGAAAGGTGTGAGCGACCACAAGCATCTGGCCGTCCGGCTGTCCAAGCTGTTCCCCTCGCTGCTTTCAGAGGAGAAGCTCAGAGGTGGATTCATCAAATTCATAACCAGCTCGAAGCACAGGTGTGTCAACAGCACGCTGTCCTTCATGGCCGGACTGACAGAGCTGTGGGCTATTAAAGGTAAAGCCACGATGTACGGTGATCCACAACACTGTTCATCCATATCCATCCATATAACCATTTGCCTTTTTCCTACCCAGACAAGGAGTTTGACCATGCGGTGAACGATGCTCTCATGAGGTTTTTTGACCAGTGCACCAGGTTTGTGCAAGAAGTTGATAAAAACCCCTCAGCTCTGTCAGAGGTGGACAAGTTCAAGCAGGGCCCCGAGATGCGGAGGGTCGCGGAGAAGATCGCAGACCGGCTCAGGGTCCCATACAGTGACATCACAGATGGTCAGTGGTGAGATCCTTTATTTCATAATAATTAATTTGTAACCACATCATTATATATAAAGTATACATCTATAATATATCTATAGCTATTGTAAGGTCCCATACAAACCCCTTACCACAGGCAACTCAGGTCATTCGTTTCGAACTAAAGTCTATAACTCAACATGAAGCGTTCCGGAGGATATGCCGATTTCTTAATTAAACAAAAACTTAGCCCGGCTGAGTGCTTGTCCCCAGTTCCTCCTTGTTGTGGTCCTCCCTGTGGGTTTCCTCCTCGTACACGTCTCTTTTCCTTGTGCTTGTCACGGCCTTTTCTTCTTACCTTCTCGTGTCAAGTCTGTCCTTAATCAGGCAGCCTAAACAGCAACACCTGGGTGAGTTGTGAGGCCCTCTGGGAGCTGTAGTTCCTTCCTTGGCAGCCATCTTGGAGGGTGGCTACTGCTCCTTAAAGGGGAAGTAGCACCCATCTACCCCCTGGCCCAAGTCATCAAATTATCAAATAAATAAAAATGAGTGAAGCTTAGACCTTTGGGTGTTTCACAGAGAAATAGAAATGCCAATGTAGTTTATGACCTTTACTCAAGTACATCAAGTCAAGGAAATGGGTTGCTAGTTTTTTTCTAGTCAGATTTGTGACAATCTTTTACAATACTTTGTTATTTGTTGAGTGTGCAGTACTCTGATTCATTTACCATAATTTTAAGTACCAAAGTTTCTTAAATGGATAAATATCCCAGGTCTGTTACTAAGTAACCAAAAGAAGAGAGCTTCTTATGATTTTTTCTGAATGTATTTGTTCCATTTCTCACAGTAAATTGCGTCTTTTTAAGTTGCCCTCCTGTATCATCCTGATTTTTAAAAATAATGTAAATAGCTTAAAAAAATTCTACAGGGCAAATAAACACTAACTTTTTATTCGAGATTATACGTAGTTGCTGAATATTTTCCTTTAAAAAAAATGTAACTACTAATTATTATTTTATTATTGGAGACTTTAGATTCCATAGACAAAAAAGAGAAAGTTATGCTTACCGTCAATTTGTTTCATATGTTTCTGACCTACATCTGGTCCGCTGTAAAATAACTAAGACCATCATAGGGATTTGAGATAATTAATCTAAATTGTCGCAATTATAGACGGTCTCCATTTTCCCATAATAACCGTCTTAAATGCATCTAAGGCCATTGAACACAACAATTAGTTGCTCACGTATAATAGCAGAGGTAAAGTAGTAAGATCTTAGGTGAGCCATTCAGATTTCACATATACGGTATTTGTACAGTAGATGGAGCTGTTTTCTATAGAATTAGAATTTCGCTAGACTGAGCTGTAAGCCCATATTGACTCCATTTGTGGCTTTGAAGAAGGACCACAGGCCTCAGAGCCATACACACCGTGATGTTTAGCATAAATCAGGTCACCCCGCCCTCCCCCCCAGTGCTTTTGATTGTGTTTGTCTTGGATGACTGCATAACCTGTCTGATTATAACTACTTATCTACGTTTTATTACTGCAATCCTTCTGCAGATATGGCCGAAGCCGCATTTTATTTGTGTGCTTATGAGTTTGCCATCAAGACTGTGAACTCCCCCTGGTGTCGGCTTTTTGACGAAGTTGACGCCCAGGTAAGGCTCTTCCTGATGTTTGGAGGAGAGGTCATGCATCAGTAACCTGATGTACTAGTTCAATTCAAGTTACTCTTTATCTTAATTGATTAGAATAACTGAAATTTATGAATTTCCATGCCTTCTAAACATGTTACGTCAGTCTTAGACCCTCCAGTCATGTTATCAAATGTTTTTAATTCTTTATCAATTACATTGCACCCAAATTTAAAAGCCTTATACAAATCACTTAAGCTCGACAGCCTATGCGACAGCTGTTCCTTTACTATTTAATCTCAGTCTGTTATGCAAGGAGACATTTAGAAGGCCCATTTAGATCAAGACTATTGCATTAACAACTAGTATTTTCTCAATAGAACGTTTGTAAAGAAAGCACTAAGGGATGGTTTCCCTGCTTTGCCACAGTGTTCATTCATGGATTAACCCCTGACACAACTCATTCCACAAAGAGGGCTTCGTGTCTCATGTTACGAGACGACCTTAGCACTCAGGAAGCATAAAAAGTTACCTAACATCACTGAGAGCTCCATCTCTTTTGAAAACCTCTGATTAATCAGGTCCTGGAATATGCAAATGACCTTAAGCAATTCTGGAAAAGGGCTTATGGTTACGATATCAACAGCAAGTCCAGCTGCATTCTCTTCCATGACGCGTTCAGTCGACTGGACAAAGCAGCCAACGAGAGCAGGTGAGGAAACCTCGTCCTTCAATGTGTAAAAATGTAGGGTGCTGTTACTCTCTTTTTTCCTGTCATTAATTTACGAAACGGTATGTTAGCTAGCCTTTCATTATATATTCAACTTTATCAGTAAGCTACAATCACCCGAACAATACAAACATTCAGTGCTCCTTCAATCGGCTCAACTTGCATCACAAAAGAAGTTCTGTGAAGGTATTTGTGTCAAGCGACCCACCTGTGGGTCCTGGCCCAGTCTTTGAGAGGGACTGCTTGAGTGAGTATTAACAATGATGGGGCGGTGAATATAAGACACATTCAGCATAAACTATATAGTTCATTGTAGTATTACTTGTTTATGGGATTTGTTTAAAATAATCAGACAAATGGAACATCAGCCTTATCACCAAGGAGATCACTTTTCACAGAGCTCATTATGTGTTTGACCCGAAACTGATGTTGTGCGTCACGTATGTCAGGTCGGGAAAACAGGTGTCCGAGGCTGTGACCGTGCAGGTCGGTCACGCAGAGACTCTCCTGCCGCTGCTCACCCTCCTGGGCCTCTTCAACGACAGCGATGCCCTGACCTCAACCAACTACGCCACACAGGCCCAACGCCTCTTCCGAACCAGCCACATGTTACCGTACGCGGCTAACTTGCTCCTGGTGCTGTACGACTGCGGGGGAGGCGAGCTGAGACTGCAACCGCTGCTCAACGAGAAGCCCGTGACCTTCCCCGGTCTGACCAACCAGCCGGCCCCCGTGCCGCTCTATGAAGACGTCAAGGAGCGCTACAGCGAGCTGCTCCGAGGCTGTGACTTCGAGGCTGAGTGTCAGCTGTTCGAGGGTCCTGCTTAATTCTGAGCGGGCAGGGTAGATCCTGGAAAAGAGTGGGGGTTGTGTGTGTTTTATTTGGGGGGTTTTATAGCTGAGAAAAGGCAGATTTGATGTCTGAAACAGATCTAATTTCACATTCACCTGTGAAAATTCAGTATCACTACGACTGTATTGCAATAATTCATTCCAGAAATTAAATAATTTATTTTTGCAGTGTAAACATTTTTGCGTGCTACTTGGTTTGAAATAGAACAAGCTTGTGTGATCAGTATGTATTATAATCTGTTGTCCACTATATTACACATAACTGATGAATTGTTTGGACTTTCTTGTGAAATATGTTTAGCAGGGCGGTTTCTGCCGTTTGGGAGTCAAGCTACTCTGAAATGATTATATTTTGGTCTAATTCTATTTTATTTAACTAACTTCATATCTGGTCATGTCTTAAACAGCAAAAGACTGACCTTTATAACCACTACAGTCTTTAATTGCCTTATCCTGGTTTTAATTGGGTAACAATTAATAACATGTAACTAATAGCTTTGTAAAAACGAAAGTCAACGTTTATGAATTTGTTCTTAATAGGTCAGAAGCCATTGAAAGAACAACTTTTGGTTTTTAATCAATCCCCGAGATCCATTTATTTACTTAGTAGTAGTTAATAGTCCTGTCTAAAGGGACGTGATGTGGCAGTTTTGAAAATACCAGAGAAGGAAAACATACTACTCAGATCTTTATTGAGGTAACAAGATAGCAATGTCACAGAGTGAAATATGTTAAAAGTCCTGCATTCAGAACTGATCTTACTTGGTAAGAAAGTATATGCATCACAATACTCGCAGTTCAAAAGTAAAAGTGGAGTGAAGCAGCATGACTCATTACTTCAGAATTAGTTGGGCAGATTCCTCCCCATGTTTATTAATGTGCTTTTTAAATAACATAGCTCTGTAAAGTAGCAAAACGTTTAAAACTGTCTGAATAAAAGTTCCTTTGCCTCCCAACTGCCTCCTAACTGTGGCACAGGAGTACCGTTACCAAGGTAACGTCACTACTCAAGCAAAACTTTTACGTTACCTAAAAGAGAAAAGCTATGTCAAAAATGACTATGTCCCCTTACTTAAAATGTATTCAATGTTTACAATTAGTAACACGTTAGTTGAGAACTGTATAACATTAACGTCGCTGGGACTCGGTGCTCGGTGCAGTGATAGTTCGCCTGCCGGTAGTGGCTCGTAGCGGCAGCGGCGCGAGCCTCCCGCTCGCTAACGGCTCTGCTCTCTTCGCGGTTCCGCTTCATCGACCGCCGAGACTTCAACGATACAACGAAACCTCGACGCCGCGTCAACGGCGCGGTGTTCTCCGGGAGCCGTAACACCGACACCGACAGCACCCCGCAAAGCGCTCTTTTCATTCTCGTCTCGGGAGGACCCACGGGTGCAACCTCTGTCCCACTTCTGGCCGGTTTTGATGCTCGGCCCCGTCGTGTCGTTTTGCTTGAGTATTGGCTGCTCTACGGGAACAATATGCAGATTCATCGGTGCCGGAGGAGGAGGAGGAGGAGGAGGGCTGGAGGCCGGGCCAGCGGAATGCTACGTGTCTTGGAAGCCCCTTTAAAACCACCCTCGATCTTCTTCGATTACCAACTTTTTTCTAGGTTTACAACGCGTCCTCTCTCGCGGACCCACAACCCCCCCCTCTGCCTCGCATCCAGGCCCGCGTGTGAAGAGGTTCGAGCCCCGGTGTTCAGCAAAGTCCCTCGGCGGTGTTCAACGGTCGCGCAAAAAATGTCCGGGGTGAAGAAGCTTCGTACGGTGAGTGGATGCGGAGATAACGGTGGGACCGACACAATTGAAATGCAAACTGTCATCAGATTCAACCCCTGAAATTTGAGTCAAAAGTTGTGTGTGTCTTCCGAGGTGTAAGTTAAGTTAAAACTCCCCTTTAAGTATATAACGTCAACGCGGAGTGTCTTATTTATCGGCTATTTAAACACTGTTCTCAAGGGAAAGTAATCCCATTACTTAATACCCCCCCCCCCCCCCCTCCTTTCAATGTAACCCTGCAGCTTTATGTATGTGTGCGTTTCTGTAATGTAACTAAAGCTACTGCCAGGTGTGATGGTGGCAGACTTGCCTGGACTCTGAATAAATGGCCGGTTGTTGCAGTGACGTTTCCACGTCACTTTGGCCCATTCATGATATAGCGACGCGGAGAAAGAGCCCACTGTGAGACACAGGCACAGGAATGCTGCTGACTTGTGAACAACTTGTGTGCAGAGCTGAGAGAAGCACTGCAGCCAACATGACTGATAATCAAAGTGCATTTTCAAAAATGTTTTTAATCTTTGTCCAGTGTCACTCCTCACTTTATGCAACAATACAGACAAGACGATAGAACGGAATAACTTTAGATAATAATACGATTATCTTATGCCACTTTTTTTATTTGATAACTTTCAGAGTCAATAATTTGTATTAGTAGTGTTTAGATTGGATGCTATGAGTTATTGGACTTTTTTGTGACTTTTGTCATTTCAAATTGGTGATGACAATAGTAATTTAAGCTTCAATGTACCCACAGTACTGTTATTACTTTGACAAAAGGTCCTTACTAGTTTCCCCTTTGTTGTACATACGCCTTCAGACAACTTTTTCTGTCAAACTATATTGTTTGTAATTTCCTGGGACAGAGGATGCAAGCAGCAGTGAGCCCGAGGAAAAGAGTTACATAAAGGGTTCCAAATAATAACATAGACTTTACTGAACATTTTTTACAGGGAAATGTGGTTGAAAGTGCTTTAAAGGAACAGTTCAAATGAAATAAGATTAACAATGTGCAGTGATGTAATAGTTTGGGGAAAGAGCATGTGTAAAGGGCAGGGCCTTCAAGTTCTGTTAAATAAATACGCCTTTATGATGCTGTCATAGTATATTTCTGTTCAAACATGAACAAATTGTAGGCTTGGTCATGTATTGGATTATGAGATAATGTTAATAATAACAGCATGAAAAGTACATTTTGTATTTCTTACTAGCTGTAAGTATAGAAACGTGCCGTTAGTTATATTTGGAGACTTTTTTTCTTTAATTCCCAAAAATGGTTATCATTAACCCAGCAAGTTGATATATCCTCTCCACAAGAAAGCAAACTATAGAGTACAGCTTTATATCTTCCCCACTTTCTTCTATAAAACACACCTTTATGTGTCAGGTGTCAGGGTCAGTAAGTATAAATATACAAATATACAATATAAATATTAGTATATGCAAGTACAGAACTTAAACAACATATAGGTAAAAGTGAAAATGAAGGTGCAGTGTGACTTTATTAATTCATTAGACGAGATAAGATAAAATAAGATATTCCTTTATTAGTCCCACACTGGGGAAATTCACAGTATCGCAGCAGAAAAGTTGACAGTGCACACAAGAAACATGGTAAAAACAAGAACAGCAGTATGAGGATAATGATACAAATAAGAATACAATTTTTTTTAAAGAGAGGGGATTGAGAGGAGAAAGAGAAAGGTGGGATGAGCAGGCAAAAAGTGGGACCATGGGATGGATGTATGGACAGGAGGAGAGTACGTGCAGAGGGCCAACGTGTGGGCACGAGCACTGCCACATCATCGCTGGGCTGCACGCAGCACACTGGACACATTGTCCCGTATCGTACTCTCCCCCTCCTTCAAGGCCTGCCTCCACTAGTCATCCCCTCCTTTCCTCTAGAAGTGAATGCCGCACTATTCATCCTTATAGTCCCTTTCAACTGGAAAAGTAAATACACATGCTGGACTAAACCAAGTGCAAGTCACGATTGCAAAGTGCTAAGTCATGCTTGTTCACGTGAACTAGCATTAGTTAATCTTCTACATCATATTTAACTCCCTCTGGGCAACCTTATCTTGCTTCTGGCTTAGCATGCATTCTTCTTTTGCAGGATCTCAACAGGTCGACCAATGTGGTGTATCAGGCCCACCATGTCAGCCGCAGCAAGAGAGGGCAGGTGGTGGGGACCAGGGGAGGCTTCCGGGGCTGTACCATATGGCTGACCGGTAAATTTCTACAGTCCTACATCACCTCCACCTAAAGGTCACGAGGTGGCTCATTTCCTCGGTCACACACGAGAACCGAAGGGGACAGAGACTCATCTGGTAAGGACTAAAAAAATAGTGCCGTCATGCTGATCCGTCTTGTCCCGTTTCGGGTCTAGGTCTGTCGGGTGCTGGAAAGACGACCATCAGTTTCGCCCTGGAAGAGTTTCTCGTGTCCCACGCCATACCCTGCTACTCGCTGGACGGAGACAACATCCGCCATGGCCTGAACAAGAACCTGGGCTTCTCTGCCGTGGACCGCGAGGAGAACATCCGTCGTATTGCTGAGGTGGCCAAGCTGTTCGCCGACGCCGGGCTGGTGTGCGTCACCAGCTTCATTTCACCTTTCGGCAAGGTCAGCAAACATTAGCAGTTAAAGCCATGTGCTGCGGATGCTAATCTGCTCAGTACAAAACATCTGGGATGCACTGCAACACGCATGAATGAGACGTTTGAATTCTATTCTTCCACAGGACCGCGATGAGGCGAGGAAGATCCATGCAAGTGCCGGGCTACCGTTTTTTGAGGTGTTTATCCACGCTTCTCTCGCGGTGTGTGAGAAAAGAGACGTGAAAGGACTTTACAAGAAGGCTCGCGCCGGAGAAATCAAAGGTCTGTGGGACACTACTCACCTCAGCAAAACCTCCCCCCCCCCATGTTGGATGCACTAGCTCTCTGCTAGTGGTACAAGTAAAGCCGAGCCATTAGCTCACTCTGAACTTGCTCAACTACAAATGGAATAGAAACGTTAATGGGGTTTCACATTTGTTGCCAGGTTTCACTGGGATTGACTCGGATTACGAGCGTCCCGAGGCCCCGGATCTGGTGCTGAAAACTGGAGAGCTCTCAGTAAACGAGTGCCTCCACCAGGTGTTGGAGCTGCTCAAGGAGCAGGTGGGTGTAGCAGAACAAATTTACATGGTGCATATTACACAGTCTCGGGCACTTCACATTGCTGTCACAATCATCTCCCTTTGTACAAGATTTGTCTTGATACATTATACAGGGTGCGGTGTCCCTAAATAAACAACTGGCTTTTGTCACAAAGCAGATTCTGTATTTGAGGATGGACAACACTAGTTTGCATTCCTTAACCAAACATGGGTTTTGAAAAGCAGTAACAATAGAAATGGGCCCGGGATTACATATAACGTAGGTCAAAGAGGACGTTAGCGTCACACTGGTTCAGTTGCATTCGAGCAAAAACCTTAAGACGAGGGAAGCTGAAGAGCATTTACAAAGACGGGAACATCTGCAATTAAAGACAAAACACACGCATGCATTTTTCATGGAAAAATAAACGTCTCTAGTTCCAGATACTCCAATTTTTGAAAATACCATAGCCTTTCTTTCTCATATGTGATAGTAAACTACATTGTTGAATTGCTGGTTTTACAAAATAACCAAACAATTTATCAATAAGTCGGGAAAATAAATCACCAGATAAATCGTCAATGAAAATATTTGTTGGTTGGTACATGATGTTAATATTTCCCATTTCTCCTTGTAAATAGAACATTGTACCAGGCGAGATCATGGAGGAGGTGAATGAACTCTTTGTCATGGAGAACAAGCTCAACCTTGCTGTGGCTGACGCAAAAACCCTTCCCACCATCAGCATCACTAAGGTAACTGTTGTTCTAGCACGCAGCCTTCTTTTTTTATCTCAAAGTAAATGGATAAGGGGCTCAATACTGGGCAAGGCAGAGAGCTGCTGCTGATGAACCCATAAACCTCCTCCAGTGTATTCGTACTAATGGACTGCTCTAACTTCCCTAGGTACTAATAAAGACTGCCAGGCACATAGCGGTGTGGACATTGAGATAAATTAATCAGAGCAGCACTTCAACCTTATCAAATTACGAGTAAATTGAAGTGAACTGTCTCTAATCTTCTTGTTAATGGAGTCAATGATTGTTTCACCCTTTATTTTAGATTTTTCAAATGAAAAGCACAGGAAGCAGAATAACAACTTCTTCTGTTGCTCAATCGAAGGCGTGTCTGCAACACATTATCTCAGAGCATCTTGTTTCGAGGAAGTGAATGTATGGTCTAAAATGTGTCAGAGGCCAGCTCTCAAGCAATTATTCTTTAAAATCACACACCATTTGATTCTTTCAATATGAGTATTAAAAACTTGATTTAGCGCCTCAATATTTGCAGTGCACCGATCCGTGCCGTTCAAGCTGTGGGCTAAATGTCCTTGGCGCTGTTTTTCTTGTCCACAGTTGGATCTACAGTGGGTGCAGGTCTTGTCAGAAGGCTGGGCGAGCCCTTTGAAGGGCTTCATGAGGGAGAGAGAGTTCCTGCAGGTCTTACACTTTGGCAACCTGCTAGATGGTAAGAGACGTTTGTGTATGTTATTGCATCATTTTTTATATTGTGCCATGTCATTGTGTTCCCAATACATTGCTGAGTGTACCATGAACCCGACTAGTTTTTTGCCTCTCCCAGCTTTATGTTTTAAACAATTACTGACAGCATATTGGTTTTTTCTTGTGCTTTGTAGTTTTTATTTGGAAACATGACCTTAGTACTTCACACAGTCTATTTCCAAACCCAGTCCCACCTATCGAAACACTTTATACTATAAACTGTACTCTCTGTCCCTGAAGAAAAGAACAAACAGTGATTTTACACAATGAGACATCATATAACAAAACGCTGCATATGCAAAATGCATTCAACCTTTGTTATAATAACTGACAGGTCAATACAAAGGCCAGTTTGATCAAATTAACTTACGCAACACCACCACCATTAGTTGCGGCAGAAGCTGGACATCTCAACCATTTATCCAGTCCTTTTAAGCTTACTATTTTAATTGTTAATACACTACTTTTTTGTATCTTTTTCCACAGAATAATTAGAATTTTAGCAAGCAACTTGGAGTGTATAATCATTACTTCTCTTCCAACACATTTCAGGTTTCCAATGATAGCTTCTTAAGTGGCCAGTTAGGTTAAGAAGTACCTTGGTGGGGGTTAACAGCTCTAAGTGCTTATCCCCCAAAACAGTAATAGTAACTCATGTGTGGTCTCGAGCGTGTAGTGATTTGTGTTTGCTTTATAGTGTTTATCGTAGAGCACAATGTTTTTTTTGAGTTTTCTGGTCTTTTCACTGGTTGAGATCACTGCATTCCTCTTCCACCCCAGGCGGGTCCATCAACCTGTCCGTCCCCATCGTGCTGCCTGTTAGCAACGAGACCAAGCGGGAGCTGGACGGCTGTGCGGCTGTGGCTCTGGAGTACCAGGGTTCACGCGTGGCCATTCTCAGGAACCCTGAGTTCTACCAACATCGCAAGGAGGAACGCTGTGCCCGACAGTGGGGCACCACATGTCCACAGCACCCTTACATCAAGGTGATGAGGCATTCATCGAATGTCTTCAACACACAAAGCTTTTGTGTGCTGAAGACACATTTCATTGGGTGTGACATGAATGCACCTCAAACAGTAATATCCTTATGACAGACAGGTACATACGCCTTTCACTTTCACTGTGTATTAAGTTTGATATTAGACTTTGGGATGTTATTGCAAACATGCCACAGAACATTATCACCTAATTAAGCCTAAAATTTTATTTTTTTTCTCCGAAAAAAATCTGTTTATCACCTGGTGCAGATGGTTATGGAGGGAGGTGACTGGCTGGTAGGTGGTGACCTAGAGGTGCTGGAAAGAATCCAGTGGAACGATGGACTTGACCAGTACCGCCTCACTCCACAGGAGCTCAAGCAGAAGTTCAAAGACTTGAAAGCAGGTTAGAAACACCTAAAAAACTCCAATCACAAAACTACCCCAACGATCAGAGATGACGCAACGGCATACAATGTGTTTAGATAATGATGTGACATTTCTTATACTACGACAAAAAAAAACATCCGTTGCAGCTTTAAAGGGAAATGAATAAACATAAACATGTGTTACGACTGGCTCGGAAGCCGCAACATAAGGGACAACACCGCCAAGGTAGAGGCGAAACAGGTTTATTGTAACCCAGGACCAGCATATGGTGCAACTTGAACTCGAGAACAGGGTCTGGTGGCAGGCAGATGAAAGAGACCGAGGGTGGAACAAGGAGGCGCTTACTGTATATGGGTGAAGTCCACACCTTCATCCAGGTGCATGTGCAGTATCTTTCTGTAAAGTAAAGAACAATAAAAAGGTGATCATTGTTTTTTACTCTCACCTGCTCACTGTAATGTAACTGCCATGTTCAGGATTGTAAAACAACTCTGGTTGCTGTTGCTGGTACGAGCAAGTTGAGACATGCACTTCACACAATACGTTTACAATATTAGTTTTTTCCTTTTTGATAACAAACGCTGTGAAAAGAACAAAGCCGAAAAATCAAGTTGTCCATGTTTAGCATTTGTTTTGAATTCATTTCTCTTTTAGATGCAGTGTTTGCATTCCAGCTACGTAACCCGGTCCACAACGGTCACGCCCTACTGATGCAGGACACCAAGCGCCGTCTGCTGGAGCGGGGCTACAAGAATCCCGTCCTCCTGCTGCACCCACTGGGCGGCTGGACAAAAGACGACGACGTGCCTCTGGACTGGCGGATGAAGCAGCACGCCGCGGTCCTGGAAGAGGGCGTCCTGGAACCTGCCAGCACCATTGTTGCCATCTTCCCCTCGCCCATGATGTACGCTGGACCCACAGAGGTGAGTGGGGACTTATTGTTTAGTCAGCGGTTTCTAGCACTCTTCCTGCTGTTTATCCATTTACTTGGGATATGGAGGCCTGATCAGATCTCAACATGCGTGTCTTCCAATGACTCGTCAGGTTCAGTGGCACTGCAGAGCCAGGATGATCGCCGGGGCAAACTTCTACATCGTTGGCAGGGACCCCGCAGGCATGCCTCACCCGGAGACTAAGCAGGACCTGTATGAGCCCACCCACGGAGCCAAGGTCCTCACCATGGCGCCGGGCCTTACCTCTGTGGAGATCATCCCCTTCAGGGTTGCAGCCTACAACAAGATTAAGAAGGCCATGGACTTCTATGAAGCAGAGCGGTGAGTGAAGAAAAAGGTCCTTCTGTCTACTAAATGTTATTCATTTTTTGTAATTGTTCTTTGAATGTGATGTTTGGAGTAAACTGGCGCTAAAAATAATCGGAATAAACTCTTTGCACAGCAATATATTAAAGTTTTCATTTTTATAATTCGGATAATGTAAATTCTGAGGCTCACTCTTTCAGATTTATATCCACCTTTCTGAGCGGGTGTAATAATGGCCTCATCATGTAATTTGTATATCTAACAACATTTCCAATACCCTGTCCTGCCCACGCTCTCCACACTGTCCTTCCCTCCTCCCTCACTCTCTCAGACATGCTGAGTTTGAGTTTATTTCCGGAACCAAGATGAGGAACATGGCTCGGAGTGGAGAAAACCCTCCAGATGGTTTCATGGCCCCCAAGGCCTGGAAGGTTTTGGTGGAGTACTACACCTCTCTGCAGAAGGACAAGTAGCCAACACAGCGCTGAGCTGACCAGGGAAAACCATCGGTTCTTAAAGGAGGGTAAAAAGACAACCATCTCTATAGGGGTATTTAGATAGATTTGTGTTTTATTCTATCCAAAAATATGTAGATAAAACGTTTAGATTGTTATAAATAATCAATAATTGCTATAAATAATCAGTCTCTGTTTCTTCACTATATCGAAATCACTGGTATTAAGAAGGTAAAGCATTACATTTTTATATTCCCGTAAAACATATAAACCATTGTAAGTGCATATTAATTTAAGTATTTGATCAAATTAAAGGTATATTGAGATTATTATTGTTTATAGTCATTTAGGAGCACATGCCAATACTGGAAAATTGTGATATTTATATGTAGTAGCTTTGGCATGTAGGGCAAAACAAGAACCCTTTTTATACATTTTTTATGCAAATTATATCACTGTCTTTTGAATTGTGTATGAACTGAATGAAAGTTACCTGCAGTTGTATCACTACCTACGGTTCCCTTTTTTGTTTTAGCCTAGACGTTAACTTATCCTGCTAATAGTTTCATATTTTTATGAAAGGTTTTTGACTAATGTGAAAGTGCATTTATCTCAAATGTTAAAACTATATAACAGAAATTGGTTCAATTTCTCATTGGCCTTTACCCTGAAATGTCTATTTGACTTGTGTGATTTCATAAATTGCAATTATGTAATAAATACCCACAGTTTTGGGGACTTATCCAATAATAAAGAAGCTCCTTTGTTATTATAACGGGGGACTGTTTGATCCTGGGACATTGTGTACTCATCCGAACAAGACGTCTTTTAATGGAATGAAATGTTTGATTTGTCATTTCACAATGTTTTTCTGCAGCACACCCTTTTTAATGCACGCCTGTACAAAGTGCATCACTATCGATTGAAGGGTAAAGGTCAAAGTTGATTGTACGTTATGGCATTCTGAGGCTTCGGAGCTAAAAGTGCTGTGCTGCCATCTGCTGGCAAGAGGTGGTACAAGAAAACGCTGATAAAACAGAAGTTGTTCTATTACATGCAGAATGGCACAGTCATCACTGTGGGTTTCTCTGACAGGATGTGGGCTTGGTACCA
Organism: Pungitius pungitius; assembly: GCF_949316345.1. Taxonomy (NCBI): domain Eukaryota; kingdom Metazoa; phylum Chordata; class Actinopteri; order Perciformes; family Gasterosteidae; genus Pungitius; species Pungitius pungitius. The sequence goes on along the minus strand of NC_084912.1, from coordinate 6,789,822 downwards.
GCTCCCATCCCGATAACTTCTCCCACTGACAACAGACCCAAAGATAGTCCTGTGTTTCTACCTGTTGTCTGTAACCGGTCTGTAAAGCAGAAGGTCACGGTTGAGATGCTCTTTAAAACGGTTTAAAACCTTTATGCACGTTTGTTTGAATTGTAAAACACTGGTGTTAAGCTCTGGATTGGCTTTTGCCAGACAGCTCATTTATAACAACTTAAGGAGATCCTGAGACACTTTATAATTACACTCAAGAGACGGTTGAGTGAACTTGAAGGACTGATTAATACCGCCATTCTGTCATTAAGCTGTTAGGGGTAAGGAGCATTCGTCTTTGAGGAGAACCAGCATCCCCTGAACGACGCACATTCCTGATTAGCCTCACATTGCATCAGATCATATAATCAGAGATGTTCGGGGTAACTACATTTAAATCTGCTGACTTGCAATCTTACAACGCTATAAAATCTCCAACTACTGTACATCCAACATGTCATCTCACGGAGCCATGAGCAGGACGCCTATTGGAGTAAATCTCTTGTGTCCAAAGGGCCCAAACGCTTTTCTAACAGACCCAAATGTATCACTGGCATGACGGTTAATATGCAAGGTGTGGAGCTTATTCAAATATAAAGAAATGTTGATAGGCTTTTATTGGGTGAGATTGTGCCCCAAATGTTTTTGCATTAACATGAAGATTATGAAAGTGACCTCATGCTTTGGTTCGTGCTGTTTGGCTTTAGCAAGAATGGGCCACCTGAGTTGCATTCTGAAAGGCAGGACACAAAGTAGTGTTTGTTTGTTTACATCTGAGCTGCAGCTAACGATACTTTTGTTGCCAGTTGCTTTTCTAATCAATCAATTTTTGATAACGTGTTAGAAAATGAGAAAATCACAGCAAAATTTCAAGAGTCCGAAGTTATTTAATTTCTTCATTAAGTAATAAGAAAACCAGTGTACATTTTGGCAAACACAACCTAGGACTATATTTATTATTTTATTATGTGTAATTTAAATATATGTATCAATGACAAGACGTTAGTGTAATTTAGAGTTATTTTGAGGAGATTGCATGAGGAAAGTATGCATATTATATATATATATATTATATGTAACTATAAAAGAGGATAAATCTCAGGTAGGTTAATATGTCAAAGGAATATTTATTCTATGGCCTGAAATGACAGTTTAAACCGCGAAAAGTGACATTATGTTGGAAACTTCCCTAATTACAGTCACGTGATCACTTTGACAGAAGGGAGCGTCGCATGCCGACTCACTTTATCCTTCCGCTACAAGCGTGAAATAACTCGACTATTGCGGGGTTTTTTTAATGTTAAAACATTTTCTTTTTAGGGCAGTTTTTAATCCGCATCTAATTACTAATTATTGAAACACTATGAGATAATGCTGCATTGGCTGTTTTTATTTTAAACTGTAGAACTATATTGTGTAGGCGGTGTGATATTTGTTCTAAAATCCCAGCCTGCTCTACCTTCTTTTTTTCCTTCGGTGGAGGCCATGATGGGAGCCTGAGAGTTCAGCTGGAGCGAAAGGAGCAAGAAAAGAAAATGATTCCCCGGGACGGAACTGTCAAACCAATCTGCAGATATCTAAGCTTTCGTATAGTTTAAGTACATTTAAGGTGGAGCCTGTCACTTTTTCTCAGATGAGTTCTTGGCAATCAGTCGATGACGATGTTGAATCGTTAGGAGGCTTTTGCATCGAAAAAGGAGGTAGCGTTAGCTTTTGTTGCTAGCTGGCTGCGCTAGCTAGCCCGTCAGCTAGCGAGCTAGCCACGTCTGAGTGACTGGATACTGGTTGCGGGAACCGGTGAGTTCTCTATCCTCTCGCTGTCAATCGCGGTGGCTGCGATTGAATCATCGGCTTGGACCGCGTCTGGCATCTAAAGGACAACTGCATGTATTTTATTCGGGAGCGTTTGCTAGACGAGTTGCAGGATTGGCAAAGTCGGGCCTGCACGGAGAAGCGGAGCGAGGCCCGTCTTTATGATCCAGAGGAAGCCTTTCTAATCCCACCGACGACCGCCGCTAGCTCTGCTGGCTCGCGCTTCTCTTGCGAGGACCTGCGAAACCCGGAGAGCAGCCGGCGACCAAGAGCAGACCCGCCGACGGCGACGTACACGACCGGGCAGCGAATCCTACAAGAACCTGTTTTCATCATTTACCGCTCATAGACTCCTGTCACCTGCTACAATGGCTGCGATTATAAAAGAAATGGTCAGCCGGAACAAAAGGAGATATCAAGAGGATGGCTTCGACCTGGACTTGACGTGTATCCTTCCCAATGTTTTGCCATTTCCGCAGCATCCCGATCGTTAACCGGTAATGTGTAACATTTGCAACGGGGTAGCAGAAGTGGAAGCAGAAATGTCAGTGGGGTAGCGTGAGGCGGTTAGCTTCGCGGCTACTCTGCTAGCTCGCTAGTCGGTCGGACAGCGCAGCTTTGCTGTCACCGAGCGTGTTTGAAAGATGGTGGATCTGTCAAACCAGCACGCATAATTCTCACAGTCGTGTTAATAACTGGAAACCATTGTTCAACTGGACACAAGTGTGGCTTATAAAAAAAAGGGGGGGGGGGAAACTACAGTGCGTTTAACTTGACGTTAGACAGCATCACTGCTGCCAGCGGTGGATCGAGCTTAAGGTTGTGTAATTGTTGGTGACATTTAGTCCATTTTTGTTAAAAACCGCTTGAAGACGAGTTTTTTTGGGGGGGGGTGGTTACGAATATTTCTCTTATCAGTATTTTGTTTAGTACATCTAGATACGTTAGATTAAATTATATGTGTTAGGTTTATGATGCAAATGGCTGAAAAGCTTCCCCTGCTCACCTTTCCTTTATCTCGACCTCGCGGTCTGAGTATTCATTGATGGATTTCGACAAATCATTTTGAAACATCTGATTAACATCATCTTCCCTTTCCCGGCGATAAAGTCATTTCCAGCTTCGCGAATAGCTATTTCAGGCCCCTCTGCAGTACTCGTTTCTCATCTATTACCAATGATAGTAGTTGACCTGGTTCCCTGATGCCATATCGCTGGTGCTGAAGATGGTGCTTTTCACGTTTTGGCTGCTCATGAACTAATCTATGAGCAACTGATTTGGTCAAATAGATGCAACATCGAATGTGTGACCGTACTGGGCTTGGATCAACTTGGATAAACACATGACTTTGTTTTATGATCCCCCAAAAAGTCCTGAAATTGGTATTTATGGTTGTAAAGATAAAAACACAAACCATAGATCAGTTCATTTTGAAAAAATTTTGATGGCTGAAATTGTTTGCCTTTGGCACCTCAAATGTGAACATGGAATTGATTTATCTTTTGTGTTTGTAACCACTGCTCAAACAAGACAAGACATTTGAAGATGTCAGTCTTTTCTCTGGCAGATTGTGATTGGCATTTTCTTCCCTGTTTCGTTGCTACTTTGTAGACCAAATGATGAATTGATAAATCAAGGTTAAAGTTAGGGGGAAGTATTTGGCAGAAAAATCCAATCGATTTATCTGAATCCTAAGCGCAGGTAAAGAATCCACTTGATGGTATCTATACATTTCCTCTGCTTGTCCTCCGTATGGTTGCGTTCCCTCAAACACTGCTGAGTAGCGTTCTAATGACAAGTGGAGTGCTGGTTACTCAATACTACACCTAAATGTGGCCGCTGGGATGTATGTGAGGCAGCGGATGATGAAACCTTCGCCGCCTCATCCTATTTGATCAGATGTTTCTCACCTGTTTTCTTTTTTGCTGTTGTAATGAGGTACAACTCTAGAGACTTGTGAAGGGGGCACCCTCAACGGTGGTATCTTTCTTCTGTGACTTCTGAGGTCCTCTCTTGTTTAGATGTGGGCCCTTTTCTAACCATCCCTCTTATCATTTTTGGCATGGTGTCCAAAAACAATATGGGTTCTCTGCAGTTATGTAATGCAGTATCACAGTTCTGGGAATTGCCCTTAAAATAGAGTTGCCGGTGATCTTGTATCAGCGCTGCTTTCTGAGTGCTCTCTCTTCCCTCCCTTTCCCTCTCGAGCCGCCACCTCCCCTCTGCTCTTTTTCCTTACCACTCCCACTCTAATGCTCGGCTTTGCCCCCTCTCCTCTGCTCTCCTCCTTTCCTGTCCTCCCCCAACCCCCTCCTCGATCGGCGCTAGCCGGTTCCCACCCCCCCCCCCCCCCATCTCTCTCGGTTGTGGATTTGGCGTATGCATTGAGCGGAGGCCGTGCTGGCTTTAAAGAAAAGACGTGCCTGAAACGGTAGATTTTTCTTTTTTCTCCCCTCCTGCTTGGAGCTTCCGTCGGGGGTCCCGTATGTGCGTTTCCTTCCAGCTGCAGAGACTGAGCCCCTCCCCCTGGGCTGAGGCTCTCCTGGGAGCTCTGGAGCTTTTTAAAAACACTCAGAATAGACTGAGATTACTTTGCCAGTGGCTCCAAGGGTTAGATAGCCCTTCAAATGACAGAAAAGCTGTGTTTGCCCCCCAATTAGGTCTTTGAAGCAATAATGGACGGGATTATGGCACAGCACGTACACACTCGGTCCCCGTAGCTTTGTATTGTAATATACATGTCAGAAGCTTGGCTGTCTGCAAATAAAAATAGAGATTTGCTTTTGGGATTGTTTAATTCCTTGGCTGCATAATGCTGCGTTTTGGCGTAGTAAATGTATCTCTCTGAGGGGTATATTCAAGACTTTAAGTTGATCAGTTTTGTTTTTACCCCGGGTCTGAAGAATATTAGACATTTTCCCCATCATGAAAAGGGTTTTTCTAGTCCTGGTTTGCAGGTACTTGAATGTTTGCACATCAACTACGCCCGAGTTTGTCAGGCGCCCGTGTCAAATCGTTCTGACCATGTAAAAAGTGATTTGCCTCGGCGAATGTAAGGCCTGTTCACATATTAAACTGCCACATCCAATAAGAAATATTCTGCCTTTCTATTTTTGACACCGGGGCGCAGGAAGTGTTAAGTAAAGGTTGCCCTTTAGTCTGTGGTTTAAGTGTGAAATGGCGACGTGCAGATTTCAGGTAGGCGGTGCAGGCCTCAGACACGCGTGCCAACTCAAACATTATTCTTTTATCTGCAACATGAAAAAAAATGCATGTCTGTCTGTCTGTCTGTCCATGTAGCGCCGTCTGATGGCGTAAGGCAGGTGGCGAGGTGGCTGCATGGGCGAGTCAAAGGCCAAATGTGAATCTTTTGAGTGTTTCCTACCGGCTGGTATCGGCCCCGATCGAAAGAGCGTTTGCGATTATACCGATGTATAACTTTGGGCTCCAAAAATAAATGCAGGTCAGAGAGCGGAGGGTCTCCTCGTGCAGCCACACGTGGGCCCGGGCTCGTAAAAGGAGCGCCGCTGCGCCCGTCCTCTCTGCCTGCGCCTCGCTGTCAAGGCCATCTGTCACCACACACACTGCCCCGCCTCTGTGCTCCCATCTATCCGTGACTACAGTGACACCCTCGTATTGACATTGGCTTGGTTACTTTTTAACGCTCTGCTGCATTCTTGTCATTTCGTTCTGACTGCAAATTCTTTCGCAACTTCTGTAGAATAAAGAACTGTATTTCATTTCTAGTCTTAAGGCATAGGCAGAATCGCTTCTTCTTCAGGTTGCTGCCTTCGTGCCAACTTTTTTGATTCTCCCGGCATTGCACAATGTAGTTCCTTGACCCCCCCACCCCCTGCTCGAACAGATATCTACCCGAACATCATTGCCATGGGCTTTCCAGCAGAGCGACTCGAAGGCGTGTACAGAAACAATATAGACGATGTAGTGCGGTGAGTTTTGTTGCTTCTGTGTTGTGATCCTAGAAAAAGCTATTTCTGTCTGTTCATTTTGCACCGGCAGTTGATCTCATGAATGTCTACTGTTCTTTCTTGGAAACAGGTTTTTGGATTCAAAACATAAAAACCATTACAAAATCTACAACCTGTAAGTGAGCCACAGTTTTTCCTTTTACCTAATGGCGTCTTCTTCGCGTGTGCTAACCGAACTTTGTTTGTCCACTTTCAGTTGTGCAGAGAGACACTACGACACTGCCAAATTTAACTGCAGAGGTAGGCTGCTTTCATGTATTCTATGGAAGCTTTCCCTCATTAAAAAAAAAGCCTTATGACACGCAAGGTTGACCTCTGACCTGTCCGCACTGTGTCCACCTCTCCTCTGTTCTCTTCCTGCAATGTCCCGCTGCGCATCAGTTGCACAGTACCCCTTCGAAGACCACAACCCTCCTCAGCTGGAGCTCATCAAACCGTTTTGTGAAGACCTGGACCAGTGGCTCAGCGAGGACGACAATCACGTGGCGGCCATCCACTGTAAGGCCGGCAAGGGCCGCACTGGGGTCATGATCTGCGCCTATCTCCTCCACCGCGGCAAATTCCAGAAGCCCCAAGATGCGCTGGACTTTTACGGGGAGGTCCGGACAAGGGACAAAAAGGTAGGACGTTAATCTGAAACCATGCGGCTAATAATCATATTGCCATATTCCACATCTAGAGAAATTGGTTTTCCTTTCTGTAGCCTTCCTCCACCTGTAACCACTTGTCCCTGTTGTTGTTGCAGGGAGTAACGATCCCGAGCCAGCGACGCTACGTCTGCTATTACAGTCACCTCCTAAAGCACCAGCTCGACTACAAGCCGGTGGCGCTCCTCTTCCACAAAATGGTGTTCGAGACCCTCCCCATGTTCAGCGGGGGCACCTGCAGTGAGTCACGCCCGTGTTCAGCTTTCCCTCCAACCCCGGAGCACGCCTTCCATGTCGCATGCGTCCCGCGCCGCAGGGCGCTCCCACAGTTTAGTCTCCCCGCGCCATTGGCTGAAGTAGCCGCAGTATTTTTAAAACTCATGTCGAGCTGTTGAGACTTTTTTTAAACTGTGTTTAGCTTCCTCACGAGGTTTGTCGTCTAAGACGTTCTGCTTTTATGCTGTGTACTACTTCTCTGTGCACTGTATTCAGAGGGATTACAATATTCGCCGTCTGAGCAGAGCACTCTGTGTCCTGCACGAGGGAAGTGAACTGTGCACGCATTCTGTACACGGAAAAGCCAGACGGGTTATATGTACGTCAGTCGCACACAAGAAGGAAGTCACTTGAAGCCTGTTAAGCAATGCAATATTCTGGCCTGCGTTTCTAATTTCACACACAGGGGTTAATAAGTCACTGTAGTTGTTGTCCGTGGCTTCAAGTGAAAAAGTGAAGTGCAAAGTGTTTTTTCTTTATTGTGCATGACTCTCTTCTCTACATGTTTTATGTTGTGTGTAACTGTCTAATAGGTGTAATGGGTCTCTATAATCTCTTTGGGAGAGGCCTCTCATCTCAATTTCTCCACTCGTTGCTCTCTTTTTTAGAAAAATCTTTTTAAATTTGACTTTCCCCCATTTCTAACAGCTGACTGCATTAATCTTTCCTCCTAACACGCCTTTATTTAAAAAAAAAAAGAAGCAAAAAACCCTGGCCCTATTCTGAATTTGACGTCTTAAAACACGAGCACACCAATCAACCCTTTCTATGCAATGGGAGATGAGCAGCTAGAATCCCCACCAACACACACACACACACACACACACACACACACCTTCCTCCCTCCTACCCCATTGCATCTGGTGAAATGATGCGCCCCCTCTGCAGCCGTGTACCGACTGTTGTGATGAATCGATGTGGATGCGCATACCTGTAAATATTTGTGTGGCGCTCCTGTGTTTGTGCCTGCTGTGTGGCCCGGCCTCTTTCCGGTCCAGCCAAGTCCTGTTATAATAATAATCTCCTTCTTTCTCTCTAAGGGGACAGTACCGTTAAAAACAGGAGCGAGCCGATCCCTCAAGGCTTCAGGAAAGGGAATTGGCATTGGGGTAAATGAGCCTTTCATCCATTATTACCATTTCACTCATTTTGCTTTTATATGGCCCCAGAGATCCACCGGGCGGGACCTGTCTGAGGCAGTTATGTTGCCCCTAGCAGGGCGGGACTAGTTTTATTTGGAGTCCCCTCCGACCTGACATGAAGACCCTCCATGTAAAAGACCAAACAAGGACATTTTATCAGAATAGGGTCGTATGTCTCTGGTTCCGGGTCTCTTTGGGTGGTACATACTGTGTTCTTTCCCCTCCTTGATGTGCGCATGTTTTGCACTAAGGGGAATGGTGGTGGTGGGCTTTTTCTTTTTGTCCATCTTATTAAATAACACCGGTATCCTGTCTTGCTCTCCTGACACTCTCACTCTGTTTTCTGACCCTCTTTCCCACACAAATCTTTCCATCTTGCCCTCCTCTGGTGCAACGTTCACTCTTTCTTCTTTGCAGATCCCCAGTTTGTTGTATACCAACTCAAAGTCAAGATTCACACGTCCAACCCGGCTCACACGCGTCGCGAGGACAAGCACATGTTTTTTGAATTCCCACAGCCGCTGCCAGTATGCGGAGATATCAAAGTGGAGTTCTTCCACAAACAAAATAAGATGATGAAGAAGGTTAGTTGTGTGTATTTAATTGCAGCATCATTTAACATGTTTTTCATTAAGAGGGATTGAAAAACATTATTTCTTATATGACCAACAATTATTTTTATTGTAACCATTCTGGGTTTTTATTTTGCAAACCCAATGAAAATGCATAAAAACCTAAATCTTTTTTTTTTGCAAAAGCTTGGTAAAAGTGTCAGTCTGTACCATTAGACACCTTGTGATGTCCACACTTGATGCTTAATTTACTTGTGTTTGACATAAAAACAACGGCTGCTTAAAGCTCGCTAATAAAATTAAACTGTCACAAGAAAGATTTTCGTCTTGAGTTGAAACAAATGGTCTAAAGTTGAAGTACAGACGGAATGGGGAAGTTAAGTGTAGTAGAGCAGTGTTTGTTAACGTTTTATGTTCCGATTGGTTAACGGTGAGGTGATTACAGAAGAGAGCAGCAGTAATGAAAAGTTCCCTTTTTTTTTTTGTTTCGTCTTCTCATGACGTCTCCGCGCCGCAGGACAAAATGTTTCACTTTTGGGTGAACACCTTCTTCATCCCCGGACCGGAGGAGAGCGGGGACAAGATGGAGAACGGGGCGGTGAACAACGCGGACGGCCAGCAGGGCGAGCCGGCCGCGGGCCAGCCGCACAGCGCCGAGAGCCGGGACGGCAGCAGGGAAGGCGACCGGGACTACCTCATCCTGACGCTCACCAAGAACGACCTGGACAAGGCCAACAAAGACAAGGCCAACCGCTACTTCTCGCCAAACTTCAAGGTGAGGGATTCCTTTTTAGAGGTTTGCGTCGGTACATCGGAGCGAAGAGACATGATTTGCCTTTGTTGCACGGGCTGAAGTTGGTTTCTGTTTTGCCGTTCCAGGTGAATTTGTATTTTACGAAAACCGTGGAGGAGCCTTCGAATTCTGAGGCAAGCACTTCGACATCCGTCACCCCGGACGTTAGCGACAATGAGCCAGACCATTATCGATACTCTGACACCACTGACTCTGATCCGGAAAATGAACCTTTTGATGAAGAGCAGCACACGCAAATCACAAAAGTGTGAACTCTTTTTAAACAGGAAAAGAAGAAATTATACACCAGAAAAAAAGGAGAAAACTTGAATATAAACTCAAAAGAAGAACCTTTGTCCCTTCCTTCCCCAGACGGCAATAGAATTCATCATGTCAAATGCCAATTTTAGGGAAAAAAAGATAAATATCCTGACCAATATATTGTTTTTTTTATTTTTATTTTTTTCTTTGGCACGGCCATGTACCATGTGCAAGGTAGTGACACTGTTGCCCCATGGGAAAAGGTGCTGTAGCTATAAACATGTTTCTATATATCTATATACATATGTATATGTGTATATACATATATACATGCATATATAAAACTTTTTTTGTGTCAAAGACAATGGAAACCACAATCAGGAGACGGGAGTTGAAGTGTGGGAGAAGAATGATCTACTAGGACTATGCTGCTCCTTCTCCTGTCTAAAACCAAGGCCAGTGCTGCAGTCACTTTGTTTCACCCCCCCCCCCCTCCTCCTCTTCTTCTTTTACGCTCCCTCCCCTCCATCTTCTCCTCCTTCCTATCCCCCTTTACTGTGAATGCTTCTTGTGCTCTTTGCAGGCTGTCTCACGTGACTTTTGGTCTTTGTGCAGTGCAAGCTGCATGCGGGCAGTGGGTCCGGGGTGGGCGGGGTTATGAAGAGGCTGTGATGATGTCTAAAGCATTGCCATTCCTGTCCCCACTGTGTATACGTTAAATTATGCAGAACAAGGCATCCCATGTAATTGTTAATGTTTTTTTTTTATCCTAAGATAATAAAAATATAATACACAAAACAGCAGGGAGACAAGTGTTTGCAATAATGTCGACACTACATTTAAAGGACAATGGTGATTTGCATGTACTGGAGTTGGCGTCCATCCCTAAATAAATGTATGCAATGTTGTCTTTTCTTAAAGAAACCAGCTTTGCCGTGTGTCTTCTACGTGGGGTTTCCCCAGTGCTTTGAGTCACACTCATTACATCACAAGGGTTATGTAATATTCTCCCTTTGCTGTTGGCAGTCAGAGGGAAAAAAAAAAATGCGGAATGAAAATTTCATTTTGCAATATGCAGCCAGAGCAGTCGTTTAACTTGGTTGCTGTCAACCCCCCCCCCCGCCCCCCCCCACACACACACACACACACACACATTTGAGAGATGGGGGGGAAAGGTGCACCAGTGCTGCACTTGATTAAAAGAAATGCTGTGAAGAAAGCTAGACTTCCTGCTTCAAAGGGCAGCGCTGTGAATAGAGGGTGGTACTTGAGGTACAGATATGACGCGAGGATTGTTAATAAAAGCTCGCTTCAAACCAATAAGTGACTCGGCCAGAGAGCGCAGTATCCACAGCCTGCTGATGTGTTCATTACAACGGCATCAGGTCACCCCCTGTCCGCACCTCGAAAAGCCCGACGCAGGATCGCCGGTTGTTTTCCGAGTAACGTTTCCACTCCCCCCCGATTCGCTTTCAAAGCGGACCGACCCTCTCGCATCAACATTAATGAGCTAAAAAAGCAGCCTGACCTCGTGCCGACCCACCGAGAGCCCGCTGCTGCTGTTTAATCAAGGCGTTCTCTGCATGAAATGAGCAGAGGAAGGAAAAGGCCTACCAGCCCGGGAGGAGAGCCAGGAAGCCTCGCGTAGACCGAACACCCCCCCGCCCTCCCTCCCCCACCCCCCACTCCCCTCTCCCTTCAACCCCCCGAATGAAAGAGTAACCAGATTAACCACCGTGTCGGCGTGATAAGAGAGCAGAGAGTGAAGAGACCCCTGGTTGAAGCAGGGCACAACGTCTCCTGATAATAAAATAAAGTATGAATTCAACTTCTATATGTGTGTGTGTGTGTGTGTGTGGACCGCCCCCCCCGCCCTTGATGCAGGCAGTCACATAATCCCCTTCTGCTCTATTAAGACTGTCCCCGGCTCCTCGGCGTTGATAGAGACATCAAAGTCGTGGAATGAGACGGGCAGCAGTCAGCAGGGGCCCGGCGGTAATTGGGTGAGCCGAGAAGGAGGGAGACACTCGGGTAGATTAATAATGAATGCGCCGCGCTGGGTCGAGAGAGAGAGAGAGAGAGAGGGGGGAAAGAAGAGAGACGTCTCAGCTCTCCACGGGCCGACTGAAGAAGGGGGCCGACTTCAGTGGAGCTCAAGCTCGAGAGTCCACATCTTTAGCCCCGGATTGCCCTCCACGTCGCACGCAAGCACGGCAGCGTCTGAAATATTCATGTAATCAATAGACTGCTTGATTTGTATGTCTTGGCTCCTCTAAGGTTTTTTTTTTTTTTTTTTTCTGCATCGAGGATTGAATATTTACCCCATGTGGGTCAGATTGCACGTTATATAGCCATATGAACATTTCCCCATTTGAATGACAGTTTGTGGTTAACGTCGCTTTACTTCTCCCACTGAGCCGATCCATGCCCCAAAAAGAAGGAAGCCAGCAACGTAGACGTGCTATAAATGTCCATTGGTGGAAACTACCAGGTAGATCTAGATGGTTCTAGACTGAGTCAAGTGAACACTACGAGACGGGTCCACGTTGCGAGGGACGCCGGGGCCTCGTTACAACAGCGCTCAAAAGGTGGCGACATCGGTGGCGGATGAGAACAAATTTCGGCTGCAAAATGGTCAACGCCCCGTGTTGAACTTTGTCGAGCTGTGTGATTGTCACGTTTTTAAGGAACGAGGTACGTGGATTGCTTCCATTGTTCCTCTGCCTGTGCGGGGTTGGTGGTTCTCTGTTCTTCGGGCCTACTGTCTCATAATATTGCTTCCCCATTAGCATTTATCATGTACAACTCCTCCCATTTGGTTTGGGATCTTTTCTGGCGGGGGGGGGGGGGGGGGGTGCAGCAGTAACCTACAGTGAAAAGGGAGTAAAATAAAATGCACAGATAGATTTAGGCATAGTATTATGACCAAATGAGGGGGTGGGGAGTGTGTGTGTGTGTGTGTGTGTGTGTGGTGTGGGGGGGGTCAGTCTGGCCTACAAAGACAAGATAAGCCCAAGCTGGTAACCCCATTTCCCTTCCATCTGTTGGAAGCAGTCGTGGAGCACGGCTGCAGTCACCCAGACCTGGCAACCCATCCCCCAAGCCCTCTTTCTCTGGCTGACTGCACAGCTGTGTTGCGTTTGGATTAGGCCAAGAATAAAACAGGAAGTAGAAATTAAACAAAAGCTTAAACACACACACACACACAGAGAAAGAGAGAGAGAGAGAGAGAGAGAGAGAGAGTAGGAGAGAATCACTCACTCTCACACGCACGCACGCACACACACGCACGCACGCACGCACGCACGCACGCCGGCAGGCAGGCAGGCAGTGTAAGTTACCAAAGACTCCGCAGCAGCACGAGTGACAGCCAGTGGAAAAAGTGCACCCGCCCACACGCCGCAGCACCATCGCACATACACAAATATACCACAGCACGAACAAAGTCATACTCTCTGCCTCCCACAGGCTCACATAAGCCCAACAAAAAAAGAGGACCACAGGCGTATCGCTTCTCCGTGCCCACACGTAGGGTCTCTCTCTCTCTCTCTCTCTCTCTCTCTCTCTGTTTTTGTGCTAAGTGCCTCTCGGCCTCCCCTCGCCTCTTCACGGTGGTCTGAGGAAAGCCAGCGACCACGCTCCATCGCTTCCCGGGCGCGGGGACGGTGTAACGTTGCAGACGTTGGGAGCGCCGAACGCTGCGTTCGCGACGCTAATGTCCTGCGGGGGTGAAGGTTGAAGTTTAAGCCCCTTTGAGCCCCCCCCCCCCCCCCCCCCCACCCCCACCCCCCGATTCCGTCATGCGTCCGCACGAACATCGGCGTCCCGAAGATGTGGAGGAAAATAAATAAATGAGTCCACTTGCGTTGAGGCTGGAATCCCAGCCGGCGCTTCTCTGGAGGCCGTTTGGACCAACGTTCAAACAATCCCCACCTTCATCAGCACATAATTGAACACATATTGTGGTCTTGATTCGTCTAAGGTCAAGAATTCGTGAATACCTCACGCTCGAACAGCAGCAAGAGCCTCATTATCACTACCACCGAAAATAGCACAGGGGGGCAAGGTGTTGAATGTTATCACTCTGCTACAATTGAGCTTTTTAAAAGTGTCAACGATCATATCTGCTTTGAGCTGGCTTCCACTTTTGGCAAAGCCACTGGGTGTGTGTGTGTTTTTTTATGAGAACGCACACAGGAACTATGGTGATTGAGGAAGCGGACTCGGTAAGAAGCAGGACATGTTTGGAAACACGTAGCCGTAGCCGTGCGCGCGCAGGAAGCAACCGTTCAGCTGGCGAGGTGCAGTCCAATGGAAAGCCATCAAAGGGCTTCGGACCAAATGTTAACGAATTTACGGTAAATGTTTTCAGATGTTATTTTTACTGTCAAGACCTGAGTCAACTAATGAGTCACACCAGCTCTGTTGTTTTGGTGTCTGTTTGTGTGTGTGTGTGTGTGTGTGTGTGTTGATATGGGTCTGCCAGCATGCTTGTCAGTCTATGTGTGTGTTTATATGGGTCTTCATGAATAAGAGGAGCACATGGAAACACTTACTGTATTGCTGTCGTTGCCGACCCCACCCCTATACACACACACACACACACACACACGGACACAGACACACACTTACTCTCTCTATGTGATCAATGCAGGGCACATATGCGTCCATTGTGCTGAATAAAACTCAATAACGACAGCCGGAGGCCGGTAAGAAGAAAAAAAAAAAATACATGGAGTGAAGCGTGTATCGGCTGTACATACATGTATCCAGCTCACGTGCACTCACGTGCAGTTCTACAACAGGAACCTGCATTGTGTTTGGGAAACCCAGTAGTGGAAAGTGCTTTTGCTGCGGGGCTCCCGAGCCTCTTCCGCGTGTGAAAACGTACGCTCATGCGAAATGAATGAGTCCCCGTGTGCTCGTCAGGCTTTAGTTTGAAAGGCAGTGTTCTCCACCTGACTTTTACCCTGAAATCTTACAGCCGGCATAATCCACCCCCCCCCCCCCCCCCCCCCCTCCCCGCTCTCTTCCCTCTCCCCACCGAGTGTCACCGCGAGGGTAATATGAGGCCTATGGCTGCTGATGACAGCCCCTAATCCTCACGCCTGTGACTGATAGTCACCCGGGCGCTCCTCATCCCCCCCCCCCCCCCCCCAACCCCCCCGTCTCATCCTCATAAACCGAGAACAATGGAAGGGAGACACCAGCGCCGCTCAGCCTCCAGGTCCCGCCGCTGTCATTACCCCCCCCCCGGGCAGAGAGTCGTTATCTGGAGCGAACGATGGACAACACGGACCCATGTTGGTGTGTGCGTTTGGGCTGGGCCCGGCGGCCCAAAGAGGCCACACGAGATACAACCATGCTGATTTTGTCTAACGCCAGGCGCGCTTTATGATAAATAAATCTCCCGTACGGTATGCAGGCCAAGATCTCTGCGGGTAGCGCTATTTCCACCACGTTGGGGCGATGCATCTCTGGAGCGTTCGTACAAACGTGCAAACAAGTGACATACTTGTCTGTCCCTGGAGTGGGTCAGCGCTGTCCGTCCTCTCGTTTGGATCCTGCCAGTCAAACCAGCCAGCCAGAGCTTTCTAAAAGGGCCTGTGATTTGACTGAATCCCTTAGGGGTGGGGGGGGGGATTAGGATTAGCAGCTGTTTCCCCTCAAACACTGGAGAAGATACGCTGCAGCTACACCATGCTGATGGCAAATTAATAGATGAATAGGAGGCGCGCGCGTTGTCTCTCAGATAACGTGCTAAAGCTCCCCCCCGCTTCATAAATAGTGGGGAAGGTGTCCTTTCCTTGAACCCGGCTGCGTGGATGTGCTGTCACACTCACAGGCGAGGAGCGAAGGCATATTGCGGCCGTGAGAAAGGTTTAAAACATCATCACTTTAATCTGGGTGCACAAAGCCAGCAGCAGATTATGCTCCTGCCTCTCAAGCGACTCTGCCGCAGATCCGGTTTAGATGACCCCCGCTAACACCCTCAGAGACAGGGGCTTTTAACACTGATAGCAAGCAGCCATCAAATGAGAACAAACACACACACACACACACTATCCACGACCACGCCACTCAGAGCAGGAGGACACCCGTGGCACATGCTCACAGCGGCAGACAATAACAGATCAACACGCGGGCTTATGTCGGTTCAACCGGGGTCCGTTTGGGCCGGGCGGAAAAAGCCCGGACCGTCGCGTAGCAAACAGGTTTCCGGGGGGGGAAAAAGAAGAAGAAGAAAAAAAAAAAAAGTGACACATGTGTCCCGGCGTGGAGAGGCAGCGCATAATGTGGCCGCCCACGGAGCAGCCGGATGTGAAGACGGCACAGCAGTGATGGTTGGAGAGAAAAAAAGGGTCAGAAGATGCTGAAAGTTGTCCTCTTGTGAACCTGTGGCACCTGTAACAATGGAGCTTCGGCCTCCTGACGTAACACGTAGGATTTTTCGCCAGCCACACAATGACTGGTCATCTCGCTTTAGTCGCTCATGAAAATCCCAAAGGCCCCACTGAATGCAGAGAGAACCCAGATCACCCTCCGTCTGGCATTTCTTTCTAAATATTGAACGATTTTAGCTCATGAGATCCACCCGGTCTGTGTCATTTACAATATTCTCTTTAAAAGAACACTATTTAATTATATTCAGAAATATGCATTATTTGAAGCTATCCGAGTTGCACTGGAAGTTAACCTTTCCCAACTCGACGTTGGTACGGAAATAGAAAGAAGGAGAAAAGCGAGATATTGAAAGGAGAAAGAAGCCTTTTTAAATTGAGCGAATTTGACGGCGGTTCACCACAATACACCCGAGACCTGAAGGATGAGTCAGAGCGAGGACGGCCGTGTCAAAGAAAATTGTGAAAGCAAAAAGAGGAAAAGGGTTCAAGCTCAAGTAGCATTCTGGTTGAACTTACAGCTCAGGATTTGGAAGTAAGAGAAAACAACTTTTAAGCCACAAGAGCAACACCAGCCGCCCGCAGAAAAGTTATTCTCTGGCGTTATTTTGTCTTCTTTTGACAGTTTCCGCCCCGACTTTCCAACGAGCCTCGATCTAATTGGTCTCCCCCCCCCCCCCCCCCGCACTCCACCATTTGTGTCCTTACGTTGAGCAGATGGGGCAGATTTTTTTTTTCTTCTCTTTCACACTTTTACAATAACCACTCAAACCGCATGGAAAATGTCCCCACACCCTTAAACGACGGTTGCGTGTGTGTGTGTGTGTGTGTGTGTGTGTGTGTGTGTGGAAGAGAGAGAGAAAGAGGTGGAGAGAAGGAGAGCACACCCTGAGGCCGACTGTCTCCAAATAAAGACGGCTGGCACGTGTGTGCATGTGTGCACTAATTCACTATGAGTGTTTCGATACCTAGATTCTCAGAGTGCACTTTTTTTTTTCACACATGACATGAAAACGTGAAATCAGCTGCTGCAGCCAAGACGCTAAAAACTGACATATCTAAATAAATCAGTCGTTGCATCCGGATGTGGGACACACACACACACACACACATAACTTACACCCACACATACACACCACCTGTGACCTTGACACTCATTTCAGGCCGAGAGGACGCGCCTCAGAGCCGCCGCGTGGTCATTGTGCGACACACAGAAGGCAGATTTGATTAGATTGCATGTAAAGCATCACACACACACACACACAAACACACACACTGAAGAGTATCCTCTCTCAATTCCGTGATGCCTCACACGTCCCGATGCAGCACAAGGAGACGTCAAAACGCCATCTTCCCGCTATCGCGACTAACCCGGCACCGTGACAGAGACCGCCATTGCATGGGAAAATGACAAAGTGCTGAGGTTTTGTGTTTGTTCACTTCCTCTGTGATTTTGAGAGAGAGAGAGAGAGAGAGAGAGAGAGAGAGAAAGAGGCCCTATCTACACTTGAACACCCAACACAACCACAAATAAGTCAGTGTGATTCATCACTCCCTTCCTGTTAAGCACGAAAGGAGTGCAAGAGTGGAGGGTGAGCACCAAACGCCTCCCCCCCGCCCCCCCCCCCCCCCCTCTGCAGGGCCGCTCAACCTGCACTATGCACCTCCACAACATGGCCCTTGATATAAAGAGCATTTAGCATGTAAATAATCTAATCATTTGAGTGGTCGTACTGTGGGGACCTGTCTGTGTAGGTGCTGTATGTATTTCGCGCACGTGCATGTGCGTGTGTGTGTGTGTGTGTGTGTGTGTGACGGGGCCACCGAAAAAGTTCTGCCTTCGACCTCTGGTGCCATCTGCTCGTGACAGGGCAGAAATGCAAATCAGATGCAGTCAGATAATACAGCACGCTCGCTCCCTTCATTAGAGCGGCCTACAGAAACAAACTAGGTCAGACAGACCAGCAGCCGGCTGTGTGTGTGTGTGTGTGTGTGTGTGTGTGTGCCTCTCTTTGTGTGGAGATACAGCTATACGTGTGTGTGTGTGGTGGTGGTGGTGGTGGTGGGGGGGGTCCAGTAAGCAGTGCGGGTTCATAATATCCTTACCCGTGATAATGCACCAGTGACCTATTGACAAACAAGCGGCTCATCCAGACAGCACTCGGAAAAGGGCGACGGGTGACAAATGAGGGCTCTTATCTGAGGCCCAAATTAGCCACAGAGCGACGCAACTGAGGGGGGGGGGGGGGGGGGGGGGGGCGCGTTAAAACTGGGAGAGACAAAAAAAAGAAGAAAAAACAGAACCACCCGGGGAAGGGTGATGCAACGCAGAGGCAACGCAGAGGCGTGATGCAGACGGACGCGTCCTCCCTCCCTCACATCGCTTCGACGCCTGTGAATTATGAATGAGCCCCCCCCCCCCCGCCACCTCCCCCGCCCACCATCAAAACCTTCTCCCCGCGCGCGTGCACTTAAAAAAAAAAAAAAAGGCCTCCGCTCACGACGCAGCGTTTTGTATTTCGGGTTAACGCCTCACAGCAGCCCCTGCCCTCCCTCCCCCCCCACCCCCCCTCCCGTTTGTCGTTGTCACTGCCGCTCGTGCTGGAAGTGTCTAACGAAGGTTGGGTCACGCCCGCATCAGAGCGGTGCGCGCGGGCTGATCTGAGGCCTGCTCTTGCCTTTGAGGAGCTGAACTGAAAAACTTTATTTTTTTATTTTTTTGGGGGGGGGGGTGGATGCGGTTGTTTATCTCGTTATTTACAGTAAAGCCTCAGCTCGGTGTCCTTTGATGTGGTCGTCTCCAGATGCTGCGGAGGTTATTCTGTAGAATATGAATTGACGAGAAAGGGTTTTGCATCTCCGTCATCAATCGATCAGCTTTTTAAAACCTGATATGGTCACAGAATAAATCCATAGATCCCGAAAAGGCGTGTCAGGTTGCTACGTTTCTTTGACTCATTATGTGTGATAAACATTGAGCAATGCAAGCTGAATAATAAATGACTCCGTGTCTTTTCAGAATCCCTTCAAACGTGGGCCTTCTATTTATAGACGCTCAAACATTTCCTTCTCCAGCTTTCTGTTTTCTTTCCTCCTCCAACTGATTTCAGGCCCAGATTGTAAATCTGGTCACTGGGGAGGGTCAATAATTCTCGTTTCCTGTAGTTTGGTCCTCTTTAACCGAATGAGTCTCCACTCCCTGAATTCTATCTCAGTTCCTCTGAGATATCTGCGGCAGCTTGTTTGTATTTATATGTGCGTGTGTGTTTGCGTGCGTGCGTGTGTGTGTGATTCAGCTTGTGTGTGTGCTCACACCGGTCCATAATGTGCATGCGTGTCCGTTGGCATGTGGGTGTGATGCATGAAGTTAGATGAAAAGGTGACATGAGATGAAAAGGTTAATATTTTCCAGGCTGGTGGGTGGGAGGTGATTGCTGTGTGTGTTCATGTGTGTAAGTGCTGCGTGTGCGTGTGTGTGTGCGTGTGTGTGTGTGTGTGTGTGTGTGCGTGCATGTGTATTTTCTGTGTGGGTGACCCAGAAGAGGTTCATGTTCTCAGAAAAGTTGATTCATCTCACTGTTTTTTTCTGTTTGTTCAACTATCTGAACACAAAGTTGTTGAACATTTGACCTTTTTTCTCATGAACTGTCGGCCCGCAAAAGAAATCTGTTGCTTGTATCTCGTGATTGTTTTACACTGTCGTTTGATTCTAACCCAGATGCAACATTTCTGTTTCAATAACAAAATGAAACTCAAAGTGACATTATGTAGATCAACGTTTCCCAAACAGCGTTTTTCTGTCCCTTAGTATGTAATACAATACGATCTTTAGCACTTTCTATTATATGGGTAGTTTGTTCTTGTTCTCGGCACCGTTTTGGAACGAGACATCAAATCTGTCCTCCTCCGCCATTGTCTTCCCCACCAGTCAGCCAAAAGCCCGCTTCCATGTTCAGACGGTGACTCCACTGCCCACAGATGCGCACGACCGCTGGACGCGAGGCGGGGAGGTGGCGGTTGGGGGCCGGGGGAGCAGGGTAAGGTGAAATCCACTGGTCTAGTGGCAGCTCTACAGATTTACGTCTTTTCATCTAGTTTGTCTGCGAGAGCCGGTGCTGAGGGAGAGCAGCACGATTCAGTGACCACGCACACAAGCTGCACTTTTAAAGTTGGCACGAAGCCGCGCTCAAAGGAAAGCAAGCGCGTGACTATTCCGGTGTGTGTGTGTGTGTGTGTGTGTGTGTGCAACATGTTGCACGGCTTTGCACGGCCACGCTGCACGAGCAGTCACAGAGTGTACAGTATGCTTCAGATCTACACAACTTTGCCGAGCATTCCCCTGAGACGTGCGTCATCGGCGCAGGGGTTATTTCCTGTAGTTGAAGAGCAGCGTGAGTCTCTTCCTGTTCGCTGTGTGAAGAAGCATCAGGTTTGTCTTTTTGCACGGGTCACATGACAAGGCGCACATGTACATTTGGAACATTTTGTCTTTCACTCTTAAAGCACGCAGATAGAGATATCCCCCCCCCCCCCGGTGTGAATCACACAGTACCTCGCCTCCAGCTTCTGCCAGTCTCATCACTCGGCTTCTTTTTAAGGTGAATGTTTCAAATATTCACTTTCAGGCAGAAAAGAAATAAAATAGTGGAAACTGTCTCGGTGGTTATGCTCGAATGTCGAGTCGCAGCAGTGTAGCGAAGACAGCGAAGCCTATGCCTTTTGGAAATGTAGTTTTCACCATTCCCCTCGGGGCATTCATGCAGTTTGATTACTACCTGCAGGCCTAAGAGCCCCTTTAGAAGGAGCTCGAGTTACAGAAGAAGCATCACTTTAAGGAAGAATATATAAACGGTGAAGCGTTGAATGCGCAATGCGAGACACTTTAAATGATTTGGGTGTTTAAAAGGTGCCACTGACATAAGCATGCCGTCACATTTCTGTAAATGGGTTGCTTAGCAGTTCTTTCGAGTTTTAGGTTCACAATGTTGTGACCCAGTTCCCACCAAAAGACCTTTAGTGCGTCGGGGTAATGGTTAACTGAAATTGATCAAACCGACTATGTTGCAATACGGCATTAATGAACAATCACAACCACTGAAGTCTTCGGGTCTGCTGCTTCTTTTACCCAAACCGAAGAGCTGTTACCTCCTGCTTCCTCGACTCATCTCCTCCCTCTTCTTCTTCTTCTCCTCCTTCATCATCCCCGGGGGGGAGACTCTGCAGCGCGGCCCCTTCCCGCAGCTTCCACCTAACAACAAAAACATTGTCTTAATCTATTTTATTTTTCCTCCTCTCCATCTCCGTGGCGCCATTAGCCTTATCTCGCATACGGGCCGGGGCCGACGGGAGGCGGGACACGTTGGCACGTTGATGATAATGTCTTTCCACAGGCCAGGAATGCACCAGCCGCACTTTTCTGCTGGTGGATCTGCGGCCTTTGGGCTTTGCGGCAGTTGAGCAGAGCAAGGGAGGTTGTTTTTTGCATATTGGTAACAGTTGTGTATGCCGGTGTTACATCAAGCAGTGGCCCACTCAAGACAGAGAATGAGCAAACTGAATATGCGAGTGCGTGCCAAGGAGATCACTTCCAACTCGTCACCTCATTCATCCTCAGAGCTGGCAGCTGGGAGGAGGCCATTAGGTTTACTTCTTACAGTTGAATTGCATGATGTCCACGTTATGTTACCCGTCCGCCAAGAGATATATTGTTCTCTTTTCATTGTATATCATGTTAAAAGATACTTCTGTTGATAAAATTATAAATAAAGTTTGTTCAAGAAAAGTGAAAATATTGCCTTGCATCTGTCCTTCAAGTAAGAAATATATGTCCAAACAATGGGGAGAATGAATGATGATGAAAGAGCTGCAGAATTAATTGCAAGATCAATCCAGCATGGTCTGCCTGCTGTCCCGGGCTTGGCTGTGCACTAAACTCAACTCTGTTCCATTTTAACAGTACAAAATAAATTACAGTCATGGAACAGTTCACCCAAACAAGAGAAACGTCAGGGGATCATTAAAATGCATCGGCCCTCATCTGGTGACCACAAACAGCTGTAATAATTGTCATGGTCCTCCATCTACTAAATGTTGAGATATTTCAGTCTGGATCAAAATGGTGGACTGGCCAGAGGACCGAACCGACACCCAAGGCCATGCTGCTCAGGTTTTCTTAGCTTTTTTTATACTATTCATTTCATGATTTTGTAAACCTCCTCTGTGTGTGTGTGTGTGTGTGTGTTTTGCTCTGTAAATTGGCAAAATGAGCGAGCAGCAGACTGGTACCAATCTGACACCGAGGACTCCCTGGGACTACAAAGGCCTGAAATTTGATACACTTGCAAAAACAACCAAATCCCACCGGAGTTCTCCTTCAAGTTAAGTTCTTATTCCCCAGCCAAATACTTGTTCCTTCACTTTTGTTCCAAGATGAATTTGCTGTTAACTACACTTGGCGGAGATCAAACAAATATGGCATTTATTTAGTATAGAGTGGGGATGAGGCATTACTTTTTTTGTGTTAGATACAGAAAGCATTTCCTGCTACAGAAATGACTCACGAAATGCAGCACACGAGGACATCATTAACTCACTTCAAAATAAATCAAAGAGTATGATTACGGCCCCAGGGTGCTTTGCTTACCTACATAACCTTTATATCTGTATTTTGCTGATTTCCTGTCCAAAAAAAGAGAATAAGACAGACATGAGTCAATATCAGGTGCTGCTGATATGGCAAACATGCATGGTCTAAACTTTACAACTGTGCACCAAAACACAATAAAGGTACTGCAGTGATTTGAAAGAAATTGAATACAAACATTTTCAGGCAGGTAAGCTAGGTAGTTTATGTCTATAGTTTCTGTTGTGTTGCAAATCTGGTGTTAGTGTTGAATATTTGAAACAATCTCTATTTTGAATATGCGTCACTGTGAATATCATTTTGAGCAAACTCCGCCTGTCATCATGCACAAAGAGCAATGCCACCTCCTAGTGGCACGACTTGAGTTTCTCACAGACCAATCTTCACACCAAAGAAATGTCCATGTAGAATTATTAATAGTTATTTATTTATAAATATATACTTATTTATAGAATTATATTTATGTCCCTGTATTTATAGAACTTTTATACTTCATATTTAGTATCTTCGTATTCAGAGAGGTCCTTAACCCAAGTATCATTGGTCTTTGTCGAGAACTATTGAGTAAAGTATTTTTATTGCAGTTCAAATAGCCTTTTCAACTTTGCAATATAGGACTTACACTTAAAGATTATCTAACGTTGTACAGTAAAATAATTTGTACCATTTACCATTCAGTCAGAATGGTCTGGGACACATACGTATACTCCAGTCATTGTACCGAGTCTTTGATTAAATAGCGTTTATTTGGGTTACTTGTTTAATACCGTATGTCTGGAAATGCGAGTGTGGTTCACGAGGTTTTCTTTAGTGCAAAACACAGAGCTTCTGTCTTCCATTCGGCGAAGACAAACTCCAGCACAAAAATCGCGTCATGACAGACCGCTGGGACCATCTAGCGGACGGTCACAAACAGTGAAATCCCCCCGGTTGCAGCGCCGCTTCCTCCTCGCGGGGCAGATCACTTCCTTCAAAACTCCCGGGACGGAAAGCCGCGTGGCTTTCTTTTTCAGAAGCAACAGGAACGACGCCCCGATGGCGGCCGCTTCCAGCGAGGTCCTCGCCCTGTGCGCGCTGCTCTTCCTCTGCGCGCTCGTGTAAGTACATTTGCACAGATGTTAAAGTGTGTGAGCTGTTAACGTAATGCGTTACCGGGTGTCCGAGGTTACCCGGTGTTACGTCCTGTTTAACGTGCAGCTGACCGGCGGCACGCCCGGTTCGTGTGTTTACGTGTACAACACCGTGAGTTCACAGGCCCACGTGATATATAAGCGTCCAAGTCACTACCGACAACATTAAGTGAAGCTATTTATTATTTATCTCACTACTTTTAAATTGCGTAATTAAACTTACTTTCGTTTTCGTCGCTGCCTCTTCAGGGCAGATTCATCCGCCGAGGGGAGGAACGGTGGCCCCCTGTGTGTGGACGGCACGTACGAGCACGGCGGAAGGTTATGTTGTCAGTGTAGTGCCGGTAAGTTACGTGGTAGTTAACACACACTTATACAAGATCACTTCAAACTGAATCTGGTGTCATGTCAGTATACACATTTACGAGCCTTATTAAATGAAAAGGGTAGCAAACAATCCAAGATTTTTTTTATCAAGTTTAAGAAAATAACATTATGATTGAGGGCTCTTTGACATGATAGTGCCTCAAAAGACCCTTGCAGGAACTATTCCCTTAACATTTCCGTTTTTATTTTGCATTAAAGCAGCACTAAAGTAGCTGAAGCGTACACCGTACAAGTGCGTGTAACGCCTGTGTTGTTGGAAACAGCCTTTAGTCAAACCAGAATGTTGACATTCATTTGAAGATATAGATACACATGGACATGTGAAACCGTTTGTGTGAAAAGTGGTACAGTATTTGAATGGGTTTGAACTCATACTTGAGTGTGTAAATCACAAACTGATGTTTTTGTTTTCATACTGTAGGTCAACACCTGAAGGAGCACTGCACTGCCAATTTACAGTACGGGGTATGCGAAAACTGTTCTGCAAATCTGTACAACATTCAGCCTAATAGCCTGGATTCCTGTGAGCCCTGCACATCCTGCTCACATCCAAATGGTACACAAGTGACAGAAAATGACTGTTTCTTTCATTTTTTTTTGAAGAAAATGCAGTTCAAAGCCATGTGATTTTTCTGTCGACACCTCTAATGTCATTTGCGTGTTTTTTACTGTCCTTTTAGCCAACCTGGAGGTGAAGGAAGCATGTACCCCTGTTCGTGACACCAAGTGCAGATGTAAAAAGGATCACTATTGCAGCAGCGACGACACAGAGAAGTGTAGAATCTGCCATCCTTGTGAAGTGTAAGTTCTGCTCCCTGAAATATCCCCAGACTAGAAGATGCTTGGATAGCTTCTGTCTTCACAACAGGGTCACACTGTGTATGTTGACTTGTCCCCACAGAGCTGCCAGTGTAATCTTAAAGAAATAGTACATTTTACTCACTCATACTTTATTTTCTTTTGGTCCAAGGTGTCCGGAGGGCATCAAAGTAGCCTGCACAGCCAACAATAACACTGTCTGCAAAGACAAAATGGAAGGTACTGCTTAGTTTAGAAGTATTGCATCACGATGGGCCTAGTTTGTAGATTGCAGAGTTATATATAAACAGAACTGTCATCATGTTCATGTCTTTGTGTTTCAGAGGGAACTAGAAACGGGATGATAATGGGCCTTGTCGCAATAGTACTCTGTGTAATTGGTCTTGCATCCTTTTTTCTATTCAAACGCTACCGTGAGTATTAGTATATCACCAGAGGTTTCGTTTATGTTCAATTTAAACGTTTTGGTATCCATCTAATAATATATCTGTGATTCTATTTCATATCTTATTAGGTAAGAGAAACGGGAGCCAGGACATAATAAGAGCTCCAGAGGCTGTAAGTTGTTCTCCAGTTATTACTTCCATTCCATTTATAACTCTGGGATCAGT
This sequence comes from Pungitius pungitius, assembly GCF_949316345.1. NCBI lineage: Eukaryota > Metazoa > Chordata > Actinopteri > Perciformes > Gasterosteidae > Pungitius > Pungitius pungitius. Next base: position 6,764,309 of record NC_084912.1, on the reverse strand, counting down.
CAGGAAGAAGTTTGGCTCCTCTTTTCTCACACGTGCATGTGTGACAAACACCTTTTATCTCTCCTTTAACCTCCTCGTAGCTTCCCTTTCTATGAGAGGTACAGGTTAGTTGTCTGAAGCCTTTGCTGTCCGTGTTGGTGTGCTTGCTTGTGTCACTTCTGTTGTGCTTTGACATATTTTTAAAGCCTGTGCAAATTATTTTTCATGTTAATTCTGTAGAGTTGTAATTTGTTCTAAATTAACATTCATTCTTATTTTGTTCCTCAGGAAATGAAGCCTCTGACAGGTAGGAAAAGTCCCAGAACTTTGATTTCATCTCAATATTCAGTCTCATGTTGTCCATAAGTTAGATAATTTCTGCGTTGAAGGGTTGCATGTTATTTATTCCCGTCCTAACCAAATAGTGAGGAACATAACATTTTTTTTTCTGAGTACTTATTCTTAACTGATTATCAGAGCACCAGACCCAAACAAATAAGACGTGAGCAGTAATTTGGAGGTCAGAAATGGTTGATTTCTGTCCATCAGAATGAAAATGCCTCTATGTGAATTTGTGTTATGTTGTTTGTTTGATCCCATTAATCCCTACTTTTCATGTCCTTCACATAGCTCAAGTTGTTGATCTCCAACCTCATCTGCCTGACATTGCAGAAATTATTGGATGGAAGGATATGAAGGAAGTAGCAACACGCAGCGGAATACAAGACCCTGTTATTGAGTCTTGTCAACTGGACCACCCTAATGATAGCCAGGAGCAGACACTTCAACTGCTAAAGATCTGGGTGGAGATGCAGGGAAAGGAAGCCTCGAATATGTTGGTCAAAATCCTTGAGGAGAATAAAAAAAGAGGCAAAGCAGAGAAGATCATAGAACAATTGTCCAAACCTCCCGCTTGAATGTGTTGCTTGAAATCGCTTTTCAAATATTTGCGCGGTTGTCTGTATGATTTATTCTTTTTAAATTTGGTTGAGAACACTTTCTGGTCTGAACATGAACTTTGTAAAAGCATTATTTATTGTTAGATTTTAAAAGACCTCTCTGATAAGTCTGGTCTTTTTGACGATTCTGTGGGTGTGCAAAGTTCAATTTGGCCACAGCTTGTATGTGTATTAAACCTCATTAAATGTATTTTTAAGGAACATTTCACTTTTGGTTCCCAATATGTTGTGAGTGGCCTTGTTTCTATTCTCTCTTTGCTCAAAGACAGATTCCTATTCAGCCATGCTTAACCAAACTTGAACCCACAATAGCACATTTCACCGTTATTTCTGGGAACTGTTTAAATATGTTATAGGCCTGTTGCACTAACTGTATATAGTCATTTGATTTGTCCCGCATTTAAAACATTCTTTTGTGAATTTCATATACTGAAATACAGACTGTTACTTCTTAAAAAGTACTTTTTCCGTTCTTGTTTTTTTCACACGAGTTGCACACCCTTTACATTTTTAAATACTTTTATTCCATTTAAGTATCAAATTACAAAATGGTGTTCTGCATGTATAACATAAGGGACTTCCATTCATAATCCGTGAAGCGTGGTGCCGTTGACCGAAGACACAAGAGCACACCCTGAGTGGTTCTACATGGTACGTGTGAAACTGCTATACAAAATGTTTGTCATCAGCAGTGCGCGGTCAAGGTGTAAAGAGGTGTGTCTTTAGTTTGCGGCGGAAAGGTTTAAAGACTCTGTGCGGTCCTGATGTCAGAGATCTCATTCCACCATTTCGAAGCCAGGACAGCAAAGCGTTGTGATCTTGACGAGTGTTTTGCTCTCAGTGAGGGAGGAACAAGCAGCTTGGCAGATGCAGAGCGGAGTGTTCAGCGTGACACCGAGGTTCCCAGCGGTCAAAGTCGACGTCAACACAGAGTTGCCAAGTTAACAGTCGGGTTCTGGGTAGGAGAATCTTTCCCCAGAGAGAGAAGTAATTCGGTCTCGTCGGGGTAGATTTTCAGATGGTGAGCGGACATCCAGTGAGAGATGTCAGGCAGGCAGAGATCCGTGCCGTCACCTGAGTGTCCGAGTGAGGGAAGGAGAGGATTAGTTGGCATCGGCATAGCTGTGGTAGGAGAAGCCATGGGAGCGAAGGACAGAGCCGAGAGAGTTGGTGTAGAGAGAGAAGAGGAGGGGACCCAGGACGGAACCTTGAGGAGCTCCAGTAATAAGAGGACAAGTTTCCGACACAGATCCTCTCCAAGTTACCCGGTAAGAGAAGAGAGAGAGCAGAGCCACCAAGTTCCTGAAGGGAGGAAATAAGGATCTGGTGGTTTACTGTGTCAAATGCATCAGAAAGGTCCAGAAGTATGAGGACAGAAACCATGTCCTGCTACAGAAAGGACTTGTACTGCACATAAGGGCATGATTAACTGATATAAATAAATAACTTTATAAATCAAAGAGTAAGATTATATGAATGCATGTATTATTATGGCCCCAGGGTTGCAAGTGTCCAGCTGTGAGGTGCTTTGCTTGCCTATATAACCTTCATATGTGTATTTTGCAGATTCCCTGTTCAGGAAGAGAATAAGACAGAAATGAATCAGTATCAGGTCGCGCTGATATGGAAAACATGCATGTTCTAAACTTTACACAATAAAAGTACTGTAGTGATTTAAAAGCAATACATTTAAAAAGTAGTGCAGGCAGGAAAGCTGGGTAGCTTATGGCTATATGCAGTTTTTGTTGTATGGCAAATCCGCTGATTGAATATTTTAAACAATCTCTAGTTTGAATATGCCTCACTGTGAATATCATTTATAGCCAACTCCACCTTTCATCATGTATAAAGAGCAATGCCACCTGCTAGTGGCACTATTTGAGTTTCTCACAGAACAATCTTCACACCAAAGAAATGTCCATGGCTTTTTACTTATTTTTACCCGCTGTAACTTATTCCAATGCAGAGAATATGAATTATTTTTGCGCTGCCCCCATCCATGTTGTTAACATTCTTCACTTTTGATTTGATTTGGATTGTTACAAAAAATGAATATAAAATGAATACGATATGAAACGATTCCAGGACAAATCACGTCTTACCGTGACATACAGTTGGCAACATGTAGAAAGACCAACACATTGAATATGTGTTACAATATGCGGACAGTAACAAACCGAGAAAAAGTAATCCCCCGGTTGCAGCGCCGCCTCCTCCTCGCGGGGCAGATCACTTCCTTCAAAACTCCCGGGACGGAAAGCCGCGTGGCTTTCTTTTTCAGAAGCAACAGGAACGACGCCCCGATGGCGGCCGCTTCCAGCGAGGTCCTCGCCCTGTGCGCGCTGCTCTGCGCGCTCGTGTAAGTACATTTGCACAGATGTTAAAGTGTGTGAGCTGTTAACGTAATGCGTTACCGGGTGTCCGAGGTTACTCGGTGTTACGTCCTGTTTAACGTGCAGCTGACCGGCGGCACGCCCGGTTCGTCTGTTTACGTGTACAACACCGTGAGTTCACAGGCCCACGTGATATATAAGCGTCCAAGTCACTACCGACAACATTAAGTGAAGAATTATTTATCTCACTACTTTTAAATTGAAGAAAGAAAAAAAACTAAACTTACTTTCGTTTTCGTCGCTGCCTCTTCAGGGCAGATTCATCCGCCGAGGGGAGGAACGGTGGCCCCCTGTGTGTGGACGGCACGTACGAGCACGGCGGAAGGTTATGTTGTCTGTGTAGTGCCGGTAAGTTACGTGGTAGTTAACACACACTTATACAAGATCACATCAAACTGAATCTGGTGTCATGAAAATCATACCTATTACATGAAGGTGGAAAACAATCCAAGACGTATTAAATAGTGCAAGAAAATAACATGGTGGTTGAGGGCCCTTACACATGACAGTGCCTCATCAAGCTAAAAGGCTTTTGACATTCATTTGAAGATATATATAGATAAACATGGACATGTGAAACTGTTTGTGTGAAAAGTGGTACAGTATTTGAATGGGTTTGTACTTGTACTTTTACCTCAAACTGATTGAAACTTTTTTTTGTTTTGTTTCCATACTGTAGGTCAACACCTGAAGGAGCACTGCACTGCCAATTTACAGTACGGGGTATGCGAACACTGTCCTCCACAAACCTACAGCATTCAGCCTAATAACCTGAAGTCCTGTGAGCCCTGCTCATCCTGCTCACCGAATGGTACACGCGTTAATTAGTTTCTTATTTTTGAAGAAGAAGAAAATTTAGTTCATAGACATGTGAAGTTTGGTCGACGCCTCGAATGTAATTTGTGTGTTTTTACCGTCCTTTTAGCCAACCTGGAGGTGAAGGAAGCCTGTACCCCTGCTCGTGACACCAAGTGCGGATGTAAAACGGATCACTACTGCAAGAGCCAAGGCACAGTGGAGAAGTGTAGAAAATGCTCTCCTTGTGAAGTGTACGTTCTGCTCCCTGTAATATCCCCAGACTAGAAGATGCTTGGATAGCTTCTGTCTTCACAACAGGGTCACACTGTGTTTGTTGTCCCCACAGAGCTGCCAGTGTAATCTTAAAGAAATAGTACATTTTACTCACTCATACTTTATTTTCTTTTGGTCCAAGGTGTCCGGAGGGCATCAAAGTAGCCTGCACAGCCAACAATAACACTGTCTGCGAAGACAAAATGGGAGGTACTGCTTAGTTTAGAAGTATTGCATTATGATGTTCCTAGTTTGTAGATTGCCACGTTATATATAAACAGAACTGTCATCATGTTCATGTCTTTGTGTTTCAGGGGGAACTATAGCTGGGATAATAATTTTCCTTGTCTTACTACTCTGTGCAATTGGTCTTGTATTGTTTTTGTACTACCGTGAGTATTAGTATATCACCAGAGGTTTTGTTTATGTTCAATTTAAACATTTTGCTATCCACCTAATAATATATCTGTGATTTTATTTCATAACATATCTTATTAGGTACGAAAAATAGGAAGAAAAAGCAGAACAATGGTTCTGAGGCTGTAAGTTGTTTTCCAGTTATTACTCCCATTCCATTTATAACTCTCTGACCAGTCAGGAAGAAGTTTGCTCCTCTTTTTTTCTGTTGTGCTTTGACATATTTTTAAAGCCTGTGCAAGCAATTTGTCATGTTAATTCTGTAGAGTTGTAATTTGTTCCAAATTAACATTCATTCTTATTTTGTTCCTCAGGAGATGGAGGCTCTCAAAGGTAGGAAAAGTCCCAGAACTTTGCACTAACATTTCATTTCATCTCAATATTCAGTCTCATCTCCATAAGTTAGATGATTTCTGCGTTGAAGGGCTGCATGTTATTTAGTCTCGTCCTAACCAAATAGTGAGACCAGACCCAAACAAATAAGATGTGAGCAGTAATTTGGAGGTCAGAAATGGATGATTTCTGTCCATCAGAATGAAAATGCCTCTATGTGAATTTGTGTTATGTTGTTTGTTTGCTCCCATTAATCCCTACTTTTCATGTCCTTCACATAGCTCAAGATGTTGATCTCCTACGTCATCTGCCTGGCATTGCAAAAATTGTTGAATGGGATGATATGAAGGAAGTAGCAACACGCAGCAAAATACAAGACCTTGTTATAAAGTCTTGTGAACAGGAACACCCTAATGACAGCCAGGAGAAGACACTTCACCTGCTTAAGATCTGGGAGGAGAGGCAAGGAAAGGAAGCCTCGAAGATGTTGGTCAAAATCCTTGAGGAGAATAAAAAAAGAGGCAAAGCAGAGAAGATCATAGAACAATTGTCCAAACCTCCCGCTTGAATGTGTTGCTTGAAATCGCTTTTCAAATATTTGCAGTAAGCATTTAATGTTCTACCTGAAATGTCTTTGAGGAAAATTGAGATGCCAAGGATTCTGTTCTTGTTTATGTGGTCTACATATTCTTTAGCAATCGATGGTCCCAAATGATTTGCACCCTGCCTCTCTCGCTCTCTCCGACTTCAAGTTTGTTTGGATGGACTGAGCCATGTAAGTGTTGGAAAAGAGCCCAGTGAGTAAGTCATGGGAAGTTTCCGCATACTGCCATTACTGCTGTCAGTTTAAAACCAGTCCGTCAGAACCGCTCGTATTCACATGGTCCAACAGTGAGATCATGAAATGCGTGTACTTGCCATTACATGTTCTCTTAGTTTGTCAAAGTAAGAACATACGCTCCTTTTTTAAGACCGTGTGTATATATAGATGATCATAATTCAGTCTATCCGGGGGAGCCGTTGTTGATCTCCTACGTCATCTGCCTGACATTGCAAAAATTGTTGAATGGGATGATATGAAGGAAGTAGCAACACGCTGCAGAATACAAGACCCTGTTATTTAGTCTTGTCAACAGGAACACCCTAATGATAGCCAGGACAAGACACTTCACCTGCTTAAGATCTGGGAGGAGAGGCAGGGAAAGGAAGCCTCGAAGATGTTGGTCAAAATCCTTGAGGAGAATAAAAAAAGGCAAAGCAGAGAAGATCATAGAACAATTGTCCAAACGTTCTGCTTGAATGTGTTGCTTGAAATCGCTTTTCAAATATTTGCGGGGTTGTCTGTATGATTCATTTTTTTTTCTATTTGGTTGAGAACACTGTCTGGTCTGAACATGAACTTTGTAATAGCATAATATTTTGTTTGATTTTGAAAGACCTCTGTGATCTTTTGTTTTTTTGTTAAAGATAAGGTGCTTGTCCTTTTCTACAGTTTTGCGGTTCTGAGGGTGTGCAAAGTTCCATTGGGCCACAGCTTGTATGTGTATTAAACCTCATTAAATGTATTTTTAAGGAACATTTTACTTTTGGTTCTTCTGTGAATTTTATGTACTGAAATACTGGCTGTGTTATTTCTTTGAAAGTACACATATACAAGGTAAGTGACGGTAGTCATTATCTTTTTGGTTATTTACTTGTGCACAGATTCTGATCAGATGAGATACCAAAAGTGGTAAATGCATTCTATTTCTATTGTGAAGTCTGAAGGAGAGCTTTGCTAAAGTAGATAGTAAGTGGCAGCCAGTCATCTTATCCTTTTGAAGAGATTAACACAGATTGTAAGCAGACAAAATTATTTATTGCCCCATCCTGATAAAAAGGGTCTGGAGAGACGTTTATAATGGCCTACTTGATTCTCTTCTACTCCATCTTTACCTTGAGGGAGAAGGCCTTCTCAACCTGACAAACGCCTCTCTGCTGCACTGGTGCTTTGTCCCCGACGTACAGAAACACCTTCGGGTTATCCAGGATGGCTGGACCTGCTGCGACTACGTACCGAGGGAAACCAGTCCACCCCGCAACTGTAGAGTCTCCGCAGGACCCAGTACAGGTGTAAATTTATTCAGTCATTTTATTTTGACCATGACCTTACTTTCCTACATGGGACAATGTCAACATGAACCGTATCTCACATTACACCAAGTTTTTAATAATGTGGGGAAGGTTCATTTCAAAGTGCACGTATCAGAAGCATAATGTAACTAACAGAGAGGCCTGTACATTTTCAGTCTGCATATCATGGGCACTTGCTAAAATGTTGTGATCAAACGAGTGTTTTATAGGGAGATGATTATACAAACGAGACAATAAGGACGTTGCATAAGAAACTTGTTGGCTGAATAAATCCTAGCACACCTTACAGGAAGGTGCTTCTGTCTCGCTCCTCTATTTGACCGATCCTGCTCAAGAATGAGGTTTCGACCGCCAAAATACAGACATAAATAAATGAAGAAATACAGAAAATGTAGAAATCGATTTATTTAATTATGTTCCGTTTGGGTGTAAACTTATAGTAATACATTAATGTATTTATTATTTTATTTAAGCATTTATTTATATGTGTATTTATGCATTTATTTTTTTGTCCTCCATATTGAAATAGCTCCATTTTGAAACTAACATTATCATTATTATTATATGTGCTATGTACAATGTCACATTTTCCATAAGAGGACCGTGTTTTGCATGTAAAGGAGGAATTGGCGCCGAATGATCAATAAATATAGGGCACACTGAATAGCGCAGTTACACAGTGCAATGGGCAGTGAGTGCTGTTACTCAGACGGAATAAAGAGAGCCGCCTCAGAGTACTGGAGCTGCATGAACATGGGCTGGGGATGCCTGTTTGGGCTGAAAAAGGGGGATGTGGGCGGTGTCTCGGTCTACGGGTGGAGCGCGCAGTCCGGAAATGAGCAAAGAGCTGTGAAATTGTTTCCCTCGTTGCTCACACGAGTTTGATGAGGCTTGCTTTCATCCGAGGCTCAATTTATCGCCATGAACTTGCACAGAGAACCGCGCGGAGGTAAGTTTACCAGCTCCTTCTTACACCTCGGAGTCTTAAAAAAAAAAAAAAATCGACCGTTACTTCTCTTGAAATGATGCCCGTTGCTCGCATGCGCGTAATAGTTGTTGCCTTTTTTAAACACACCTCGCTACAGCGCACATTGTGTTGGAAAAGTGGCTGGAAAAGTGTTTTTTTTGCTGCCGCGATATTTCCCTGATGAGCGGATTAATATTTAGTTGCTAGGGCAACCGAATTGGTAACTTTTGGCCATGGGAGCAAGACGACGTCACAGTGCACCATGGCGTCACAGTGGGCGTTGTTTTCTTAACTTCTAGGCCTACAAATGGCCTAAATTGTACTGCGCGTACAACACGTGCAAACGTACTCTATAAACGTGTGTTAAAGGACTTCGCTAAAAGGGTATTGCCAACAAAATAAACGTGCGGTGTGTATACAATTATGTATACTGTTTAATTTCCATTTACATGCCATTGCATTTTAATTACTGACGCAACCATGTATAAGATACTTTAATGTTGTGCGTGTCCAAACATTTATTAATGAATTAGTACAATAGTACCAATATTACTCTGAAATGTAGTTTCAATTAGTGGCTACATAACTGATTAAGTTGTTTTAATCCAAAACAATAACTTTATAATTGTTCAACCCTTTTGTTAATTAAAGACGCCTTCAACACAAACTGCAGCACATGATGCTTGCTGTCAACACCTGTAGTACCTGAAGTAGTATTTTACACAGAAAGACATTTCAGGTAGAACGTTAAATGCTTAGAGGAAAATTGAGAAGCCAAGGATTCTGTTCTTGTTTATGTGGTCTACATATTCTTTAGCAATCGATGGTCCCAAATGATTGGCACCCTGCCTCTCTCGCTCTCTCCGACTTCAACTTTGTTTGGATGGACTGAGCCATGTAAGTGTTGGAAAAGAGCCCAGTGAGTAAGTCATGGGAAGTTTCCGCATACTGCCATTACTGCTGTCAGTTTAAAACCAGTCTTGACAGAACAGCTCGTAGTCACATGGTCCAACAGTGAGATCATGAAATGCGTGTACTTGCCATTACATGTTCTCTTAGTTTGTCAAAGTAAGAACATACGCCCCTTTTTTAAGACCGTGTGTATATATAGATGATCATAATTCAGTCTATCCAGTGCATTTTACAATTATCTGTATAACCTCTACTAAATGGCTGGGACTTAAGCAAGAGACTTGTCATTTCCTCTTCTAATATATTGCATGCATCCAGGAAATAATATAATAACTAGGGCTGTCAAAAATAGCGCGTTAACAACGTTAATTAGTTGTTTGTTGTTAATTACGTCAATTTTTTTTAAACACATTTCACGCATGCGCAGTGTGACAAATTAGTCAGGTCAGGAAAGTACCTCTTCCTCTAGGGAATGCACTTCATCCTATACAACACATTACTGCCACCTGCAGGCATATGTCAGGCCGTCAGGTTCAGCAAGTCGTTTGCGCCAGTCCACGCTGAATGTTCGCAGGCCATTAACAAAATCAACCTCAGATCATTTGACCAACACAATTGCAAAATGTTCCAACACGTTGGAATTCGACGCAGGAAATGGTGAAGCGCGTGAGCCGAAATAAAGAGGCCGTCATCGCCATACTTGCCAACCTTGAGATCTCAGAATTGGGGAGATATTCAAAAGGACTCAGTCTCATCTTTTTCCATTCTAATTGCCGCGCTCGACTTCAAGGTGTAACGTCTGAAACGACGCGCCCAGTGACGGATGGTGCAGCAATATTGATCGTTCGGGAGAAATTCGGGAGAAGGGTCGGTCCGGGAGATTTTCGGGAAGGGCTTTGAAATTCGGGAGTCTCCCCTGGAAATATCGGGAGGGTTGACATGTCTGGTCATCGCAGCCCTGGACCATCAGCAGCACAAACTCGTTTTGCCGACCGCAGCAGAGTGGCATAAACTGCAGAGGCTCGAGCCATGCAGGGAAATCAGTCTGTAACTTATCAAATATCATTGATTTGATTATTTTCTGGAATGAATTAAAAAGTAAATTATCAATAACATGTATTTATGTAAAAAATAATAATGATGATAATTATGTATCTGTGTCCTGTTATTTATCTTTACTATGCATTTCAGAAAAAAAATGGTTAGGATTAAGGTGTAATTGCAAATAGTGATTAATCATGATTAATCCACTGAAAATTCTGATTCATTTGATTAAGATTTTTATTCATTTGACAGCCCTAATAATAACTAAGTGTTCTCAACATTGTTTGCCTTAAAAGCTGGATTTTGTCCTTTATTTGGTGGACATTTTCCAGCACCGGTGGCTTGATTTTGGGAAAAATGTTAACAGGATGTTGGTGACCGTAGAGGGTTATCAGAAGAAGGATGAGAGGGACCAATCTTCCTTCCTCCCGTGTTGCACGGCCTGATGCTGGAAGAGTGGGTCACTCCCAGTGTCACTCAGCCCACTTCTATATTTAGAGGTACAATGTGTGCTTGACACAAAAAAAGTAGACACCATGATATTTAATTCATTTAAATAAATACATCAACACAATTTTTTTGCTAAATGGCACACAAAAATAATGAACCTTTTTTTTTTCTTCTAAATTTTCTTTTCCAGCTGCCCGGACCACCGCGCCGTGACTAAATGCGCTCGCTGGAATCCAGCTGAAGATGCAGGGGGCCATCGCACGAGTGTGCGTGGTGGTGGCCGCGGCCATATTGAACCACCCCTTGCTCTTTACCCAAGACGGCGCCGAGCCTCCGGACCAGGACGAGGAGCTGATGGCGCGCATGCGGGAGCACGAGGAGAGGCTGGAGATGGAGCACGCGCGGCTGGACAGGGAGCTCTCGCAGCTGGACTCGGAGCAGCGAGAAGCCGGCCCGGGTGAGGGTTACAGCTGGTACTTCTGGAGCGCCGTGTCTTTCGCCGTGTTCTTCGCCGTGGAGGCGGGTTGCAGGGCGCCGGCCGCCACCGACGCGGACACCCGGCCGGTCGAGGGCGAGGACGCGAGCGGCTCACGAGTCACCCCGCGGACCGTGGCGCTGGACAAGGACGTCCTGAGCGACTTCTGCGACAAATGCGCCCACGCGTCGGCCCGCGACCACTGGAGGGTGAGGGACTTCGTCGGGGGCTTTGCCGGCGAGTTGGCGGACTCGCTCCGGAGCGTGTGCGACGCCAGGCGCGCGGGCCTGAAGGTTGGGGACTTCGTCGGGATCGGGAGCGCGTTCGAGTCGTGGGAGGTGGGCCAGCCGCTGACGTGTGACCTCATCGTGCCCCTCTCGCCGCCGCGTCCCTACTCCTTCCAGTTCCACCCGTGGTGCGACGCGGCCCCGGCCCCGCAGCTGGGCTGCGGCGGGATAACGGTGAGCCGCTTCGGGGAGAACGAGGAGGGCTGCATCTGCGGCTCGGCGGACATGGGGGAGGACGACGTGCTCTGCATGCTGCACGGCGAGGACGACCCGCCCGGAGAGGACCGCGGCCCCCACGAGCTGCCGCCGGAGCTGTGCTCCGGCGACGCGCGTTCCTTCGCCAAGGAGCGGGTCGTCAAGTGGTTCCAGGTCTCTGTGACCAGAGCGTGGCGCCGCATCTCGCACAAGTACGACTTCGCGGTGACGTTTCGCCACCTGGACGCCGCCGGCGCCCTGAAGATCCGGTTCCGCTCGGGGAAAGCGATCCTAGTGAACGTCATACCGGCGGTTCGCTTCGAGGACACGGACGCGTATTTCGTCTCCCACTTCCCGTCGGACTGCGGGGCCGGCTCCCCCGACCCGTGCTGGCCCGTCTCTTTGGCCGTCTACGAGGGGAGTTTGCTGAAGCACTTCTCCAAACTCCTACCGCCGAATTCCTGTCATCTACGCTGCCTCCAGATCGTCAGCTTCCTGCACAGGAAGCAGACGGCGCTCACGGGGCCCAGCGCCCTCACCAGCTACCACCTGAAGACCGCCCTGTTGCACTTGCTGCTGGCCAAGAGGCCGTCCGAGTGGAGCGCCGACGCCACGGAGCGCAGGCTGCGGGACGTGCTCGGCTTCGTGCACGCGAGCCTCCGCGAGAAGAGACTCCGTCACGCGCTGGTCGGGAACGGCGACGTGCCGGAGGCGGTCCGCGTGCCCGAGGCGATCCGCGCGGCGCGGCCCGTCAACCTGTTCCAGTGCCTGGCGTCGGAGAGGGAGCGCCACGCGGCGACGGTCGGGCATTTCGACGAGATGTTGAGAAATGCGCCCGCGCTCATGCAAGAGTACGCGCGAGCGTCACGGGGCAGATTAGATGAGCGTCTGTGAGAGCTTAAATAGCATCCAGTGTTTACAAATGGCACTTAAAAGTACTTTATTACAGGCGAGAAAACTTGACAAGGTAACCCGTGTTACTAAAGGGGCGCCAAACAACCCATGGCCACATTTCAACAGTGGGTTTTGTGTTGCTGTGTGCTGTTATGTTTAATCTGTAGCATTGTTACTGAAACAATCAGGTCTTATAACCCAGTATCTTTTTTATAGAGTAACCTTAATAAATAGGCTTTTCGGTTGATAGATAATCGCTTTGCCTTTTAAACGAAGCAACTAATTGAAAAGGTGATCATTTTTTAAATGCTGTAAACTTTTTAATAAATAATCCAGTGCACTTTTATCAATGGGGGAAAAATAGTAACAAACCTATTATGCTGGTTGAAATAGTACAGCAATGCTTTTGTTCTCATTGTTGGACATCCGATGGCAGCTATTAAATATGCGTTGTCATACTACTATAGAGCATTTATTTTGCCTGTAAAGTTCTGCTGTGTTGTACAGTTCTTTAGATTATTAAATTAAACCACCCTGTGTAGTCACCCCGGGGAAAACCAAATGTAGTTATTCAATATAAAAACAAAGAACATTTTGTGCAGTCGCTACATGCAGTTTTTATTAGAGAAAGCGCATCATAAAAATGTAGCATTCACTTTACTAAACCTCATTTCAAATATGATTTAGTATTTTCAACAATGTATATTTTCCCATTTCAAAGAGTGAAAATGTATATGATGTATACAATTTTTTTAAAAAGGGATGGTTTAAGGCTCTTTTTTGCCCTAGAGGCCATAGTCGTAGTCGGGCTTCCCCGCCACGTAGGATGCGTGAAAGGCCTTCATTGAGTCTTGACGGTGCATTGTGGCTTTGACAGCCATGTCTTCCAACATTTGCGCCGTCCACTTCTTGAGCTCAGGTGTGCGGTCGAGGCAACTGAAAAGACAACAGGAATCAAATCATTCACATAAATACATCAAATGAAAAAATGACTTATCGACGTGGTAACAGAGGAAGACTTGTTCGCTCTGTTCTGATTGAGATTCCCAGCGCTTTCTTGAATGCCTTACTTTTGTACTGTAGCGCATATGTACGTTGGTTCATCATAATAGCCACTGAAGGAAATGCTTCCATGAATAAAATGTATTTATTTGTGAATGTTTTGAGAAAGTATTCCATTACTTACTGTTTCAGTTCAAAGCACTCAAGCCTCTCAAACCAAGGCCACATCATGTAGTCGATCATTGTGATGGAATCCCCACCAAAGAACTTGGTCTTCTTGTTAACCAGGTCCTAGAAAATAAATTTATGATTACCAGCCTTGTAACTGTAAACTACCCATGTGCAGTCAGTTGAGACTGACTTGGTGTCACACATCCACACTTGTGCTCATGATCATTACCAGATCACATTGGAAAACATAAATAATAAGCACTTTGCTTAACCCACCTCATCCAACTTGGACAATTTCATATTCAGTTCAGCTTCCAGTCCAGAGGTGTCCTCGCCCTTCTTTTTGCCCATTGGAATCTTGTAAAAGTATGGTATGACCTGTAGTAAACAGCGGCATTGTGATTATTAAAGAGTAAAAAGTAAACAAAATCTCAGATAGAAGTCTCAATAAGAGTATACCTTGGAAAAATCCTCCAGCATCATCTTCTGTTGAGCTTTACCAAAAGGAGAGGAAGGAAGCAGCTTCTTCTCAGGATAAACTTCATCCAGGTAGTCACAGGTGATGGGAGACTCTGTTATCACCTCACCAGCAGGTGTCTCCAGTACTGGGACAAGTCCAAGAGGATTCTTCTCCAGGAACCACTCGGGTTTGTCCGTGAGGTTGACGTTGATAATCTCATGTCTGACAGAAAAAAACAAACATGTAATAACACAGGTTTTGGAGCAAGCAAAACTTGTTTTAAACAAAAGCATATTAAAGCATGTCTTTACTTGATCCCTTTGGCATTCAGCACTAATCTGGCCCTCTGGGCGAAGGGGCAGAATCTCATGCTGTAGAGTCTGATGTGGCCCTTGGGGACCGGACCGGGTGCAGCACTCCCTATGAGACAAATAACGTAGTGTCATTACATGACTTTGCACATTTATGCCAGAATAAGTTCTAAAATTAGAACCAATACAGAGCGTTAAAAATATAGTATACATTTTTGAAAAAAAGAAGAAAAAAAAGGCCAGAACAACTGAAGCGGCTGGCTATATTTTGGCCATTTGAGTTTTCACATTTAGCAGTTGAGACTTTTTCCCCATCGAAATAGCTGTAGGGAGTAATAAGAATATGATGATCTACATGAATGTGTACATTTTTATTTGTATTTAATTGACTTATTTACTTATTTTACAGTAAATAAATTACAATTATACGAAACACAATAACAATTGTAATGTATTCTGAAAATTAAACCTATTTGTAAGAACATTTGCTGACAGTACCCCTGGTCTTTTTGAGGACAGGACTTTTTAATAGTAGCAAAGTACAATAAACTTACTGCCAATAAATAACCCCGTAAATGTCTTTTACAATTACACCTTATTGCAGTCTGGTTTCAACATAGTGCTTTTATTTTTACTGTCAACTTTTTTTAAATAGGCGAATGCTGTAACTTTTACAAAGTGCGACGTGGATCGTCAGTAAATTAAACGGAAGTAAATAAGTTAGTCTCGGATATACATTTGTAAACACTCGGCTGTCTTAAAGACGCATTGCGTTCAGTGTTTGTAGATCCTTAGGGAAGTTGAGTCGGTGACTATTTGGATTCAGTTCAATCCCCGAATTGTCAGATATCGGCTAAAAAAAAATGCTGACTCGTCGTGAGACAGAGAAAGTCACAGCAGCTCTCTGGGGTCGTCTTAACGTAACGTTAACGGCAACAATCTCCCTCAGGAAGTCATATCAATGGGCGGTCAAACACATAACGCAACGTTCTTACCTTTGGCAAAAGACCTTTCTGTCGACATGGTTACACTTCGGTTGCTGAGAGTAAGATACCTTTGGCCCGAAAAGGAGAGAAAACGGTATACAGTGCTATAAGTATTGCTGAAATTTATATACAGCTTACTTCCGGTAAGGGCGCGTCCGATAAAGCATTAGCCAATAGCAAGACAGGATCGTTGCCTAGGAGTTTTCTTATTCTGATTAAGACGGGGTGCAGCGGCACTCCCCCGAGAAAGAAATAATGCTGTTTCATTAACGTTTTACATGACTAAGCACAATCATTTATGCCTGAATACAACGTTCACCTATTACTGCTCTGTACATTAGCTCTAAACTAAATTTGGGCAAATTATAGTATAATTTATCTGTACTGGAAAGGTGAACTTGAGTGAATTGTTGAGCTAGAACTTGATCAAATTGTTGCGGTACACAAATTGATGATTAACTACAGGTTACTGTAGAATGTGTTTTTTTTAATTATTAAACTCATTTTTACTATATGTATTTATTGTGCGTAGGACGTGGGACTCCAAGTATATTTAATGATGCACACTCTGTTGCACAAGGTGGCGGTAATGCGCCGATAAACCGGATGCCAACCGCCGTAAAACCATAAAAAGAAGAAGCCAAGAAGTTTTCTGGTTGCCCGGGAAACGCAAAGACTTGTCCCTCTTTTCAATTGTGTTGCTAAATTCAATTTACCTGTATGTTCTTTTTTCTCGTTTTGAAATGGATGGCATTGGAAGTTTCGAAGTCAGGTATGTTGTTGTTACAACTACACGTCTCAGTGTTACACCCGCACCAATAATCTGACGTTTGTATCATAGTTTTATTTCAGCCCTATTTTAAATATCCTGGTTTTAGCTTGGGATGGTAAGCGCGTGTATGATGTTAGCTATTGTTATATGCTAAACCTCGAGAGGCGTAAACCGTGGATCGCCAACGTTATCTTAATCATTTGCTGTTTTTTGTTCTCCCTTCAGGTGGATACGAGGTTTTACAAACAAGAGTATCGAGTTTGTTGACAATAAAACAGTATGTCACAAATGTGGAGATAATATCTGTTTCCTTAACCTGGAGACAAAAAAGCAAAATGTGTTTCAGAGTCCTGGAAAAGGAATTGGTGCATTGGCAGTCAATGGCAACACTCGAATGTTTGCTTTCTCCGAGGAGAAGCTATCGCCATCGATATTTGTGTATATTTTCCCTGAGTTACAGTTAAAAAATGAACTTAAAGGTAAGAATGTTTCCTCCCAGTAGAAATGAGTAGCTAAATCTTGCAAGTTTTATTGATGATTTAACTGTTATTGTCTTCCTAGATGTTTTGAGTTCTTAATCTGTGTATGAATTTATCCATCCTACATTTCCAGGCTATCTTCTCTCTGACAAATACTCAAAACTTTCCACTGGTTCTTTTTTCTAGGCTCAGCACAACTAGATTTCACATCTCTCTCATTAAGCACCGATGGTCCTTATTTGGCTTGTTGTTCATCTCTGCCCGATTACACCATCACAGTTTGGTAAGCCACTGAAAGCAGCTCACTACTTTATATTGTCGATTACATTTTTCCAATAATGTTTTTTGAGGCCGAGCCGCTGTGTTGGTGTAATCACGACTGTGTGATGCAGGAACTGGGAAAACGCCGAGCCAATTTGTACAAAACCGCACGCCGGGCAGGATGTCAATTCTTTGATGTTCAACCCTCTCAGTTGGCACCAGCTCTGTGCTTTGGGCAAATGCTCCCTCACTGTCTGGAATATTGAGAAGAGCGCCAACATTCATCTGATGAAACCAAGGTAAAGCAGACCAGTTTGCGAAGCAACTGGTAGCAATGGATGTTATGTAACTGGTAAATTGACCTATGCTACCTTCATTTATCACTTTATATTATCAGAAAGGAAAATGATTGTTAAAATGTGTGTGTAATATTTGTTGCATTGCAGTGTAATAGAGCTTCCAGCAAATGATGGTTCGTATGTTGAGAGATTGGTGCCCACTTCTCATACTGTCACCGAAATACTCCCCAACTACGGCCTCGAGATGCCTCTATCGGCCATCTCAGGGCTCATGGGAGAGAAGGCAGAAAGCATTCTGGTACTGTCCCCAAATTATTTATACAACAATACACAAGTCCAATTCACTTTCCCCATTTGCTTGAAATGTTTTGAGATATTGTGGATTTTTAGTTTTGTGAATCGATCAATTTAAAGTGTTACCCAACTCCACATGTGTTTACACAGACTAAACTCTGCACCAAAGCCAGACTAACTCCTAGTGCCATCGGCTGGACACCCACATCCGAGCTTTATGTGGGCTGTGTGGAAGGCTTTCTGCTCCGCGTTGATCCAGAGAGCCTCTCTGTCTCAGTCATCTTCAACCCTACAAGTAAACAAACACCCACACTGGGACTATGGAGATCATTTGATAGTCACTGTAACAATTGTTTTATTCAATTTTTGAACATTGAAAAAACTATTTACATCTGATCTGTTTTTCACTTTTGCTCAGCTGCTGATGCCGTCCCTGAACTTAGAAACAACAACTTTCAAAGTTTATCCCTTAACCAGAATGGCTTCATTGCTGTAGGAAAGGTACTGGCCCATGCCTACATTAACATCTTTTCCCCCACTGAGCATGACACATTCAAAATCAAATGAAATTAAAATACGCGGATTGAAAGGATTTGCAATATCAGCTGTCAGCAATTTTAAATTTCTCAAATATAAAAGCCTCTTAAAATGGTTCACAGGAGAGTACGGTGCACTGCGTGCAAGTCAAAGGGACCCAGATCAACATCACACAAACGTGGCAATTAGAAGAACCTGTCACAACAGTGATGTACTCGCCTGACTGTAAAACATTACTTTTTACATCTAATACGGTACGTACTTAAATGTATCTTAGTGTGACTTGTTATACATTAAGTCATACTATATGCCATTTAATAATAACATGTAACTCAGAGAAAATATAGTGGAATATTAGAATATGACCGGATTCGGATTCTCGTTCTTCAGGGTCAAATCTATGTGTCAAACCCAACCCAGTCTGACGTCATTGTGAAGCTCCTGGATGTTCTCAACGGCGACTTTGTGGTGGCAGCTGTGTCGCACACTGACCTAAACATCTGTGTGGTAAAACGTTTGTCTTACTCACAAAATACAGTGTATCATGATGTAATTGTGCAATGTAATAGGTGTATAATTTTGGTCATTGCTGTTGTTGTTGTTTTGCTGATTGCTTATTGCAGTCGGTGAGGGATTCTGGAGTACTGCAGCTGTGGTCTACAGATGGCATTTGTCTTGGTTCCCTGTCTCTTCAAGCTGAGGTCAGATTCATGGCATATGAGCATTCCAAACAAAACAGCGGTGCCACATTTACACATTTTCTGAACATGGAGGAGGGAAATTAAATGGAAAATAACTAATGTTAAAGCTTGCAATCTTTGTCTTTTTAGGTGACAAGTCTGGCCTGCTGTCCTATTGCACAATACGCAGCTGTTGGAACGGCTTCGGGTATTGTCCTCTACATTGACCTGAACAGGGAGCAGCAACCTCGCCTGGTGCACCGGGTTCATCTACACCACACTCCTGTGGATCACCTAGTGTAAGTATCTTCTATGCTTGTGATGCCACAGTGTTCCAGTTTTATTAGTAGTAAGTATTACACCCATCATACAATTATAAAATCAAGGGATCAGTTATGTCTACCCATAAAATCCTGAGAGGAGTCAGCAAAGCAAGTTAAAACATTCTATTAAATTGATCCAAATATTCTCTTTTCTGTTTATGTGCTGTTTTCTGTGTTGTGTGTGTTCGTGTCTTTACAGTTTTGATCAAGAGGGGCACTACCTTCTCACAGGTGCCTCAGATTCATATATCTATGCACTAGACGCAAAGCCATCAAAGAAGTTTTCCGTCATAGGATACACAGGTAGATACTACTTTTTGAGCTTAGCATAGCTTAGCATGTATAAATAACCAGATAGAAAATGATTTTAATTATTACTGTAACACAGCTCAACAACGCTGATCCTTTTTTCTTTTGATTTTCCAGTGGTTCACGGACCCATTTTGTCGCTTTCCGTTCAGTGCATCAGGGACAGCGCACAAGTGAAGGTTCTTGCACAGTGCTCTGGACAGCAGCTCACAGTGCTCTCTTTGCCTACCAGGGACCTTTCAGGTAAAGCACGGGTACAGTAGAGGTATTGGCTGCTCATTCTCCATAATGTTTTTTTTAAATAAGGGCATTTGGGACATTGGTTAGAAGGAGTTTTTTTTAAGTGAGCACTGACAGAAAAATCATGAAATACTCTGAGGAGTGCAAGCTACTAACAATAGACTAATGATTAGGTGTAGTGGGCATCATTAACCCTTTATAGAGTCTGCTGGGGATAGTAGCAAAGATGCACAGTAGGGGAGATGATGGAACATTGAACATTAGATATTCATTTAGTCTGTTCACACTGTAAAAGACTCATCTCCTCTCAGGGAGGGGGGGCTGCAGCAGTAAATAACGCCATAACAGTTTACTACCCTTTCACTTGCCTTTCCTTCTTATTGTTTTAAGGCTGTGCGTCTCATAATTCATCCGTGGGAATGTTCTGACAATTTAGTCTGTTTACAAAGAGACAACCCCAGCCAGAGAGATTAGCGTAACCCATTAATCGTACTCAACAAGACATTTGTATCCAATTGTTTAGACATGTTGTCACTGGCACTGAAAGAGAGAAAAAACACTGGATTTAGAAAAACACAGCCAACTACGTCGAGGATAAAAAGCCACTGAGACAAATCTGTCTCTAGAGGAAAGTGCAAATACTAGTTTGAAGGTGTGGCTGCAGAGGATCACAGTACCACACACTTGTTAACTCTGATTTATTGAACCACAACAATGTCTGTATTTTAAGGTTCTGTCTAGTCGATTTGTTAAACTCAATAATAATGATAATGATAGAGTCAAATAAAGCGCCATATACTTAAGCTGATATGGAATTTCTGAGCCAAGACCAACTGCTGAAGAGTCCCCCTTAATTCTTGTGGGTGTGTCGATACTGGCTCTCTGCAGGCATGGTTTCAACTGAACATAAGGAGCGAGCTCGACTGTTTCCTATTCATCATTTTAATACACCGATAACGTGCCTTTGCTGACCTGCAGGTCCGGATTGTGTAGACCGACATGGTTGTCTGTCTACACTCGTCCTTAAAGCGTCCACATACGAAGTTCCTGACCCACTTGATTCTTGTGTTCTGGGAGTCAGCGAAGTCTTTGCCTACTGCCAAAAGAGGAGAACCCTTCAGCGATTTGAGCTTCCTCAGGTTTACCGCTGTCTAATGGGACAGATTATTAGGATCTATTATCTCTGTCTTCATCCAACTGAAATGTCATTGATTCAATACCTGGAACTGCTTGGTTATTTTGTCTTTGACACACTATCCTCATCCCTGATTTCTCTGCCCAGAACACAGATGACCTCTCCAGTCAACAGGTGGTCCAGCTCAAACCAGAGCAGGAAGTGAGGGGTCACCCTGTGGGCCCCGCCTCTCTCTTTCTGTCTCCTCATCGGTTGTGGCTGGCTTCTGTGGGCCGAGACGGCCTCCTACTCATCCGAGAAACCGCTTCCATGGTAGTAGTAGCGCATATTATTATTATTTAAATGACTTGTAAACCTTTGAACCGTGATATCTTTACCTGTGGTGTGCATTACAATGCTGCTGCTGCTGCACCCGTAGGAGCGGCACATAGAACTGCAATGTCATTCACGGCGCCTGGGTGGAGTTCGGAGCGTGTCCTTCTCTGCAGACAGCCAGACAGTCCTCACCGCTGGCTTGAAAGATTGCTCTCTTGTGTGCACCGATATCAGGTAAAGCAGCAGGAAGTCTGTCCTGCCTACAATGTCCAGTAGAGGGAACTGTTGCTCACAGTGTTGCCCTTGTGCGGCTGGAAATAGGGCTGTTAAATAGCAATCTTCCCCTCTTTGCGTTTGGCCTTGAGGAATGTAAAATAAATACAACTGAAGTGGTGGGTCAAGGGGGATCATGACCATAAGCTGCAGAAAAAACAAAGATCCAATAAATTTCCCTGTTGACTGAATAAGGTCATTCCATTGTGGTCTCCTCCGCTTGCCCCTGCTCTATTTTGTTTTGAAGTTAAGGTTAGGGTTATCTTTCCCATGGCAGTTTCTACTTGTAAGTACACTGTTTTACTATTGTAGCAATTGGATTAAATGTTTACATCTGTTGTTGATTCAGGTTTTAAATGTATAATCCAGTCGGCTGCTTACATTGTTAACAGTATGGTAATTTAATGTGATTTAAAGATGTGGGGGCTTTATTTTTTTATTGTCAACAAATCCCATGAGAGGGAAAAGAGTAACTGATTGAAAAGTACAAGTGATATTTGTCTATAAAGCAAAATACTGAATACATACTAGTGCACAAAATAGTACAGCTGAATAAAACTAACACAACTTACTTGTGTTTGAGTAGCATTTACAACAAAGTACTGACATGAAGTGGTTTTAAAAACTTCAAAAATAATGAAACTATGTACTTTTCAAAAGTTGTTCAAGATTTACGTCTTAAGAACAAACAAAAAATGCTTTGTGTGCAGTACCACAACCACGGTAGGGAAGTCGAAAATTATATAGAGACAAACAAATTTTACTGTTATTGTCAGTCTTATTTTAAGAGTTTTAATTTCTACTTTTTCACTTGATCATTTCATGGTTATACTAGAAACACAACATGTTTCAACGAGCCTTCATTATCTTCATATGTCTGCTCTCTTATTGTGTGTACCTTGTGTCTCCCATGGCCGTCTACAGAACTAACAGCACGGGTGCTGGTAAGATGAAGGAAGCTACTAGGTACAGTCAGTCTATGAGGCGTGTGCTGAAGAACATTTTCAATACTGAGAATCCCGTCCTCATTGATTTGCCTGAGTGGAGTCAAGCGTCTCCTGCTGGCACAGTAAAACCAGAGGAAAGTGAGGTAAATTATACTCTATTTCTGTTTTAGCAGTCATTTAGTAGACTACTGCACAGTGAACTGACTGTTGTTGCTTTTGAATCTACAAACATTACACTGCAATGCAGACTATGCCCCCACTCGTTAAAGTAATGAAGTCTCACACAACGGCCCTGTAATATGTTTTCTTCTAAGAAGTATTTCCTCACTGTTATATATGTGTTTCATCACTATTAGAAACACGTCTCAACACAACACAACCACAATAAATTAAATCAATGCCTCTTTGAAATAGTTTTGGCAAATGCATTCACTTCACGAAGCAACAGATTATGTTGGTGCTGTAGGGATTAAATGTGGCATCCCAGTAAATCTAAAGACTGTAATGATGATTGTGTATTGTTTTTGGAGAGAGTATGTTTATGAGGTGTTTCAGTCATAAACAGTTCAGCACTTTTTAATAATGAATGCATCATAAATCTGGTGTGAATATCACACAAATCAATCAATATCAAATACATTTGATTTCACATGCGATGTTTGTTCATTAACTAGTCTAAAGGTTTCGCAATGGGCCCGTGTTTTATTTTTTGTATGTGTTGACACTCTGTAGGTCAGTGGTGGAGGGCATTCTGTGGACGTGACGGAGCAGGATGAGAGTTATAACAGCCTGCCGTCTGCACCACCTTCACACCCGACCTGGCTGGAAAGCAGGCGAGAGGCGGTCAGTGACTTAACATGCCTTCATATGTGTGGTTTTTGGCACAAGATGTGGACAATGTCAACTATGTTAAGGTACTTTACCGTTGCAGGTGGAGGATTTCAAAAGAGTCCATCGCGCCTCGGTGTGATTTCTAGCTGTGTTGCTTTTGGCACAGTTTCTCGACAGCTTGATCTATCGTCACGTATTATTGAGTTAAGAATAAACCAAATAGCAAGTGGTATGGAACGGTTAAGTAGATAAGCATTATACAAATGTTCAGTACAACCCGACAAAGCTTAATTGATACAAAAAGGTGTAGCAGCCTTTGAATTGTGGGTTTTGCATCTCAATGGCGTTCACACAGTAAACGGGTAGAGGCAATTTCAGCCTGCTTTAATGCTTCAACATGATCTTTATCTGACTCGGCCTGACTCACTCGGGAATATGACTAATATTTTCTCAAAGGAAAGTTGAATTAACATGCTTTGCAAGTCAGGTTTACTTGTGTGTTGTTAGTTGACACAATTTTACACTCTTTAGTACTCAATTATTCAATATATATATACCATTTGCTTCCATCTATCTATTTCAAACAGATTATAAATGAAGACAATGAACAATATTCCGAGACAAAGAAAAACCTGAAGAGAACCATCATAGAGTTACGTCACGATGTAAGTGAGATTTGTTACATATTTGTTGATTTAAATCTTCACTTAAAATGACACTCACAAGTTCTTCAGCAGGAATGATGCAATGACATCATTAAACATTAAACCACTACTCACAGTCCATGTAAGTATACACACTCCATCATTAGCCATGTTTGATAAGTGCTTCACCAATTCAATAAAAAACATCCCTGTATTTACAAGCTGCAGCTTACTACCAGCAACACACACACACACACACACACACACCACACAAACACACACACATATTACATGAAAGAGGGATTATGTTTATAAATAATTAAATAATTCACACTGAATCTAAATAATTGATCAAACCATATCAAGGGATCCATGGTTTGCTGGTATTTCAAAGCATCCTCAGTTCCGTCTCAAGAACATTTGATCTATTTTGACAATTTATCATTTTCATTTCAGTTTTAACTCTTTTCAAATGGATCAAATCACGGTGTGCTTTAAATCCATAGGGAAAAAGTTCTAAATCATCTATTCTGTATGGCAGATCCGGGAGATGATGCACGAAAATGAGCAGCTCCCAGAGATTGAGCGTCTGGAACAAGAAGAGTTCAACCTGGATGTTGAGGAGCAGAGGAGTCTGGAGGCGATGGTGGAGCAGGAAGTTACTCGGGTAATGATCAAAAACAAACTCAATGACAGTAATGATGGGATTTAGCCTCACGGTCATGATGGAAGATGACTCTTAATGCAGTTCCATTGCAGGTGAGAAATGAAATCGAATTGGAGATTTTAGCAAAATGTTACCTAAGGGATGTCCTGAGAAGAGAATGCTGGGAGTCCTTGAAGATCAAAGGCAAGGCCATCAAGGTGATACGGATATGTTGAAGCACAGAGAAATGTTACATTCTTCAGAGAACTGTATGATGCTTACCAACAAATATAAATCACTCCTCAGGCCTTTCATTCAGAACAACAGGTGAAGAACTATCCTCTGAAAGAACCAACAGTCAAAGAGGTGGAGGACCTACAGCGGGTCCACCACATGAGGAAGATGGAAATAGCTGCTTCAACCGTAACCTCAACTGGTCCACAGGTATGAGCGCTCTGTGGTTCAGGTTCCTGGTAACGTTACGCCATATTGAGACGTGTGATGAGTTAGAATGGATTTGATGATATATTTGCTGTTTATAATTTGAAACAGAAGGCAGCGTGCAATACTTCCAGTATCCATGGATTCCATGGATATAGATTTCATCAAAGTCAAAACCGGTTTACCTCTGGAAAATAACGCTTTGAATCACTCTTACATCTGACCCTTGACTATTGTAATTTTTGTAAATGCTTGAATACGTGCCATAAGCGTTACAAATTTCAGATGGCTCCCTTCATTGAAATATTGTCAAAATAAGGTTTATAATCTTGTGGCCACAGATTACATCCTCAACAATTCTTTCAGTGCTCGCATTCAAATTATTTTTTCACCCTCATCCCCTTTCGACTGCAGCAGAGCAAGCTGAATAAAAGTTCCAACACAACCAGTGTGAAGGAGGAAGAGCAGGGCGAGGAAGGCCCGGAGGCTGAGAGCGCTGCTGTAACGGGACGTTTCTCCGCTGAATTAATAGGTTCCAATCCTTACATTTACGATCAATTCTGCCTGAAAACCACAGAGCAGAAGATTAACCAGATAATTCTGCTACAGGTAATAAATAATGTCTTTTACATTGTAAAATACTTTTCAAAAAAGCAGTAGCGAATGCACACAGAAATCCTTTTTTTTGTGCTATACTTTACTCCTCTCCACGCAGGATGTGATTCGTCACATCAAGACAGCGTTCAACATAGACTTTGAGGCCGTGTACAGGCAGAAGGTGCAGGAGCTGAACCATGTGAAGGAAAGGAACAGACACATCACGGCGATCATGCTGGAGCTGAACATGAGGGAGAAGCTGTGGGAGCCCGGCCTGACCCTCAGCGAGCAACCGGAGAGGCTGCTCACCGTGGACCACTCTGAGGTTACTGACCTCCTCGGGATCGAAAAGTTCAACAAACGATATTTGTTTTTTTTCGTCCTATAATGTGAAAAAGTGTCGTATGGTCATCGTCGTATTTCACAGAGAAATATGCGACTTTGTCCCACTACAGATAAAAGCAGAAAGGTACCTCAGCCCAGAAGAGAAAAAGGAGGAGGAGAGGAAGAAGTTGGAAGAGCAGAAGCGTTCGGGTGCCAAAGTATGCTGCCCCCCAAAATTCTTTATATACTTACATGTATGGGAAGGGCTTCACAGTTACAAGAAATGTCCGCATGCTTCACGTTTCTTCAAAAACACATACATGAATATTGTATGTTTATAACAGAAAGTGATTAGTACAAGTATTTATGTTCCTTCATACTGATTGCTCTTTCTATTGCAGGGGGATACTATCAGAGACAGGGCTCTTGATGACATGATGGACGGAGTCATTGAAGTGAAAAAAGACGACATCTTAAAAATGGTGGGTCATAATATTACAATTTTTGTCCCAGCTATCATGATGTAATAGATTGACCTCAAACTCACGTTGTTGTTTTTTTTCTTCGAAAGAAGGCGCAGACATTTCTTCCCTTTGGTACAAAGCCAAGACAAATAATTTTTAATGCAGTGTCAGTTGGATTAGATAAATCATGAGCATGAAGTACACATAGTTTCTTTTGAATTAAATCCACAGGAAATACCTGCGCCTGGGTTTGTTTTTACCAAACCTGACAAAGATTGGAGCGAGGAGGAGAAAAAGGTCTATAAAGAGTACGAAAAAAAAACCACGGACCTCAGTGAGGAGAAGGAGAAATACAAAAAGGTATTATGGTGGAAACACTCACAATTCAGTTTTGCTATGATGAGAAATATATTAAACCTCTGTTCAGTGATAAATACTAATCACCTGTGTTATTGCAGTCCATCGAAACTGAAATGAGAAAACTACAGGCATCCAGCATGGATGCTACCAAGAGGTTTGATGAAACTTTGTCAAAGCTGTTTGAGAAGAAAGTGAAATGTGAAATGGCTATTTATCAGGTGAGCCCACTCTCTCTCTCTCTCTCTTTCTCACACACACACGCACACGCACACGCACACGCACACGCACACACACACACACACACATGGACTCATGACCCGGACACATGTAGCCAATCTGAGCGGCATTACTCCACTCTGTTTCCTTTTTCTCATTGTCCTCACACAGTATCAAGGGCCCTCTGCTTTCATTGTGTTTCATGTTCTTATTGATGTATTTCACAGGAAGAGCTCAAGGTTACTTATCTTGTGTATTCAGTCCTCGAAGAAGACGAGATAAGAAATCGAGACCTGGAGCTCAAGCTCAAACTTGAAAAAATATTGGCATTCAAGGTAACAAAACTCATGCACAGAAATCCTGGAGTTCAAGTCTTGTTGACTGCGAGACTGAGTTAATGGCAGCAATGTTCTTCCAAATTCTTGTATAATAGCTTTCCATCTGTCAGATGTGGTCTGCAAGAGCTAACCTGCGTGAGAGGCTCCTTTCGAAAGTGTTCGCTACTCTTCCTCTTAACTATCAAGCTGTATTTTTCTTACAGCAGGTGACTGGACGGGAAGTAAAGAGACACGAGGAAGAACTTGAATTTTTCCAAGAGTCCTATGAAAGCACCGTAGCTGAGGACAAAGTAAGTCAGCTGAGAATATACTGAAATCGTTTTGGCTGTCCCATATAAACAAATACCCATCCACGTCCCCCAAGGTTCTTGACAAAGACTTCAGGAAGGAGTTCTTTGATGTGCGAAGCCATTTGGTCGATGCCCTTTATAAGTTATTCAAGAGTAGAACCAGGTTTGTACTAATCGTTCACCTTTAATATCCACGTTGTAAATGTAGCTGCCGAGTTGCAGCACGCTGCCTTTTTATGTCTCAGGGTTCAGAAAATGAGGACCCAGACGGAGAACAGCTCCACCCTGTTTAAAGAGCAGCGCCTGTGCGGTTCTCAGGCGCCCGACGCGCTGAGCAAAATGTTGAAGGCCATGGAGGAGCTTGACGCTCCGGAGAATATACCAGTAGGAGTCAGCCCACAAATCTGGGAGAAGTTCTGTCTTGTCCGCAGAGTAAAAGTAGAGAGTGAGCAAAAGGTAATTGGAGGAGATGGACTTAAGGACGGGAAATACAGTTTGTTTTTCACACTTCAAACATGCAGTCAGTTTAACAGTTCTAAATGCATTTACAATTTGATCTCATCAATTTCATGTTCAGGAAACATCCCCAAATTAACGTGTGTCTTGTGCGGGATTGTCGACCTCACAGTTTGACACGTTCTTTCCAGGTAAAAGTTAAAGCTCTGACTCTTGCTGAGATGCACGCTTTCCTTCAGAAGAGGAGGGAGGAGGACAGCAGCGCTCAACAGGAATTAAAAAATCTCTCTGCCGAACTTCAATGGTAAAGCTGTGATGTTGCTGTCCTTTTTATAAGTTGTGTGTGAAAACATGAAACCTTTTTATTGACCGCTCATTGGGAAACACCCGAGACAGTGGCACTCGAGCCATCAGTCTTACATTTGTCTGTAACAATAGTGGATATATATATACACATATATATATGAAAGTAAAAATGATTTGTTCTATCTATATGTAAGAGTGCTTTTTGTCTTCCTCTTCCCTTGAAGTCTGCATAGAGATAAGCAACGTTACCTAGAGGACATCGTGGTCCATCTCCTGCTCATACAGGGCCAGGTGGAGGTTTCTACAACAGGCCTGACTGCAGATTACACCAACTCAGTACTTTCCATCAGGCGTGAGCTGGAGAAACTCAACAGAACCATCCGGGTCAGCCTATAGCACCATACACTCTTATTACTAAAACATGGCGAGGCCATTTGTACCCTCGTGATGGATATACACAAAAACACAAGGGGTAAAAAAAAGGGCATATATGGTTTGTACTAAGTACAAATTGAAGTGTTGGTCAGATACATTGGTTATGAATGCCTGTGTCTGTCAAATGATTGTTAATGATCAGACCCTGGGGGAGCAGAAGATAGCCATCATGGTGGAGTACAAAGACTTCCGTAAGGGCATCATCAAGCTGCAGTGGGAGCACAGGATGAAGAGGATGCAGATAGAGCACCTCAATACCAAGGCGAGGGACATCCAGATGTTACGACTCTTGGAAGAGCAACAGGATGTGAGTGGAATCGGTACCCTGAAATATTGTCATACGGTAGTTTTATTTTAGTTTTCATCAAGGACCTGGATACATTTTAATCAGTCAAAAGCTGTCTTGGTCACAATAAGGAAATATGCGTTAAATAAGACTTTATTAGGAATAATGCTAGTGAAAAGATTTGACCCTGCGCATATTTCATGTAATTATATGTCAAATATTTTCATGAGGTTCAGCATGTCCTCGAAATGGCAATGACGTCTCTGAATTTATGGCGAAACTTTAACCCCGTAAGCATTTCTGGCCAAACCTCAGTCGCTGATATCTAGGCAGGTATTTGGCTTTTGGCAGCACCAGATGTTATGTGAGCAGAAAATTATTACCATCTCAAAGTACAGATGGGTGGTGTTTTGTTGACACTGACACACCGTATTCTCACAAGCTCTCACCTGTTTTTTTATTTTCTGTTGTCAGCTGGAGCTCAGGTGGAGAATGACTTAATAAACTACACTATGTTGTTTTACATTTCTATTCCTGCTTCAACACCTCTGCTGTTTATATGCAGTGATTAAAACAATCTAGAGAAGGGAATAAATTAAATGTGCATCGATCTGCTACACGTCAATCCAATGCATGAACAGGCAGTTTAATCAAAAACAGAAACACATGAAAGCTGACAGACAAATACTTTGCTCCCCATCATGAAAATAAGACAAAAGCCCAAGTTGTTTCATAAGGCTGTGATATAAAAAAAGGATAGGAAGGTGGTGGTTGGGTAACATAAAATTACAAAAAGAAAAAATGAGTCATTAGTCTTCTTTTCAACAAGTTGATGAGCACAGCACACGCATGGTTCCCAGCCCAAATGCCAGTTTCCTCAGGTAGCTGTACTGTGGCAAGCCGCTTCCTGTCATTGTTTAAGCCCCTGAAGGCTTGATCCATAACATTTTGTGAATTTTTCCCATTTTGGCTCTAGAGTAGACACTGTAATGCAAATCACATTGCTGCTCTTTTTGCTTAATTAGTCACATTAGTTGCCTCCCCCCCCCCCCCCCCAGTACCTCAACAAGACAGGTCGAGACAGCCGGGTGTCCAAGCAAGTTTCTATCCTGGAGAAAACTTTAGCTTTTCAGGAAAAGGTAACAAAAAAGTAACTTGTAATTTGATCTCAATCATGTCTGTGTTGTGTATTTTACATTACAGACTTGAACTGATGTACATTTTATCATCTCTCATTAGACTCATCTAAAAAGTGTGAAGTGGCGCATGAAAAATATTGAACAGCTCAACAGGCAGGCGGCAGAGAAAGCCAAGGAGAACGCAACTGTTCAACAACAGCTACCTGACATGCAGGTGACTGTGGCAGAGAGGACGCACATCTATGAAGCCATAGGTAATAAAACGAGACTTTCAGCTCATTGCAAACGGGGGTTTCGGGAACCTCTCGTGACTGATAATGTAACCTGTTTGGTGTTTAGCTTCAGAGGATAATCATGCAGCTAAAACAGAGGAGCGCTACCAGGAAATCCTTCTGAGGAGTAAGCTGGAGGAATGTGCCAGAGCGCAGGCGGAAGAGCTAGCCTCCCTCTGGGCCGAGGTCGAGCGTCTGAGGATGAAGAACTTTCCCTCACTGGATCAGCTGAAACACGACTGAGCAAGGCCTTCTGTTCGACAAACAACACTTGTTTACACTTCTCTCAACAAGTAAACTGGTGTAACGGCAACAAATAAACAGTTAACTCTGATGCGATGGTTTCAGAGCGTACTTTAAAAAAAAAAATGTTTAGGTAGTAAAGTCCTCTTCCGCGCGGTCAAAGTGCAGAATGGCGTCATCCAGACCGAAGAGGTCAATGAGCGCCGACAGGCTGGCCTTTCCTCCCTCGATGGGGACGTCTGACATCAGCTCGTACAAAGCAGCCTGAGCGCAGCTCCTCCACTTGTCAACCAGGGTCTGGAGCTGCGCCAAATCATTCTAGGGACAGAGACAGGGAATGTGTGAAATTAAAAAATGACCACTTCAGTCAAGGTAAGCTAAATAAATCTAAACGTTTGCGTTCAGAGGAAGACCGGACGGATTGAACCGTGGCTGCTACCTTGTTCCTGTACATTTTAACCATCTTGAGCCGGCGCAGCGTCTCCATCTTGTCTTTCACCTCCCTCCTCAACCGGTCTCGTTGTTGTGTGGAGTCTTTGGAAGGATGACGCGTTGGTTCGGAAATGGGTCCAGAAAAACTTTCACTCCTTGACTTCTCATTTGTGTTTACATCAACATTGGGCAAGGTCGATGAAGGGTACTTAACCGGGGAATCTGCTGAAACTTGTTGGCCGTTCTTGTCCTCCACCTTCTCATCAACACACAGGCGTTTGGCAACAGATGAGGGGGGCGAGGTGAAGGAGCGCCTCGATCTCTTCAGCCTCTCCCTCAGGGAGGAACTCAGCTTCTGGTGATGCTGCGGAGGAGATGTCAGGTAACGTTTGTTTGACGGGACGTTAGCCATATGACGTGCCAAGCAAATTGCACTGCAGCCTACCTTTTCCTCTTTGTGCTCACGGGGGCTCTCCTCCGCCGAACGAGGAGGTGAATAAATCACAGGTTTTGATTCGGCGGCTTTAGGGGTGACCTCCATGAGTGACACTTGGACTCATGAGGATCTTCTGCTGGTGAAGTACAGTCACGTGACCGATAAAAGTTGCTAAGTTGGCCCCTCGCGAGTAACTTACGTCAGTCACGTAGCGTCTGATGGACAAACATAAAGACTAAATGTAACTCGAGTACTGAAACAAAAGTGTTGATGGACACGTTCTAAAGATGTAGAAAGCAGCCCAGTGACTTCACAAAATGCTATAATTAAGATACAAAACAAGAACGCGAGGTGACAGTTCCGTGTTCTCCGTGTTGTTGCTGCTCAAGAAAGCCTCCAAAGTCAGCGATTGGGCAGAATTTGATTACGCGTTACCAAAGAGGATTGTGGGAGCTGTAGTTGTTGGTGATTAAATACACTACACAACAAGTAAATA
Organism: Pungitius pungitius; assembly: GCF_949316345.1. Lineage (NCBI taxonomy): Eukaryota > Metazoa > Chordata > Actinopteri > Perciformes > Gasterosteidae > Pungitius > Pungitius pungitius. The sequence goes on along the minus strand of NC_084912.1, from coordinate 6,732,354 downwards.
CTTTTAGAACCGTAGTCAAATGTTGTTTTATAGCTATCCCGCAAAGAACAAGGTATCATAATATTTATCTTCTTACTTAAAAGTTTAAAATACATGTTTTTTTCTTTTATATGAAAATCCAAACTAAAACTAAGAAAATACAACTCTAAAATGGAAATACTGATGATAATAATAATAATATTGTCAATAGCGTAGCGGATCAAACTTAACTGTTTTACAAAGTTAGTGCTTAAAGGAGGTAAAATAGTTCAAGAATCTTTTTGTTGTGTCATTTGGGAGTGGTTCTAAGTTACTAAGCTACTTCTTGTTGCTAGGGTCGACTCATAATGGGATTCAGCTCTTCTCGTCAGATGATTCATTTCTATCAAAGGATTTGTTCAGTTACTGAGAGATTTATTATTGGTTTCCTGAAGATATTTAGATTTAGAACATTTTATTGTGGTCTTCTGTAGCCGTAGGGAGAATCTTGCCTAGACTTGAAGTCCATGCGTGGCAGTTTGATATTACACCCCTCCAGGGAATGGGACTTTTCTTTACACTTTATATGATGAATATTGCAGGGCTGAGGGTTGAAGATAATTACTCTGAGTCAGGAGGGGTTTACCTTTTTTTTTTACTCTATCAGTACATGTGCTTTCTACTCAGCATCATAACGGTACCAATGGTATGGGTTTATAAAATCTAGAGGTGAGACACTGATTCAGTTATTTCTCAAAATGCAGGTGAGCCGCCATAAATAAAGCCACATGTTATTTTTGTATAGGCTACTCATTTGTCTTATGATACACATAGAGAACAGCAGTAAGATAGTATTGCCCGACAGTTACAACAATATGGTTCTGTTGTAAACTGTCCTAGATTTGGGATCAAACACATCAGCTTTTCCCTGGTGTCCCAGTGGAGGAGATGTAATTGTCCCGTGTAGTGTCACTTGACTTTGTTCAGCTGAAAGAAGGCTCTGTATTCCGGGTTAGTGGGGGATCTGGCTTTTATGTTGATACTGATATGAGGCAGGTTCTTGTACTTGATATCGTCTTTAAGTGACGAAAATTCATAACAAAGATGCAAATAATCAAATAGCTGAAACTAACTGATGTGCAGTGAACATGGGACAGAGAGTTTGACTTGTCACAGTAGGTAAAGCATAGACAAACTTGGCTCAGTTATATTCAAATCTCCCCGTTAATAATGGCAGCGTGACTTATCCAGCGTGCCGAATAGCAGAGCAGCCAGACTGGAGCAGATCAAATGGAATTCAGCCACAATAAACTTTCTTTACACTTGTGATTTTCCCACATATTTTTTAATTATTATTAAAAATTAGGAGATTAATAAAATAATTGGAATACTCCTCTCTTCTGTCAAAAACAAAAACTGTTTCACCTTAACTTGAGTTTACGGTTTGATATGTAACAAAATATACTGAAAAGGATTTAAAAAAGAAATCCTTATATCATTATTATCCAAATATCCTGGTAAATAAAACCAAATAAAATCCACTGTGGACTTGAGCTGCCATTCCCAGGACCACACACACACACACACACACACACACACACACACACAGTGCTCGCCTTAACCTTATTAAGTGCTGCTCTTCTCCCCACAAGGGTTTAGCAGCCTAACGGAGAACACAGTGTGCCATTCATTTCAGGATAAACATAAGCTTGTATTTTGCTTCAGCTTGTTGAGCTTTCCTATATTATCTTTTATGTTAACAATAAATTAATGCAAGTCCTAGCAGGGTTTTTTTTAAAGCACACTGTGAAAAAGCCTGTAACAGAGATCTCTCTGTGACCTAGAAAAACAATGCAACATATCTGTTCAATCAGTACCTATCATGAAGCACAAGTGTGGGGTATGCCTGAGGAGAACTGGTTCATTTCTTTCTGACACTTTCACATGTCACATTTTCTTGATACACCTCGGATGATCTAAGTCCTTTGCTACTTTGCAATGCAACGTGTAAACCGAATTTGGGCACCCTCTTGTTTCAGAGATTTGATCAGCCCTTATGTGGTAAAGCTACTATGTTGGACAAGAGCCCGAGAGTGTCTCAGCACTAAAGGGCTGCGCAAACCAGTGCACTCCTTTTTTTTATCACCATCCTGGAATCTGTGCTATTAAACCAACCCCTTTCCGTTAGATTTGGCATTATTCAAGCTCGCACATAGACGTGAGGGGAGCAGCTCCTCCTCCGTTAGACTGTCCTTGGGGCCATTTGTTTTCCATCATTTGAGCAGATTGGAGTCATGCTCGCTGTGAGTCATGCAGTGGGTGGATGTCTGCACTGGGTGTGGTGGGTGAGGGATCTTAGTGGCGCTTGTGGCTGCCAGTAGAGGAAGAAAAGCGTCCAATTTGGCTAAAAATGGCTAAAATGCAAATGAATGGATAGGGAACTTTTATTATGATCATGGATAGTATTTTTAGTTTTGCACGCTGCTTTTTGTTCACTGCGTTTCATGTGTGTGGTACGCTATTGTGTGTTTGTGCAATAACACAATGGCTTGAAACACATAGACTAAATGTTCTGTTTCAACATCCAATGTGTGCACCAGATGTGTTCCAGCTGCAACAGCACGCTGCATATCAGCAGACCCCGACTTGGTTGCACGCCTGCAATCCATAAAGAGAAGGGGGAGGAAAAAAAGAGAAAAACCCCTCCCAAATCACTCCTTCCCATCCCACCCCCTCACAAAACTTTTTTTTTGAAAAGTGGCCGCAGAAGCAACAGAAGCAGCAGAAGCAGCAGGAGAAGTTGACTACTGTCCCTTTTCACAGTCGACGATCGGTCTCTTCAGAGGTGAGTCAAGATAATTGGTACCCTCAGGCGCTGTTTTTTTCTTTTTCTTCTTCTTCTTCTTCTTCTTCTTCTTCTTCTTCTTCTTCTTCTTCTTCTTCTTCTTCTTCTTCTTCTTCTTCTTCTTCTTCTTCTTCTTCTTCTTCTTCTTCTTCTTCCTCTTCCCGTCTCTTTTATAAATGCAGCTTTTCGTGCCGTCTTCTACACCTGTCTGCCAAGATTGGGCGCTGATGGGCGCGGCTGGGACCTGTGCCCAAAATCTCTGTTTTAACTCGCCTGGGACGGTTTAGCAAAAAAAAAAAAAAAAAACCGCACAAAAGGACCGAAGCCTTTAAGAACGTCCCACCGCGGCGCGTCAACTTGACATAAAACACATTATCTCTCCACTGGACCCGAACAGCGCGTCCGTCCTGACAGGAATCGGGCTTTGATTGTTTGTTGTTCGAGGAGCTGGCTGAAGGTATGGATTCTAACAACTCAAAGCAGAATTAGCTGGAGACTTTTATTTGTGTATTGTTGTTTATGCTGGAGGGTGAGGGGGTCCCCCCTCCCCACCCCCAAAACTGGCTGCTGCATCTCTGCACTAACTGATTGCTCTCTGGGAGTTTGGTGATGGGCTGTCAGCGTCTTTTTGGGGGCTTTATAGTTGTAGGCTTTGTAGTATGGAACAATTCCTACGTTATCCTTTCAAAACAACTGAAATGACTTTATGGCTGGTCTGTAACTTCTAGTAGTGGGTTTCGGGATGAGTTTGCTTCCCGTGGTTTCCATAAAACGAGTCTGTTATAGTGATCCCGGGATAGTTTTACATGTATTTTTGCAGTGCTATTTGCATCCCTCTAAATATATTGCAGGACCTTGACTAGCACCGGCCTTGTATATGTGCTGCCCAGATCAGTTGCAGGCTATAATAGTGAGTAGGTACACACTATGATGAAGCAAAGCACTCACTAGATATAGTATTCAGAAATGTTGGTTTAATTAACTTTCACTAACATTTAACTTTTCTAAGAGCCGAGGGACAATCACTTTGATGATTTTGGTTTTAGTGGCGTCGGCTGTAGGAAATGGGAGAAATGCCATTTGTTTAATGGTATATTATAGTGTGAAGTAAATGAAGCACATGCTGTTAAATGTCCATGGCTAGCAGGGTGTGGTGAGAGGATGGTATTTCAATGCTGCTCTTGTGTTCCTTTGTTAGTCTTCAAGGGAATGATATGAATACAAAAATGAATTGAATTATATAAATGATGCTTTTTACGCTGCAGGGCCTTTAGTGTGGTTTCATTGTTCATATGACACTTAAAAATCTATTCAAAGTTATTCATCTTGAAATACAGCAGAGGTGATGTAACACAACAGATTTCTACATTAATCAAAATCAGTAAACGCAGAATGATTCGAGGGAAATTGGCTTCACTTAAATAGTAGATTATGTTCTTTAAGATATGATCCAGTGACTGAGGACATTTTTTAGTCTTCAGCGGCATGAAATGTCGTATCGATGCATTAAACAAGAGACATATAATGATTTGGGTTAAAGGTCTTTAACCCAAATCATTCCTGGAGTAACAACTTGAATTTATGCCCTTTTCCCATAAAGTGTTTGCAAATATTCATTGTCAAGAAATAAACCGACCTTTAACAACAGTTGGCACATTTGAAGCATGACTGTGGTCAACATTTTATCATCATCATCTCACCAGATAAAATGGGATGGACGAGTTAACGAGACAGATGGACTTCTCAGGGGGCCTGTCAGAGGAAAAGGGTGAGATCTCCGAATGTATTCATGCTGTTTTTACAAAGAGTTCACCATGTCAACACAAGATAACGGGCCGGTTTTACACACAGCTCTAGATTCAGGCACCAGATGTGTGTGTTATGTGCAGCAATCTACGCCAGTGAAATGACAATGGAAACATTTATTTTTCCAAAAACAATGTACACAATGTACACAAGATATTACTCATAATTTGGAAAGTTAATGACCCCAAAACACAGACGCTTATTTTCTTGAGTGTTGCTTTTGTCTCTTTTATTTGGGGGCTTAGTATCTCCAACATCATGCCGTGGGTTTCACTGGTGTCGGTTTCCATTTCTGCTTCTTGCTATCAAGTCCTCCTCCGCGTTTTCCTGAATGTAAAAGGGCAGCTCATCTCGGCCCAGTGACTTTTGACACAGAGAAGGAAGCAGAAGCCAAGGAACGCCTGATTACATTTTTAATGATATCATACAGTATATATAACATTTAACGCGCTCCTTGTTTTCCTCGGGTTGCTCTCTAGTTGTCCCTTTTAAAAGAAAGTAGAGTTTGTATCCTTTAAAACACTTTAAAAAGTTTGATACCAAGTGCTTTACAGAAGTGTTAAAGGACCAAAGGGAAAAAAAGCTTATACACAGTTGGAAAAAGCCAAAAATAAGTTTCATGATGGTTATGATGCACTGATTTGGTTTCTGCAGGACTTTGTTGGAGGTTGTTTCAAAGTCGAGGGACAACGACAAGGATAACATGACCAGCTATAGAATTGAACCTTGACACAAAAGTCCCTAAAAGCATGAAACTGAATAGGAATTTGCGTTATCTTTATCTGTCTCAACTCAACATGCTGCAGCCGGAGAACAAGACGCCTCCTAGTGGAGGAAGGGTGTTATATAATGACGAATTAAACGCTGCAGGACTCACACAAACTGTATTTCATGAACTGCCCACAGTTTCTTTATATAAAGAAAACCTTTAACTGCCTTTATGTATAATGAGACTAAAGGGAAGGTCAAAAAAAGAGGGTAGTTTAAGAAAAGTAAAAGAAGAAATCTGAGCTCAAAGAACCACTTACTTTACTTTACGTAAATGATTTAGCTGCTATTTCACACTTTGTCTTGTGATAACAATTGATTGATCCCCATGACAACGGAGCAAACTATCTGCAGGAGAAGGCCGTTAGATCTGGCTGAAAGATAAAAAAAAGAATCAAAGCTGTATCACTCCCAGAAAAGCTGACATGTATAATATACTTACATTTCTGTGGCTTTTAGTCGTTTATACATTTGTATAATCATCTGTATAATCCTGAGCTAAAACTAGTTGAACATTTACACACGATTACCCTCAACGTTCAGAAAACTACTTTCCAATAGGAACGTGTTCTAATGATTTTATTTGCTGCAAAATAATGGCTTATGAAAAGTAGTAAATCACTTAGTAAAGTGTAATTAAACAGCTCCAAGCCTTTGATGATGAGAATTAGACTTATAAGCTGCCAGCATGCCTTATGTTAAGCATGCAATTGTAAAAGTTAAGAACTTTGTAATGAATTGATTGTGGTTCAAGAAGGTCAAAATGAAATGAAACAAAGAGTCAGAAAGACAAAGCAACTTTCCTGCTAGAGGAGGAGAACAAGCAACCTGGCAACCGTTTTTTTCTTTGATGCTATACACAAACTATATTACAAAGTGCTACTGAAAGTTTATCTCCAGCGCCACACTGAGAGTAAATCTGTCAACACTGTCATCAAAGTCACATTACTTTAAACTGTTTAAGGGTAGAAATCCTCACCATGCCTGTCACTATAATACAGTAATACCTCCCTCTGTTTTTTCACTTGCTCAGTTGTGCGAGAAACGGTAACCTCCACATCCAGACTGACTTCTCTGCCACCAAGTGAGTGTGTCTCTTTCTTCAAGAAACTTCAATCACAAACTAAATGCACGATACAATAATTATAGCCGCACGCTTGTGAAGAAAGCACCCGATGAGTAACAGCTTCTCCTTGTTTTGCTGTGTGTCTTCTCGTTGCTAGAGGGAACCAGTGGATCAAATCACAGGAACATGTCCAGCGGTGCTGGGGGGTTGGGCTTGGAGAAGAATGTCTTAACCCAAAACAGCAGTGGAACTTATTTCACTTCATGTGAGAGCAAATTTCCACATATGATCCAAAAGTGGGAAGTTGTGGGTTTTGTCTTGGGACGTGTTTTGGATATTGTTGTAGAAAGAGAAGTATTCATTTAGATTTTGTTTCACATCACTGGCAGTTTTTAAGAACTTGCAGTTCTTTGCTACTTTAATTTGATTGGTTTATAAATTATTACTACCAAATAGTATACCTTTGCACAATTAGAGCTGACACCATTTATTGGAATGCTTATTGATGAAATCATTAGTTTGATGATGAAATTTAAAAAATATGATGATTCTAGCCTGTAAAATTTGAGGATTTGTAGATCTTTTATCATAGTTATTATCATTATTGTCAAATATTCAAAAAATGTGAAATTCTCAGAGGTTTTAAAAAGCCATCGATCAATCAGTAAATACATTTTGAAAATAATCGTAATTAAAATAATTATTTGCGCTATTTAAAAAACGCTCAACCTCAACCAACTTACTTACACCAAAGTATCTGCATCTACCTCCACCACTGCCCATTGAGTCTTGTGTTTTCAGGGGGAAGTGAAACTGATAAAAAAAATCTTCCAATGAGCTGAGTTATTTGGAACAGGGACACACATGTAATATTAAATCGGTACAATCCCACTAACCTAGACGGGCTCATATTCAGTGCCGAGCAGGTCAGCTGAAATATTAAAGCTTCCGAATGTAAGGATAAAGTTCTGAATGTATGGTGGATAAAGTTAAAATAACAAATAAACATTGACTTGGCTGTCCAAGGATCTGTGTTTACAGTCATACTTGATATTGTTTGCTAATTATTCACAAACCTTACGGAAACTAGTAAATCTACACTGACGGTACCTCATTTTGCAGATCTTTCAACCGAACATTATATATTCTTACTATATATATACTTATGCTGTTGGGTTGTTTAATGGATAATGTATTATGTTCTTGTCGTATGTTTTGTTTTATGTAATGATCAATGATGAAATACATGCAGCTCTCAGATGAATATACTTTAATGTGACTCAGGCATATTCCTGTTTGTGTAGACGTGATCAGGTTGCAGGAAATCCAAAATAATCCCCATGAATCATGCCTCCTTCCCCCCCAGCGGCTGTAGGCGTGAACACCACCAGCTACGGCTCCTCTTCGGGAGTCTACCTGGGAGGAGACTCCTCAGGAGGTGATGGAGGGGGGATCTTCATAGACGGAGAGGGCTTCGGAAGCGCAGGGGGAGGCGGAGGAGGCGGGGGAGGCGGGGGAGGCGGGGGAGGCGGAGGAGGCAGTTATCTCGTCAGCTCTGTGTCAAAGGTCAGGTCCAGCTCGTCGGGTGGTGCCAGGCAGGCGCAGACTGACGGCTCGTCAGGAGGCCTGTCGCCAGTTTCCCGGGAGAGGAAGAACGTGTCCGTCCGCTCAGGAGGTTATGAGGGTGAGATCCTGCTGACACCAGAAGTTGGCATCGAGGGGAGCGTGCAAGGAAACAGGTCGGGCATGAGGGTGCTGTTAATATCTCTGTTGACATTGTGCTTTCTTTTGTAGGAAGTTCCAGCGGCAATTCCTCCCCAGAGTTCACTCGTAAAGATTATGGAATCTATTGTAAGTTAGAGAGACAGCTGCATGGGATTTTGTACTTTGATTGGGTGCACAATATTTGTTCAGGTGTATCCTCACATGTCTGTCTGTGTTTTTTTTTGTATTTTTTCAGGCTCCAGCGGCACAAGAGGGAGGAGCGAAAGCCGAGGTATTCAATTGTATTAAATTATTATTATTTCTGAACTATTTGACAATGAATCATTCCGGATACTTTCTTATTAAATCAAGCTTTTTCTGTCCATTTTGCATGTGTGTGATTTTATTTTATTTTTTTCTTCCAGAGAGCGCGATCAGAGCGAGATTACAAAGTGCCTCTCCCAGTGCCAGCAGATGTAAGACACATTCATCCGTTGCCTATGTGATTTCTCACAAAGCAACAAAGCTTATCTTTATTAAAGTGTGTTCATTCAAAGTGCCACATGGATAGTGAAAGACTTTCTTTTTCTGTGGGGTCACAGTGTGTCTCTTGAATTGCAATACTGTCAAAGGCTCTTGCTCTCCCGTGGACATTCCTTCTCTTCCACCCAGCTCACATGCAGGTTTACCTCCATGAAATCTCAATTAGTAACACATGTGCAGTTTCCCCCCCGGACAGAATGTGCACAGTTCATCGACACACAGCACAGCGTGAGAGTCAAACAATGAGGCTTTTTTTCTTCTTTTTTCGGTCTGTTTGCATTGTGTTCATGGAGGGGCAGATTTGTGGAGGCAACAATGGCAAACATGAGTCACTGTTTGCAGCAGTTTTTTCAGAACCACCCTTTCAAAGCAAAGCGGTGGCGAGACAGAGCTTTCCAGACGCCGATCGCTCCCCCTGCTGACTAAAAGGCTGTGTTAAAAACTGTTCTTGTTTTGTTCACATTTTTTAACCAACCTCAACACAGCTGGTTCTCAGATTGATGTACTGCGTATTATGGAAGGGTTAATGAAGTATTTATTACTTTTACTGTAGTAACATACTCAAGTACAATTTTAAAGAACCTTTACTTTCCATTTTATGCTACTTCATAGTTCAAGTTTACATTTCAGGGGGGAAATGTTCGATTGAAATCCAATGATGATGGAGGATAATGAACCTAGCTTGAATTATGCTAACTAGCTTAGCACATTTTAGCTACTGCCATTTGGGCTTTGGCCTCTATTGCGCTTGAAGCTACCTTCAGATCACACACACACACAAATAAATACATTTATTAAATTGGTGTACTGTATATATATATGTATAGATACTGTGCTTTTCCTGAATATATTGGGTAGAAAAATTACCTGAAAATTTTGAACAAATAATTCTCAATTTGACTGTGTCTGTAGTTACAGCTCTCTTCCTATGGTGTAGTTTGTTGAGTAAAAAGTACAATATTTCACATGAAATTTAGTGGAGGAGTTGCAGCATTAAGCGTTGTTTGCGTGTCTGATGTTTTGCAGGGACGGAGTTGGATGATGTGAAGAAGCTGCTGAAGGGACGCTCCTGCAGCGTCAGCCCCACGCGCTCCTCCACCGCCTCCATCACCCTGCCTGTCCCTAAAAAGGCCAGCGTGGAAACCAAGACCATCTCTGTCGCCTGTCAGTCGGGTATATGACCTCACCAGAGTTGCACACTTGCACATACTCTACATGCCCAGATACCATATGTCTCCCTCCTACAGATGTGTGGTTTTTAAATGGCCTCTGAGTGAAGCCTCAAATAGTTTTTTCCGCGGCACAGTTCAAATGATGTACAATACATATCCTTTCTCATCTTGGATTACACACACAGATTTGATCAATATGGTTTTATCAATAACGGTTAAACACACTTTGCACTGTATTGATGTTGGTCTTTTCACCCCTGCAGGTTCACCAACCTCGTTTGGCTCTGGTGTGAGATCAACCGGGTTCCAGACCATTGATACATCAGGCTTTTATGATACTGGTCTGACATCTGAGAAGTTTGATTCTGGTGTAAAATCAGGCCACTATGATGCCACCCTGAAATCAGGGCAATATGATACTGGCGTTAAATCGGGCCATTATGGTGTTAGTCTGAAATCAGGCCAGTATGATACTGGTGTGAAGTCAGGACAATTTGACACAAGTTTAAAATCAGGGCAGTATGACACCACTGTGAGATCAGCCCAGTATGATACTGGTGTAAGATCAGCCCAGTATGATACTGGTGTAAGATCAGCCCTGTATGATACTAGTGTAAGATCAGCCCAGTATGATACTGGTGTCAGATCAGCCCAGTTTGATACTGGTGTGAGATCAGTCCAGTATGATACTAGTGTGAGATCAGGCCAGTATGACACTGGTGTGAGATCAAGACAGTATGACACACTGGACGCTACACTTCCCACCTTCTCTTGGTCCACCACGACCCTGCCATCCGCCTCCACCACAGTGATTGCTGGCAACACCACCAGCAGCAGCAGCAGCTACGCGTACCAAGGGGGCACCAACAACATGGCAGGCGGGACGTCCCCGGTTGGCCTCACGTCACCTTCTTCCCTGTCAGGTGAGACCAAACGTTCCTTAAATATTCCTTTCTTACCTGCAGGTAAAATGTCGTCTTATTTGTAATGAAGTAGAAAGGGAGGTTGTAATGACTATTTTACCTCGGTAGTGCTTATGGCTTTTATTATTTTTATTCATTTTTATGTATGTCCTTTTATGTATTTTTTGTTGTCGTTGTGGATATTCACTTGCAGCCTGTTTGTTTTATTTTTTTTACCTGAATCAAATCACACCCCCCCCCCCCCCAATCTCTTTTTTTTTTTTTTTTTTACAGTTTATGGCTTCCAGAATAATCTGGCTTCTACTTCCCCCAGTGTGCTCACCACTAGTGGAGGCAACGTTCATGCCTCCGCTGGAGGTACGGCAGCATGTTCTGAAAATATCGACTGTACCTTACATTCTACAAACTTGCATTCACAAATAATACATAACAAGCACCTTTCCTTTGTGAGTGTTTAACTGTTTGTGTTTGTATTGACAGGTTATGGCGTTCAGAAGAACTTGTCAAATGGTGGTGGTGGCGTGGTCAGCTCTGGTGTCTCTACAAGTAAGTAGTAGTTTGAATATAATTCAAAAACAATTCTCCAACTTGAATTATTCCTACCTTTCTTTTATTGTTGTTAGCCACTAGATCCCAAGCTGATGATTCGTATAAGAAAGACTACAAGTTCCTAGTCTCTGACAAGGAGAACGCTCCAGTCAAGAGGGATGCAGAAATTCTCATTTTGGCCAAAGACAGCGGGAAGCATTTCACCAGCAGCAGCGTTCAGATGGGAGGAGGTGAGTCAGCTCCTTAGTGCCCGCCTCCGGAGAAACATTAGGTCCAGTTTCTCAACTGTTTTTTATAGACAATTTCGTCACTTCCTCCGTAGGTTGTAAAGCATTTTTATACAGAGTATAATGATTCTGTTTTAAATAATAGCATCTCATGCATTCTTGACATCGGTCACTTGGAGGCAGTTTATAGACCGTTCTGTTCCCATTGTTAAACTGTCTCAGCATTGAGCCAACATTTCTGGTTGCATGGACAACCTGATCTGAATTGAAATAAACCTTTAGAATCCTTCTAATGAACAGAAACTGAAATATTACCAGTATTTAATTTAATTTTTGTTTTTTTCAAAAAACACATTTTTACATATTTATTCTCTTTCATCCCCCCTCTTCGTCTTTAAACTGAAGATATTTGCGTCATTACTTATTTTCATTCTATTCTCACCTTTTTTGTCTTTGTTGATGAAACCCTCTCTGTTTTGTGAATTCAAGAATCGTATCACAGTAATTGTTTAGTCATATTGTGTGTTCTCTCATTCTTAAATGGCTACGTACTTGCAACAAGGTTCTCCTTGTTAAAAACAACAATGAACAGTACAATAAAAGTAGTGTTTTAAATAAATGCTTTTAATTTTACCAGGATCGATATCAGGAGATTCAATGATGAAAGAGAAGCTTATTTCAAGCTACAGTGAGACAATGCCACTGAAGACAGAGAAAGGCAACTCCTACTGTGAGTAGTTATTATATTATTATATCATCTCAAAACGAAATATTCTTTCATTCAAAAATAGATAAGACCTTTTTTTTATTTTCTTCATCAGATGGTTCATCTGGAGTTGTAATGAAAGACAAAGCCACCTATGCAGGTATTTTCGATACCACATATGTCCATATTTACTTGAATGATGAATATTTTATTGTGTTCGAAAGCGAGCATTTCACACTCTGATCTCCGTCTTCAGAGATTCACAAGGAGAACGGCGTCTTCGGAGGTGGAGGACTGTGCTGCTGCTCCGATGCCTGTTGCTCTTGGTGGAAATGGCTGCTGGGTCTCCTCCTCCTCTCCCTGCTCCTGCTAGGACTCCTGTTTGGGCTCATTGCACTGGGTAAGGCCGTCTTATACAACATTCTGACATTTAACAGAGCACAATAAAAATCTCCCCAAAGAAAAGTCTTTGTGAGTCGTGGGATACTCTCTGAAACTACTCGTGGGAGGGACTGATTCCAAACAATAAAATGCGTGTTTCAGCTTTTTTACAGGCGGGTGAGCAATATTTCACTGTGATGCTAAGACCTGTGGGACAGTAAATGTACTCCCCTCCCTGGAAATCTGATCTGTGGGTACTGTCCCGCTGCCATAAAGTCAATCTGGCATTCATTCTCAGTGGAGCAGCTGCCAAAATGGTTTCTGGATGACATTAGAGACTGACTGTTTTTCTGCGGCAGGAGACTAGTTGTGATTTTTTGCTACCACTGATTTGACGAATACTTTTACTTAAGTTGTAGCTGCTACTAGTTGCTGACTCCATAGTGACGTATTTGGCAATTGTCAAATTTGTTTTTTGTCGTTGATTAAGTCAGTCAAAAAGGTGCATTTAGTTTCGGTCAATTCTATTGGAACGATGTTTCTTCCCTGATGAACGTTTGGTTTGTAAATGCAATGCTGTCTCAATACAATAAAAACGTTTTTTTTATACCACAATTTCATCCACAAACTAAAAAAACACTGCTTTACATGGAAGTGAAAGCTAAATGAATAATCATGCCTTTTACTATAAAATAAGACACATTCAAACTTTAATTTTCAGAAGTCCCTGGTAGAAAAGGCTTCAGCCGCAGATACATTCATAACCTGTGGAAAACGTTTTATTACAGATCAACAATATTTTATCATCACCACCTAAACATGTGGTCTGTTCTCACCAAATGTTGACCTCTCTTTCTCAGCTGAAGACGTGAGAGCTCTGAAGAATCGAGTGTCTACGCTGGAGGCCGAGTCCTCGGTGACCTCCGCCCGTACGAGCCGCTTCTCTAACAATGACATCAACGCCTTCGGGGCAGCCGGCGCCGGAGGTGCCGCGCACTCTGACAACGTGCTGCACGTCAACGCTGGAGGCGGAGGCTCAACCTCCAAAACTCAAATCGGGATTGCAGCTGGGTCCGGCGGCTCGTCTGGCGGAAACGGCGTCGATGTCATCGTCGGAACTGGTTCTGCTGGCACTGCTGGGGCCGGTTGGGCCGGCGGGTCCATCGGGGCCGGTGCTGCAGGCGCCGGTACCAGCTTAAGTGGCAGTTCAAGCAGCGGTGGCAGTACTGGTACCAGTTCCAGCAGAAGTTCTGGCAGTTCTGGCAGTTTTGGCAGTTCCGGCAGTTCTGGCAGTTCTGGCCGTGCTGGCGGCACCAGCTTCAGTGCCACCGATCTGGAGACGGGAGGAAGCAGAGGACAAATAGACGTTGCTTCTCTTCAGATGACAATCCACCAGATGTTAAGGAGTGAAATGCAGTCACAGTCATACAGAGGTACTGCACATATATACCAACTACATGAATATGCAACGCACACACACACACACACAATTTCAGTTCATGAAAGTGGTTTTTTTCTATCTCAGCTTTTCTAGCGTCGACGGTGCAGGGAGAGAGAGGACTGCCTGGACCTAAAGGTGAAATTAAAATACCTATTTTATAGAATCTAAACCTAAAATTGGAGCCCAATAATTTACGTGAATGTTTTTTTTGTTATCTTTTCAGGGGACTCTGGATTTAAAGGTCAGTGTACCTGAAACTCAGTTGGTCTGTTGCGGTCTTTGTGGCAGCTACTGTGGACTGACTTCATAATCAAATGTATGTTTTACTTCTCACAGGAGATCCTGGTTTCCCTGGAATTCCAGGTGAGCAATGATTACTAACTTCTCCATTGAGTCAATGGCTTTCTTTCCACCCCATTTTCTTTTTTTTTGCATTGCATCATAACGTAATCTCACTAACTGTGACCTTTGACCTCAGGTGCTCCGGGTGCAGTTGGACGTGCAGGCCCTGAAGGTCAAAAAGGACAGAAAGGAAGCCAAGGTACAGAGAGAGCTTCAGTTAAAACTAAATCCTGAAAGTTCACTGCTTAGCGTACAAATAGTGAGTCATTTTATCTTTGTGTAAAATGTCTGATCAGGTGATCACGGACAGGACGGCGCACCCGGTGTCAGGGGTCGCGAGGGTCCTGCTGGCGCCAGAGGTGAGGCAGGACCTTCAGGCTTTGGAACGAAAGGTGAAAGAGGTACGACTCAGATTATCAGCATCAACACAGGAATTGTGTGTATCAAAAATACTAATGAAAGCCAGTTTCTCCTAAGTGTGTCACTGCAGAATCTCATGCTTGTTTCATGCAGGAGCCCCTGGTGATCCTGGACCCGTCGGCCCGACCGGACAAAAAGGTCAGATCATTTTACATTTCTCATTGTTACTCAAAAACTAAATCTAGATGTTTGTTATTTAAAAAAAAATAGTCAATCTTTATTATTAATGAAATCAAACGATCCATCACAGTCAGTAAATTAACTCAAAGAGCTTTAAACTGTCAACATGAAATAAAGAAAAACTAAGAAAATGGAGTCATTGTAAATAAAGAATACAACCACATTACATTACAGGGGGTTAGAGAAATATTGAGTTTTTTCTTATAAATCAACTGTGTGTTTTGATGTAAAAATACTTTTGGTTTTACTTGCTGAAAAAGATGCATTGCACTGTTTTATTACCTCATTGTGTGTGAAAGCGGGCAGCAGGTGGCGGCATAGAGAGTGCGTGTTAGCAAAGCTAAAAAAAATGCTCTACCTCAAGGTAGACACAGTAATTAGGATGAAATCATAACCAAATGATGAAGGTTTTTATCTTCATTTATTGTATTGGAATTATTCATATTTTTGATAATTAGTTCCATTAACAGTTCAAATATATAATCTGTTAATTGAAGTCAAAAACCAAACAAATTTCGATTTCTTTTAATTTTTGTAGGAAAATTAGGCCTTTGTAGAATGTTAATAGTCCAACAGTAGATAATTTAAAGCTCTTATACAACACAGGAGAGTTTTTCCTTTCTAATAACTATTGATCTATGATCCAGGTGTCCCTGGAGTTCATGGACTTTCTGGAGCACCAGGTCAGTTTCTCTCAGTCAGCATTTATCTACCGTGACTATAGAAACAGAATAAAATTTACCAACTCAAACTACTGTTTGACTGAAGCCCTTGAATTTTACATGAGCCGTTTTGTCAAACGTCGTCTAGGTATCCAGGGCTTCCGTGGTGAGGCAGGGGAACCTGGACCCAAAGGTACGTCACATGGACTTTCTTCAGTGGAAAAACAGTTCATTCAGTTTGTTATTTATTATTATTTTTACATCTAAAAATGTCACTAACTTTGTCCCTCAGGTGACAGAGGCCTTGCTGGACTTCAAGGACTTAAAGGTTTGTACTACGTGCGTTTCTCATGACTTGTGAGGTTGTTGAATGTTCCTAACTGTACTTTATCCATGTTCTTCTCAGGTGAAACCGGTGACATGGGTCTCAGAGGTGCCAAAGGTCAGTAGAGCTTTGTACATCAAACTGTATTTGAAGCTGTCCAATCAGCATGTTGTATGCTTTGTGCAGTTTGGGTAAACAGTTGTGTTACTTCTCAGGTGATCCTGGGATGCAAGGGGTGGCAGGAGAGAGAGGACCCAAAGGGTCCAGTGGTGAGTCACAGAGGCTGCAGCCTCAGTTACACTGTCTCTATCCAAACACAATTCACCCACCAGCACCAATACGGCTCACTGATTAACACGTCGTATCTTTTTGAGTGGAACTGGTGACCTGGAAACTGCTCAAAATGTTGAACTAGATTTAATATGACTTATTATGATGAATTAAGGTGATGAGTGTGCATCATATCAAACTATTTGGGACATTAAAAAAGTATTAAATTACATGAGTCTTCTTCTGAAGATAACACAAAATCGTTGTGTTGTGTTGCAGGTCCAATTCAAAGGTGCAATACATATTAATGTGAAATATAATTATATAACAGAATAAAAACTTTATTATTTCCCTTTAATGTTGATGTTGATTGATATAAAGGATCAAGATGTAAATGAGTCGTCATTGCATGCATGTATCTAAATATTAATTTGATATGCACAAGGACATAATATTTTAAATATCACTCAAAAGTGTCATTTTTGACCCTCAGGGGACATTGGACCTGCTGGGCCACCTGGACTCAGAGGTCCTTCCGGGCCTCCTGGAGATTCAACTTCACTTCTAGGTAAACTGAACATGACCTTAATTTTCAGCATTTAAGTTATAAAAAGTGGATGATATGATAATCTATATCCATGACACCCCCCCCCCCCCTCCTCCCACACACACCAGGAGTCTCTAGGCTTCAAGGACCACCAGGTACAACTTTTCTATCTATCACAAATTCTAGATTTCTTATTGATGAATTCTTATTGATGAATCCTCTCAACACAACAATGCACATGTGTCCTGCTTTTAGGGATACCGGGGAATCCAGGAAGACCAGGCCCTAAAGGTACAACTATTGTTAATCTGCTGCGGACAGTGCATGCTGCATACAATATCTTGTGTAGTATTAATCTGTGCGTCTTGTCTATTTTAGGAGAAACAGGTGAACCAGGAAGAATCATCAATGCAGGTAATAGATCAGGATAAAACCATTTGATTTGACCTTATTACCATACCATAGATTATAGCTTGAAGATATCGAAATATCCTTTTTATTCATTTTCCAGCTGGCTCCACGTCTTTCGGCATTCCAGGACCACCTGGCCCTCCCGGTCCTGCAGGTCCTGCAGGTCCTCAAGGATTATCAGGTCTGACCCTTGACATGTGAATGTTAGCCACATGGTGTCCTTGGCATTCTGCATGTCTTGCATTTCAGCCCTGCAATACAACCTCAGTAGTAACAGCACATACTTTGTGATCAACCTCCTCAGGTCCCGTTGGCCCCGCTGGTCCGCCCGGCCAAGCTGGTAGGTTACCGCGGACTTCTCTCCCAAAGGATATTTAGTGAGATTGGAAATGTTGACATCAGCGTCCCATCAATGCTGCTTTGTTTGTTTACACAGGTGTTAAAGGTGACAGGGGATACAGGGGAGAGCAGGGAGAGCAAGCAATAAGTGTGAGAACCAGTGAAAACTCAAGTGAGTACTTTGTTTGTTTTGAAGGGTTTTCTTTAAGTCATGTGATGAGCGTTGGAGGAAGTATTCAGATGCTTTACTTAAATAAAAGCACAAATAAAACGTGTAACTCACTACTTGTTAACATTTAATATTATCCTATAGTAGTAATCTTTTCAGCCGTTGTTTGTCCCTCTCTGCAGACAAGAAAACTGTTCATTACTTAAAAGTATGTGTGTCTGTTTACACCGTAGGGCTGTTCAGTGCCAGTGGAGGTTCAGGACAACCAGGCCCACCCGGCCCACCGGGTCAACCTGGACGTCCAGGTAAATAAAACCCAGCATGCTTTGTTGACAGCATTATCAAAGACAACATCTTTAATGGTGGACGAATGACCACAGCGTTCTTGTGATGTTCTTCAAATTGTGTTCCTGACTGTTTAAAACATGTTTACATTAGGGGATTCAAGACAAGGACCCCCAGGACCACCTGGGCCTCCAGGTCCTACAGGCAAGTATTTAAGCTCCTTAAATCCGCAGTTTCAAATATGGATGCTGGATCAATATGGTGTCTTTGGTATTATGTCAATTTCATCCATTATTTATAATTCATATTCATATTTTTTAGGATATGGAAGAACAGGACCTAAAGGAGACAAAGGAGACGCAGGCTTTGCATCCAGCAGTGGTATGATGCTCTGCTGATGTGCTCATTGTGATTATTATGGGTTTGATTAGTAGTTAGCAGTAACAGAAACATTTTTTCAACACTGCCCTTACTACAGGAACTGTATATAGTGGACAACCGGGACCACCTGGACCACCTGGACCTTATGGGCCCAAAGGATCAACAGGTGATTGATCAGCTTTTGTGATGTACTCATATTGTCAGCTTCATGTATAAGAAACATACTTGTGTGTAGTCTTTGTAATACTTTATAATAACATGCCGGCCGTTATTTTAGGAAGTCCTGGACCAAGAGGTTTCCAAGGTAATTGTCTCTTTATTAAACGAATCACTCATAAATCATTTTCTTCAATAAAAATAAAAATATCGCGTGTGTATCAGGTGATCCAGGCCAACCAGGGGTGCCCGGTATCCCGGGAAGCTCTGAGAGAGGTCAGCATCCAAACACATACTACACAAGATCTCATTAGAATTTGTGTGATACACAGTGACTCTGTATTTCTTTATTTTCGACTTACAGTGTCGACTTACAGCGGAGGAAACGGGATCCCTGGACCACCAGGTCCACCGGGACGTCCTGGACTTCCTGGGCCACAAGGAATTAAAGGTACCAGCGCACAATGTGTCATTGTCTGTAGTTCAGAGTAAATTCTGTGTGCGTCACATGACAGAGAAGCTTGTGTTCTTTCTATTTCGAAGGGGACACTGGAGCTCCTGGCTTTTCTGGCTCTTCAAGAGGTATCAAGTCAATCGTCAAGTTCTTTTTGTTGTTGTTGTTATCTTTAAGAGCATGAATAGTTTCCAGTGGTTTTAACTGGTTATATTTCCATCCAGATTTATACTACCTTATTTTTTTTTCCCAGGCTCCATCTCAGTCACCTCAGGCCCGCCTGGCCCCGCAGGTCCCCCAGGTCCTCCAGGCCCGACGGGCTCCTTCGCATCTTCTAGTGAGATGCGTCTGTACATCAATGACTACCTAAGTAAGAGTTTTTCTGAAACAAGGTCACATGCCCACAGGCTGTCAGAGGTGCAGAACAGAGTCTGAACAGGTTGTATATGTTCTTTGCAGGTAGAAGCAGACAATCTAGTATCCCCGGACCTCCAGGTCCACCTGGACCTCCAGGAATCCCAGGAACCTTCTCGGGCTCCATCGATGACATCTCCGCTCGTGTCATTGCATATCTGCAACGTAAGCCTGCGCTTCTCCCCAGGAAGTATGTCACTAAATGAGCAGATTGGGGGCCACCAATAACTGAGTTCTGCAATTTCAGGTTCTGGCTCAGGCTTTAGCATTGGTGGTCAGGGTCTTCCAGGACCACCTGGTCCACCTGGTCCTGGCTCCGGATCCCTGACGGTCAGCGGTCTCATCGTCATGCTTCAGAGTAAGTGGTGGTATCAGGTCCATATTACTCCCATTACTCCCATTGAGTCTTGAACACCATCATATTTGACTGCGAAGACCAGCGAGACCTCCCCACAACTATGTCTCTTTGCCTTGGTCTGTCTAGGAGACGATGTGAGGCGATATTTGTCGGGACCACAAGGGCCACAGGGACCACCTGGACCTCCAGGCCAATCAGGAGGCATTTCAAGCAGTTACAATATTGAGGAGATAGCCACATATGTCTTCAATACCATGAGAGGTAACAGCAAAGCAATAAACCGGGCAGTAATACTTGAACTATTAGTCAATCATGCAACCAATCAACGTGCTCTTATTGTAATTCTTTAGAAAGAGGGATTGCAAGAGGTCCGCCCGGACCGCCCGGTCCTGCTGGGCCCGCTGGTGCCGGTGGATCTGGCTTCACCACCGCTACGATTGACTATACCGCACTAATGAGAAGTAAGTCATTGTGTTGTACCGGTCGTTGTTGAGCCAATGCACAGTTAGTCACTCGCTCATCATCCATCCGAAAACAGAAACGTTTAAATTTGTTGCATCTTCATATTTGTTAGATTCAGACTTCCGCTCTTGGATTAATTCCGCGGTACAAAGCGGCCCTCCTGGTTCGCCTGGTGTCCCGGGGCAACCTGGCCCTCCTGGTCCTCAGGGGCCAGCAGGAGTCTCCACTTCCACTGTGATTGGGTCGGGAGGTCGTGGCTACAGTTTGGAGGAAATTCAGCGTTACCTGCAGAGTGAGTCCAATCCAGTGAATTAACTGAATGACTTTTATAAACTGAGGCAAACCTTAGAGGCTTGGATTCACAAAGAAATATCATTTAAATGTTAAATTGCACAACAAAATTTGAAAAATTATGTTGAACAAATCCATTGTATAATAATATAATTTGGGTTTTAATCCTTTAAATTACAGATGTTAATACACTGTATACGGTACAGTTTAGAAGGTAGTACTGATTACATTATATGTCAATTCAATCAATCATATGACCCTCAATTTAAATTATAGCATTCATTACACTAAAAAGAAGAAAATAAGTTGAAACTAAAATTGCCTTTATTTAAAATAGGATTAAACATTTATACAAACTTGAGTTCATCTCTACATCACTGCAGCCAGGATGAGGAGGTAAACCACCGGACGACAGCAAATGTCAGATTTTAAGGAATTCTTTTTTTAATGTAATACACTTAAGACAGCCCTGCATGTGAGGGGTAGGATTGCGTTACAGACGTCTTCAATCAACTCTTTGGAATTGTCTATTCCTGATCTTGTTGTCTGCTATGACATTAGCATGACAATAACAATGATTTGAATGTTTCCCAGGTTCTGGTTTCCGAGCTATTCCCGGCCCTCCTGGTCCTCAGGGTCCACAGGGACCTCAGGGTCCACCAGGAAGTTACAGTGGATTGATTTCCTATGATGGAAACCGTGAGCGTCTTCGCGCTGAAGTTCAGGAGTATCTGACGAGTAAGCTCCAAGCGTCCCTCAACAGACTGAAGACACGCGAGCACAACTAAGCGCCCGACATCACCGATGAACTTTTACCTTCCAGGTGACGTTGTCCGTCGTTCCATCGTTGGACCGCCGGGTTCTCCAGGGCCGAGGGGTCAGAAGGGAGAACAAGGAGAGCCGGGCTACATCCAGGGCTACGCGCAGAGCCAGAGCTACGCCGCCAGTGACCCTCGATACGGCTCCGAGCGCCGCAGTGCCGACATCAGCAGGCTCGCCGAGAATCTGGATTACTCCAGCGTCGCCATAAAAGTCACCGACTACATCAAGAGTGAGTCGACACACGCGGGTTTTTTCCTCTTTGTTTCGTAGTTCCACATTACATTTCTTCACATGGATTTGCCAATTTACTTTTAATTTGTCTCACTTTACTTAACATTAAATGGAAATGCGCAATGGGGTGCTACTAGTGTCAGACTTGTGACTTAAGGGAACGATCAGTGGACATCTTCCTCCTCTCATCCACGATGATGATGACTTATACTCTCTCTTCAGTACTTTGATATTTGTACCCTTGTCTAGATCAAGGCCTGCTGCAGGAGTATCTGGTCGAGGGCCCTTCGAGGTCAAATGTGAGAGCAATTCAAGGCCCCCCCGGCCCACCTGGCCCCGCCGGACCGCCCGGTCAGAGCCGCGTCATCGGCTCCTATGGCAACGTCACAGCTGACCTCATGGAGTTCTTCAGAAGTGAGGATACAGCGATGCGACTTTCCACGTACCCTCATTGAGTTAAAACTGAGTGTCGTTGCTAAATGTTCATCACAACTGAATGATGTGCTTCTGCTGTTGCGCAGCGTACGGCACCATCTCCGGACCTCCGGGGGGCCCTGGACCAAAGGGTGACAGAGGGTACCCGGGACCCAGAGGAGAAAAGGGTACATGAACACAGAGCAGAGGAGACACAGCGTATTTCATTACTGCTTTCAGTGACGTGAGGGAGAATAGCCGGTCTGAGGTTTTCTTGTGCTTCTTTGCAGGTGATCCCGGGCACCCAGGTTTAGCAGGACTACCAGGGGCCTACACTGTCCAAATTCCACACAGAGTGCAGAAAAGGGATGCAGGTAACTCAGGCCTAATGTGGTTAAATCGCATGAAAAATGTTCTGCGTATCAAATGTCTAATGGGATTTTTTCTCACCCGCTGCAGGAGGTAAAGTCGTTGGTCATCGCCACCGCCGTCACTCCATCGGTGGCTAAACCTACTACTGGATCAAGTCAGATTCATCTTTAGTCACCTTTTTTTAAACGTGTTAAACTGTAGCAATGCAAGTAGTTGAAAAGCTTCTAATAGTTTCTAGCTGTAGGAAAATCACCGGATAATTTAATAAAAGGGGTTACATATGTAATTTGTTTAAAGGGCTAGAGTAGAGGCATGGATTAAGCTGCTGGTTGGTGTTGTCACACAGACTGGATTATTTTAGACAGGTGGGTGTATAATGTTTACTTTTCTAATCAAGCTTGCAATCCAACTTCTTTTGCAGGGGCACCTTTGTTTAAGAGGGTATCTATCATTAAGAAATAAATAGCTAAGCAGTATTTCAATTGCACTTTGCCTCTTTTCGCAACGCTCATGTAAATTGGTGTATGTTTTTTTTTCTTTTCTATTTGTTGTCGTTTGATTTAACATTTAACAGAGTCCTCAATCAAATCAAAGGTTCATGAAATACTGTTTTCCGTTCACCCTGAATTAATTATAAAACAATTTACATTAGTAAATAAAGGGATGAGTCATTACGATAATTATTTGTGCAACAGCGAGGGGCCTTTGGTTACAGTAAATGTTGCTGTAATGAAGACTAATGATTTACTTTAGTTTGTTGGTAAAATAAATACAATTGTTTATTGAAAAACAGATAATCACTTAAATGCCTGATTGGATTGTATATTTTTGTACGAGTGCACTGAAATGGATATATTTTCTTTAAACCAAGAAGTGTTGAAAAGATTAACTCATAAAATGTTCCCAGATCATGTTTATCGTAATTCACTAATTAATTCATCTGATCAATTATTTGAAGGGAAGAAAAATAAAATCTATTTTTGGACTTTGGAGTCTTAATCTTCACTCGAGCCGTTTCCAGACATTTAAAGGGCCAAACAGTCAATATTTTATTTACAACTAAAGAAAGGTCAATTTATAAAGACACATTAAATGCATTAAATGAAAACTTATCCAAATATTGTAACTCAAGCAAACAAAAAAATCTATGTGAAATCAAGGGGCATTTGGTGTAATTCACTAGACAATCTCCAAATAACCCGAATTAAAACCCAGCATTCATGACAAAGCACTAGCCAATGTCTGCATACAGAAACATGCAGTGATAAAATATACTAATCAGGGGTCTTGTGAACCATTAACACTTTTGATGCCAAAATACACCAAAAAATATTGTTTCACACACTGAAACTCAAACATTTACAGCTTTTTTTTCCTTTCACACAACACTGGTCACAAGAGCAGAAGCTCAAAGAGCAAATGCAGCATCAATATTACCGGAATACGTGTTTAGAAAACTATATGTAATCACAAAATACTAAAGGGCGTATTTGGGAAAATAAATGATATGTAAAAAAAAAAGAAGAAATAAGACTATTCTGTCTGAAATTGGATAGGCTTGGTTGAGACAAAGGACTTTTTACTGCATATTTATTCTTTAGCTCATGAGGCAAAATCAGTGCAAAGAAAACAGCTTTACATTCCTTTAGTTTCTATATATTATGCATTCCATCGTTCTCCTTGAAGTAGCAGGTCACCCCTGCGCTTTACTACGTGGGCATGTAGGTGCACTGGTAACATTTCACTCAGCGTAACATTAACAACACAGTACATTCCTTTTCATTTGAACTCACAGCACTTTGGATCCCAACGCATTGCTGACTCCGTCTTCAGCCCCACAGCATAACCAAGTCTCCCATTAGTTCATCTGCCTTAAACCAACTCTGTCTTGCATGCTGTGACACAAGATCTCCGTCTGTTTAATCTCCCA
Source organism: Pungitius pungitius (assembly GCF_949316345.1). Classification (NCBI taxonomy): domain Eukaryota; kingdom Metazoa; phylum Chordata; class Actinopteri; order Perciformes; family Gasterosteidae; genus Pungitius; species Pungitius pungitius. The sequence continues at coordinate 6,708,030 of NC_084912.1, read as the reverse complement.
ACGTCTTGTGATTATGGGTGGAAACGATGAACAGTTATTTAAGTGCAAGACATTCAGGGGGAAACCGTATTTACTGTAAAATCCGGGGGGGGGGGGGGGGGGAGGGACACAGAAAAAAAAAAAAAAAAAAAAAAAAAACATACGAGGCACTGGAGATCATTCACACTGAAGCAGGCTGTGCTTACAATAATCTGATAAACATGATAGGCCACAGTTACCTTTTGAATTTTGAACATGCTCCAAAAAGTGCATTTCACTATCATGGGACATTTCTCAAATAGCTGAAAAAAAAACGGTGGAATCAAAGCGGTGTCTTTGCGTTTTTTTTTTTCCTTCAGTAACGGTCGGAGAAATCACAGTCGCTCCGTCTGGGAAGAGTCCGTGAGCCCGGCGGCCGAGGTTTCGGCGCCGGAGTCCGCTCTGCGGCGCAGACAAAGCGGCCGCCGGCTATGAACCAGAGTTGTGCAGGTTCGGGATGGCGTAGAATTTGGATACTCGGCTCTGCGTGCTGGGGTTAAGGCATTCGGATTCGCCGCTCATCTTGAAGAAGACCTCCTGCTCCTGGAGCTTCCGCGTGAACTCGTCCTCGAGCGCCTGCGGGGGGCAGCAGAGACAAACGCCAGTTACAAACTACGCCCGCAGATGGAGTCTGTGAGAGGCAGGCGCTCTTGGGTCAAAGAGCAAATGGGGGACATGTATACCTTCTTCCTTGGTCTCAGCTTCTCTCTCCACTCCTTTATCTCTTGGCTGTGCTCCTCATCCAGCTCCTTCAGCTTCTGAGTCTCATGTTCAATCAGAAGGTGGCATTTCTCATTCTGAAAGAAGATGTGGGTTAAGACATGTCCCTTCTGGATAAATGTGCAGAGGTGTGTGTGTGTGTGTGTGTGTGTGTGGTTTGCCAACCTGCAGCTGCTGCAGCTCCCGGATGTTGGAGTCACACTGCAGCTGCAGATCCCTCATCTGGTTCTCGTGTTTCTGGTGTTGATGGAGCCTCTCGTTCTTCTGCCTCTTGTCTTCCTGAGAGGCAAACTGGACAAAACAACTAAACTGTAACAGCACTTCGAAACCAAACAGAGCAGATTCGTTGACTTGTCTTTTTACAGTGGTGCTTTTAATGCTCGTGCGACATGTGGTGGGCGCCGATCACGCTGCGGAAGGTCAAGTGAGCGACTCGGCCCGCTTCAACCATTTCGGTCACCTGTTTGACGCGTTCCCTCTCCTGCTCGGGCGTGAACGTCGCAGTGGCGGTGATGCGGATGCTCTTCTTGAACATCGCCATGCGGGTTTTGGCCTCGCTCCGCTGAATCTTGGGCAGACGAACCCTCTCTTGGGTCTGTTTGTTCTTCATCTCCTCGAACATTCGCTGGTTGTAGCGATGCATCTGCTCCATCTCCTGTAAAACACACACACACACACACACACACACACACACCGTCTTTGAGTTCAGAAGCATTATGTAAGATGTGATTACTCAGGGCCGACGTCTCCTCCCGGCTCTCACTTTCTCATGCCTCTTCAGCAGCTGGTGTCTCTGCAGGAAGTACTGGTCTTTCAGCTGCTGCTTCAGCTGCTGGTGCTTCTCCTGCAGATGGCGCTCCTCTAACTCCCACATGGCCGCCTCTCGAGCTGCAAAACACACAGGTACGCATGCAACAATAGAAAAAGGCATTCCCACGAGGCCACTTCACAGGCACGGCATGCGTCAAATTAACCGATTCCTCTTTCCGGCTTTACGGAGCGACGATAAAAACACATTTAGAAGAAATGTGATATGAGAGAATGTCTCAAGTAGGTTTCCGTTGCAGTAGAAGGGTTGATTTAATCTGCCGAGTGGCACTTCCTCCACCTCCTACCTCTCATCAGCTGCTGCTTGTGGTTCAAGCAGTCTCTCTCGATGGTGGTGATCTCCAGTTTGTGCTGCTGGATGATTTTCTTCAGAGCCCCGTCCAGCTCTTGCTGCTGCTTCTGTAGGAACTCTTGCTCCTGGGGAGCCGGGAGAGAGGAGGAGCCGTGAGAGGACGCCCGGGGGTGACCGTGCAGAGGGACAGCAAAGAGCAAGAAAGACGGAGCACAACAAGAATGTCTCGAGTGTCAAAAATGCCTGAAACTTTAAAAAAAAAGGGACATAATAACACTTCAATAACACGTCCACTTCAACTTCAGAACAACACAGAGCACCAAGATGTCACATCATCAACTGGATCAGAAGAGGGAGACACTCAGAGATCATGGATGGCAACGATCCACAGTGGAAGTGAAGAGAGAGAGAGAGAGAGAGAAAGGAAAGTTAACAACGGAGCGTAGATTCAGATTCACTGTTTTATGTTGGACAACATCGACATCGACGTTCACACACACCGCTCAGAGCTCAGCCTGCATTATGCACAATTCATGGCGGAAGCAGCCAGAATCATATAATACACAAAAATAGAGAGCTGGTTGTGAATTGTCCTTTATCTAATAAATACGTTAAAAAAAAAACAGTATGTAGACTAAACACAATTCATTGAAGAAAAAAAATAAAACCTACAATGGGTTATAGCATTACAGTGCAGACTCCAAATAAGGATGGTTCAAATTTGATAGAACAAAATACTCCACAAAAGCCATCTTGTAGCCCAGATCTATATTTGGACCTCGTCTGACGGAGACAAACATGGATCCAGACAGAAGGGAATCAACGACTAATAGAGGACGAGCACTTTGCTCCCAGGCTCCAACGTGGCGGTGTGATACAATACAAACGTTGAACACGTGTGAATTTGGTGGAGGACAAATCCCCAACAGCAGAGAAAGAGAGAGAGAACCACCGCACAGAACACAGTGATGACGCCACTAAGAACAAAACGACGGCCATGCTTGCACGCGTCGTTCTTAAAAACGGAGCCATCACAGACTATCCTGTCACTACGGGCCAGAGACGGATAGAAAAACAGGGTGCGGGGGGGCGGGGGGGGGGGAACTTACATCCTGCATCTGAGCGTTGAACAGTGCGCATGAAGACAACTGAAAAGACTGTATCATAACCTGGGCCACTGCCTGTGGAGGAGAGCACACGGCGCACTCATCCTGATCAGAGACAAACGGCACACTAAGGATGTCTCTCACACACACACACACACACAAATACACACTCTCACACTGATTCTGAGATGATGCAAATATTCCCCCCCATTTAGTTTTGCATGGGTTTTTGAGTCACACAGCTCCCTACTAGATGTTAGGAGGAAGTCAATGAATTAGTTGTTAATACTCTACTCTTCTCATGCTTGAAAAGCGGCACTTGAGCTTCACACCACTTGCAAAAAAAAAAAAAAAGCGGTTTTGTTACGGCCCATGCGTCGGTCTCCAGTTCGCGCGTTGCCTCTCAGAGTCGAGTTTGATTCATAAAGCGATGGGAGGGGCTTTCAGTGCATTCAGTGCAGACGTCTTTAGTGGAAACTTGTCTGCCATCGATCGATCGATTCCCTACGCGATGAACACTCAATGGTAAACGGTCATTCGAGAGTGGACCCCTTTGTGGTGGTAAACCTTTGGTTCTGTTGAGGGAATTTTCTATAAAAAAATATTATTTAAAGTGTGTACAATTGTATTAGAGCTTTCAAAGTAGATTGTTCATTTGGACGATAAATTTCACAAATGATTTATCGCACAAAACCCCAAGATATTCATTTATTAGCATTAATGTGTGCTTAATGTGCGCTAAGAAAAACAGCAAATGTCAACGGTCAGAAGCAGAGACTTTAAACGCACGATCTTTCAGTAGTAGTTGACTCTTTCCTCATAATAGCTCAATAAACCCACATATGGACTCAGTTTTAATGGGATGGTAAAATCCTTTGACACATTTGGAGAAATAACAAGACAAAAGTCTTCTGTTTGTGTTCATGAAAATACTTCACACGATTGAATCAGTTCACAGAGGTTTAGAAAAGAGAGAAAGAGAGAGAGGGAGAGTGTACAGAGTTAAGAGACAGCAGGTGACGGTTTACCTCGGAGTTGTTAAGGAGCAACAGATCCTCCCTTACGCGTTTCAGGAGATCTTTTCTCATGTGTTTGGGGGACTGTCCAACTTCCTGTTTGGCCTACAGTGCACGTGTAGAAAAACGTGGTTGACGCCGTGTATTCTGAGAGCATAACGAAGCGGGTCCGACACCAGCGGAAGACATGCACGGCCCACTTTGAGAGGGAGGGAGGGAGGGAGACTGAACCCGGCCACCAACCGATTCAAAGCCAGCATGCTCCATTATGTTCCTTTGAACTAGCCCTCAAGTCCGTTTGGATTAGTAGCACGTCAGAACTCTAAGTGTCAACTGCATGAGTCAAGACATGAGGTTGTAAAAAAAAAAAAAAAAGTAGAGTAGAAATTGAATTTGTTTACGGCAGATGTTAGTCTCAAACAGCTGGCCCCGTGTGACCCTGCATTCCGTCAGTCATTGAGTTGATTATTTTTGCCTCCGCAGATGAATTAAGAGTAACGAATTTGGAATCATCGCGTCGCTACTTCCTCTGTGTGTTTTACTAACTTTGACCCACTTCACTTTCGCTTTCCTCATCAACTAATAGATTTGTTTGTTTATTTTTATTGTAACCACAAACCACAGTTCTGTTCTTTTTATTTATTCAAGTCCACTTATTTCTTTCTGTGTCAAGTTCATACTTTAAATGTGCGTGGCGGTGACACAACTTCCTTGATATACAAGTTAAGGATGATTCCATATAAGTTACTCTGATGCAAGGCCGTTATCATTTCCCCAAATGAGCCCAACACCACTTTGAGAAATCGTCAAGCGTCTTCCATCCCTTGACCAAAGCCACCTCAACACACTCATACAAGAGACATGGTTAGTTAAACACACAATAATAGTACATCTTGAATACAGAGCATAACAAAATAACCAAAATAAAGTACATAAATATTACTGTACATAGCTGAGAAGCAACACCTTAAAGCCAACCAGCAATTATGTATTTAAGTACAATAAATATACTCCAAGTGGCCCAGAAAGCAAATGGCGAGCAGCACAACCCCCACCAGGCCTCATGAATACACAAAGGCTGCCAATTTGCACTCACGCCATGAAAAAAAAAAAAAAAAAAAAAAGAAACGCCACTGCACACTAAGACTGCACGCACACCCACAACGGCCAAAGAAGCATTTAAGGAAGCACAATAAAAAAAAAGGTACGTGTTAAACTGAAGACTGAATTTGTATTCAACGGTAAGCGGTTCTCTGAAGACGCCGTAGCACAGTGCTGCTTGGAAGGCAACCAGAAGCCTCGGGGCGGATTAATAATGCAAACGACAACACGCCGCTAGCCGCTATCACTGGCAAAAAAACCCCCAGTGAGGCACACACACACACCACTCCCTCGGGGGTCAATGCCACAAAGACGAGTTCGCCACCGGCTTAGCTCTTAAACACATGCACCATGCAAACAGCTAGGGTCGATGACAGGCAAATGCTTACAACCCCCCCACCGAGAAGACGCCTGCGTGCAGAAAGCGGCCATGCACCAACGGTACCTCTTTCTTCCGGTTCTTCAGCATGTTTTGGAACTTGGACAGCTCCTTGTCCTGATCCGCTTTGATGCGCTTGGCCTCGTCCCGCAGGCGGCTGGTGTGGTCCTGTTCCAGGCGCTCGATGGTCTGCTTCTGCTTCTTCTCCAGGTTCTCCACCTCTTGGTCGTATTGGCGCTTCTTAGCCTGCAAGGGGCGGAATCGGCGAGAAACGCGCGCCGTGTTTATTCTGTATGCGAGCGCACACCGTACGGTGAACACGTGACCCGGCAGCACCCGGGCCTTTTTAAAAAGAGGGGGGGGGGGGGACATTAATGGTGGAAGACGTTTGTATGGTTTCAACCTGGATCGAAGTTCTTGGTTTTGTGATCAGCAGGGATTAAAGGAAAACAGACACTGTTGGAGACAGACTGGTGTCAGCAGGTACTAGAGGCACGTACACGGCCTGCTCCGTCTGAGAGGAAGCAGCCCGTTACCCAGATAACCAAACGACACATCACGTCACCGCCGAGCGAACCACCTGACTCACCGCGGTTTCCTGTTCAAAGCGTCGGAAGATCTGCTCTCTCTGCTGCTGCAGCTTGTTGCTCAGCTGCTGCTGGGCCCTCTGCTCCTCTTTCTGCAGGAGGCGCAGCTCTCTCAGCTCCTGCCGCCTAAGGGAAACAGCAGCGACACTGTGGTCAGGGGGGATACCATACCTGCTCAACTCAAATGAGTACGTTTTTTAATATTTTGTCCCCTTATTTTGGAATGGGTAGTTGATATATTGAGATACATGCTAACTCTTTGAAGGAAAAAGTCATGAACCCAACACCAAATTGTAAACAGCACGCCGCATGTCTTTAAAAGGCGAACACGGGAGATGACAGCCACACACTGCAGCATTCATCACGGCAGATACCCATCTGGAACTTGTAAAACTCTGTGAGAGTCGTTAAATGCACGCGTTTATCAGGCCGTGTCTCTGGATCCGGAGCTGCAGTAACGTAAGCGACGCACCTCAGGAACCTCAGCTCCTCGCTCTTGGTGTCGTTGTCCGTCACGATCTTCGACGTCGTCACGCTGACCTCCACGCCGTCCACCATGAACTTGCGCGTCTTCTTCAGGGTCTTCTTCTGGCGCCTGGACTCCTACGAATAAATCAGGAGAGGGCCGACGGTTGAACCACCGAGGCTGTGATTGACACGGGCCCCTCCTCCCCCCCCCCGCGACGCCTTACCTGCATGGACATCCCTTCCTTAGTCTTCGACAGGAAGCTGGAGATGGACAGGTTGAGGTCAAGGCTGTTGCTATCGGCGGCCGAGCTGCTTCCGGAGTCGGAGTCCTTCTCCAAATCGGGCTGAGCCGCAGCGGGGGGGCTCCCGCCCTCCGTCTTGCTCTCGGGATCCGCTTCGCCCTCCGGCGCGGGGGCGGCCTCTTGGGAAGTGCCCTCGTCCCCGCGAGGGGCTTCTTCCTCCTCCTCGGCGTCGTCGCCGCCGCATGGGACCACCGGGTGAGACTCCTCAGAGGGGACCTGGGCTTCATCGCTGACTGCATCTGGGGAGGCGTTTGGGGCCTGCCCCCCCCGAGCGTCCTCCCCCTTGGTCGCATCGTCCGGCCCGGCCCGCCGTGGCTCCTCGCAGGCCGCGTCCGCGGGCTTTTCCTCTGGCTGGCTTTCCGTGGGCTCCTCCTCCAACAGCACCGCGGCGGGGGGCTCGTCGTCGCTCTGCTTCTCGCCCGTGGCTCCAGCCGCCACATTCGATACTTTGCTCACATCGGTGACGTTTTCTATCCCGTCCTCTGTCAATTCATGCCGAGGCGTCTCACATGGCTCTTTGCTTTCTTCTTCTGCCTGAGCCACTTCCGCCGATATGACTTCTGGTTCTTCTGGTTGGTCTTCGGGTTGGCCATGGGATTCTCTGGATTCTACTGTAAGAGCATCGGTTTCTTCTTCTTCTTCTTTAACCGTTTCCTCTCCTTGTATGTCCTTCTGTTCCTCCCCTGCTACGAGCAGCTCTTGGGTGTCCACTGCATCTCCAGCTTCGTCTGGCTGCGAAAGCAGAGGCTCAGCAGGAATCTCTTCAGATCGACTATCTTCTAGTCTTGGCGCCTCTGTGGGACCTTGCGATGTGAGGTCCTTGGTGGGTTCTATCAGGCCAGAGGCGAGGTCTTCATTACTAGCATCCGACACCTCGTTGAGTTTCTCCTCCTCCTCCGTCTTGTCCGCCTCACTCGTTCCAAGACCCTCATCGGAGAGCTTGTCGCTGATCCGGTCCTCGGCCGGATCGGCCTCCGTCTTCTCCGTGACGGATTCCAGGGCGGAGGGAGTCGGCGGGACTTTGTCGTCCTCCGAGCTGGCCGCGCTGGCATCCGATGGCACCCGCTTGTGCCCGGAAGCCGCCTGCGTCGCACGAAAAAAATTACATCTTTCATTCAGATATCAACAACTCTTACACCGTGCAAGACATATTGTGTTGGCCACCCACCAAAGGTGTATCAGGCTCTTCCTCCTCCTCCTCCTCTTTGCTGTCCTCGATCTCCTCGGTGACTTCAGCTTTGGCTTCAGCTATGAGCTCTCTGAGCGGTTTGCTATCCGTTACACTGGTGACGAAGGGATGCTACGCAAAAAAAGCACAGCGACGCGATAAATATACAATTCCCTCCCTCGCAAACCGCCGGGCTGAAAACAGGCATCAGAATAATGAGAAAATGACTAATCGAGTGTGTATGCATGCGACACTAAAGGAGGGAACAGCGTCGGCCGGCTCACCTGTAGAAGCTGCTGCGTGCCCCACCTATTGTCCACATTCTTATCAAGCGCCCTTCGCAGGAAGTCGTTAAATTCCAGCGACCTTTAAAAAAGGATAAATGTGTGTTGGCCATGGAACAAAGTAAGCCTCCCTGGGCCCTGCTCGGCGAAACACAATTAACAACACTCTTCACCCCCCCCCCTGTAGCCACTCAGTTAAGCATTAACAATCCACTGCGCTTTTACACATTGAGAAAGTCCACATGTCCTTATCTCCGGTCCGCCATCTCACCAGCGAGAGGGATGCATGAGTGTGGGTGGCTCCGCCTTGGCTATTTTCAGCAGCACCCGCATGGGGTTCATCTCGTGGTTGGGCGGCTCAATCTGCGCCAGCTCTATCAGGGTCACTCCGAGGGACCAGATGTCGGCCTTGAAGTCGTAGGGACGGTCCTTGGAGGTTTCGCACATTACCACCTCTGGGGCCATCCTGCGGAAATGACACACGGCGGTGGGTTTTGGCATTAGCACGGAGGTCATTTGCGAGTGAATCTGTCTGATCCCCGAATGTTTTCTCTCCCCTCCTAAAGGGTAAAAAGACACCGAAATAGGCTTCTGCCTCGACATACGCGCTATTTGGTATTCAAAGCTGAGGTCGTCCAACGCTGTGTCTCTAAATCGCAGAATAAGGCCTTTTTTCCCCCCTCCGTTGCCACATTGCATGACAGCTTTTGTGCCACAGCGGAGAAAAGTCCCCGCCGTGAGACACGCGTGGACGGAAGCGGGGGAAACGCTGTACGCAGCCTCAGTGACTCACCAGTACGGAGTGCCGATGAAAGAATCCCTCCTCTGAAAAGTCTTGGTATTTTTAGCCGACACCCCAAAGTCAGCTGAAAGTAGAATTGAGTTATGATTATTTTTAGACTGTACGACAGTATAACAGTTACAATAAATCGATACACAATCAAGAACAACATATGTGACATTTCTACTAGGAGTTTACCTGCTTTTAAAGCGTTTGAAATATAAGCCTCATAAGCAGGAAGAAAATACTCAATCTCCTTTTCTCACCATCTCTTTCAGCAGTTCCCTCCAGTTACCTGTGAAACACTGTCTGGCGCCCCCTCCCCTCCCAAATGCTTTACAGTATGCACACATCTCAGGGAAAGGGAAATCTATCATTAAAGTCCCCGGCGACTGGGCGATGATTATTGTTTGCCGGGCTCGGGCCACGACCCTCTGCCTACACAACATGAATCACGAGGCAGCCAGCAGCTATGGGCACGAGAAGCAACATGAATAATTGTACTTGTGGAATATCTTATGTAACAGGTTCACTGCATCACCGACTCCAATAAGTGGCGTATACACACACACACACACACACACACACACACACAAAGTACAGCTCGCTCCTTTGGGGCTTACGGAAAGCAGTTGACGTCACCTTATTTTCTTCCTTTGTTTTTCTAACTTGCCGCTGCATGGATGACTCATTCCTGTAAAAACAGTCCTGTGCACTGTTATCCCAAAAGCCAAAAAGCTCAGCTGGCTGCCACAGCACTGGTGCTGATAGGATCCACAATTTACTCTGCTAATCATCCTTTTAAGCCCATTAGTGTCGGTCCTGCAGGAAGATACAGAGCGGCCATCAAGGACGCCTTGAGACCCAAATCAACGATGAACCAGCTACCGTTTGGTGTGGCGACCTCGAGCGAGTACCTTAATGTGTGCTTAGCTGGACTAGTAATCCCCTCACATCTAGAGAACCATTAAGAGCATCGCGGCAGCAGAGGATGACAGATTTGTTTTACCCAGTTTCACTTCTCCATTCAGAGAGAGGAGAATGTTCCCGGCTTTCAGGTCTCTGTGGATGACTTTGTTGTCGTGGAGGTAAGACAGGGCCTCCAAAGTCTGCCGGCACACCACGCGGATCTGGGGCTCCGTCAGGGGCCTCTCGAGTTCTGTGGACAAACATGCACGCGTTAAGCCCGCCGATGGTTACGGCTGTGGTTGGCGAGTCAGAGCACAGAGCTGAGCGCATCAACGTCCAACCGCCAAAAAGGGAATTCAAAACTGGTGTCCTCTTTCTAGTTAGTAAGTAGTAACGCAAGAGAAAGTGGCGAGGAGCTTTAAAGCGAGAAGGATAGGCTGCAGGCCCGAGGAGCGAAAAAGGGCCGCTCCTTCAAATCTGAGCCACAGTAATTGCACAGTTGGAGCGGCCTTTCCGATTGCCGAGAGGGGAAAATGGGGATGGAGGAGGTTTCTGGATGGAATAACAGAAAGAAAAAAAAAAGACTTGGCACTTGAGGATGAAGAAAAAGTTCCAGAACTTTAGTGCAGTGTTCTTTTGTTTCCTGCCGTAAATGAGGGACTTACCCAGCATGATGGCATCCACTGCACCACCCGCACAGAACTCAATCAGAATCTGAAATGGGGAAGGAAATCAGAACAAAAAAAGTTTACTTTGATGAAACAGGGCTAAAACGACCCTTCTCTCATATTACATCATTGGCTTAAAAAGGACTTTTGCTCTCAAAAAGGTAGCTGAACAGTGAAATGATCCTGAAAATAACGAAATATTTATAATAGTGACATTGTTAAATGTAAAGACAATAATTTGGTGTAACAGAGCTTGATCCAGGTTGATTTTGGGGGAAATTTACGCAACATGTGCTTGTAATTATCAATTTAGACAATTGAATTGTGTCACAAGATATTCCATATATGATCCCATTAAGACACGATAACGTGTCTGATTGAGTCATTGCCTCGCCCTTCTTTTTAAAAACTACATCCATGAAATCGATGACTCTGTCATGTCAGGTAATCGATCAGACACTACAAAGCCACGCTGAGCATCCTGTAATGACATTTATATTTGGAATTTTCAGGTGAAGGTCTGAACTGCACGCTGGAGACGGGGACCGGGATCCCCTCCTTACGGTCCATTTACGATGCACGTCACGCTTTCATTTAAAAAAAAGGTGCGTCGGCCAGCCAATTTCTACTAGATGAACTTCTAATCAAATGATTGGTGCGTGTGTCTACATGAGACATCATGCATACTGTTTAAGAATGAAGCACTGCTCCCTAATATTGTCATAGAGATGTGAAACGCCCTGCTCCTGATGTCAGTTGTAATGTAACAGAGAACCACCTCATATTTAATGGCACTTGGCAGCTCTCTGTATCAGATGATAGAAAAAAAAAAGAAATCAATCAATAGAAGCTACAACCGAACACCGCCTTCTATTCAGCGACTCTAACAAAGCGAATAAACTAAGTGGTTGTTCCTGTTTACAATTTATTGTTCTATGGAAATCTCACTCATACTGTTCACCGGTTCTGATGCTCTTAATATTAGGATAAAAAAATAATAATAATAATCATTCATGCGGATGGATTGTTTTTTTTTTCTCCTTCTAGAATAATTAACATTAACTTAACACCCAACCTGTGCCCAGCGGACGCACTCGCACATTCATCCAGCTGATGGACGCGGTCCGGAGGGACAACCTGCATGCGGCTTTGAATTATTCAGGCACTTTCTCTCCAGCCACCCAAACCACTCCATTACCCTCCAGTAGACGCGGCCCGTCCACAAGGGACGCCACATGACACCACGGGGCCTGGACCTAATTGCTCTGGGGCCTGTGACGGCACACTGGATGAGATCTACTGACCACGTGTTACAAAGGGCACTGGGACCAAATATGTTAAGAGTCCTTTGAGGAACCGCGTAACCAATTGGGATGAATTTGTGTGTCTCCATTGCGTGACTGGTTCGGGGTCTCTGTGTCTCCTCGGCTTCACATCAACAGACCAAAAAAAAGGGAGAGTTCTCGGAGTCGGGCACTTGCTTGCTTACTTACCCACAGCTTGCCATCGAAATAGAAGGCATCCAGCAGCTTGACGATGTGATGGTGGTCGCAGGAGGCCAGGATCTCGATCTCCACCATGTAGTCCTCCAGCTCATCCTCCGTCTTGGTGTCGATAACCTTGGCAGCAGCGAGGGTTTTGTTCTGCTTGTTCTGAGCCTGCAAGCAGCATCCACAGCAGAGGCTCGTTTCAATTTAAGCGCCGGCGGGGGTTAAAAGGACGACCAGCCTGGCTTACTTTTGTGTGGCAGCGAGGTCGGACGACCGCGGAGGAAGAGCCGCCAACGCTTAACAACTTCCTTTAAGGTGCGAGAGCGATGAGCCCCGCGGAACTTTACGGCTGGTGTAGAACCCAGAGGATCATTTCTCTATGAATATATTACACGAGAGACTTTATAATAGCACGTTGCACATATATATATATATGTGGAGAACGGAAATTACTGTAGGAAACCTGCAGCAACAATTTAACGTCAAAATATTTACAATTTGTCCTTTCAAAAAGGTCAAAAGGTGAAGTAATAACACGTATGATTGGAAATGGTGAACGCTCATCTACATTTCTAACACGTGCCCCTTATTCCCCGATAAGGCTCAACTGAAGAGCAGGAAAGATGATTTAAGGTCATCTAGGGGCTTAATGTTCACGGGTACAAAAAAAAAGAAGTAAAAATGGAGGGAGTACCATGACCAACTGCTGCAGAGAGTGTCACACACTATATTTATAGAGCCCTGACATGACACACTCAGGCGACGCCTGTCTGGCACGGCTCTTTGCAAACTCTCATGCACCACGTTAACTTTGGACCAGGAGGGGCGGAGAGTTGTTCAAACGCAGCCTGTGGCCGACACCCAGCTTGCATGGTTACAGTACTTTTGTTTTATGTGACACTAATGTCAATCTGACAATGTGAACCCTACAGGTTTTTTTTTTTTTTTGACAAAGGGAATAATGCAGGGCGGGTCGGTCCCAACAAATGGCCCGCCTCTTCACCGGTTAGAAAGCCCAATTCAACGCTCACTTCTGGGCTCTTCTCTCTTTCCCTCCCGCAGAACAGCTGATTCACACATTGTGACCCCGCCCGAATGAGACAGCCACCCAACGCCTGTGAAATAACTGGTGAAATACGTAGTGTGCGTTAAGCAACGTGACCCGATGAGAGCGAGGCCTCCTTCCTCTGTGTGTGGGCAGACGATACATTGGAAAGTGTGTATTCATCGACAACTTAAGTCCAAGAAGACAGTAGGAGGCCAAGGCCTTTCCTTTAGGGTTGGCCAATCAGCTGATAAAAACTGGCAAATGAAGATATTAAATTGTTCCTCCTGTAAATGTCAGATTTGAATTCATGGCCTCGCTCTTTCCTCGAAGGTGGTGGAAACTTGGCGCATTAACCTACGCCTTTTAACCTCCAGAAGAACACAGGTGTACAAACAAAGCGGAGTGCCGCCCATGAGGTTGATCTTCTCAGAAGGGTCTTCTCGGCCCAAACGCAAATTCCTCCACACAGGTGAAACCTGGAGATGTGTGCGTCAGCACGGATCACAGGTGTGTGGTTTTGCTGGATAATCCCACACAGCGATCTACGAACACCACGTATCGACAGCAACCTGAAGCTCCTCGCCGAATCTACGTTCCCACCTGTGCACCTGTCCCAGTATAAAAGCACCAGCACGTTTGACTCTTTAAATGCAGCCGGCTGTGGGACTTTTTCATTTGACTGTTTACTCGGGTCCTTTGACATCCCAGAAGAACCGGAGAACATCCCGTTTGCACGTCGACGTGTCCCTTCGTCTATTCCGCGGCGGCGAACCACACCTTTCAACAGTTTGACGGAGGCCCGAGTGCCACTCAATGACGCGACAAAGTCACATTTTGGTGTTTGCAACTTGGCGACCTCCAGCACCGAGATAACCGACTGGAGGGGAGGGGGGAAAGAGAGGACTCGTGCTGGCATTTGAACAATCGCGTGACACAACGGAAGCGTATTTCTTAAGAAATCAGTTAGACCCCCCCACCTCCTCCTCCCTCACCTCTTAAAGCGGATGTGAGAGATTAGCTAACTCCACGTTACCTTGTAGACTTTCCCAAAGGCTCCATCTCCCAGCTCCCCGATGATGTCCCATATTTCCTCGGGGTTGACGTCGCGGTGCACGTGCTCGTACTGCTTCTTCTTCTTGTCAGGTCCCAGCTTAAATATCTTCCGAAAATTGAAGAAAGACATCTCTTTTTTTTCGGACGTTGTGACGTTAGCTACGGAGCAGTGGATGCGGTGTCTCCCGTTATTACCACTCCAACAAAAACAACACAAAACAAAATATAGCCGTTCCTCCCCGAGTGTTGGAAATCACAGCACACAGGCCTCAAGTGGAGGCAGATGAGGTGTTATCGAAGCCATTCAGCTGTGATGATGCCAATTAAAACTTCCCCCCCCCGGCGGATGTTATTCATAATCACATCGCAGCTAGCCGCGTTTCGCTGCTCGAGGAGATGGGGCAGACAGAGGAGACCGTTACGCACAGGCTAGCATTTCCGTTTGTGAAATAAATCACCCGAAACGGTAACAAAAAAAAACCCGACAGCGATTATCCATTAAATCGTCGCGCGTGTTAATCACTTAACGTTCGGGAGTGAAATGTGGCGAGTAAAAGGAGTCCATACTTCGGTTGGCTGACCAAACATAAGTTAGCGGACCAGCGTCAAGCTGGCTAAAGTGACGCTGCATGGAAAAGCTTTCGTTAAGAAAATAAAATGTTAAAATACAACCGTTAAGAAGAGGCGCAGAACACATCGAAAAAATAACCCATTATTGCAACAGGCGGCAGTATGAAATAAGCTTCCTATATCTATGGCATAATATGAGGTCGGATTAAGCTAGTTTAGCTTTTAACTTTTTAAATAAATAAAATATTTAGTGTAAATGTAACGCTATTTCTGTCTCTCTAAATGCACTTTAATTTGCCAACCGACTTAAAAAGTATGCTTTGCCGCGTCGGTTTTGTGTTGCAGCAACTATATATGTATATACAAAAGACACTCGCTAAGTGATTTTATTTTGAAGGGTGCATTGCCACATTTCCGTCCTGGAGTGGTGTGTCGGTCAGTAGCTTGACGCTGTTAGTTGGCTGGATCTGTTTCCTGTACCTCCTCTGCGGGACGCGCTTAGCGGCTCGGCCCCGTCGTTACGTGCAACGCTGCTTGTGTTCCTGTTGTCATGAAGCGGAAATACAGGTTGTTTGGTTTTGGGCCCCACGTTTACGATGGGGAGAGTCAGATGAGGCGAATTAATTGATCAATTTAGCCAATTATCAGTAATTAGGCAATCATATACAGTCAGTTGTAATGAAATTGGCCTTTTATTTGAATGACTTGCAGCGGACCCATGTCAGTCACACGCACTCCAAGGTTCAACAATATAGGCTGCTTTTAGAGGCACTGCACGAGTACGTTATCGTGAAATGTATGCTTCGTTTTAGTTTTTCAAGATTTTAGTAAGTAGTAATTCTAATAAGTGTAAACAGTGTTTACAATATAACACGTGAAACAAAAGTAATAATATTTTCACTTTTAAAGATATAGTGTATATATAATACGTTTTTTAGTCTTGCAGCTGATAGTTACTCATAATTAGAAACAAATATTCATAAATTTTAACTAAAAAAACTCATCCAAGGTGTTATATGGCGCCCCCGTGTGGGGGAATGATGTAAACGCAACTCTCCTCTTCACCGCCATTCTCCTCATGGATTCTTTGCCCCTGCTTCGGAGGGAGCAAAGTCGTTTACCACATATGCAAACGTAACCCCCGTTATAAAACGAACTCGTTTTTTTTTCTTTCGAAACCACAGTTTTTCAATGTAGTTTCGAAAAAGAGTGAAAGGTAAAAATACATATTTTCATTGGTCTCAACGGTTTTCCGAGCAGCAAGAAATAATTGGGGAAAAGTCTTGACTTCCCTTTTTCAAAGGGTCCGGTTCATGTGCGTCCGGCCAGCTGAAGCGGGACCGCCCTGTGCGCACCGACGCGCCCTCCTGTCCAGCCCCCCTCTCCCCTCTCTACCCCCCCCCCCCCCCCCTCAGTCCTTTCAGGGAGGGGGAGACCGATTGAACACCCGTTTTATTGCGTTGTCATGTTTCACAAGGGACACAGAAGCTCCGAGACAGTCTGAGCACATCGCTTCATGGATGCACCCAAAGTGTCTCCTTCCACCAACTTTGCGCTCCTACTGACGAAAAACTTTTTCTTTTTTTCTTCTTCTTTGTATCGTTTCTATGGTTGAGCATCTTCTTTTGTAGCGTTTCTTGGTCCGAATCCCACCAGGCTGCGTCAAGATGCAGCTCCGAAACGTCCTGGACGTCAATGTCGTGGACGTGCAGAAGAGAAGGAACCCGTCCAAGCATTACGTAAGTTGCCCTCCAATTCTTTTCGCCTTGTTGTTGCTCCGGTGACGCAAGCCACTAACTTCACAAACGATAACGTTAACTATAACTATGAACCGTGTGTCAAGCCCGCGGCGCTTTGTATTGCGCCACTTTCAGCCCCAGCTTTAACATCCCAGCAGCCGACGGAATGAAATGCCTTAAAACTCGCCTCCAGGTTGTGTACGGAATAAAACCACAATGACTCCACTTTCGTTACGTTGGAGTGGTTGTCGCGTAGCCTGCACAGGGATTCTCATAAAGGGCCTTTGGACTGACAGCAAAAGTAAACACATTTTTTTGGGGTGTGTGTATGTTTAATGTGCAGCAGCTGACCAGAAAATTCACCGAGATGGCCTCGCAGACTGACATTAGCCACGCTCTCTCTCTCTCTCTCTCTCTCTCTCTCTCGCTCTCTCTCTCTCTCTCTCTCCCCCCTGTGACTGTGCCACCGCCCCGAAGGTGCAGGACAAGATGTGTTCATGTTTGGGAAATAGACAACCACGAGACCTCGAAAGTGGAAACTCATCCAGGTCCTGGTTTAAAGACCGTGGCCCCCGGCTGTGTTGTGTTGCAAGTTTCTTTGTGAGTCACTGTGACCATCTGTTGACGATAGAGCGGTGTGGATACAGCTTTATCCAACTACGCCTATACAAGTTATGACCTAAAGCTCAGCTGGATTTAGTCGAGATCAATGCAGTAATATATGTACTCTGTCACGATATCACGCTTATTTTAGTGTAAACAACATCATGCATTTATAAACTTAAATCCGCCTTCACCAGCACTTTTCTTTGAAACATTATTGTGGTCATTTATATTAAAGTGCTTTAAAGTAGTTTCTGAATGTTGTAAAAGAAGAACTCGGGACAAACGATACAGAGCAAATGGCGTAGTAAGGGAAAACAACAACAACAACAAAAGTATTTAATTTCAGCTGGAGTATGGATTCTTGTATTTGTTCATAATTCAATGTGACATGGAGAAAAAAAACCCATAGGACTGTGCAGTGGACACATCACTAAGAGGCTGCCGCAGAAAAGTGGCATAAAACGGTTCAAACCTTTTCTGAGGAGGGTAATTCATGCAAGTGAATAAACAGAAACAAATCTTTCTTTACCACCTGAAAGCTACAGGTATCACATTTCTCAGTTATTTTTTTCCACATAAAATAAAGGAATCCACGTACCAGTAAGTTATCTTTTATAATACCAAAGGCCATATTCATCTATCTGGTGGGAGGGAATGTTCCGTCCTCTTGGCTCCGGCCCCCCAAATGGGAAACAGGACTCAGTTCTGCTTTGGCCAGACACATCCCCCTGTAAGCATCATCAATAGCAATAATATCAACTGAAACTTAATACTTGTGCACTTGATGGCGAGTGGACCTCGGATTGCTCGCTTCCATCGATATTCAACCGATATTCGAAGCTTTAGTTTTTAGTTTTAATGCATTTTTTGGCAGGAGTATGCAGCAGGGTTGTTTTTGGTCGGTACCTTGGTCCGACCACCCCAGCCTTTCTCATCTTGTAGGTTAATGTCTTTTGTGGCTTTACAGAGATTTGCAGCTTCCCAACATCCCTATTTTTCTCCTTTTGGAGGGCTCTACAATGAAAATGAGTTTTCCTTCAGCACATTTCAAGCTGACATGAATTGATATATTAAATTCTAATGAGCTGTCGGGGTTAAAAGACACTTGAGGCACTTGAGTGTCAAATATGTGCTTGTGTGGCTGTGGACTCCTCTTCTTTTTGTGATTGGTTTTATTACTGACTAAAGTAATCAAGTCCAATGAGCCACAAGACCTTTCTCAGTGGGACTGCAAAAATATATTGGTCCATCAGGTACAATTGGATTAATTAAGCAGAGAGGTGGGATCAATTGCATCATCCATCTCCGTCTGAGGGAGCCACTAAACACGGAGCGCAGGCTTTCCCCCCCCCGGGGATGTAAGCCGGAGATGAGGGTTGACTGGGGAATCCCCCCCAGGAGCGAACAAAATAAAATCTCATTATCGATGAGCTAAGCAACTGAAAACGCTCATCCGGTTCGAGAGGGGAAAGAAGCGAGCCTTTGTCCTCTGTCCCCAAGTTTGACTTCCTTCCAGTGAGTCACTGCACTGGAGCCAGAGCGGACGTGGCAAAGCGATACCTACTTCGGAGTATTTGGTTAGATTTGCCCTGAATGTGGGTGAATGTTGACATCTCGCCGAGCTTAAGGACAGGTACTGTGTAGACAATGCCATTTACCAAATAACCACCACCACCACAGGGTAAGGCTTGTTGTTCTTTCCTTAGGCCTACAGCACCATACATTTTAAAATCCTTCTAACTGAGAGTCTGGTCTATTTATGACAATATGAATCCAATCTAATGCTGATGAAATTTGCTCAGATATTGGTACGGGAAATTCTGTCTCGTCAGAGTCTTGATAGGAGCGTGTTCCTGCTGTGCATAAGTAAAACGACAACCCTGCGTTGTCAATTCATCAATCAGCAGACAAAATCATAATGTTAGTCAGCTCAAAAATAGCTTTGGTTGAGGAACCAAACGCTAAAAACGTGCTCCGTGAAACTACATCAGGCTCACGGGACGTCGGCATTGTTGGTTCGCAATCATCACTATCAAATCCCTGTAGTGTTGCCCTCAACACTAACATCCCCCCCCCCCCCCCCCCCCTCTCGCTTTGAGCCACGCCGTGGCCTACATTCACAGGGTTTGGTCACGCTGTCTGTGTCTAATTAGCGAGCTGCTGTAAAAGCTGCATTTAAAGCTAGTACCTGATGTCCTGGTGGATGGCCACCATGTGTGTAAACGCTGCTTCTGTAAACACACTGTGCCACGAGCTTGGATGGAAACGCATTAGGCTCAGCCATCTGTTTCTGAAATCTCAGGGCAGGGGTCAGAGTGCACAACCGTTTGAGGGGGGGGCCCTTTTGTTGTTGAGGCACATAGAAAAAAAATGATATTTTGTGAAGTCGCAATGATCCTCAAGAACATAACATCTTAAAGAACTGGATTGTCTTAGTTTGTTAAATTGACAATTGGATTAAAATTCTTTATAGCAATTAAAATATACAGCCAGATAGCACCTTTCCACTCACACACTTTTTGAGTTCTTTTCAATGACTCGAATAAGCTAATGTACACTGAATGATGACTGTTTATTTTAATGCCAGGGTATACCGTCGTACCAGTATATTGTTACAATATTCCTGGGGATAAATATACATGCTGGAAGTTTTTAATATAATGGAAACATCATTTGTTTCCTCAGACATGCGACTCAGGGCGTGTACCTCTAAAGGTCCTGAATTAAACCAAAGCGAGGATGGTAGCAATTGGTTACATTTTCCAAAGTCAAACAGTCTGGAAACTGTGCACAATGGATTTGGTGGAAATGGTTAATTATGAGTCATACAGTTGGCTCCTCAACAGTTGTATTATATGGGACACATATACGTGTGTGGATGACGCAGTTGTTACATTTTAAGTTATTTAGCAGCAACACGGGACGTTCAAAAGCAAGCGAGGTCCCCCCGTGATTGTATATCATCAGACAGTTTGTGTTTGCCCCTCCAGAAAAAACAGCCTCATCGATTTTTACTGTCAGCACTGTGGGATCATGTTTAAAAGTTGACTTAAACTTGATTTATTTTAAAACAAACTCAAAAAAAGTCTGAGTCACATTCAATCAGCTGCAGTCAATTTCCTTATCAACAGTCTACTGAGACAATACCTATTGGTCTTCTCATTGACCCCTGGTGTATTTCCAATGGTTGGCATAAAAAGACGTTAGTTAGTGTTTACTTGACCTCGGATGACTCCCTGAGGTTAAGTGAGGAAAGGATGCACTTTGTGTCATTAGTGCAAGGCCAGCTTAAGTGTTGTACTGTGGTGTCTTTGACAAAGGGGCCGTGCCTCTAATGGGCCTCTCTTGTTTGTGCTTCTCTCACTAGGTCTACCTCATCAACGTCACTTACTCAGACTCCACTTCCCATGTCATCTACAGGAGGTACAGCAAATTCTTTGAACTGCAGGTATGTCGTTCCGGTAAATAGACCGAATTATTCTACTGTCACCTAATACACGAGCAGCATGGATCTAACACTTCATATTAAACACTTTGACCTTTTTTTAGTCAAGTCTTTCTCTTCAGCCGCTGCACGGCGGCACGCTCAGTCAAAGGTCTCATTTAAGACAACTGGAGCCCGCTTGGAAAAAAAGGGAAATGGGAGGAAATCCAGTCAGCAGAGGCAGGAAGAGAACGTGACCTCCGTAAGAATACAGCACGGTGCTAAGCCAGGCCTCATAATCTTTGAGGGGTCCAGTACCCTAAAGGGACATTTCCACATTTTCTTTATTTAGGTTTACACTCTTAACAACACAGGGTTTGTTTGTCCCCGACTCTGCATATAAGCAGCCTAAGTGTGAGGGGTGCAAGCCTACATCAATTATCTTACCTTATCAAGCATTTGTTTGTTTGTTGCTGTGAAAGACTCTGTGGCTCTTGTCTGATAAACTCTCTCGGCCAGACTGCATTCTCCAGCGCGCCATGGCTCTGGTGGGCTGTGTGTGCGCTGGGGGCAGCAGAGGGAAACCCTTTGTTCTCTGCTCACTCGCTAATAGCCGGGAAAACGCCGCACTGATGGAAACGGAGCGTCTCTCCTGCCTCTGTAAACGCTGGCCGCGTCCATAGGTCCCCGCTGCCGGGGTGTGTTTGTCTGGGCAGGGTGATCTGAGGAGACAAAGTCTCCAGCTGGCCACACAGAATGGATGGAGTTAGTGTGTTTTATTTGTTCTTTTGCGAACATATGTCGTCTAGGTGAGTGGGGAAGAGTTTGGAGTGAAGCCCGCACAATCCACCATTAGCTTTGGATTGGAATTAAGGGAAAGCAGGCCAATCCCAAAATGAATAGATGAAATAAGTTGGGGTAATGGACAGTTTTGAAAGACTCAAATGTGACATGCAGCATCATGTCACATTATGTTTTCAATGGGGTGGGGGGGTGGGGGGGAATTCACTTAAAGTGTCTCTTCTCTTACGCCCATATTCAAATATTTGTCTTCCCTCCAGGCAGAAACTGAGCTTCTGCTTGTGTGTGTCTGCCAATCGTCCCCCGTCACTGCATAGCCCTCTGTTTTCTGAGAACAATTGCGTGTTCTATGTTTGCCAAAAAAAGAAGAAGCATTTTACACTCTTTGCCTGACCATGATCTCACCAGATAACCATTATTTCGAAATTTAAGAAAAAGCCAAGTGAGGTCGCAGAACAAGGGAATGCCTTTTAAATTTAAATTGTCCAACACCAGATACTCCACATAAAGCCCTTCATCAACAACCGGCCGCTTTGTTCGTCTGACGGGGCATCCACTTGCAAAATGGATTCCCAAAAGTACCCTGTGAAGTGAAGGCAGTGAGGCCTCGCCTCCTCTGCACCCTTCAACCGCAGCCGACAGAGCACGTGGGTCACAGCATTCCTAAAGGGGATTGCGTGGTGCGCAAGCTGGCCCGGGTTTCTTTTTGGACAGAAACTTCTCCAGAATCCCTAAGTCGTCATTATTTTTGGATCGAGGTTTTGAACGCTGCTCCGGCCACGTTATAATTTGTATGGGTTGCATTCCTGACACAAGATGGAACTTATAGGAGGTTATTGTTCTCTGAAAAGTGTTGTCTACTTCTTTGCTGGTATTCAAGACAATCCCATGGCTGCAGTTAAAGATTATTAAAACTTTCTTAATGGATATTCAGATTGTAGTGAGCAACAATGTGTTGGTACAAATAGAGGCATGAAATGGCAGTTGACTTTTGTCCTCGTAACAACATTCTTGACACATCTAATACTGTTCAAGATGGCTTTTGCATCATTACCCTTACAGGATCTTGTTGATCTTGATCTTGTTAACTATGCGTGCAGAGGTTCAGGCCTTCAACAGTTCTGGTCCAGAGTGTGAATGGTTTCCAGAGATGTTTCAGGCCTGGAGATTTATTGGTCCTGGGAAGTGACCAGGGACAATTCCTTTCCCCAGTTCTAACTCTTCGTTGCATTATGTTCCTACCCTTTCGGTGGGGGATCTAAAACCATCGCGATGAAGAAATGCATCGGCAGCTCCTGAAGCAGGTTGAACTTCCTGAGCTGACGGTGTCCGTCTTCGAAGTGCACTTGAGCTACTTGAAGACGGACCCACAGCGTTGCTCACCCCTGCTATGTCTCCAGGGCCTTTCAGCTCCGGGATCTTTTATCCACGCCAGAGGTTCAGCCGTATAACCTCCTATGTAGACTCAACATCGTCCCTGATGATGGATGAGGCTCCATACGTGGTTACATCACAGCACCTGTTGCTACATGGTTTGTTTTCCCTTTGGGAACACTTTGCTGCCACATTGTGAGACTGAAGAGTCCGAATGCCTTCCATCAGTGCTCCTAATTGCATTGGCAAGATTTCACAGATGCCACCAAAAGTTACTGATTGTAGCTTCACCACCCTGAAGCAAAACAGAGTAAACGCACCAACTCGGGGGCCGAGTCCCAAAAACCCGGGAAACGTTTTCCATTTTAAGTCGTCGGGCAGTTGCCGTAGAAACAACTTTCACACCTACCCTGGAGAGCGGGGAGTGTCAGGATCTTGGCAGGTCCCCCGGGGGTTGATGTCATTATCGTATCAGACGCTTCTGGCTCCCTCTCGTTTTAAACGGCCTCGTTCTACTGGGAGGTTAATACGTCTGCCTTTGGATGTGTCAGACAAACAACAGTTGTCCGTAAGGAAAGAATAAAAAGGCTGCGTAGAGAGCTCTGATCCACCATGCCTGCAAGATGTCTGGTCTTTATTAGCGCTTTATGCTCCTAAAACAAAATCAATTCCAAACTAAGCGTTGTAATTTTCCAGAAAATCCCCCCCCCTTTTGTGCACATATTGAAGACTTCCCTCTTCAAAAGATCCCATTTATTGTTAGCAGTCTATATATGTTTTGGAGGAGAGAGGAAATCGCAATGCTCTGAGAGAAATTAAGGGACTTTGCCAAGGCAGCAGAGGAGTACAAGGAAGGGGAGAACCACAAGGAAAGAAACCTAACCACCCTTACTTAAAAAGTCTAACAAACATCTCCTGCAGGCCCGGACATAAGGGAACCCGTTGGCACCCCCCCCCCCCCCCAAACTTGGTTCTGTTTGTCCACCTGGTTCTTTCTTCGGGGTTTAGACCAAGATTAGTCTCCCGGTCTCCTCCCCCGAGTTTAGTATGCTTCAGCTTAACGCTCACAGTCTTTGGTGTTTACCCGAGCACATCTGGAACAAAGCAAAGCAGAACGAACAAAGGCGGGGCCGCATTTGGGTCCCGAGCCGGCTGCTAGACGTATAGGATGCTCTCGTGCACTTATGGAATGGTGATTTATTTATAAGAGGAAATACAGAAACTCTTGTGTCCGTGATACAGACGCATACGTGCACATGTCGCTTTTGGGGACCCAACGAAACAAAAACCTCTTACATCACTCAAGGGCACACGTGGGGACGGATACGGACACAGACCCATGATTCTAGTCGCCACACATCCTCAGACAGTTTCAAACGGCTACACGTGGAAGGTATAGTTGTAAGCTGTTGTCATCGCAGGACTTGAAACGGCGCGCTCTGGAACTACCCGACCCTCTTTACAGTAAAACAATAATGACGCAATCCTCTGCTTAATAATATGGAATTCAAATCTGTCAAATCTGAAGGCAATTAGATGTATTTTCCAAACTGCTCAGCCCTTGAAGGGTGTGGTCCAAACAAAGCTCCAAAAGTAGGAGGTTTGGAGCTTTTATGCCCCTGGTCCAGCTGTGCGGTGACGGTCTCTTGTTTCACCCCATATCTCTCAATAGATATGTATGTATCAGATGCCAACATCAAAGTGTTGCTTAGTCTCATGGCATCTTATGCTCCTTAAGCGGAACTTGCTTTTGATTTTTATCTCAAGATTTTGACATAAGTGCGGGGGACGTGACCCTGCTCACTACCCCAGAGATATAAGTGAAAATGTTAAG
Organism: Pungitius pungitius; assembly: GCF_949316345.1. NCBI lineage: Eukaryota > Metazoa > Chordata > Actinopteri > Perciformes > Gasterosteidae > Pungitius > Pungitius pungitius. The sequence continues at coordinate 6,683,464 of NC_084912.1, read as the reverse complement.
TAGGACTCGGACACGGCGGCCTTTCACACGATATCTATTTACACCCCTCTTTGAACTCTGTGTGATGTGCCGTAGCACGAAGGGTTGAATGTTCCTGTCTGCCACCCCGTTTTTGTTTCTGCTCTTTCCTCACAGATTCCTCCACTTTCAGCTTTGTCTGATAAACTTGAGAGTAGATAACATTTATAACTGGTATGTATTTTCTTGTTGACATATTTTGCTTCCCAACTCATATTTGTTTCACTCTTTACTCTCTTCCTCACGGTTGAAGATGCGAATACTCGACCAATTCCCAATCGAGGGAGGACAGACGGACCCCAAAAAGAGGATTATTCCTTTTTTGCCAGGTGATAGACACACCGCATCATACCAAGTACAACACTCGAATCACTTCTCCGTCATTTTTACTTTACCACAAAAAAGAAAGTCCATCAGACATTTTACCACATCCAGCTGCATTTACATTAGATTCATTAATATGGTAGGAAACAACCATTTGATGTAAAATGACAATGTTGGTTGAGTAATTTCTACTCAGCAGAGAAGTCAGTTTATGTTTAAGTCTTAAGATGCAGACATAGTGTTTAATTAACTTTGATGGATGGATTTTGCAGTCATTGCATTTGTCCTGTATATTTTGATTAATTGCCATATCCTACCCGGTGTCAATTTGTGGTTTTCCATGGCAGTAGGAGGCAAGCAGAGAGGGATTTGTCTATTGTCTTTATTTGATATAGCAGTCAGTCTCCTAAGAGATACAATATGATGGTGAGTTCTGCTGCTGACATCGATATATGAGCCTGAAAACACTTTATTTTATATTTGACTTTTTCTTGTATGTCATATTTTAAAAGGAAACTTACTTTCCCATGCTGGACGTTGATATAAATTGATTATTGAGTCAAAATGCAGCTTCTTTTTGTAAGCATTACATCTCCCACAAGGTTCTACAATGTGCTAGTGTATTTCTTTCATTTCTATTCATGTGTGAAATATACATCCCGCATTTTAACACAAAAAACAAATGTCTACATATCCACATACGCGGCCAAACATACATATGTTTATGAAGCAAAAAACAAAAAGAATGCATACCAAATAGCATTCCTTTAAGTACGTTTGATCATCTTACATTTAATTCTTCTACTTATTGTGTTTTGGGATTTGTAGGTTCAACTGACCGCTCTATCTTTCCTCAGGTAAAGTGTTGTTTCGCCGAAGCCACATAAGGGATGTGGCTGTCAGAAGGCTGAAGCACCTTGATAATTACTGCAAAGTAAGTCAGACGTCTCACAACATCATAATTAGTATGAAGTAGTCTGCTGTAAACACAATACGCCTTCCCGACTTATATTTGGGTTGTAAGATCCTTTCATCCACGTCAATCCTCTACACGCCCTGAACATTTTTCCACCGTGTTTTCAAGGCAGCTCCCAACATTTATCTCCCCCCAGCAGCTGCAACAGGAAAGCAAAGGCTCTATCTGCACTGGTCATTTCCCGTCACCAGTGCACATAGGCAGCCTATAGAGGAAACAGGGGAAATGGGGCACGGCGGAGCCCTCAGAATAAGAATGAATCAGCAGACCTTGAGCTCAGTCGTGAGTGCAGACGACCCTCTTGTGCCCGTTAGGTTGGAGACAGGAATAGGGAGAAGCAGTGTTCATATACGGGAACAAAGATTTGATTTCGAAAACAAGAACCTGCCAGGTTTCTTTTTAATATCGTTCCTTCAAGGATGTCTTCTCCGATGCAGGTGCAACGGGCCGACATTTCTCCTCTGGAGAGCCCATGCAGCTGAGACAGGCGGTTGTTATACAATATCACCTCTGTGTATTTTCCTTTTTGTTTTAACCCTCCTTTCTGGGCTCAGAGCCTTCTTCCTTCCCCGCCACACCCTCCACCTCTCCGCCTGGGTCTTCTCCTCTGCACACAATGACTCAGTGTGATAAACGTGTTACTCATTGCCATTCAAACCAGGCACTTTTCACAATACCTGCAATCTTTTTTTAAATATGTGCTTCTGTCACAACTAGCTCCTTTCTAACCACCTCCTTCCCCGCAGGCTCTGATGAAGCTTCCCTCCCCCATTTCTCAAAGCGAGGAGGTCCTTAAGTTCTTCGAGACCAATTCGGAGGACCTCAACCCTCCGACCGAGTGAGTAACTGTGACCGCACTCTTCAAAGCGCGCGAGCGACCACTGGGCATTTAGCGTCGTCTCGTTATGGCCACACTGGCTCCGGTGTGGTGGAGCAGCTGGGACGCCGCTGACCCGCTCTGCCCTGTCTGAGTGGATGATGAATGGATGCTGGTCGAGGGGGGGGCACAGTGTTTTTTTATTAATGATTTCTGGGAGGCGACTCCCGATACCCAAGACAAATGCGTAAGGATCAGCGATGTCATCAGAGTGCAGCTGAGTTCAAGTGTCAGCACAGATAAGGCTCTCATGCTGGTCGGCGGGGGGGGGGGAGTGATCACAGAGTGGCCTCTTGATACCTTTCAGTCAAAATTCTTCTATTGTATCGGTTTGTGTACAGTTGAAGAGTGTATGCTATAGATGATCTTTTTTTTTTTTTCTTTATACACCTCCCAACGCACTTACGGGAAAACAAATGTGTAAGCCTGTTAGTGAAGTGGTCCCTCCACTACCAGCAGGCCCACCTCCACTAACCCCGACCGCCCGGTCATGTTAATCCCACTTCAAAGGAAGATCATCCTCCCGTCTTGGAGGATGTCAAGTTTAATTGTCATTTTGAGGTCTGAAAGCCACCCAAGTGCTTTGTTCACTCGTGAGGATCGGGACATTTTCAAAATGACTTTTAGGGGGTTGTTGTTGTTTTTCTTCTTTTTCACAAACTCAAAAAAGCTCATCCTATGTTGCCATAAAAATACAATGTCTGTGGTACGATGAAGAAACACTTATTGTCGTTGTTACCACCAAAAAGTAAAAATCAATGAAATCAAACACATTTCCTGGCAAAATAGGTAATTGCATCTTTGGATATAATTTAAAAACACGAAAAAGAAAAGGAGCTTTTTCTGCTTGTGTGATAATGGTAAATTCTCTGTTCTCTGTGCAGTCAAAGTCACTAAACATGGTTACCGCCTGTAAAAATGAACTCTTATCCAATCCATCCATACATTATACTTACTGTGATTACTAATGAGGCAATCATACTTTATTTAATCAAGATTCAGGCACATTTTACTGGTATTTCGGTTTAATTACTAGCAGAAGCAGCTCCTGTAGGTAATAGTGACGTCTAAGCCCTGATCTTCTACTGCCATCTAATGGTCATCAGATATCACAGGTTAAATGCAATAAATGGGTGTGATGCTGCGCCAACACAAGAGGGAGCCGTGCAACAAGCTGACAGACGTGAAAGCTGTTTCTCTTGACTTTTGATGGATGACAGACATTAGACTGTGGTTTTAAATGTTTTTGATGCAAAGTGATACTGTAAATTAAAATAATGATGTCACCTTTCAGGAGGCCTCGAGGCTTAAAGCAATTTAATATTTTTCAAGGAATGGGATTCTTTCAGGAAGCTTTAGACATTTAGAATAATAGTCCTAATACATTTGGATAATGGCGATCTCATCTTTCATTTCTTACAGTCCTGAGTGGCACCTGGAATTACTGTGTAGAAGAGATCATGCAGAGAATATTTAATTGTAGAGTTCAGATTTCCAAACGCAGCATAATTAAATATGTTCATCAGTCATTTCATCATGCTGGTTTGACTATTACTCGGATGTCAATCACAGTCCATCTATAGCCTGTTCACTGATGAATACATTTCATTGCAATGCGACTTTGGAGCCGTGGCTTTGTTCTGTATTTTTAGAGTGCTAATAGATAGTCTCACTTTATCAGCCCCAGAGGGAAAATCTGTCCCCTGCATTGGATCCAGCCTTTCTACTCGCATTGTGCAGCCACAGCACAGCGTCTGGAGACCATCTGCAAATCTGAGGCCAGCAACTTGGTCAAGGGCAAAAGCACAATTAGGAATAATACCCATAAACAAATGCACAGATCGACCATCTCCATTTTGAATAAGGTTTTAATGTCCATGCAATCCAATCTTAGTTGAACACATACCATTTATTCATCTGTATATGTTTGGCTCTCGATGTTAATGGGAGACGGTTGGTTGGTTTGTTCCCACATTTAGAAAGTGTGAAACACTTGAGCATCGAAATTATTCAATTGTGCATCTTAATTTATATAAAAGGCAATAACTTTGCTTTAAAGTTGTTCAAAAGCGTGAAGCTGGATTTTGTATTTGACATGAATGGGCGAAATGTGGTCAAACTCACATTCCTTTCCTCTGGCATCACTAAAGTCATCACCCAACTTTGCAGGGGAGTCGGACCTGTTATCACGAGGTTACTGTGCTAGTGTGTGTTCTTTTGTGAGAAATGGAAAAGCTGCAATGATTTCACTTCTTATATAACAACACAAAAATAATCCTATTAAACCCTTTTTTTACGTGCAAATGAGAGCTCTGGTCATAATCCTGAGCATTTCACGTTCGATGACGTCGCCCTATTAGCCAGGTCCCTCCTGCAGGGGGTTTATCTTAGGTGAGGTTGGAGTATCTGCGTAATATACACACGTGAACACGTGACACTTTGGTCCTTTGACTTGGCGGAGAGATGTGAGCAGAGGACTGATGTCTCACACATTCCCTTTCTAATAGGCCCACCTACATGGAGTGAGCTGCAGCTATGTGCAAACAGATGGTTATTCTCAACTCCAGCTTAGAATGGACTCTCGACGAGCTCTTATTTTTATACGATGTGTTCAGCCCATGCATCTCCTCACATGGGTGTGTAGTGTACTGTACGCAATGAATCCAAAACTGAGAAGACTCTCACCCGACTTCTGTGACTCTCTTTTGGTTAACTAAAGGTTAACATGTGCCCCTAAAAAACAGGAAAGCAATTGTAATAGTATTCTGACATATGCTTGCCCTTCTTGCCATCCTTTCTTTTATTGATTTTGCTGGTGATAGGAGTAAAGCGCACAGAGTCAAAGCCGTGAGCCCCCCCCCCCCGGGATGAGTATTATTTGAGCTCTGTGCTAAGGGTTACAAGCTAGCAGGGCAGGTCCAGCCTCCACTTTATCCCCCATCGTTTCTCCCCAACCCTGTTGTATAAGAGGTACAGTGTTTCATCCCCAGCCGACCAGATTTTGACAAAATAAACATTTCAGGGCATACTTCAGATACGTTTAACACGATTAGGAATAATTTGTCTCAAAATGTCTTCATGTCACCGGTATCTTAAACCATTACCATATACATACTGTAATTTGTCCCGAAGCTTTCATAAAGAAATCCCCTAGTTTGCTTTTCCTTCCTGGAAAAAAAGAATCAGTGAACTCCTCACTGCGTATGTGTGTGTTGTTTAAGACTAAAACGCATTTGCTTTCCCTGTGATTTGCATGAAAATCCTCACAGTGATAAAATGGGTATCATCTGCTTAGGCTATGCCTATTTTTTTATGTTGGCTTTAAGATATAGAGGTTATGAAATTCCTTTGCACAGTATAAAAATTACTTTAAGATAAAATGTAATGTTTTGTTACAGTGTCACAATCAAGTTTAATGTGTAGCTTTATTTCAACATTGAGTAAGTAATGATTCTGAACTGAGCTGTAAACTATTACATGTGTGATTGGAAATATCTCAGAACTTGTTCATGCATCTGGAAACAGGGAAGCCTTGTGCCAAAAATGACTTTATCTAAGCAACAGAGGAATACGGAATATGTACAATGTTTTCCATTAAGCAAGTGTTGCTTAGCTCGAACAAATATAACCCTTTCATGATACTTGCCAGACATTGACTTCCATTTTCATGTCATTTTATACTTTTTGTTTGGTCCCTCAATAGCAAAAAGCTTAAGAAATATATCAAAAATAGGCTACATAGTTGAAATTCAACTTTTTCAAATTAACCCGGGATCCATGCAACACAGAGAGTTGATTAACAAGCTGTAACCTGGCAAATGTTGGAGGAGTTTTATCCAAACATTTACTCGTATCCGTAACCGGCCATGGCTCCAGTCGCGCTCCTCTCGGAGAGCCAGGTGTCTGTTCCCATCTGCGTCAGAAACTCGGCTCAGCGTGCTCCCCCTGCAGCTCAGTTAACCACCTACGTAGAAACCCGCACTCTCAAATGCTGGCCTCTTTTTTGCAATGTTTATGCATTTCCATTGATAAGAATTATTACTGTTTATTATTATACAAAGAGGATCATTCTGTGTCATTCTGTGAAGCATTGTCACTTCTTTGAGCGCATTAGAGTAAATGAAGAATGAGAAAAAAAAACCCACTTAAATAAGTAATTTAAATGTATTCAGCCTCTGCTCTTTCAACCCATTGCTTGTATTTTTTTTGCCTTTTTACATCACAAATTACCGTCAAATTAAAAATAATGGCTTCATTATTTTCTCTGGCTGAATAGATACAACAGTGACAGGTTTACAGTTATACAAATAACCTATTCCAATCTAAATCATAAAAAAAAGGGAGTCGGTGGCAGATTGATGCAGTGTGACCCCGATGAGTGTGAAGGCACAGAGCGGGTTCATTGACACTAGTGCTCATCCTCTCACTCTTTTGTTACATACCAGGCCCATGGAACACAAAGGCGCTTTCACATCTCAACATGAATGGGATGCGATGCCGTTGTCAAGTAAATCAATGCGGCTCTGTCACACATTGGCAGCTGCGTCGCCTTCATGTTTCTGCCGTTTGAACAAATGCATACATGTGCAGCCGGTACATATCAGCTAAAGGCTCCGATTTGTTTCCCCTTGATGTCCTTGACACACTTACTGTAGCTGTCCGAGCACAGCCGCGTGTCGTATCCTGCCCCGTCTCCCTCCCACTGGTGGCGGGTCAAGTTCTGCACGCATTCTCAACGAGGGTTTGGCTGGTACTGGCGTGCCAACTGCATTCGGATGGTCCGAGGCAGAGACTCCACCGCGGCCAGTCACTGGATTGATCAAGTCGTATTAATGCGCTGACCTCGTACTTGCACAGACGCTCCCACTGACCATGCTCCTCTGGTGTTGCTTCCCTTGCAGAGACTGCGGAGGCTCCGGCAAACGTAAATCCGGTAAGAATCTGCAATCCTTTTTATTTCAGTAGAATCTGTGTCACGGTTGTTCTATGTTCCATCCGTTTGTATGGTGTCTTCATTATGTTTACTGCTTATTTGAATGATACCGTGGGTTTGACTAGAAGTTAAAAAAATGATAAAACTGCTAAATCCACCGGGCCTCTCTTGAGGGCGATCACCTTCAGTCTGCACAAGCCACTGCTAGTATAACTCGACCAACTGTCTGGGCGGTTGTTGCCTTCTAGGTAATGAAAGGAAAAAGGCTGTTTGCAAAAGGGCCGCCACACTAGTCGATTAATAAAGAAGTTGATCAGCAGAAGAATTATCAGCAACTATTTTCATCACTAAGTTCAGTGCACCTGAAATTGAAAGATGTGGCTGTGTTTTATCATCATGCAAAACAATCAATTCAAGATATTTTGAAGACAGAAAAAACACGCACAACCTGTACCTGTAGGGTCAATGAAAGAGTCAAAGAAAAATCAATGTTAGGTGGGAGACACCACCTGTTTTTGCCTCTGTAAGTTTGCTTTTCCTGGGTTGGCTGCTGGCTTTATGTTTTTTTTTTTTGTGAGACAGAGTGAGGAAGACATGAAGACCGAGTGACTCAGCTGAGCAGGGGGATGCAGGCGTGGGAGGCAGCCACGAAAGGCATGAGGGGCGTTTAGTGAACAGCTGTGAGAGTGTTGTGTATTTGTGTGAGCGTGCACTTGCATGCATGCAGTCTTAGAATACCCACATGAATTATTAAATTACACACTAGCCGTGCAATGAAATCCAAAGTTGCTGTGTCCTTCCCTTTCTGCAGTCCGTCCACAGCTATGAATGACATAGCCGGGCAATAAAAACCTCTGACCTGAAAGTTAATTTTTCTGTCGCCGATGCACTCTGAGAAAAAGTTGTGCAGGAGTTGCCACCAAACGAAATAGGACCCCGACCTAATTTTATTATATGTTCCATGGCATCGAGGCAATACGTAACGCGGGATTCCAGCTTCATGGCGAAATGGAAAACTTGTCTTATTCCAGCTTTGTGAGTGTTTCGCGTAACCTACATTCGGTCCGTGCAAGACATTGGATTGGTTTCCAGTTATATTCCTATCTGCTGCCTGGAAAGTTGGTCATCCAGTGCCTGCCTGTTTGCATGCGCAGTTTCAGCTGTTTTATTCTGAATGTTTTGGTTTCATAGTAAAGTGTTATTTCCTTCACAGTTTCTAAGATACACATGCATTTATACCTACATATAAATCATTCAGTGGGACTAAGTCGACCAGTGAAAACAATAACAGAGAACTTAATGCCTGGTGCTCATCATGATTTACTATCCACAGTCGACATGCCGCATGCACTGAAGAAGTCTTCTATGCGGGACAATAGCGATTAACGCAGCAGAATCTCTCTCTTTCAGAGCAGGGTAGCAGATGAAGTGCAATGAATCTGTGGTGAATTTGTGCTTTAGCTGCAGCTTATCGTTCCCAATAATTACATGGTGTAGGTCTCCGTAAGAGTTTGAGCTGAGCCCCAAGGCCCCCGAACAGGAGAATGTCGTCACCGCAAAACTGCTGTCGGTTAGAGGTTTGACTAGAACTCTGTTTACCTGGCAAGCACAAGATATTGTATGAATGTCTTGACAGGCTTTTTTTCTCCCTTTTTTTCATACTTTTCATTGTGCTGATTTTTCTTTGTTCTCGTGGATCAGTGGGACAAAAAAAAAAAGTCATTTAAAAGGCAATTATGTGCGTATAGCAAGGGATTTAATCGCTCATGTGTTTTCACTGAGATTCTGACCTGAAGTCTAATTTATTGTCTACAAACTGTGACTTCTCAAGAGTATGAAGTTGAAGCAATCTCCATTATTGACTCGGCACCGTAGCCAGGCCACTATCTTCAAAGAGTTTCAAAGAAAGACAAACTATCTTCTGTCTAACAGATAATGGAGTTGTCACGATTGGACGCCGGTAGTACCGGTCCTGTCAATATAAATCACCGTCACAGAACTGGGACCGACGAATAGACATGGTGCCATAACCAAACCCTGAAGGATGCTTTTTTTTCGACAAGATACCATGGTGATGAAAAACACAATACTTTATCCATTGTTGGGAGAGAATGAGCAGGGCAAAGGGTTCATAGCCAAAAGAAAACAATCTGGATCAGATTGTATGTATTTACGGGGGTGTCGAGGTTCAGGACTTTCAGATCATATTGAAATCATCAATGATTTTTGATTCTTAAAGACAAAAAAAGATGAGATGAGATGAGTCGAACACAGTGGGGAAATTGAAAAAGGGAGAAGAAGAAACGTAGCGTCTGAGGGTTTGGTGCAGAAGCTGCTGGAGAGGAGAGGCGGTTTACGTGGCAAGTGGAAACCATTTCAGTGTTGCACACGTACTGAGGGAGTGTGTTTATGTGTGCAGACTTGCTGTCTTTATTTGAGCTGCGGGTCTCTGGGGGCTCGTAGAGAGTGTGTGTGTGTGTGTGTGTGCACGAGATTGGGTTCAGATACTGTATGTGAGTATACACGTGTTTGTTGGAAGAAAAAGGGTTAATGTGTGCACAAGTTAAATGGTGGGTGGGTCAAAAGCTGTGTGTGTCTGTTTGTATTTGCAGATGGATGAGATTTTCAAGCGGATACAGGAAATCATTAAGGCAAATGGGGACTTCAAAATCCCTTTAACAACCGTACACCGTTTCAGTAGCTTCTTTCTTTCTAACAGCGCACAATCGTCTATAGGTCCTTGTACAATGATTCTCAAAGTAGCCCAAAGAAGTAGATTTACACATTTTTACATGTCATAAAAATGCTCATAGATTCTACTGTTCATTTTATGGATGCAGCTTTAACGTCAGTGTGAAGAGGTTTCCCCCCCACCCGAAGTTACAACTCAACTCTGCTGGGTCTAAGCGCCCCCCCCCCCCCCCCAACTTCCCAGTGCAGATCCAATACAGGCCTCTCTGTTTCTGATAAGTGACCATTTGTCACAGTGGACTCCCACCCTGGAGGCAGCACTTAAGCTTTCTGCTCAAAACAGCATGTTCAAGCCAGAAACTTTTTTTGCGATAAATAAGATCAGACGTTTTTTGTTTATACGAGTGTTTCATTTTATTTCATAAAGGGCCAGTAAAAGATATGACTTAAAAGGTAGCAGATTTTCTCCATGAAAACCTATTGGGTTAGAGGATTAGAAAAGTTCTTCATCAGCATTTTGTCGTATGGAAACCATTCATATCTGTAATATCTTGTAAACAGCGTGTATGTACACCACGATACACATGCTCGCCAGTTACAGTGAAAACAAGAAGTAAACAAACACGTTTCATATTTTTCAAAACCTTTGCTGTATTTCCAATTGCTCTTTTTGTCTAAAACGACTTTTGTAGTATTTTTTCCTTTGACTTTCCCGACATAAACATTCGGACCTAAAATACTCAGCAGATGAAGGGAATATGATTAAGACATTCAACGTTTTAGAAGCCTTGTGGATTTTGCTAAGGGTTTCTGTACCATTTGTTTTCTGGTCCTGCCCTTCTCCCTCAGGACAACATAGTGATTCAATGAGTACATCTGTACTACATTGAAAACCAGTCCGCTCTCCTCTTTTTTAAATCCAACTGCACATCTGCTGCTGAGGAGCCAAACAAAAGCATTGCACTTTGCCAAATTCTACCGCACTGAACCAAGATATGTTCTCATAAAGAAGTTCAAAACGTGGCAGTAAGACATAAAGGCCGGTGCCGTCTATCAACCAAAATGCTCCATCCTGAAAAAGAATCTCTCCCCGGCTTAAAATGGTTCGACTAGACTCCCTGGTTTCCTCCTCTTGGGTGATGAATTATTGCAATGTTCCTAACTGTCATCATCTTTGGATGCAGCTGATGATGGGCGAGTTGGGGGTGGGGGTGGGAGTTGGGGATGGATGGAGTTAGGACGTCTGGGAGTGCGAGGGTGGGAGCAGGAAGCACATGTGTAAATCTGAGGAGAGATATAAACACAGAGACCGGCTAATAGGGCGTTCTGCTGGGAGCCAAGAAGAAAAGAATATACTTTTCCTTTTCAGAGCTCATGAGCACATGAGATCTACATTCTGCACACACATGGCGTATGACACGGACATCAACGCCACACCGGCCAAGTCAGATTAACTCAAGTGCCCCTTCATGAACAGCACCCATCATGTGTAAAATGTGTTTATTTTAATGTGGTAAACTCAATTTGTATAATATGATTGTAATATCAATACTAAAATGTTTTTTGCTAAGTTTGTATTCATGCAACTATCTCCTTGGAATTGCAGACACTTGTACTTTTCAACCCCAAATCTTTGGCTTTTATCCACACGGTCCAACCATTTATCCATTACTTTAAACTATTTGTACCGTTGCTCAATTGCTAACGGTTTTCATGCAGCTTAATTCCAACTTAGTCTCATTAGTTCAGCTTCTCTCAGTCTTTCCATATATACCCTTGCAACTGTAGCAGTCATTCTTTTTTAAGATCACTGCTCTATGTCACTATGAAACCTACTTTTTTTCAGGGAGTGAAAGACTGAAGTCTGGTAACGTTACTAATGCGTTTCACATAGTTTATTACAGTTTTTCTTCTCTTTCTCACACGTTCTCTATGTCGCAAAACATTTCATTTCCTGAATGAAGCTGAAATATTTCATTTTATTTGTCAGCCATGTTGATTTTGCAAAGAAGTCTTTACTCACTCACCTCTGGTTTATAGGTCGGATTTACAGTTCTCACAGCAGTAAGTAATGGTGTTGAGAAGAAACCTCCATTCATATCATTTGATATTGATTATGCGTTTTATGACATCATGACCTGCTGAGTTGCATGTCCTTCTATCTTTAAATCGTATTGTTGACCAGTGTGTGTGTTTTATTTTTATAAGACAAACTCAAACATGCCGGATTTAGTCTTTATTTTTATTTCAAGGTCAAAAAAGCATAGTTACAGATTGAACCCACGGGTGAGTAGTTTAAATACAGCAAGAAGTAAATATCATGAAAAAGTAGATAGGATGGCTCATTTAAATTGCATGATGTCATTTTTATTGATCAGTGTTAATTGTTCTTTTGAGTTGGAACAAACCAACCAACCACACATTCCCAGGAATAAAACAAATATTTGCTGTAACTCAATTACAACGGTTATAATATTATATTCTGAATAGTATGTTCTATTATGTTAAGTGTTTCTTCACCCAACTCTGCAGTTCAACAAAACGTCTTGCACAAATAACAAGAAGCTACACAAACCACAATCCGACCACATTCATCCAGCGTCAGGCCATTTGGCAGCTTTAGCATTGGAGATGTTAATGGGGAACGGTTCATCTTCATCAGTTATAAGCCTCCTTGACATTTTCATTTTGATCCCTACTTGAAAAATATGATCACAGAGAGAGAATCTTCAATCTGGAGTAATGTCACCAGGTCAGCTGTGATACCACTTGCCTCAATCCTTACTAATCTGAGCATAGATTCTATTTCACTGACCTATTTTTATTTTACATTCTCAGGACTCTCAACTATATTTCTGTTGACCATATTTGGACAAATTTGCCGTTATTTTTGCTCGAAATACTTGTTGATTTAACCAAAAGGCCGCGCATACCTTTTGCTCTACAGTCAATAAGCATGTTACCGTAAATGGAAATTGTGATCTCTTCTGTGGTCTTAGATTCTTTACTGTTATTCAAACACACCGTGAAAGTAAATTGTGTGTCTAGCAGCGTTATTAGTGTTAACAGATGTAATCTAAAGCGAGCCGACAGCAGCTGCCTCTCTGTGTGGAGCTTTGAACTCGGTGGTCAGACGAAGCTCTTGATAATGTGTGAACTGAATGTCAGATGTGGTTATCTCTGGATTCCGGCTGACCGGAGACGCTACGCTTGTTTTAAGGCGTCTTTACGACTATGGCGCCAGTAGTTTGTTGTAGTTTGTATGTGTGGCGGGCCTCTTTGTGTCTTTACCGATAAAAGCGCATGTTCCTGTCTTTGCCGAGGCATTCCTGCAGTCAAACTCTGGTTGTGTAGCAAGTGGGAAAAGAAGGCACAAATGGCACAAAAAAAACCTAAACCAAAACGTATTCACTTCTGGTGTTTATATGGTTAACTCAGTGAAGTACAGAAAGGGATATTTCCATTGGCTGGGTTACACGCTGTAGTGAGAGCTCTAGTGTTTCATTGAGTCAGAGGGCCATCCCTCTGAGCACAGCTCCGGCCCCTTCATCTGGTTCTATTTAAGACCTCTAGTACCGACCCTTATGATTGGCGTTCACAACCCCCCCCCCCCCCCACCCCCCCACCTCACCCCCCCCTTACTCTTCCTCCGGCTCCAGCCCCAACTGAGGAGAAGGAGGCTTTTAAAGCAGATGGTTTATTTTCCAGGGAAAACCATTTCTTTCTCTCCCACTTTGCTGTCCTGTCCTCAGCTGGCTTTCGCTTACTTTTATATCACTTCGACGGCTACGTACTCTCTCGCCGCTGCTCCCCTCTCTCCTCCGCGTGCCTGCCGGCGCCTACTGATCCGGCCCCCCTGCCTTTGTCGGACTATCGGGATGGGGCCCCTTCAGTAGTCGCAGAATGGATTTTCTGCACTTGAATGCTTGATTCCTTTGCTAGACTATCAGCATCTCCACTGCCCTGGTTGCCGGGCTGGAGGGGGATGCAGCTCCATGGCTAGACTCGCAGGAAGATGCACTGAGCCTTGTGAATATTGTGATTGGCTGAGCTCCACAGACAAAGTGGCCTATGGCCCAACAAGCGCCCAGCAGTCGTTCTCGCGGACCTATGGCTGGCAGCTGGCTGACGGCATGTTTTTTCCCATCAACCCCAGGTCTGGACGCCTCGGATCCCATGCTCCTGGATCAGTATGTGGTGGTGGCCAGTTACGCCAAACAAGAGCCTGCGGAAATCAGCCTTCAGGCGGGCGAGGTGGTCGACGTGATTGAAAAGAGCGAGAGTGGTGAGTAATCAAAACAAAGGCTCAGCGAAGACATGTTGAACACACAAATTACTTCACGGTTGGGTCCATTAGTCCCTCAAAACATGCTGCCCTTTTCCCTAACTCTACCCCCTCACCTCCATTGTCCACGGCTAGCTGTTACTTAGCCCCATCTGGAGGCTCACTTTGGCCTCAAGTCAGCCCTGTTTTTTCCCCACTGTTGGTTTAGGCCGGGGGCCACAATGTTGCCTCTAACAAGAGTAATGTCTTCCAGACACCTATTAATTATTGCACCTCAGTTAAATAAAAAGCCAGCAAGACATTGCTGGATTTTCGGATGCCAGCTGCAGAGGGTCCTTAGTCAGCTGTTTAACGTCTGGAAAGAGCTTGCAAACAAGACAAAGATCATGTTTTAGGATTTGTGAGTCATTTTGAATATACCGTATTTTATGACTTTGTAACATGATGACGTAAAGCAAAACTCAATAATATTGACATATGCTGTAATGCCTCCCAGAAAATGTATTTTGGGTGGAAGAACACACATAAACACATATTTATAATGTTTTTTTTACGTTATGTGCTGTAAACATAATGAGTATGAAATCACGTGTCCTGTGTAAATATACTAAAAACCGACAACAATCACTGACACCCAGGTCTGAGCACATGGTTTTAATATAACTTGTATTTCTGAGGGAAATTTGCCACATGAAGAACAAGAGTGACCAGAGAGGCATAGGGCCAGCGACAGGGTCTGGCGTTTAGCTTTAATGTTCAATAATTCAGTGTGCTGAGACAGTAAAACAGTAATGGAACTCATGTGTTCCTCAGCGGGCGGATGGGGTGGGAGGAAAAGGGGTGACCGGGAAGGCAGTTGGACTTTGGTTTCATGATGGGTGTGAGTGAAACGCCATGCCACACTGGCCTCAAGGAAGAGGGCCTGTAGAGGGAGATCGCTTTGAAGTGTCACGTGTCCTGCCTACGGGTTCGTGTATTTATTTTCACTCCCTGCTCCAGTAGGATTTAACCCTATGGGGAGCCACAACGCGACGGATAGTTCAACGCCTTGAAGTCCTTTTATCAAGGGGGGCCTGAGATGAGAGCTTTCCTCCATGAAGATGAACTACATAGTCCTGTGTTTTTTTTTAATGTAAAGGCCTTCACTTCACTGCAAAGTCACAGGGGTTGACGTGTGTTGATGATCCATGCAGAGTGTGAAATCCACGCACTTCAATGTTTATGATTTCTAGGCTACTGTGTTATTGCTTAGTTTTCATGTCATTGTTGCTTTGTTTCATCATCATCTCTGATGCGGAGACTATATTTTATCGCTACTTTCGGTTAAGCTCATTCATTCATTTCTGGCATGGAGAGATGTTTCAGTGGTTAACAAAAAGAAAAACCGTAGACTCCGGGCTCCTTAAAACACACCCTACGGCTTTATGACAGTTTTATTACACACTGAAGGACACTTTCACAGAGATCTGAAGTAAATACAGCCCCCGAACCCCTCAAACTCGATACGGAGATTTGTTTCCAGGAGCATGGCTAGCGTTTAACTGAAATCTCACCACTTCATGCAATGGAAGTTGGCTAAATCTGCTCCATTTGGCTGGGTGACATCACTCCATACTCTTTTGCCAATACTAACAAGACCAGGTGAGTGCTAAAAAGATTTTCAGAGCTCATTTCATTTAGCACCCATTTCCTTGCAGGATGAATACATAACCCTTTAATAGATTCGGACAGATTGATCCCTGTATTAGAGAGATAGGCAGTAACTATGCCCCATTAGAGGCACTAATGAGTCTATATTACACCAGTAACGATAAAAGGTCTGCATTGATTTGTATGGAGCCTTCAGCTATAATTATTTATTTGAATTTGAATCAAATCAAATTTTAACTGGTTTGGGTTCCCCCACACATTGCTGCCAAGTCGTTTTGGATCAGCAATGTGTGCCTGGATGGTTTTGGATGAGTTTTTTTTACACAAAGGAGCGATAGTGTGAGGGTGTAACGGTGACAGGTCTACTGTAAAAAATGGAAAGCTCCATCTCTGTATTTCACCCCAATCCTTCTGCAGTAGTCCTACTGTTAAAGTACAGTATCACAGACTGGCTCTGACTCTTCCTTACCTTGTATGAGATAATATATCCTTTGGACATAACTGAGGATTTAGGTCAGACCTATACGAGAGCTCTGCTTTCTCAACTTCTCCAGCCTGCTGTTCAGAACCAAGGCAGTATTTTCCATTGCAGTGGCTTGATGATACAGTGTGGGTGTGGGTCTTGAACTTTGTTTCAGTTGGTACAGTGCTTTGAACTCTATTTTCTATTGGCTTTTTAACTAGGTGCACAATGCATTTGCATTTGAGGTTCGATCATTGGCTGCTTGATGTTCTGTCTTAGCATGCAGTATGTCAGTAACAATGCTCAAATAAAAGGAGATCAATCTAAAGGAGCAAATGCTAAGAAGTTTAAATTTAATCTAATTTTTTAATTCTGTACTCCCTCTGCAGATATTTTATTTGTCTATTTTATTAGCGTTTGCCAAAGGGGAAATGCTGGCTCCAGAGGAGAGTGTAGAGCAACGAGAAGCAGGGAGAAAATGGAAAAAGCCATTTCCTGCCAAAGTTAGTGGTTCAGAGAGGTTGGTTCATTACAACGGCTTAATGGATCCTCCAGGATACCTCCTCAGTTTACACTATATTGGAGAGATGTCCACCACAAGCTAAGCTGTCAGGCTTGTTGGTCAGTTCAAGTGCTCTGTATTCAGTGGTTTCAACTTTGCCCTTTCATGGAGTAGTAGTGTGCAGGGAAGGAAAAACCCAATGCCCACGCCTCAATAGCAGTGCTAGGCATGTGGTGCCCAGTGCCGTGCAGAGAATCTCTCTCCGCGGAGCGGTCAGGCTTTGACTTTCCGAGTGGCCATTCCAAGTCTCCATCAGCCTCCATGAATCACAACCTGTCAAATGAACTCCAGGAATACCTGTCTGTATCGGAGAGGACGGCCCACATCCGTCAGTGCCTCAGGCTCCCCCAGTACGCAACGTATTATGTCTCCACTGCTCCACCCAGCTTACTTAAGCAGTGTGTGGGTGACATTTCAGAAAGAGACGTAATGGTCACATTAATCCTGCCTGTATAAAATTGCTTTATTTGTCCTCGCAAACACTAATGATTTTAAGTTTGACAAATGCGAGCCATAGAGTAGCTGGAAGGCAACAGCGGAACCCTGCAGGTGATGATTGACTTCCTGGCTGAAAGCCCAAAGCGACTGCTGAAGTCAAATCCTGGCAGTTGAGGCAGGTCCGGCCCTCGGCGTGGTAGGATGGATGTGCAGGATGTCTTCCCTGCCGTCACATGGAAAAAAAGTACAATAAATGTCTCCGCTCTACGTCTTCAGTCTAAAATCGAAATGACACGTGGGGCGGGAGCTTCTTGTTCACGGAGGCATATTCTATTTGAGTTGACTCCAATTACTTTTAAAAGGATTATTGCTGTTAAATGTATTAGGCTGTGTTTGTAACGATGAAAAACACAGCTCCAGATAAACACTGAATCAGATTGTTTTAGCTGACTTTATTGTTGGCAATGCTAGCAGATAGTTGGAAGTACTTAACTTAGACATAGCCGTACTGAAGGTCATAAACTGGATGACCATGAGAATGACCAGCTGACTTTCTTCTGTATCTAGGTAATAGCACTAATTAATGAAATTACTTTACCGATTTGAACATCACTGCTGGGACGGCTGCAGTTTTTTTAATTGAACTAAACTGCATGTATTCTGGCAGTTCTACATTTTCTGTTACGATGGAGGATTAAAGGCAAAGTGAGTGTTGAGATTCTACCGCTGCTTGTGCTCAAACCCCCCAGTTTGGTATGTGCAGTTTCAGCAGGAACATTTCTCCTTGTATAAAAGAGGAAAAAGCCTATAAATCTTGTTAGCCAACCACCAAAGACATGATACAGACAACTTTGCCAAGAGTAAAATGTATTTTTTTGAGCAAAATGTGCAGCAGCAGATGGAAGACACATTATCCGCTCCTAGGAATCCCCACATTCTTTCAGCTTACCATAGGAAGCACTAATGACCATCTCAAGAAATCAGCCCTATATCCTGTATTTTTAGATATGGAAAATAAAATGGGAGGCTTTTGCTACTCTTTTATTCTTGCATTTTGCCACTGGGCAACAGAGGCAGAGCAGATGAAGAACAGGCGCGATAACCGTATTTAAAAGCACACATAGCGGTGCACAGAAATCAGTCTTTGGTGCCAAAAGGGGGGTCTCTGTCTCTCACTCGAGAAATGACCTCTGAGTCATACCGGCATTTCAAGGAACGGCCTTCCTCCAAACGATTGGAGCAGAGAGAGCGCGAGCACACAAACTGGAGGCCAAAGCTTAGTTCAGGCCCGTGAGGCGATCCTTTCAGAGGCTGCGAGGGAGAGCAGCCTCTTCCTTAGGTCAACATCAGCTCTTGAAAGTCGTGTTTTGTCGTCTTTGCCTCCCCCGACTCATACCACAGCCCCCCCCCCCCCCCCCCCCAGGTAATTGAAGCCCAGAGTTTAATGAAAACTGGAAATGTGTGTATTTTGGGCTGGATACCTTCCCCCTTGTGCTTTGATACTGAATCCACTCTTAATGAACACAGAAGCTGGGAGTGAATGGAGTTCTCTCCTGCTCCACTCAACAGTGGTGTCAAATATCTGCAGGACTGCTGAGCCGCTGCATTCCTCATCATTTCAGGTTTCCTAAAAAAAAGAAAAAAAAAGAAAAAGCCCCCTTGTGCTACTGGTTTCTGTGGTTCTCATATTCATGCTAGATGTGTGGGTTTCCTTTGTGAATGTTTCAGAAGAAAAGAGTTGCTTCCAAAACAATCTGAGTTTGTGGTCTATTTGTCTCAGATTCATTTTATACGTGGATTGGGGATTGATGCCATGAATGTAGTTTCTTGATGCAACCGAGTCTGTTGTTGAATACTGTAAAAATGAAGCTGGGGTCTTAAGGCTGATAGAATTAGCAGATGAAGCTCAGTAAAGCTGCTCACTCTAATCATATCTCTGTTCACCGTATCTGCACTTGCACGAGTTAAATGAGACTATGTTAGAAATTCCAGCAATATCTATCTTAGTATTCTATTTTCAATATTATATTCCATAGTATTACATTTTCAGTTAAACGTTTTTTCCGCCAAAATGTCAAACTTAGAAGTCATACCGACAGGTTTTTAAAATTGTTAAAATTGTTACAACGCAGAGTTGTTCCACTCACAGCGAGCTACCGAGGCATAACCTTAAAACCCCCCCCAGTCCTTTTGTGATGCCAAAATTTAACAGTGTTGTCAAGACAAACCGCTTGGTTTCTTCCTTTCGGGGGCTGTTACATTCAAGCTTAATGTCCGCGGTCAATATGCCACGATGTAATGGCGTAAAGACATCTCCCCCAGAGGGTTGTGGGTTTAGATATTGTCTTATGCAACCGCTGACCGCAAAACCTTAACAAGACTAAACTGCACAAATGTTTCGGAAAACCTTTATTTTTTAAGTTCCTCAGGATGTTGATTAAGTAGCTTTGCAACTAGCACTGATGTAGCTTTGTGTGCTCTTTGTCTTTGTAGTCATTCAAACACACACCCACACACATATTTCCAGACATAAGGTATTCTTCCTTAGACTTTTCCCTCCCACATCTGTACAGATAATCCCTGCCATCCGGAAGAAATTCGGACTCTTTTTTACATTATCTGCCCCTTTTCCTTTCAGCAGTGAAATCCACAACTTCATTCATTTACCTCATAGTACCTTTACATTTAACTTTGGGGAAAAAAAACCTGCAGTTTGGTCAACGAGAGACCCATAAAGCAGCTGTTTATTTAAATAATGACGTCACTCTGCGTTTTTTGTCATCGTGAAGAATGCACAAATATTTACCATGTAAAATATTAGGTGGGTTTAATTTGAAATCTGGAGCTCTTAAAATAATCTATAGGTTGAATGAAATCATGGTTCCAAAGTTGTTATTTTGCATTACTCAATGAACGAATGCGATGAAAGACAGGAAGCAAACTCCTCTTTTTATTCTACATCTCACATCCTTGCAACCTGCCTGCAACGGCCAGGAAATCACCACTTGTGTAATGTGTGTGCGTGTTTTAACAGTACTTTGTTGCTTTTGTTGAGGTTTATTGAACTCAGCCTAAGCACCTGCCATATGGGACTTTGGATGAAATACCAGCAAGGCCGCTATAGCCGTCAATAACACCATATATTTACTTAAGCCTTTTTAAAGTGGCAGTGTGTCTCAAATAAAGTACATTAAAACGCTACATATCACATTTATTTATTTAAATGTTTTCCCTGACTCAATGAGATATACGCTAACTCAAATGTTTGTATAATTAACTAATTTACCAGCGTAATAAATGCATAACAATACTTGAATCTTTGTCAGCTCCAATGTGTGTGTGTGTGGGTGGGGGGGGAAATGTGTAATTTCAACCCCTGAAATATCCGAGACACCATTTTGTTTTCGTCTTGATTTATTGGCATGAGGTTTTGATCAAGCCTCAGCTGTGGTGCAAAGCCTGTGCACATGACATGGCTAGTTACGTACCTGAGCCTCGAGCCAACGTGCTGCTCAGAGCCAGGCAATAACGGCCTTATTATTGCTCTGTGGACCCACCCTAGCTCTATGCAAGTTCATCAATTAAACAAATCGTTTGTCATATGAATCACAGAGATCACGGATATGATATTTTTCTGGTGCTGAAGTCGTCATCTCGCTCTGTCAGCAGCAAATCGCCAGTGGTTGCAGTTTCCAGACACATTTGGTGAACGCGTTCAGTTATGTCAGAGTTTGAGATTTCGCAAGTTCAAACCACACTGTAAAACGGTAGAACCTGACACTAAATACCAAGAGCTTTCTTGCAAAAATTAGTACATTGCAGTGAAACACAGAATGTCTTTTAATGTAATAGCAGATGGAGGACTTTTTTTTTTCTTCATTGATGACGACACTGGTTTTGTTTTTAACAAATGATAGAAATTTAAAATTCCAGCATGTGTAACATGTTACTTTTAGAATCAAAATGTGTGTACTTTCCTGTTTACCTGTAATAATGTTTTCCACTCATAGCAGCCTTTAATTGCATCTAAATTTGATGCACGACATGTCTAAGTGTAGGTAATCATTTAACAAATTTCACTAAACTCCCATGGATCATTCTATCCTGGTATAGGCTTCTATACTCTCGTTTGCAGTTATTTCCATTTCACCAATCTCATGCTTTGCCATATCATTAACTAAGTGACAGGTGTTATTTCTGTTCCTGTGTATTAACACTGCGGTCTGCTTATTTTTTACATTACTCACCATTTCTGTAGGAACAGACCAGCTGTGGAAGTGTGGTGGAAAACCCCTATCCTCTTTATGGGTTGTCCTGCCAGCTGTCAGCCATATTGCATTCCCGTTACCACAACAAATAGCAAATGTAGGGGATACCCCTCAGTACAGTTATTGTTTTATGTGTGGTGATTTCTTTTTGGAACTTTATGAAGAATCATTTGAGAGGTTCTGATTATTTGCACTTTTCATTTTCACAAGGTCCTATGAAGGACACCTTATCGGACATAATGGATTCCTTCAACCACTCAATATATTGGCAGCAGATGTTTGTACTATCTCTATCCTGCATCGGCCTTTTTCATAAACACGTTGTGAGAGCAATGCCAACGTACTCACAGGAGCCCGGTCAAATGAGTTTCGACATTGCAAATGGATATTTTGGCCAAAAAGCAGAAATGAGTTCAGAAATGAAATCACGATTGACTAAAAACCGCGTCACGAGTCAAGCTGCAGCCGGGTGGTGTTCCCTCTTACTCGTCTTTGGCCTTCAAAATGATTGCATGTATTGCATGACGCCCGATCTTCACCTCCGCGTTGTCCTGGGCATTTAACAGCCTGTGCCTGTTTTTCCGCAGGTTGGTGGTTTGTCAGCACTGCGGAGGAGCAGGGCTGGGTCCCTGCTACCTATCTCAACTCCCACAGTGGCACCCGGGATGACCTGGAGCTGGGCGCCTCTAAAGCTGGGGAAGGTAAGGGGATCCCATTTTCCCGACCACACACGCACAAACACAACCTCACACGCTCTGTTTGAAACCCCCCCTACCACACACACACACACACACACACACACCTACTCAGCCCTCAACCCTTCTTTTCATCTGTGACAAAATTGGGCATATTCGCCACTACTTCATCACTGCCGCCCTACGCTAACGGCTGACGCCGGACTGTTGTGAACGCGGCTTTCTGTCTGGCTGCCATCGTAAGCACGACTGGACAGAGCGTAGATTCAGACCTTGGTAAACAGCGGGGGGGGGGGGGGGGGGGGGGAGTTCCAGGAGAGACCAGACCCAAAACCACTGAAGTGATGTACTGTACAGAATGGATTCAATGCAATATTGAGAGAAATGACCTCCGTGGAGTGAGCTCGTGAAAGAAGCTTGTGTTTCTATCGGCATTAAGGACAAAAACACAACATATATTTTACAATTTTTTAATTAGTTAAAGCATTTTAAAACAAGCTCAAAACATGATTTAATGCTGTTTCATCCAGTGTGTACTTATTGTTGTATTTACTGCATCCAAAACCCTGAAAGCAAACACATCAAAATGACCCGGACTGATATGGTTATCAGGACATTGTTTCATTCTTCAAGCCTTTTTAAATGTTAGTTGAGAGAACTCTTCAATCTCTTGAGCTCAATGAGTGTCACATACTGAACGGTAGTGCAGCAACTGCAGCTTGTTTGTAAAGATTTATGTAGCCTTAATGTTTGAGAGAACCCAACACACTGAGGCAAGGAAATAATTACGTTCCAAATTACAGTACACTTCCAAACAAACATCAAGATTTTCCACCACTCTGGCGAAAACATATTTTTCTGTACAATTGCTGTACTCTGTAACAACTGGACCCAGAATCCCCTTCTGTGTTGTATATATTATGGCTGAAGGATGGAGGGGGAGTGAGAATACATGAGGCTAAACGCTTACTGTTTCACAATTTGTTTGCGTGGCCTTTTCTCCCCCTTCAGACTACAGATTCATCAACAAAAGATTTGAACATGTATGCACACCACAAATGTATGGCCACACACACACACACACACACACACACGTCTACACCCAACCCTCCTATCTGCCTGTCAGAGATAGCTGGAGTTTGCTGCCAGGGGATTTCTGCAAGGACAATCTATCATTGTAATTAGTGTTTATGTGTCTAGTCGGTCACGGGAATGGCATTAAACTTATGAAGCGTCTCTTTGTCAGTCCTGTGGTCTTCGTCATGTAAACGGCTTTTCTAAAAGCCTGCTCTTCATGACGGTTCTTTCTTCAAAGCGAAAAATAGACACGCCCAAAGCTCAGAGGGCTTGAGAGGAGAGTTTATGATGGAAGTGAATGCACATCCACCTCGCTGGTCAAGCTGTGCAAAAAAAACAAAAACATGTTGCTCTAAAGGAATAGTTAGACATCCTGGGAAACATGGTATTTTACTTCCTAGTGGACAGTTAAAAGGGAAGATTGATTTGTGGTGAATATAAATGAATATAAAATGAATGCAAGCAGCTGGGAGCGTAGCTAACTCCCTCCAACGGATATAACATCCACTCACAACTTAACTTCTATTCCTTCAAATGGGACTTTATTGTCAACTCCGTACAATAATTGAAATTGTCTCTGATTCCTTCTGGTATTACCACGATAAATACAACTTAAAAGGTGCTAAATTCCAGATGTGGAGCACTAACTTACATATGCTGCCCGACCGGCTCGATAAACAAAACAGAGAGAAGCAGTGATTTCAACAATACGAGAGCATGCAATGTCATTCTCTACGATGTTGTTTTTTTTTATGGATGAAAAGTTTTGATATCCTATATAAGATAATTTACAGGAGCTGCATCTTCTATTGTTTTGGCATATATCACAGGATCTAAATCTGCACTGTATAGGGGATTTCCAACCTTGTTAAGCACGCAGCTCCAAGCAGCTGCTCCATTAATTGCTTGAGATTCTTCCTGCTGCAATGTGTGTCCCAGATGCTCAAACACAACAGGACGAGATAACCATGCTAACAACATCCTAATTACAATCCACAGAGAAGATGTCCTGGTCTTAACACTTCCTCTCTAACCACCCATTCACTCCAACTGTCCACCATGTTTTGCTTTGTTGTTTTTATGTCGTCCATAATGGGGCTCTTCTCGTCGGATCCATGTCATTTGTGTGTTTGTGTAACGTTTGTCGTCGCTCTCCATGTCTCTTGTGTTTGTTTGTTGTCGTCTGGTCACCACGTGTGTCTGTCAGTTACTAAGCGACATAAGGCTCATCTGAAGAGGCTGGACCGGAGATGGACGTTGGGGGGTGTCATCAGCCGGCAGCAGAGCCGAGGTGATTTGAGACAGATGCTGCGTCACCTTTCTCCCTTCCTCTGTTATTGTCTTACTTACTTGTCTCTTTCTATCAGATCGGCCATCTTCCTCCTATGCTCATGCACATATTTGTTCAGTCTTTCCCCTCTGTGTTGTCCCTCTGTGTTGTTGTCCAACAAATGCATTCATCATGGGCCACAATCCACGTCTAACTTACCACTAACTGGCTTTATTATGAAATGAGCTTGGAAAGCAAAGGTGAAATCATCAACTTTATATGCACCAATTGTTGTTGCTCAGCACAAATACAATTTCTCCCTGTAAGCATTTTTATTATAATTAAACACTGTGTGCTAATCTTCCCTGAATCACATAAGAAAACTACCCACTCATCTGAAAGTAGTTACGTAATAGACTTCGGAATGTCTTATGCTGCAATTTAGAGCCATGTTTTGCTTTTTATAAGCAAATGAGGAGTGAGTGGAGTGAATGCAAGTTCTAAAAAAACTCTATTAGTAACAGATATTTATCGTGCTGTGGGTTAATTGGCAACCAATATCAACAGATAAACAACTTATTTTTAGCAATCCTCATAAAACCTGCACATGTTCTTCTTCTTGCAGTTAATATGCATTTTTTCACTGGAGATTCATTTGGATCTCTGACAGTGGAGCAAAGATAAGCTATTGAATTCAGCCCAAACCTAACACTTGGCAGTGCATGCTGCTCTCTGGAGTGGAGAGAGTTGTTTCCACCCTAGGACTGAAATCCTGCTTTGTCTTTTTTTTTTTTTAAGAAAAAGAGAAAGATATTTTGCTGACTCCACTAGAATCATTTATAAAACTGATGCAGGCGATGCATGTTGTGGTTAACATAACATCTGATTCAGAGTTTCCCTTCATTGCTCTGCTGGATATTGTTTGAAGGAGGCTGGTGAGAGGAAAATGGTTCACCAGCCCCGGCGAAAAGAGGCCGGAAGAACCAGGCGAAAGGAAAATAAAGCATACAGAAATATCTTTGTCTGTGGTGCCTACTCTAGTTTTTGCAAGTAAAGGGATTTTCAATCCATTCACCCATTCAGCTCTTACACAACTTCGGAAAAGAGTGCAGAAAAAGGAAAATGCAATCATTTTCCACCAGAATGTTGCTTTCTGTTTACCAACTGGCAGGACGCCACATCGAGTGATATTATACGTGCCTTTCTCATTTTCGAACCCACCTCTTCACCCAGTGCTGTTTGTATTTACAAAGGAATTGCTGTAATGACAGGAAGTTATGTCTTTGCTCTGCCCCTTGGCCTCATGGGAGTGCATAAATCAGCATGAAGCCTCTGCTCTCTTTTATGTGCTGAGTTGGGAGATGTTAGCCGTCACAAGGCCAAGGACACAGTCACCCCGTGGTCATTAACATTAATGAATACCGGCTAGATACAATGGTATTTTAAAGAATATGCACTAGTAATAGTTCATTTTTGCAGATGTTATTTCACAGATAATGTTGACGTTGCAGTTCATGGTCGGCCATGTGTTTGAGGACATTTGCATTTTCAGTTATTTGCTTCATTATTAAGTCGTCTTTTTCATAGACAAAGTGTGAACCAATATCATGTGCCAAAGAACATTTAAGAAAACTTATTTCATGCCCTCACACATCTGGCAGCCGGACCAATTGGCAGAAAGCAGAACAGTTCCACTCTGTAGACAAGTTGGTGCCAATGAATCAAAAGTTAATGAAAAATATTTATATATTTTTTGATCTGTATCCCTGTGTTGCTGCAGTATGATCACATTGATATGTGAAGTTTATAGAAGTTTATTTCATCTTTCGCTCTTGCTTTGGCAGAAGAGAAGTACGTTACAGTGCAGCCTTACACCGGGCAGGGCAAGGATGAAATTGCTTTTGAGAAAGGAGTAATTGTGGAGGTGATCCAGAAGAACTTAGAAGGCTGGTGGTTTATCAGGTAAGCCTCTACCCATTTGCTCCAGACATTTTTACTTTTATCATTTCAAACAGGAGGTTTTCTTTTTTTTCTTTTAATCATTTTCTCTCCTAACTTAATTTATAGGTACCAAGATAAAGAAGGCTGGGCTCCAGCCTCTTACCTGAAGAAGATGAAGGATGACCTCTCTCCCCGTAAGAAGACGGCAACAGGCCCTGTGGAGATCATTGGAAACATCATGGAGATCAGTAACCTGCTTAACAAAAAAGCCTCCAGTGAGAAAGATGTGCAGATCGAAGGAGTCCCAGAGAGCCCCCAAGTGGCCAAGAGGGAGATCAGCCTGCCAATACCATGTGGGGAGTCCAGCCCGGTTAATAGTCCACAGGATGGAAAAAGTAAAGCAGAGTCTTCCTCCCCGGCAATAGCCCGCGTCGCGCCTCATCGGGTGGAAATCGGTTAGTCATCAGTGTGTCTTCTAATTATTTCATTTAAAACTGATTTTTTAAAAATGTTTATTCTTAAATGCAACCAAACAATCGTGAATTTTCACCGTTCTTCAGGTTCCCCGGTTCTCAGGCAAAAACCTCCTCCTCGAAGAGATGCCACCCTGGTAAGAGCATGCTTTTAGCCCACATCTCTCCAAAAATGGTAAAATGCCGGGTTTTTATATAAGCGTTTTTTTCCTTCCTTCTAAATGGGCCTTTTTCTTTTAGGGATTTCAGTTGCCCTCCCCACCAGAGCCGCCGACAGTGGAAGCCGAGTATTATACGATTGCAGATTTCCAGTCCTGTATATCTGATGGTATCACTTTCAATGGAGGACAGAAAGCAGAGGTAAGCACTCTTTTTCAAAGGGAAACTTCAATATGAAAGAAAATGTATATCTTGCAATAGATAAAAACATTTTTGAAAATGTATTTTAGGTCATTGAGAAGAATTCTGGTGGTTGGTGGTACGTCCACATAGGAGAGAAGGAGGGCTGGGCTCCGTGCTCCTACATTGACAAACGGAAAAAGCCCAACCTGAATCGAAGAACCAGCACTCTTTGCCGCCCCAAGGTCCCGCCTCCAGCTCCGCCTGTAAAAAAACAAGACTCGGAGACTGCACCTCCGAGCAGCCCCGGCTCTGAAGCTCCAGAGTCCCCCGTGTCTCCCGGAAGGCCGGTCTACGAGGAGCCAGAGTATGATGTTCCCGCTATCGGTGATCTGGACATGGAGTCCGAGTTTGAGTTTCTGAGGGAAAAAGGTTCCTCGGTGGATGTTAGAAATGAGAATGCTCCCTCTGAGCAGGGATCTCATCTGCTCTCCAAGCCTTCTCCGGCTTCGTCGCTCCACAGCGCCTCCTTCAAGATGTGCGAGTCATTTGAAGATGGCCACGAGGCAGAAGGGGAGGCGGAGGCGGAGAGAGAGTGCATCTATGAGAATGACGGCTTCCGGCCCTTCAGGGAGACACCGGAGCGGCAGTGCAGCAGGGACTCAAATTCCTCCAAGACAAGTGTCTTGTCAGAAGTTGGCAAGACTGCAAACTCGGCATCAGGTGGGTGGAGACCTGCAAGTAACAAGCTCAAAATCGACTTGAATGGGATCACATTTTCAACAAAAGCAGTGGAGGCCTCCAGTCCTAAATCTGCCTCCACCGAGTCCACTCCGGATCTGTCCAGAACTAAGAAAGACCAAGAAGAAGGTAAGGCGGCGTGCTCCATCAAGTCCTGCTCCAAACCAAAGCCGGTGGTGAGGCCTAAACCACAACTAGCCAAGGCATCCAGTGCAGAGAAGATGGACATCAGCACGTTGAGAAGACAGCTACGGCCAACGGGGCAGCTGAAGAACGGCACCAAAACAAAAGGTGAGGACTCTGAGACGGCCTCAGTCATCTCCTCGGAAGACTCTTTCTCCTCTCAGAGCACGTCGGATCTCTCCTCCACCTATTCTAAAGGCAGCCGGGGAGACTCCGACGTGGAAGGCAGCAGCCTGTATCGAACAACGGACCCCTACGAAAAAGTTCAAGGGTCTGAGCTCAGCTTCCCTGCCGGCGTGGAGGTGGAGGTGCTGGAGAAGCAGGAGAGTGGCTGGTGGTACATCCGCTGGGGAAACACAGAGGGTTGGGCTCCGACTTATTTCCTGAAGCCCGTCGGGCAACAGGACGACATGGCAGGTTCCGAATCTGACGGCACACCGACCAAACCCGGAAGCCTCAGCAAGTCCAACAGCCTGGAGAAGAATGAACAAAGGGTGCAAGCGTTGAACAACATCAACCAAAACCTCAAGAAGGTCATCCCGCCCATCCCGTCCAAGCCGCCAGGTGGCCTCTCCAAACCCATCGGCTTGTTCGGCTCCCGAAAGCAGAATAGCGGCAAACAGCAGCAGGTTGTGAGGCCTCAGTCCGTCTTCATCTCGGCCCCGATCAGGGACGGTCCCAGCCCCGTCGGCTCTTTGAGGAGGAACGAGTCCCTCAACTCGACGGACCATCCTCGTGCCGGGCCAACGGTGCGGCGCAACGCCTCCTTCGGCACCGTGCCACGCAGCCTCCTGCCAAATAACCTAGGACTACCGAACAGGAACAGATCCGGTACCGGTAGCTCCGAATCCCTCGGCCTCGGCTCTCAGAAGAACGCCGCCCTCCCCTTGTCCACAGTCAAACCCAAGCCCCACATCATCCATAACAACCTCAGAGAGGTGTATGTCTCGATAGCAGATTACCACGGCGACGAGGAGACCATGGGATTTCCTGAGGGGACGAGTCTGGAGGTCCTCGACAGAAACCCCAATGGATGGTGGTACTGCAAGATTCTGGACAATGGCTTACCGAGGAAAGGCTGGGTTCCCTCAAATTACCTCGACAAAAAGCACTAGCACTTCCGCGTGGACCTGGCGGGACATGCGCGTAAAGACTACATCAACAGATTTATTGTGTGAAAAAAAAAACCCAAAGATATTAAGTCAAGATTGAAATCCTAGCCGGTACCTTTGCCAAAATGAGCAGCCAGATAAAATTGTGACTTTGAAATGAGGTGAGACATCTGGTAAAACGAGTCTACATTAGTCTGCAGTGCCTGAGACGTCGCATTAGGAGCAAGATGTTAAGTTTTGGTGACGCAGCCAAAGAGAGGAAGACTGCTTTAATGATATTCGTTGGGTGTTACCTTTAACTTGAACTAAGACCTAATTTTGTGTCCACTTTTTGAACCTTTTTCTGTCCGTTTATAATATCATCTTTTAAAAACTTTTTAAACATTTAAAGCTTACTGCATGTTTGAAATGATTCATTATACCGACGATGCCTTGAGCTGTGGACTTTTCTTCTCCTTTTTGTAAAGAAAGTGTTAGTTGTTGCCGAAGCTGCTTTGTTAGTCTCACCATTGTGCTGTTTGTTTGCATGCTTTTTTAATATCTTTTTATCCTGTACGTCATCCTTTTTGTGATATATTTTATCCATTTAATTGTGTAATATTGTCCTTTTGAAACAATTTGTGAGCATCTCTGATTATCACAGTTTTTTTCCTAAACTTCAATAAACAAACAATGTCTTATGATCCTCATGAGCCATTGAAACATTTTAATTTCAGAAAAGTTTCATTTAAGGCTAATTTTCCCAAATTTAAAGTTAACATCAGTGAAAAAAATATTTATTCATTACTTAAAAATACTCTTGTTACTTATTTTATTGTTATTGTATGACATTTCCTGATGATTTCTCAACCGCATAAACCTTTGTAAGAACTGCTCTATTAATAATTATAACAGTTAAAATTTCTGCTGGGCAGTAAATTTGACATTACTCTGCAAATGCAGCAGATGCTCACTTTTGTTTTATGTTAACTGCGTGACCAGTGAAGATAACTAAAGTGCCAAAGAATGAATTAAATAAATGCACTTTTGAACAATCAATAATGCTTTATTCTTTTCAAACTATCCATCCCTCATAGTTAATGTTTGTCCACACAACAGGTTTGGTCCTGTAGTACAATGTACTCCCACATCCCAGTCAAATTAACTCGAGCACCCCGTCATCAACACATGTTCTGTTATTATTTGATAGACACTAACACTTTCATATCAGGGAAAGACATTTGAGAAAGTTCTACAGTCCAATTTAAATCATATTTAGTATTCATAAATATAGTCAGCATATAATACTAATAATTAACGAGGTATTTGCCGTAAAATATTGTAAATGCTCGTTTTCTGAAATTGCATTTTCGGGTTTGATCGACAGCAGCTGGCCGGCTGCCAATTAGCAGAGAACTGGCTCTGAGACTTTCATGTCATTGAGCTGACAGCGTGTTGTTAACAGCATCGAGGAAAAAGAGAGGAACCGACATGTCACCGTCTGCACCCAACAGGTGAGCTTACTGTTGGAGATCTAAAGGCCTGTGCTGTAGCATACCAAGTACGTAATGGGACATGAATTAGACGAAGTGGTTTGTCTAATTCAGAGTTAATGTGGCGTACAATCAAAGATAACATTAAAACATATCACAGGCTATAATTGATGGTTATGTTAATATTCTCAGTTTTGATGCATCCAAAGTTTTTTTTGCATTGGACCAAGGAGAAGATCTTAATTTTGAATGTGTCGACATCCAGAAAACATTTAACGCAGATGAGTCGTTTTACCAGCTGGATGCTGTTATGCAATTAGATTAGATCACACTTGGTTGCCTGACGTGTCTTCAATTTTTTTTCCCCCCTTAACACAGAGCCGCATAGTGTTGCAATTTACTTTGATTGGCCTCTTCTAGCCGCCTCTGCTTCAGGAGAACCTGCGCACATGACTTTGTTATGGATGGCTTTCATTCTGTGCTCACTGGACTGCTTAATTTATCCTACAAAGCAAAAGTTTCCAGCGTAGAGTCGAAGTCCATAATATTGTCACCTTCAGTTTTTCCACTGTCAGACACTGCACACTTTTTATCTATTAGCTTTGGCGCCTGAAATATAATAAGATTTACGGCCTACAGGATTTTAATGTGAAAAATGTCCACCCCGCTGGCTGTTTCCTCCATTTCTCACTGGCTTAGAACTAAGCTATCGATGCCCGCTGATCATCTTTATACCATGTTGGTCTGCTGGCTGTGTGTCTTGCTTGTACTACAGAATTTGTGCTTATTACAAATAATAGGTCACAGCAGTTAGAAATAATAAAAAGGTCAAATAAAAACGTTTAGAATTCAAAATTTTGAGTTGAATGAATGCATTTATCGAATGAGCAAGTTTCTTCTTGATATTAGAAATAGTAGTATCACACATAGCAAAATTGAAGAAGTGTTTTATAGCTCTGGAAAAAGAAAATACAATAAGGGGACTTTTTGACAAATTGACATGATTACTCATACCAAACGGGTAAAAAGTTGTAATATCTGACTACAAAGTGAGGGTTTGACATTAACTGGGGCCCTTTGGTTGGTGGCCATCAAATGTCCTCGGTCGTTTGCCCAGTTTCTTTGTGTTTCTTGAGAATGAGACTGTGTGTCTCATTGAAATGACAGTTAACGTGTCCTATCTGAATGTGACGCACGCGACCAATGGTAATGAAATCAAGCTGCTTGCACTGTTTGCTATTTCAATGTAGTGCAAAAATATTATCAGATCTATCTACTACTTCTTTAGTCCCACGGTGTTGGTACTTTTTTGTTTTTCACAAAACTTTAACAT
The DNA here is from genome assembly GCF_949316345.1 of Pungitius pungitius. NCBI lineage: Eukaryota > Metazoa > Chordata > Actinopteri > Perciformes > Gasterosteidae > Pungitius > Pungitius pungitius. The sequence continues at coordinate 6,651,343 of NC_084912.1, read as the reverse complement.
TTATAAAACAGTGAGTTTCTCTCGTCATTGTTAAATAATTGCTTATGGTTTTGACTTGCAGGTTTCTGTGTGAGGCGCTGGCGCTGCTTCTGGCCTCTGGAGGGCAGCAGCACTCAGCCTCTCATTACAGATTGAGCAATGCATCACAGTAAGCTTCAACTCTGTTTGAATTAACATTAATTAGATGATGTCTGGTTGAGATCCATTTTGCACCTTGAACAAAGTTGTATTTTTGAATATAATTGCACTTCTCCTCACAGTCTGTCCCTCGATACAGCAAGAAACTCACTGAGGAAAAGGTTTTACATCGAAAGCATTGAAGCCTTGCCTACAGATAAAAAAATCAATGCCCTCACACTTTTTTGGAATACAAATTTGATACCTTAATAGACGACGCGTGAGTTTGACCAAACAGCTGTCTAGGAGAGATACCCCGACGCGGCTCAAACAAGTCTGCCAAGCCCTTAAGCCTTCAGAAGGCCCGCAGCCAGGTTCACTGAGAGGTCTGAGTGGAAAGTCTCCGTACACAGACACCAGTAAGATATACTGCACTCATGTCACTGTCACAGATCCTGGCTGTGTATTAACCTTGCACCTTGAACGGCAGCCACCGCTGCCTGTTTCATGTCCGGACATCATGGGTTGTATTTGTGCCTGTTGGAGTGCTGCATAAAACAACGCTGCATTAGAGCAGAGCCCGCAGGGTCGTAAATAACGGATGATGTTCACTCTGGCCAGGTCTACATACCACAACTCTAAACAGTTGCTCTGTGAGTTATAGCTGTTTACTAAAAGCCCATGGCTTTGTTATTCATATAGTATTTTGCGGGGTGTTCGTAAAGTACACTGATGTGGTGAGTGCTTGTGTTAAAGATGGCCGCCCTTTCATTCTCTAACTTCTGTCAACATTGAATTTTCTTTAATGAGGCAATACATCAACGATTTGTACAATGCAAGCTTTGGGAAACGCAATGGCACCTACGCACTCTCTCAGTCCCTATCTTGTGTGCCAGATTGACTTGTTTCCTGCTTTGCACAAAAACTAATAAGGAATAAATGTAAATGGTCAGTTTTAACTTTTTATTGCAATTCTATTCAAACCGAAGTAGGCGAAAGTAAAAAACAGCTCAAAATATCTAAAAATAAATAAGGCAATAATAGAAGCAGGTGACTCAGAAACTTTATTTATCAAACTCAACATAATTAAACCACGGTAAAAATGTTTAACAACTGATATATAAATTTCAAGCCAAGGAACCCAAAGTTATAAGCCGATTTTCTTGATCCAAAATGCACAATGCCCAGTTGCTGGTATAGTTACTGCTTGGACAGCACACATTTGGTCACACTTGAAATAACAGCCTGTCAAAGTTATGATCATATATGCGAACCACCCATGTCTGCTTCACTACAACACAAATTCAAGATATCATTGAAATATGCACAAGTAGTTCCAAGTAGCCTTAGCGATGCCATCTTTACACATTTATTCCCTTTAAAAGCATTCTTTAGTATCTTATATGTTGTTTAACAAAAGGTCGGACATCTTGTAAAATATGCTTATTCGATTTCTGGCGAAGAATTGGTTAATATAATTGATAAAACTTTAAAATCCAGTTAGATGAGCAAAGAGACCTGCCGCTGTCCAGAGTAAGGGTGCAAAGGTACACCTCAGTATATGAATTCAACGACCAAATATTGTCAATGCAAAGTGAAAACCTCAATAAAATCATCCCATGCCTATGCACCTTCCTATGTTCTAGAGGCACATTTGTAGCTCCAATTCCCTTCCAAGCACGTCATACAATGGTTAAAACATATTTCAGTTGCTTTTTGAGTCAATATAAATATCACTGTTGGTGTTAAATGGACGTATGATGTCGTCTCATATCGATTGCAGGCCCTTAAATTCAATCAAATCAAAAATGCATTGCATCATTGTCCAAAGAAATCAATTTAATGAAATTCTGAGATGATTTACAACCTTAATTAAAAATTGACCAAATATGCCTGCAAGCAAATCTAACGTGCACTTGCATGATAAAGCTTGCTTGTGAAGAACTTTAGAACATTTATTCTAGAAGTTACTGGCTGTGAGCTTGTTGGCAGATATTTTAATGTTTGATGAAATCTGGCTAGCTATTTCCAGCTGGCTAATCTGTCTTTAAATTAACTTTACACAAGATCAGGAGCTTTTTTAATTTGATCTCAACGAGGAGACAACAGAGCAGGCGACTCGCAGCAAACAGTGCTAACAACGCTAGCAGTGCAACCAACGACAAACGGTGCTAACATCGCTAGCAGTGCAACCAACGACAAACGGTGCTAACAACGCTAGCAGTGCAACCAACGACAAACGGGCTGACAGGGCTAACTGTTTTACCTGAGGGGACACCGGGGGTTGGGTGATATGCTTCTGCATATATATTCTGCGATATATAATCGCAGCATGAGAGCATTTTAAAGCGCTTTTTTTGTTTTCAGGTACACATTTAATAGCATATTATTGTAAAAATAGTCATGGTTAATTGAAGTAAAAATTCTAACATATGGTAATCCCAAAATGTCAAATGCACGGCATCAAAATTTGAAGTGCTCCCATCCAAGTTAAATTATTATTGAGATTATTGCCATAATCTTACTGGTGCGACTGAATAAACAACATCAAACTTCAATGTGTTAAGTAGCATGTGTTTGAAATACAAAACACATGTCACATTGAGTACATTACTTCAGTCGAAATACTCGGTGGTAGAGGGAGTGGTGAAAAAGCATATTCCTCAAAATGTCAAACCATTGCCGTAAATTAAAATCAGCTCGACAGATCCACAGAGCATATCCGATGGAGTAAAGTTTAAAATCTAAAACTATGCACCAATAAAATAAAACACTATTCTTTCTTTATTGAAACCAAAGCCCTATTTATTAAGCAAACTGGGATAACTCTCTATAGTAGTATTGACAAAATAAATAGAATCAGCATATACATAATAATAATATCACACTCATCTATACTATTTTTCTATCAGAAATGTTTCACAAATATTTAATTTCCGTTGGGTCATATTTGGTCAGGAAGAGGAAAAAAACAGGTAGAATTGTAAAAGGCTGAGCATCCGTCTAGCACAACAAATTCCAGTATAATGCAATGCAGTGACAGAGGGAACAAGGCAATATTCAAACATTTCATCTTTAGCAGTAAATAAATTTACACACTGATATTAAGCACACTGAAATGTTTGTATTCGTAGGTTGTGTGGTTAAACTTGCTCACATGAGAGACATCACAACTATCTAAGAATAACTAAGATGAATATGAACCTCCTGGATTTCACAGTGAGACTAAAAGTGTGTCCAGACTTCTTAAAGGCACACAAGAAAACCTAACGGTGACTCCAGTATTATACAACATGGCTGCTCATTTTCCACCACGACGGCAAAATGACAAGCTTCAACACATTGAACAATACAAAAAAAAAATCAACACTTACTAATTTATAAATTACTGAGTAATGTTAAAGCGAGGCCAAAATAACACCTGAAAATAGCTTGTGTTTCTTAACAATTCAAAGCAGCACATAATGCATGAGCTTAGTTGAGGGAAAATGTCCTTGGAGTTTGCTTTTGCAGATGAAGAGCAGCACTCTGAAACCGATATGCAAATTAACATCTCACAACGTCCCACGGTAACAGGCTACCTTCTCGCCCCTGTCTGCACTCAAGTGATTTGATTCATCCACTTGAAGACAGTGTGCTCAAATACGTCACCAGTGAAATCAAATATTCATGTTTAATTTGTATGTACATATGAAAGAGAAGTGCGTAACCTGAAGTAAGCACAGCCATCTGTGACTTATGGTGGGATTTCACAAGTTTCCTGCAAACGACGAAGAGGTCGATTCAAGTCGCCCCAATTTGCTCGTTCAACATCTTCAAAATACTTCACTGCCCTGCGATGTTTATTTGAATCATTTGCCCCGTCGCAGCATCCTGCCGGCTCACCGAGGCTGCCAAGTAGCGGGACGTGCAACTCATGCAAGTCCCACATGTCACAGGCTTTCATACAAACCTCTGATGTATGGGGTGTGCCTGAGTGAGCAAACACTCCCTCTGCACTGGAACGATGTGCAGACACGCACCGTAAGGTGCCCCCTCTTCCCCTTTCTTCCTACCAAACCTACATCCTCCATCACTGATTCACGTCCTCATTCACCTGGAGCGTGACCTTCTATGGTGACAGCGCTCTCACTTTTTTGCCCTTTGCACTAACCCGAACCGTGCAGAAATACTAGTGAGAAGTCCAAATAGTTTATGACACGGACACGCCATTCCACCATTTAAAAACTTAAAAATCTTTTTCTTTTCTCATTTCTTGAAGCATTCAGGCAATGTCAAATATAATTTATCTCAAAAAATTGATTCCTACTCTAATATAGCCCAACAACCCACTGCAATCCAACGATTCTGGACAATTTTTATTTCTTAAAAAACTAGCTAGCAGCGATGCTATCCCCAGCAGAATGAAGTGCTTATCTGCAGGGAAGTAGGACAGATGGCTCTTCAGATTACCGATTCCCTTCAACAGATGCACAAAGCAATGAGTCACAAGACAATAGTAGGTCACGGTCTTGTGTGCAGCACCTGCACAGTATTTGTTTTCCGTTGATCACACGTTGTGATGAACCCGATTGCTTGGTTCTTACTGTGAGACGCTATAGGCAGAAACTTGGAGCATAAAATAGAAATAATGCTTTAATTATAGAGTTTTAAGTCCTTTTGAGTACCTGAGCAAGATTGCACACGCAAACAAGCGGGGATTTCGCTTGTGCTGCATCCATCTTTACAAAATCTTACATGGCTTTGAAAACCTTGAGCTGAACCTGACGATGCGACACACTGTCTTCACACAAGCCTACATGCTCCGGTAGGTCTTGATGATATCTTTGATTGTCCTCCTACAGATGGGGCAGCATGCGTTGGCCATCTTCTTTAGTTTGAGACCGCAGGCGTAGCAGAGACACATGTGCCCACAGGCGTAGAGGACCGTGTCCACAGCATTCTCGTAGCAAATGGTGCATTCGTCGCTCCACGAGCCCGAGTAGGATGGGAAGGAAGGCGACTCTGGGTGGCTGGAAAATGGAGAGCTTGGGGTCGTACCTGAGGGGACGAGAGACGTCAGATGTGTGTAAGCGAGTCTGAAAGACAGAACTTTTACAAGCAAATGCCATAAAATGGGAAAGTAATTAAGGCAAATGTAGTTGCATTTCTATGCGTACATGTGTGACACATATATCCAGTAAACTTTTAATACAGTTCCTACTTTATTTATTTATTTTCAGCTTATGAAGGTTAAGGAAAGAGTTTTCTTGTCATGCAGCTTGCAACAGGAGGGACGTCTGGGATCACTCTATTATTGTTTTTCTGCATGTCTGTTTTAATCAATTTCAACTACGAAAAAACAGACAAACATCTGGACAGAAATTCCCGCGGGGGGGGGGGTGACGCTCGAGACTAGATAAATAGAGAGAAGACTAAACGGGAACATTTGGACTCACCTGTGGAGGAGGAGAAGACGGTGTAGTAGCTGGAATTGAGGCTTGAATTGAGGTTGATGTTCAAGGGCGTGTTGAGGTTGGGTTCGGAGTTGCCGCTGCCGAGCATTGCGGGGGGGTTGGGGGTTGGGGTACAGGATGGGGAGCTGGGGACCGACACGCCTTGTGAGTCTGGATGTGAAGATGAACCTGAAGGTACAGAAGAGATATCTGGGTCATGAGAAGGATTTGAGCAAATCCATGAAAGTAAGTGTTCAAAAAAGCCAAACGCAACGCTTCAGTAATCGGGAATCAAATATGTCCACATTTCACACTGTGAGTTATTCAAGGCTGATAATTAACAAATGGATGTGAGCGAATATCTCGTTGCTTCCCTGATATTGTCCGTCCCTCTCTCACACACTCACACATCCATGAAATCTCTCCCATTACCAAGCAGGAGACCTGTGAGGCCGCAGCGTCTGCGCGTGGGTGTGTGCGAGTGAGTCAAGAGCCCATGAGTTGGTGTGTTCTCGCCAGAGACGCCAAGCACCTCCGCCCCCCCCCCCCTCCACCCGCCTCCTTCACGAGCCCATGGTCCCTCTGGGTAGGGTACAAAATGCTTTCACAGACGATCTGTTGTCTGTCCCGTGTGATCCGCTCCCCCCATACCCATCGGCTCTGGCATCAGTTCTCATATTGGCAGACAAATTTGGACCGTCTCTGCCTGGCGGGCGCACGCCATTGTTGTTTATACGTTGTCCTTCAGCTGACCACGGCGGAGATATTGCTACGGTGTTGGGCCGGTAACTAACTTGGCACCACCGTCCTTCAATGTGTCAAATGATGTAATATATCTAGTTTACATCCTATCACACGGCACAATTTGCTTGTGCAAACATGCCTGGGATGAGATTGTCGAGTGGAGAAGCGACTGAGATGTTGTTGGTTTGAAATAAGAAAAAGACACGTTCATGTGGTCTGTTGGCAGAAAATTTTAAAAAACTGTTTGAGTTACTCAAATTAACTGCTCTGAATTTGTTAATTTTCTTTTAATCACTCCAACCTGCAGTCTGAGTTTCAGCCTACATAAACAAACCATAGTAGCGCAATAAACGGCACGCGGCATAAAAAACAACAGCAGACGTAGCAAAATATGGTGTTCCACACAAAAACCTTTCCAAACCTAGTTAGTGTCCTTTTTAGTTTGGTACTGAGATCAATGTGTTTGTACCACTCTGCTGGGATGGGCGTTTGTGAGAGTCATCTATTTATTTATATTATATTTTAGAGTGGATACAAAGACGCGTATGCATACTTTAGCATTTATGCATCATTCCATCACCTACTTAACATGAATCAATGTGGCAGCGCGGCTGTTAACACATGTCCTGCACATCTTTAATGAGGCACAATGGATAACATTAATGTGTCTCTTTGTGTAACTTTTGATCAAGCGTACCTTTCATCTCATCTTATATTACAAATGTGCTGCCGGCTGTTTGACCAGATCGACCATGTGAAGGTCTTTACTTATGCAGGCATTACAGGAGACTTATTTGTGCTTGAGCATTTGGTGGCTTTCAACTCTGGCTTATCATACAAGCAACCTGTTATTCAGGTATTAGACCTGCACAACTGATTTTTGTTGGCCACTTGGCGGCAGCAGAAACAAGCTTGTAAACACACCTACAACACAACATCCTATAACACGACATTTGAAGCCGATGTGGCTAACTGTTTGGCAGTTAATCCTTACAGAAGTTCAGCAAATGCACACAGTGTTGCCAGCTCAAAAAACTGGCGTTGGACAAGTAGGTGAATATTGGGCTCTAACGGGGATTTAAACATTGTAAAAAACAAAGGAATGCTGTTTTTCTATTGTCAGTTGACATTTACATTAAAAGGAGAATTTCAATGTTTGACGTTTTTGTATTTGAGGCGGATATATGACGCCTGGTACGCTTGTTTTCACTTGCACGTGTTGTATTTTCTCCAGATTTACACGGATGTCTGACGAGGTTCTAATCAGGCATCAGGACCTTGAAGCAGCTTCCTTAAAGGCTTCACTCTGGGCACCAGCTAACCGCTAACTGTGTCTTTGTGTAGTAACAGTTTAAACCTTTTCACTGAAATCAGCTTCCGATTGGAGCTGAAAATTCTAAGAGTGAAGAGAACAAAGACTCGTTTAAAACCAGCAATGAACCAACCATCCAAAAAGCTGACGGGAGCTACAGTCACGTCGTAATTCCCTCCAGCTTCAGCACTAAGCGGGTGCCCCATCAAATGGGATCGATTGTTCACAGAAAAGCATTGGTTATAGCAGCTTTAAGACTACACAAGTACCAAAGGTTATTATTGATTCCAAATATCTCACATGAAATTAGAAAGATAACACAGACAAAATGACCATGGGAGAGTAACAGACAACAGGCTCCCATCTGTTCCACTTTGCAGGCTTGACAACACCCAGCCATGACAAACTGTCACTTGCATATCTGGCTAGCGGTTTCTATGGCAACTCGTGGCATGCAGCTTCAACGAGTGGGTGAGCAGGGACGTCACAAATGCACTCCCCACAGCTGGAGTGGGTAATGACTCGAAGAAGGGGCGGCGTGCGCCAGCGGGGGGGGGTTTGGGGTTGGGGATGTGCAAGAAAATACACAAGGGGGAAAAAAAAAAGGAGGTGATTGGCGGACCGGTGATCAGGGAACAAACTGTGGGTGGGAAACCCAGCGTCTCAAGCCTCTTTGCAATTACATTTTAATAATGCATATGGAGGGCGTCATAAGGAGCTATCACGGACCCTGTGCTGCTGCATTATGCCGGCTGCAGGGTGCCCACGCAGGACAGAAATAACTTCCTCAGCCCTGGACTGACTACATGAAAGAGAGGAGAAAACGGAAATCCAGAAATTAATCGCGAGACAGAATTTGAACTAGTTGTGACAAACCTAAGTACATTCATCATTAGTTTCTCAGAAAACTTGTCCTGTAGAAATATATTGTATTAATAATGCATAAAATAATAAAGAGCGGGCTAATTTGCTATAACGGAGTTAACTTATTTAGGCGTTAAAACTGGGGGGTGAGGGGGAATCTTGTTTTTAAAGAATTCAGATCATCTGTGGCGGCAAAAGGAGTGTGCAGTCATTATCCAAAATGCAGGAGCTCTGTCTTATTAAAAATTAAGAATTTTAAATACTGTAAATGGCGAACTTAAAAACCCAGTTAGACGTAGTTAATATTTCAGACTTTTGTGGATTTGCAAAAAAAGGGGGTGAAGACTATTTTGGGCTGCCTTGAAAATGTGAGTTAAATGTCCTAGAAAATAAAGATGGAAGGCCTTTACAATGCTCAAAACTAGCTGCGACACACAAATAACATGTAACATATCTAAATGGAGGCAAACAAACTGTCGACTCAAAGCAGTTTCTTATGTCATCCAAAGCACTTTCAGCCTGCGCGAGGTGCTACAAGTATGGCTTGATTTTCAAAGAATCCAGAGGGAGAGTAAATTATAATATACTATAATACAAAAAGGGAGAATCCAAGGGAACATCCATGGCGGCTTAGGAGGGGAAAACTATTCAGTGACTCAGCCGAGTGGGAATCCAGCCACCAAAGGTTACTGAATGGATCCCGGACTGCATCGACTAAATGGAAATATCGTTAAGATCAGTGGAACGGGTGTGCTCAAATTCCTTCAACTGTGTGTTTTTGTCACAACAAAAAAGTGTACTTTGACCATACCTAAAATCCTGAGTTGCGTGAAGCTGCCGTGCAGGCCGTAGAACATCCAGAGCGGCCTGGAGTTATCAACGCACAGCTGCATCCCTGCACTGGTGCCGTTCTGGCTCATCCTGACCTCCCCTTCAACGTTCACCACGAAGCCCAAGATGTCTCCGCTGTGGAGCGCCGCGGCCACCCGGCGCACGGCCCAGAACTCCTTGCGGTCAACCAGGGACTCGGGGTTGGACGGGAGGTCACTGGGCCTCAGGCCGGCCGGGTCGCATGACGTCACGCCGTAGGAGAGGGACCCGGGGCGCGCGGCCCCCGCCTTCACCTTCACAAATATGGTCTCCGAGCAGCGCATCGGCCGACTGGTGAACGCCAGGGTTCTCTCGTCGCCGCGGTGATCCAGCCGCGCCATCGTGTGCTTGTCCAGCGCGGTGACGTGGGCGCCGTGCACCGGGTGGAAGTGCAGATCGGTGTCCAGGCAGCTGGGCAGCAGCGAGCACTGCTGCGAATTCTGCGAATTTTGGGGCACGTGGCAGGAGGCGGCGCTTAAGCGCTGTAGGCGTTCCTCCTCCTCCTCCTCCTCCTCATCATCATCTTCCTCCAGATGCGTCTCCTGTTGCTGCAGGCTCAGGTCGCACAGGCTGATGGAAAGGCGGGGGTCGTCCCCGTGTCGCTGAATGGAGTCCCGGTGGGAGGCAGCGAAAGAACGAGGACGCAGGCAGTCGAGGGTCACCATCTCGCTGTCTGCGGGGGACAAACCACACAGGAAAAGTTATGAAAAGATCAATTATATCTGAAACAATAGACCAAATGTCTGCAGCCACTAGAGTCACAAAATAAAATCTCCCGTTCCCAGCTCTATACGAGTATCACCGAGCCACATTTAATATACGCTCTTTGATTGTCGTTATTCCCATGGCCATTGATACGCTCATAAACATCTGGACTTTAAGAGGTGGCACGCTGTAGCTTCGGGCCAGTGGCTCCATCACAGTAAAAGTGACGTAACAGCTTTATGTAACGTGACAGGATAAGAGATGCACATCTAGCCACAAGCTGAAAAAAAAAAAAGCGTAGACATTATAATGAGAACTATTTAATGAAGCTGGTTTACTTTCAGTCTGTAAAAGACTAAACGGTGTATGAGCAGTATTCAGTGGGTGTCAAATATCTGAAATGAGCTGCCACGAGTACTAGCGGCTTACATAACACACTGTTTCAGCACCAGTGAGTGTATTCTACTTACATACACAGTTGACATTTTTAGTTGAGTCCTGAGGCTAAAAGCAGTCCCGTCCCCCCCTGATCATTGAAAGGGAAAGGCATCTGTCTCTCTCACAAATACCCTTTCCTATGCTAATTCTACCCACTATTAAAATAAAAGCCACATGGGGGACACCGTTGCAAAACAAAGTCGTTCCGTGCACGCAATCTCGGCACGTCCCACGCTGCCATATTTAACCCAGCCCTCCGGCAGGGGTTAAAATTAGCCTGATTGGACATTCAAGGAGAGAGCGGGGCGGCACAGGCCGAGGGATGATTGACACAATGGCTGTTGTGTGGCTCCTCCGGTCTCGCCCTGGTTTGGGATTTCCCCCGAGCTGAGTGGATGTAGTGGTGCGAGTGCGACAAAGGAAAAGAAGGACGAACAACTTGGTGGGGAAGCCACTCGAGAGAGAAGGGGCATACCTCACCAGCTCCCCCCTTTATCACACAAAGACAGCACATCTCCGGCCAGCCACTGATAAACCGCTTGGACTTAATTACTTCCTCAGTTCAAGAGTGTCCACAACCAAGCATGGGGCTCTTATTATTAGCAGCCTTATCGTCTTCAAGGCAGAGTTAGCCAACTTTGGGCCACGGGGGGAGATAACTGTTGCTGCTTCCTGTGGTTCACAGTTTGAGTGGCGCAGCAGTCAAAACAAGCCGTGAGGAGAGTGGCAAATGCGACCGTACGGCGAAGCGTTGACCTTTTTTGTGGAACAAAACAAGATTTACAAAAGATAAAGGAAGACGAAACAATGAGAGATAAAGATGTGAGCCACATAAATATGTATGAGCCCTTCCTTGGTTCCGTCTAAAAAAAGGAGTCCGGGGGAAAGAATTTAACACATAAAAAGGGCTGACAAGAGCTTTGAGCCACACAGCGCGATTACACAGATGAAACGCACAATACGCTGTGTTTATCTCCTGTCATTTCGTGATGGTGTTTATGTGAGGAACATTCACGGTTGCATGACAAGAGGTAAATAACCGCTCTCTAAACAAACCCACAGCGCATGGATATACAGTCCTGTTCAAATCTTTCTATATCGTTCAGTGACGCCCAACCAGGGCACCGGCAATCTATAAACAGATTCATTTTACATTTATTTTACCAGGAAGTCAGCACAATGAACACAATATACAAATAAACATGTATTCACTCTAGTTTCCGTAGTAATATTTACAAGAGGTGTAACTCATCGGACAAAATGCTATCTGGGAACCCAGGACTGCAGAGTAAATTAGATTTCATCTTGGGAAACTTGGGAAATCTGGTGGTACATTCAGTATCGTCAGTAACATCAAATCCAGTCTCACACCTCAAGTTACATATCAGACAACATTGACATTGTACACACAGTCGGGATATCCGCTGGCCATAACCAAAAACGGTCATTTGCGTGGTCCCCAGAGGCTTATCTGCTGTCAGCTGGCGGTGGAATATTGCAAGCCCAAATAATTTGACGAAATAGAATTCATGATATGATGCGGTAAAAGATTCCCGTGTTATTCTGTTCCTGTGTTTCATCATATCAGAACTTCATATTTATATTTAAAAAACCTAAGGATCCACTTATGGCAATTTGTTTTTGTTACATTTTGTAACTTTTCATCAATGTAAAATTCAATTTCATGAATTATGAACGTAATACGTTAATATGATTTACTTATTGGAGAATAATTTTTTTTTTTACAGTGTGAATTTAATCCCATTATACATGATATGCCTAAAAATCTTTTGGAGCGGTGTGCTTCTTTTTCTGTTGCATTCTTTTTCTTCCCATCATGTCCAAGTCATGATTTAAATTCAGTGGGAAACCTCAAATTCTGTCTTACTTAGTTTTATTTCTCAGAAAGTCATCAAATTATCATTTGTATATTTATTGCAGTAATATGAAATTAATTAAAAGGGACAGCTTTGCTCATTTACTTAATTGTCCTGACTGTTTCGTAGTTCAGTCCAGCAGTTTCAAATGGAGCTTCAACCATGGATTTTATGGATTTTTTTTTTCTGTCTCCATCACGAGCAGTCGGGACTTTTCCTTTTTTTCAGTATAAATTACACAAGCTTGCCTGAGAAACACCACATTTTACTGCTGCATCTCATTATGTTGTTTTAGACAGTTTGTAAGGAGAATACCTATTCACTATAATCTTTAACTATATATTTTCCTGTTATAATTACTCCCAGCTATCAGAGTAAAATATGTGTTATAATAACCGTAGCTAAGAGCCTAAATGAATATGGACTACCTGATTACATTTGTACATGAATGATTCTTTCTGAATCTTTTTTTATTGATATAAGTGGCTTCCGCTGTGCCGAAACTGCCTTTTAAGCGTGGGAATCACCCGGGAGTTAAAAGGTTAGCCTTTCATTTTGAACATGGCTGGTGACGGGGCTCGGGATCATCTGGTGCTTTCAGCAATATGTCCGACAAAAAACAGGTTGGGAAAAACTTGAGATATTCAAATAGTAAAAAGTAGTTCCATCCTTTAGAAGTCGGGGTGTAAACACGTTTTGTTTTTTACTATTGAGAAAAACTTTCCTCTTAAAGTGCTAGCTAATTAAAATGTCGCCCACACACAGCTGGGCGCAGTCTTTTCTTTTGTCCTCTTAATAATGTTTAAAAAAAGCATTGGCACTCACAGAGAAATTCACTACAGCTCTACAACTTTTAAGGTTTGGCAATGCGTCAATGGTTTTACAATGGCATGCAATTAACATAATGGTAATTATATTGAACTTCCTTGAAAGTCCTTGAAACCTTTGAATAGCAAAGCATTCACATCACATTTTTCAGACCCAAAAACTATACAGATGGGATTTTTTGAACAGATCCAGCAACTCAATCTCAGGAGGAAAGCTGTGATTGAATAGTGTAACACATACCAGACTGACACGGCTGTGCAGGTTCAATGGTTGACCTCTTGTTTACGCCTTCCTATTATGCATTGCACAAAATTGTGAAAAAAACTTGCTTGAACATAATGGAAGATTGTCTTGGTTCCGAGAAAGCAAGTACACACACCTTCACTAAAACTGACCTGCAGCAAATCCTTCAACCTGTTTTAGGATCACCTATTCAAACAAGTTGCAACCTGCTGACATTCTTAATGCGATCCTGAAAAGCCAGTTCCTGGAAAGTGAACATGATGTTGGCGGAGGAGGACGTCCAGCATGTAACTAAAAAACCGGCATCCCTATTTCAACGGGGCAAACATGCTGGAATGTGATGCAGCTAAAAAGGCGCTGCATTGCTAACGCATATGCTCCACTTCATTTGGATAAGAGAGGCCTACGTGATGCATGAAACTTAATGAAGTACATTTTTCTTTTCTTTTTTTTTTACTTTTTAAAGTCTTGAACAGCTCCCAGTTAGACCATTACTGCGCCGTACTGAATAGACGAGGCGGGGTTCAGTTGATTCCTCGGCCTGCAGGAACAGCATTAGGACGCTTTTGGGGGCTTTAGTGAGGCTACAACCTCTATACAAGGGCAGCTGCACCAATTGTCTGCCCGCGTGCATTTGGGGATTCGCATTTGGCCATGCCCTAGGAGGCCCATCCGAGGCTCTGTCCAGAATGAGTGAGTGAAGTCGTCTGTCATGAGAGAGGAGGCAGTGGGAAGGGAATGTCCCAAAAAGGAGAGGGAAGGGCTTTTACTTATCAGTGACCACAAGAAAAAAAAAGAAAAAAAATGGCTTCATGGGTAAATCTGCATCAGTGAGCTTTAAAGGAGTGGTATCTCACTGTGGATAATAGCACAAGTATTTTGGGTGTGAAGCAGGAGGGGAGAGCGCTATCGATATCGACACACGGGGTGAACAGTTTGAGAGGCTCGGATGCCTCGTGCAACAGGAGCCACGTGCGGAGCCGAGTCTTTGGCTTAGTGCCACGTGTTTCCGAGTTTTGGACCGGGGTTGTGGAAAGAAAGGTGACCAATGGCGTCGGTGAAAACAACGCTCAGCACCTCAGGATTGTCACAAGGGCAGTGTTTCCAGCCAGGTTTAACCACAGGGGCCTCTACACTGCATACATGAAACACCATGCACTTTTCAACAACCCTGCTTTGAACCCTTCTTCACGTTTGAGTGTTACAATCTGCTGTCAAGCACATAACTCCGATTGTTGATTCATGTCATTGTTTTGGTCGAAACACCCTCTATGAAAACTGCACAGATAGACACATTTGGAAGAAAATATACACAGAATACAAAGTACCCATTAATGTCTTCGCTGGGACCAAATCCTGTCCATCTGAAAGCGATTAGTTTCCTCTCAGAAGACTTCCCTCTGTACGACTCGGCTCCCAGGATCTAAATCTGACAGGCACCATTACGATATCTATTGTGATTGCTCCGCAAATCTGTTCAAATCCATCTGGGTTGATTAAATCCCAGCTGAGGCGCATTTATTTTGGTTCAACAAATCAAATCAATTCCAAGCACTGAGATCACTTGAACCAGAGTTCACACAAATACAAAGACCCTAATCCTGCATGTGTACATGCTGGCAGATGTTAGGTCAAAAGACATTTTAGTTTATACGGGACCTCTCATTTCATTGAAACAGACTGTCCAACAGAATTACTTTCTGAAAGGAAAATCCCCCAAATCATCTACGAAATGTGTAACGAGGTTAAGCAGCATGGTTAGTTTCTCATCAAGTATAACATTAAAACAAAAAGGAAAGTGAGTTATACTTGATGAAAATGTAATCTACATTTAATATGAGCAATGGACACTCTGCAAAGGCAGCGTTTTCATTCACTCATTGTCAGCAGTATGTATTTAAAACATTGTAGGCTGACTTTAGTATTTCTTTTAGCCGTCAATGCTAAAGACCATTTCCCCCTTCAATGTTTCACTCAATCTGAAAATCGTATTCACTAATAATTTTTTCAAGTAATTCCTTGACACTTTCCTTTCTCTGCTCTTGACTCACACCAGTCTCAGAAGCACCGTTACCATGGTTGCCTTCATCCAATGTTTTTCTCTTGCTGGCTTATTATCTTGGGCAAGGTGAACTGCTATAATCACTTTCAACATTTGCATTTAAGATGTTCTCCTTCATTCGTCTTGGCCATAGGACCTTTTCAAGCTCCCAACCAATAATAATAATAATACTTATATATTTTAATCATTTTATATCGCCCTTTTTTCAGTACCCAATAACGCTTAAAAGTCACCTTCAGGCCTTTAGTCCTGCCTGCTCAATATTTATATTTTTGATATATTTAAAAAATGTATATCATTGCACAATAGCATGCAAGTCTATTAATATATGTAATAAACAAAGGACTAGACCAAAGTGCCTTTGCCCTGGAATTTAGGCTATTCGATGTATAAATACTTCGCCAATCCTTGTTGTACATTGTTTTGGCAGTCAGCATACAAGACTTGTTGACTCGTGCACTATAACTACGCATCTCTATTATAAGGTCTAGCGCCAAGTGTGCAGATGTAGATGCCTGTCAAGATGAACTACAGGTAATTATAAATTAAAAAACATTACATTTAGCAAACAAAAGAATGTGGCATAGAAAAAGAAAAAAAAGATGGCATTACAGCATGAATGTTGCAAAGTAAAAGGGTCCCAAGTCACAGAAATTGTTAGATGTAGCACGTACCGCTGTGTTATGTTGACCCTGGGAAGCAACTCGGGACTTGTGATGGTCTGAGCACCGAGGAGCAAAGTTACAGCTTCAGCATCAAATATGGCGAGAAAGCTAAAAGGGACAATATACCTACTTAGAAATGGACAAGGTTACCACAGCCTTCGACCACAATCATTTCCAGCATCACAAGTTTTACCCAAAAAAGGTATCAACATGGGCTGAAATGGTTCTTCTGACCTGGAGATAAGTTGCAGGCTTCAGTAACTTCCAAAAAAGGAGAACTTGCGAGGTCCATGGTGTTGAAAAATGCAACAATAATCAGGTTTAAATGTTCAGTCTCCCGGAAAAAAATCCCTTTTCATATGATTTATTGGTGTGATGAGCACACAAAGAGAGCCGGAGAGAAGAAAAAAAAGAAGAGCGACAGGCTGTATAAATGATTCATGATTGGAGTTTAATTCTGCCAAAAGAATTCAGCTCAAGAAAATTACTAAATGTTTATAATATGGACATGTAGCATCTCTTTTTGAAGATGTGTCCTGTTTGCCTTTGGCAGCAGACTGATAATTGACAGATGACTTTGCATATTACCATGCTGAATTTCCGGCTTATTGTTCTTGGAGGGTCTTGCAGTAGGCAACCGACCAGAAATGTAACATATTGGTACAACATCCATTTGCAGTACTGGGGTAATCAACCCCTTCAGGCTCATCTGTCTTCATAAATCAAAATTAACAAAGAAGAAGGACACAGAATTCAAAGTCTATTGCCCTCATTTTGTTTTTCAGCCATTCATCGTATTTCTGCAGCTTGTGTCAGGTTGCACCTATCCGACCCCACTCTATTTAAAACCATTTCATCCACAAATCTGAACCTGTGAAACCCCACATAATCTGCGTTGACAAGTGAAACAATAAGTGAGACCTGTAGTGAGTGAGCGTTAGACAGTCAAAGAACACGGCTAAAAATAGACACAAAGAGGGGAAAGTACAGAACGATCAGGTTTAGAAAACCCGACATGTTTGTGCAGCGTAGGCCTAGAGCTTTTATGCTTTCAGCATTTATAGTCTTTAGCCGTTGAAAGATTCCGGAATTAGTCAAACGTGCAGTGATCTTTAAGCGCTTACAGTTTTTTTTTTTTTTTTAATTAACATGAGTATCAAATGACAACAACAGTTTCAAATGCCTCAGACAAAGCTGAGGAATGTTGCAAATGTGCACGAGTGAATTAGAAAACATGCCATGCTGGCTTTATAGGGGCTGTGCTTTAGCTAAATGCATGCTAACTTGCTCGCAATGACAATGCTAGCATGCTCCTTGGAGCTAAAACAATACGTTCAGATCAGTTTGACAGACAGTGAAGAAGAGGATGACCTTTATTTTATTTAAAATATTCCTTGGTTACTGCTTCAAAGGGCTTGCGGCTACATAGCGATAGTAATACAAAAGCCCTCACAGGGCGCCAGGTAGCGCTTTATCTTGAAAGCGTCCCATTGTCTGTGAATTTGTATTAATTTCTTATAAACAAATCACTACACTAACCACCACTATATGATGGACAGCTTTAAATGTGACATCAGTCTAGAGCGGCACCGCGGCAGCAACCAACAGGTGGAGGGAAATCCACCCATCGACGCACTTTAGAAAAGCAAGTCACGGAACCTCAAATGCAAAGAATTGAATTCTCTGCAGACCACGAAGGGCTGTGGAAAAAATATCAGTCCCATCCATAGAGCCACGTCTCTGCTCAAAATCTACATTGTGCAAGTTATTAAAACACACCAGGTCCGTTTTTTTTCAAAACGGCCTCCTCTGGCCCCCTAAGGGAGAAACATTGATGTTACAAAGCATGACAAGCGCACAGCGCCAGGTTTTCCGCACCGTGATGCTGTGCAGGCTTAATGCATTGCAATGCCATGTACAGACATGATGGATGTCAGCACCCTCCTTTTAATCACCTGAGATGCATGCCGCCTCTTGACGGTCTTGCGGCCATTTTGCAGATTCTTTTCTAATGACTAGAGAGACAGGTTGCAGATGATGTTGGCTGACGGTCTCACGGATCACTACCAGTCTGTCAGTGATTAAGTGACTCATCTACCCCTAGTAAACAAAACCCCCAGTAGAGCATCCTGCATCCATCAAAGGATGCTTTTGAGTCCCTCCGCTTATCTAACTTGGAAGGAATCCATCATACCTGTTCGAGGCAGGGGGATTCGGTGGTCTCCCGGGAGTCGTCCCGTAAACAAACACATTCCTGTTAGGACGTGTGTGAAGGGAGCGATGCCAGTTTGATTGCAGAATGGTATAACATTCCCATATGAGTCTCGCTTCAGGGAAATGAAACTGAAAATGCTCGGAAGTTATTGGTGACCTGATTTCTCGAGCTTCTGCAACAACTGGAAAAGTTGACTATAAAGATATAGAAAAACTTGCGTTGCAAACTTTACATTTAAAAAAATGTCTGTGTGGAAATGATGTATTTGTTTCACAAAGCTCTTTCAAAAGCCCGATCCTTGAAAAAATAGTGTTTAGAGACATTTGTAAAAATACAGCTGACAAATTGTGCTTTGAAAACCGCTATGTTGTTTGAGACATATTCCCCACTTGAGGAAGCCTTTTGTCAGCCCCTCCAAGGCCTAATGTGTCTCAGCGTAGCACAAGCCGTTCTGTGCAAAACCCAAGCAAGGCACTTCTATTCTTCGTCTTTATTGATAGCTGCGTGAGTAGGACAAGTGTGGTGATGTAACATATCTTTCTTGAATTGCATGGGCAGCATTGTTGGTCTGCACAACCCCTGAGGCTCAGTTTGATTCCAGCAGATTAATTTAGCTTTCTCTCTTACGTAACAGCATCTCAGCTTTCAGGCTGTCTCACTGATCTCAGGATCATCTTTGACTCCTTGGACCGGTGGCTAGCGACTGTACTGCACTCTGTAGATAAAAAGCTTGGAGAAGAAAACGGCACCGCTCTTCAAAAGATCCTTAAGCATCAGAATTAGACCCGATGGCAGGAAACAATGTGCCATGTCGAACACCCAACCCCTAATTGCTCCCCAGGCAGAATGTAATGCATGGGTTACAATGCAATGTAAGTCACTTTGGACAAAAGCGTCAGCTAAATGACATGTAATGGAATGTAATGAAAGCTGTTTGGAAGCAACAAAAGGCAACGATCGACAGAAGCTGTAATAAATTCCTTAATAGAGTGTGTAAGGATGTAAAAGATCACAAAAAAACACTGTTTGATGCATCTCATCCGCAGGATCCAAACCACAGTGATCAATCAAATCACTTTCATAGTAGATCAGAGCATAGTTTGTATCACATGGTTTCAGAATGAATTTTATAGAAATATCACCCCCAAAAAGGACCATAAAAACAATTAATTGTAATCAAACTACTTGAAAAGCAACGACTAATTTGTGCCTTTAAGACTTCAGTAGACGTTAATACTCAGGTGGCGGCTCGTAGAAAAAATGTGACACAAACGGTAATGAATACTGACATGTGAGCACATTCAAAATGAATCAATGGAGTATTTAAGATGGAGAAGCTATTTGCAGAGAGGATGTGATCACATAACGTTAGGCTCAATACGTGGGTCATAAAATGAGGGGGAGAGAAGGCCGATTGGTCCGAGTTGATGGTTGTGTGAGCTGTGTCCTTCATGGCGAATGCCCACATCTTCAGATCTCACATCTCAGTTTGTAACGCAGCCTTTAATGCGGGATATAAAATCTCAAATCCCAAATTAAAGTAACTCTGATGACATCACCCAGATTACGTTCTCAGACTTTGAAGGGGAACTCCACCGGCTTAAGAGGAAGTGTGTTGAGGCTTTGAGTTCTACTGCATGTGCAGATGAATTGGCAAAAATAACTTTTTGTGTCTCTGGAGCGAGCTGCAGGAAATCTAATAAATCACCTCAAGTGATGTAACTTAAGTCCTCATCACTTTGAAAATAAATAGTTTGGGCTGTGGTGAGGTAGGGAGATATGATGATCCATCCCTCTCCTGTATGAGCTCTTTCTATCACTTCCAAATCTCCAAAAAGTTACATTATGGGGTAAGCTCTAGTCAACTCTTAATCGTCAATTGGTAATGGTAAAAAAGAGCCTTTATCTCTAGGTAGAAAAAACATATTTTTTGCATATTTCATTGTTTTTAGGGTGAGGATTTTTATGGCTGCAGCCAATGACAACCCGCAACAATATGTTTAAATTAACCTGCAAATCACCAACTGTATGAGTAATAGTAGCACAGCAGTTCCATTATTCCACTGTCACACAGACTGAGTTACCGTGTACAGTTAATGGACCCAAGAATCCATATCAACTTGTTTTCTCTTATATTTTGACTGTCTTGCACATTCATCTCAAAAGCCAAATAAAGGTCACCTCACCAAGCCATTCTCTACAGTCCAGAGAGCGCATTCACAGCTCCACGCTCCATTTGGCTCCTGTAAAACAAACGACTGCAGCCGATCTCTAACCCCCACCTGGACAGATTGTGTTTGATAACAAGCCCACAACAGGTGAAATTTCTATATCTAACAGCTGGTGCAGCATTAATACCAGACCTAAGTGTAAGCATCATTAAGAAACTAAATGAACCGTCCTGTTGAAGGAAAATATGCAAATGTGCCAGCCCTCAACACCAGACTTTGATGTGGTCCGCCCATAATTCAGAGACTAAGTGTTTGCTGAACTTCAGCCAACTGCCAAGACAACACTGGACCTTTGAGATATACCATGCTCTCCAGGAGTCAAGCTCTCGGGCTAGAGAGAAAAGCTGATAGCAAAGCGATCCTTCAGCTGACTGAGGGCCGAGGCTTTTCGGTTTAAGCCATCAATGCGGGGATGAAGGTGATCGATGTGGGAAAATCGCAGTAGAAACAGTGGGATTTAAGGCTGACAGCCTCATTCACAGGCCCAGATTACACGACCTACGACTTAACATTAAGGGATATCTTCATTTTAATGGAAAAATGAAACAGTTCTGTTATTCTATCATCCCGTTTTAACATGGATTCGTGACAAAGGAGATTGAAGTTGAATTCTGAATTGGATCCGCAGAGTCAGGCGGGGAAAAATCTCCCCAGACGTGTCTTTCCCTGACATCATCCTTCCTCTTTGTGTGTCCTCCTGGGATGACCAACGTTCTCATCTTGTTCTTCAACAAGAGCCGTGTGCTGTCCAGCACCACGAGGCCGGTGAACCCCCAAACAGCCCATCACGAGATAACGTGCTTCTCGCTGTCAACCACACAGGGAGAAATGAGGTTAAATGGCACTATCTACACAATATGGGAGCCTCCCCAATTGTATTAATAGTGCTGACAGCCTCTATTATTTTGAGAGAGGCTACGCAATTCTTGGAAGAGGTTATAAATAAGTACAGAGGCGTCCACAAGGATCCCTATTGATCTATTTTGCAATTGTTTTCCAAAATGGAGACCCTCTGTTTTGGATGCATGTGTTTCACAAATGCATCTCAGTGTACAACCCAAATATACTTCAAATGATTCTGGGCGGTGAAAAACTGCTGTAAATAATTGCGGAGGACCTGTTAGCTTTTAATTTCTTTGATGTAATGACCCTTTAAACAGCACGTACAGCTTGTTACAACAGATTTCAGACATTTTTTAATTTCCCCTCCGGGGAAATGTCTTTGATACTAACGACCGTGGTAACTATACAATCTTCCTAATCTCTCACATTCTTTTTCCACTGAGCTGTTGGGTGAGATCAGGAAAAGTGGAGCAGCTGTACGTGACATCACCTTTTAAACCAATGAGGCTGAAAAAGTAACTCTGATGCAGAAAAGGTTTCTGATGGCTAAGCATTATAATAATATAGACTGAGACTGTAGCATGCGTCATCATGCTAACATGCCGATGTCTGATGCTGTATCATTTCTTTTAGTGTTTAACTATCGTAGCTTCAAAGGTAAAGCCAATGCTGATCGGAGCGTCAATGGCTTTTGCAGACGCAAAAATGTAAGTATTCGGCAAATAAAGGCTGTGAGATTCGTCACGATGTATGTTTGTACCACATTTCTTTTTACATCACAGAGGTACTAGTCTGGACAACTGAGAGACCGCCATCGCCATCCCTGGAAGCAAGATGCAGGCACTGTTGAAGATCCCTTTGATCTTTCTCGCTCAACAAAAAACTCCCTGTTTTTTTCTATTTTTTTTTTATGCATGACTCACCCAAGAGCTGGACCCCCCTGGTGAGGCCGTAGATGTCTATCAGAGCCCACAGCGGTTCAGAGACTTGCACCCCGCTGAAGAACAGCATTGGGCTGGAGTCGTTGATGCGGTAGAACACCCGGCCCTTCTTGTCCACCCAGAAGGAGATGACATTTCCCTCATTGGAGAGCTCCTCCGGCAGGGCCTTCGCCCAGAAGCCGCTCTGGGAAACCAGGTCGGGGCAGGCGTACTTTGGCAAAGTATCAGGGTTGATCCTTGATGGGTCTTTGGATGTGAAACCAAGACGAAGAGCGCCGCTCCAGCAGCACTGCTTTTTAGTGATCTGGAGAATACATATTTTGATTCATGGATTTATCATAAATTTGTTTTTATCTTTGAGTTTGAACTATAAGGTAAAAAGAAAGCCTGTGGTTCTGAGGTTCTGGGACGGGATGTTTTAGCACTGCAGTACGTATAATTAAGCCATTCAGTTTAACTAAAAATACCCAAGTTCATTATTGTATTTTAGTGTGATAGCATAAACTAAAACACAAAAAGAATGATAAGAATGTCATTATTTTTGCAGCTCTTGGACAGTATTGGACAGATTACAATGTTTACCTGATGGCATTGGATTAAACCAAAGTATCTACATTTACTCCTGAAGAGGACCTCGTATTCTATACCATATTTCACAGCAATTCATCCTATAATCATTAGATAATCCCGTGAATTTAGGCAAACACACAGACCAACGTAGCCATCATTTATGGTACCAACCGTAAGCGTCCAGCTGAAGAGTCCATTTTAATCAAACCAGGTTATCTCGGTATGTTTATCACCTGCAAACGATTTTTGTCTTATTTTGAGCCTCTATTTACTTTGCATTTACCGTGCCAGATAACACCGTCCGCACATGGCAATGCTTGCCCTGCTCTCTCACTTTCGAGACATAGATGGCCCGATAGGTGAAGTGGAAACTTGTTCTAAGCTGTTGCTGCATTGGCCCACACAAGAGCAGAGGAAAGAGAGAAACACAAAATAGGAGCGAGCACAAACGGAGGATGAAGAGAGAGAGCATGAAATGAAAATCCAAATGAAAACAGGCTTAGTGGAAATGAAGGAGTGAACGAGCCAAAGGACTTTAATCTACTTGTGACTCACAATTAGCGTCTTCACTTTAAAATAGTAAAGACTAATATTACAGTATACTTTTTGTTGGTCATGCAGTATTTTGGAAGTAATGACCGTAATAAGATATTGGTCGGGGATGACGTTAGTTGGGACTTTTCGATCTTTCCAATCTGTCCAGGAGCGAACAATCTCGTGCTACAAATTTGGTAAAACAGGCCTTACATTTAAAAAAGAAGGATAATAGGTTTTTGGTTTCGTAAGTCTCTTCATTGCATTGCTTTGTTGCATTTGTTTCAATTGGGAGTACCACCCTACATTTGCATTTAGCATCAAGTCACACTAGTTTCTAGCAATGGCCCACTCAGAGATCTATTCATTCAAATTATATTTTCATATAGTTACGCTGGGATCTTGCACTTGACCTTTTTATTGTCTTTTTCTACTGTTTAAAGCTTGTATTGTCAAAACATGGTCGGACCGTGTCAGAAATAAATACTATCATTTGTACCTTCAGCCGAACTTGTTCGTACACGGCGATGGGTCTGTTGCTGAAGGTGATGGCGTTGCAGAAGCTGGCCTGTCTTTTGACGGTCCTCTGCGACATGTCCATGACAATCTGCGAGCCTTTAGTGCTGGGATGGAAGAGGAGAGGGAAGGACGACAAACTTCCACACGGCTGCATGGGGAGGCAGCGCTTGGGCTTGTGGTGGCATCGGTGCGACGTGGTGGGAAACGGCCCGTTCAGAGAATCTGCGCGGGGGGGGGGGGGGGGGGTGGGGGAGAAAATTACATTACTGAACAAATTCTTCTTCGGCCGCCATTTACAGTAAAATACCCTCATTTTAGATGAGATTAGAATATTATATTAGACAGTTTGGACCACCAAAGGCTTAATTTTGAACATAGTGACAAGCTGTCACATGTCATTTACTCTCACACATATCTCACCTGTTCCTGTAACAGATAAAAATAAATTCAAATAATCTACTTAGGGCTCTGTTTTCAGCTTCCTACGGTAGCACAATGCAACCACACATCTAGTGCACTGTAGACATGAGAGAGCCGTGTTTGTGCATGTTAAACTACATGTAAAAGGATCCTTGGGTGAAAGCAATTGATTGATTGGTTTGGCAGTTAATGAGAAAAATATAGCGGTGAAACGTTTATGCAAAACGCTCTCCTTTCAATAAGAACTTTTGGTTGAACATAATGAAAATGTATCACCAGGGCGGAAACCCTTTTGTACATCAATCAGTTGAGGAGAAAACCAAACTGATTAGCTATCATGAATGGTGCTCAAACTTCATCTCCAACAGCTGAATTATCTCAGCAGAAAGCAAGCTCAAAACTCTCGCAGGGGTTCTCGATGGGTCTATGTTCAGCTGGCTGTTTATTCAAAGCTACTCTTAAAATAGCGGCGCATGGCTGTTACATGTTATTTCCAGTTGTGGCTCATGTTTTAAAGAGTGCGTAGGAATCACAGTATTTTAGACGCAGGGTCAAGTACACACTACCTGCCTTATCAGAATGGGGAAGAACGCAAAATAACTTTTTCAAATTGAGGCTTTGTAACATTCTTCTTGTTTTTCCCGGTCAGGAAGTAACAAAAAGATGACTCAGACGGAAACAGTTGACTGGAGCAGAGCTTTTTCCCGTGTGAACATGGTAGAATCAGGACTGATCCCACTCACTGTAACCTCATAATAGAGCAAGTAATCTTTTGGAGTTTTAGAATGTAGCGTTTGCTCCATGTCATCACAAGCCCTACTTCACGCCGACTCCCTTTCTGTGTTGCCACAGTTCTCTTCAAAGCACATTACCAAGGTCATTGTGCTGTTGTTTCTCACAGATATTTGGTCCTTATTAAATGTTAGGGGCGGATTATTCAAACTGGATGGATGACATGATAAAATATATATAGATACACATAAATACCTCATCAAGTGGTTTGATGCAGTTTCCATTACTACACTACTTAAGTCCTCTCTGCAGTTACATTTAGAAGGACTTCAGGCACTATAAAATGAATAAATCAGGCCTCATTAACACTCCTTCAGCCCAGATAGCTGTGTGTACTTTCACACCTAAATTTGGAAGACTGTGGAGGAGTTGCTGTGTTTGTTCGTGAGAGAACCACGTGAGCCGCTGCCGAAAGGCGGCTATTCTTGCCTTCTATTCAGTGACCTTCGAGGGTCAAGAGGTTTTATATTGTACCCCGGAGACAAATCAATCAATACTTTCAAGATCGGCAATGACTGATCATGTGACTTCTGAGACCAGCTCTGGTATAATGACGCTATTGGATGTTAAAGCCTTTAATTTGTTGAGGTTAAACTAAGGTCTAGGAGGCTTTGCCTCCACATCACAATCCCAGAGGCTCTGCCAAGTGTTCTGGGCTCGGCGCAGTGTATTTGTCAAGCTCTTGCTCAAGCTCATGCTCTCGTCGCCGCAGAACAATGTTGAATTGTGCTCTATGCACAACAATGCCCTTAAATGAAGTCATAACAAATCCTTCAACCATATTGCATCCATGATGTCATGTCAGACGTGATGTCTTCTGGAAAACAAAGCAGGATTGTATTGTACTCCGTTAATGACCAGGCCCAATGCTGGATATAAGAGTATAAGAAAGAGCAGGACCTTACAGGCTAAATTACATCCCCACATCTTGTGTTTACAGCATTCAGAGCACACAGGTTAAACTTTGAATGAAGTTGGATAGGTAAATATATTGAATGATAAAAAATAGCACCTTTGATATAATGTAAATGACGAGTTAGAACCTGTGAGATCTATGTCACAATTTGTGTTTTTATTTTTATTCTTTCCTTTTCACTTTTCCTTCTAGCTGTAGTATGTCTCTCAGTCAGCAGGTGTTTTGACAATGCAGGAGATAACCCTCTGACCATATAAGCCCCACAAGGGAACTCAGGGAGGAAAGGGGTACAGAAAGCTTGAAGATAAATCTCTATCTGACTCAGTAACCCTTTGCACAGGATGGTACAGAGGGGGGGGGGGGGGGGGGGGGTACACCTGGGCATCTTGGACAATAGCTGTTTGAGACCAGAACCAGATCTCTCTTGGATGGATCACTTTGTGATACGTATGTAGTCTCCAGGTGCACCTGCGGGAATTGTTCATCTATCTTTTTTTCTTCTAAACAAATGTTCACTTTTTAACTTGACGTGCCGGATTCTTCTCATCAACCAACTCGGGGGGGGATTGAAAATCCCAACAAACCAAAAGGAGCTGATGGCTGTTAAAGTGTATTTATTGAGTCGTGCAACCTGACGCAGACGTCTGGGTAAACAGTGACCAGACCCCTGTCGTGATAAAAGAGCGGTGTCGTGACAAAAGTCAGATGAGCAATTTGGGAAAGGCTAATGTTACTTAATGCACAACCCGACTGGCTTGGCTGCCATTCATTGGATAGCACTAACACAGCAGAGACAAAGAAAGGCCCTGGCCAGTGTCACCTGGCCTCTTACGCTCTTACTCGTTTTTTTTTTTTATCCCCAGGCTGGGTCTCAGTAAGGAGCCCCAACAGAGGCCCTAATGGGGTGTGACGTACGTATGGAAGCCCGGTGGTCCTCTCTTACAGTACAAGCACTCACAGGATGTGTCCGACAGAGCCAAAGATGCGCTTTTAGCTTTTTAAAACATCTGTGCATCAGTTCTGTTTTTTTTTACAATGCTGTTCTTTTTAAAAAATCTTATGAAATATCTTCTAAATAGAGAAAAAACTCCGCCTGAAGGTCTCTCCAATGGACTGTTTCCTTCACAGGCAACATTGTGCTTTGTAAGTTATATAAAAGTAATACAAGGCTAGATAAAGTTTTGGGCCTCTGGAGAATATAGATTAAACATTTAAAGAGATTTCTTTGTAGTTTCACATGAGAAGGTTTTAAGCCCCAAAGCTTTCAGGTATATTCAAAGTATTGTAATGTACAGTACTTTAATGTTTGGGGCTGCAACCAACAAATATTTTAATTATATAATAATCCGAGATTATTTCAATGAGTCAATTGATCATTTGGTCGAGAGAATCATGAGGTCATCAAATGTTTTGTTGTATTCGACCAAGAATGAAGATCCCAAAGATTGTCACCATAGAAGACAAGGGATATTATTTTTTTCAATGAATCCAATGTTTGTTGTAATCTCAACAAAAATGCTCATTCAAAAAGGTTGAAAACACAATGATCATTTTAACCTCTGTCCTAACACACACTGTGTTATCTAAATGTCAGTTTGCAAAATGGGAGGTGCTGAATGATTCATGATCCCGTGAGCTGGACGGGGCCCCGACAACACGGCAGGGACGACATATTCAGGGGCCCTGAGTGACCATCTTTGCTTAAACAAGTACTTAAGTGATTATAAAATAGTTGCCGACTAATTTTCTGAAAGGTCAAAATAGGTAAAAAGAAATGTCCAATGCACCTGTTTGACACATGTTTCATCAATTGATATCCAGTATAAAGATAAAAAAGTTGTGACACAGTTTCCCAACATGGAGGCATTCAGGACGCCTGCAAGTGAATCACTTTCAAACAAATAAAACCAAACTACAGACCAACTTGGTTCTTTCTGACTTACTTTGCATCGTACTGGAAGGCAGAAGAACAGCCATGAGCAAAACCCATCTCTGGGATGTTTATATGACATGATCATGTAAAGGGATATCAATGCACAGCCAGTCGTGACTTACAGAAGGTGGGACAACTTGGCTTCTTTCACTTCTCTCTTCTTGTTTTTTTTTTTTTTAGTCAGCCAAGGACGCCTACAGTTTCCAACGCAGACAGCCTTGCGGCTTCACCAGCACGCTTCCAACACGACTACATCGTCTCCAAAACAAAAATCCTAATCACTTGATCCACAACCCTGATAAAGAATCAATACCCGTGGCGGCAGATGCCCTTACCGTAGAAGGTGTTCCTGGTGATCTGACCTCCCATGGCTGGATGCAAGGTGCGCGCTCACCTTCTTCTCTTTAACTACCCGCCGGATCCACACTGCTCACATTCAGCTGTGCGTCCTCAGCGGCGACATTATTACACGGACACGTATTACAAAAATAAATAATAAAAAAAAAGTCCCGACTGTCAGTGAGCGGCGGGTTGTGTCCGCGCAACAAACAAAAAAAAGCCTCCTCGTCGATGCGAAGCGGCGGATCCACGGCACTGTGCGGCGCGCTCCACGCCGCAAGGAGATCACGCCGAGAATAACACACGGGGTGGTGGAGGTGGGGCTTCCCGGGACTATTCACGCCGTGACTCCCGAAAGGAAGACATCCAGATGCGTCTGCAGGAGCCTTGGACCGACGGAGGACACGCGTCCGCGTCCTGGCTGCGTTCTTGACTTCTTTAGAGACTCGCCAGAGCGGGTTGTCGTGTCTCTGACTCGCTGCAGTCGCCGAGCGAGAAGGTCCCGTATTTCAACAGTTTAAGAAGTCCGAGAAGATGCACGGTCTACAGGTTCCTCACCCTTTTTTCCTAGAAAGTCACACCCACACACACACACCCATAGAGAGGACTGACCTGTTTGATGCCCGCACATACTTCTCTGTCAAAACACACGTGTTTGACTTGTTCTGCTTTCAGGTGAGATGTTGACAGATGGACATGTTCTAAAATGTGTTCGTTACTTTGGCAGAAACCCACTGAAACGCTGTTTGGAAGCTGTCCCGTAGTACAGAGATGTCCCACTGCTGGATGTTTGTTCCAACCTGCTGAAAGTTTAGGCCTTTGATGTATTCAAATATTAATCGAAGCAGTATCTTTACTCAACATAGTGTTTTAGAGCGTTCATTTAAATACTGATGCTGAATTATACATGTCGAAGCTGTGAAAACTATCAAATGTATAACATCGAGCGTCTCTGTTATTACTGAGTGGCAATTTAGTGAACATTTTTGAGGGACATTGTCCAAATAAAACACATCATTCAGTTTCGAGGATATCAAAGTATCGCCTCATTTTTCACGATTTGTCCTACAAACACCAGCAACAGTTGTCAGTGAGGAAAATACAGTGAAAAACCAAGTAAGATCTGAGCGACAAAACTACCTGAACAATTCGTTTGGGTTAAAGTAACCACAGGCGTGCCGTCGCAGAAGTACACAAATAGGCTGCCAATCAAACAATGTCGACTCCTCCTTCAACAGCGTTTTCCTGGGCGAGAGATTGCTGTCTATTGAACATTTACTGTCGGAATGCACCCACGTCGGTGAAAATATTTGCAGAGGCTATTAAAAGTAAAAGTATTCAAACGTGAAAGTATTCAAACGTGAAAGTATTCAAACGGTCCACCGATGATAAAGATACCATTCATGAATTTTATTTCACGCTCTTGGGCCACACAATGTTTCCTAGGACCACCTTTGGCCCACAGGTGGTACATTTGAGAAACTATGCTTTACATCATGTGCAATCTTTGTATGAACAGCTTAATGGTGTTTAATCAAATGAATTAACCTCTTGGGCAAACCCCTTATCTTTTAAAGTAAAATAGTGGCTCGTTCAAGGCGGCCACTTCCCCAGATGTGCCTTGTCGCTTTAGTGTTAACACGACCTGTGTCAGAAGCCAGGCCTGTGAAATACTGCATTGGCTTGGTAGCATGAGCTATATTCTCATGCTGTTTATACAAACTGATTGCGGTTTACTTCACTGTCTGTAAGCTATTTCCAACGCGGAATAAGCCATTCGACTGAGGGGTTTTGGTGGTTGGAGGTTGGGGGGGTTTATGCCGCATATTCCATGTCTATGAAAAGTTGTCAAACTGAATTCATTCGTCACAAGAAATTGTAGATAAACCAAAAATATCAAAGCGAAAAGTGTGAATTCATGGCATGGACCCCGTAGCTATCACAGTCATGCTTAATGGAGTTTGACGTGCCACCTGATCGCTGGGCTGTCACAATCTGATTGGCTGTTCTGTAATACAAGGAGAAGTGTTATTCACCAGCAATCACTCACTGAGGAATGTGGCCAAATATCTATCAATAATCAAAAACAATAAAGCCATGTCTTGAATGGGGCCTTGTATCATGTTTAACCACTTATAAATGGACTTATCATTTGAAATAAGTTTGTGTCTCTGTGGTCATTTCGCTCCCCTTTGTAGTCTTTGCCTATCTTTGTTAGTCCTCCGTGCCGAAATTGCAGTCAGTCTTCTTCTATTTGTGGTTATTTCAAGTGTTAATGGGCTGGTTCTAGGACTCTTTGATGATGTTTTGTGTCTCTCTGGTATCATTTTGCACTTCTTTGTAGTTCATTTTGCATCTCTTCATAGAAAAACTGTTTTCTTTTTTTTTTTGCATCTGTGGTTGTTTCATGTCTCTTTGTAGTCATTTTTGTGTATTTGTTTGTGGTTGTTTACTCCTCCATCAGGAACTGTTTCCTGTCTTGTCTCCCTGGGTCCCCGTGGGCTCCGGTTCAGTAATCGACCCACGATCGATTTAACTAAAGTACTACTGGACTCTCTGCAACTTTTAAAACTATTACTATTACCAAAGATCTTTATGAAATAGTTTTGAAGCTTTCGCTCAGAATTTGACACACACTGTCTGCCCTGACAGAATAGGCTGACACCTCCTCCCACAATAGATTATTTGTAGATGGGCGCCTGGCAGGCAGCAGCTGCCTGCTGGGCTGTGCTGGCGTGGGGCCTCCGCGGACATCTTGACAACCTTGTTTGAGGCAGCCGTTGTGTACTCTTTCTCTCTTCTGGGATGATGATGTTGAACAAAAACACTATTCAACTCGGGGAGTTTGGCCCCTCGCCCTGCAGCCAGATGCAAAACATTACAAAGCAACACAAGAACAGCATAAGATCCTCTGGGGGGGGGGGGGGGGGAGTGGCGTCAGAAGAAAAGGAAGCGTGCACCCGGAAGGCGTGTATGAAAGGTGAAATCGGGTTGTCACACAACGTTTAAAAGTGACAGCGACAGGAGGGAGTTACCAGGTTTATTGATCATGAGATGGTTATCAGGCAACGTTTAGCTAGAGGGGGATCCACAACATTCATGGAGAACTCCATGCCAGAATCCATTCTGTTGATGGACCAAATAAGCGCTCAGAAAGAATTTTAACCTCAGTTGTTCTCTCTGTCTCTCTGTGTCTCGACATTTAGGGTAAAAAATGTGCAGCAGATAAAAAAAACACACATTCAACACGCAGGTATTCATATGCTTTACTCTCAAAATCAAAGGCCTTTTGTACTTCAGCTGTTTTTAAGTAAAGGGTTGTGGATTTAACAACATCAACTAAAAGCATTTTAAGCTTGGTTCAGATTTTATTTGGTCTGGTTTGCAGCGATCCAGACACTGTGCAGCTGCAAGGATCATCATTATGATGTGCTTTGAGCCCAGAGGGATTAGAAATGTACTCCTTACCCATTCAATAATTCTTTTAATTTTTCGCCGGTTGTCCACAGCGCTGGTGCTTTGCCTTTTCTCAAAGGGTAAACGCCGTTAACATGTAACCGATACGGATAAACACACCCAAACCAAACTTTACACCCTGATTCCTGGGTCAGGAACAATGTTTTCCATGTAGGGTAACCGAGTGGCAAGACCCAAGGGGAGATTAATGTAGTGGCTTCAAAATATTTAGAGTGACTGTATTTGATTGGCAGCACTGTTTTAGGTCATAATAATATACTCTGTATGTCTGCAAAGGTTACGGGACATTTCCTTATGGGAAACTGGCAAAGATGAAATTATCTGGTATTTGCCTTTTTGGAGATAAATCCATTTCAAATAATATTGTCAGATTGTGTATTACTTATTGTACTTTTAAACTACATATATGTGTTTTTTTTTGTTTCAATTCTTATTTGGTTGGTCAAGACCTATAGCTTCATTTGACACCTAAATTACATTGGAAACTCATCATTTGCTTTACTATAAAGTAAATGTGTTATTGTTGTCTCCCCTTAATGTTAAATCAAAACTCTGGTGACATATCAAGAACTGCTGGATGGATGCAGAGTTGCACCTCACAGCTCCATCGCAGACTTCTCCAGACACCTTAGGTTAAAAGAGCTGATATTTTACAGCCACGGTCCTGCATTAAATAAACATCACATTTCTCAACTCATGCACCATAATAATCAGGTGTTTGTAACCAAACAATTGCAACGCGGGTCCAGTCATTGTCCTTTACATTTTCCTCAGTGAATATGCTTTGTCGTAAACAAACGACAGTCCCACCACGTCGCCAGAGCACCGCGAGGGAGGAATATAATGAGGTATTCAGGGAAATTTGACCGACGTTTAATGTTGGCTTCCTTTTCTTTCTTTCTCTGGATAGACGGCAGATCAGCAGATCAACGGAGGACAACAGTGGCTGATTCTTCTGCGGCTGTCAGTCAAACTTTACCGGAGCTCTGACTGGCATGGGGTGAGTAAAAAGTGACAAATGTCATCTTGAAAAGTTGACATAACATGGCAGTTTTTAAATAGGCCTACATACAGTAAGCTATATATTTATAAAGTCCTTTATATACTGATTCTGTGTTCAGAGCAAGTCACTAACTATGATTATGTTAACTTAATTGCATAAAATCCCATGAGTTCCAGGAGGGTCTAAGGCTGCATAGTATGAAGGGAGCTCACTGCTAGACTGGTAAAAGCATAATACAAACACCAAAAAGAGACCAATTTAGCTAAGACTTGCACGTCGTAGCAAGTCGTAGCAAGCTAGAGTGTAACTGCTGCACTTGGTTTGTAGCTCTATTTTTTTGTCAGTTCTTAAAAATCTGTGCATATTGCCTTCAACAATTACACATTTCTGGTAGAATAATTTCCAATAAAACCAATTGAAATGGTCCAATTCTGCTCTTTACCGTGACCAAATATTTAATGTTTGCATTTTGGGTTTATTTGGGCGATAGTGCTCTGGGAGTGTTTCTATGATTGCAGTTTTTATAGTGCTTCTCTGGAAGTGGAATTTTAATTTTAGACGTTTCTTTGCCCCAATAGTTCTGCTAAATTGATGTTTTTATGTTTTTTTTTGTGTGGATGCAATAAAAGAAAGCTTATTGTGTTTCTTTTGATGTGTAACTGCCCAAAGGTTTGGCAGATCCTAAGAAATGTTGGTGCATGGGTTTGAGAAGAATTTGTGTTTTGCCTGAGGAAAACTTTTTTTAATGAATTTACTGTAACCCATGGGTTTTGTTGAAATGAGCTTCAGTTGTTCATCACTGTTTGGTATCCCTAAGACCCAAGGCTGTAGCAAGATTGCTAATTTTGTCTTAAAAGCTTCTCGTCTTTAAAATCTGTTGATAAAAGTGCCTTAATGAAGTTGAGAAAAAAAGAATAGACTACAGTATGTCTGTATAGTATAGTTTCTTATATTTCAATATAGACTGTATGTGTATATATATATATATATATATATATATATATATATATAAAACATTGTTTTATTGCCCTTATATATATATATAGATATATGCCCTTATATATATATATATATATATATATATATATATATATATAAGGGCAATAAAACAATGTTTCTGCAGATGCTACAAGGTGTTTAAGGCTGAATTACTGCTAATAGGTGAAAATAAAGTATTCTTCAACAAAAGTAAGATGAGATAATAAAACGTATAAAACAATATGGGATTATTTATTTATATTTATATCAATATCTTATTCTAAGTTACAAACACTTTATTTAATAAAGATTGCTCCTGGGATATCTAGAAGAAACACCTACTGTATATATCTGGTTAATTTGAGCGGTTGGGAGGGAACATAAAATCTTGTAAAAGAAGCTCAGTGAGTCTGCAGAATTACAGCATTGCACATTTTTTTGGACAGGGGATTTTTGCCATCATGTGATGCTGTAATCAATAACCATATATGGTCGTTATGGAACATTTATTGGCGCTTGTGAAAACAGCATCTGAAAGTGGGCCTTCCATCATTTATATTGCTATGGAGTTTTCAGATGATTACAATTGATCTTGAATTCAAGCCACGTGGGGTAAAAAAAGAACCAGGATCATCTCAGTCATGATTCAAATATCAGTTTGATTTTCATCATCATATCCACAGTTTCTCATACAATGGTGAGAATTTCCAAAACATATGATGTAATTATCTCATTGAACATTACTCTTTCCCTCAATTGTGCGTATACATATGAGTACCACTGCGCTACCTGTAGTTCAAAGCAAATAGCATCCGTTCTGCAGATGTCGGCTTAGGAAATCCAATTCAATGCAGCCTTTTTATCTCATCTCGGTAAAAGCACCTGCATTTTTTTTCCCGCTGAGGGCTAACTGAATAGATGCATTAAAGCAAGAGGAAGAGCCCATTAATCCAGATACTCACTATTGTTGTTTGGTTATGCAACGTGATAGTGAGTAGTCATTTTTGAACTAAATATGTTCTACTTAGCATTGAAACCCCACGACATCGTAGTCCTGCTGTATGAAGGAAAAAGCTGTTTACAGTCTTTCTGCCATTATTAGTACTGTATCATAAACAGTTTAAACCCTCACTAATATAGAGCCTGTAAAGCATTGCTGGAGTTTTTTTTCTGTTAACAGAAGCAAACAGTAGACCAACCATGATCAAAGCAAGTTTGTAATGAAAAAGTACATGTATAATCACTAAATATTTGAGGTGGTCCCTCCAGCTTCCGCCCAATGCATAATTAAAGCGTGTCATATGAATTCATAATGATATAATCACAATAGAGGACATGACACTAACAGTTGCTCATGAGGTGTAACACCTTGATATCATGCTGCTGCTCATATATATGTTTCAAAGGAGTCAATGTGTAAGTTCCTTTGAAATAATATTAGTAAAGTTAAGATTCTCTAGTCGCTAATGTAGCAGCAAAAACCAATTTGTTATATAAAGTTATAGGGGAGTAATGTCTTCCTGAGCAGGGCATGAACTCCTTTCTCTGTGTTGTAATGGAATGATAAATTCAACTGTTCATCTTCTGCGGAGCACAATGTGCGCTTTATATTTCCTGAAAATTGTCCAATTTAATGTTTCTTCTGGATTGAATTGATACAGCAGCCAGCAGTGGTGCTATTAAAAAAAACAAATCATAGTCAGAACCTTATCATAATGCTAGAATGGAAGTTCAGTTATTTTCAATCCCAAATTTAAGCACAGACTATACATTAACTACACTTAAATCTGCACTTAAAAAATGTACTTAAAAATGGAAAAAACAATTGTAGCATTATGATACTTGGTGCAAAGATTTGTTTCATCATAAAATGCATGATTTTGCTTGCCATTTTAATTTTTGGAGAAAATGGAAAAACCATGTTTCAATCCCCCACCATTTAGCAGTTGATGATAATACCCTCGTGGGAAACACCGTTGTAGAAATTCAGATTTTCTTTAGGGTTGAAAGAAACCTTAGGGGTTGATATCAGGGACTATGGAGTGTCTTGGTGAGACCTGTCTGATCGGGCCAAGGATCTAATGGTGTTTTTTTTCTTATTTTTTTTCTCATCCCCCCAAAGGCAAAGGCAAAGGAAACAAGGTGAAAACAAGGTTGGATCTTCATTCGTTCATTGGGTATTAAATCTTAATCAAGATGAACATTAAATAAGGTTAATGAAGTTCAGTGCAGTCTTCAGTGACAGATAAATACCATTGAGAAGCGACTTGATCCCGAGATCCCAATTCCTATCCAATCCAACCTTTGGGATATTGTATATTTTGCTTACTCAAAACAGTTTTTTAAATGTGCACTAACCCTAATTATGATTAGAAGCTGATTACAGAAGCTTAGCAATAAGACAAAAAACCTTTTTCTCTGATAACTAAAATAATGAAATCGTGTCCTGTAATATTCAGTATGAGAGTTGTAACGAGAGAAGTGTCAGTACGGAACGCCTGTGGGAACATTTTCCGCGACCTCAGTTCAACCTCAGCAGCGTGCTTGAATCAGGTTGAAACCAGACAGCAGCGCTTAACGCGTGTGGTGTAACCTGCACCGCCTGCTGCAGTGTGCCAGTGTTGTGGTGAGGAAGCTTGTTGTTGCCTTTGAACATCAGGATCAGTCGATCAGCCCTTGAGTAACCCCCAATAATCAGGTTTCAATTCACCGCTTTTCTCTCATTGACATCTCTCTCTCTCTCTCTCTCTCTCTCTCTCTCTCCATTACTTGTTTGCATGCTTCTGCTTTTTGAGTTGGCGAAGAGGGACTCATTTTTAATGCTGTGTTTATCAACAGCAACCAACAATGTGACTACATATCTGCCCTCTAACTTCTTGTGGGACCAAGTTAAAGGAAAGTTTCTTTCAGGTGCTATTCTGTGGCTGCTTCACTTAGAGTTTTATTCACTGCTCAATTGAGACGGAAGTTGAATTCCTTTTGACCAGAGTGGGTTCTGGCCATGATTATATGGAGGCTTACGGGAACTAAAAGTTGCACAAAACGTGTGAATTGGCCTAATCCCTTGGGGATGGGAAGGACGAGGGACATGGAAACTATCAGCACCCACGGTGTGTTCAGGGGTTCTGTAGAGGGGGATTCACATGGGCTCAATACAAGTGTGTTTTACAAAGCAAAGTGAGATTGATACAATAAGGTGTGACCTTTTAAATGTCTGGTCTTCACACGACACCGAAAGGTTTCACTCACAGGGGTTTGTTCGTTAAGGTCAAATACTTTCTCTGTTACAGACAGAACTGGCAGCGATACAAAGGCATACAGTTGATTCCAGTTCAAGTTTTAACATCGTATTCTACAGATACTATTGATAAAATTGATAACTTTCTGCCGGTAGATGATCCCCTCTACCTCCTTAGAGGTGATATCCATTTCAGGAGATTGTAGCATTACAGGAACATAACAAATTATAGCTGAAATGATGTCAAACATTTCTTAACTTATTAGAAATTTCCAAGAGAAACCTAACAGATCTTCAAGGCTTCCCAAACTGCACAGTTAGGTCGGAAAGATTCATTGGTGCCTTCGGTAATTTCTAGTGAGGTAACGCACTGATTTAATGCCTTCTGGTGAGAATCACCGCGGTTTTGGCATGAAGCAACATGGAAAGCATTTAGAATTGTTGACATTTCCTTCTCAGCTTTTTGTGTTGGTTTGTAAGAATGACAAGATTTAGGCTGCTATTTCGCCGGCACGTTCTTGATCGTTGCCCTTTGTGAATCTTTTGAACTGACATCGGTGGGAAGATGTGCGTATGAAAGTCCTTCATACTTTTATGTTACACGTAACTTTAAAAGAAAAAAAACTCCTCCTCCAACGATGATGGGTGATGTACAGAGTTTTTGAAGAACATTTTCTGCTACGAGAGTAGATGGATCCCTGCAAGTCACAGCGGTGGACATCGGAGCTAATGGAGCGAGGAGCCATCTCCCAGACAGGTTTACAAGGCATTGTATACAAACTTTAAACTTATTTCCACACGCTTTCTAGAACTTACTGGCAAACCCACCTGGACATTGAACTGGAAATAAACTTCATAAGCTCAGAACATTTGTTCTCGTCCTCCAGGATAAACAGTGAACCCAGAGATGTGACTGCATCCGTGGAAAGTCGCTCTCTGTGTCCTCAAAATCCTTCTGCAGCTCACGGGAGGCAAAGGATTTACACAATGCCTGTAGAGGTATAGACGGTGTCACAGGTTTGAATGATTTGAAATGTTTTTTTAGCACTCTTCCAAGTTTGATCACTCAATCTCGTTTAAATCGTCCCAAATCATAAAAACAAAGATGTTTCCTAAAAAGAATGTTGCAGTTCTGTTATAATGCACATTTTGGTAACTAATCATGTTTTTGACGCATACCATCATAATCTAAAAACCAAAAAATGTCACATATATTGAGAGGTGTAAAGATTACATTATTTTACTGCAATGCCATTGAGTAGAAGCATAGATTAGTGTACTAGAATGTCATCAAAAATATATCAAAGTATAGTTCTTGCTAATAATAATATTTCTACATTCCACGTTCTATTGGTACGGTCATAAATGGTCTACTTCTTCCTTTACTGAAACTCAAGGTCCATGAACTTCCACCTAACGCCACCTAAACGTGGGGGAGGAGTTTGAGTGGCTCAGTGCTCCTGTGATCTGTGTGGTCTCTGTGGCACAAGCCACTTGTTTTTTCTGTGCCATGATGTTAGCTAGTTAGCTTCCAGCTGCCAGTTGATACACACTCACATATTATATTTTTTTATACATTTTGAAGAATTTACATTTGCCTGAGCACCTCTCTTCCCGGTTTAAAAACAGTAGTATTCATATAGTATTTTTATAGTATATATTAGAAATGTCCTTGCTCTGACTGCTGTGGTACACAGGGCCCTAAACAGCCTCTTTTTCTAATAATAGCTGTTTTCCAGAGAATTCTGAGGGGAAAGTCGCGAATGACAGCATAAACCACCAATCACGACCGTGAGATATGTGACCGCCCCGCCTGCTTCCAGGTGACAGTCGTCCATCTCAACTGACCAACGTCTTTTCAAAGCACTTTTATAGAAATGCAATTCATGTCTTTGTGTCCTTTTCGCACTGGACCCCCCCCGGGGCGGGGCGGGTCCGCCTGCCATAGGTCATTGGACGCTTCTGGTGGAGGAAAAGTTTTGTTTGGTTGCAATCTGCAACTTCCCTGAAGGTGCTGCCAGATGCTGCAGACTGGCCCTGTTTTACTCAGCGCTGCATATTCACAGATTAAGCAAAGTAGCATCATGTGTCCTCATGTGCTTTATTAAGCAAGAAGTCATTTTAGAGACCAAATCCTGCAACTTAATTTAAAATGGCATTTGAGTGCTCATTTTCCCAAATCGTAACCAGTATCTAAATATTTGATATAATGATATTTAAATGTCAGTTCATATATTAAGAGCTAACTTTAATGCATGCTCCTTTTTTTTATCTTTGCCCTTTTCATCACATTTATTTTCAAAGTAACCGCGTAATAAGAATAACGATGCTCCACTCCAGAGTACCGGTTCCTCCATGTGACAAACAGATGCTCTCTTAGTCACTTTGACTTACAATTAATAAGTTGTCAACAAGGCGAAGCTGACTGGCTGCTTGTCTCCTCTAGAAACAAATGGGTTCGCATCCCTTCCTCCTCTTCCACTGTGTACACAAACCTCAGGGCTTCTACAACCGTACAACGATAATACAGTAAAATCAGTTAGATGAAACATAATAGTGGTAATAACTGTAAAAGTAGTTTTGATAATAACAAGCAACAAGATGTATCGGGGGAAGCATATTCATATGGGATGATTTATTATTTTTATTTGTATAAGTCTATTGTTTGTGTGAGCAAGATTTTCCATAGTTGTGTGAATGATTTAAAGCTGGACCACAACGTGCAAATTGTTGGGGGCAGATTTACTCTCTTGTTCCGCCTGTTGTTTCCGTGCTCTCCAAACAGATGCTCCATCCGATCTCTTCATACTCGGCTGAGCGGTGGGAGTTGCTCACTGTCACTCCGTGGCCCCCGTTCAAAGACGTCTAATGTACAGGCTGTCATTCAACACGATGGCTTTCATGAGTGTGTGCGACGTGTGTGTGCCCGCTGGCTCCTGAAAGTACGCCGACCGACTCCTTTTTCTGTATCGCCTCCTTTTTTTCTGAAAAAGTGTTGAAAACTCAGTCACAAAAACAGTTAATAATTGTGCAACACGTCACTCATTACAGTTTTGTACATTTGAAACACTTCCACCTCCAGCAGAATATTGGTTTGTTCAAAGGTTTCTTTGTCACGATTGTGCGTCTTTGTAAGTTGTAACGACATTTATTCATAATAAATGTTTTCCGCGCTCAGAAGAAATCAAGACAAAAGAGAAATCTTTAGACTTTATTTGTTTTCATTGGCAAATTGGCACCATAAAAGTATGTAGAAATAGCAGTCCCTGTTGATGCTTTATACATTCATCCCTTTCCAATGCAGTCGAATTCTAGATTCGACTGAGGTTTATTGCCATTTATATGACATTGACATTGAAGACAATAATGTCCTCGGAAAGTGTAAGTCACACTTGATCAAAAGTATCTGTATCATGTCCAGATTTGAGTTGAGATTTCCGAGAAAAAACGTTATTTTTGTTAAACACCAAATCAGCAGGCCAAACAACATTTAAACCTGTGCTTTGTTTTACACGGGCTTGCATGCACCCACACACACAACAAGCATGATTGATTAGTTATAGACACAGCTATGAATCACGTAACATGACCAAAACCATCTATTATAAGTTAAAATGACAATTTAAAGATTAGCGTGTCAATGCAAAAGGAGTAGTCTTATGCACAGCACAGTGTTTCTCTCGCCTGTGTCTATACTTATGACACAGTTGGTCTTCAGCACATCTGTCTTTACTCATACTTTAAAGCTGACATCATCTCCACACAAGCAAACCCACGCACAAAACGCCCACTGTCCATCACAAGCACAGGCCCCGTGGACACTTGAGCCAAAAAAACCTGATTCTGAAGAGTATGCGGATGAAGGAGAGGGCAAATGAATCAAAAATCATCATGTTTGAGACAACCACCCGGGTCCAGGAATCGGAAACCCCAAAGCAGGCACGTCAAAGGTCACCGTGGATAGAAAAAGAAACACAATATTGTCTCTGATTTTGGTTGGGACCCATTTTTTGTGGAACATGTTTTACTTTAACCATGTTCCACATGAATCACACTAATAAGGCTTGAGCTTGATCACCAAGGATACAGATAAAAGAAAATGCCTAGGATGTTGCACTCTGTTGTCAAGGAAACTGGTCAGAATTGGCTTGATGGCTATGTAAGATCACAGGAAACCGCTGACTAAAACCGTCGGGTGGATTCAGAGACAAAATCTTCATCCTCTAATGTATCTAGTTAATTTGTAAATGTTGTAAAATAAAATACTACCTGAATATGCAAATCAGAAAATGCAACTTCACACTATTGCAGCTCATATGCAACAGTCACTTTAGTGAATGTGGATCTAGAACAAATTCGTGAAAGATGTGTCTGCGTCACAGGCATAGAAGGCTCTCTATGAGCAAAACTGAGACTCATTAATGATGTGAGCAAAGTAAACGCATCACAATAAGCATGCTTACAGATTTTCATGCAGCAGTTGAGTCTTCACTCTCAATCTTTTGCAAAATGTATGTTCAAAATCTACAAAGTCTTTTTATGTGGGATGTTTTTTATTGGCTCATATTTTGCTGTCAATTAATGAGGTGTTTTTTTTCCCTCCAGAAGCCAATTAAACGATGGCCTCTGTGTTTCCATCCTCGCCAATATTCTAACAGTTCTCTTTTATAAGCACACAACTATCTCACACCAATTACTGTCTGTCTTTTCAAATACATGCAAGTTAAAGTTGTGGCAAATTAACTCCAGCTTATCCTGGGCACTCATGTGGACCCACCAACTACTACTGTATATATTATTTAGTCATTATTTCATCCTTCAGTCAAAGTCAGTGATTTCCCAAGGGTAATGTGATGAGATTAACCTGACCCAGCTCATAATATCTGACTCAGCTTACAATGATGTAGCCGTTTATCTGTTGTGTGTGTGCATATTGGTGTCTCTGCAGGTTAGAGAGAAAGAGAGAGGATCTGTTTTTTTTACTATAGATGAAAAAAATAAAAAAGTGGTGAAATACAAAACCACAACACTCTCTGTAATCAAAGTCACCCCGTATGTAAAATAGCATCCTCCCAATGATCTAGCCCCCTCTAGTGTGTAAAGAAATTACTATGTAGGAGACTCTTTACCTTGAGGGTCCTCTTTAGACATTCATACATCAGACCTGGAACAGAAGATGTCAGTGTATTATTCAAATATTGCAGAATTGCAACATATTTTGAAGACTAAAGAATGAATAACACATCAGTTCAATGTCAGGTTACGTCTCGAGTGTGTGTGTTTTTCCTCATACCTCCGGACTCCCCTGCAAACGTCTGCCCTCAGTCTCTTCGCCTGGTCTTACTCTGCTGTTGCATGCGTTTGCTTTTCTGATCAACCAATACATCCAGAACCACAAAAAAAGGTTCTTTCAAACCACTAGGGGGCACTATGAAACAACACAGCCATTAAAAAAAAATTAACAAGAGAGTCGTGAGAGATGTTTATTTCTCCAGCGGTAGCTGTTTGTTGCTGTGTTACTGAAAATGATATTCCAAACAAACTGGTCTGTTTGGTGCGTTTCTCCCCTGCTATTCCTCTGATTTGCCCTCGTACCAATTTTTTCTTCCAATCTTTTTTTTCCGTTTCTGTCTTTCTTTCTTTTTTTCTAAACCAACTGGTAGTTATGTTGTCTGGAATATGCTAATCTCCTATGCTCCGGCAACTCCCTGGGTGAAGATCACTTATTAAAAGCATAGTTGGGAGGGTTTATGCAAATTG
Organism: Pungitius pungitius; assembly: GCF_949316345.1. Lineage (NCBI taxonomy): Eukaryota > Metazoa > Chordata > Actinopteri > Perciformes > Gasterosteidae > Pungitius > Pungitius pungitius. Next base: position 6,608,474 of record NC_084912.1, on the reverse strand, counting down.
AGTCAAATCAAAGCAAGCTTTCCCTTGGTTGGTTACCTCTTTGCATACATTGTGAATGGTGAGACCAATATTTTATTTCTGATATTCCTTTTTTGCGGAGCCTGTGCCATTTTCCCATCACCTTCGAGCCATCCTCGTTGTGTATTTAATGTTAAATTCATGTTGCTCTGCTTCCTTTCTCTTTTATTTATTTTTTGCCGCCATGATGCTGCAGACACAGTTTTCTTCTGTGCAAAAGGAGAAGTTTCATTTCCCGTTGAGTGGATTGACAGATTTGTTAGAAGGAAAAGATGGATAATATCCGCTGTGGCCAAAGGCTGCGGTGAAGTAGTCTGACACAGACACTGATTAAGCCTCTTGAGATCTGAGGGGATTGTGGGTCTTAGTTGTGAGAGAAAAGGAGAAACAAAAAGAGATGAGTGAGCAGGCTAAAGAACCAGATAATAAATTGGATTGGATGAGATGCAAGGGTCCTGTGGGTGTCGGGCGGGCTTTTGTGTAACATGTTGTTTAGGTGGGAGGAAACCATCCGTAGTGCTTCCTTAAGTCCAGTCTATCAGTGGCAGTGAGGAAGGGACAAGCAGACCTCCCACCAACAAGGGGGGAACGAAATTGGGGACAATGTGCTGCATTGTTCTCGGGCAGAGTTGGCTTCTGATTTCCTTGTCATTATTTCGGAGAGAAAGAGCTCAGATTGACCATTACGTACTTATTGTAATGAAGGACATGATTAGACTCCTTGACATGCATATGGGTTTATGTTTATACCACAGTAATGCGCAGACATTTGACTTCCACAATCACCCCTGCCCTTTAGTGCAGCTTCAGCCGAGCAAAGGTGAGTCCTCAATGTTCCATATTTATATTTTGGCGATAAATTAAGTAAAAAGAGCAGAGGTCAATGTCTGCCCTCCGGGCAAATATGCAACCTCTGCAGTCTTGCATTGGGTACTAAATATCACGAGGTGTTCCTATTACTGGTGCAGATTGTAGGCAAACTGGGAATTATCATTTTAAAGTATTAGGACATCAGTCATTACTCAACCGTTCACTGCAGCCAAGCAGCACGATGAATTAAATATATATTGAATGTTTGTTCAGCTTTCAGCGGCAGGAAGGCACATTTAGCCATGCTTTACGAATGGATTTTTGCACGGACAAGTAAGAGTTAACATTTTTACCATCTTTGTCCTGGCTACATGAAAATATTCTCTGATGAATACCACTCCTCAAAGCTGTCATGGCTTAGCAACAACTGTATTGAAGCCATTACGTCCTTCCAACTTTTTATTTCATTGTATTTTTGAACAGGCATGTAATACGTGAGCTAAAAAATGAGCTACCTTGAACTACATCATACTGTATTCTACATGTACACATACTAAAAGTAATTATAATGTGCACATAACTATATTATACTAAATGTTAAATTACTACCCTGCAAACAAAAGATTCCTCCGTGTCTTTGTGGGTCAATTTAGTAAACTTTGCCCTGTAAAGGGATCACTTGAGCACATTTCAGCATTTAACCCGAGCATAAACCCCATCAGGCGGTAGCAGCAGCTGTGGATGATTCCTTAATCCAAGCAGACACTGGGAGACGGATTCAAAAAGACAGAGAGGCTTCCAACAGCAGCCTCTCTACTCCTACTGCACACCAGCAGGGAACTAATTTGACCGAATGCAAAGTCTAATTGCAATGTTAATCAATTACAGAGACTCAAAAGCCCAATTTTTATGCCTACCATTTGTGGCTGGCTTGCTCAGTTCCTGCAGTTTTAAATCACTGGACCATATGAGGTTTGCCCCCCCATTGTAAGAAGATGAAATTAGCCCACTCTACTTTTATATTTACTTAAAAACAATGATGTTCTTGTGAAATAGCACAATGTAGGCGTGCTGGGATTAACAGAGTCAGTGAACTTTCACTTCTCTGGCTGCACACCTGTCCGTTTAATCACACATTCAAACGCTTATCGGTTTACACCGTCATCACCTCACCTTTTAGCCCACCGCTACGCCTTGTTACCGTGGCAACCTTAATTCCTTTATTTGGGAACCTGTCCCACTTATCAAGTTCTGGTGAATTATATCCCAGAGAGTCATCTACAATAGTATGTACACAACAGTAGTATATAGCACGTTGAATGTTTACTGGATTCCTGTTGATATAGTTACACAGATTCAGCACTGCATTAATGGTGAACGCAGTTCAATAATGTCAGTCTGGATGAAAGCAGCCCCCCCATGGAAACCATCAGAGGGCAATCGATGTGCTTTCATCCCCAGGACGGAAATTGCACTCATATGGCTCAGACTCTATGAAGGTCCCCCATCCAAAGCCAAATCATTAACATCAAACTTGCAGGAAAGATATCAAAATGTCAGTCTGCCCTGCAATCTGTTGGTAGATGAGTATTGCCTCTATTTCTTATACTATTTCGGTCTCTTCATATCAACTCCTGGCATTGCCGACTGAAGAACAATTTCCCCCTGCCCAACATGACTGTATTGAATATGGAGAGTTGTGCATGTTAGTATTGTTGACAATACATACATACATATATACGGACATATGTACATGCATACATACATACATCAATATATAAATACATATTGTACATACACACGTTTATATGATTCATTTATTCCCTTATGACGTCTAAATGAAAGCAGTCTGCGCTCTATGTTTCTCAATAACTAGTCATTACTGTCATGGTAATTATAAGGACCCAAGAAAGGGAAAGTATTTATTAGTGGTCCTTTATTTACACACTGATCTGTGTAAAGGAGACCCCTATTAGCTGTTACACCTCCAAAACGCATGATGGGTAAAACTTTTACATTTCTCACTATAGTACATTCAAGAACAAAAGAAGAAAGAGAGACCAGAAATATTTTATTGTAGCAAAAAGTGTAGTCAAGCATATCCAATACAACTTTTAAAAATAATTTGGAAATAGCCTGGTCCCAATTAGCTAACTGTTCAATCATCAGGCATGTATTTGAGAATGTGCAAAGGGATGAAACTATGTCATTGTAAGTCTATTGCTCAGGACCCAAAAAGAAGTGCATTATATGGTATATGGAGTATGGATTTTATTAATGAGCAGAGCTCCAGAAAGGTGCAAGCACCAATTACGGAAGCTAAGCCAATGGCTCGTTCTCCGCTCGTTTTTGAGGGGACATTGCGCCAATTAATTGATGGTGAACTCTGATCGTGTCAGGAACCTTAGGCAACTCTAACAAGACATTAAGTGTGCTGCTCCATATGCTACCAATTTAATGTGTAAAACTGTCTCAGTGGTGGAGCGGGGTGTCATTCAATCAGAGGGTCGGCGGTTCCATCTCTGACTCAGATTGTCCATGTCAACGTGTCCTTTGGCAAGACACTTGCCACACCAATTTGCTGAAGGTTGTAGCATCAGTACCTGTGTGGCTTTGTTGGTTTGATGGGCAGGTAGCATCATACACGACTGGGTCGATGACATGCTGTGGGATGCTTTTAGTAGCAGACTAGAAAATTATAAAAATTGGTCTATTCATATTTTTTACTTGATAGTGTGTACACTTTCTGTTGTATTGTATGTATTGCACATTTATTTTTCATTATCTGTGGGGTGAATCATTTGTTTTAGTCTACTGTTGTATTACTTGAAATACTGTGTATTGAATTGGATTTTCAGGTCCTTATTTATTAAACAATAGTTCAATGAAATTCATTTGAGTTCTTCTTGATTATACTGATTGTATTGAGATCCCTTCCAAAATGCCTCCCAGTGGTGCGGCGAACCAATCCATATCCTGTGTTTGGTGCCTCAGAGGAAAAGTTGCAAAAAAGTAGTTTAAATACATAACTAGTTTGGAAAAGTTGCCATGTTTAAGATCTGCTGGAGAATGTTTAGGATTCTCCAATGTGAGAAGATGAGGGAATAGCGCAGCCACATACGAGGACTAGTCAATCACATGCATTAAAAAGCATTTGTTCAATGGAATAAATCCAAAGCTGCTGACATGAGAAAATGACTCATATTTTTATTGCACTTCCCCGGGAGGAGGTTGGGCGACAACTCCAGAAGTTAGCCGTAGCAACTAGCATTGAGCAGGAGTCCCAGCACTTATGATGGCAACCAGTGAAACGGCAGCAAGAGAAAGTTTCATCATACAGGCGGGGAGTCGAGACGGTGCAGGAACAGAACTCTTACTCTGGTGTTTGCATAGGCTGAATTTGTGTTGCTACACGCCGCTAACTGAACAGTTGTCTCTTAAGGAAGACAAAAATGTATAAGCAAGTGTTTTTTTTTGGTTTCCACCACCTCGTTTTAAACTCATAGTACTATAATAATAACTATGGTGTGTATGCACCGTCCAGCATTACGTGGTGGCCCACACAATGTAACACAATATAGGCAGACTCCATACGTGAAGATTCTAATATATCTTTGTTATTTTTTATCTCGCTGCAGCTCGGTTGAATTTATCCACGTCCTAGTCATCTAAACAACAGCATACTGAGCTTCCCTTTCATCAATATCTTTCTGCACGAAGGATCGCAGTCCTCCTGGACTCATTCTGTAATAAAAATGCTATATGGCAGCTGAAGCATTGCCTTATCTGGCAAATTTATGAGTACGTCAAACACTGCGCCTTTGATCTGATCATTACTATATGGTACAAAATCAATGTCCCACTCTTCCGCAGTGGCATTGGTGTGCGAAGCGAGTGCAACATCTCCCGCCCCCCTTTTTCTCTCCATGCAGGGCAGACATGGTGTCGTGCTCGGGTTTACTTGGTTCCTCCAAAGATGTGCAAAGATTACACCAGCACAACCCACTAAGTGATGGCTCTCAGAGGGGGGGGGGGGGAATCATTTACCAAATAGAAGGTTTTGTAATGTATCTCCAGATTATAAGAGTCTTGACATGAACGTCGTGAACGCTGTTACAAAATACATGTCAGGTAACTTTCAAAGCACAGGCTGAGCAAAGAAGAATGCTCGTTTATTAGAATGAATGTTTAAACAGTGTATTAAAGCAGAGTAGCATTCATTCTTTTGATCATCTGGCATTTGTGTTAACTTCAATGTATGCCAAGGCCTCTTGTGATGCATCCCACAAACACGAAAATACAAACAAACCAAACTTGCCCTCAGCCTTCCTCCCTCTTTTTCTAGCATTTCTTTCCCTCTATATTCAACGTCAAAATAGTTTCACCCTCAAGAGCTCATTGTATTTGGCCGTCATGGTGGGTATGCTACTTGTGTTTGAAAGACAATTACTTGCAAGTATCTCCATTCGTTGTCTTGACAATGCAATTAGCAACCTAAAAACAACCCTGCCTCCATGAAGTGTGAAATTGAAGAAATTCAAAAGCAGATGATACGTAATGGCTGTAATTAAAGTTCTGTAATAATAGAAGTGTTTCTGGATCATAATTGGCATAACCTGTTGTATTCGGTCTGCATCTAATAACTTAGTTGGTTTGAATGTTTGAGTAGGGAGATTTGTATTGATCCAAACATATTACACAGCAGTCTCCAATTATCTCTTCTCAAACATGCCTTTGTCAGATTTCCGATCTGCTGTCAATACTTTGTTGGCTCTCTGTCACAGTACAGTCAAGAATTTCCCTCAATTTGGAAAGCATCACTTTCAGAAAAACAATTTCCTTTACTTCTATATTTAGTCTGCTTCAAATAGAATGTACGGAAATCATTGGGAGGATGTTAGACATCTTTTTTATGAACACAATGCAAGTCCTTCTTACTGTAAAAGTTATCACCCCATGAAAAATAAGTTCTTCAAAGTGGCCATAATCACAATGCCCTTTAGTGCACCTTCTGCCGTAAAAAAAAGAAAAGAAACTATGTGATTTTGATGAGACTGATCATCGTTTGTTTCTGTTATCTTGTCCACCCCTTGATATATGAGGATAAACTAAATATCAGGAACACACTAAATAATGACAACCAGGTCAACAAATGAACCTTTGTTAAGGTAGAACTTGGTCAACCTGGTGCATACCATACCTTCAAAAAGCTGTTCATTAGAGGGTAATATACATCTTTTGATTCATGTTGTGAAGGTTTAGCTTACGTGGTGTATAGAAACATTTGTATGTCAATAGTTTTAGCTCAAGGAATACGATGCTTTGGCCAAAATACCATGCAATGCACATGAACAAACCCAGAGAGAAACACACACTTGCTTTCTCGCGCGCGCCCATCAGGGACAAGGAAAGAGTGCTTTTTTCCCCCCCCTTTCTTTTGACATGAATCAATGTTGACATGTTCTTATTTCCACAGCTGAATCTTCTTTTTTCATGAAACTCTGACATGAGCTGAACGGAAATTCTACGGCATCCGCTGTAGCTGGCGACACAGCTGCCGCGGTCAATAAGCCGGAGCTGCTCATGGACTTGGAGCAGACAAAGGTGCCAACAGAGCCGGATCAAACAGCTTGATCTGTAAAGGACTTGACTCAAGACATAAATTGACTGGGGAAGGGGAGGTGGGGGGGGGGCAGGAAAGACCACCTCTCCCCCCCCCGCCCGCGAAGTCAGATATCTTTCACAGCTCATAGACACATGGAGGGACACATTTTTGGAAAGGTGCCGCGGTCATTAAATCCAGGCTTTTTTTTTTTTTTTTTGGTATATTCTGCACACACATCTGCTGAAGATACGTCGCCGTGGCTGTGATATCACCAGGGGCGGAATGACCTCTGCCCCCCCGACTGCCTCCGGTGTTTGTGACACGGGACTCATGCTATTAGACACCACAGGAAAGGATTTCACTCTTGTTACACTGCTGATTGAACGCCTCGGCGCTATCTGTCTCCGGGACAGTGGTCTGCTGCTTGAGGCGCTTCATGTAGTCCTAGATTGTGTGCTATACCCCCCCCCCCCCCCCCCAGATGGATGTACTTTACATGACATTTAACACAATCAATATGCGGATGTTCCCCTAGTACAAACCCACCCCATCTCTCCGCTTATCCGTCCTCTATGAAGTGCGCAGGAGAATTCTTCGCCCCTACAGCTTGTGGTGTATGATTTGTGTTCTAAGGTGACGCGGAGTTAATGGTCACATGCACTTTCAAAACCAAGATAATGTTGTTTACATATGTATCCTTCAATTGGCACTGATCTGAAATGAAAATTGGACTCAGATCCAGTGTAAAATGTGCATCATCTGGCAGGCACTCTGGGCTAAGTGTTGTCTGATGTCTTGAGAGAGAGAGAGAGAGAGAGAGAGAGAGAGAGTAAATAAAGAGCCTAATGTGTTGTAGTGTACACATCTAAAAAATACTTAAGAAAACATAATCTCCTCTTGATGCCGGGGACATTCTGATGGCCCGGCTTGTTTGTTTTTGCGTTAAAGGCACGGCTTTGAAAAGGAAATGATTGTGATATTTTCACGTCAACCGTAATGACTTCTCATTTGTGAATTTGAGAAGTCTGCTGCAGGGGGACATTACGCGTACACTTCAGCTTCAGGCCTGGTTTTATTCACAGAGTGACATATATATAAAAAAATAAAAATGTGTTGTAATGATTACAAAAACATTGTGATGGATGGATCAACTTTAAAGATGAATGAATGATTAAATGTTTCTGGTGAATTACAAAATAGAAGTGGGGTTGATTACGTTGAAAGTCCGTCAGAGTTAGATGGGCTATTTCACATATTTTGCTTATTGCTTTGAACTTGTGCCGATTGTGCTGTGAACACTAAACAGCAACAAACTATTTCATATTTTCAGATTACTTAATTGTGTGTTGTGAGTCTTGCCATCTTCATCCTGTGATGTCATGGTTTTGCCAAATGTGGGACAAATGCATCGTCACTTTGTTAATTCTGTTGTTATTACACAAATGTATGATTCCGAAATCTGCATGATCGGATTTTTGGTCCAAAGTATGACAAGCTGCCAACCCAGTATGTTTACTGGATTTTGCTGTATTTTATTGTCGCACACCTCCTCTCTTTCTCCCCCTCCCCTTGGATCCCTCTTGTCTTTGAGCCTTTTATTTGTTGCTCCAGAGAAGGATTGCACTAAGTTTGAGCTACATTTCAACATCTCAGCTAGGAGTTACACAGATTTTTGTTTATATGTCTTCAGTTCCAGATTTTAATATTTTCGTTTAAAGTTTTTGTGTAATGTTAGCAATATAAATAATAATAATATGTTTTTAGTTACCTTAATTCCAAAGTAACTAAAAGACATAATATTATTTAATTTCAACTCAACTGCAGTTATTTTCATCAATAACTTGCATCATTCTGCAAGTGGATCAAATTTAGCATCCCCTGAAAATCACGATGCAAAGGAAGCTGTACCCGGGTGTATAAAGGCTCAGTGTTCAGTGTGCTGGGTTCAGAGTACCTGCAGAGTCAGAATACAGCACTCTGTCTGTCAGCAGATGGACTCAACTATTCGTTGGACCATAGAGGGATGCTGCTGAGCCTTTGTTGTGGCTTTGCAGTCGTGTCTTTCATGAGTACCTGGAATTTCTGACATTTGATCATTTTACCATAACATTTTTTATATTGGTCCAAGTTAGCAAAGTCTTGCGTATCATCCTTTTCAGGACAATGGGCGTAGCTTCCAGCATGCTGTTGTATTTGTATTTTCTCATTTGCTGATGCAAAGCTACATAGAACATAAACACGGACAAAGGAACGAGACAGTGTTGTATAAGTATAGAAGTATGCGGCTTTCCATTCCTACCACAAATCCAGAAGTTTGAGATTTTACAGTTATGATGTTTTTTTACATAATTTATTACAGGCACAATTTTTTCAGAAAGCGGTACATTGTGCCAATTAAGTCACATAAGCTGTAAGATGGAATGCATTCATTTAAACGACTGCCTTAATGTTGGACTGTGAGGTTAAACTTTAAGAATTTAAGATTTTAAGATATATCCCTCTTAATTTTTGAAACTAGTCAAAAAGGGTCAAAATTCTCCCATTGAGAAAGTTTTAACGAAAAGGATTCTGTTGAAAAAACATTATAATCTATAACTTTTTGTTGGCCACTTTTGCACATAATAAAGCTAATGATAGTAACCAGCAGTTCATGAAAAAAACACAAATTTGTTTTCAGATAATTAGAATTGTCACTTGTCCAGCTTTTTCATCCAATTGGCAGAGAGTCCACGTATGAACGAGATGACCATGTTTGGTCGCAGCTACTTTTGATGAAAAGGGAGAATTCATTAATTTAACTGGTAAAGCAATTATGAAATATGTATATGGAACACACTGCATCGGCGTGATGAAAGTCTGCCATTGTCCTGACGGCTGGTTTTAGCATTGACATTTTAATTGGTGATTTTCAGCTCTTATTCTGAACCAAAAATACACAGACGGCAGAGAAAGTTTCTAGGACATTTCAGAGAGAATGTTAGCTTCTAAGCTGGTCACATACACAGTCACACACACTGACACAAACACACACAGACAGCCACACGCACACAGTGGAGTCATTGAAATTGAGTAGTCTGACTGAGCCTGTGTGTGGGCTCGGTGACAGCGTTGATTAAACATTAAGGAAGAGATATAATGCCATTTTACCATTGTGAGTTATCCAACCTCTTTGTGCTATCATTTCATCTTTGCCCTTGAACTCAAACACGTTGCAGACTGACAGGATAGAAAGAATAATGATAATGAATTATGCATACATGAGAACTTGAATTCATCTTTATCCAACTTTGGGAAGTTGGTGCGTTTGAGGTTCCCAGAGCGTTATTTGTCATGCAGCTGACAGGAAACACTGCGGTTGGTGCTTGTAAAATGGGCTTAGCGTCTGTGCCAAACAGTTTTGCTGAGCATTGTGGACCGTGATCCCGATCCTATTTATCTTTGGTGGGAATAAGTGGGTGAGCAATGTGAGAAAATAAACAATTTGTCTACTTAGACTTCCTCTAACCCCTCTCTTGAGTTGATAAGAGATGAATTGGAAGCAAGTCGTAGAAGTGTTAGATTCTCTGAATATCTGTGGAAAACTCGCCAGTCGGGTTCTACTCTGGATGGGTTTTCACTTTAAAAAAAACGAACAGACGTTTTGTATTTTTTACGTTATTTTAACACAGTGGGTTTTCAAGCTGATACTCTAGGATGCAGTAACCTTCGGTTTTCATTTTTGGTTAAACACAAAGAACCTGTGATGCCGTAAAATGTCTACCGAGGTACGCTGGTCAGACTCAACTCATTGGCACAAATATTAGTAAATAAAGATCATAAGAGGTCTTATTCTTTTATCCATAACGTTTAAAAGCGGAAGCTTTGGATCTATTTGGACAACCCGAGTTATTTTAGCCCGGTGATATATTCATAGCCTTTTTTCCACCGAGGTTACACACTTATCACTTTCATTTTGGCCAAGATATTGCTCTTGGGATATGAGTAATTTTCTCTCCAGGCTTTTGAATTTCCTGGATAGCTTATCATCAGCTTATGCCCTATGATATTACAAACTTTTGGGCTTGATATGAAAGGGGGTTCTATGTACCTCCCATAAAGGTACACTGTGTAATTCATAGAATTTACATTAGTTTAGATTGGGATGTGTTCCCACAAAATGTTTCAAGGAAAATATTCATATTACTTTTTGTGTCAAAGGAAGAAACCTGTGTGTTTGACCAACTGTTGAGATGTTGAATTGTCATTATATCCACTGCCTGCTGCATTGTTATAGGTTTACATGAGGGAGACATTTTGCTTTAACCTGCTTCATTTAATTTAAACTTGATTTAAGCCAAAATGTGAAGTCCTGCTGGCATACGTCTTGTTTTGGAACAAGAGATAATCATTTCTTTGGATCACATGAACCGTTAATGATCTGAGTGTTTTTATTTAGAGTTTAGATCATCTTCATATATATTTTATTACAGGCCTACTGACAAGTGCAAAAAATAAAGTCCTAAAGTACAGGGCAATAACTCTGCAATATGCTTAAACATGAATATTAAGGTGTCATTTGATCCACTTTGATCAAGTCTGCTGGCAGCATAAGCCAGAGACCCATCGCCGTCATCACATTTTTATTTAGATATTTTTTCAACATTTTACAATTGAATTCGACGCATTTCAAACCAGTTTGAAGAGCAGAAAGTGAAAAACGAACAAACCTGAATTGTGTGAAAAAACCCAAGCTGCTGAAACATTCTGATAATGATGTATTTATATTATTATTCATAGTAAGAAGATAATACAGAAAGTTTTATTTTTAAAAATCCTTAATCACATGAGAAAAACAACAAACAATATCAGTGACAGCAGTTATTTCTTCTGATTTAATTTGATCATCGCTGAGTTTATGTGTTGTTTTCTTCTGTTGTCACATCTGACCCATAATGTTCAACGTTCAAGGTGAAACATATAGCCTACATGACCATTTGACAGAATGTTTCGTGGATCTTTTGAAAAAGAGAAAGACTGTCTGTCATTTAATAAAAAAGTGCCTCATTTCTAACCTTGGGAATAAATATTCTCACAGGCGTATAGCGCTGCAGTACACATAGGAAACATATGCAGCTATTTTAATTCACTTGTGCAGAGGGAGGTCCTTTGGTGCCATGGCAGTGCTTGATGAAGTTGCTATCACCCTCAATGAGGGGACTAATTATCACAACAACACATACATAAGTCCTCTATTAGATTAAGGCTTACTTTAATAGACTCCCAGCCAGAGTGGGGGGAGGTGGCTTTAATGTAATTGGTTACAAGACAACATGCAGAGGGAAGCGTCACAAAAAATTAAGCAGATTTATAAGACCTGCTCCATCTCGTTTTTTTTTTTGTTTCATTCCCCCCCCCTCTCCCACCTCTCCCCCATGTCTCCCGCTTAAGCTTTATTTGACCACTCTAATCGTTCCTTTCCTGTGATCTCACAAGTGTGTCATATAAATGGCTGGCGCATTCTGTTTATTTTTCCCATCCATAATACATAGGGTATCTAAATCCTGCTGGCGTGTGCGGGGAACAGAGGAGGAGAGAGGAAGAAAGGAGGAGAGAGAGAGAGAGAGAGAGAGAGAGAGAGAGAGGCAGAGGTGGCTTGCTAATGGTGTGAGGCATAAAGTCTCAGAACAAAGTGGCAGAAATACATACACATAAGCCAGGAAAAGCCGCAGAGGCCACGCACTGTGGTCCGCTGGTTGAGAAGTGGTGATTTGAGAGTTTGGAGCTCAGGAAGGCTTTAGGCAGGGCTTCATCTGCCCCTGCTCCAGCGGTATTCTGGATCGGCTGCCTAAGTATTGCCTTGCAGTCACCTGACTGCAAGGCAATACTTGACTGCAAGGTCACCCAACATTTAAATTCATTTCTCGGGAAAGCACAAATTGCTCTCCAGTGCAACCTTTATCTTTCTTCATCCCATAGCATTGGAGGGCTATCCGTCCGGCAGGATTCTGAGCGAAGCAACATTCCCAGACTTACAAGTTCATTTCATTTTTTTTTATAGACATGGTAATACTGTATGTATCACATGAAACCAACCAACAGGAGGAGCATGTTGTGCGAGCTGTATTTAACTGTGATTTATAGATTGCACATCAATAAATGTGACCAGTGGTGTTAGCCGTAAATCTGGGCCCCATAACGAGGCTTCCCCTTCTCGTACACCCAGTGTCACGCCGCCACAAATAACTAGTAAACAAGAAGGCAAACATCCGTTGTGGTTATTTCGGTAATCAGTAATGAAACATGAATGTATTCAAGGAGGTCTGTATGTTCTGAAATCTCAATAAGATTTTTATCATCAGGATTCACGCAGTATTTGTTTGTGGAAACCCTACCGTTCATCTCTTCTGACTAGTGGTAAATAACAATCTACATTGTTGTTGCTGATTTTATTATCTTCTATACCAAAAAAATGATGTCTTAGAATGTGCTTAATGATGTTGTAACGTTTTCCAAACTGATGTATTTTACTCAAGTAGGCCATCATGTAATTCTATGTAATAACAACTAAATGACAAAGGATTTCATCAGACTGAAGGGACCAAGCATTCAAGTTATGGATGAGAGAAACTATTGTTTGGGTCAACTGTCGTAGTGATGCTTCAAAAATAAAATAAAATTCCAGATCAAACTTCTTGGGGAATTCTTGGTATTGCCTTATTAGTTTTACCAGTGCACATTATCTTCATTATTTGTATGTGTTTTTCTGTTGATGGCTGTGAGCCTGTCTGACTAACTAAGTCGTGGTTGACTGTTAAGCTTTTACTTCTGCATATCTCATATATATTCATACATATATATATACATTCTCATATACAGTATATACAATATCCAGTGAATAGTTCAGCCTTCAATCCATAGCTAGACAGCATCAGGGACACAACAATGTCATCTGTTTCAGAGAGATTATTAAAATAAATTATAAATGCCTTCTAAATGACTCAAAGCAAGCACATCAAAAAAAAATCAGATTCTATTGTTTTCTGGGATTCTTTCGGTGAAAGCTTTAAAATTCTCACTTTTACATTTTGCATCCTGCAGCAGAGCTTTATGCATAAGCTTCCACTCTGAAAAAAAAGGGTCTCCTTCTGGTCTCCTGCTGCTATTGCACAGCAAAGCCAAGAGAAACAGGTGCCCGTTTTAAGATTATTCAGTGTAAGTGAAGTGTGTAACTGAACTGCAGACTCTTCTACCTCGCTGCAGAGTTCGTGAAAAGTACAAAATATTTGATTTTACTCACCACGCCACATAAAAGAATGTACCAAAAAGAAAACACGTGAGTTTTGTTTTGCTTTTATTGCCTTACAGCTGAGCCCAGATTTGTCCACAATCATAAGGCCTATATGCCTCTGATTTGATAAAGCTGTCAAAGTTACATGAAAGGAGGATAAGACGATGCAAGATCAAAGGGGGTTTTTTCTTCTTATACCGTGTCTGCAAGTAGCGTGAGAATTTAGGAGCACTGTTTCCTTCTACTGTATGAAGGGTTTCACAGACCCCGGGTAATTACTCCTGCCGAGTTGTTACTCAAAAAAGTAACGCATTCCACCACATTTTCAGCCCCCAACAACCCGACTCTGGACTGCTTGAATGACAGCATTGCAAAAACTATGGAAAAAGAAAACTAAGAGTGACTTAACTGGAATAGAAGTGCCGTGGGGAGAAGATGGATTGGTGTGCTCTCAGTGGAAAGCTGTCATAACAGTCCTCAGCAGCTGTTCTGGGAGCAGCTAGGACTTGCTGGAAATATGTCACACACACCTCCACTCCTCCTGGTACAGGCCCGGGCGGGAGTCCCACCTAACTGTGTCAGATTTCCATCTCATTGTGGTGAAAGCCAACCAACCTTCGAGGGAGAAGAGTACAGGGGAACCCGGGCCACGGGGGGAGAAGGGGGGAGGGGGGCGATCCTTTAATTTAGTCTCAGAGGAAAAGCATTAAGCCTCCATCCTTCCTGGGAGGAAGAGCACAGCGGGAAGCACCGTGGCGGCACGCCGCCCTCTCACATCGTTTGCTTCTATCAGAGTACCTCCATCAGACCTCCTGTGATGTCAAGTGATTCGGTAATGGGTACGCACGCATAACCTCTGCGTAGGTATGCTTGCTAAAGTAACCTTTTCTGCAGATTAACTGCTGCGTGTTTCCTCTCAGGGTGGAGCAAAACGTGTAGAGTTTAGAGTGAGTAGTCAGGGGATCCGGGGAGTAAAGGTGGTGTCATTCCTGATAAGACTCAGCCCCCCGGCCTGACAGGAGGCAGTTTAAACTTTGGAAATTATGAATGACCATACCATGTTTTCTACCCTCAGCATTTAAAAACTCTTGCTCTACCAATTATTTTTTGCTTCAGCGACTTGCAATGACCATGTTGACACTGCGGTGAAACACCAAATTAAATGTGATCTTTCATTTATTCATGATTTATGTTTTCATCTCAGAACACAAGCCTGTTAATATCCAGTATTTTAATAGCAGGGTATTTAATAAGGATGAAATAAAGGGTTATTCAAGACACAAAAAAATGATCCAAACACAGTATAGTTATATCTTCTGATGCTAGAATTGTCACAGTCTTTCTGTGTAGCTCCTCTACAGCAACATCCCCTGTTCCTCATTCCCTTCATTGCTCTTTTTCCTCCATCTTCTTGATGCTATTGGAATTTTCCCTCCTTTTCCCATCACCTGACCACTCCAGCCATCTACATACCTGGGGCACATTCAATCTGAATACCGTGTTCTCCTCTGTTGCCACGGTTGCCAGCGGTGAATGACAAGTCTTCTAAAAAGGCAGTGAACGAACCATGAGTCACATTTTTTCGTATTGAAGTTGGTACCTAATCAGCAGTGATGTGAATGATGGCCTCCGCCGCACTAGAAAGGCAACAATGGATCCAACCACGACACACAACATCGTGGCTGTCTTCACTTCACACATCAGCGATGGCTCGAGCATGCGTATAAATTCACTAAACTATACCTGTACTGCTGCATAAAGTTATTTAAACTCTTCCTTTCTGAATGCATTGTGTTTGTTTTTGAACAAGAATGCACCATGCACGTTTGTAAGTAATGCCTGGAAATACCAGATTTAGTCTTTTTTTTAAACTGGGATTAAATGATTTTTGTGCGTTAGTATTCGATTGGAGCAATGTTTGGGTCGGGCCTGTAAATATAAGTTCAATATTCCCTCTGGTTTCTGATCAGTTTTGGCTCTTTGACAACTCTTTTGGGAAATATCTCACTCGTCAGCGGCTAAGTGCTCCACTATGTTCACAGTTTAGTCAGTAGAAGTGTACACAAGAGCTTTTTTTTACCAAAACGGAAGCTTTGAGTGAACAAAATGTGAATATATTTGACAAAGATAATCCAAGTGCGTTGCTGAAACAGATCAATTTGGATTTGTCATTTCAACATTAATTAAATTAATAAAATATACTAGCACCACCAGTGTAAATTGTTTGCACTTTGATTTATTAAGTCCATTAGAGCCACTTGTCAGTTTTATAAATTGGAGGTGGACCGAAATCAATCTCAAGTCAACCGAAATTAATTTTTGTCCGGTAGCGCATATACTGTATATATCTTACATGCTCTGCAACTCCTGTGTTCTCTCTTTGTAACTCTGAAAAAAAGGCAGACATGTACGTGTCTACGTTACATTTATGTGTGTTAGATGTGTGCATTGCAGTTTGGTAAAGGAAATACTGCGCAGTGCACGGGGCTTGTCCATAAAACTTGGCTCTGCAGGATTTTTCTCACAAACGTACCTGTAGTTTGGAATATTCTAAGCTTGTTAGGGGGGTTAGAATTTGCATTTATTTGTTTTACCTTTAGTTCCTATACTTCATGCCAGGCTTGTATTGTGTACTTCTTTTTAGTGGCTTTTTCCTTGGACCAGGTAAAGTCAGATATTTACCAGTTTTAAATCACAGGGTGGATTATGTTAATATATGTTAATACATACAGCAGTAACATGACATTTGTTGACTCTACAAGTGGGCCAACAAAACCATAAATACAACATTTATTTAAGCATGATTAAGGACTATTATTTTAAATTAGGTTTGCGTTTGAAAACTCAAAGGTTTTTTCAATATAGTGACCATCATCAGTCTCAAACAAACTCAGGTTGCGCCGTTTTATATTAAGAACAAATGTTGCCAAAATATTTGATGCACACTATTGTCTCAAATAGCCTTCTCCTTTATGTTGTAGCATCAACATTTCTGTTCATCCTAACTGAACAAATTGTATAAAACAGAACATTAACGTATCTAGAGGGGGGCGTTCACATGTTTCTGGCCATAAAACACGGGATAATGCAAAAAAAACAACTGATTTGGCATTTAAATGACATTTTGATGTCACAGTATTCTGTGCATTCAGACAGGTAGATTAATATGTGATCCTGTTGTCAAGCAGCATGATACTAGTGATAAAACGCAGCGTTTCAGTGATGACTAAGAGTGTTGCAGATCCATCTGCAGCACTTCTAGACTCCATCACGGTATCTATTGTAGTCCTCCGGGCTCCCTCATTGTTCTTCCATTTCATTTGTCTCCATCTTGTGCCCTGAATTGACCCTCGCTTT
This sequence comes from Pungitius pungitius, assembly GCF_949316345.1. Classification (NCBI taxonomy): domain Eukaryota; kingdom Metazoa; phylum Chordata; class Actinopteri; order Perciformes; family Gasterosteidae; genus Pungitius; species Pungitius pungitius. The sequence goes on along the minus strand of NC_084912.1, from coordinate 6,591,417 downwards.
ATAATTAGCTGTCTGCTTTGCTCTGGTCCTCTAGGTACAGTATGCAATTGCACTGTGAGGAATGAGAGGGTTTAATACATCTGTCTCACATTCTTCATTTGCACAGTTTTAGCAAGAGATTTACCGTGCAGACTGTAAATGTGACAGCCTGGTATTGCAATTGAAAATTAGAAAGAAAAACTATTAAGTGAATCCTGTGGCATGCAATTCAGCGCCATCATTCTGTACAGCATGAATATGAAAGATAGTGGGACCTTGGGATAATGATGAAGATCCAACCAGCAGAGGTGGTGGCTAGTGAATGAATGCTGAGGGCTTGTATGTTTTGTGTTCATTCCCACGACAGTCCGATGAGAGAAAAACAAGACAGAACAAATATTGCTTTTCAATTTTCACTGCATTTCATTAGAAATGCATTATTTCTACTTTCTTTTAACGTATTTCTGAAACATGTAATGCAATTGCATGGTACAATTGGTGTATCAGTTTATAAGCCTTTAGAAAAATATTGTTTTATTGTTCAGCAAGATGCACACAATTTCTGTTGTTAAATTGTACACTGCTGTTACCTTCACATAAGGACCGTGTGGTAGGGTTGCTTGTTTCTACAAATACAGAACAAATTTTTGTTCTTTGGGTTTTTTCAAGTAACATTATGTTTGCTATGCTGGCCTGTTAATAAATGCTGATGTGTGGATGTGGGAGATTTTGAGTTTTCTTTCCACGGTAAAGAAAGTGAAGTCGTCAGTAACACAACTATTTACTTTTTCTGTTGCGAAATTCTAAAAGTCACTAACCTGTAATTTGTAATTCACAAGATGTGTCAAGTAACTCCTGACCGACCTGCATAACTACCAAAACTGCAAAAACAAGAAGTTTTAACAATACTATAATTATCCTTTGGAACCACAGTATGTGGGGTTTCAACATTTTGTGCTTTAACGGATCCCAAAGTTATAATGTGAACAAGCGGAAAACGATCTGGCAGACCATAACGCGTACTGCTTTCGTGCCACCAGAATGAGTTGAAAGATTTTACAATCACATGAAAATTGAAAAAAGCCGGTGAGAGTAAATGCTCAACAACATCGTCAGAGAACATAATATAGGGGTTGCAGAAGAGTAATACATATGGGTTCTGCACTGAGGCAGAGAAGATGCAGTACCTTGAGCGTGGATATTTTGGTGTGCATATATTCTGCTTTGAGTTTCTTTTGTTTCTTCACGGCTGTGTGCTCTGTATTCTCCCAGCAAGTTTTCATTTTTATAATTCTGCCTGGGGAGTAATGTTTCCAGTTTTACAGGACGATATATCTTCATATAGGCTGATGCAGGTAACGTACAGTGACTTTGACACATCGAAACCAAAATCATTTCTCACATCACGCCACGCTGGGCAGTGTAGATTTTTGATTAACAGCTGTAATCGAACTTGAGCCCATCTTTCTGAGCCATTTCCCTTTTGGCTGTCCAAAAAAAAAGAATCACGTTGGATCACGAGCTGTCTCAGACTTCAAAAGGCGTGAGATGGGAAAGAAGCGAGGAAGTGCAAGTGGAGGCACATAGACAGAGAGAGGGTTGGGCATGGTGGTGGGAATGTACTTGAAAGGAAGACAAACAGACCAAGAAGGAGAGGGAGACAAAGAGGAGAAACGTATGGTGAGGCGTACGTGTGTGTGATGGGGGGGGGGGGGGGGGAGGCGTTGTTTGTTGGTAAGCAATTGGCCGTCCGGTAGAAACCCAGAAAGCGAGGAAGACGCAGCACATTTAGTCAAGTTCACACGTCCTTTTTTGATAATAAAAGAGAAGATTGACAGAAAAGTTGCCGAGGGTTTCAATAGCATTGACTTCCCTCTCGGCTTACAGGAATCCCACCCAAAGTCCCAGTTAGGCCACACGGCCGATGTATTAATGTGGGACAGAATCCATTATGGGGAAGAAGTTTCTTTCCTCTTGCTTCTCTCTTGTCAGCAGAAAATATAACGCGACAGTAAAGAATACGGCCGATGCTTGTTTATGATGTTGGAGCTCGGAGGACTCTTCATCAGTTGTCATTCCAGACACGTAGTGGTTGCTTTTAATTTGCCATGTTATGCCGCTATAAATCTACCCCAACATCATCCTAATGCCAACCAGGAGGGAAGGGGTTCGGGCAAATCACTTTTTTAAATCTAATCTATTCTTGTTGTTGTTTGCCGTCCACAATCCTGCTGGAACTAACTTAAATAAGACTTGATTTTAAGTATGCATTTATTCCTCCCACAATAAAGTCGGAATGTTTGTGGACATAAAAGATGTCCTAAGGCCAGAAACCAGAGAATCAAGATTGTGTCCGTACAATGATGATGTCTCCAACAGAGGTCACTCTGTAGATTCAGCCTCAACCTTAACAAAATAAAAAAAAAAATGTATTCATGTAAACTGTAAATGAACTGCAGCCGTTCTGTAAAGTACAACGTGTTCTCAGACAGAAACATCATCGTTGTGCTGCAGGAACTGGGAACCGGATGAGCACGTTTCTCATCGCCACCACGCTCCTCTATGGTCAGTCTCATTAACACGAGTACGACTTTTCACATTCCTCTCTTTGTTTGTCTGTATCGGGTTAGAAATGGGCTTCGTCGGGAAGAGGAAGATGTATGAGTGTCTTCGTGGATACCTCCCATTGAGGAATCCCCCCCCCCCCCCCGTGGGAGGCATCCATGCTGAAGACACAGCAGTTAGTGGCATATGCTAACAACTGGGCAACGGTACAAAAGAAATGTTAATTTGTGCAAAGTCAAACTGCCGTCCCGCATAACATTGCTGGTATTTTCCCTTCAAGAGACAGATCTGGTATTTTCAAATTGGGTCAAAGAATTTCTGCTTGATAACAGATGGCGTCTGCTCTCCAGTATCAATAAACAAGTTCATTAGAAATAAACACAGCAGCTGCATAATTGTGTCTTTATATCTGCTGGTCATGTTGTGGTGAGATATTTCAGCAAAATGTATTATTTGGAGCCACATACGGGCGCGCACACACACACACACATTACAGTCCCAGCGGTGGTTTAATAGAAGAATTTAGTCTTGAATTAATAATTTAATTGTGCCTTACATTCTAACTCTACTTGGGGTTTACTAGCTTTTTCCAGCATATATTTGGCACATGGCAGGGAAACAGCTTGAAACGGTAGTCAGTGAGTGACTGAAACACACATTCAGAGGGGTGTCGATGTAAGGCATCAGTGTTACCCAACTTGCAGGTTGGAGGGGAGACCATGCAAAGGTAATATTCACAAGAAAAAAAAACTTAAAATGGTGTAAAGGAGAAATGAGAGTGGTGTTCTATTAGGCCGGCCTCTAACAGGGATCTTTTTTTTTTAAACATGTGTACAACTTGTAACTCTCGTCTATCATTGTTTCCTACCTCTAGGGAAGCATTGTGCCTAAACATAACCATATATTATCGTGCATAATTGCTAATAGTGCATTTTGTATTGCAAGAGCGCAGATTGCACTGCAGGGACGACTAATGACACACATTGTCAGTAAAGCACTTTACTGATATGCTCAGTTTTCCCATTTTGAGAAATTGCAGATACACTCATTAACATAATTTCACCATTGAGATTGATAGAATAGACATTTAGGGTAATATCGCATTTCTTACCTTTTAGGTGCCATATTACAATTCAAGGAGACAGTATTGCAAAGAGAGACATTATGGGAGTGCTCACTTAGTACTTTACCTCCAAAGAATTGTGCTCCATGTACCTGAACTGTTGGCTTACAACCTGATCATCTAACTGCGTGTGTTTTCCCCTCATCTTTTGTAATGTTCCCCTGTTCCCAGAAACACGTTGGTGGTTGCAGTGTAATCATAACTAACAAAATGGTCAAATTATAGCACTCTAGCAAGTTGTAATACACTGAAAATATCCTTTAAACAATTTGGACCATCTTAAAGAATACAGATGAAGGAACAAAAACTGTAACTGACCCAGAATATCTGAGAAAATCCTGCAAACTGTTGGGCTGCAGCTGTGGGATATCAAGCAAATTGTATTGATATCTCGACAGGCTAGTTGCTGTGTTCATGCACAGGGAAAAGGCTCAAGAACAAAGACATCAAAGAGATATTAGTAATCCATGGATTCACCAATGAGCGGCCAGTTTATTACAGTGGCAAACTGTCCTAAGCCACTCCCACTGTGATTTTAAAATGCCTTTCTTTCAATTAGACAATGAAGGAGGTAGAAAACAAGTGTTGCCATGTTCAATGAAAGAGCGTTTCTCTTTTTAATGGCGTGGGTACAGCCGAGTGGAGTATGCACCTTGCTGTTCATCTCCTGCATGCGAGTACGGGCTGTCTGGGCGATGGCCATTATGGTTCCTGCTGCTGCCTATGCGTCTGCTCCGCCGGGATCACTGAAGTGTTGGAACTAACAAGCTTGGGATGCAGACAGCGGATGCACAAATGGGATTTTGTCCTGAAAGCTTTGGAGCTTGCTCCCTGTCTTCGGCAAAAACAGGAGAGAGGACGGGGCTGTTTGCAAGGGGCCGTCTAAGTTATGCGCCACCAGAATGAGATGATTACATCTGATAATCTTGCTAATGATCTACACTGGGGAGGAGAGCCCATAAAAATGAATGAGCCACACCGATGTACACTTTTCGGGTCTCAGCCTCTCGTCTCTCTTCTTCTCTCATTCCCTCTCACGGTGGTTGAGATTCATGCAGAAACTGAGATGTTCTCCACCCAGGAATATGCAATGTTCTTTCTCATAGTTTTAAGCACACACAGGATGTGTGGCGCATATGGACGCGCATACCGAGACACATTAGAACGCTTCGCCCCCAGATAATTCTTTACATATCAACACAGGGCTCTTTTTCGTTCACTCTCTCTCACACACACAAAAACAGAAAAACACACACGCACAAAATAAGAAACAAACATGCAGAAATCCACACAATGCTCTCCCGGCCCAAGGTTAGTACTGATTTAAAGACGTGTCGTTGATGAAAGAGGCTCCTCCTCCCTTCCAGGCCTGTCAAAGGGTGTTTGGGAACAACCCACTTCATTTTAGCACCATAATGGGTAAACAGAGTGTGATCAGTCCAATTACCCTCTCATTGCAGAGGCGTTCTGGCGGGAATGGCCTGTGGAGAGAGGGAGCTGTCTGGCTTTGCAGCGAAGTTGCAACGGTAGCACCTGCTGCCCCGCAGCCCTCACTTGCATGACTCTCAATTTGTTTGTACAGCCGTGCCAAAAGAAAAAGAAAAAACACAGTGACCAAGAAGTGATCCTTCCCGAGGAGGATGGCAGCGCTGGCTGGTCTTCTGATTGCTGTTTTTACTGCGCTGTCGACGGCCATGTGCAAGATGAGAAAGGCGCTGTTCTCAGCAATGAACTAATGTCAATTTCGTTTCTTCCACTGGGTTGTTTTGTGCTCATTTCTGGCTGTGCAGCATTCAAGGACGGAGAATATTCTCATCCCCCACGCTTCAGCATTTTTTTTTTACAGCTCAGTAAATGCGGGATTTTGCAGCCGGCGGTTGCTCCTCGGTAGAGTAAATAGCGGCAGTCCTGAACATGTATTCTGAAAACATATGTGATGTGGTTTTGCTGGTTTTCAGGCATTGTGTTCACTGTCCAATGGCAGGCATATTAGCGCAAGTGTGGAAGTCTGTGCTTATGTGTGTTCAGGTCTCGGATTGGTTTTACATTGACAGGAAGGAGTAATTGCTCTCATAACACACGTGACATCCGCCCCCACATAACAGCGACATACAGTACCAGTCAAAGGTTTGGACACACTTTCTTCTCATTCAATTAAATGGTTGCATTCCTGTTCTTTTAATTTAAATGTGGGTTTGTCGTCCTTGAAAAAGAAGGAAATCCTTCACTTGAAAAGAAAAATCTTCTGCATTTGTGCCGCTGAAACAAACACTTCTGCAGTATGTTTCAGGGGAAAGAAAGCTACTACTACTGAAAAAGGGCCCTATCAGCAGGAAATAGGCATTTCATTTAAGAATTCATTTGGCTCCACTAATTGAAACTAATACATTTCAAGTAGCATATTGATTCAGAGAAAGATGTTTTTTTTTTTAAACGTGCACAGTATATAAATAAATAAATAATGCAAAATGTGAAGGTGCCATGATTAAAGCAGCGTTGTTGAAGGCTTGCTTTTGCCGGCGTGCCACCAAAAGTCATGCAGATCACAGCAAATGTATCACAGTATGACTTCAAAGGTCTCCTTGTTTCGTGGGCTGTTGTGCAGTAGAAGGCCTGAGGTGAATCCTATTAGTGGCCTAATTAAAAAAAAAAACCTTAGAGTGTCACCAGAAATACCGACAGTGGAGAAAACCTTGAACATCTGCAGCTATGCACATAAAATGACATCGGATCACTTCTTGATCTTTGGCAGGAAGTCCAAGTGAATTTGCGCAAAAGGCACTCGGCACGTGGACACGGCTTGCACATAGTTGACACGTGAATCCGGAGGTGATTGATGCAAGTAAATTGTGTTTTTCCGTCGTTTCAGGGGCAAAGAAAAATTGCCACAGCGTGAACACTCCGCTGTTCTGCAGAGCACGGATGACTTCTCCTGTCAATAACGTGCTGTTTTGGATAACTTTCATGCGTCTACTTAAATAGCCTCCAAAACGGTGCAGAATAAAACGCTTTGGCATCCCAGGAGAAAAAAATTAAATCATAAAATTAGAAAAAAAAACATTTCAAAGCCCTTTCTCCCCAAATACCCTCATGGACAATGAGCTCAGATCGTTTTCTGCAGTCACTCTGTCGGCGCGCTCGCCTGATGCGCAGCGCCTCCCCAACTGGTCCCTCACTTTGACAAATTCCTGGACGAGAGCTCATGTGCGGAATGGTGTCTTCCTCGTAAAGGCGATGCCGGGGATCTTTTAGAAGTTTCTTTACCTATTTTATTTTGTGTCACTTTGAAAGAACACAATGGGACTGAGGTCATTTGCGAGGTTTTCCCTCCTGGCTTTCGCGTTGCTCGACTCCCTTCGCCCCAAGTTTGTGGCTCAAGCGGAAGTGAGTTCTCCGAGATCAAATCGCCTGGATGTGACTGCGCTGGAGGAACTTACAGCCCGAAAATCGACGGAGGTTGAAGCCGAAGATAGCGCAAAAGTTTTCATCGCTTCTGCATCGGACGCAGTCGTTGCTTTGAAACCGAACACTCGCAAGAAAGTAGAGAGCGAAACACTGAGAGGACTTGGAAACGATGCGCGGATCGGCAACAAAACGGCACCAAACTGTCACAATCGCCGCAAAATTCCAGGTGAAAAGGTTAATAACATATCCGAGGACAACCAAGGGGGACCCGCAACGAATGTAATGTTAGAAAATACATTTTCTGACACAAAAAAGCGGGCAAAGAGGAACGTGCGTACAACATTTACAGACAACGTGGATAGGAGTTCCCGGGGAGAAGCTGGGTCGAAAGGGCGCTTTGTGGAGACGGTCCAAGGTGTCTCCAACTCCAGACCCGAGTACCGACGCACAGGAGAGGAAACCAGAGGGTCTAACCCGAGGCAAAGTGAACCGCACCTGGACACCTCTACTTTCGCTCTATCGGGAGACTCTGCGCACAACCAGGCGATGGTGCACTGGTCCGGACACAACAGCAGCGTGAGTTCCAGTTTGACCAAATACACACTAGTTCATATCATCGTCTCAGCATCTCCCCAATGCACTTGTTACGACGCAAATATTCCCATTTCTCTGGAACCTCAATTCTGTATCCGTTTTAAAATAGATAAGGAGCGCCAGGTGTCGTTTCTACCTCCAAAAGTCATTTAATACCAACGCACAAGTACCAGTGAGAATGAGCGGTACATGTTCTCGCTCCACATGCATGGTCGTGCTTTCATGAGTGTGAACGCACTGCGCGTCTGATGGACTCCAACGTTCACCTGCAGGATTCCCAAACCGCGTGACATATATATTTTTTTTTAACAACGTGTCTGTGTCCTGAACCTAAAATGAACAGTTATCCCCGCAGGTTCATTTACGCGAAGCAATCACAATACAATAATTATCTATGAAATATTATAAGTATTGTCTCTCAGGAAGGTGCAATAGCTACTAATAAAGATTGTGTCCAACCAACTAATGTGACACTGATGAGACTCAGTATGACCTTTTTGGAAATCCACCAGGCTTTTGTCTTTGACAATTGTTGGTAGTGGTCTTAATTGCCTGTTGTATTAATATGCTTCTGGTTCAAAGTTACCGAGCTTTGCACTTCAAAACAGGTTGATGGAACTATGCACCGCCGAAACGAGTGACAAGATACTGCAGCAGCCACCCAGATCACCCCCTATCTTCACACAGACACACACACGCACACCATTTCACCACCACTAAGACAAAACAAGGGAGATCTTATCTCATGCGGCATGCAAACCTGTTTGCAAGCTCCAGTATTTATCAGGTACAAGGATCTTAAAATTATACCCAGGCTTAGACTAAACAATGGGGCTACTCTGTCTTTTTTTACTGCAGGTAATTCAGATTAACTCAGTTTGTTGGGGCAAAGGGTGTGTGTCGGGAACATTAATCAGAAGATTTGTGTGTCCCAGAAACTCTCCTAATATCCATACAATATCCAACCCTGCAGATGTTTTTTAAAAGGATGGCTTTTTTAACCGCCACACACAAATTACGATCTTTTTCATTTTTTGTCTGGTAACATATTTCATTACGTCAAAGGCGTCGCAAACTCTGCCCAAAATGATGTATTGCTACGCACAGTCTCCGTTGGAATAAACCAGAAATACAATCTGATTTGTGGAGGTGTATTGTGAAATATGTTGTTGGTTTGAGATGTCTTCAGCAACAATGGCCTTTTATACTGCAGGACACTGTTCACTGGATCATCACTGATGAGCTTGTCACTGCAGCCAGTCAACATGTGAGATTTATACAGTCTGGACCCCTGTCTGGGGCTCAAAAAGTATGAGTGGAACTGCAGAGTTTAAATTGATGGCATTTTATGACTGGGTGTTAGAGCTCAGACTATAATAGATGTAAATGACAGATAATAAATCCAATCTAAAAGGAACATTTGAAGGAAAATTACTTCATTCCCGTGGTCTAGGGTAGCTCAATCAAATATTCAATCCAAGACTTTGCCTGTGATCCGGCCGAGATGTAAAGTCCCACAGAGAGTGAAATGAGAAAGATGTAGCAGGTGATGGTGAATGCGAGGGGGGCGGAGGGGGTAAAGCATTTGATAAAAAATTCATCTTACAAAACCTCAAATCTGTCCACAAATCAGCCCTGCCGTCTTTTTTATTTGATTTCTGTGATTGTGTGAGACACCAAAGCCTGGAGCCGTAGCTCTGCGCCAGGTGAGCCCACGAGGTCCATCGCCGAGGCAGTGCCAGTAGATCGCCCGCCATTGATGAAAATCGCATCACGTCACGCGTGCGCAGTCGACCGCGGGAACTAAAGGACACGTTACATTTAATGAAATTGAATGGTCGGTCCTCGGAGGGTTGGGGGGGGGCGGTAGATCGGCATGACTCGTGAGCAAGAAAAGTGCGGGCACCCCTACTTTTACATTCTCTGACTGAAACTGCGATAACATTGATTGGAATTGACCATGGGGATAAAACATACACTGCACAAAGATCTCTGCTTTAATGCGTGCGTCTTAACAACTTCTAATATTAACTGACGGGAGGTTTCTCACTTACCTGAATGTGCAGGTGGGATGGAAAGATGAAGATGAATGATTTGCAATGCTGAATGCCATAAATATATGCAAGATGGAATTCAAACTAATTAAAAACTATGGATAAATACACTTGGTTTGGGATGCTCCATATGGTAAATCAATATTTCAGTATTTTTCGCCTAACATGAGTGTCCATGCTGCGGTTATCTATCTCAGCAGCCCTCGCAGCACATCCTCCACTCATGGGATGCGTCGTCTCCCCCTGCTTCCCTCCTGAAGGCAAAAGTCTGGGCCAGTCAGCTGGTGATCAGTGAGTTATTGGCAGCTGAATGATTTGAGGCTCCTGATTGAACCGTTTTTGCAAGCTCCTCACTGACAGCTGACCAAACTAGGCCCCGTTGTTGAAGAGAGTTAATGAGCGACTTTATCGACATCGCCTCCCTTGAGCTTCTGCATTTGAAAGGACACTGTATGCTGGCGTAGATAAGGTCCGCCTATAATGAGAATGTGGGTTCTGAGGAGGTGGACATCGATGGTGCCAGCTGTTCTTCTTCTGTCCGGGATCAATCTCGTTGTTAATTTGTAATGTCGGGTCCGAGGTAGTACGAGTCAAACCTATCTGACACCTCGGTGAAATCTTTTTGTCTTTTTCTGCTGCGACTGGATGGGAATCGCACAGGCCTCCTGGGCCCCGTTGTCCCCGTGCTTAATCAGAACGAAGCGGTTATTGTTGCACATAATCTCAACGGTATAAATAGACAATAGGAAAAAAAAGGGAAATGGCACGGCCCAGGGGCCCACTTGTGTTTAAAACCGGTTCATTAGATAGACAGCCATTCCATTTAACATGCCAGAGCCGGTTCCATAGAAACTCCTTGATCCATAAAATCAGATGGAATCGGTTCCCAATTCACACAGGCATTTGACCCCAGTTTGTGGGTCCTACAGGATGATGAAAAGCTTTAAAACGCTAAATCTGAGGTCTTTAGTTACAACAAAGGGAAAAGCTGTGTTTTGGTTTTCTTTTTTGTGTTTTTCTATTATGCACAACCATATTTTCCTGGTTTTGAAGTCATAATTTGGGGGGAAAAAATCCCTTTTTAATGAAATAAAAGGTACACAATGTTCAGTCAAAGGGGGCTCACATGTAAACAAATCCTGCACTTTTCATCTTCCTCTGCCCCCTGGTTGCTGGCTAAGGTGAACTTATCCATCCCACGTTTTAGGACATTCTGAGATGTCATTACAAATTGTTTTGCCCATCTCGGCATTCAGACATTTTTTGAATTTCAGATAAGCTTTTTTGTGTAATATGGTTGATATGCCGCCTGATTCAACGGATGGTCGGTCAAGTGTCTGATTCATCTGACTAGATATGGATTTTAAAGTGGTTTCCCATGGATGAAAAAATAAGACAATGTTCATTTTTTAGCCATTTTCATCCTCCACCTGCTTGCCCCTCGGGATGTCGGCACTATAAGTGCGTTCAATAATCCAGCCCGTCTCAAGCCTTTAGGGGTGCACTGACCACTGATGTGATTGTAAGATGCTGATAGAAGCGCCAGCCGCCCTGCGTGCCCCGTAAGAGGCGAACAGCGGCAAAAACAATTTCTCATGAGCCCGAGTGATAAATTTCAGAAAATTTGCAGAGAGAAATACAAAATGTTTTTTTTTTTTTGCCTTAGCGTTATTTTATTGTACATGGGATACAATTTCCCCTCTCTCTCTACAGAAATCATTTGGTGAGAAATACAAGGTTTTACTCTTCAAATGACATGCATTTGTGCCCCCTTTTTTCATGAATCATTTGTGCTTGGGGAGCGTGATGCATCACATTAACAGGGGCTTTCAGCACTTCCTCAGCACTTAGACTGTACTTTTGACTCTTAAAGTGCATTTTAAACAGCAAATATAAAGGCTGCCACAAGTTCATGTCCAAGCGCAGTGTTGTAGCATGAGTTCGCCATGATCTGCCTCTAAAACATTCTCAGTCTCTCCCCCTCTGTTTAACACACACACACACACAATATACACTTATTACAGTTTTAATCAAAGTGACAAAGCGGGTGCCGAATTATATTTGACAGTTTTGCATGTGATTAATTACTTTAATACTTGTTGCAGTGTGGCAGACACTACTTAAGCTGTGATTAGGTTATGAAAACAAATTTATGCATTTTCTGATTGGGAGAAATCACAAATTTCAATTTCAAATTGGGGCGATGACCTCTTTATTAATCATCACAGAGATAGAGTCAACTCTAAACGAGGCAATTAATGGAACCTGTTTTTTACGCTTAAAGCATCTGACTAATCTTGTCCTGTTCTTTAGTATTCATGCTTCTTATGTAAGGTGAACTAAGTTGCTTAACATTAAACCTTGAGACTTGCAGGACTATGATTTACTAATGTATTTACATATTACAAGGATAGCTCGGAGAGAGTTTTTACCCTATTTAGTGAGATAGATAAGACCCAACATTAAGCACCACACACACACACACACACACACACACACACACACACACACTGAGCAATCAATGGAGATGATGGAAACAATTGAAACACAAAATGGTACATTTACAAAATGGCACACTCAATCAATTGGTATCTTCATATGAATTCTCTTAAATCCGTGTTTTTTTCTACCTTGAAAAAAACAGAAGCAAAATTGGAGGATTCACAAATGGACAAAAGAAAGTGGATTAAATTATGTCAACAATTCTGAAAGTAAAAGAAAATAATGCTTTTCACAAGTTTAAAGGACCATATTTTATTACGATCCCATTTCATTCTATGGTCCTTTTTAGTTAACTCCTTCTATGTCTTTCAAAGGCTCATTCAGAGATTTCATCCAACATCATATTTTCATATTTTGCCCAAACATGCCTCTTTCTGCTGACTAAAAATTGACCTAGTGACCATGTGTGTATACTTCTAATTTCTCACATTAAATTAAATTAGAAGTAAACATAATGCAGTCCGTCAAAATAAAATGGAAATGTTGTTTTTCTGGCAAAATATTAATACTAAACGTGTCTACAAAATGTTCACTCATATTTCCCACTTTAGCGATCAAAGACTCTGCCGGGGTTCTGTTTTTTTTAGTACAAGAAGGCAAACCCTATCTGAACGTCAGTTATCAGTATCTGCGTGTCAAGCCCGTTGAGTCATGTGTTTGCAGTTCACTGAACCCACAGATGCTCCCGGGCGCCTAACAGCAAACCGCTGCCCCTCAAATGCTCAGGATGGGCTAAATGCAAAGCTATGCACATTTTACCCTATATGTATAAAAGAACGTTTTTGCAAGAAGGGGCCCATTCACTTAACTGTATCTACAACATTTCACCAACAAAACCCAACTGGTTCAGAAATGAGTCCAAATCTTCATAAAACACCCAAAACAAAGTTGACCTGTACAAATGGCTGGAATCCCCTAGTTTAGCATCACCGATCCGCTCTAACTTCACCACCTGCCTGTCACCTCAAGTCAGACCAAAGACATAGTGGTTCGTTGCTTGGAAAAAAAGACGAATCCTGGCAGAATCCTGGCAGACGGTACCAGTCAAAAGTTCAATTCAATGAGAAAGTGTGTCCAAACTTTTGACTGGTACCGTATTTTTTTTCCTACAAACGTAGTTGGTCAAAAAAATAAGCTGCATATTACTTTTAGGATATATAGGTACTCAAATCTGAACCCAACCAAACATTATGAATAATGCCATTCAGCATGTGAGTGTGGGAAGGCAAAACAAGGAATTAAGGTGGAGTGCCTCTCTCTTCTAAAACCTCAATTTGGACCCACTACCGCCTTTGGGTCCAGCTAAGATCCCTGCTGACAAAAAATATGCCATTAGAAGCCCAATCTGTGATGGAATAAAAGAGAATGAAGGAAATACCTGCATATTGTTCAATTTCTCAAAGTAAAAGCTAAGCAGTGTTCAGACTGATCAAAAGATTTTATTTTATCAACTTCTGTATTGGAAATGAAGCATGTTTAGTGCTTCTTTGCCTTCATCCACTGAACAATACAGTTTAAGAGTAAAATGCTAATATCGTGTTTTCTTTTCTCCATGTCGCTTACAATGCATTCAATTAATTTCAAATTGCACGGGATGTGACTAAAACCTTGTGTCAGAACCACTGAATGCCTTCTAAATTCCCATCAGATTTGTCCTTGAATACTGCGCTTCCTGTTTATTCACCATTCGTACAAACCAGAAAGCATTTGGCTACAAAAAGAAAGAAGAAAAACAAACAGTTTGTAGCATATAAAACTAATTCATTTACTTTTCTGTGTTAGAAGTGAATCCCTTTTTTCTATTGAGCCCATTTCATTCATTTTATACCCATGATGGACTGACTTGATTGTTGAAACTTGCATCAGGGCAATACGACCAAAGCTCCGGAGTCAGGAGGATAAGCAAGCAGACGGACAGCAAACTAATGCACAAAGGTGGGGGGTTGGGGGGGGGGCCTCGCAGTTACTCGATGAAAGAAGCATCCCCTGAGTATGTTTTCGCCGGCAAAAGTACAAACAATCAATTTGGTGCACAGATAAGATGAGGACGGAGTCAGGCCTCCCTTCGACCGCACCATTTCTCCCGCTTGTCTTTTTTTTTTTGCTAAGTGCTCTACTTTGGAGGCGTCCTCACTGAGCCACAATCAGGCTGTTGTGCTCATATCCCTCCGCCCCCTCGCAGTGCGTCTTGATTTTTGCCCTCGTCGCTGTCGAGCCTTAAAGAAATTAATGCAAATTTGCAACAAATACTGTATTTCTTTTCTCTGCAGGTGTTTGCATCAGATCATTTCTAATGGATGCATGAATATGTTAATCTATATTAATGAAGTTGCAATTTATGTATTTGGCGCGTTGGACGCGTTGTGACACTCAAGTTTTCAGCTAATTTAAATACAAAAACAACTTTCAAAACAAATTGTGCTTTTCAAGTGTGTCTTTATCTCGACAATGGAAATAAAACAATATTATTTCTTGTGTTCTTTTCCTTTCATATCACAAGACATTTTAATTGAAAGTGATAACATTTTCTCAGTGTGTGTGAGATTTAGGATGTTAATTAGCTATTTGACTTTAGAAAAAACACAGTACTTGTCAAATTACTCAAATGACTCTTTGCTGTGCTCGGTTTTGTTTGATTTCTCTCAATGAAGTTGAGAATGCAATGAGTTTACACGTTAAATATGTTTCATTTTTGTTTGTTAAGAATTACAACTGACCAGGGTTCTGACCACACCTCTCACATCGATAGGCCAGATCTGATGTCTGGGATGTTGCTAGGATGTGTTCGCCGCTCATGGATGGGCATGATTTGGTAGACTTGACTCATCCAACTAGGTTTTCCCACCTCACGTTTTGCTATAACAATTATTATTAGCAAAATAACAAAAATAGTCAATTTTGGGGTAATTTATTCCACGACACAGGTACAATAAAAACATGTAAAGGCTTACCAGTAACCCAGTCTTGAATAAAAAAGATACCATTTGCACTCAAAAATATCCTTTGTGTATTTTTGTTGAGTCTGTAGGGAATCCATTGTGATTATCCATGGTTTCATGATTATGTCTCTACTATTGAGTGCTTTCATTTAGTCAGTTTTACATTCATTTTTCAATCTGATATTTTTTTTCATTACCTTCCTGCCAGTGGGATAGACAGATATTGTTTGAGATACTTTTTAGTTCACATTGACCCGAGCGTTCCATATCACTCTGCACTCAAAGTAACAGGTTAGATTTTGCGCGACCGTTAGTTCATTTCGTTTTAGTAGTACATTTTAGCTTTTAGCTCGGTGGCGATCGCCGAAAAACCCCCGGAAATCCCCCAAATGATCGAGCTTTCACAACCGGACAATTAAGGTGGACGTCATGAGCGATGTGAATGGATGAGATGGTGTTTACATGCACGTACGAGTGTGATACACAACGTCTGCTGGCTACAACCGCTTTGTGCTGAAAGGCAGCTATTTACTTACTATTCATAATTTCTCTGATAACCGTGTTATAAAAGCAATATGGTGCTTGGCATCGGGCCTAACAACGCCCTCCAACTCTTACATTATTGGACGATAAAGTACAGCCTCTCGTACCATATTGCTTTAATATGAATTGACTTTTACTCTGATTTTTCAAATCTTATAAGGCAACAAAAACCGAACCTAAGGCAGCAGTAACATTTGGGTAAAAGCCAGCTTATACTGTAGAAGCTCATTTTTGAAGACATGATTTAATTAGGCTTCACACATTTCAGTGAGTCGTCAGGCATTTTGATGTTGTCATTTGACTCAAGGGTTACTCCTTTGAGATGGCTCTATGAACTGATATGTTTACCCCATAGAGTACAATATACAAGGGCTTATGCTTATTCATTCGAATGTAAATGTGTAGCATTTCGGCGGAGACATCTTCCTTATTATAGTAAAGGTAAATAATAATGGATATCTTTCACAATGGTTCTCTGAGAATCAACCGTTAGCCGTGAAATTACAAAGAGCCTTCCATCGCTCACTCTTATCAACTTTGGGGGTCCCTTGGAAATTAATTTAGATCTTTCAGTTGGCCCCTGCGGCTATGTTCAAAAACAGTAGCAGATCTACATAGAAGTATCTGCATTTCTTACATTTCTGAAGATTTCTCCCACTTCCTGTTGTGCGTTAACCACGAGAATGGAAGGAATCAACAACGTGGAGGTGTGATTCTTTTATTAGTTGGCGTCCCTTTTTTCCCTCGGCTACCCAATTAAACAGAAATGTTTTTGACGGCGGCTGCCTTAATGATGCTTTACTGCGGGGGGGGGGGGGCAACAGGTTCCGTTTGGAGCGCGGTGTAAGAAAGCACTATGAAGCTGCACTGATGTGCTTTTGTTGATAGCCATAATATTACTGGACAGTACACAAGAGATGATTCATGGCTAAATTGCGAGCTGTGTAGAAAATCCTCTGCCCACCGACATGGTGTTGAGATGCCTCTCACGTCCCACTGAAGCACTCTAAAAATTTGAGCGCAAAAGAGTTGATACCTTTGCATGGCCAAACAGCGCTGACTGTGCCTTTAAGGATGTTTTTTTCCTGCGCGGGTAAAATGAAGCTGCATTAAAAGAAAAAAAAATGCTAAAGGTAAAGGAAATGCGCAGTCAATGAAAGAACCTGGAGAGCCTTTCTTTCAAAAGGAATAAAGAAAAAATAATCAAAGACAGAGAGATTGAAAGGATGACAAAAAAACCCCTGTGAATTCCACCAAAAAAGGAAGCAACGCAGGAAAAGAAAGCGATAAAATAGAACTTTGGGGTAAGAGGATGACTAAACCCAATTCTCTCCTCCTACTCAGAGGAGGAGAGCCAATCTGAAAAATGATTGGTTGACTTTCCCGGGGCAAAGCTCTCTTTGCTCACATCAATAAAACATAAACATGAATAAATGCACTGCTTTTGGCCTTCCAGGGTCCTTACTTAATTTCATGTATGCAAGCGAGCGATATTACGCATGGAAAATTGTATTTACCTAGAAGGCTGAAAATAATTCTGGAAGCCATTTTATGTTTTCTTGCTCCCAGTATTTACATAAATGCAGGGCTGCACCATAAAGTAAAGAATTTGCTTTTAATGCCTCTTCATTTTTCAGGTATTTATAGTTTAAAGGAACACTTTAACTCCAAAATGACTATTTGAATATAATTTATTAGCGTGTTATCTTGCATTTAAAGAGAAAACTTGCATAAATGAGAATGAGAGGTCTCAATGAATAAAATTAAATTGGTGAAAAACTACATTCAAATGTGGTTACAAACGTTACAACATGTTTAAGTATGATCCAATTCTCATTTATGCACGTCTCACCACTCAGTCATAATTCATAAAACTGTGTTATTTCAAAAACTTGAGATGCTGCGCAAACAGTGTCACGCTTGTCCAGGTAACTACTCGTCCATTCAAGTGCGAAGTGTTTGACATTGTCAGGTTTTAAGGAAGATATAAATGTTTAGGAGGCCGTGCATATGCGATGGGTAGATGACATTTGTAAAATACTCCATGAGTTTTTGAGTTTCTAGACTGACGTTCTGCTGTAATTCGGCTGTTGTAGCCGCATTCAGGTGTTGTGAGTTTTTAATTCAACTCATCAAAAATTTTCTTTTTGCAACTTTATAACTCAGTCTTCTTGAAGGATTCGAGGTATCACGCGGTGATATACAAACGATAATTGTGTGGGTAAAGTATTCCTCTAAGCCGCTCCACCGATGTGCCTCTTTTGCCGTCCCTCGGCATTTGCATGTAATTGCTGGCTATTGACTTTCGTCCCCAAATGCACAGCTATCAATGATGTTAAAGACATGGGAGCACGCATTCTCCAGCGATGTTCTCTCGATGTACCTACCTAGGGACAAATCAACCAAACAGTCATCTGCCTCACTGGTCTGTTGGTCCCGGAGGTAGATCTCCAGTGACCCATTCCAACGGGTCAGCTTTTTTCGTTAATGAGCCAACAGCACAAACGCGTTGACAGCGCTGGAGACGGAGCTGCTAATGACAGCTCGGGTGCTGAGAGGCTTTTGTCATCAAGCGTTGCCATTTCGGGCTATTTTTAGACTCCGTTTTTTTTTTAACGTCCTCAACTAAGTTCGCGAGTATTTGATTAAATTGGATCCGTGTGCGAGATGGTGCAAGTGATTGAAACCCATAAAACTGGGAACATTTATACGTTGTTCACTCAGTTCATTTGCAGTGCTGGATATTTAAATCCCTTTGGCTGGGGATGAAAAGCCTGTAGTTTGACACTGATGAAATCAATTCCAGATTCAATTTACCTTGTAGTATAAGTATATATATATATATATATATATATATATATATATATATATATAATGTCCCAGGACACAAAGTCATTGTTGTTAGCAAAAGAGAACCGAAGAGACAGGTGATCAACACTTTGGCAGAGTTTTTCCTCTTGTATCTGTTTTTCAAAGCAGGCAATTAGGCCTAACATCACAGACACTTAACTAAGTCTGTACGCCAAATTGATTCAGACTCCAGCGTTGGACCTTGCAGACATGGCGCATTTAGTTATGCAAATGCTTATCTCTCTGTGTGATTGGTTAATTAACCTGTAATGCAGATAGTCCCTGGCCGTGCACAGTGGCCGCTGATGGCTAAATTGTGGGTCAATTGGTTTCTTAACATTTCCAAAGCAGGCTTAGAGGCATGTCTTTGTTCCTCGGAGTCTCGCGTGACTTTTCTGGGTTTAATGACTCGTTCCGCGGGTCCCACGAGGTTAATGTGTTTAAACTCACTGTAATTGAGCCTTTGACATATCTTTCAGGCCTTTTATGAATTCGTCATATTATGCCATGTTCCTCTCTCCTTGATTGTTACTATCTACCATTCCTGTTTCCCCCTCCATGCTCTGCCCTAAACTCTCTACCGCATCCACCCCCCCCCCTTTCTATTCTGAGTTATGAGCGTCCCCATGGGAAGTCATTTATAATGCCATTGGAGTGACAATAATTCGTTTGCACACCATTTCACTCTGCCCTCTCTGTGCCGTGGCAGGCTTTTATGGGCCACATTTTTGTTTCCCCCAGAAACACATTGTCCAACCAACCTCAGAGAACACGCAAAAGCGTTTAGCCCACACTGCAACCGGACATCTTCCAATGAGTGACATAACATCTTTCTACAACATCTGAGGTCAATATTTGTTGGTAGTTTTGCAGCTACTATAATTTTGTAGGTAAGAGGAAACATACGGGTAAGGGGGGGCTCTGCAGTCAGTGACTGCATATGTTTTCATTCTTCAGTGAACAATAATGTTCAGCTTTTGCCGTTACGTAGGTATCATTCCACATGAGATGCGGACAAAATTCTTGACAGTTTCCATTTCTTTCTTCAGATTCTGTCAGCGTCAGACTGACATCTCCTTGCAACACGAGGATCACTTGTCACACCGGATAACATGCTGCATAGGGCTTATATTTATTAATAACGGGATTAAGCAGACATGTTGTATTCATTCCACACCATTAGGTGTAGACAGGTAATGAGGAACTCATTTTAGAGGCATATAATGAAGCATGTTTCGTATGTCTCTTATGTTGTAGGTGATCCTGATCTTGACTAAGCTGTATGATTTCAACCTGGGCGCCGTTACTGAGAGCTCACTCTGGAGGTAAGTTTGTTTTTAATCATTGCTGTTACTTCCCCCTTTATCGAAATACAAAGGTTACGGCATTATTGCGAGGATTTTATGAAAATGAAAAAGCACAGCCCTAAAAACAATAAGGATAATATATTCATAGAGAGTGCAGTGTAGTGTAAGTGTGATTTATAGTGTTCCCATTTGCTAGGATAAAAACAATCAAGTTACACTGGAAGCCAATATGAAGTTTATTTTAATAAAGCAATCGGAAGTAGTTCAGAATGAAGCATCCTCATCTTTGCCTCTTCAAGTCTGCTAAATAAATCTTTTTCTCTGTCCTGAACATTTTTGAAAGGCTATTTTTATAAACCGGAAGAGCTATCTGAAGGATTATTCTCCTCTGACCTAGAAACTTCCTGATGGAGATTTATGATTGATTGTCATCCATAACCTTTTGTTTCCTAGGCAATTGACATGCGATTGCAACTGTATAGCCATAGTGCTTCTGTTGAGCATGTATTGAGAGGTGAGCTACCGTGCCCTGTCGATCATAAATAAGAATGGAATTCATTAAGGATCATACCACAGAGGCCAATCCGGCGCCCTGATATGGCTTTTTTCTCACCTCTCCCATAGCCTGCAGAGAACTAATTTCATACTGAAATACATGTGTAAAAGGAACCATCAGTCTGCCAAGCAGAGAGTTCCAAATTAATATCTGTTTCACCAGAGGCGCCGCTAAGATTTACACCCGATTTGACACATTTTGAAATCCCATATTGTGTACAGGAGGTCTTCCATCATCAAGATGTCTGCTTAACAATAGCACCACCAGTAAATTAGAGTGTACCTCAGGGGTTGCACAAAAGCTCTTAGTGTGAGTATTAGAAAAACAGAGATTTGAATGTATTGAGAAGAAACGGGAGTAAATGATTCCTTTGATGACACAGCAAATGATTTATGACCACAGCTCGGGGGCCCTGAATGCAACGTGCAGAACATTGGGTGACTTGCAAAAACTTTCTAAACGCATTTCAAGTTTTTGTTTTACCCTCTCTGCAAAGTAAACGTCACAATGTAATAACATCATTTTAAAGGATTCATTCCACAGCCTCATCAAACACAGATATGCCAACTAAAAAAAGAGTCCTAAAACACAAATACAAATGAGTTTGAGGGGTAAGTCTTGTGAACAATGTCAACACACCACAAATAGGACGACTCAGATTAATGCACAGACAATGGTAGCAGACACCGGGTATCTATCCAATTATGCAGGGAAACGACATTAGGAGGCACTCAAGTAGAACCGGGAGTGTGGATTGGCGAGGTGGCGAGGATAAATATGAAGATTGGGATGAATAACACATCCACCCTTGTCATGGGGATGCATGGATTGTATACGCACCATCACCAAAAAAATAACTAATTTCACTTGGAAAAAAAGGCCATTTAATTAACACGGAACTAATTTCTTCTAATTCATTGTTCTCTTTTCAAACCTGTATTCGTCAGCTTTGTGTGCTAAATTGTCCCACTATAGAAACCGAAATACCACAATTACGCTTCCCCTGCCGAAAAGAAAAACGGAATAAAAGAGGATGAAACTAAATATTGAGTCAGTCGAAAACAGGGAGAACAATAGGCTTTAGTTTAGGATAGATTATGGAAAAGCAGTATAAAAAGGATTTCATCACTGATCCCTGAATTCCTTCCTCATTGTCTTTAATACACAAATATCCGTGAGCATGAATGGAAAGTAATGGGCTGGGAGACAACAATGTGGTCAACACTCAGCAGGTTTTTATATTCAAGGACAATGCTTGTGTTCAATGTCTTTGTCTTTTCATTACAATTTGCATTTAACACAAACGCCACTCGCCGGCCACGTTATTAGGTACACATTGCTGGTACCTGGCCGGACCCCCTTTTGCCTTAAGAATTGACTTGAATCCACATTGCATTGATCCAACAAGGTGCTGAAAACCTTCCTCGGACATCAAGTACAGTAAAGTTATTTTCTAAAAACCCAGGCTGCGTTGATGTTGGCATTGTGACATGGTGTGTTTTTCCTGCTGGAAGTAGCCGTTACAAGACGGCTACACTGTGGTACTCATGTGATCCACATGGTCAGTAATAATACTCAGCCAGGCTGCGGTGATTAAAAGACGCAAGTAACCAACCACACCGTAACACCACCCCCCAGCAGCCTGCAGGAGGGATTCCTGTCTTTCATGCAAAACCCCGACCGTCTGACTGTCCCTGGAATTGAGACTCATCAGACCAGGCACATTTTTATTCAAATGTTCTATTGGTCTTTTTTTTTTTTTTTTTTTAAAGCAATTGTAACCTCAGGGTTCCTGCTGTTTGCTGACAAGGAGTGGCATCTGCTGTGGTTTTGTGCTGCTGTGACCCATCTGCTTCAAGGTTCAACTGCTGTGCATTCAAACATGCTCTTCTCTCTACGCCTGTTGTGACAAGTGGTTATTTGAGTTTCTGTTTCCTTGTCATCAGCTCATAGCAGTCAGCCTATGTCCTCTGAACTCATCAGCAAGGCGTTTTTGGGCCAGAAAACGGCAGCTCAGAGGATTTTGTTTTTGTCTTTTTTTAGGACCAATCTCTTTGAACCCTCGAGACGGTTCTGTGTGAAATTCACTGATTATTCACCATATTCTGAAGCCTGATGATGAGATGATAGTCAGATCATTTAAATAATCAGTTTTAAAGCTGGGTTTGAACGCCATCAGATAGTCTTGACCAGCTGATAGTTGCTTTAATAAGCAGTTGAACATTTGTACTTAATTAAGTGCCAGGTGAGTCCATTATTGTTGACCATTTTCTAAAGCATACCTGAGGTCCATTAAGTGATTTCCTACCTTGCAGGCAGGCAGTGGCTCATTACATTTCCACTCAGCACTTGTTGACACATGTGAAGTGGATATTTAGCATGATGTGTTGCTGAATGCTATTGTTGCTGGTGGTAAGGAATGCCATTTGAAAATGTCAACATGTTTAGTACAGAAGGCAAATAAACTCAATAACGTATCCATATTCCTTGCGGGTTGTCCAAAAAATGATTGCAACACTGTCAGCTTCCAGAGTTTCCCAATTACTTAAACATGCCTACGGTGCGCTGATATTGGATTGAAACACTGTTATGTAAACATTCAGTGATGTAATCTGCCCCATTGAAGGGATTCATTCATAATTCAAATAATATTTTGAATTGGTTTAGTAATTTCAAACCAGCATTGTAAAATCGATTAGTTAGTTTTCATTAGTCTTTTACTTCCAGGACAGGACTTCACTTTTATATCTTGATTTTTTTAATATGTTACAGCAAATGCACAAAAATTCCTAGAAACCTTCTTTTTAGATGTGGTTACTTGTGATGTGAAAATGATTGACTCTTTTTGATATTATAAAAACTATAAAACAGCTTGTGAAAGTAGAGGTATATTTGGATGCATATTGGTGATGTACTAGTTAAGTTTAGCTTGTCTACATTTTCTTTTTCTGGAAATACTTTATTAATGAAATAACATATTAGCACATTTGTTTGTAATCTTATATATAACCAGAAAGCTTTGGGAGACAGTTTAGCTACCTGCCTCGAAAAAAAGTTTTGCATAGAAACAAAAGGGCCACAAACTTGTCAAAACACTTCACTCTTGAAAAACTGTTATTCATTTAATCAATTTGATTTCTGTTAAATAGGATTTCGGCAACGGCAAATGTCTACTCTGAAGCTCTGTTTTTATTATCCTGTGTTGAAATTGAAAAGAAGGGTTTTATAAAGAGCAGACTTTCCATTAGTCAGTGTGTTTTCCTGTATTATATTTTCTCATTTAATCCCTTTTGAGCACTTACAGTAGAATACTAGTGGAGTAATGACAGCACCCTTTTTCAGCATGGCACCTTCAGCGGGATTTCAGAAACGCTTCTTTATCCGTGCATGAAAAACAAAAATGTTACATTGGCATGAAGCCAGACAAGTTGAATTTCTTTCCATGAAGGAAAACAACGTCTGAGAGGTAAAAGAAAATAAAAAATCCATCTAAAAACATTTGGTGTGCCATGAAGACGCAGGCATCGCATAGCAACTGATTACACCCCTAACATTCAAACATGCAATGTGTCGTTCCCGTTTACCTCCAGATCCTCTGATTATGGAAGCACCTACTCCAAACTCAACGACAAAGTCGGCTCAAGGACGGTTTTGAGCTACCTGTACGTCTGCCCAACCAACAAACAGAAGGTCAGCATTTCCTTGTTGATTTCATCACTTTGATCCCTCACAAGGTCACTCCTGACATCAAATTACATTATTATTTTCTGTTCCGCCAAATGACAGTATCTCTGTCTTTCTCTCCCTCTCTCTTAATGTCGTATCCCTTCTCTCGTCCTCTGTACTTTAGATAATGATGCTCAGCGACCCAGAGGTAGAGAGCGCTGTTCTCATCAGTTCGGATGAAGGAGCAAGCTTTGAGAAGCATCCCATTAACTTCAATATCCTCAGCCTGCTTTTCCATCCTGCACAGGAGAACTGGATACTGGCTTACAGTCATGACAGCAAGGTAGCCCCCGAGTGAGCGCCCAATGAAAACATGCCGTTGGTTTTGTCTTTTATTCTGGGTGTGGGAGTCTTTTGTGACGATGCCTGTACTGGTTATCAACAATACATTCTTTCTAAAGCACGTGTGTTGAAGATCGGGCTTGATTTTTATCTTTGCAGCTGTACAGTTCAATGGACTTTGGGAAGAAGTGGCAGCTCATTCATGACAACGTGATGCCAGGCCGATTCTACTGGTATGCTCATTTGGATCCTATTCCTGCATGGTGATGAATTAGAATTTGCATAATCATAGTGTCGATGGCCGTGGGCTGCCTGAAGGATCCACGGACCTCTCGTCGGAAAAAAAAAAACGACCCTCGTGGCAGCCAAGCGTAAACTGTTACGTCCTCGTCAGGTAGATCTGAAGGGAAATTGTTCCCCTTTTTCCTTGAGCACAAACACAACACGCTGTTTTTGTTGTCGCTGTCATTTAGTAATCCAGACTGCTCGAGCACAAGGCAGTGAATATCGATGTAAGCCCGTTTATCCCTGTTCGTCATGGCACGTGTGTCAAACCCGAGAGTGTTTTTTTTCCTGCCGTGAGAGAAAGGACATTGGTTGGAGGACATCGTCTCCACATGCGTGAACAGCAAGGCGTCGGATAAATAAGAGCAGCGCGGCGCTGTGCAGCGACACTGGCGGCGGCGCGTTATTTGTCCTCCTCAAAAAAACCATTTCTCCATGCACATTTTGTGAGATACTTATTTTTCAAAATGTTTTTTCGCTGTCACCTGCAATATCATGACGCTCGTTTGCTGTGCTTGATATTTCTGGGAATAGCTGGTGTCTGTTGTTGTGGAGATTGATTGCAGCTGGTGGTGAAGAAACTCCGCCGACTGATTTACAGGAGATAAAAAACATTCACAGAGCAGCGGTGTCCATCTACGGCCTCTCCCTCTTTTCTTTTTTTTAAATCTCATTTTCTTCTTCCTCCCCCCCGTCTCAACTTCCTTCTGCTCCTCTCTATCCTTCTCCTCCTCCTCCTCCTCCTCCTCCCTCGCGCTCCTTCAAGGGCGGTAATGGGGCTGGACAGAGAATCCGATGTGGTCCACATCGAGACGCGCACCGCGAAAGGCCGTGAGTGCTGCACTCCACACAACACCCGGAGGACCCCCCCTCCTCCCCCTCCTCCTCCCCCTCGTTTAGAGCGAGGTCACGGGGAAGATGAGACCCCTTCTGTTGTACGGATTGGTCCCTCAAGTCTAGTAAAGCACAATAGGTGTCTTCTGACAAAAACGGGGAGTTTTAGTGGGTTGATAGATGTTTCTTTTCGTTAATCTATCCCCTGCGTCTCATAGACAAACCTCGACCCCCCCCCTTTCTAAACAGCATGGTGTATTCTGTCAAACCAATTATAGGGGTTTCCTGCTTTGGAAAGATCCTCATGGTCACTCCTGTGGGGAGAAAATACGCTTCTGAATTATTGTTTTGGAAGTGTGACACAATGCAGCTACTGTACATTGTCTGGAATCTGAGCCCATGCTGGAGTGCAAAAGATGGAGCACCATAGCAGAATGTTATCTTGTAACTAAGCGCGTTGCAAAGCACAGTTTGCCGATGTAAATGGTTGTAATTCACTCCTGATGGACTCTCTCCAGGTGCCCAGTACGTGAAGTGCCGAGCCCAACGGTGCACAGAAGGCAACAGGCTGTACCTCTTCCCTGGGCACGTAGACACCAACTCGCTGGTGGTGCAGGATGAATACGTTTTCACACAGGTTCGGGTGGTAATAGATTACTTCTCCTATCTACCTCTTTTCATTCTGTCTGTGTGAAGTTTGATTTTTTTTTTCTTTTTCTTTTTCCTCAGCCAGTTCATTGTTCTCCATCAAACCCATATAATGGCTTTCCCCAACACACCTGTTCCCTACTTACCCAATGTGTGGTTTGTGATTATGTTTTTGTCCCGTTGGTGTGAAAGCGCGGCGCTCACTGTTTGAGTCTCTGCACACAAACACGCTGCGAGCCGGAAATATGTGTTTTCAAACTGAGATTACTGGAATAGATAGATAGGTTGGTGTCCTTATTACCATTCACTCTGACTTTGACTCCAATTAGACACCGGCAGTCAGGGTCATTATTAGAAATGTAATTTTCAAATACCCTTTGCTGTCATTCGTTTTTTTTACCCACAGCTCAGTCGTTTTCTCTCTGCTCCTCAGCCTGGAGGGAAAAATCTAATCATATAGTTTTTTAGGACTTGGTGAGGATGCTAAATCACTCCGCAATCTTCCATTTGAATAAAACCCCCCCTAAATGTTTACCGTTTATATTTTATATATTTATACATCCACAGATTTCCTTTATTTTTGAAAATATGATGCGATGTCGCTGCAGCAATACTTTAGCAGTGACCCAGTTCCATTTTGAACACAGTTAATCCACAGACTCGATTGAAATGGCTGTGATGAAAAAAAATATATATATATATATATCACAGCATGATTCAGAAATGGTGATTCAATAAAATGCCCAAATTGCATTTAGCCCGAGATGAGATTGACCGTTGAGGCAGAGGCAGACGCGAGGAAGATGTCTGTTGAAAATAACTGGACACAGAAGTGCCTGCGCGGCGCTGCGGTGGCACAGATGACTTTCTTGTGACTTTCATTGCTCTGGGCAGTTGGATTTAACTTGACAAAGAGTAATGAGGTTATCGATCGGGCTACAACGAAATAAGCAGTCTTCAACACCTCCAAAGTCTCTTGGGAGAGAAGGAACAGCCAAGTGCAACATCCTCAAAAATGTGGCCTGGGAAAATGCAGCTCATTGATTTTCGATAGATTATTCCATTAGAGCCCTAATGTAGTGTGTTGGGGGACAAACGCAATCCTTCTAGTTGATTAGAAAATAAGCAATCAGGTAGTGGTACTCGGCCTGTTAGTGGATGGGAAAGTGCATTAAGATCTTCATGACACCCTGTAGATAAGGCCAACACAATTTTCAGTGCCTCTTAGGCTTAGACTAATTGAGTTAATGATGATCATTTCTGTGGTCCTTGCCATTTTAGTTTAGATTTTTACAACGTCGAGTAAATGTTTTATCAAGTCGGTCATGTGTTGCAAAAATATTACACCACCTTCCGGAGATGCTTTGGCTCCATGTTCACATTTCACATTTGGGATGTGACTGTGGGATGTCTTGTGTAAACCCTCCCGTCCCGCTTTTTTTCATTATGCAGACAGTCTGCAATGGGAGGAAAACTCATGGCATCAACCAAAATGCAAATAAAGGAGTTGTTGACCCTGGAAATCGAGAAAATACAAAAGCGTGAGGGGAAGCAAAACTAAAATATGCAGTCTATTTAAAGAATGACAAAGCTTTCTTGACTTTATTGCAAAGGTAACCAAGTCAGGAAGAGCCAGCTACTTCGTCTCCTACATGAGAGAATCCTTCAAGCGGATGAAATTACCTAAATATTGTCTACCAAAGGTAAGCTACAAAGACACCAAATTGGATGATTAAAAAAAATGTGTTTTTGTTTTTCTACAGTTGCACAATTGTCATTTTATGAAGAAGAGTCACGCTTTACTAAAACCCTCTTCCTCCATGCAGGACATGCACATCATCAGCACGGATGAGAAGCAGGTGTTTGCTGCGGTGCAGGAGTGGAATCAGAATAACACGTACAGCCTGTATATCTCAGACTCCCCCGGGGTTTACTTCACCCTTTCATTAGAGAACCTGAGAACCAGCAGAGGACCCGGCGGAAACCTACTGGTTGACTTTTACAAGGTGAGTAGCACCGCTCAACCTAATTCAGTTCATTCAAGTATGCCAGCTACTACCCATTGTTTTCATTGTAAAAGTTATTCATGTTTTCATTCATTGATCAGTCACTTTACCTATGAAATGTTGTATTGCATTTTAATCATCAGATCACAGGGTTACGTTTTCAAGTAGTCTTTTGTTCACTGATCAGCAATATACAATTCAAACATTGTGATTTTAACACAGAAAATATGAAAAAACAGCCTATTCTCCCATTAACAACTATTGTTTCTTAAGCACAATTTTAAGATATTTTACTCAAGCTTTTCTATTTTTTGCTGCTATACCTCACTACTTTTGAGATGTATTAAGTGTGATCTTCATTTATTTTAGAATTAAAGTCACAAGTTTCTTTTCAGTTCAAGATTTGCTTTAAAACACATCTCATCAGTCAAAATGGCGCATCGTTACTGATCAAACTACAAAACACTGCGAGATTTTAGTACTGCTCACATGTTAAAGCATAAATAATAATGAACGTATAACCAATCATAACAGTGCCAAGTGCATTTCCGTGTAAAGAACTACTTTTGATAGGTCTTGCATTCAGTGGATGCTACTTCAGTCCTTTTCACAGTTTTGAAAGGACTTGTACTTGTATGTTCACACTGTGATATTGCTTGCCTATGCAGAGGGTCTGAATACCTTTTTCCTCCACTGCTCAAACAACACGTTGAGTACCATTGATTCATTTCTGCTCATCAACAACCCAGCCTTCCTATTCCAATCCTTTTACCTCTTAAGTATTATGGATACGATTGTTAACCTCCTGAAAGTATTTTTAGATGTTACTCAGAATCATTGCTGTTTTCCTTTGTAGGTTGAAGGGATAAATGGCATGTATCTCGCCAACAAACTGCTGGACAGTCATGTCAAGACTTTTATCACATACGACAAGGGACAAACATGGGCCATGTTGCCAGCTCCTGCCACCGATGTGGCTGGAAATAACCTCCACTGCATTCTGGTAAGCCGAAGCCTTTGGGTAAGAGTGCATTCATGCTTTTACCCATGCAAAATGAAACGCGTGACATGTATCATTCATCAAATGTTTCAACCTCATCAGCTGCGCTGAGGAAGTTCTTTGATTCAGAGCCACATTTGCAACGGGCGAGGCGCCAGCTTCCACACGAGCCTCCTAAATGGCAGATGAGATGCTCGGCTGGTATATTCTTATTAGCCGCGTGAAGCATATATCGTGTCATCGTGTGTACTTTCAGGGGTCCAGCCTTTCCATTAACCTCTGGGATTTCAATTTACTACCTGTAGACACATTGGACTAATGAATGTTAGATTACACTGAATTACGTTATATGGCCGTGCTGTTGGATATTAATCTCATCCAGTCAGTATGTTTTTCAGTCTTTTTTCTTTTAGTGTATAATGTTCAGTTAATAGCAGGTAAGGGTATTTATCTTTGCTTTATATTGGAGCATTATGCCCCTGTCTGCTTTCTGACCTCCCTAAAACCTCTGCTGTTTGAAAAAAAAAAAAAAATACTTTGATGTGTTTCGGTGTGCTTTAGTCTGAGAGATGAGTGAAATGATTTGAATCCATTTTGCAAGTTTTATCAGTGCATCTTGGGGAATTTTAATTACATGCCTTGTTTGCTTTAGAATGAAACAATTCAAATGCCCTTTTGTGTCCTCTCAGCCTTTTTTCCCAGGCAGAGAATGTGAAAGGAACAAAGTATCTTTGTTGTATGAATGGCATCTGAGAATGTTCGCACTTTTCTCTCAACGGGAAGCGTAATTTGGAGGCAAAGCTAATTATAATTGCTTTTGTGGAGATCTGTCTGATACATATTGTCTCAACTTGTGCTCCATTGGAACCCGTTTTGTTGACAGCCATTTTGTTCGCTGCATCTTCATCTGGAGATGTCGGAGAATCCCTACACGTCTGGACCCATCACCAGCAAAAAGTCTGTGCCAGGCATCATCGTGGCTACAGGTAGAGTTACCCACAGAAAAATGCTTTCATTTATAAATCACGTTAGAGGTATCCCTAGTCTCTCAGCTAAATGCATACTAACGGTGAAACCACATTAAGACAAAATGAAATGAAAACCTCGTATTTCGGATGAGATGATCGGGTTAACGGAAGCCACAGACGTGTCCTCCGGTGGAAAACGAGGGCACGCAGAGATTAAAAAAATAACTCTCAATGATTTCGTCAGGTGATGGTGCATACAGGTGTGTTACGGAGCCTTTGCTATGTAAATACAGACCGAGTGAATTTATTCATGTTTTTTTGTACTCAGGGAATACCGGGACAGAGCTGTCCTCCACTAACCTTGGGATGTTTATCACATCTGATGCAGGAAATAGCTGGAGACAGGTGGGCCAGCACGGGGCATGCATTTATCTTGAATCGATTATGCATTCGTATTGAAAGCGTGCCGTCTTAAGTGGAGACAATTGCTTTTGTCACCAATGCAGATTTTTGATGAAGAGCACAACGTCTGGTTTCTTGACAACGGAGGGGCTTTGCTGGCCGTCTTACATGCGGCGACGCCTATCCGGCACTTATGGTAGGTGTTTCTACTGTCCGACAAGGGCTGACATCAAAATTACTGAAGGTAGGAATTTTAAGGTGTTGAAATCAAGAGTATCTGGGTATAATTTGAGTTTTCGCTCTGTTTTTGATGATTACCTTTAATGTGTTCAAAGGCTGACGGGCCAAGTTTGCATGATTATTATATCGGCACTGCGGCTTCACAACTGTCTGAATCGTTTCCAACAGAAGAGAGTCTGTTACGGCTTTGTACTGTTTGGTTGGATATGATGGTTTGAGTGCTTTTATGTAAATGTGGAGTGGAGCAGGGTAGAACTATGAGACTGAGAATGCCCTATAAGTCCTTCATATTGCGGGGGCTTTGTAACACTATCTGCTTTGATGTCCCTATACATTCAGCCCTGTCAAAAGTGATTAAGCTCCAGGAAAGGTGATTTGAAACCCCCCAAATCAATTTTAATGTTACAACCTGAGTCATATCTCTCTTTTCCATTGTTTTGTCACCTTCAAAAATGTCCCTGGCACAAGGAGCATTTGTTCTATTGTGCAGCTCGGTGCCGAGATAATTTTTCACATTGAAGAGAATTATCGGCGCTCCATTTTTCATCTTTGGCAAAAGCTGAATCCCCTGACATTTTTTTGTGAAATCATATTTCTTTGTACCTTGTACATCAAAGCTTATGTGCGTGTGATGTTTAATGCTATATGCAAAGAGTAAACAATATATTCACAAGCCACCGCAGAGGGATGAACCTGGATGGATAGACCGACCGACAGTCGTTGACAGCTGTTGTTTTTTTTTTTTCTCCTCCTTTTTTTCTTGAAGGATCAGTCTAGACGAAGGAAAAAAGTGGGACCGTCACAGTTTCTCCTTGGCCCCTCTGTATGTGGACGGAGTTTTAATGGAGCCGGAATCTGACAATCACATTATCACGTAAGCAGAGGCAGATAAGTGCCGTTCAGGAGGAATAAAACAAATAGTATCAGGCTTTAAGAGTTTACTCATCTGTGGGTGGAAAGAAAGAAAGAGCTCCACGGGAGGTTGTTATCTCCAATTAATCAGATTTGCAGGTGACTGCGTCATATCAGAAAACTGTATATCTAGGTCTCAAGATTGGGAAACATCTTTGCAGGTTTTTTGGACACTTCAGTCATCGGTCCGAGTGGCAGCTGATCAAGATCGACTACAAAGGGCTCTTTAACAGGAGATGCATGGATGGAGACTATCAAAAATGGCACCTCCACAACAAGGTCACAGACATGTTAAACATTATAGTCGTTGTCACTGTTTTCTCAGATTTTTCTTTCCAGAGTTTCTTGTGAAAAACTAAATGCTCTTTTTTCTTTGTTTGATAGGGAGAGCTGTGTGTAATGGGAGAGAAGCAGATATTTATGAAGCGCAGGCCGGGCAACCGATGCATGCTGGCCCAGGACTACTCGAGGATCTATTCCTCAGACCCGTGCCTCTGCACGGCCTACGACTTTGAATGGTAATAACTTCTTCTCTCCGCCTTTTTCGACTAGGTTTAGACACTATCGGAAACTTTCATCCTCGGGGATCTTTAATTATTTTTCATTATGTGTTTACCAAACAGCCCGTCTCCTTTTGAGCATGTCATTCACTTGTAGTTAATTACGGCTGTTGGGAGAAATTTGCGATCCACAACAGATTGCGGAACTTTGTGTGCCGTATTATCCATCTTACATTCCACATTTAATTGAAAAACAATATGACTGTGTCCTTTGAATCTAATTATAGTTTATATAGAAATTGTAGATGGGAGTTTGGGACTTTTTAAATATGCTGGTGTAACTTGCATGCCATTAATAATGAATCATTAAATTAATTTTAAATATGGTTTATCCATCTGTTGGATATTCTGTTTGATCCTGCTCGTCTGACTCACGTCTCGAGTTATGGTCCTAAAGTACACAATGAAGCGCCAACTGCAAAATATTTCACCCACTACAAACGCTTGTAGAAGCTAAATTATTTGAGGTGCAGTATTTTGCATTTCACAAAGTGTCATGTTTGCTTGGCAGTGATTATGGGTGGGAACGTCAGGCGGATGGAAAGTGCTCCCCGGCTTTTTGGTTTAATCCAAATGGTGCGACTAAAAGCTGCAGCACCAGCCAAAGCTTCCTCAACAGCACAGGGTAAGTGGCCCCCGAAGTGTTTATTCCATCCCAGAACAATAGTATTCCACTGTCACGTTGTCTCCAACACAAACCAAAAATAATGGCTCACTTTCTCAATCGTTCAAAAAAAGCTTTTGAGTAGAGCCGAGAAAAAAGTAACCTAATTCCAAAACACATAATGACACTGAGCCGATTTTGAGTTTGCATCATGTTCACACTCCAAAAAGTCACAAAATAGGCCAGGATGCATTGTACTGGAAATCTGTGTGCTATTGATAGAC
Organism: Pungitius pungitius; assembly: GCF_949316345.1. Taxonomy (NCBI): domain Eukaryota; kingdom Metazoa; phylum Chordata; class Actinopteri; order Perciformes; family Gasterosteidae; genus Pungitius; species Pungitius pungitius. Next base: position 6,558,249 of record NC_084912.1, on the reverse strand, counting down.
ACTTTTCTCACACAATGAATTGCAAAGGAGAAGCTGCTCCGAGCAAAAAACAATCTAAATAAACTGTGGATGTTGGGGAAACTGCTCCGCTACACATAAAAAAACAACAAAGCCCCATGACCTGTGAAGCTACATTGAAAATATCTTCATTTTGAGTCTTCATTCACCAAATTAAACAGATTCATGCATATTTGTACACTATTAAAATTAGTATAACACATAAAACAGGAATTGAATGCACTTTTTTTATTTGCTACTTCAAAGGTATCGTAAGGTTCTGTCCAATAACTGCAAGGAGGGAGGGAGGAATGTTTACTCCCCCAGGAGGCAGGCGTGTCGTCCCAGGCCCCCGCGAGGCCTGCGGCTCTCAACGAGTCAAGCAGAGCTCAGCGCCACCGTTGGAAGCAACGTCACTTTCATGGTCTACCTCGATGAAGTGAGTTGCATCGCCTAAAACCGCTCAAGTGTTAATAGTTAGTGCGAAGGAAACGACTGAAATTTAAATCAGTGCTCGACTACAGTTGTTGACTCTATAAAAGTATTTTCCTGTGCTTCTTAAGGTTTAAGTCCAATGATGTGCTGTTGACCTTTCATATTAGTCAGGTAGAAATGCAGATATCTTTATAATAAACATTTCTGCATAGCTACATGCCACAAGTGGATAGTTAGAAAGTATTTTTGGATGAATTTATCAGCTTTCAAGATGGCCCCAGATAATAAACAAATCCAGAGTACACTGTCATGACTTTTCTTGCACTATAGCTTTTCCTCCTCTTCTCTCAGTTGGATTTCTGTCTCCTCGCATTGGTACCCACCTTCAAAGTGTTTGTGACGCGGCTTTACAGGACATCTCAGCCCAAGCACTTTAGAAGCAGAGTGTGCTTATTTCACCCGCACATGTGACTTGTGTTGAAGTATCCTGACCTAAACTGCAGTGACAGATGCCATGTGTTACCCGCCTGTCCACAGGGAGACTCTTTGAGGACCAGCATCCAGCTGGACTTCGGGGACGGTATTAAGATCACATACTCTAACCTGAGCAGGACAGATGATGGCATCAACCACATCTACAGAACAACTGGGATTTACAGAGTGACAGCTTCTGCCGAAAACAACCAGGGGTCTGACAGCAGCACGCTGTTTTTACACATTACCAGTATGTGAATAAGACACATCATTACTCACTCCTGCGGCGGTGCATGCAGCATGGATCCCTTACCTTTCATGGGCACTAAATGTCATTTTAGTCACGGCTGTAATACTTTCATGCGTTTTTAGCCTGAGGAAAATGGAGATACGCACAAGTTCATATGCTCTGATTGCAACAACACTGCGTGTTTGACGAGGTCATGTGTGTTCTACTTGTGGAGTCATTTGTTTGCATACGTGTGTAACGTATGTATGCGGGCGCTGTCTTCCGTTGCCGCCGCAGGTCCAGTGGAACGTGTTTATCTCTCGACTCCTATGGTAGCCGTCAGGGGGAAGGAGGTCAATCTGACTGCGGTGGTTTGGCCGAGTCACATCAGAACTTTGACCTTCTTCTGGTGGTTTGAGAACAGCTCCGAGGTGAGAAGCTTTCACTCCCACTCCGACTTTTGTTCCAGTTCCCCTGCTTTGTTGTGTTCACTGCAGTCTTTTACATCTTCTCTTGATGTCCTTGTGGTGTTGTTAACAAAGTGTAAATCTTAAAATCCTTCACACAAATCCTATTAAATGTGACTGCACCGTGTATTTCAGGAGAATCCAGTTAGGATTGTATATATTTATCTCATTGATTGTGTTCAGTGCAGCACTCCCTCATTATACAATACGTCAAGGGCTCCATGTACATATTATTTTATATTCAGCTGAGAGAATGCAGCGTTTTCTGTGAAACGTTTCCTTTTGAATTCCAGCCCATCATAACCTTGGAGGGAAGCATCTCATTCACATTTCAGAGAGAAGGAATAAACAAGGTCACGGTCCAGGTTGCTTCTGGGAGCACCATAATGCAGGATTCAAAAGTTATAACTGTTAAAGGTGAGCGGCGGCGACAGTCTTCAAAGCACCATAATTGATGCGTTGCAAGTTACATGAATATGCAATATGCTTTCACGTGGAAAGTACGACACCTCTCGGTCCACGCTGCGAGCAACGTGGACTCGTCTAATGAATAAAATGTCACCGAGGGCGAGCGCGATTTCTTCAAGAGCAATTAACTGCAAGGCGTACGTTGCCAAATGAGAAGAGACAAAACTGCACATCAGACTAATGAAAAAACGAAACCAGAAGCTACACACGTATTCGAACATTATTTTTTTTTTTCTCCAGAATTCTTCAGGTCGCTGCTGCTGTCATTCTCGCTCGCTCTTGACGAGCACAATCCTGACATTCCGGAGTGGAGGGAGGACGTTGGCCGCGTGGTGCGGACAGCTCTGTCACAGGTACATAGAGAACGCATTGCTCTCAGGTCTCTCCTTGAGCTGACATCCGGCCACCAGCAGCTTTCACATTCATTACTATTTCAATACTGTATGAAGCAACTGATGAGCCAGACATTGACACAATGGTCAATGTGTGTAATATCATGTTGGTTTATTTCAAAACTGATATTTAGTGTTCATTTTGTACTCGGGCTGGTGTCAAAATTCGATTCTGGATGTTTGGCGATTTTCACGGTGATGCACAAAGTTCAGGAAGTAACGGAAAACCCGCCTGTGGACTTGTGTCGTCTTTGCAGGTGTCTGGGGTCCCTGAAGAGCAGCTTCTGGTGTCTTTGTATCCCGGACTTCCATCCACAGCGGAGCTCTTTATCCTACCTGATGAGCACACGTCAAGAGAGCACAAGAGTGGGAGTGAGGAGGCCCTCGAGACGGTGAGAAACACCATGTATATGAATTTAAAAGTTTCTTACCATCTGAACTTCATTGGATGAAAAAATAACATGAAGGCTTGTGCCAGATCAACAAACGATATTTGGTTTATTTATTGTGTACACAATAGAAATGTAAAGAAGGACACGTTGGTGGTACTGTGACATGTGCATTTTAAAGTGTCTTTGTCTTTGTAGTGTTTGTAGGTGAAAAGTCCGACTTATGGAAAGTCAGGCTCAAAATCAGACATCAGAGTGACATCTGAGTCATTGTGCCTCCAACTCTTGGAAGATTTTTTGTTCTTGTTACAATTGACCAGGGATGATGTTCTGTATTTGTGCCCTTTACCCTATACGTGAAACAGATATCCAATATTTTCGTGACTGCCCTGAACCAAGGCCTGATCCAGTTTGAGCTGAAAGCAGATATTAACATTATTGTGTACATGACTCAGCAAACTTTGGGTAAGTCTGTTTGTCACCTGCCCTTTATTCCTGCAAATGTGGACCAATTGTTTATTCTAAAAACCATTTAAATGTCCATAAAAAACCTGTCCAAATAGATATTAGTTTTAATTTATGCCAATTTGTGCAAACTAATATTTGGTTAAACCAAGTGTCTTTTTTATGATTTCAGTGATGTTCTACCCAAACTCTGAAATAACAAGACAAAGCCATATGATTCAGATTATACTGTATATTACAGGATTTAAATATATTCCCCAGTACATCCGATCTGCTCTTGAGGCTGTGAGACAATCAATCACACCGATTGACAAAGAGGGCATTTGGTATGCAATGAGAAAATCGGCAGGGTCACTGGATCATTAGCATATCGCAAAAAAACGTGTCGATCAAGCCTGCTTGGCTTTACCCTTTTCATCCACCAACGGATCTGTCTTCATTTGTGTCTGCGCACAAAGGTCCGCGTTGCCTTTAAAATGATCCAGAAAGGTCAAAGACTTCATGGGCTTCTCTCTCTCTCTCTAGGAGAGAAAGATGGAAGGCGGGGAGGGGGGCGGGGGGGGATACTTTGAATATTGCTTCTCAGCAGTTATAAAGCCATGACTATGCATAAGCTACCTGCATGACGCAGCCCAGGGTGAGGCAGTAAACCTCCTAAAGATTCCTTTTATTACCCCAGAGGGGATGACACGCACCTGCACCTGCCGTGGTGGTCACATGACGCCAGGTGATCAGCGACGCCGTTAAAGAGAAACGTAAAGCGCTTCTCTTTTTCCCAGATGTTATGCTTATTTTAACGCGTTTTGACTTCCAGCACCTCTGGTGGATTCAAACTCCATCCACAGCGGGTCGGCCACGCTGATGCTGCTCACTGCGGTCTTTGTTGGTTTGGCAGCATTCTTCATCTACAAATTCAAAAGGTGCGTTCCCTTGGATGAGAAAGTAAACCGTATTGAGTCATCCTTTCAATCGCAAACTCATTTATCTGTTTGTGAAGTCCGTGCAGAGCTGCTCTAAACATTTTTCTTTTTTTTTACTAGGAAAATGCCCTGGATCCACGTTCAAGCTGAGGACAGGCACGGGAAGGAACCGGAGGTGATCAGTACAGTCGGCCAGAATGACAACATGTCAAAGGTCAAGCTCAGTGAGTTTCCTTCTCCGAAGGAACTCATGGAAAAGGAGCTGGAGGCCAGGAGCAGAGGTACAATTTAAGATTGAATGAGTCATTTCACGGTACAATTCAGAACATGTAAATGTCCCTATGAAGCCAAAGTGGGCTGTTAGTGACATTGTTATATAATTTGGATTATTATTATTGATGAAGTAACAGATACGGCTTTACGTCCTCAAGGAAGGCTTTGAGTTTAGGTAACTGGTTGGATTTGCTATTTGCTATTTTCTGGTATCAATTCCTAAACACTTACAGCCTAGTTGGGATTTAACAGAGAAAAAGCAGTCTAAATATATATTTATAGATATTTGAGTATACATCATTACAGGTTGAGGGCAGGAGTGATTAACATTGAAAGGGATAGTTGGAATAATGTCTTTAAAGCAGTTCATGGCTCAATAGAGCTGTGACTGTTTCTCAGCATGAGCAAAGTGCTGAAGAGAAACCCTGTATTCTTATTTCTCTCTGTTAATGATAAGTAATAGGTTGATCTGGTGTGTCCCCCCCCCCCCCCCCACCACCCACCCCCCCTTCAACCCCTCCAACCCTGAGCAGTACTTAAAGATAATGGATGGATGGACGTGGCTTTGATGATTATATCGTACTGACAGTTTTATGACATGTTGTACTCAGGCTTCATATGATATTACATTACTATAACATTTTTTTATTAGCCTCATGCCATACCATGCCATCTTAATTACATTTGTATGACGTATTACACAATAACATTGTAAATTATTTTTTCATAATTTACTAGGGACTATAACATTTCAATGACCGACTACACGTTTTTTACATTTTTTTTATTATCACAATACCATCAACTCCATGACCTTTTGCTGGTTTTGAAGTATTCTCTAACGTCTTGTGATATACTATATCAAAACATTTTATTGACATTGTGAGGGAATACTATAAGTCTCAGACACTAGAGGATGACACTGTACACAACGGATAGCGATTATATTTATTTGCCAGAAAAACAAATCATCTGTTTTCAGTCCATTGTCCAACTGAATTTTGGTATCGACACAAAATACATGGTTTCAGTTTTACTCAAACAACTGTAAATGAAGGTGCCCCACACATGTATGCTACCGGAACCTCTCACTCAATGGCAACGTGTTGTATATTTTGCAGATTGAACACCATTGAACACCAGACAGACAGAATTCACAATGACACCATTTTTGATTGCTTTGGCTGTGGTCCACAGTGACGCCTTTTAGATGAGAAGTACTCCCTGCAGACACTGGATTATTTGCCAAAGTAGCTTTGCTGTATTCCTGATAAAGACCAGTGGGCTACAGCTTTTTTTTTTTTCGGATCGCCCTTTCGCTATTCTTCCTTTTTCTTAGCTAATTGTATTTCCTGATCTAAAAAAAAAAAAAATCCACTCCTTCTTGATTGCTTTAAAAGTTGTTTATTTACAAAGAGGCAGATCAGCGTTGGGACATTTTGATCTGCGGCTAGCTAGATCAAACGAATTTACAAGCTGCTGTTTAATTAATACTTTGACGGATGGTTTGATTTTCATGCGGCCTGATTTTGGCTGGAGATGCAAGTCTGTTGTATCCGGTTTACAAGAAAATATTATGATCAATCATCTGTGAGCTCGGGTCTCTGTCCATTCATCCCTTGTAAATATTGCCTTTATTATTCACTTTTACATTATAAAAATGAAAAACTTCATTATGATGTATTTCATTTACTTCGAATATGGCTAGAATAAACTTTATATGCCTCTGAAATATATTTTATAATTAACATCTGTCTCCATTGCCAATACGTAGAGCTTTCTCCAGCCAAAGAAAACACGCCACCTCCCAGATGAAAGAACCAGTTTTAATTTAATTATTATCTGGGTTCAGCGATTTTACGTGTTCTCGTTTTATACCAAACAGCTTTACAAGTACTAATAAAAAGCCGATTCTGCAGCCCACTAAAAGCTATGAAGTCAAATCTAAATGTATAAAGGTAGAAATTAATATTCGAAACATCTGAAACAGCACTTAACTTGAATGTAATGATGTATGTTCTGAATGATTAACACAAAGGGTCCCCTGGCTTAAGGCTGTAAACAAAATGCAAAGCAATGGAGGAGGTTTTCACAACAGGTTTAACAGCGATGTACGTAGTTCGTATTTCACAATGTGAAGTACAAATTCATTCGGTCAAAAAGTGTTGTTTACATAACTGTTCTTTGGTGGGCATCACTCTTGCTAGATGGCGCTGGTTGTTCACTTTCTTTTTTTAAATGAACTGCATTTCACTAAAAAGTTTTAAAGAAATTGTACCAGTCAAAAGTTTGGACACACGTTCTCACTGAATTGAATGACAAATGATGTCAAACCTTTTGACTGCTACTGTACGTACTTCCTTTTTCTGATCTATTGGATTTTTTCCATTTCATAAGAACTCCCTCAGCTCTTTGTGCTCAGACATCAGACATTTAAGTCTTACATTTAAACCTTTCAGATTTTAATTTCAAACTTAATTCTTCTTATCCTTTAACTTGACGACATATACTTCGATCTAATAATATGCTAATATTTTCTCTGGCAAATCTGAATTGCCGGCAGGACCCTTTTTGTTCATAAATGTATTGCCAGGTTATTAGTCATACGGGTGAACATGGAATTGGCTTCACGCAGCTTCGTACAAATCACTGAATTTAAATTACTGACACAGTCGAGGGATAAAAGTACCACCTCTGAATGAGCCAGTGTCTGCACAATCTGAACGACCCCACTTGTCACGGCGATCCTATCTTATCAGCCTTCTGTCACCAGCTCAGCCCTGCTTGGAGAGGCAACAGGGGGCTTTTCAACCAGCATGCCTGGCTAAATAATTCCTAATGAAGAGTAAAATCTAAAAAAAACATCTGATCTCAAAGGAGAATGATACGGAGGGGGAAAAAAAAGCATTGCGTTTTGTGCTGATTGGTTGTTGTTGAAGGCAATTAAGAAGATGTCTTTTATAATCATATCCTCAAAACAAGGACACATGTGTTATGGAAAAGTAGTTGGCTGTTTTCTTAATTAAGTCTTTTTGTCTGAATGTTTTTTCAGGTGGAATTGGAAGAAATATGGAGAGAATTGTTACACGGGAATTTCCAAACTGTACTAACGTCTAAGACTCTGTTACTGAGTAAGTACAGATGGTTGTATTACAATTGTTCTGAATTTCTTTGCCTTGCATTGTTTTCTTTTTAAATACGCATTTTCACTGTGATAGCTGCTATCGTTCTAAGTCAAGTGTTTAACCCACATGGGTAGTGAGTGTCTTTACAATACATGATGACGATCAATGCACCGAGCCAGACTCTAGGGCCCCTAGTTTTCGGGGGGGGGGGGGGGGGTGGTGTGCTGAAATTGGCTGATAACGTTAACCAGGAAAATACTGTACATCCAATTAGCCACAAGATCCCCAATTCTACATCCACGCACTCTGTTTAATGAATATTCAGCTGCCGTTGTGTACTTATGATGAATTCCTTATGCCTGTGACAAACCATCATTTTTGTTAATTGGGAGGAAAATAGCATAGGAAAGACATGTTTGTTGAAATAAAACATCTCAGAAGCTATAAGAGACAGTTAAATGATAATAGTTCCATATGAAAGAAATATTTTTGCTTCAGGTATATAGATATTTGATATTTACTTTCAATTATTCATTAAATGATAAAGAATCACTATAAGGACATATTGAGATTTATCATATTACAGGGCTTAAAACGATAAACAGATTGTTAGTAATACAAATGTAATCGTACACAAGGTGTTGATGATTTTTTTTTCTCACAGACAAATGTAACCACACGGCTACACTATTTTTTATTAGTCCAGAAAACACAAAATAAACCAAATAGAAAAATGGCCAATACTACAAAATATAATTGGTAAATAACTTTAGTCACCATTTCATGTCTGATAAACAACATTAACTTTACGCTCGAGGTAAAACATTTGCATTTACCAGCTAATAACTAGAATTCTTTGAGTTGTAAATATACACTATTGAATATTTATTTAAAAATATGTCAAAATCTGACCGTAGTGAATGCTTATAAGATAGGACTATTGGAAAGAATATGTAGTTGGTTTTACTTTGTATGTAAGCGTGGTGCTTTAAATGACTCATCAGCTGACGGTACACAACTAAACGTGATGTTTGAACATGAAAGTTTGGCCTTAGAAGTAGAGACATTTTAAACCTGTACATAGAAGAAAGAATGTACAGTAGCATCCTCCTACTTTAATGTAAGGTTGACTCCCTCAACAGTCGGTTGGTTAGTATGTTTCTATGTACTTCAGCATCAAAACAGTATACATGTTCTCTTTTTTATTTATTTGTTTTTTTACAGTGGCATGCCCTAATAATCTGTGATAAAGAATATAATACTATATTAGGGAGAGAAAGTACTTTATGTATATATATACATATATTTATGATTGTATATATACACATATATATATATACATATATGTGTGTGTGTGTATAAATACAAACACATTGTTGGTTTTAAAGTTTCATTAAACCAAATATTAACACCTTGTCTAATAGTCTAGTTGTGCAATTGCCAAAAGTTGTGCATGATCTATGATACTGTTAATTTTTGTCATATACATAAATTCTCCTGTTTTGAGTCATATTTCTTACTGTGAACAAATTACCATTTTTAAATTGTTCAAAATAAATGTATTTTTATACTGAATCGTGTGTATATATTATGTATTAACTCAAAGTTTCCATTCTAATGGAAGATGTGAGAATATTATTTTCTCCTTTTTTTTCTTGCTGGCGAAAGGTTGCAAAGACTTTAAGATTTTTGGGCTTCCAGTGAATGAGAAATGTCTCATTTTGTCAAGCCATGAACCTAAAAAACAAGATTCATGTAGCGCGTGTTATCTCAAACGCAGGTACCTAGTAGCAGCCAGCCTATCGCTCTCAGCAGTACACTTTTAATGATCCCTCACAGGCTCTGGAGTCAGCTTTAATGGGCAGAAATGGGACATCACCGTTGTGAGGATTTCAATCCGACACTTTGACTGAGCTTGATTTTACCTCCATCACTCAAGTTGCCAGTTACAGATGTTTTTGATTTAATGGGAACAATTACAGAGTCAGTAGTCGAATCAAGAGAAACAGACCATTTTGCAGGGAACACTGCCGCTAGCGGAGCTCATTCTCCATCCTCAGATTTCGAGAAAAAAAAGCCTTTCACAATAAAACGGCAAGGAGACAGAGACGTTTTGGAGGGCTAAACTGTGTTTCTGATTGGCTGAAATGATTCTTCACGCGTCAAGATGCAGCAACAAGGCCCTCGTTCCACTGTTTTGCATTTTGTTTGCCGCCTAAAAAGACACCAATCTCCATCACTCCAACAGCCATCAACGCCCCAAGAGTCTTATTCTGGCTCCTGCTCTCAGTCTGAATTAACACCGAGGCCTCTCTCTCTAACTGCCCTGGGATGTTCGACGGCGCGCGATCAAATTGAACGGTGACAATCCCTAATAGATGATTCGCTGCAGCCAGATACTAATGTAGCACTCAATGAAAGGAAACATGCTCATCAATTTCACACTGTGGCTAACACAATATTGCTGTGGGGTTATTGTTGTGGGACATTTTTCATTCAAGGTGCCACCCATTCTGGGAAGATTGTCCTTGATTGTGTGTGTGTGTGTGTGTGTGTGTGTGTCGATTTCCTGGAGAGGGGATAATTAACTTGTTGCACAGTGGGAAAGACAAGGAACTACCCCATTAGAATCTCTCCGGGCTACTCGCTGCCTTTCATCGTCCTCCTTTTCCGCCCTGTTGTCATATCATGCAGATGTCTGAACTGAAACTTTGACAAAGCAGAGAGAGCAGCAACTCGGCGTGAGGGGGCTCGTCGATCAAAACCACCAGTTTGAGTCATGCTTCCACCCTTTGTGAAATTGAGTAACTCAAAAGGTCAAACGCAGCTGAATGCTGCAGTCGACTACATGGATTTTAACGGATGGCGGGAATAAACAAAGTGTTTTTTTGCCGTTTGGAAATCCGTTCAACAAGCCGCCGCACGCCATTGTTGTTTTGTTTCTGCTTTATTCTGTAACCATGGTTACTTCTGCGAGATGATGAGACCAAATGATAAACACACTAACAGCAAATCACCTGTAATGAACGAGCAGTCCAGCCTTTGAAAAACGGAAATTACTGCAGTTCACTTAAGACGTGTTGTAACTATCTTGAAAGAGGGGGAAGAAATCATCATGCACATAAGTTCACAATCCTATTCACAGATTGATTATCGGGACAAAACCTCTGAAGATCGGCGTGGAGAGGCAGATGCCCGTTCGCCCGATGACGAAAAAAGAGTTTATTTACGCTTCAGGCTCGATCGCAGGTTTGGAGGAAAGAAGCGCGGAGAAGCCTCCAGTCAATTTGTCTTCCTGACACACAATGCTGACAACACTTAAAAGGAAAAGTTGGATGAACTTCAGTGTTGCTTATCCCAAAGAGACAGCCGCTGACCAAAGCTCTGTGCGTAGGCTGAGCCTCGTCTGACAGGAGATACATCTTCTCTATCTCTGTGTCCCTTGCAGCGAAGGAGATGAACAAATCCGCAGCCTTTTGTGCGCCCGAGTCCTCGGGGGCGAGCCTAGAACAGACTGCGGAGCTCCTGGGGGCGATGTCAGGTGGAGATGCTGGTAACATAGTGGTAGATAAACGCTCCAGGATACATTTGAAGGTGTAAAATGGTGTCTCCGGTTAAACCGAGTGGAGTTTTGGTGGCTGCCTGCATCCTTCACAGTGAGCTCAGTTCAAAGTAAAAAACGAGAGGAGTGTTTCATAACTGTGTCAAGGAGCTCAAGTCTTTTAACTACTTTATTAGTAGAATATCTCACAAACAAACAAAGCTGATGAAACCCGAAACAAATAGGTAATTAATTCAAATACAGATCTAGCACTTACTACATCACAGTATGTGTTTGGGGCTGTAACCATAGCGTCTTTGTCCACATTCTGAAGATTTACATTTGCTCTATTTATAGACATCAGAATGTACAACAAATGCTCTGGGCAACAAATAAATATGAAAGCACACGTTTAAGCCATTGCGTCGTTTAACAGTCACATTGATTTTAAAACAATCAAATGTAAGATTGCAGCTGCCCAAATAATTCATATCCATGATTCAGATATATAAATGTGTGTATAATGTGTGTAATGTAGGTTTAACATTCATCATTGTTGATTCATGTCACCACATTACTTATTTCAGTCTCCAGAGGGATTACTCAGTTTCCCGTCTACTTTATATACCGGTCCAGTATATTGCCCTTCATTCTGCTGTTATATTTCTGTTATGACATATACAACATTTTGAGCTTGATGGAAAACACGGGTCTGGGACAAGGAGCCATCCCTCGTCTCCTGGATATTGCAAGCTTTCATTTGATGAGAATCTGGTGATACGATTCAGTGATTGTACAGAGCTTAATGAATCTGCTCCTCTAAGTGTCTTAATCAGATAAACTATTCCCACACAGTTAAAGTAGACTTCACAAACACAAGCCCAGAGAACAGAAATAGAAACATATTTTGAGATAATATTATACATCACTTCTGCCCCGCTGTGTTATTTTTTCATATTTGGGCAGACGCAGCTGTGACCAGCTGAGACAAATAACTTTTACTTCTCCCATTACGGGTGTACATTATTTACATAAAAAGATCATCGTCCCCTTGCGGAAAATACAAGTTTTTTTTTTTTTTTTTTTTTTTTTCGGTCAAAAAGTGTCCCTTTTCGAGAAGCAAGTATAAATCTGTACAGTCTCCTCAGAGGGATTAGGCAGCACAGTGTGAACTGGTCCGTCCATGCATGGGTAGCAAAACACTCGAGAGCATTCATTGTGACCGTGGCTCCGTGGCTCGCTGGAAGTAACTGCCAAAGAAGATGTATTGCTTTCGAGTTGGTCATAGACTCTCAACATTAAAACACATGGGGCGCTTCATCAGAGAGCATGATGTCTGTGTGAGATGGCAGGTAGCCTGACAAGGGAGAAGAAAAAAAAAAAAAAAAAAGGGAAAGAGACAGAGGGGGGTGAATTTTATGTGTCCATTTGTGTTGCGGTGTCTTTCTGCAGGCAAACACATTTATCTTGGACGGGTCGATTGTTTAGAAGTAAATCAACTGGAACCTCGTAGATATTTCTTGATGAAAATGCTTTCACAACTCTGCTACTTTACTGACACACTAATTATTTTATTGGGTCAAATAATTCACGTAGACGTTTTCATCACTTTAGCTTGAATGTACCTGTGTGACTTACCTGTGAATACTAATACCATGTGACAAACTCAGGTTGACAGATACATAAATATGCTGCACACAATAATGACCGTGTCTTGGTGACTCTCTGATGCAGGTGCAGAGGGAATAGCACAAGTACTTAACAATAAAGAGAATACCATCTTTCATTTTTGTTAAACTTGTGATTAGTGTTCCTCTTTGATGGTGCAGTTTTAAAAATGCAACATTTTGACACCTCGTTTGCTGTATTTAAGCGTCAGTTCACACTATTCTTAAATACATTTCCTCACTTAAGCCTCGTGATTTGATACCATATCTATAAGTAATCAAAACTGCTTTCATTGTTTTGTTTTTATTCACCCAGGTTGTGGCATATCTGTCAAAAACAATAGGGGTGAGTGTAATGTTGTTAGTGGGGCTCATTTCAAAAGTCAACAGCAACAAGTATTTTTAAAGTACGGTCACATTAGTCTTCTGTTTGATCACACTTCCCAACACTCAACCCCTAAACAGAGGAAACGATTTTCCAATTTTGGAATGGTAATTAACATTTTCATTTTCATAAACTCAGTGGTTTGCTGCAGGATGAAGTCTGGTAGAGTAACAGAGGACATTATGCATGTATTGCACATTTGCTAGCAAAGTTATAGAATACAACACTACACTAAGAACACTCCCTCTTAGTCTTACATAAAACTGAGAAATCAATAACGTTTATTTGTGAGGAATAGCTGCAGCTTGACGGGAGGACACATAATTACCTCGGCCCCTTGAGTCCAACTGTACGTCCACGTGATCCAGCGAGGTCAGCTGGTCCCCCTCGGGGTTTGGGATGTCTATGGAGGTCACTGTCGGGATGACCTCTTGTTCTTTGTCAGGCTGCTCTGCTGTGTATGTGTTGATGCCCGGGATCTTCCTGTAGGCCATGCAGCAAAAAAATAAATAAATAAATAAAAAAGGGCCAGCTAATGGAAACCTGCCATCAGGTCTGTTTCGCTAATGCTTTCACTAAGCATAATGTGTCACACACTATTTTTAACTGTTAAGGATGGGAGGGGGATTGCTTGAAAGCTGGAAACTAGGGCATTCCATACTCCACCGGGCATCGCTCTTTCACTTTCATATTGTTCACCTCCGTTTTCAATCAATTTTTCATCCCCTCAGATGCACCCACAATTCCACTTAAAACTAACGTCTTGCATATCGAATTTCGAGCGTCTCCCCTCGTGATTTTTGCGCCGCAGCTGGCGCGGTGACATTTGAGGCAGCTTAAGAAACGAAAAGTTGTCCTTAATGAGGACATTAGGAACGTGAAATTTAAGTAATGCTTTGCTTCCTGGTGAGTAAAATCTTGCAGGCGACAGGGGGGACTTAACCATTCCTCTGTGATTGGCACGGGATTACCAGTGCAGAGGATGCTATTTACTGTATGTCCCTCACTGTATAATGTATGTTGTCTCAGGACTTATCTCCTCAACCTTTCCTGCCATTCTGCAGAGTGTGTGCCTCACCTTGGATGCCTGTGTTTAGCATTTCCAAAAGGTCAACCCTCCCATTGTCAGATAGATGAATATTGATAACTGCAGGACTCTGACAGCCATTCAGCACTCTGGGGGAATTGATTAGCCTGTCATTCCCTGTAATATTCTGCAGATTGAGACAGAGGGAAATTGTCCTATTCCTCAAGCTATTATTGTGTCGCGGGTGTCTATAACTCACAGATATGTGGAGTCTGACGGCTGGAAAGTTTTAGGAGTTAGGAGTGAGATACTTGCTGGTAGATAATGGGGTTGGCTCCAGACCGCGTCGTTATGTAAACGCACAACGACAGTTACGTCCTTTTTGACTGAACTATCTGGCGCCTGAACATCTGAGGATTGATCTCCACACAGGTCCGGTGTACTGTACCTTTTAAATTTGTATATTACAAAGACAGCCAAGCCCATCAGCACGACTGACACAAGCATGATGACTGCAGTTCCACTGTGGCCACCGTCGCTGCTGTCCACGAGAGGAGCTTTGAGGGAGAAACAAATGAAAGAAAAATAGAGTGCGCATGCAGGGCAAATGAGGATCGAATGCAAAAAAAACAACAATGGAGATCGCCGCCGTCTTATGCTGAACAATAATTTGGAATCGTGACTAAGAGAGCTTTCTCCTCTTTGTATACTCCGTCCAGGATTATCGCCCCACTACCAACACTGCTCTCCAGGATGAGATATATCAAAAACAAACCATTAATACAATAAGAGCACATAAAAGGCTTCGGTTTCCATTTCAAAACCTGGAGGCCCACTAGGGAATCTCCACCTTGACACCAGAAGGAGTTTGACCCGACAACCTGAAATGCAACTCTCTCCTGAAATAGAGGGTCAGAGTGTGGCTGAGGCAGCAGACTCACCCGGAGACAGCTGCGTGGCGTACACGTTCACCTGCACCCCCGGTTTGAGTGTGAACTGGATGAGGTCCTGGTTCAAAGCACTTAGCAGAACCTGAGAAAGCTACGAGGAGAAGTGATGCAGCAGAGAAGACTCAGTTAGCAGCGGGCGCACAGCAATATTCTACACTCATCAATATTTCAACCGCAGTCATTTCATCTAACAGCCTGAATTATGGATCAGAATTTTTGCTTCCTTCTAAAGAGGAGCAAACGGTGATGTGACACGGAAATCCAGACCGTCTGCGCCAAAACCTGGCAGGATTTTGATGTTGATGGAAACTGTATCAGGAAAAAAAAGGTATTGGCGGGGCAGCAACGTTTAAAAAGCATCGCTATTTGGGTACCAAAACGGATCTCTTACCTGTTTTGTCTCAGTATTTTTCGGAAGATACAATTCAAAGTTTACATCTTAAAGTTCATAACTTGGGGCCAAGTTATTAAAGTGTATTCTAATATTAGAAAATAGTTTGTTTTTATTTTTCTCCCTGAAGTGCCTCGAGTTCGCCTGCTTTCACACCTAGACGAAGCAGTCATTTAACAGGAGACCAAAATGCCTTCCCAGAGCCCATTTGAGTCCTTAGCCATGCCTCAGTAATTCCATCTTGCTCTTTCTAAAAATCTTTCAACTGGTTAAAATTAGACTGCTCTACACAGTATGAATAATTACTTTTTGTTCTAGTGGCATATCAGGGTCAGTAAATCTATTACACATTTTAATAAGCTGCACCGCACATACACTCACCACATGCATGTGTGTAAGTGTGGGCACACGCTCACTTAATGCATCCATGCAAGTCATTCACTCGAGATGAGAGCGGTGAACTGAAGATTTATTACCCTATTGTCTGTGAGGTTCTGCCAGGTAATCAGACAGGCTTTAGATAAATACATCTCTTTAATTCCCAATCCAGGCCCCCTGCCCTAGTTTGTCTCCTTTCTCGATGCTGCCAATTATATGATGCATCAATGTAATTAAATATCTATTAGCTTAGTTCAAGACTGATTGTGAGCCGGCAAAATTATGTTTACTTGTTGATACATTGAGATGCTATTCCTTACGAAGAATAAATAAGCTTTAGTTTAGCTGGTGCTTTAAAAAAAACATCACTGTTTTATTGTTGTGTTTAAATATTTAATTGCTTTCTCTGACATGTTAAGAGATTCGTTTTGAGAAATGTTATTTTTCTCTAGATTAAATAATAACAACCATGAAGCCATGGGAATGATTATGGTTTTGTTCTTATCGTCACAAGTTTAAGGCAATTCTCCAAACTTCTAAAAGGTGGAAGATCATCTTTAACATGTACCGAGATTCTTTTTAGGGATTACTTTAGTGCTCTGATGGATGCTGTTTCAGTCCTTTTTCACGGGGAGAGATTGCCCTCTAGTGCTGACATTATGCATTACTGTCGGAGGGATTGAACTACAATGTGTGTGTGTGTGTGAGTGTGTGTGTGTGTGTGTGTGTGTGTGTGTGTGTGTGTGTGTGTGTGTGTGTTCCGTTTTGGGGAGAACCTAAGGTTTTTTTTTCTATAAAACTAAAAGAGGAGGATGTTTTATGTAGCAACATGAGATGAGATGGTTCCTATGAGTCTGCCTGTTAATTTAAAAACATATTTCTCTCTGTGTGTGTTTTCACTTAATGAACCACCCCAGAATTTATTGCATCTTCTATTCCCAATTACCATGAACAATGTTCACTCCTCATTACTGCTGACCTTTCCCAAATAATAACATCATGTTTTTCCTTCAGCACCATGTAGCCAGGGTGTCCAATCATTTCAATATGGAATCAGAAAACATTTGCAGAGACTTTAAACTTGGTTGACTTCAGTAATCCATCACAATGAGCAACATGTCTGCATTTTTTTCCCCTCAAACTTCACCTCATGGTTGCAGACTTTCAGAATCAGAAAACAGTGTTACCAGGCAACAACAATGTAACTTTGACGGATATTGGACACGATGCTCATTGTGATTGTATCGACATAAGAAAAAAACATTTTTAATATCTAAACAATATATATTACAGCAAAATAGCTTGGGGTGATCGCTGAATAGTTTACTCTGGAGAGTCTTTTGACTTCACGCTTGCTCCGGTTAATTTTGTGCGGTTGGAATTATCGAAGAAACCCACGTTGTCGTGAACATCCGCAGGGGGGGAGGGGGGGGGGGGGGCGTTAAAATCCTACGATGACACAGTACCTGATCCAGGTGCGCCCACTTTTCATCCATCCCCCCGCCTCTTGGCTTCTTTTCAGGAACAATGAAGATCTCTGCTGTTGTTGGTAAACCTGGGATCACCGTGACCAGGAGTTGCTCCTCATTTATCCCTGTGACCTTTAATGGTAACAACAAAGCATCGTTAAAAGAGACCTTTCTAATTGACGGCGTTGTTGGTGGTATTCTCTGCTCAAGATGAAGTGAGTGAAATTCTCCTGTTGTACTGCTTCATATATCATTTGCCTAAGTACCAGTCACTGTCAAGATGTAATGCACACGTCAACCAAAACACGCCACCTCAATTTGACAGTCTTTGGTAAAGGCCGGGGCTTTTAGTGCTTTTATGCCGTAACCAGAGGTCTCCTGTCAGGTTCCTAGTGTAAACCATAGTAATATCTGACAAGACAGAAGGTCAAAGTGAATGTTTCCTACTGAGGGCTACTGTAGGATATATATAGAGCTCAGTATCCAGGTCGTTTACGTAACCTGCTGCTTCTTTGACATCCCCACAGGGTCCGAGAGGGGAGACCAGATGCACTTAACCACAGTAGAGTTGTCTTTCCTTCACGTTCTGGTCTCTCAATGCAGGTCGTTAGAGAACAAGTGGCAATTACTGCAGGTGGTGCTTTTACTGTCCTGTGCTGTTTTTAACAAGTTCAGTTGGATGCTGAATTGTTTGGTAATGACTTCAGTTAGAGTGCAATAGCAGCTTGTGAAGGTTAACATTTCAATAAAGACACTGCAGGTAGCGGAGTGCTTGACACAACAACGCGTACACACGTTATAAAGCTGCACAAGCTAGACTGGCAAAGTCATCGGTTTCTCCCTCCATCGCAGTGCAAAGCTGCTTACAATGACAGATATCAGGCGAAGAACTGACCCGAACCATGTTTCTCTTCACCACTCTGCTGATGTCCTCTCTCCACTCAGACACCCCGGGGTTCTGCTCGTCCAAATTAGAAGAAAAGCCCAAAACGTGCGAACGAAAATAATCTAAAATGAGATAGAAATACAATTTAGATCTATAGTACATGGATATATGTATGTAATGCATGTATGTTGTTTTTAGGAGGAGTATTTTTTTTTTACTTGTCACACTCTCTTAGTCAATGTTGTATGTATTTTTATTTGATGGTTGGTATAATTCTTTAGTAAGCTAAATGGTCTAGGGGCATGTTACGTCCCATATGTCGTGGATATCGCTATAATAAAGACAAAAAGAACGTTTACAATGCCTTTTAATATATGTAAATACCTTCTTGGCTGTTTGTAATTTCACAAGCTTCACTCAAAATATCAACGAATCAGCAATAAATGATTTGCCTCAATGCTGACCTTGAATTATCATTGTGTCAAACTGATATTGTATACTAACTTGGGCTATTAGCCACATCTTCGAGTTTTCTTCGCACACCACAAACTTTTATCACGTGGTCAACCATCACCATGACAACAAAGCCAACCATCACCTGATGAATGCCACGAAAGATCCGGGCAAAAACATGTTTTTGTTTTGATTCCCTCTCCACATCGATACACACAAATTGACTTCATGGTTATATTTTAGAGTCTCTCTCTCTCTCTGTGCATCAGGTTTACCATAAACAGCCACAGTCATTTGGTCCTGATGGACGGTGTTGCCAACCGAGGCCTGAACGGTGACGGTGTGGCGTCCCGCCTCGGAGAAAGTGAAGGACGTCGCTCCGTCCAGAGTCACAACAGGCTGTGAAAGGCAGAGAGAGACAGAGACAGATGTGCCGCGACCTGCGACTCCATCGTGTCGGAGGAGAAGAAGAAAAAGAAAAGCGAAACTGACCTCCGTTTTGTTATCAAACCACCAGTAATAGCTGACCGTTCCCACGTTGCCGGGCCGTAACGCCGTGGTGAGGTTTACTGCTCGGTTCTTTACGACCACCGACGGGGCCGAGAGCTGGACCTGCTCGAGTCGACCTTCGGGGAAAAAACACACGGACCGGGGTATTCAAAACGTTTCCTCGCGATGAGGCTATTAAAAAAACGCCAGCAGAAGCCATGATTTTAGCCGCTGTGCCTGGAACATATTGAGCATATTTGGTTGACAGACAGGGGAGAGAAGTTTATTACACCTCGGGAGTATTTATAATACTTTTTCCACTGTGTCTCTTGTTTGCTCTTTAGCCTGCGCTGCTGTAAATCCTCTGAATTTTCCCGCTGCGGGACTAATAAAGGATTATCTCATCTTATCTTTTTTTTTTTAAGTGGATGCCAAAAAAATAACAAACCGAATTAAAACGGAACACAGCTGCTCTTCCCTTTCAAATGACACAGCAAGGTTCCTGCACGGGCTGAGCGACACACTCAAAACTCAAAAAAGGAGATTTTGGCACGTGGTTCGAGGAGCCACATCTGAAGTTACAGCTGTTGAGAGGAAGTAACGGTATGAAAAAAAAAAACTGCAGACAAAGCGTGTTTTCTTGAGGAAAAAGGGCCTGTTTTCACATTCAGAATCAACGCAACAATGAACAACTGTTTTAAAAAGTTGCAGCTGCCACATGTGACCAGTCATGTGACTCACAGGAGACGTGCAGGTGGAGGATCACCCTGTCGAAGCCCAGCGTGTTGGTGGCTGTAGCAGAAACCTGGTAAATGCCAACTCTGCTGTAGATGTGCTTGACGCCGTCATCGATGGAGCTAATGTTGACGTACGATATCGCTGTGCCGTCGCCAAAGTCCACCGTTATGCTCGTCGTGGAGCCAAGGCCCTTCAAAACGAAAACACAACGCTGTCACTCTTTTTCCACAGATTGCATTTCTCCATAAAATCGACGCGCGCACTGTGTAGTAAACCACGTCACTGCACTGTGTGTGTGTGTGTGTGTGTTTGACGCGCCGGTACTTGTGCCAGCAGCTCAATAAACAGATGAAACACTTGCTGGAAGAGCATGACGCCCACAAGCGTCACCCTGTCATGCACACTAGCGTCGCTTTGATAAAGTGAAAGTCAGCACCTCCTCCAGAAAGACCAAGAAAGTGACATTCCTATCCAGGGTTGCCACCAGTGTTCCCTCGCTGGTGAAGAGCTGGAGGCCCCTGGGGGCCCGGCTGGCACACTTTTGTCGCGTGGGGCTGTACTTCAACAGCGTCCCATCCGTGCAGTTGTTGGAGAAAGCCCGGCGGTACCTGGAATTCGTTAAAGAGCCCCAAAAAAGCCGCGGGTGAGTGTAAAAGCAGACACGTAACGCACACACACGCAAATCCGTGGGTCCCTTTTCCCCCCCACAGCTCAGCTCAATTTGCTGTTTTCTTTCATTAGTTTGCAATAGATTTAACCCGATTTACTGTAAATCACATAAAAACATAGCTATTATGAAAAAGTTGACTTTTCTACTCTTTATCCTTTAACTTGAGCTTTTATCTACAGTTCGTAGGTCAGCGATACACCAATTTGTTGTTCTATTTCTCCTCCAATTTTCCTCCTTCCGTTCTGTTCTGAAGGTTTAGAAGATTTCTCTGACAAAACGACCACTTTCACCCAGTGTAGCGGGTGCTTTTTCAGAAGGTTTCGCCCGAACGTAAGCGGGGTCATTTTTACACTAACTCCTCCCTTTGCCCTCGTCGCCACGAAGGAGTCAGGTGTACCCGGTGGTGTTGAGGAAGGTGTCCCCGCTGATGCAGTCCCTGGATGTTGCTGTGGGAACGAACCAGAAAGACGGAGCGCAGCTGCGGTCAATCTGCCTCTCAAAGCCATAGTCGCTGTGGGCGTCGGATCAAAGGGTGAAGAAGAAAGAAATCATTTCACGATGGACAGAGAGGCGTTCATTGACCAACATCCTGGTTATAAAGTGGTTATAAGCCTGTAGTATGGGGGGTCAGTTTAATGACATCTACAGTAGTACAGAGGTTTTACACGTATTACTTGAGGTGACACTTGTTAGACGTACAGAAGTAAAGATTAATGGGCCGGATGGGCATTTGTTTTATTCACGATTTCTGTGATATAATAAGTATGTGTGTCACGGGGTGGACAATTGCATGTTTATTGGTTTATTTTATTGATATTACTGCATGGTTTTTGTTGTTTGCTTGCATGATTTGTGTGGCAATTTGTTTGCAGTTTTAATTGGCATGGTGTCCTTAATTGACAATCTGCCCCAGTGACACACCAACAATCAGCCGCTAATTGGCAAAGGGACCAATGGAGAACTGCCAAGGGCGGGGCTGTTCCCTTTTTAAGACAGGTGGACAGAGACTGGGGGGTGCAGAAAGAACAGAGAGAGGACACGTGGCAGTGTGGAGCTGGAGCTGGAGCTGGAGCTGGAGCTGGAGCTGGAGCTGGAGCTGGAGCTGGAGCTGGAGCTGGAGCTGTGGTGGTAGCAGCAGGAGCAGCAGGAGCAGCAGGAGCAGCACGAGCAGCACGAGCAGCACGAGCAGCACGAGCAGCACGAGCAGCACGAGCAGCACGAGCAGCAGGAGCAGCAGGAGCAGCACGAGCAGCACGAGCAGCAGAGGGCGGCTGTCAACCCAGTGTTGTGGCTGGTGGGAGATCTACGTGCGGGACTCTGCTGTGGTGGCCTTGGATGGACTATTTTAGGGTTTAGGATACATTTTAAGCATTTATATTAAAATAAATACCTTATTAGTATTTCCGCCCTTGTCTCCTTTTGGGTCATTATGTCACTGCTCTCCCCCAAATATAAAGAACCTGGACTTTTGTTTTAGTTGAGTTCCTAGGGCTCTTAGCCTTTACCTAGGTGGCGTTGTTGGCAACATAACTTATTTTTTCTTCACCTCGGCCGCTGACATAAATTTGGCGTTGTCGGCAGGATTTGGATTTTTTGGGAGCAGTGAACAGTGGCCTAAAGGATTGTTGTTTAACCTAGCAATGATGATGATGCCCTTATATGCTGGTGCCCCCTGGGTGCCCAAATATACAGGCCCTAATGGCAGTCTACAATATGGGGATTGGAAGGAACAGATCCAGGGACTTTTAGGTATTCAGGAATTTCCTGAAGCAAGGAAAATAGAAATTGTTTTGGGAGCTTTAGGGGGGGAAGCCAAACAACAGGTTGGTGTTCTGGCTGAGGCTGAGCGCGATAGAGTTGCTAAAATATTTACTTGTTTAGATGCACTCTATGGGGAACAAACTTCTATTCCTGCATTGCGGGCCCAGTTTTATAAGTGTCATCAAAGGCCTAGGGAAACTGTGAAAACTTATCTGTTACGTTTGCGAGGGCTATATTGCAGGCTACAGCAACGCAGCCCAGATGACGCCCCCACAGAAAGCAATCTGCGCGAACAGTTTCTACTCGGCTTGGAGGAAGGCGCCCTGGCCCAGGACCTAAAAACCTATGCCCGACGTAACCCGGGACGGAGTTTCGATGACCTACGCCAGGAGGCGATGCTGCTAGACGACGAGCATGGTGGCAAAGGGCAAATTGAAGCAGAGTGTTCTGCTGTGCGAGAATCCCAGGCAGTAAAGCCCTTGACATCGGAACGGGATTGGAAACAAGCCTTGAAGGATGAGATTATGGCAGAAGTTGCGGGCCAGATGAAGGGGCTGACTCAGGAGATCGTTAAGGAACTAAGGCCTCTCCTAGAGCCTATGCAACCTAACCATTCCCTGTATCCTCCACCAGTAGGCGGACGACGACGAGCTACATCCGATTGCTCCAATACATGGGATACTGAAGGTAGGCCTATCTGCCGTCGCTGCAAACAGCCGGGACATGTGGCTAGGTTTTGTAGAAGAACTTCAGAAACCCAGCTGGCTTTAAACTAGTTAGCCCTGCTCCTGAGGTCCGAGTAGTAGGGTCAGACGGTATAGCCAATTTAGGGGCCGCCCCAACTTTTGTAGGAAATTGTCCACTAGTAAAGGTTTGCATAGATGGAGTAGAACTCTCAGGGTTACTGGATACTGGGTCTCAAGTAACTTTAATGCAACAGCAAGTACTGGAACGACATTTCCCTGATTGTAAGCTGGGGGTGGGAGGAACCTCTGCTGTATTGACTCTCAAGGCGGCTAATGGCTTGGATATCCCGTATATAGGCTACGCAGTGATGAACTTCGAAGTGGGACACATTAAGATACCGAATAGGGGTGTTGTCATTGTAAAAAACGAGTGTTCAACCAATCCCTTGATTCTGGGAATGAATGTCATTGGTGCTTGCTGGAAGACTCTTTTCCAGAATACAGGGGGATCTGCATTGCCCTGTGATAGCCCTCAGGCTCAAAAGGCTTGGAGTCATGCCTTTGCTACATGCCGTCGGATCAGCGTCTCAACAGGTGAATTGGCCACGCATTATATCCGTCCCGCTACCCGCCAGAAGGTATGTGTTCCAGCCTTCACCGAAGTGGTAATATGGGGTCGTGCTTGTATGGGCCCGAAAGGGACTGATTATTGTGGACTGGTGGAACCCCTCCCACACACCAGTGCCGTTGGCACTGCAAGATCCGTGGTAACGGTAAGGAAAGGAAGACTTCCTGTTCGCCTTTGTAATCCTCACCCATACAGTCTGTCCATAGGCCGATACCAGAAGTTGGGGACTATCAGCCAAGTAGAGGAGGCGGACTTGTATGGAAAGGAGAATTTGAGCCTAACACAAGACTCGGAGGGTGTAGTTCAGGTTGGCGTTGTGGAGGCCTCTGAGGTCCCAGAAGGTAAAAATCCAGACTGGTGGGTTAACAATTCGGTTGACCGGCCTGATCTAACTGAGCAGCAACGGGTGGACCTCGGTGTTCTATTAAAGAAGTGGAGTGATGTTTTTGCCGCCAACGACGATGACTTTGGTCGGACTAACATTGTCCAACACAGAATACCCACGGGTGATGCGGCTCCAATTCGAGACAGGTTCCGGCCCTTACCTCCAACTCTGTATAAAGATATGAAGAGTCTGCTAGCAGGTATGCTAAATAACCGTGTCATTCGAGAGAGCTCTAGTCCATGGGCCTCACCTATTGTGCTGGTTCGAAAAAAAGATGGAAGTTTGAGGTTCTGTGTGGATTACAGGAAATTGAACTCTGTGACTCATAAGGATGCGTTTCCCCTCCCCAGAATTGAAGAGACCGTTACCACCCTATATAGGGCTGAGTGGTTTTCAACCTTGGACCTGGCAAGTGGCTACTGGCAGGTGGAAATGGACCCCCAAGATCGCGAGAAGACCGCCTTTACAACACCGCTGGGTCTTTTCGAGTTTGATAGGATGCCATTTGGCCTTTGTAATGCCCCTGCTACTTTTCAGCGCCTTATGCAACGATGCCTTGGCGGGCAACTAACAGAGTCTCTGCTGGTCTACCTGGATGACATCATTGTTTATTCAAAAGATTTCCCCTCTCACTTGCAGCATCTGGAAGAGGTGTTTAAAAGACTGCAGAAGTATGGTCTGAAACTTAAAACCAGCAAATGTAAACTCTTGCAGCAACAGGTGAAGTTTCTAGGCCATGTGGTCGACCAGGAAGGCGTCCGTCCTGATCCTGAGAAGGTGTCTGCAGTCACTGAATGGAGTCCCCCAACGACCACCAAACAGGTTAGAGCCTTCCTAGGGTTGGCAGGTTATTATAGGCGTTTTGTATCGGGGTTCTCAAAGATTGCCCGACCCTTGAATGCGCTTTTAGCAGGTATTCCCACTGATAAAAGGTCAGGGTCTCAGAAGGTGATTTGGACAGAAGAATGCCAATCTGCTTTTGAACAACTGAAGGCTGCCCTAACCCAAGCTCCAATCCTAGCTTATGCAGACTTCACGCTGCCTTTTGTAGTGTATACTGATGCCAGTAACAAAGGACTGGGCGCAGTCCTTGCCCAAGTGCAAGGGGGCCAAGAGCGGGTAATCGCTTATGCTAGCCGTAGCTTGCACCCGGCAGAACAGAATGATTCAAACTATAGCTCTTTCAAGTTAGAACTTTTGGCCCTAAAGTGGGCTGTTGTGGAAAAGTTCAAAGACTACCTCACCGGAGCCAAGTTTGTAGTATTCACCGACAACAATCCAGTGGCTCACTTACAGACTGCTCGTCTGGGCGCTGTGGAGCAGCGGTGGGTTGCACAACTTGCCTCTTTTGATTATACTGTGAAGTACCGCTCTGGAAAGGAGAATGCTAACGCTGATGCCCTGTCCAGGTTCCCCCAAGTGTCCATGTCCACAGGCAGAACATCGGCTAGGGTCGACCTCACCACTGCTAGGCTCGACCAAGAGGACGGAGTGGCACTGCTATCTGGAGAGTGGGGAAACTGGCAACAGGATGACCCTGACATTGCCATCGTCAAGAGGTATGTGGGCCAGGGACTTCCTCCACAAGGACCAGAGAAAAGGGCTATGACCGATAAGACCAGAAGGATCCTCCAACAATGGAAGAAATTGGTTATCCGAGAACAGGTCCTCTACCGGGAGGTAATAGACCCTAACACTCACGAGCTACGATCCCAAATTGTGTGTCCAACAGCTAGGTGCCAAGAAGTCTGGCAGAAGTACCATGTGGCAGCTGGACATCCAGGGGTTGAGAGGACCTTGGCCAATATTCGACGCTGTTTCTACTGGCCTTGTATGGAAGAAGAGGTGCAGGGGTTTCATTCGGGGTGTGTCATGTGTAGCTTGAAGAAAGACAAAGTAGAGGCTAAGGCACCCCTGAACCCAATTGTTGTGTCATACCCTCTTGAGGTAGTTGCCCTTGATTTTCTTTCTCTTGGTAGGCCTACAGATGTGTACCAAAATATCCTTGTGATGACTGACATGTTTACCCGTTACGCATGGGCTGTACCAACTCGAGACCAGACAGCGAAGACTACAGTCAAGGCAATATGGACTCATGTCATTCAGACATTCGGCTGCCCAGGTCGTTTCCATTCCGATATGGGCCCAAACTTCGAATCCACTTTGATGCAGCAGCTTTGCGCTATGTATGGAGTAGCGAAGAGTCGAACAACCCCCTATCATCCAGCCGGAAACGGTAGGGTAGAAAGGATGAACCAGACTCTGCTAAACTTATTGCGCACCTTGGAGGGTGAAAGGCAGAATAGGTGGGCAGAGCATGTTCCTGAGTTGTTACAAGCCTACAACAATACTGTCCACAGTTCTACAGGTTTTGCCCCAGCCTACCTTATGTTTGGCCGCCATCTAAGACTCCCAGTAGACGTCGAGCTGGGAGTAGCGCCCCAACAACCCGAGTTGACACTTAGTGGGTGGGTGGAAGACCATCATCATAAGCTAACTTCAGCCTACAAGCTCGCAAGAGGTAGGATGGGTCATGCTGCTGAACGTGATAAGAGAAGCTTCGACCGTAAGGCCCAGGCGTTATCCTTCCTCCCAGGTGAACGAGTGTGGGTAAGAGATAGGAACAGACAGGGGCAAGGGAAGCTACGGTCATGGTGGAATCCAGAGCCCTATGTTGTAGTTAGCCTTGTGGGCGATTCTGGAGTGGTGTATAAAGTTAGGCCAGAGCGTGGGGGGGAGGAAAGAACCCAGCACAGGAATGCTTTGAAACTTTGTATAACCCCCGTCCATGTCCCCCCTGAACCAGAAACTAGAATCGAGACAGGGGCGGAAGTAGACCCTGTATGTTTTGGATTTTATGTGGTGCCCCCAGAAGCAGGGGCAGACTTTTTGCCTCAACAACAACAACAACCAGCAGGAGTAGTGGAGAATGTGCTCCGCCGGTCGACACGAACTACCCGTGGACTACCACCAGGCCGATATCGAGACTAGGCTTGTCCAGTGGCAGGGACTGCCTACATTTAAGTGGGGGGGTATGTCACGGGGTGGACAATTGCATGTTTATTGGTTTATTTTATTGATATTACTGCATGGTTTTTGTTGTTTGCTTGCATGATTTGTGTGGCAATTTGTTTGCAGTTTTAATTGGCATGGTGTCCTTAATTGACAATCTGCCCCAGTGACACACCAACAATCAGCCGCTAATTGGCAAAGGGACCAATGGAGAACTGCCAAGGGCGGGGCTGTTCCCTTTTTAAGACAGGTGGACAGAGACTGGGGGGTGCAGAAAGAACAGAGAGAGGACACGTGGCAGTGTGGAGCTGGAGCTGGAGCTGGAGCTGGAGCTGGAGCTGGAGCTGGAGCTGGAGCTGTGGTGGTAGCAGCAGGAGCAGCAGGAGCAGCAGGAGCAGCACGAGCAGCACGAGCAGCACGAGCAGCACGAGCAGCACGAGCAGCAGGAGCAGCAGGAGCAGCACGAGCAGCACGAGCAGCAGAGGGCGGCTGTCAACCCAGTGTTGTGGCTGGTGGGAGATCTACGTGCGGGACTCTGCTGTGGTGGCCTTGGATGGACTATTTTAGGGTTTAGGATACATTTTAAGCATTTATATTAAAATAAATACCTTATTAGTATTTCCGCCCTTGTCTCCTTTTGGGTCATTATGTCACTGCTCTCCCCCAAATATAAAGAACCTGGACTTTTGTTTTAGTTGAGTTCCTAGGGCTCTTAGCCTTTACCTAGGTGGCGTTGTTGGCAACATAACTTATTTTTTCTTCACCTCGGCCGCTGACATGTGCTTCACTGTTTCAATTAAATTGGGTTACAATCATTACTGTTTTATAAAATGAAAATACAAATCAATAGCTCCAAGCGAATTATAGTGCATTAATATAGTTTAAAAGTAATAAAAGTTTTGTTATGTGATGTAATACCTGATAACAGAACACAGTTCACGACAGTTTGCTATTTTAATTCACATTTGATTAGAACCAAACTAATTTCTAAACGTTAATCACAACTAAAAGTCCAAACAAGTTATGTCATATTTTTTAAATCATACACTAACTAACAACAAAAGGTAACAAGCTCTAAATCATAAAATATAACTTTTAAAACAGCCCTCCTTTGCTGCGCCTTTGCTTCACAAACTGCCTCTGGAGATTGATAAAAGGTTTTGTAAGGATTTAATGAAATGAAATCTGAGGAGCACAGAACTCACCACTCAAAGTCCGCCTCTGTACACGGGCAGGAATTTGACATCTGGGAAATATACTGATTTCTGGCGGTGACACATCGAACGTTTGCTTTTGGTTTTTGGAAGATTCTCTTCATTCCCATGATGCACACTTCACCCTGTGATGAATAATGCATCATAAACATTTCTAGAGTCGTCCTTTATCCTTTTTACGGTCCACCATCTTGCTGTCATTGTGTGACTGGAACAAAGAGATTCACTCGGGTTTGATCAGCGAGTGGCAGCTTACCTCGTTGTGTAACTGCCATGTCATGTAATCCTCAGATGTGCATCGTTGTTGAAAAATGGATCTGAAGTCAGTTTTGATGAGTTGCCACTCAGATCGATGACTGAAATGGCCGAATATCCTGCGCAAATAAGCCAGAAATAGACGGTTGAAACATCCGGTTAATGGGCCTGAATAAAATAAGAAAAATTAAAGAAACCTCTGGTTAAGTCTTTAGTCCACATTCCTCTGTGGGTTGAGGAACCCTTTCAAAAATCACATTAAAAAGACTTGTACATGTACACTTCTAAACCCTCAATGGCGTAACATGGAATTTCTCAGAGCAATAATTAACCACACTACAAACCCAGCAGCTCCTTTTGACTCCTTTGTATCTTACGTCATTATGAGGGTGTCCTCTCCGGGCTCGCCCAGCACCCCGTCGACATACAGCGGAGAGGAGGTGAAGCTGTATTTGTCCCAGTTTCTGCCCTCATCAAAACTCAGCCTGAGGGAGAGAACAACGGTTGAATCACAGCCGCAAAAATCGAGAGCGGAATTGGGTCTGAATCCTCAGCAGAAAGGCAACCTCTCCCCTTGTTTGAAGATTGAGAATAATCTCTTAAAAGGATGGGTTTACCTCCTTGAGGAGCCTTACCAAATGTGTCTAATTGGCAGAGGTGTGTGTCGGATGGCCACCAGAGATCCTCCTTGATTCAGGAAAAACACGCTGTACTCCTCCTGAAAAACCTGCGGAAAAAACAACCAGCTTTATGTTTTCCAACCGGAGGAACAATGAGTTCTTCAGAAAGTGTGAGCCAGCGACAACATAAGGGACAATCATACTTAAACAAGTAGAAACCACAACTGTTCTTTTCTCAGCTGGGTGAATGAAGAAAAAAAAAGGAGCTTCAAGCGAGTTGTTGCTCTCTTGCCTCTGCAGGCTGCTTTTGGTTTATTCGTTTAACGGATCAGAGACGGCAAACTTTTTCACAAGCCTGTGTGTAAAACCTTTATTTCTTCACCTGGAACTGAGAGGCGAAAGTTAAAAGCTTTTTTTTTCTTATGTTTTATATTATGCCAAAGTAAAGTTCAGGGAAAAGAAAACAGTTGTCAAATCCGCTTTTAAGAAGTAAAGTAAAGTAAAGCAAAGTAATCTACAAGAAAAAAAAAATCTATTGTTGCAGAAACACTGCTGTTGTATAGGGATCTGTCCCACAGTTCATACACTGTACCTCTCTCCAGCTGTTTCCAGCGTCGGACGTGATGAAAATACTGACGTTGCTAGTGGTCAGCTCAGGTCCAACCACACCTGAATGCAAAAGGCAGGAAAGCACTATTTGCAGTACAGTCGATGTAACCAGGAGAATCGTTTCATTGCAACCGTTGCATGTTCCAATAATCTGCTCACCTGAAGCTATGATGATTCCTGGAGCCGAGTCTTTGCTGACAATGTTTCCCGAGGTGTAAGGATTCTCTGACACGTGAAGGTGCAGATGTAACGAACAGTAAGGCTGCGGAGCACAAACACAAGGAAGTTAGTTATCTGATGTCATAAGGTCAATTAAAGGTGTGTTGCTGATCTGCTTCACATATTATGTGTCACGTATTATGTATTGATTTGGGAATTATCATTTCTTTCATTAGTATTTTATTATTACTTTTCTTGTGGTGCAGAGGTCTTGAAAAAGTGTTCCAATTGAAAGATATTAAATTTATTCTAAGTACCCATATATAAACCTGACAGAGAATAATGTACGCAGGGAACTCAAAAAGGAAGAATCCCTTTGACATCAGAATAGATCAAAATGTGCATTTTGAGTTGTTAAGGTTGATTTATTATGTCCGAAATACAATCCAATGAGAGTAAAGTAAAAGCCTGTCTAAGTGATGCAATATTCGTGGTATCTTTATCAGGCTAAAAGTTCCCATTTGATTTGATGGATGGCTAAGGATGTTCTCTGTTAAGGAATATTTCAAATGTCATTGTGTGTGAATTATGGACTTTAATTGTGAGATAGGTCTACCACTTTGTGTGGGCTCCCATTAATATTTAATATTTCTTTTCTTTCCACTCCGTGTCATTCAGTACTGTCATCTCCCGTCACCATGTGATAATGTAAAGCCTTTCTTTCAAATTAATCTTAAAAGTAATAAATAATAAAAAAAAGTTTAGCTAATGGTCCAATCCCTCTGGCTCTCTGACCAAACCCATCCTCCGGTGCTACTGCAGCGATAAAACCTGTCTGCAGAAATATAAACACCTCCTTCTCAGAACTGCGTCTGTGCTATAGTTCTGCTACAGTAGGTGTCTCCAGGAGCACGTTTTCCAGTGATGATACACTGACTCGCAAATAATAGAACAATGTTTATGTATTAAATGTTTTGATTCTCAATTAGATTCATCAGAAATGTATATATTTATACACACACATATAGTGTATATATATACTGTATATATATATATAAATTGTATAAATACAGTATGTATGTACAATACATCATATGAGAAGATAATGGAAATCCATACAACCCAAAGCTTCTCTTGTCAGTGGCCCACTTACTTGTTCACAATAGACCTTGTTTCCCTGGAGATCGGTTGTTGGAGCGTGAAGAAGACGCCAGTCTCTCCCCTTGTTGTAGGTGATATAAGTTTTCACTTGGTTCTCAACAACTTTATTTGACAGGAACACCCCTTTAATCCCTGCAACCTGCGAACATGAGAGACGGAGAGCAGTAGGGAGGAAATAACACAAAAAAACAAGGAGGAAAAGAAATAACTGTAAATTATTCAGACTTAAGTAAAGCTGAAGGCCTGGTTCGGAGAGAAAAAGATGTCTTAAAGTGATAGTTTTCCTGACAGGGAACACTATTTTGGACCATCTGTAGGACTCAGCTGAATCAAAACAACATATGGCACAGCCCTGAGATATTTCTTCTTCTGTGTACATAGACGCAGACTCTCATGTGCGGCTTCGACGCGTTTCTCTTCCACGGCGAGAGCAGGAATATTTGCCGCAGAGGGAATCGCATTTTTCCGCGAGTCGCTACGCAGCTCAAATATTTTCGGGACTAAAAGCGAGTTAAAAGACATTATTCTGAAGCTGCTGAATCCATCAGCGGCGATGTTTCTGGGGACCATCGGGTCGCGTTATTTTCAACGTGAATCGCCCCCCCCCCCCCCCCCCCCCCCCGTTCGACCCAGCAGAGGCTTGCTTATCAGACCCCTGCTTGGGTCCAGCAGGCAATAACTGAGTACACGTTGTTCCCACTGCAGCCGTTGCCACGCGGAGGCACTTTGGGCCTCGCTGGTGGTCCTCTCAAATGGCTTGTCCAGCTCTTCTCTTTTCCTTCAACTGGCCGGCGCGCTGAGTGCCCTGGACATCGACGGGCAGCACATCCTTCGACAGCCAACCTGTACCGGCGGACACTGACCCTTTTCCACCCAGAGTGGGATCCTGGTATTAAACATTACACGTGAGGCGTCTGTGGAGGTCAGTGGGCAGTGAGAGTAACCGGTGCTGACGGCTATCTAAGGTGTGTTTTCTGTAGCAACGTGATGCTTTTACTGCTGGCTGCAGGTGAGGATAATCCAACGTGATGCATACATGTACAGCCGCGGCGAACTTCATCGCACATCTGTCAACGCAGATGTGAAATGTTCAGGGCGCAAGTTAGAGCTGCTGTTTTTTTGTGACTTTTGGTCTTTGCACGACCCTTGTGTTCTCTAAACTTCTGTGTAGATTGTAACCCTTCTAAATGTTACAATGTCCCATGAAAAATATAGTCAAAGCAAGCAGGAATTGGATATGAGAGGAACAGCCAATGAATGTACCAACACCTCTTCCATTATGGAAGAAATTGCAGGGTCACTTAAAGGAATCCGGATTAACTTCAAGCAAAGTTCAAGCCTGTTGGTTGATGACTTGTCAGTTTCTTATTATTGCTTCACCAGAAATTGAAGATGATCTTACACACAGTAAGTGGATTGATTAATAAAGCAAAGCGTACTTTTCTAAATTGGACAATTAAGTCTACACAAGACTTCAGTACAATACTTCTTTGATTAATCATTTATTCTGAACCTTGTGAAAAATGTCCGTTAACTCAAAAAAGGGAGGTCTTCAAGTTTCTCCTCTTGTTTGGACCTGTCGAGAAAAATATCTCAGCTTCTCAAATGTGACAAATTTGCTGCTTGTTAAGTTATCGGTGACAGAAAAATGTGCGTTTTGGAATGATGCAACCAGTTGGTTGGATAAAAAAAGGTATGTGACACATCACCCTTGACTGAAATTACCAAGATAAACGTCCAAATTATACGGACCTAGAAAAATAACCAATTAATCTTGAATTTTTGATTTTTGATTTAATGTTTGATTGTTGGATGCTTCCCTGCTTTTGTCCAGCAGCTGTGCTCTTGTCCAGCCAATAGCTAAAAAAACAATAAAACAAGTGTAGAATAAAAATAATACAACAAGCTTGAGGTATTGCTTCACTGAATATCATCTTCATGTTTGATTGCATACATTATCATGCAGCTGAATTTTTTAGTACTAAATCGAACACGTCCTATAAATTGCAGCGGTTGTAAGCCCAGGCGGCCGGTGATTCGAGTTGGTTCCGCACGCAGGAAATGCCATAAAAACACGTGAAGGATGACGGCGCCGCTGCTTCCTACCTCGTAGAGGTCTATCATGATGTTGCCCTCCGGTCCTCCGCTGCTCACAGCGTTCTCCAGCATCAGTGTGAAGAAGAGCCCTCTGGACTCGGACATGTACAGGTTGTAGGAGTCATTCTGGTGCCAGTCCTGAATCGCTGCCACCACCTGGTTGTCGTCGGTGCTAATTATCTGCAGGTCCTAAATGAATACAGAAATACATGAGTGCTTTGGATGCTTGGAGGTGTTTGGAGAGCTGACTCCAAAAGAGTTCTGAACAAACGTGTATTTTAGTGTGGCAGCGAGCGAGCGATTCGTCACTCTTTGACATCATTAAGTCAGGATCGGCAGCGTTTTGACGGCGGCCTCCTGCCGCGCACTAAAAATGAAGAAAGGCTCCGTGGGATTTTACTGAAGCCGAGTGAGCCGAGGTAGGCAAAATGTGCCCTGCTCAAGGGAATTCCGACACATCCTTGGATGGACGGATGGATGGACGGAGTGATCGAAACAGCACTGCGGGCATCTCTTCTGTTGTTGGGACATGGTCTATAAAACCAGCGAGTCACCCTGCTGTGCTTTTAGCAAATGGGATTCTGTGCAGAACAATGTTTGTTTTGTACAAATGCAAATTGACCTTTCCGCTCCCAAAAGCTCCTTTAGAACTTTGCAACTCTACATTCATTTAAAAAAAAGTAAATATCTGATGGGGGAAACAAATTAAAAACTATTGCATGACTCTTGAATAAAAGCACAATGTAAAGATCTAATTATGAATAACTGAATACGGGAGGACAATGATGTAGGAATAAATGGATTTGAGAGCAAACATTATGACTAACTGGGATTAACCACTTAAAAATAAACACTCACCAAGCCACAAAACAGGCTTATGGAATAAAATGTTTAATAGTGAAATTTATGCTGTACTTGCTATGTTGCTTGTTACTCCCACCCACCGAACACGGCGTCGTTTCCAGCAGGCTTACCTTTGGCAGAGTGTACTTGGGAAGCTTCATTTGGTAAAAAGCATTTCTTTTATAGGAAACATAATGGACAGACTGACCACCTACTGGCACCTGGAAAGGAAATAAAGCTCAATTTGACATTCAATCACATTCCATGTAAATATTCAGAAACTTCGCTGTGCACACTGATTGCCAACAGCGTGGATCGAATTGTTTAAGCCACCGTTAAAACTGTGTGATTCCTACTATTTATATACTGTGCCCTTTGGTGGAGTGAAGCTGTAGTTTAAAACACAACATTGTGATTTCAATTTCATGCCATCCTTTCCCAGGATAATGGCCCCTTTTAGTTAATGAAAAACATGGCTGCGCATTAAGATGCGATTGAACGCAGAGGTTTTACAGCTTTTAATTGTCCTTTAATGAAGCCGGAACTTGCAATAAAAACCCACCTGGATGAAAACGTATTCATCCTGAACCACCAGGGAATTAGGGATGATAAATCCAGGGAAAGGCTTGCCCTTGTTTCCATCAGAGCAATTCTGAAGTTTACAAGTGATGTACTGTGACCCTGTGGGCAAGCAAGAAGTGAGAGCTAAAAATATAACAGAGGAGGAAAAAACAAACAGCGTTCTGCAGTCCACCATCAAGGTTTAGCTGGTGCGGATGGTTTCAAGAGAGCCATAGAGGCAACATTTTGGAGGCCAGTCTTTACTCGAAGTAAGAGATAAAGTAGAGAGAGAGAGAGAGAGAGAGAGAGAGAGAGAGAGAGAGAGCTGTCCCAGTGTGTCAGCATCAGCCAAATGAGGTAATCTCCCCAGGGACAGGGCATTAACACACAAGGCCTTGTGAAGTTCCCCCTCTCTGCACCGAGGCCAATAAAAAGAGCCAAGTCATAGCCGGCCCGGCACTTGAAAAATGAATTAGCTTAATCGTATGAAGAGCCTCTCTGCGGCCAACGCGGACGTGGAGGTACGATTTTTGGCGGAAGCGAAAAAAACGAAAGCTCTTTCTCGATTCAACGGAAAGGAAATGTGACAAATGTTTACACTCGTTGACGTTTATGGTTTGCCAAGCACATAACAACATTTTATCACTCACGTCCATCAGAGACGCTGATCTCCAGATGAATCATTCCTTGCTCTTTGTCTAAACCCAATCTGGACCTGTAACATAAACACATTCAGGATTCCTGCTTAATGTGGACGACGCGTCAGCTAATGAAAAGATACGTCAACCAATAATGATGTTGTGTTCATTAAAAATGGCATTGTTTCTGTTAATAATTACTTTACATGCATCATATCTAACATTGTTATCATTAAAATATAATGAGGCCACATTCAGGTCAGTGGTTCCAAAAGCTTATCACATCCCAACATCCCAACTATGACCTGTTCAAAACATGGGTTGCACACATTAATAACAAATATTTCTTTAAATGAGCCAGAGTTAGTCTATTTTTCATCTGTAATCCCCAGGTATAACGGATGTTATGACATAACATGAAAAAATATGACATTTCTTTTAATCTCTGAGTTGAATGGAGGACCACATGGTCACGATGGCAGGTTCGATGCACTGATGTAGGTGATGCAGTTGTCAGTAACTCTACCAAAAGTAGACATGGTTACAAAACATTTGTCTGGTGATTTCAAACATCTGGTGGCTTAATATGGCAATGGCGCAAAAAGCTTTGTCAACTATTTTTCCGCTGGGCCAAAGAAGTG
Organism: Pungitius pungitius; assembly: GCF_949316345.1. NCBI lineage: Eukaryota > Metazoa > Chordata > Actinopteri > Perciformes > Gasterosteidae > Pungitius > Pungitius pungitius. The sequence continues at coordinate 6,522,301 of NC_084912.1, read as the reverse complement.
ATGCCGTGTAAATAAGTACGACAAAAATAAGACAATTCTCACATCTCTAATCAGATGCACAATATTTGTGGTGATATTATATTCCCATTTTGTAATTACCAGGGTGTATTGAAAATGCAGCATTGTTCTCTCAGACATTTGACCTGGCTAAGGTTCACTTAGCCACTTCATTCCATTTCAATTGAGATTCTCCATGACGTGCGGAGTGACCACAGTCCCCACTTGTTGTATTAATAGCGGCTTTTGTGACAGAAGACGGTTTTCTTCTCAGTTGCCACACCGTGTCTGAACTGTGAAATATAAAAGGCCCCGTCCTGCTTCCCTCAGCACTGTAATTGCCTCACAGCTCCATCTCATTTAATGGACCTTCTGTCAAATACTTCATCAAATTCCTATCGACGAACAGCAGCGCTCTTAAATAAACCCTTGCGATGTTACACGGGGTTCTGCCATAACCAACACATACAATGCATGTCTGCGGCGCGAGGGAGGATCTAAACGTGTTTCTGTAAATCATGTTTGTCAAACCTCCTCCGATGAGATGAGCAGAGCCAGCATGCGATGAAAGGAAATTCTTTTGCACTTGATCTCTGATGGTGTGCGGAACGTGCTTTTTTCATGTTTTGGTTGACTTATTTTCACAGAGATAAAAGGAAGAGAATGTGTGAACATCACAAATTATTTTTTCTATTGATCATCCTGCAACACATCCGCAGGATGCTGCTAAAGAAAACTCTGACACCATTGTCCTTAATAAGCGCATAAACTCAAGCTGTAAATACTGTAGATAGTGGTATATTGTGATTATTGTGAGCCGAAATGCAGCTCCTCACTACTACATTGTTACATGGACATCCCTGAGTCGCTGAGGTAAATTCTTTATTCTGTACAATCAATTTCTTTTCTTTTTGTTCGCAGCAGGCTGCTGCCTAAGACTTAGGGAATCCAGTGCAAAGCGTTTGTGATGCGCAAGGAGAGATGGTCTGTTGACTTTTTGTACAAACCTAATTAAGAGGATATTCACTCATGTCGAACAGATCACAGTGTAGAACCTTGTGCAAAGCACAATTGAACTCAAAGACCTTCATGTGAGCAGATTAGTAGAGGTGCATTAGCATCAGCTACAGGAAAAAGGTTTAATTGTTTCCCTAAAGAAAAAAAGTCTTTGTTTGTCCTTAGATTTACGTTGAACTGATGATGATTGATTATCTTTTTTCTGGATGGATGATTTTTTAAATTGCATCTCCTATAAGTCCGTGCGGGCTGTTAACTTGTACAAACACACTTATTTTATACAGCACGTTGATGTAAACGATGAAAGCATTCTCCCTACTACTGCTTTGAATAGAACGCAAAAAATGCTTACATTGAAATAATTCAATGCATAATTGTTCTGTGCTTGTCTATTATTCATAGTGTGTAAATAAGTAAATATGTGGCGATACAGCAGCATTTCTCTCCCGCAGACCAACCCTCATCTTTTGACTGATTGTAGATCTCACCAGTAGAATCTGTTGGGAATGACGCCGTCTTGCACAAGCTGCCATCTCCTCCCGAATTCAACAGAGACATAGAGCTGAAAAATGAGAGAAATGCATTAACCAAATGAGTTAGAATATAGAATAATGGTTCATGTCATTGTATCGTTAGAATAGTTCCCTGATGTGTGTCTGTATTATCAAGCCGCTGTCAGGATTTGTTTATTAATGTGATGATGTTCCGCTAATACAAGGTCAAAGGTGAGAAAATCCATCCATCCCGTGAAAATAGTTATAGTCTCCAGCCAGAAAACTAAAAATGTGTGATGTATTTTGAAAAAGAGGGAAGGAGGACGGACAAATTGGTCCCTCTAAGTGTCCCCTTCATAGCTCAGCAGGATTTCAGCCTAATTGGGGCCATAAAGTCCCTCATTTAACTGTCATTGTAGTCTTTTTGTTCCATGCAGCTATCAGTCTTCTTTTCACTGCAAAGCTGGACTTATGTCAAAGCATCCCAAACGCCTGTCATCTCGCCATGATGATCGAGCTGCAGGCATCTTAAGCCTGCAGCTTTACAAGGATAAGCAACATGATTTTGACGTATCAAACAGCTTTAAGCGTTTGAAAGAAATGAGAGACAATCAATGAACGTGAAATCGTTCCAACCTGAGATTCATTTCAGCTGTTAAAAGAAATGAAATGATCAAATCTAGCCAAAGACATGCAGAATGACCTGAAGGCAAACTTCTCTACAATGTCTTTATTTTGACCTGGTTCACAACAAAGCTTTCATTCTTTTTCTTACACCATTCATCACACCTCGGACCTTGACTGTTTTTTCTCTCCCAAAAAAATCCAGCCTTGTGCCAGCAGGCCGCCGAGGCTGGGTTTGATGTCTGCAGCGTTGAGTGAAGCAGACAGATGGGTTCTCACACACGGTGCGTGTCGTGCTTGCACTCGCGTGTTAACGTCGTGTGCTTGTGGATTGTTTGGCCGAGTCTTCCTTGTTAACGTTGCCTGGGACGTGACCAATCACAGTCGGAGTCAGCAGCCACACTTCATGGCTTGTTTTTCGGGGGAGCAGGTCGTCCCTAAAGCCAGACGCTATTTCTTTTCTTTTTATTTCCGTCCCTGTCGCAGCTTCCTATTTTTAATATATATACATATCGCAGCTATTCCGTGGCCACCCGACACCTACACACGTTACCTTTTGGTCGTGGCCGTAAGCCAGGATCCAGTCCTCCTGCTCGGGGTGAAAAAGCAGGCTGAGGATATCAAAGGCTAAGCCGTGTTTCTCATAGGTTGCCCCCTCGTCAAGGCTAATGAGCAGGCTGCTCTCCACCTCCGGGTCGGTGAGTAACATGATCTGGGACGAGACAGGGAAAGAATCAGCGGCTCACACGGGCAGCATCGGCTTATGCGCCGCATGGGAGGGACGCATGGGGTAAATTCCTGTCAGGTTTTTCCATAAGATGCAGGTGGAAACGTACCTTCCTCTTGTTGTTCGGACTCACGTACAAGTAGCTCAGGATGGTTTTTGGCCCGACTTTCTCATTAAGCTTCTCATAAGTGGTCCCATAATCAGTTGACCTGAAATTCAATTATACAGAAAAAACAGAGGTGGTGGGGCGAGAGTTAAGAAGAATGGAGAAACAACTACTAGTTAAGATGCAGGTGGGATCATTAGAGATATCAGGCAAGCAGAAAATTGAAAGAGCAGAAATCATGAAGCAAATATGAATGAAGATTCTTTTAATTATCAAAATGAACAACAATACCCTGTGTGGGAAGAGGATGAAGTATTAATATTATTATTATTGATGCTTTAGGGTTGAAATGTAATTTCATGTTGCTGATATTCATATTTTAAAATGCATTCGGGGTCGTATTTGCCTGTTGGCTGAAAAAAAATAGATATACAAATTGCCCTACTGAATTAGAACTGCTTTGCTGACTTCATTATGGGTGCATTTAAGTGAAATGTCACCTAAATAGAGGTTGGTCTCAGATGCTTTGCAACATTTCAGAAACAAGTAGCCTTGGAATGTTTTATTCGGCATAAAATTTATATAAAATGTGTGTGTAGACAAAACCTCTCTGGAGTCCCACAGACCACAATGCCTCATGTGGAAAGATAATAAAAATAACAGCAAAATCAAACCCAGGATTTTCCATTTTCCACAAAGCCAAAAAACACTTATTCACACATATTGGAATAATGGACTAACATTATAATTAATTTAGAGTCCCATTATGAATGCAGGTCCAGTATTTTGTTTTTGGTCTCTACCAAGCCCTGAGAAAAATATCTGTTTCTATAGCTGCTAAATGTCACGCAGCTACTTGCTAACTGTCTCTTTCTTTTAGTTGATATTATAGAAAATATCTATTAAAGCATTTAATGAAGGGTAAATAAATCCTTTTGTTTGCCACAGTCAGTGACGGACAAAGACATTTTTATTCTCACTCAGCCAAGATCTTAAACTTGTGTTTAATTAGTTCAATAAGTTTTAAACTTGTGTTGGAATTCTGGTACATAAACTGATCCAAATTGTCTTTTTAGTTAAATGACATGTAAAAAGTGCTTTGAGCATCAATCACTAACAAAGCACGTAAAAGGCATAGTTTTGTTGGTCTCTGAGAACAAATATATGTAAGGCGTCATTTTCTGTGGTGAATTTGTGAGACAGTCCCTTTGAAAATCCTCTCTATTACCAGAGTAAAGAGCTTACCTCCATAAAGAGCTCTCCGTTACTCTGCCAGAGTTGAAGTCATAGTACTTTGTCAGCATGAGGATCACCTAGAAAACAGATCAAACAGATTACTAGCTTCCAAGAAAAGGCTTCATCAGTTTTGTGAACAGCAAAGCGACACATAGTGAAAAAACGGAGCCGATCCATCCAATGCAACACGTCTTTTATGCTCCTCGGCAGACAAAACAAAGCTGTGATGGTGTGTCAAGCCATTCCACTTGCTAATGCTATAAACGTCATCTTTATATTCCCTAAGGAAAAGCTAAAGGCATATGCATGCCATATTGGTTTCTGGGACCCGGCAGACCAGAAAATGCTACCATTGGTAAACTATGACTAAATGAATAAATCATGTAGAACGATCCAGGCGCTGAGAGACTTAAATCCTAAATATTGTGGACATCTTTTTTGATGAGGATCACAAAAAGTGAAATGGGAGTTTGTGGTTTACAATAAAAAGGCCTTTCACATAATATGGATAAAAAGCTGTAGATTTCTTGTAAATGACCCCAGATAAAAAAAAAAAATGCCTTACTGTGCAGATTTCTATTTATCTTTGCTAAATGTTTCCTCATCAAATACCAGAATCTAAATACATACATGTAACTACTAAAGCTTAAAGACATCTTTATGTACACTTCCCCCGGAATTTTACTTAACTTTCCTTTATTATTACTTTACAGTGATGAAAAACTTTATAATAATGACAATAACTTCAATCTAAAGACTGGATTTTCTTCCACAATAGGCACACAATCTCAAAAGTTTGATATTTGTTAACATCGGGCCCTTCGCTCTCCTCAAATGTCTTACAGTGGAGGAAGATCGTAGAATCTGCAGATTGCATTGCTCTCTGGGGGAGACTCTCTGGGCATTTTCTCATGCTATCCTCTAATTATCCAGTCTTATGTGTGCTAGGGGTAACATTCTGTATACTCCATCATGTAAACAACAAATGTGAACTTTTTAAAACCTTGTTTGTGCAGTTTGTGGGATCTCCAAATAGACAATTATTTTCTTGGCTTTCACTCATATTAGACAAGTCAATCGTCCTCATCTCTGCTGAACAAAAGCAACTTAGCAACACACACTGTGCAAATGCCAGGCAGCTCCAGGGCACTTATGTACAGTCAGTTCCAGCATTTAGCAAGAAATCCATTAATAAAAGATGTTATCCTTGGATTTTTCCAGCTAAAAAGGTCAGTAGTATCTGTTTGCCAATACTCGTTACTGCAGCAACATCACAAAAAAGTAACAGTATCTCTGATATATAAAAGAAAAACAATCTCATACTAATATAATAATATACTACAACTCTATCATCAACTCTCTGAATCAATATTATTATTCTCATCCCAGTAAACCAATATATACAGTATATATGTCACCAAAGCCAATGAAATGCACTCAACTCTGAAGTTGTGTTATCACGGTTCTCAGTTTCCCTGAGTCTAAGACACATCTTTAAATGTCTTATTTAGTCGGGTTAAACATCCAACAAACTAAATAGAAATGATGTATAACCATGAAATGCAGCAGATCTTCACAAATGCACAGCTGGGAACAGATATTTTTAATTATTCCTCTAGAAATGAAGAAAACAATTAAACGATAGTAATTGTTGCAGAGCAATTCTCTGTTGATTAAATTAATGAATCTACCATTTGTTTCAGCTCCAACATAAACTATTTAGTAATAAATGATTTGTCCTTAAATGTTCTGCACATTTATTGTTATGTTCATTTATGTTTTCTGTCATAGATACTGTTTGTGTCTGTCCACAATGTCTAAAGTTTAATTGCAGATATTAAACTAAAATAATGTCCGACAGAAGTTCTTGCTGTTAATGTGGTCATTTTAAACTTGTGTATGAACTTCCTAATTATGTTGCCTCTTTGTGAATAAGCTAAATAAGAGAACTCTGACTCTGCTATTACTTTGTGCTGAATATATAGAATGATTTACACTCGGTTTAGAGACAAGCCATTTAGTTTGTTCTAACCAGTATTGCAATAGCATGGCTTCCAAAAGTCATGCCCTCATAGACACTGTCATACGCAATAAAACAACCCGCAGCATCCAGTCTGTAAATTTGGCCAAAATATATGCTCCACTGTGTATGGCAATTAACTTTATTTGCTTGGAAAGGATCCCGTATCACGATCAGATATAATTTGCATCCAAATATGTTGGCTAGAGAAGTTTCCCGCGCTGTGAGGCACGAGGAAAGTGAAAGGTAAAGCCCCAGGGCGGCAGTTTACGCACCAATACAGTGATACAATATTCACTTTGTAGATTCTTCTGTGTGAAACAGGCGTTTGAAGTGAGCCTTTAAATTGCTATTTGAGATCGCTGGACAAACGTTTTGATGCTCACACCATGTAGTGGATAATGGCAAAACTTACCCTCTGGATTGAAACGATGCCACATGTATTAGCATATCTAGCCCATTGACGCTCAACAAACGTGTCTCATTTAATGCCAGTGCACCGCCCATTGGAGTGTATTGGCACCAACATATCTTCAAGCATTACCTGACATCCAAGAGATAGCAAATTGATTTTTCAACCTCTAATCCTTTGTAAATCTTAAACCTGGGAGCTAAATGGACTGGGATGAATTTGATCATTACGTAAGAATGAATGGAGGCTTAATGGTGACTTAAGGGCTTTGGGTGTAGAGATTAGTGTTGAGAAATGAAGGTGTTGTATGAAGAGGAGAGGGCACGGGGCGCCAAGAAAGCAGCAGGCGGGATTTTGTTATTGTAAGGGAACACCTCAGACAAATGACAGGAGCAACGGAATAAAAATGAAGATTCATTTCACGTCTCACCTTTTGATCTAGCCTCATCAGCTGTTGGAATTAAGTTTCCTCATCAATACAACTGTCATCATGTTTAGACATTGCAATTAAACAGATGGATGATTCCATAAAAGCAATTGTTTGAGGACTTACTGGCTTGAATATTAATAATAAAGACAAAAATGATATATCAAACGCAGGTCTGAGGCATTGGCCTGCCTTTGGCCCAATGCATGATGGGATGAGCTCCAACACGAATACGGGTGCATGTATATGTATATATATATATATATATATATATATATAAAAAATATGATTAATTGAATGAATAAATTAATTTAGCAAACTAAAGCCACAATAACGGTACAGAAGCAAAAACTTGCCTTCTTGCCAATGCTTGATCCAGAATATACTGCAGTATACTGCCAAAACTATCATCAGAACAGCTTAATTCGAGCTGTACGTACCCTTGAAGTTACTGGGCAGTAGAAATGTTCTAAAACCCTCTGAGGGGACGAGGTAATTATCTGCCGGTTTATCACAATGCACAAGCCCTTCCTCATAAAGGTAATGCGATCCAGAGTGGTTATAATCAAAATGTATTTTAGGACCTTTCAATATAAAGATAAAAACTCAACATTTTCAAAGGAAATATAGAAGACACTCTCTTAAGGCGTGTATTCTATACGTGGATAACTGGTGACAGTGTCAAAGCTATCAGACCGTTTGAAGGGAAAAAGGTGACAACACCTGCTCACAGGATAGCAACACCACAGAAGTGTTAACAATGTGACAACAGATACATTTCAAAGAATGAAAAACACATTTTAACGAGCAAATCCAAAGACCCCAGGGGCCGGTATAGCATCGCCCTCTGGAACTTCACTTGAAACGACATTAAACAGCATCGCTTAACGCCTTTAATAAAGAAAGAATTGTCTATTTCTATTACATTGTTTATGCAACTCACTCAGCAGCAACAAAAGCCTGCAGAAAAGCACATCCTCGTGTACTTCAATACCACCTCAGTGAGACACGTAATGTAGAGAGGCTTTTGTCTGCCACTTCCAATTATATCACTTCATTAACAAAGGCAACATTTCCTGGTGGACCAGATGTTCTGCTGAAGCTCGGTTGTTTGAAGTCAGAGCTGTTGGCTCTCACATGGATATCAGGTCACTGCAACAGTGAATTATAAAGTGACTTCAAAATATAACTTTGCAGAAGAAAAAAAATATCGTTTTTTCCCGATACACAAATAGAGAGAATCAACCATCTTGTGTGCCTGCATTAACAGCTCCAAGGGTTTTAATAAGACTGGGAGTTATTAAAACAACATGTCGCTCTCGGGGTAATTAAGTTCCCCCTTACGATGTGCAACATACTGTTACCACCGCAGACAGCGATACCCATCGATCTGTGGGCATCAAATAACAGGCCCTTTAAGTTGATAGAGGACAGAGACGCCGTGTTGCAGATACGGCCGTTGGAGCAGAACAGAAGGAAACAGCCCTGAGTGGGAAGTGGCAGCTTGGTTTGACAAGTCATCTGAGACGGTTTTCCTTCTGGCTCCGGCTCTCGTACTCATCTGCTTCATCGCCGCGAATGAAAGTCGAGGCTAGTTCAGCAGCTAGGCTACGGCGGCCTGCTGAGCTTGGAAGCTTCAGTGTGCTCCAGGGGGGGGGGGGGGGGGTGGGGGGTCTGATCAATGCGGGGCGAGATTAGAAAGCAAGAGGGGAGCTGTTTTTTTTTTCTTCACACGACTAAAAAGTCAGCCTTTTTTTTTTTTTTTAAGAAACTACTTTTAACGCAATAGGCACTTGGTTTGAAAGTGCTGAGTGCAATGGTAGAAGATTCGTTGCATGTCGACAAAGTAAAAAACTCCCGACTCTTAAATTAATTACATTTTCATAGGCTCACCAACAGTGTCTGAAAGCTCCGGTTTTTGCATCACTATAAATCCAAAAAGGAAACTTCAGAGTGTAAATCAAAGTTAGGGTTTTGAATATGAGGCTTTTCTTGCAGCAGCCAGATGGTGTAACTCACATCGTATGAATGAGTAATGCAGGCGGCCACTGTAAAATGAAAGAGCTCTGAAACAAAGTGAGGTGGTGACTGAGCAATGGCCAAACGTTGTCGACAACAACAACAGCAACAGCGAGTGTTTCTTATTCAGAGACGGAGGAGTTGGGCTCCGACGGTATTGAATTCAATTGTAACACACCCGCCAGCCGAGGTCTTGCAAAGTCAAATTTGAAAATGTGTATTATATAACTGTGTATTAACTGTGAAAATTTTCAAAACAGATACAAGGGTGCAGTAAGAACAATATGAGTTTGATGCAGGCAAAACAATTCAATTAATAAAAAATGAAGATGTCATTTTTCATTGTTACAGCCAAATAAATATTATCCTTTTGATTTAGGGGAAATTTCTGCTCTGTTAGACAATGCAGTAGTAAACAAAGGAGACATGTGTATCAATGCTATGTAGCCACATCCTGGAATTTGTGAGAAAATACTAACCTCCATGTGAACTAAATTATTTGTCCTTGTTTGTGTTGTAGTCTTAACATCCTTATCAATATGCATTCAACTCATTATTTAATGTTCCCTTAGCAGAATGCGTGATATTCGCTCCCTAAAACAACGCTGGAGAAATCCCTTCCCCTTCAGCAGCCGGTCCATCACGGCCCCCCCCACTCCCCTCCCCCCCCCCAGGAGAGCGGGGGGAGCTGGTGAGCTTCTGCACTGACAGCTGCAGCCACAGGGCTGTCTGAGCACGTCAACATGCTACACGCGGGACGCTGCATGCATCAAAGTGTCCGGGTTTTTGGGGGTGATGTTACGCTCAGACGGCAGAATCAATACGGGGTGGGGGTGGGGGGGGAGGTAAGCGAGATGCATTGGTGAGAAGGGTGTTTCGAAACTAAATTGAGTCTCCTGGTCCGCTCCTTAGGGAGCAACAAGCAGAACTTGTTAAATAACTTGTGAAAGTGTAAAAGGGCTAAGGCTATGGTGAATGATGGGAGCATGCTAATAACGACTAATACTAATAACTAATAACGTTACGCAGCAATATTTAGGCCCATATCATTTGTTAACACTGGAAAGAGTTGAATTGTTTCGGCCTATAATAATTGCCATGATCTCCTGTGATTTCAATTTTCCGATATTCCCCATTGCACGTCATGTTTTCCACTGCTGCCGATGGGAGCTGGAGCCGATAGTTACCCTTGACTACTGCAGAGAAGGTTTTGAGCATAGCTGCCGTTCAGCACAGAAACATCACGAGGCTCCCTTTTTGCCAACCGATGCAAAGGCACGCAGACTAAATACCCCAACTACTGAAAAGCAAGCTGGAGCTCTCGGCCAGTGAGATGGAGACACACGTTCTGCATCAACAGCTTGATTATTTCGGGACAAAAACTCCCAAAGAAATGTTCTCGATGCTGTAGGGATGTCCGTTGTCTCGGCCTCCTCACACGAAAGTAGAAGAAAATGTGGAAGAAGGCAGTGTACACTTCAAACGGACAACTTGATGCTTCTAAATGTTTTCTCTTAATATATGTCCTGCAATTCAATGAATCATACAGTGTGCTGCCCGGATTGCTTGCTGACTGTCGAAGTGATTAACATCTGGGTGTTTTAAACAGCTGGGCAGAGTGGAAACGAAATAGGACAGATGTGTTCAAGGTCGTGAAGGACGGGAGTCTGTCCCAGCATGCAGCGGGCATTACCCAGGACAGTCTCAGAAGGATGAGAAAGAAGGACGAACACATTGACACCCACAAACACAATTTAGGCTTCGCGATTCACCCACCTCGCATTTGGATTGGACTGCGTGAGGAATCTAAAGCGCCTGAATAAAAGCTTCCAAACAGGGCTTTGACTTTTAAACTAACGTTTCATTGAATCATATTCCTCAGTCTCTCCCACTTGTCAACCTCATGTTTTTGTAGAGCAAACACTGTGTGTTTTATTAAGTAGGCTACCTCTCAAAATTTCCGCCGGATCGGTTGCCGTTAAGATGTTCAGTTTGAAGGGGATCCCTAGTGATTAAATATACAGGCACATTAACCGTTGCTCTTGTAAACACAACATTTAAAATGTGCCCCTCCTCTGCGGCTGAACGAGCGGAGGGAAGAGAGCTGGAGACGGAGAATGAAGGGAGGGCGCTTCAGCGAGAAACAAAGCCGTGAATCTGAAGAAGAAGAAAAAAGAAAAAAAAACTATTGTTTTTTTTTTCCGGTACGCGCAAATAAACACATCGACACCTCCTCACGAACCTGCTGGAAGGCGCCTGGGTTTTGAGTGGATGCAGCCCGAGGCGCACTCCATCCCGCCACGCGGCCTGTCAGTGAGCCGCCGGTGGACGAGGGGCATGACAGAGCAGCAGCGGTTGCATGAGGACGGGCTGCACTCCCTGCTTATTAGCTGGGGGGGGGGGGGGGGGAGGGGGTTACACCCCCCCGAGTGCGGGTCAAAGATATCTGAGATGGTCTGCTGTCATAATTATAGATTCAGCCCCGGCACGCTATTTTTCTCCATGTTGTGTTGCGGCGACCACAGATGAGGGCGAAAGGTCGCGCGGCAGGACAGCGGCAGACAAGAGCTTTTTAATAACGCTGCAGCACTTGAGTCGGAGGCCCACCCTGCTGGGAGCACGCACTGGGAGTTTGGCATTTTAACAGATCAATACAGGTTTAACGCATTTCATATTCTAAATCCAACATGCATGCAAAGCACAAGAGCAATGCGCCTGTAAAAAAAAAAAAGAATGTGACGCGGTTGATGCAGGTGGATCTATTCAAAGTCAATGGGGTTTTTTAATCGATCGGGGTGAGTTGTGAGAGAGTTCGTGACCTGATGTTTGGAGGTTACTGTGGTGAAAAGCAGGCCCCATTTAGCTCAATGCATCAATACCTTCACCAAGAAACTAAGGAAGTTTTCTTCAACAGCTCGAGGTAACAACGATCCACAAATGATCATTTGGGGGGGGGGGCTGAAGTATTCCTTTCAGCTCTCACTATTCCTGCAGTTAAACATGTTTTATGTTTTGCTAATAAAGTCCCAGCAGATCTCTCTCCTAAATATCTTCTGCAACACAAATTTATTGAAATGATGCATCTTACCGTACTGGTTCCTGTAGGTAAACCATTCAAGGCAATGACAGCACAGATGCCTCAACACTTCTGAATAAAACAAAAAGATCTTCTCAATGACACTGTAGGCCTAATATATTATAGATTGTTATTGCAACGTATGTCATTATAATCAAATAACTGCCAATAGCAAAAATTATAATTAATGAATTAGTTAAATAATTGCTAGAATGAATTAAACAGCTCCAATGATGAGAGAGTTGTTTTGGTAATAAAATGTTGTGCCATTCAGGACTGTTTTCCTATGCAGGTTGCCAGCGGGGTGCCATCTTTGTTTTGATCAGAAAATAGAGGCTCCACTTTGGACACAAGTGTAAAAGACCTGTATGGCCCAAAGTACACTTCAAAAGCACAAATACCGTGCTATTGATGGACAATAAGCACATGATTTAGTGCTGTAGAAGCAATGGATTGATCTCATTTTCTTACCTTTTCATGTTGATTGAAAAGCTATAATGACACTGACAGTAGGCTGCACTTCGTTGGTAATTATCAGATGTCGGTTTGTTTCATCTCGAGTAAACTTGACTGCACGCAGGCAACATGTGAGAAGTGCCTGCGGTGTCGAAACATGACAAAAACCCCACTTTTTCTACACAAACTGAGTCACGATAACAAGCTCAAGGCCATATTACATACATGAACACTGCCAGCTTTCCTCTGCTCCATTACACTTTCTTTGTATTTGCAAGCCAATTTATCCACATTTCACAAATTGCCTGCCTCTCTTTGTTTGGCATGTGAGAGAAGGTTGCTTATTGATGTGTGACAAGCTGCCAAAACCTCTTTCTATTCATCTCATACATTCAGAGAAGCTTATTGCAGCAATTATGGCTTTACTTTATCTGTTAATAAGAGAAAAAAATAAGTGACGTTCAACATCGGCCACAGATTATTACTTTAAACTCATTTCTTAGAGAGTACACCCCCCGGCCAGCCATAACGCAGAGAGAGAGAGAGAGAGAGGGTGGGGCATGTCGCAGAGGTGGAGGCACACTCATATTATAACGCTGTAGGCGCAATGACATTCTGTGTCATAAGGGGGGAAATTACAGAGAACAGAACAAGTGAGTTCCTTGTGTTACTGGGGGAAAGAAAAATGCCAAATCCTGAGTAAATTGTTTTATTCTCAATCTGATTAAGTCCAAATGTGTATTAATACCTTTTAATAATGTCGAATTTAATCATCCTTAAACTATACCCCTCGGGCACCAGCCCTCTTCGTGTCTTGGTTGTTTATCTTTTGGTGTAGACTAAAATTAACAAGATATAGCATGTTAATTAGTACAATTTAGATTTGCTGTGAGGCAAATTCAGTTACCTTGGAACCGAGTGACGATAGCTTTTTCCCCCAGGCCCCAAGTCTTAAGGCTTTTTTACGATTTATTCTTTACAAATTGCCAGTCGACTTTGATTCTGTTACACAGCATCAGCACAGATGTTTTAAAACATTTCAGGTTCAGTTCGGGTAGCGTCAGATGGATTTGGATGAAGCTTTGTCGTGAAATGAGTTGGTCTTGCTAAATGTTTTGAATCAATAATACATGACTGGGACTTGGCCTCATCTTTCAATCCACACAATGCCTTTAGATGATGTCCGCGAGTCGTCAATTTTCCACAGCTATGCCGAGGACACACACATAAATAATGGCAGGGCCAAATGGCTCATAGCCTGTCTACATAAACAGATGAGTTATAATCCCTTAAAACTCAATGAAAGACACGCGAGACATAAATACTTTTTGAAAGCCTTGAAGCCAAAGCCGATGCAGTAAAATCTTGGATAGCTGGTTACCCACTTCAAGTCTCGGCTAGCTGCCTTTTGGTATTAAATCACACCTCTAAATCAGCTCATTTCATCTCACAAAAATTGCCACTGTGCAAATTAAACCAGCAAGGTGTCAAAAAGCTAATTAATGTCCACATCTCCTAACTGGTCTTTCTAAAAAGTCAATTTACCTACAATAATTCAAACTCCTGCAATGTTTTTCTAATACAATATTACTTTTATTATAATAATATATTGCCATTTTTAACCTTTTGCTCAAGATTCATCATTTTTATCTCTATAATGACTTTCACGGTTTGCCTTAGCGGTGTTCAGTGAGCTGTATACTTTATTTTATTAGCTTCACTAAAAGCTTCACTCTCTATTTTTGAGTAAGAGGGATCAGACTCTTAGACTAAGATCGTTCTCAATTACGCCAAATATATGCCCGTAGCTCAAATTGGTGACACAACACGACTGTTTAACACAAAGTTATGCTATTTTTGATTTACAGTTTCCCTTCATCATCAATAAGGCGACTAATTCTCTCAAGCTCTGCAACCTCTCAACAGCCACATGTGTATGTCTAAGCGGCTACATCCAGTATTAAAAGTAATGATCAGTCACTAAAACTGCTTTACATTCCCCCAAATACCAAGCAACCTTTGTTGGCGAACGCGGTCCACACTGCGTCAAAAGGTGGTCCGTGCGTAAAACCTTTGGCGCATCAAACTACTCACGCTGCTGTTCTGTCCGGACCAGTGCACCATCGCCTGGTTGTGAGCCGTGTCCCCGCTGAGTGCAAATGTGGAACTCGGGAGCTCAAACTCCTCCTGGTCCGAAAACGAAGCGTCCTCCCCGTCCTCGGGTCTGAATCCGGACCAGGTCTCTGCGCTCCTCGCACTCCGCGTTCGTCTCCAAGTGGCCGCATCCGCGCCCTCGTCCGGGGACTCTGTCACATCAACCGGCGACCCGTTTTCCTCTTTGGCTTCATCGTTGCCCTTTTCGTCGTCACTGGGAGGGGGGTCAGCCGCGGTTGAAACGCCTCCAGGAAACACTCTCGGGTCGGAAAGTTTTTGCTGACCGTTCGACGCGTCCTCCCCGCTTGGCTCGTTTCCCTCCAGCCGCGTGTGCACTTTGGACGAACTTTGTTCGCTCGCCGTTGATTCTGCAACGTTGTGCTTTCCGCCTGCGCGGTGGTCGGAATCGGCGCCGGGCGACCAATCCGCGAATCCAACCAAATCTTCACCCG
Source organism: Pungitius pungitius (assembly GCF_949316345.1). Taxonomy (NCBI): domain Eukaryota; kingdom Metazoa; phylum Chordata; class Actinopteri; order Perciformes; family Gasterosteidae; genus Pungitius; species Pungitius pungitius. Next base: position 6,507,084 of record NC_084912.1, on the reverse strand, counting down.
GCGCCTCGATAGAATTAGTCAAATCCAGCTCGGAGCGTCCCCGAGGGGAAGCTTTAGTGAGCGGCAGCCGGCACGAAGGAATGCACCTTAGCTCCGCTTGTGTTCCGCCCAGGATGGAAGTTAAGGTGAAGAGCCAAATCCACTCAGAGAAAATGATCAAAAGGCAGTGACCGGGGCGCGTCTCCATTCTACGTTGATTCCAACTTCGGGCGTGTTACAAACAGACCATTTTCCCTCTTGAGCGTCGGTCTGTCATCGGCCGCTGGAGTGGAGTCCGTGAATGCGCTGTGGGGAGGAGCAGCGGACAAGTGTTCCCAAGCACTGATGCAAACGATGCACCAGAGGAGGAGCTGGAGTCTGAATCGTGGACGCGAGGGGAGAGGGGCCCAAACCCCCACCCCCGGCATCCTCATCTCAGCCTGAAAGAAGAGAGAAAGAAAAACAACAAAAAAAAAGTGCAACTGGGCAGACTCTGAATTAAGTTATATGTGGAGGCACGTGGTTCCCTGTGGTTTTTATTCTTTTTTTGAGCAGCCGTGGGTCTGATTCTATTCCACTGTGTAACATTGGACTGAATCATCAATTATGCATTAGATCAAAACAATCTGAGAGGTATTCCGATGACGGTGTCTCCTCTGAAAAGTCTTGAAACAGTACTGGTCGGCCCCGACTTTTCGTGGAACTGCTTTGTGACTTGGGCTTTATGAAAAGATACGATGAATCTTTGCATTTGCCATTAGCAAATAAATGAATAGGATTGTCTGTGTTGCCTGTCAGTTGTACCATGCAGGTAACTGCTCTGTGGGGGCCAGCCTGCCAAATGGAGAGTGTTTCACTAAGGCTGCACTCCTGTTTTATCCATTTAATGGATCCCTTTGTATTTCATCAGCCGGTGTTTTGGGCCTGTTGGGGACTGCTTTTGTGGGTTTTAATTCAACACAATCAAACCATCTAATGTTAAAATACTCAACAGATGTTTACTTCATCCCAATTAGGAGCAATATAAACGGCCTATAGGGTTAATATCAGGGAGGTCAGACCTGTTTTTCCTCGACCTTCTCATCATGGTCAGCCTCCTCTTCGGGCTCTTCTGCCCCAGCTTGTACGATGCAGAAATAAATTGTGACATGTGATGTTGTGTTCACTGAGTCCCTCAGCCATGTCCAGGACAACTCTTGATTTATATCAGGGGATCCTCCGTCAGGTTTCCCAGGTTACCCGGTTATGTAACATAAATGTGTGTGTGGGGGGGGGGGGTAGAATTCCTCGCAGAAAATGAGCCACGACCAATAAGTATGAGTTTGAAAAAAAAAAAATGAAACATGTTAATTTTATTTTGATAAAAAGAAAAAAAAATGTCTGTACATGGTTTAACAGCTGAGTGGAAAGTGCCCAATGCCTCGAGTTTTAGGGTGGCCTTTTTCAGGTTAATGTAGGGGAGCCTGACATGAAATAATGAAAAGGATCCGAACAACAGGTGAGCAAATAATCATTTTCTCCATCAAACACCTTCGGTCTTGGCTGTTGTATTCAGGAGGATCCAGTGTCCATGGAAATAACCGACAGCCTATTATTGCCATGCAATGCGGACACCCTGGAATACAATGTTATATTTCTGAATAGTTTGGGCTTTGTTCCAGTCAGCTAATGGTAAACCATTAGGAGGAGTAGAGCCTGTCCAAACCCTGTGATTAGATTCTATTTCTAGGCAACGTTTAGTCAATAAGATGAGGATGCTGTTGACTGGTGACTGATGCCAAAGAGACTCCCTATATTGAGCTGTGTTCTCCCCATCGCTCTGAGCCCGGGACGTGATTCTGTTCAACACACGGGTCAACTGCACAGAGACGTCTTTCATTGACAGCCATTAGTGATGCAGTGAGCAAGAGCTGTCTCAATCTGTTTCAGTTAGACCCCAGCAGACAAGGGGAAACCAGTCTATAATGCAGATTGATGGCTGACTGAGAATTTTAATCATGGCGCAACATTGGCTAAAAAGCTCAAGTCTTGACTGTAATGCAAACCTAATGCACAGTCCAAGTATTACAATGCGGACGTCTGAAATGAAGTGGTGTGTGTACATGTGCGTGTATGCGTGTGTGTGTGTGCGTGTGCGCGTGTGTAGGTGTGTTTGTGGCGTATGACTTTTTACATGTATCGCCCTGGTCTTGTGGTGGACACATCCGCAATGAGATTGCTGAGGGATCATAATGGATTTTTGCCTGACCTGCCTGCTGAGTTAAAACACGGATGGTTGTGCACACGCTGGGTTTCTGTGAACCTCTTTTTAGCACTTTCTTTTCATATTTTTGTGCTAAAATAATTTTCCAAAGATAGAATACAAATAATGTTCGGACGGATATTAATTAACTATGATTATTTACTTAATCAAAAAAGTATTTTTGAAAATGTCAGAAAATAATAAATTCCCCAGGGACTGGCCAAATTTTCAAATCACTAACTGTAACGCCCAGACACGTAAAAATTCAATTTTTGATAATCTGAGTGACCAGCTAGAATATTTGACATTTTGGAGACTTCAAGAGTGATCCAAACAATGAATCAACTGTCATAATATTGTGGACTAATCTACTTACATACTTTAACTTCTTCTTCTACAAACGACTGAATGGTGGATAGCGACATGTTAAAATAAAATCTGTGAAGGCATATGAAATAAGAGGAGGCAATTTGGAGGCGTGCTTTAAAAAACAAAACTCCACACAGGATCTTTTTGAATTGTTCACAGACTTTAAATTCCACTGTGCAAGGTTACAAGGTGACTGATGTATTATATCACACTTGTGTGGACAACATGGCAGCTGAGTGGAATCATTGTCTTTCGACAGACAGGATTGCCGGTTCGCCGACTGTCACACATGCTGAATACAAACTGTGTCCTGCTCCCTGAGCTCATACTTCTATCAAGGAAACTTGTGAGCAGACAGTGTGAAAAGCACACAAAGGACCTGAGGCGACAGCGATCCATGTCGTTGGACTATTCTCCTCTTTTTTTTTTTTAATTAAACAGATTTCCGTGAAAGAAGAAAACAGCCCCGTCGAGCCGCTTGTCCACTCTGATGTCTGGTTCACTTTCACAACTGTTCAGATGACTGTGATGCCCATAACAGGGATGCAAAAAGAGGCGCAAAGAGACATCGGGAACTTTGCTCATGCAGAGTACATTGTCTCGCCCTTCTGCCCCGACTAAAAAGCACAACATCTGCCTGCAGTGCTGCGTTGAATGTAAGCATGTGTGTGCATATGACTAAAAGCCCCACACAAAAAATAAAAAAGGTACTTTCTTTTCAGCATTCAGGAATAATCATCTTAACTCATAAAATGAAGAAAAAGAAAGTGTGAAACCTCTGTGCATGTTTTTGCATTCATGCAGATGTGTAACAGAACGCGTCGTGCTAGATAGTCGAGATAGAAGGTGTTAAAGTAGCTACAGACACCCGAGAGCTCCACTTTAATTAGTGCTGAACACACTTCTGGGGCACCAGGAGAGAAAATCGCCTGAAAATGATTTCAATTACAGTGTCGAGAGATATGGTGAGAGGCAATAGAGGCAGAGGGTTAAATGCTTTGACCCCAGTGATATGGTTCAGGTTCTATTTCATACCACAAAGCATTTAATTGCTGTTTCTTCTATGTAATATGAAGTTATACCACATATATACAGTTATATGTGTTAGACTCACATACATTTGTGGTACTCACAGAGCTCTACAGATCTATTTGCAGCCTGATCCTAATACATATTTAACACAGATTTAATAATAAGTGAGACAGATTTTCCCACTAAAGTACCTTTTCACCATTCCGTTCATTTCAATTCTTCCACACGTTTTGCAGAGGAGTCTATGAGATCAGAACCTTACATTGGGCCAGAAGAAATTCCTCACAAAATTCAAGTAAATTATATGAAATCTATATTTTTGCACCTACACAGCAACTATTTCTGCTAATTTCACTCAGGCCGAGAAGCCAAAATGCACTGATGTAAATTAGTAGGATAATTGTGTGAGGATTAAGGACCTAAGCTGTATGATTAGATGATAAAGGCCAATATAAGCACATGGCAGTAAGGAACAAATTTAGCACATTGTTTCATTACAAATTCATTATTCACAGCATCAGGGCCTGGATATTGAAAATGTGTTAACATTCACGTCTACTAGCGTAGCGAACAGGCTAAAATCTATTAAGACCTCAATTATACCTTGGACACACACTTAGTAAGTTGTGTATTGCACCTGTTGTCTCTCTCACCAGCCATGATAAAAGAGATCAGTCCACTGTGCATATTCCAATTAAACTGTCTTTGTTTTGCAGGGTTAATTATGCAGAAGACATAATGAAAAGCTTGTTAAGAAAATAACCTACAATGAGTGATCTGGCGAAAATGAATATGTCCTTGTCCCCACAAAATGAAAAATAACTTCACATAATAAATAATTTATTTCACAAATAAATTCCCATTATTTTTGCTCTCTTTGAAACAATCAGTGTAAAGCCACCAGGCTGCAATAAGACAAATAAAACCCTCATATGTGAGCCCATGTGGATTTTGCATTAAAACAAAACATCCCATCCCTTTAATTAATGTCCCACTGGTGTGCACACTTTATTAATCTGGCCTTGCACTCAGCCTAATATCATTTCCCAACAGGAAAAGAGACAATTTTCAGAGAATGAGATCTTAAAGCAAGGTTTTTGCGCCCTGTACATTGAAGTTAGTCTTAGTGTACGGGGCACAAAAAGTGAGGGTAACCTGTTGTTTTACAAATTTAACGGTTATTTGGTGCTTGAAATTAAAGTTATTCATGGGAAAATCTAAAGTCTCCGTAAAGTTAATTTTGGGGTTGCACATTAACATAAATTGGCAGGGAATGACCCTTTTCTTATTTTTCTTTCTAAAATCCGACATCGGAATTGGTGGTGAGTTGAATCGTTGCTTTATTGGTTTAAATTTGATTCCTGGCGGATGCCTTCAGGGGAAGCCCCGAGAGTGCAAAAGGAAAATAACCTCGAGTTGGAGACACCCTGGATGTAAACATTAATATCTGAGAGAAGTATTGGAATATTGGCACAGAGGGGCAAAGTTCTTCTCAACATGATAGTAATTAAAACTTTTAAAAGTCCGTTGAGTCCACTTAAGTGAGTGATGGTGACAGAAGTCCGCGGGGGCCTGCCGAAGATTTCCTCAATAACGTGTTACCTTTTTTTTTTTACTTTTTGACTGTCTCACTACAGAGATTATTACCGAATTTTGCAACTGTAGAGATAGACAGTATCGCGAAGGTAATGACCGCAGGTGAACATTATAAAATAACTGGAGTAACATTTGAGACGTTTTCTTGAGGCGAGTTTAAGAGATAAGCAGAAATAATCTCTGGAAGCCAAACAATTCTCCAGCAAAGTTGTCAAGGGAGTTACAGTCTATATGTACTCATCTTAGCCAAAAGCAGCACAACCATGAGTTTAATTATCCATTCAAAATATCCCCATTTAAATTGTTTCACACAATTGTAAAAGGCAAGTCATAAAATCCAGTCAATTATCTTTCAATTGATCGGACTGATACTGTTTGTTTCAGTTTGCGTGGTGATGACTAAAATCTGGGGATTCTGACATTACAACTAATTAAAAATTGACATTCATTCATGCCAAACATGGTCCATGGCCTCTACAGTGACACATTGAGATGTTTTATGATCTGACAGCGACTGTCGTCAGGGCAACATTTGTCTATACAAGTCATTGTTGAAATACATGATAATGTCATGGTTAAGGGAACTTCATCGCCATGGTTACAGTGATAAAGCGCTGCAGGATTTGAGTCCTAACACCTAGAATTCATTTAAATGTTGGAATCTCCTGCTCCTTCGTCAATGGGTGTTTCATGATGGGTTTTTGGTTACACGCCTGAAAAAATATCTGCAGTGAACACAACACTAAGAATCTTGAATTTGAAATGTTTTCTTAAAAACATTTGCCTTACAGGTGGCTAAATGAGACTAATAAACAAAACACTAGTTGGTCTTTAGCTGCGTGGTGGTGACGTGAAGTATGTTCACAGTGAACAAAAGCTTACTTCTGCTAGCTTCATTTGCTCTTTAAAAATCATAATCATATAATTATTGTTTATTTGTGGAACAAAACATGTATCGTGAAGTATCATGACTAGTTTTTTTTGCCATTGAGTTTTCTGCACAATCCAATGGAACAATCCCATGAGCTTTTTGCCAACTTCCAGGTTGGCCTTACAGAGATACATTATCCCTGCTGTCGCCTGAAACAATGGGGTTACGCTTCTATGTTGGTTGGATGAAAACAACAACGCTGCCACGGGCTGCAGCTTCATATTTGCTGTTCTAATGTTCTAGTGTCACACTAACCCAGTGCTCGTGCCTCATTCACATGGCATTCCTTAACAAACATTTCCAGAAGAAGGCGCAGTATAACACACAGTATAACTACCACAGGACCTAGTAGCGACACATTGCTGATACAACTGAAAGAAATCAGTAAAATTTAGGAGTAAGGGAAAGACTGGCACTTGCACTTAAAACAATGTCTCTGAAAGCACTGTTCTCGGCAGGAGAGCAAAGAAGCGTGAATGATTTCTATAAACTTGCCTTACACAGTGTTTGGTAACAGCTTAACTTTGGCAGCAGCATGCTGTCCTCGTCTTTCTCCTTGCAAAGCAGTCACCCTCTGGTTCCCTTTTGCCTGAACCTAATTAGTCGTGGAGAAAAATGAATGAGAAAAAAAGAGAAGGTCATTTTTGTTGTTTAGCTTAGCGATAGAAACTTCAGTACACAGAAGCTTCACATGAAGCGGTAACCACTAATGAGGTCCGCTCAGCCTTTGCTTACTGGTCTGAAGGCCAAGGCGAACTTAAAAAACATTGAACTTTGCAGAATAGCAAGGGAGGGAGAAGGAAGAGAGAACTCCCACACAGTGCATCAGTAATTCACAAAGGGAAAATTTTCATCCTGCAGAAGACCCTTCTTATTTTCAGGAATGTCATTTTTGAGTCGTACGAAAGGCGCTGGAGAGAGACCTCCTTTCCAGACATCAATTATTAACCAAAGCTTATATCACAACCTCATAGATCAAAACAGCAGCCTTGTAATATACTAGAGGGCATCTCATATATTTATCGCTGCAAGAGAATCACTGGTAAGACAGAAAGGTTAGGCGTTTGAAATCTGACGCAAACTCCGGGTCTTTGTAATTTCCCTGACAGGTACACGATATGGCACAGGAACACTGTAGGGTATGGGAATCTATCTTTGTACTCCTCCATCAGAGGCAGAGGATTTTTGCACCACCACAGAATAGGGTTCCTGTGAAAATGAATATTTCATGATATTGCTACCAGGCTGTGATTGGTAGCATAAGAGTAGATTTGCATTCCAAACTGCCTGTTGTGCAAAAAAAAAATCATCGTTACCAACCCGAGTCTTAATATAGCCGGGAGTCCAAAAACATGTGCTATGGTGTTTTCTATCCCCCCCCCCCCCCCCCCCCCCTGAGGTTCAAAACCACCCAGCAGGTAAAAATGTTTACCTTAGGTTAAAAGCTAACCATTCTCTGACTCATTAGGGATGCTGAACGAATACCAGATTTCCCTTTATGTCCTATTTCATTCTGCTTCTACTAGTGATGATAAAAGGAAGTTTCCCTCCTTCTGGGGGCATTTAATAATGATGAGATAACATTTCCATGGCGCCTTTTATTGTATATTTTCTGCTGACAGAATAAACTATTTTTTGATCCCATCCCAACTTTTATCCCCATGTTGGGGGTAGATTCCCGCGCCGGTAGTTAGCTTCTCAGAGTGAATTTAGTGGTCCTGTTCTGATTTAAGCACTGTTGTAAACCGAATGCATTGGAGGCTAAATGAATAATGAAGTCATTCCTAAGTAAGAAGTCTGGACACTTGCCTCAAGGGGGGCTGTGTCACTCTCTCCGCCTGTCAGCGAACTGTGCTTTCCGATGCAACAATCTTGTAAATGTTAAAACAGATGATTTGTTTACCTTTCCATTCAAAAAGTCAGGAGACCCTTTCTCCTTGATTTGAGAGAGAGAATGTGTCCAAACTTTTGACTGTTACTGTACGTCCCTGCGCTGCATAAATATGACACAGCATCTTTGCCCACACAACGTGTAATTGTTATTCAAAATGTATTTTTAAGATTCCGTGTGCCGCCGCAGAGAACCCGGGGCCTATGCATCCTTATCTGTTAGAAAGTTGCAAAAATAACCTCACTGCTTCTGCACACCTAAGCCTACTCCATTCTGATCCAAAGAACCTGTCACTCTGTAACTTGTACTGAGACAAACCAACTGGAACCCCCTCAAGTACCCGATGCTGATTTGCATTTTGTATCAGGTTCCTTGGTCCGACGCCAGCACAAGCATGAAAAGCGCCGCTCCCCAGATATGACGGTCCCGATTGAAACTGTAGGCAGGGAGGAAGCTCTCGCTCTGTGCTTTCTATATAGAGAGCTCATTAGTTGGAGAGACCTGTGTGCATTGTTCCAAGTCTGCAGAGTCAGCGAGGGAGCCACTCATCACTCCGCACAAGCCAGACTCCAGCACATCTGGTGTGGCAGCTTCAGGGTGACCTGCACACGCAGCCACGCGGACACACACGTGCAATGGCTGCCGTAGATGCAGAAACATAAACACTAAGCACAGTGCACGAAGAGATACCGAAAGGATAATCTTCTGGCACATCGCGCATGCATTGTGTGGACAGAGCTGGATGAACAGCGTTGGAATGTGAAGGGTCGAACACACATTCTTCCCCTCACAAAACACACACACACACACACACACAGACACACACAACTCCACACGAGCACCGGCCTGGATCGCCTGTGATTTACTGGGCATTTTGCACCCAGCTAAGGTGGCCACCTCCAGCACTGACCCTGCACTGCAGCTCAGGGACGCAGATCCGGTCTTTGCAAGCAAGAATCCCCGAGCGCAGGCGGACGCTCTGGTGTCAATCTCCACTTATGAAGGTTTTAACTGAATGGCTTGAAGGTCTAAAATGCACGGCTCCTTTCACATAGGTCGGCCCCTCTTACTGCTGTTCCCGGTTCTCGGCTATAGAGCGAGTTGGTCTGCACTGCAGCATGTTTTACCAAATGGTTGCTGCAATTGTGTGGGCTCGCGTTCACAATTCTTTGACATTGAGATTCCGTGAAAGGAAGTCCAACCCAGTCTCCAAAAAAAGCGTGAAATGGCTACGTTGGTCCACCGTGATAAACGTAGTCATGTTACGTTTTCCCCCAAAATAACGTTACTATGTTACGTTTCTTTTGGCCCATTCATTTACATTGCTTTGCAAATAGGTCACGTGACTATCAAGTTTCCCGGTAGCGAAAAGAAAAACATGGCGGACGGTCAGCATAATCTCCGTGAAAAACACAATATTTTAAGAAAGCATCAGCATTTGTATGCATTTCGATGGCATTTCTAGCGAGAAGTATGCGTTATTCTTTCATAATCTTCTATCAGAGACTGTAGAAGACCTTCCGTTTATTCGTTTCTGCGAAGATTTGAGTGTCCCTTTGGCAAAGCGTGGCTACGCAACGCCTTTAACGGCGCATTATTAAAAAAACACTTCCAGTGGGGGCGTTACCGTAAAGAAGCGTTCAGCCTTAAAGCCACTAATCGCCAAACAAAACAAACTCAAAGCACTCGAATCACATTATGACTTTTTAAACATAAATTCCGTTATTTTTATGAGTTTTCAATGAAAGAATGCATCATTTCCGGGGGTAGGCATGCCCGGGACATCCCGAATTATGGGCAATTTTGATTTGTCCAGCTTTTTGACAGCTCCAGTCCCGACTTCCAATCACAGCCTCCTAAATCAATGACGCGCCTAAAACTCTCGGATCGAACATTACGTCTTGTTTACATGGGAAAGGGGGGCGGGGCTTCGCCCTCAGAGCGGAGCGTCATTTCTCGCTCCACACGTCTCCTCTTTTTACTGGCCAGGAAAACGGGCGATCTATCCCACGTGGGTCTGGCTCCATTCCATTGGCTCTGACGAATCCATAGAGAGGCGGGACTTATAATTTGCCCGGCAAACGGAGAGATTTGAGCTGCATTGCTTCCACTGTGCGTGAAGTGGCCGTGAGGCCTCCACTAAAGTCTCTCTCTATTTGTTCTGCTTTACTCAATAAAAGTAAAACCTTTACAGATATACTGTCCACACACTAGGCTAACATAATGGAGACTTCCAGGCTTCGTCCTTTATGTTTTATGGGGATAAAGCCCCTGTAAGTAGTTTTTTCCCAAGCAAATCTGAGTTTCTTCTTTTTTTGTGTGTCCCATACAAATATCAAAATATATATACTGATTTTCACATCCAAACACACTCACTTATGTTCCCTTTTATCATGACAACAAGAAATTTCAAGATATACCTTTTGCTTTCATAAATCATACAGTTTTAGTGTGTAAATGCCCAGCAGTGTACGGTCCGAGGGCCCCTATCGGGCCACTTGTTAGATGGGTTTGATGGGTTACCGACTAAAATATATGCCCCCACCCCCTAACTTGATTTAGGTCTGTTGCCTCAGGGTAACTTGTAAATATAATAAGTCAAACAAGCAATGTAAGCATTAAGAAAGTAGTGCATTTTGAGCACATTAACCACAAATGGATTCAAACATAAATTCAAAAATATTAAACAAAGAAATGAAATGACCAACACTGTATGTACAAAATCCACATACAAAACATGTAAACTTAAAGGGCTTGTTTGTGTCAAATTTTATGGCATACACATTCAACTGGCCTACAATAACCTGAAGAATGTCTTAAAATACTGAAGGGGGGGACATGATATCATTAGAAATGTTATGCCAGAGGGAGCACAGAATGTATTGTGGGGTGTTCAACAAGGAGGATTTTCAACCTCTACTATGTCTCCATCCTCATCTTGATCGACAGACTCACTGTCACTATCATCAGACATGCGTTATCCTAGTTTTAGTGTGTAAATGCAATTTCCAGCATGAGACCTAAAAAACGCCTACAGGAATAAAAGGGTTAAACCAGATACAACTTGCTTGTTTGACTTATTTGACTTATTATATTTACAAGTTTCCCTGAGGCAGTTAGGGGGTGGGGGCATAAATTTTAGTCAGTAACCCATCCAACCCATCTTAAAACTCAGTCGAAGGAGTCTAACGCCGGAGTCACAGGGTGCAACAAAACTCTGTAGTGAAAAAAGTGAAGGCCGAGGCATGCTGGGTGAGGTGCGATCCCGGCCCTTTTGGGACAGTGTTGTGCCTGAACGCGTTCATAAACTTGTTGATATTTTGGGCGAACGTGAACTCAACGTACTGTATTAATGCCCGATGAACGTCACTGTTCTCGTTCATTCTGGTGTCTATGAACGGCGCGTTCGTTCAGCTTAACATCGTTCAATGGGGTACCAGATTTCTATAGAAAACACACCATAAACGCGCATTAATAAGTGTAGCAAAGAGGCGGCGTATAATAATTTTAAAGAGTTTATGAAGTTACTGACAAGGTCGGTGAGGATGGGAGGAATCTGACCTTTCTTTGCAAACATTTGCACCTTAATGATTACTGTCCTGTTTTTCTTTTAATAATTCCTTATTTAAAAAAGACCATTTAAGCAGCATGTGTTTGAGAATGTAGTGTAGGGGTAAACTCTGCAACTGCTGCTAGTGTGGAGTGAATAGACAGCAACATAGCATCAAAGAATCATTAGGGAAATGCTGTCCCCTCAATGCTAATGTAAACCCTGGTTGGATAAGGATTCAAATTGGATAAGAAGATTAAATCTGATGCATAGCTTCAGTGTTAAAACTGATAAAATAATTGCTGTCTGTGGTTCTGGGCTGTGGCAATAATTTAAAAAAAAAATAGCTCGCAGCAACGTATGGAAAAAAAGAACTGAACTAGTTCATTTTTTGGAACCGTGAACTTAGTTCAAATATTTTGAATTATGAACTGAACTAGTTCCTTTTTAAAATTTGTAAACTAAACTTTGAACTAGTTAATGTAGAAAGTAAACTTTCCCAACACTGGCTATAGGACCCCGGAAGATGATGAACTATGCCTGGGAAGGGCGAAGCCATGCCGGTACGAGCATGATGTGCAAATTAGTCGTCAGATCAAAGTATAGTAGTGATAGACTAATCGAACCATCTAACAAGTGGCCCGATAGGGGCCCCCGGACCGTACACTGCTGGGCATTTACACACTGTATGATTTATGAAAGCAAAAGGTATATCTTGAAATTTCTTGTTGTCATGATAAAAGGGAACATAAGTGAGTGTGTTTGGATGTGAAAATCAGTATATATATTTTGATATTTGTATGGGACACACAAAAAAAGAAGAAACTCAGATTTGCTTGGGAAAAAACTACTTACAGGGGCTTTATCCCCATAAAACATAAAGGACGAAGCCTGGAAGTCTCCATTATGTTAGCCTAGTGTGTGGACAGTATATCTGTAAAGGTTTTACTTTTATTGAGTAAAGCAGAACAAATAGAGAGAGACTTTAGTGGAGGCCTCACGGCCACTTCACGCACAGTGGAAGCAATGCAGCTCAAATCTCTCCGTTTGCCGGGCAAATTATAAGTCCCGCCTCTCTATGGATTCGTCAGAGCCAATGGAATGGAGCCAGACCCACGTGGGATAGATCGCCCGTTTTCCTGGCCAGTAAAAAGAGGAGACGTGTGGAGCGAGAAATGACGCTCCGCTCTGAGGGCGAAGCCCCGCCCCCCTTTCCCATGTAAACAAGACGTAATGTTCGATCCGAGAGTTTTAGGCGCGTCATTGATTTAGGAGGCTGTGATTGGAAGTCGGGACTGGAGCTGTCAAAAAGCTGGACAAATCAAAATTGCCCATAATTCGGGATGTCCCGGGCATGCCTACCCCCGGAAATGATGCATTCTTTCATTGAAAACTCATAAAAATAACGGAATTTATGTTTAAAAAGTCATAATGTGATTCGAGTGCTTTGAGTTTGTTTTGTTTGGCGATTAGTGGCTTTAAGGCTGAACGCTTCTTTACGGTAACGCCCCCACTGGAAGTGTTTTTTTAATAATGCGCCGTTAAAGGCGTTGCGTAGCCACGCTTTGCCAAAGGGACACTCAAATCTTCGCAGAAACGAATAAACGGAAGGTCTTCTACAGTCTCTGATAGAAGATTATGAAAGAATAACGCATACTTCTCGCTAGAAATGCCATCGAAATGCATACAAATGCTGATGCTTTCTTAAAATATTGTGTTTTTCACGGAGATTATGCTGACCGTCCGCCATGTTTTTCTTTTCGCTACCGGGAAACTTGATAGTCACGTGACCTATTTGCAAAGCAATGTAAATGAATGGGCCAAAAGAAACGTAACATAGTAACGTTATTTTGGGGGAAAACGTAACATGACTACGTTTATCACGGTGGACCAACGTAGCCATTTCACGCTTTTTTTGGAGACTGGGTTGGGAAGTCATCAGCGTGCCTGTGACTGTATCAGATGGCTTATGAATAAAGAGAAAAAACGAAATAAATCTACTCCACAGGCAGGGAGAGGGCATGCCTCTATTGAGAGCATGTCAATGCTCATTCTACTGACGGAGCCGCTTTATCGTGGCGACGTCATTTCAAAGAAACGCCGAACTGTGGAGGAAGAAGTCGACTGAGAAAAACTGGGAACAAAAGAAGCACGTATTGACTCTGTATCTGTATGAAAGAAATATACTAACTGGACCCATGGAGGCCGTTTTAAAAGAACAAAATGAATCGATAGAGTTAATCTGAGCAGATCTCAAACAATGGCACTCACAGAGCGCTGTCACTTTGGACCAAAACCGCTATTAGAAATCAATGCTTTTTCGCTTCCATGCCGGTGGCAAGATGCCACAGTGACTGCAGTGTGACCTGGGAGGCTCGATGAGATCGCCTTCGTGATTCAGACGTGCGGCGAGTGGAAGATAAGGCAGAGGTACACATTTAAAGAAAAACGTTGCCGTCTTGGGAAATACTCTCCTCCTCTTGCAGAGGAAGAAATCCGAATTTCAAAACCACAGTACGTTAGCTAAATATAAAGTTGGCCGGGTAACTTAGTTTAGTACAAAACCGGAAAACAGCTCGACACTGTGCAAAGTCAACAAAACGCACACTCTGTCTGGCTTGTTTAATTTGGACAGCGGTGGTTCGTTTTGTTCGTGAAGCGAAAGCAAATATTCATATCATCAAGTATTTTTGACAAACTATATTTCATCCACACACATGTTCATTGTCTGTGAGCCAGGTAATAACACATGAAGCAACAGCAACAAAATAAATAAATAAAAAGATTGGTCCCCACCATTGTACACCGGCTTTCTGCTTTCAGCTCAGCTGTGCAGGTCTCCCACCAGCAGGTGTGAATCGCGACTGGTCGACAGTATCTGGCAACAGACTTCAGTTTCAGGAGCAGTTCATAAGCTGCTTGGACAGGTGTGCCGTAAGGATTAGACCACCTTTTGATCCCCAACGCATTCAATCAATCATCGCAGCACTTTACTTAATATAGTTCCTGGATTATTATCAAGCATAATATTACAGTATTTCAGACAATGACAACAACTGCAGATGGGCTTTAACGACTGTAAATTGCACCCCTTGGTTGTCACAACACCTCTTCAGAAAACCGCTAATTGGGAAGGCTCAGCCTATTCTCAGAAGCCGAGGAAAGGGAAAAAGGGGGGAAAGATAAAGAAAGGAAGAAAAGCGCGAGACTTCGACGTCCCGGGCTCTGCTGTCATAGCACGACGCCGCGCTGCTCCTCTGAGATTTGCCTCTGTGAAAAGCAAACACAAAGGGCTCCGCGCGCTCCTCAGACGCGTTTTATCGGAGGTGTGAGGGAAGAGAGAGTTGTCAAGGCCATCACAATTGTATTCACAAACCGTGTGTAGGTTCAAATGAAGCCGCGCGAGGAGTCGTGCCGTGACGTCAACAGACTATATTTGTGGGGGCGTCAGTAGCCCGTGGGGGGAGGAGGGGGTCACACTGAGACTTTATTGAACTGCGTGACCTCATCATTATCCGGCTTTACTCTTTGCACTTTGTTGTGAAAGACTGAAATAAGAAACATGTCTCAAATGAGGCACAAGCCTCGCACATGGGAGGCTTTCAGAGTTCAGTGGCTTCTCAGAACATTTTTGATTTGACAGCATTGGAAATATTGCTGGCATCAAAGCTGCACATTTTGGTGAAAACTCTTCCTAATGATGGATTTCAGTCATACTAGCGTTCCCACACATTTCATGGTGCTTACATTTAGGACTTAAAAAATATCGAGAACCACTATTGCTAAGTTGAAAATACATGTGAACGCACACGATTCTGTATGGAAATCTCATGAGAAATCAACTCAACTGTTAGTCGTGAGTTTAGCCACTTATTGCACTCTAAAGCCTGCTTTAGATAAAAACAAGCCCACATCAGTGTGATGAAAGCCTAAACAGTTCCATTATGGCACAATAGCTTGCAAAATTGCTGGTAACTGCATATAATTAATTTAATGTTCACTAGGCCCTTGGCGGCTGCCTTTTACACGCTATCAGTTTTCACCAGATAATTTCGCCCTGCTAAACATTTGTGTTGAATTCACACAATGATCATATGAATTATTGAGTCACGGCCAGTAAGTAAGTTTGACGAGGTCTCAATAACCTCTGACCAACCAAATTTCTTATCAGCTCATCCTCGGGTTCGAGTTGACTGTTGCAATAGTACAAGATCTGAAGGGGATTCGCTCCAGGCGCTTTCTGAGATGTCACAAGAACGGTCCCGGACGCGAGGTCACAGCCTCCGCCCACGGTCGTCTCCAGAAGGGAAGCCGGCTGGTGGAGTTTTTAAATTTCGCGTACTGACCCTCCAGCTTTGACGTTTCTGTTACCGGGCGCAGGGCAGCGGGTTGGTGTCGGAGGATGAGTCCGTAAACCTCCACCAGTAGGGATCTGTGACATTTATCCTGTGCCTAGGATGGAGAAAATAGATATTTGTCATGTATGCAATCGGGCCGGTGTTGACCCATATGTGTATTTTCAGGGCTGTAACTGTCATATTCGGTGCGGCCCGTGAGAGGCAAATATTGGTTACGTAGGTCAAACAAAAATAAACAGATCCAGAAGAGGTTCCCCTCCGAATGCACACAGAAAGATTCCCATTCCCTGATATGTTTTCAAACTTTTAATGTGAAAGGAAATAATTAAAGGCATTTCTGAGCCCTCCATTCTGAAAGCAGCTACATTTTTTATGAGCACCATCTAGTTTTTTTTGTAGGAAGCCGAGCCTTCTCTGTGGCACACTTTTCAGGCTTTATAAATAAAATATGACGTTCACGTGGGTGTGCTTAAGCAACAAAAAGAAACTCTGTCTGAGTTGTTCTCCAGTGATTTCAAATCAATCTTTTGTGATAAGAAAGAAAAAACAGAACTCAATCAAAAGTCCAGGTTTTGATCTCATTATTTCTGTGAATTAGAGCCCTAACAATGGTTTATTACTTTGTTATAAAGTAAAAATTGATTCATTTGTTTGATTCCGGGCTTGTGTTGGCTTTGATAGTCATTTAAAGATGGGTAACCCATTCATTCTGCTCATAAAGGTATCAGTCACAGCGGCTATCGTGATGAACAATAACACGGCTGACACAAAGCTAATCCAACGTCACTCAAAAAACAATTTGCAAGTCGAGGTGAGTTTGATTTTGTTAACGTCAATAAAAACTTTACTTTACAACTAATTCACTAAAGCAAATGTTTTTTTGTTTTGTATTTTAATGGTAAATGCTGCTTTACAAACACACAGGAGCTCATGGGCATCTCAGCCACACACATGGGAACGATGATTCTAGCATATTCCTATGTTTCTAAGCCATACACACTGGTTCCTGACTGAATGTAAAATATAACAGTTGAGGTATAAAAAAAGGTGGCAACTCGGCATTTAACACTCATCCATGTCTCCCGTTAGGATGTATTTAAATCGCTTTGGCAACCTTCTGACTTTTCCTCTATAGCTCCTATCAGGCTACGTTGGGCATCGTGTTCATTAGTCAATTTTAGCATGATGTGATATGCAAAAATTAAGATTTGAACATGGTGAAATGCAGCATGTCAGCGTTTTCATTATGAGCATATCATCATGCTGACATTAGCAGACAAACCGTGGTCTTGACTAATATTAACCCAAGTGTTGCCTATCCAAAGACACAACTGAATGGGAACCACGATGTGTGCTGCCGAGGCGCCGCCCCTCTCTACACCCACCATCCACCCAACCACTTCCCCTTCGGTTTTCATGGGACTTGTAAATCCTTTACTTGAGTACATGCCGATGCAGCATTAGCCTTCTTGCCAAACTGTTTTTAGAAAAACAAGTAGGCACACATCGATATTTGTATTTTTAGATAGAGGCCGCTTTCACAGAGCACTGTTTTGGTGGTACGATGGTGTGCAATGTGACAATGCGCAGGATTTTTCTCCACCTTTAACGTGCACAGCTGTGCGGCGTTAGAGCCCCACCGGAGATGCTACCTGCGTATGTGTGTTGCTTTTTGATTGCCTCTGAGGAGCAAGAAGGAGACTTGGCTCATTAAAAATGAATGTATGTGGGTGGGTTTGGGGGTGGGGGGGGCGTGGGGTGGGGGGGGGATCGATGGATACGACAATAGAATACATTTAGTGTGGACCCTGCAGTGACATCAGGGACATCTCAGTCAGCAGCGATATCATGATCTCATTAAAATGATGGAAGTTAAAATCCCTGGACAGTTTGCCGAAATGAATCACAGCAAAGACACTGAAATCATGACCTTAATTCTTTCATTTAAGCGAAGGGTTGTCTTGTGAGAAATCTAGCAGCAGTCTTTTGAATACCTTTTAGAAGGTTACAGCTTTTGCATTAAAAAAAATATCCAGTTTTTAGTTTTGTAACGACATGAGCACTGTATTGATGTGTAAGGTGGAATGAACAGCCATACAATTTTTGTTGAGACCTGTCACAATACGGATGACAAATATCCATGACGTGTAATGCACACATGGGCGACTTTGCCAGGAGTGCATTTGCCTGACAAGATTTCATTATACGTCGAAATGCTGAAAAATGACGGCATGTGAAAAAAAAAAAAAAAAAATCTCATTCAGATGTTCAACCTGAAAACTGGTGCACACGACGCTGCCAAAGTCCCAGAAGGACTGGAAGACTTTTCTGAAAAATGATTGAGCATTGTCTGACAACGCATCTGACTCCACTTAGTTGAATAAAACCCCAAAATACATTTTTGTCAACTTGGAAAATAGTAATAATCCCATGTCCGGTTTTTATCCTCAAATAAAAAACACAGCGGTGCCCAAAAATGAATTACATCTAGTCAGAAGACTGTGTTTGCTCTGCATTCTGCACTGATGACCCTGTACCTCTGACCTCAAACCGACTCTCCGAGTGCTCTCATCGTGAACGTGGAATCCATTACACCTGCAAGACGCCTTCATGTAAGTGTGGTCAGTGCATGCTGACGTTAGCATTTAAGCTATAGATAGAATCACAGCTCTGCTATCACTATGTCTCCTAGTCTTTCCAAAACCATAAACACGCGAGGGAGAAAATAAAACACAAGTAAAGTCAGCTTTAATAGACTTGATATCTTGTAATGGTTTTCCTCACTTGACACACAACAATGAAAAATGTTGCCATAAGAACCAACCTGATGAGGGGTGACAAAACACAGCATTAAATTAAGGTTAGATAAGCCATTTCCGACCTCCACCCCCCCCCCCCCCCACCTTCACTAAACGCAACCCTGAGCTAAATGGTTCCGCTCCAGTAACATAATGTCTTCTGGCACAGTGAAAGCCCTCAAGTGTCCAATGATAATAACATCAGGAGCCGCCCGGGGATCAAGTTCAGGTGCCAGTTGGACATGTGCTACCGCCACACATTAATGCTGCACGGTGTGATCGCCCCCCCCCCCCCCCCCCCTCCCCCCCTTCCTCCTCCTCAAGGATGTCGCAGAGACAATAACGAGAAGTGAAATGTGCTCGAGTTTTTATTCATAATTACATGTGCAGAAAATACTTAATCTGAGAACAATGCGGTTTGTATTAAGAACTACGGTGTTGCAAATAATCCATCGAAAAACAGTTTTTGATCTCGCCTGTTATGAATCCAAATGACCAGGTGTGTTATGTGAAAAACTCAGCGTGGTATTTCAGATCACAAATACCTTTGTTCCTCAGTAAGATCAAACAAATAATTGGGCACTCTGGGGACAACGAAAAGGTAACACGTTGCACTGGCGTCATATGAGGAAAGTGGGTTTCACACATCCCAACATTAAATTCCTTCTCAACATTGTTTTACATTACAAAGTTCTTGTATCACTTACTCATATGGCATTTCAAAGCATTACAGCCCTCAGAGGAGTGATCATCCACACCATCATTTCAGTCATTAAAAGTCAGTGAAAGTAACTTTTAATGACATGTTCCCTTGTTATGCCACTAGAAATAACTAGAAAATAATTGTCTTTTAAAGTCCAATGTTAGAAACCGTTCAATGACCTAGAAACTATAAAGTTTCTTAGCATGTGTTAAATATTCATCTCGAACCGGCTGTCTTATTACCTACACTTACTGGGCCACGTCTCTGCCTTTTGTTTATAACAGTACGGATGGATAGGATATTTTCTGGGTAGGTGGGCTTTGGGCCAGAGTACAATTGATTACATTTTGGTAGTGCTCCAGATCTGGGATTTCCGCCATTAGAAGGTTATTGTTATCAATCCATAACACTGAATTTATAGGATATATACGAGGCTTGATTACAAATGCTGAGGGTACATCGCCAGGATGTAGGGATTTAATTTAAGGCACAAATGACACAAGGGGAATGATGCCATTGACTCTAGTTATTGTGCAGGCAGGTTTTGGCGGAGCTTTGCAGTTCAAAAGTCCTTCTCGGTTAGAAACTATTAAGCATAACGCCTTCAAGAGCCTGGGTTTCGAGGCTCAAGGAAGTGCAGGGAGAGAAAATGATGATCACAGGGAGAGGGAGGGAGGGGGGGGGGGGTTATGCTTTTAATGTTTTTCCTTTTAATGAAGTTTGCTTTCCATTCTTTACCCCTTCCTTCTGATTCTTTGCGGGAGTAGTAATTGCCTCATAGGGATCCTGGAGCGGGCGAGAAGTGAGCCACTGCGTTAGATATCCATCTATGCCTCTGTTCCTGGGGTAATTAAGGTTTCAGGAGATATCGTGGCTCCTCCAACTAGCCGCCTTTAACGGGCCTGTGTCGCAGTGTGGGGGGGGGGGGGGGGGGGGATTCGACAAGAGACAGAGCCAGAGTGCTAGAGTCAGGAGAAGTGCCTCGTGTCCTCCTGAGTGAACCTGTCTGAGCACAGTGGAATTGTTCGGGATGACAGAGGCATAATTGTTTAAAGAAAGGGGCTATTTTTGTCTTTAGTGGTGCAGAAGGAAATTACACTGTATGTACAATAGCCATTAGGTCAAATATGAATATGGTTTAAAGCAAATTACTGGAGCACACAGCTAATGAATTCTTCTTTTTTTCCACATCTAGTGAGGCTCAACATCAGATGCACTTTAACAAATGACGCTGAGATGTGTGCCATCAGTTATATATCAATGAAAAGATCTAATCTATATTATTTAGAAAGCAATGCATCCCAGTTGGCTCCATGACAGCCGCAACAACAGCTAATTGCTCTGTGCCTGAGACGGCCTCTTCTGCTACTCTGAAATATGTTCTGACAGCGCCTCGTCCTTCCAACATGAAGTGAAAACACAGCCGGAGCTTCGCCCTTTTAGATCAGAGCCGTTCCTCTTTTTTTCCTCTGGTGGCGAGTTGGTCAAGCACTGAGCTCCGGTTTTGAGGTCCAACGGGAGGGAGGGAGGGAGGTGGGGGGATCCAACCAGGGGAGCCTGAATAACATTTTTTTTTTTATCTTCTCTGTGTGCTTCTATCGAAAAGGGCTGGTCGAGCAAAATGACCAAAGCAAACGTCTTGGCGAGGCGCTGGAATGACAAGAGCACAACACAAGAATGGCAAGCGGCGAAGACTCTTGAATACAAAAGAACGCAGCCCCCAGGGAGACGCTGTGATCTATTTACAAAACTGTTGGGGCCCTGTGATAAGCAACGGCAACAGAGTCAAACACTGGTGGCGCATGCTGGTGTCGCTGCCTTGCATGAAAGCGAGCTCGCGAAGAGAACCAGAACTCTCATCTCCAGCGTGCCTCCCTGACAAGATGCGTCTCAGACTATCTCTGCCACCGCAGATCATCCTTCCACCGCTGGATCAAGGCGACGCGCTTCACATCTCAGGGCCTTTTCGGAGGTGCGTGCGATTGGCTACATGTTTTAAGGTGATGCTTAGGTTTGAAGCCAAGTCACAGCCCCTCGTACTAATGCTGCGGCAGAATAAAGGTCTCTCAACTTGTGCTGCTCTTTCCTTCAAAGCTCTTTCCTTTTCCTTTTGTCCTTCATGAATACCTCATTGGAACACACACACACACACACACACAATACAATACTGTTTTCTCCAGAGATTTTTCCTCACTTTGTAGGATACAGATTTGAGAATTAATCCCATGTCTTAACGGAAAAGACATAATTGATCTTTTGTCAATGTCTCCTTGACCAGTTCAGCTCATTCCGGCTTTCCAACGTCTTTAGTGGGGGCTTATTTAACCGGCCACGTCAGAAGAAACGCCGTGCAGCTTTGGTCACATCTGGTACATCAACGTACCTGACATGTTCCCTTGTAGGCTCCACCATGTTCCTCCGTAGCCAATTTCTGTGATCATGTCATCACTTCCCTCAGTGCCCTGAATAAGATCCGTCATCTACTGATGCCATGTTTATTCTTTAATACTCGTGAATCTGATATTCGGTTTAAGGTTGCTGGGGGGGAGACATCTGCTTTGAACCAGTTGCCATGAAAACATTTTTTAGAATTTCACTGCAAGATATAGTTGAGGGATTGACTTCTTTGACCTCTAGTAGGATTTATTGTATATATTTGAATATCTATAACAATTGTATCGTTTTTGTCATTTTTTAAAATAAACCATTCCAACCAATTCTGGTCTGGTATTCTTAAAGCTAATGACTGTATCCTTATTACACAAAAGGTAGTAATTGGAGTAGTTGTGGCTCAACTCTACAGACCGACTGACTGTCCTTACAGAAACAAATTAAAGTACCAAATCTGAAGCGCAAAACCTCGCAGGCCAAAGCTTACTAACCCATCCACAGAGGGACGTTCCCTGCCTCGCGGGCCCCCTGCTTCTTGTTTTCTTGATTTTCCAGATAGCTGGTTCAGCCTGTCCAAAAAAGCAAATGAGAGAGAGAGACCATTATTGTTTGTGACAGGAGGAGACATTGGAGGAGAGGCGACATATTTTACTGTCCTTATGTTTACAGAGTCCTCACTAGATGGCAGTGTAGTGCAGCAATATTATCTGACAAGTTCTACCAGACAGCATTGCTTTAAAAACTTTCTGTCCAGTGCGTGTGTGTGTGTGTGTGTGTGTGTGTGTGTGTGTGTGTGTGTGTGTGTGTGTGTGTGTGTGTGTGTGTGTGTGTGTGTGTGTGTGTGTGTGTGTGTGTGTGCGTGTGTGTGTGTGTGTGTGTGTGTGTTATAACACAAATGCAATAATTGCTCAGTTGTAGCGGAATGGAGGAAGTGTCTGAGTCCCAACATTTGGATGTTTATTTTAATATCTTGTCGTCATTGACTGTGACCTTTGACCTCCCTGGGTGCGCTCTATGGCTGGGGCCTTTCTGTGGGTGTGGTTTGTTGGATGCAGAAAACTCAGGAAATGAATGTTTTATCAGCCCGTGCAAAGACAACAGCAGCGTTGTGGAGGAAAAGAGAAAGGTCTATATTTGACTCATCAGCTGCTGCCAACCTAAATAAAATCATCAGCGAGCCGTTTCCTGTTGGTTTCTCTTCCAAAACATCTGGATTTTTATTTGATGGATACAATCTATGTTTATTAAGAACATAAATATTGTAGGGATGATATCATAGGTTTCACCGCAGAGCCAAATTTTTGAGTGCCAAAATCTGCTCAATAGGATAAAACATTTCAGTCTCGGGGCGTTTCTTGATTTTTAAGTGCTCTTATTATTTTGTTAAGACAAAACAGCAACCAGACCCACCTACCCTAAGCATGCATCGCACATACACTGCTATCTATCTACTCAGGAGATGCAGTAAAGAGGGTGAGCAGCACATCCTACTCACTCACTGTTCAGAGTATGTGGGAGGAGGTGATAGCGGGCAGGCATTCACAGTGTGCAATGTCCTCCTCAACAGCAAAATTTAGAAACATGAAGCACGCTCAATATGCAGAGGAACAATACGCCTGCCAGGAGATTGCTGCAGATTTCCTCCTTTTATGGTTGGATACAGATTTAAGAGTAATTCATGCTTAATAAAGTTTATACCTTTTAAAAAGGTATATAGTTAGGTGATTTAAGGGAATTATTCAGCGTTACAGCAAGGAAGAATTGAGAATAATAAATGTCGGGGGTGAGAGCTTGTCCCTCCCATTTTTTCAGTCCAGTCTAATCTAAAATCTTGGTCTCCAGATCCTCTTCTGACAAGTTTCCCTGCTTTCCTGTGAGAATAGGCAGAGGAGTCGAGTTCAGGAGATCAGAGGCGAGGCAGCAGTTGCCTCTCTTGTGGGAAACCAGATGACCTTCCTCAAAGTGATAATGTAAACAGCTAGTAACTGCTGGACCGTGGGAGTTTGAAGTAAAAACCTGAGGACTTCTCCTGCAGGATAAGTTTTAAAGGGAACAGAACCGTGAGTTTTTTTCTTGTAATCCTTTTGCCTGATTGAAACTGGAGCACATATGTTATCTTGCATGCTGTCTTTTTTTTGCAATCCTGGGGGTTTGAAGCTACGGTGAGGGTTATTTTCAATGCGTTGTTTGCACATAAAGGTTCGATTTCCTGACAGTTTTTGTGAGACAGTTTACCAAAATTGACAATATATCAACACAGAGTGATCATGTGATTTCTGTGCATTACCTTTTCTTTCAACATTAAGTTTTTTTTTTTTGCAGCATACTCAAGCTCAAACATTTATTGTTGAACAAGTCTGTCTGCAGCTGGACCATTAACTCCAGTTGCAGAGGCTTTAAACAGCTGGTTTCAATTAGCGTCAGCCCTCGAAACACGAACAAGCATTTGTTGACTTTAGATGTGGGGCTCGGGCAGACACAGGATTTCATAATGTGTGTGCCTGCTGATGTGATTTATACATAGTAATAAAACAGAAAAGGCAGGTCGTGACCCAAGCCCTTTCATCCGTGCAATGGATTGTTCCTGTTCACGTTTTTACAGTATTCATGAAATGAATTTTACGCTTGATTACGTTTTACGACGTCGTCAGCTTGTCGCTCAGTGAACTTCATAATAAATGGAATTCTTTTACAGCACTAAATTTGGATACTTTCCCGTTTCCCAATAAACATCAGGTTTTTGCATAATGTTTTACAGCATTCCTAAATTAAAAAGCAACACTTCCCTTTCCCAAGGTGTCGGTTACAAGGTGACACATACGAGGGATCTTTTAACTCGACCACTACCTCGGCCTTGAGTCAAAGTGAACCGCTAACCACTAACCATTAGCTCTCAAACATGGAGGCCATCCAAAGAAAACCACTATAGGGACCACAGCCAGCTCCTCCACTTAGGTAAACAGTCTGTCTATTTCCACACCACTGCAATGTGTGCGTACGTATGTGTATATGCGCGTGTGTCCCAAAGCTGTGAAGGCACCGATCCAACTGTAACAATGTAAATTGTTTCAGGTTCAAAGTGGCCTCTGTTGTTGCCACCCACCCTGCTGTGGGAGTGTAGCAGGGCCATTTTTAGCAAGTTGGGATATATTCCGTATAAAGATGTCAAAAACAACGGCATTGTTTTGTAGCAGAAAAAAAAGAAAGAGTCTGTGGTACAAGTTTTCTTTTCTCGCCAACCTCCCCGATGCAAAAGCTTTAGCCCTAATGTAAATGTGTATTTTAATATACAGCGTTCCTCGAAAACTAAAATAGGCCAAGCAGCTACATCCTCTCCGGATTCCTGATCTGCTCACTCGCATTTGATTATTATACCTGTTTAAATAATGCTCTAACAAGTGATTTAAATTAACCAAATGTCCATCAAGAAAGCCTCATACGTCACAAACACCAAGTG
This sequence comes from Pungitius pungitius, assembly GCF_949316345.1. Taxonomy (NCBI): domain Eukaryota; kingdom Metazoa; phylum Chordata; class Actinopteri; order Perciformes; family Gasterosteidae; genus Pungitius; species Pungitius pungitius. Next base: position 6,481,787 of record NC_084912.1, on the reverse strand, counting down.
AGCCACATAAACAGACTTAAAAAGACTGTTTTGTTGTCCAAGTAACAGAGTCAATGAAGAATAGCATATACAACTAAAAAATACATCTGTGAGAATTTAGGGATTTGAATGTGGTCTGCAAAGCTTTGATCTAGTTCAGGTTTCTGAGGACAGACAATGTGCAGCTGCTCTGTGTAGATTACTGGTGAGATTACTCAGCTACAACTATTTAGAAACTGATTTAATCTTTACAGATGAATGTGTTGCCTTACGGCTCTAAACAATCTGGCACTCGGGGGCGATGGGTGAGGTTGAGTTGATTTTAAAAAAAGGTGCCCAGCAGTGGTCAAAGTATAAATACCAGGAAGGGTCATTGGAGAGCGGGCCAGCAAATCACTGCGAGGTCGTTGGCCGATATTTCAAAGATCTCTGTAGTTGAAAAGGAAACAGTTGTTGGTCTAATCTTGAGAGCAATCAATACAGAATGTCTATTATTGATGGAGGACTACAATGACCCTTTTCCTTAGTGCTAATTACGAGAGGAAACTCGGGAGGCAGAATGTTCTATTCTCTCTTTGCATTGCATTTTTCAGAGAACAGCCTCTTGGCGTTATTTGGCAGATATTCACTCTTCCGCTAATCCAGCCTCAGACGAGAGACAGCGTAAGCACTGGTTACCATGGAAACCAATGCTGGGAACTGGTCTGAGACAAAGTTGTCATTTCCCCCCCCTCTCCACATCAATTATAATTTAAATGTCCATCTGTTGCTCTGGATGTTTTCAGCACACAGAGTGAGTGGTTCCCAACATACGATGATGATTGCTATTCAGTCATTGTTCCCAATGACAAAGATTCACTGAAAGCAGGCCGTTCTTTGGTAACATCTGCGGTGCCTGAGAGTACAGGCTGAATTTAGACGTCATCCGCCAGCTCCAGGACAAAACTCTTGTTTCTTTTTCATTCCACACACTTACAGTACAAAAAAAGTACTGTGATAAAACAAAGTCATTGTTGTGATACCGAATAAACCAAACACTATCACTGTACGCCTGCCGAGGTGTGGCTCAGTACTCATGTGTGACATTGCAAAATCCATAAGATGTCAGAGAGAAAATGGGACAATGATTAGTGAAAAAAATGATCTAGGAATAAGATGTTTGAAGGTGGACTTCATAAATTGGTAAACAGAAAAATGTCGCAAGTAGTACAACTCAACCATTCAATGTGACTTTTAAAGAGCTGGGGACAAATTTGACTAAATGACTCTGCATGATGTCATTATCAGCCTGGACTGTTTTGGAACAGTTTTCGCAGCCTGTGCTAAAAAATGGGGTGTGAAAGACATTTCCTGTTAACAGTCAACGTGGGTCTAATGAAAGAATGAAATACACCATTAAATTGCATGATGGAAAATATAAGGAACAACGGGCGAAAAGTCACGATATCTGGAGCTCAACTGAATAGTTTATTTCACTTTTCTCTTTTTTAGAGGTTTATTAAATCGTTGTAATAAAACATGTACCTAATAAAACAATTCCCAATTTGCATTTAAAATAACAATTGCATTTTTGTTAAATAACTGAATGATCAATTGCGTTTTCCTGAATATTCTGAGTGTCTACATATACCCCCCACTTAACACTTTTGGCTATATCAGGCAAGATCTTTCAGCTTATTCCAGTTCAGAAAAAACAAAATACAGCACACACTCAAACCCGCGAGCAGCAGAGATGAGACACTGCACTGTGGGAGAGAATCTCACAATGTGGCTCCCTGCATCCCTCCGCTTTCAGTACAACAGGCCACTTCTTGCCACGGCGCCCGGAATTTCAAACAAAAGTTCAACCACAACGTGGTGCTGATCATTATTCTCTGCATTGATTTCTCAACCCCTGCATCCGGGCAGCATTTGCGTTGTGTGCATGCCGGGGGTTTGTTTCCAGTAGAGTAGCAGGTTTGTGACAAGACAAAAGTCTGCTTTTATCTGCGGACATCGTTATCCCGCGCAGTAATCTGTGTGAATGAGACGTCGACTAATAACACCTGGCATTTGGTCAATGCTCGCAAGACAGACTGCCCTCGCTGAAAAGTTCAAATAGTCAGCAAGAATGCGGGGGCCGGCGGGTGGGAGGATGTCGAGTGTGTGTTTAGTGTGTGTGTGCGCGTGTGTGTGTGTGAGGAGACATTTAAGCTTGTACGTGGTTTCGGTGGGAGCGTTGCCAGAAACAGGGAGGGCAGGGTTTCAGAGTTTGAGGGTTCACACAGCTCTGGACTGAGGAAGTTCTGCTTTTCATTACATCAACCCATATGTCCACATCGCTGCTCCGCCTGCCCCCGACTCCATCGCCGCGGCGTCGTGATGTCAAGTCAGCCTCTGCCTTTTCTCCTAAAAGCTGGAAATGGACGTGTCTGACTGAAAAAAAGGTTAATAACTCTGGCAGTATTTTGTGCATTTGAACATTCGAGAGCTACAATGCTCTCCGCAGAGAGAGAGAGAGAGCGGCCTGCGCGGCAGAGAGCCGCTGAGAAGTGGCGAGGGGGGCGGACAAAAGCTGCACGGCTTCATATTCGCTTTAATCTTTTATCTTATTTCCAGCCAAACTAGAACTGCTTGAAGAAAAGCAGCGTTTTTCAGAAAAAGCCAAGCAGGAGGCCCCATTAGTTGGTGTTGTTATCGCTACATTACCATGAGATGACCCTACGTGCTGTTAAGAGGACCTCTTGACATCATCTTTTTTGTGTGGACAAATACGCTGTGACAGCTATAATTTGCTGTGTTGGACTATTAGAATCGTGTGTTTTATGTAGTTGGCACATGAAAACGTTTGTCCTACAGTCGAAAAATGAAGGAAAGGGGGGGGGGGATAAAAGAATTGTGAAACAGTGTTGTGTTTCCTGGTGGAGAGAAACATCTGTGTTTCATTGCTTTTTTTTTTTAGAGCCAACATCCCATATTCTGAAAAAAAACGTAGCCTCTTACTTTTTGTGCGAGGCACTTGTTGTGGCTTTGAAGTGCTCTATTTTGTTACGACCGGGGGGCACACGGGAGCCTCTGTTGAAACGAGGTGGTAGAAGTTAACGAATGGCACATACCGAAAGGCCCGAAAAGAGAAAATAAATCACAAACTGTGTGGCTCAAAACTGTAGCGATGCGTAGCACGTTCGTCGTGGGAAGGAGAAAAAAAAAACGGGGGATAAGTTACTAGCAGAGAAAACACAGGCCACGGGGAAGCCACCGTGTTGTTGTAAAGAAGAGCCCCAAAGAGCTGCAGGCAGATCCCGAGTGGCCATTCCTTTGTCCCGCTGCATACATAAGGCCCGGTGGTGGGTGGATAACTGAAGTCACATGGTCACTTTTGCTTTTTTTTTTTCTCCCCACACCAACACACCCACACCCTCCTCCTCTTCCTCCTCCTCCTCTTCCTCCTCCTCCTCCTCCTCCTCCACGCAGCCACTCTTCTTCACTTCTCCTTCATCCCGCTGCTCTCGCGCAGCACACCGCTCCGCCCGGACACTGCGCCACCAACCAAGTTGCGCTCATTTTCTTTCTTTTTTTTTCTTCTTCTTCTTTCTCCCACCCTCCTCCAAACCTTCCGCACAATGGTTTGTCGCGAGTCGGGAATACCGTTCTTCTGATTGTCCTGGAGCCTCTGCCGGAAAACTTCCGCTAAAAACCAACCCCCCCCCCCACCCCCCCTCAACGAACTGAGCGCTTTGTTTCAGGTAATGTCTAAACTTACAGTAAGCGGTTTTTCTCCTCGTGCTTTCTTTTTTTGTGTTGTTGTTTGTTTTCAATGGAGCGCGCGCACAAGCGTGAAAGTGGAGCTTCCTCCCCAAACGTCCCCCCCCCCCCAAAAAAAACGTTCCTCCACACTCACAGCCGGTACTTTTTCGCAGTGTAACCAACTTACACGCCATGTGGGGGGGGGTGTAACTTTGACGCCCACGCACCGAGTGGTGGTTTAGTTTGCATTTGGTTCGGTGTATTTACTGCAACTGTTTCCTAAAAGTTAGTCCTCGCGGGACCTCCTGTATCCATCCGCCCCCCCCCCCCCCGCGTCCAGGTACCGCGGCGGCTCCCAAGGTGCTAACTGCTATCCAGACGAGCCTTTGTTTACCGAGACCTCTCTCTGCCTTCCACCTCACACTTTGTTGACACACACCGTGTGCGCAGTAAAGAAAGAGACAAAAAAAGAGACATAGAAGACTTGTTGGGAAGTTGTGTCTGTGGGCGCGAGATGTTCACGGCCCTTTCTGTGTTGTTGAGTTGTAATTACTTCTGTTACGAAATACCTGCGTTGTGATTAAATCCGCCGTGACACACTCATCTCCCGTCTATTTTCTTTTGTTGCACACACACAAACAGCTTCGGACTAACAAAGCCGTAGGGCAATGTGTCACTCGCGTTTGTCTCCATCCCTGCAATTACATGAGTCATCTGCGCTGCTAAAACAACCGTTGCCTTGACAGCCTGGATGCGAAGTGAGCCGCGAGGTTTTTATCCTCTTTTATTTGCAGATCCCAGAGGAATCAGAGGAAGAGTTGGAAGCTGCGCGGCGAAGACATGAGCCTGGTGGACGTGAGACAGGCGGCGGGGTCCCTCACCCTGTCCCTGTCCAACAACGACCCCAAGGGGGGCCACTGCGACCCCGAGGGCCTCCGCAACAAGAGCATGTCGCCCGACCTGAGGCAGGACTTCAACATGATGGAGCAAAAGAAGCGGGTCACGCAGATCCTGCGGAGTCCAGTATGTAGCCCCGAGCTCTGCATAAGTGCCTTCCTGCACACACACACACACACACACATCTTATTCTAAGTAACAAACAGAGCTCTTAAAGTCAAGACTGACTGAAATGCATTGTTCACTCAAAGGTCCTTTCATGCACCCTGCCGTGCTTAGAGATGGGTTTAGCTGTGATTTGCACTGTGGCTATATTAAAATATGAATATTCACATTTATCATCCTCTTAACTCATCATTTTTTAGAGGTAGAATATAGTATCACTTGTCGAATATACTTTACATACACAATATCTGAAACCAGATTAGCCAACACCAAATTTACATATATTATTTAATTTTCTGATGCTTAGTGGCTCAAACCATTAACCAGTAATCCACACATTCTTTGCGTGTGCGCCCAACCGTAGAATTTCACACATGATATACTGCTTGAGATAATATCTCAGAAACACAGCAGTGCCGTCTGGTTAGACGAAGCAACGAGGACGAGCCATGAACGCGCGCCCATGAAGGCTCACACTCTTGTGATTGCATAACAGGCCCAACAAGTGGAGCTCATCTCATCACCATGGGAACCGTGGTTGGATGAAGCAGAATGCTTGGAGCTCGGCTGCGGCACATGGGGAGAAAGAGATGTTTCAAGAGTCACGGGCTACTCTTGAAGTCAAAAATGAATGCAACCCCCCACACTCCCCCCAAGCCTCCTCTCTGACTTCAAGTCCTCTTCACAGACATACAAAGAGGTTTTCTAATGGTCTTCGGTGATCTGTTTACTGATGCAATGCTGTGCATCCTGAGGGTGTTGAAGTGAGGTAGAGTTGGGTCGTGTTGGCAGCGTCACTCGGTCACATCGAGCCTGACAAAAAAAACTCGTTCTTTCTGTCCACAGGTGTTTAAAGATGAGTTGGAAGGCCTGATCCAGGATCAGATGACGAAGGGCAACAACCCTACGGGCCTTCTGGCTCTGAGGCAGATTGCTGACCTGGTCATGGCCAGCACCTTGGGGGGCTCCGGCCCCCTCACTTCGCCCATCAGTGAGTAGCAACGTGTTAGTGTGTGTGTGTGTGTGAGAATTTCTCCAATCTTGTCATCTATCTCACTTTTGGGCCTGCTTGTCATTCAGTGTGACCGCGGGTGCATTATGCAGGCTGAATATCTTCATTGACAGAGTCCCGTGACACAGAACAACAACCCTTAAACAGCGGAGAAGGCAGAAAGCTGTTTACAGCATTCTTGGTTGTCAGTGTTCCCGTTAAGACGGCAGCCCTCGTGATCCGCCTCGATAGTGATTTAGCAGTTTGTAATGTGTTATTATGTCTGCCGAACCTCTTCGTCCTGTGTGGAGGTCAAGGAGCACTCGGAACTAAAAAGATGACGATCAAAATTGTAAATGTTAGGGAAAAATGTCCCTTTTGGAAATGTTTATGGGGCCCAGCAGAGACCTAGCTGCTTTTAGAAAAGCTAAAGTGGCCGTAAAAAAGATTGGGCCATGGATCATTAAATGTCCTTTTATGGTGTTACAGCCCAAAAATACCCTTCGGTTTGTCGAGGGGAACTGTGAGAAAGACCCTTTTTTTAAGCTACAGCCGTAGGGCTTCCCCCCAATTGTTTTTACTTTATACACTGAGAAGACAGCCATGTAAACGTCATTTTGGATGTTTGGGGGGGAAAGTGCTAATTGGATGTCGTTGGTGCATCACAAGTTTGCTGATGGCGATTGTGTCTGGCGGCAGGCATCGGGATGGTGACTCCAGTCAACGACCTGTTTGGTATCGAGTCCCCCTCCTTTGCCAAAGGGGAGAAACAGAGTCGCTGCAGACTGGCCAGCCTCTACAGGCTTGTTGACCTCTTCAGCTGGGCTCGTTTTACAAGCTCCTACAATACTGTGAGTACGACTCCACGCGCGGCGTCTGGCCGCTCCGCTGCACATGCGCCGCGCAAGGTTTGCGTAACCTTTAGTAACGTTGGCCTCGTGTTTCTGTGTTACCGAGAGGCTTATAGGGGAACACCTCTCTGTTCTCAGAGCCCATATATTATTTATGATTTGGAAAAGTCAGTTATGTCAGTATTAACAGCTCCCCAAAAGCAACTCCCAACTGAAATATGTGATTAACACCTGCGCTGTTGAGATAGAAAGCTCCAGTTTTCCCCAAAGACATAAGCAGAGAAAGTCAATTGTATCGACCCACCCTCCAATTATTATACTTTTTTTTTCACTGAAGAAAACTTTCTTTTTGTGGTTCAGAGTATCCTGTGCCCTTGAATCCTTAAAATGGACGCCCCTTCTCAGAGTAGCTGTTCCCCCATCTTAAATAACTTTTTAACAGCGGAGATTTGGTCTCCTGTGGTTTTGGTGCTATTTGGCCGTGACAAGAATACATTTATGAAGCAGACACTCCTGCAGAGGCATTTTAAGGCTCAGAAATAGACTCTCACATACATACATACATACATACATATATATATATATATATATATATATATATATATATATATATATATATATATATATCTTAGATCCTTCTGCCCAAGCTTAGCCAACCTTGATTATACACTGTAGTGACTTCCGTAGACATTCTGGAATGTTGGTCTCAGCTCATTCATTTGAGTGCAACCTCGATAGGATTTGTATTTTAATAATATCTTCATTGTTTCTCAGGTCCGTGTCAGTAAAGAGCAGGACCATGTTCTTATTAGTCCACGAGGTCTGTCTTTCACTGAGGTCACGGCAGCAAATTTGGTAAGCACAATGGCCGTTTTGTTGTCATTTTCCAAGAATGAGCGCACACTCCTTCGAGCAAAACAAATGATCATATGTCTTGATGAATCATGATAAGAAATGAAGCAGTTTGGATTATTTGTTATTATACTAGTATCACATTCCATCAGTATGTAACCTGAATAGAAGATACATGGTAAATTCATTTGGAAATAAAGGCACTTTTTGGAGTATTTGTAGTGCTATGGATTCATACTAAAGTCAGGAAAACCTTTTTAATAATGATAGCGTCGTTTGTTTATGGTGTGCGCCCTTGTTTTATTTGTATATCATGAATGCCCACGCGTGGCATACCAATCCTAGCTAGGATCTATGCACATCAGTATGATGAGCTGCATGCAGACACACATCAGTGTTAAAGCATGCCATTATATTGAGGGGGCGCCCAAATGATGCAAAATGATCACTGTCCCAAAATATATTAAACGAAAAAAAGCATATCAGCTATTTTATGTTGAAAGAAATGCATCCAATGATTGGTTAGGCCTCAAGCAGCTTTGTTTGTTGACAAGAAAATGCAGCGGGTGGCCTCTAACGATTCCCAGGGTTTAGTATTTCAAAAGAATATTCTGTTTCTGAGTTAACCACATGGTTCTGTTTTTAATGCCGTGTTCAGGTAAAAGTAAACATAATTGGTGAGGTGGTGGAGCAGGGTTCCACGGATCTGGGCATCGACCTCTTCGGGTTTGCTCCTCATGCCGCCATCTACTCTATGCGCCCAGACGTGAGATGCATCATCCACATACACACCCCGGCTACAGCTGCTGTAAGTACACTCCAGGCCATATCAAACGAGCGCCGTCTTAATCGAAGCATAAACGCTGATGCTAAATGCCCATTTGGCTAAATGCTTATTTAGCAACAAAAGAAGAGGCTGAATTAAAAGCAGCCCCCTGCTACTTTGTTTAGATGCACACACCCCGTAATGCGTTTTTACCATTTCTTTTGAAGCTAGACTGTGAATTGCCCAGCACATGATGAACATCACTGTCTACGGTTTTATTTGTGCCTGATAGCTAAAAATGTGCTGCTATTTATATGTTGGTGCGTCAGAGTCTGACTTGCTCTTTTCCCATGCTAACAGGTGTCCTCGATGAAATGTGGAATCCTGCCCATTTCCCGGGAGGCTTTGCTTCTAGGAGACGTGAGCTGCTGCGGTTACCATGGCAGCCTGGATAATAAAGAGGAGAAGGTGGAGTTTCAGAAGGCTCTGGGCCCTACTGCCAAGGTACTGTCAAACCACGGGACTCCATTGCTGACAGGCCCACTTTCTCGCTTTCAACTCCTCGTTGGAACGATCTATTATATTATACCGTATGCACAACTGAAACGCATGTGTGGCTCTCACAAACTGCACTTTGACTAAAATCAATTATTTTTTGCTTTGCAACGATGAACCTTTTGTCTCATTTACTTAACAATTAGATGAAGGTAAGACATCCTTAGAAACACAGGTTTCATGTGTTGTAAAATACAGTTTTGTTTTAGTTGCTGAGGGTTCAATAGGACACAACTCCCATATTTACCTGCAAAAAAAGCTTAGCATAAAGACTGGGAGATGGGGAGGGCAGCTAGATGCAGAGATTGTGTGACCACATTGATTGATGTAATTAATATGTTAGTATAGTCACCTGCTTTAACATATCATTGGGATCCTCATGTGTTTTTTAGGTGATGATCCTGAGGAACCATGGGCTGCTCGCTTTGGGAGAAACCGTAGAAGAGGCTTTTCACTACGTGTACCACTCTCAGCAAGCGTGTGAAATCCAGGTATAAAAAGTTGGATATTATTATTCTTCAGTCTTCCTGGTAATGACTTCTTATCTTGACCTAAAACAACTTGGATACACTTCTTACACAGTTCACTTTACCATCGCTATCGCCAGCCTCCTTCCTTATTTCCCCATTGTTCAATCTTTTTCATTTCTTCCACACTTGAGTCAGACTTGCCAATAGCAGAGTAATACTGCGAGGCCTGAAATGAAAGCAAAGTCAACGTCTAACGTACAGAATGTTTGAACAAAGTCAAATATGTAACAGGGAGCACTGTTTAGACTCAGAGGCAGGTGGAACCCTGCAGAGAAACTCCCATTGTTTTGTCGGGAAGGCAGATGGAGTGTTTTCTCATCACCCCGGCGTGTCTGGACTTTGGTTTTTTCCTATTGACACATATTGAAAACCCCTACGTCTTATAATTAAATGTCTTAAAAAAAGAAATAGAAAAATCCTCTTGTGTCTCAGAAGAGAAGAAAGGACGTCCTCTAAGCTTTGACATTGCAGAACCGTCAAATAATACATGCGGGGAAACATCAGGAACTCTCTGCAGAATATCGATATGGCTCGTAACTCCAGAAGGGAAAAATGTAAATACCATAAGAATTCCGTTGGCTCTCTTTTAGGTGAACGCTCTGGGGTGTTCGGGCGGCGTGGAGAACCTCCTGCTCCTGGACAGAGAGAAGTTCAAACCCCCGACTCAGGGAGTGGCCGCTGCCGGCCTGGTAATGGACAATGAGGTCAAGTGGAAAGTGGGCGAGGCCGAGCTCGAGTCTCTGATGAGGATGCTGGACAACCTGGTGAGCGAACCTCTGACCTGTGCTTTTTACCCATGATGCTTTGAGTTTCCTGTGTAAGGCGCTTCCTCAGGAAGTGTCTGATTAGGGTGCACAATGAAGCCAGAGATGTGTTTGTGAATCTGATCGGGGAAAAAAAATGTGTAATTGGATCAGTGCTTGAAGCCATTTTTTTAAATTGCTGTTAGACCATCGCCTGGTGCAAAGGGCGGCTTGGTCTTCACTTAGCAAACACGCCAAAAACATACAGAACATCCAGAAGTAAATCTGGCTTCAATTGAAATGTGTAACATTTAGGTAGATCATTTTCCATTTTCAAATAGAATGCGTTAAAAGAAGTGCTTTTCTTAATAGTAAAAAGTAAAAAAAAAACAGGGAAGTTAGAGTAGAGAAAAAAAAGTGTGGAACAAATAATAGACTAAAACACATTCTACAACATTTTGCTGCAGTGTTGCCCTTCTGTCGATTCACAAGCCAACAGCACTGCTGATGACAAAGCCCTGACACGTTTTGTGTGCACATAACATGTCCGACCTGTCTGTTAAATAAAGCGCGCGCCTCGCTAACATCTGTGGCTGGAGTGGGCTGCAGCTGCGCTGGCTCTGTGCGCTCACAGCCCACCCCTAAAGATCATTGCTTCCAGATGGTGAGGCTCGCTGTGGGCAGTCACATTCGCAGAGACCCCACCGACCGCTTGGTGTCATTACTCTAGTGTAGGCAAATTGGGAAATAGGAATCCTCCTGGGTTTGAATACAGCGTTGGGTGGACGGGCCACTGCTCTGTCTGTCCGGGTTGTCGTTTCCCCCAATCTGAGCTACCTGAAAGGAGGTTACAGATACAGACCGTGTGGTTCCTGCTGTTGCTCATGTCCTAAATCAAAGGCTTCTAATAACTACACTGTGGAGTGATAGTCAACAGTACTATAAATAAATGATGGCGTGCTCACATTGTGGCAATCAAAGCCTTAAAGCGGGGATTTTCTTTGGCGGCGAACTTGTCATATTGCCTGCGAGAAAAAGCCGATTTTGATTCTGCTTGTAGTGCTGCACTGCCAGCTTCAGACTGCACTCTGCACCCCGCTGCAGGCTCCGATCGCTTTTCTACTTGTCTCACTCATCTTTGATGTATTGTTAACAGCACACTGCTTTAAACAAAAGTTGCATCTTTTCCTTTTGAAACTGGGCACATCTGCAAAAATGCATATATATATATACAAGTTGCTTAAATATTTAGAAGCATTGTTGGAGTGGTGGCCTGTGTGTCCTTTTGTATTTTGTATCCTTTGTATTTGATATTTCTAATTTAATGGGTGTGATCTGAAAGAACAACAAAACACATTGCACACAATTGCAATGGACACAATCCAGTCAGTGTCTTTCGACTTATCTTTCCTCTCTGTGTTTTCTTCCAGGGATACAGAACAGGCTACAGCTACCGACACCCCATCATCCGCGAAAAGCCCCGCTCTACCAACGACGTGGAGATCCCTGCCACGGTGTCCGCTGTGTCCCCGGAGGACAGTGAGCTGGGTCTGCGGAGCCCCTTAAAGTTCATGGCGCAGAAGCAGCAAAGAGAAAGGACCCGGTGGCTCAACTCGCCCAACAGCTACTTGAGGGTCAACGTTCCCGAGCGTTCGCCCAGCGGGGAGGTCAGCCCCAGGACCAAGACCACGGTGCGTTGATTTTCATGTCCACCTGTAACAGGGAAGTTGATAATAATCCAGCCCTCGGGGGTTTTGTGAGGTGGGAGCAGCCATTCCTTGGTATTAGCCTGCCCTCTTGTGGTCAATATGAAAAATACAATTTCAGCCCATTTGAGTTCTTTTCCCCAACTTCAATTTATTCTTCTTCTCAGTGGATGAAGTCTCTGGAGCCAGGCAATAACATCGGCACACCAATAAAGATTGAGGACCCCAACCAGTTTGTCCCGCTCAACACTGATCCCACCGAGGTTGTGGATAAGAGAAAGCGGGTCAGTGAAAAACAACACGTTTTTCAGACAGCATGCATGTTAGAAGGAATTCTAATTGTCTGCGTTGTATCCTTATTAGAGCAGCTATTTTAAAAAGGCACATTCAGTTTAACTTCAAGTACACCATGCATTTTACTTTCTATGATACGTGGCACGGATATACACAATTATACACAGGTACACAATTTGAATTTGATAAACTGACTAACAATTCATTTCTTGGTCAATTCATTTGCCATTCATTTCCTCCATTACTTGTTTTGTCTATGTTATTTTCCAAAGCCAAAATTGTTGTTAACACATTGCTTGTTGTATTCAATAGAAAGTCAACCCTACATAATTAAGCCGTCATATACAGCAAAGAATACAATCAAATCCCTACATTTGAGGAGATGGAACAATGGTTTGTTAAACAACTAGTATTAATAGACTAGTCCCTAAAGCTCGACTGACATGAATATTTAAATTACTTATAAGATAAGTTATAATTAGTTATTAATATTAACTAAGATTATTAAGAATAATAAATTAATAATGACACATATTGGATGTGTAATCCCAGATGTTCTTTTACCACATTCAATAAGATTTTGTTGCTCATTTTTGATCAGATAAAAGAACAGCACAGAGGTGACCTGATGACCGCTGGACCAAAATCCCAGCTGCTATCTGGCATTGTCGTGGACACCATAAAAGGCCCAGTGAGTATATTTACCATCTGTAAAACAAAGGTGCAAAGCCCCTGGTGCGGCAACACTGCATCATACAGAGTGTAAATGTGTTTGGTCTTTAATTACATAAGAACATTGTCATGGCAATGCCTTCTTTAGTGTGCAATAGTCCTTCTGTTTCATGGTTGAGTCCTTTTAAATGTGAATTTATAACGAGCTGTCAATGTTACCTGTGCGCAATTACTTCTCTTGGCTGAAAATTGCATTACACCAAGTGTCCATAATGTCTCTTTATTCTCTCCTATCAATCAGGCTTTCATCATCGAGGACGAGGAGCAGACTCGCTCCCTCCCCCCCAACCCTTTCAATGAGCTCACGGAGAGAGTGCTGGAGGAATACAAGAGCCTGGTAGAAAGAAAGCAGCTAGGCCAAGAAGGTAGTCATTCACTTTCTTTACTGTTACAAAACTTTAAAGTGCTCCATTGCTCTTAAGACGCTCAGCAAACCCCAACTTCATTTAAATCCAACCCGGGTTAAAATCGTTTTTTTTCTTTTTTCTTTAGAAAGACGCATCGCGCGTTAATGCACGGATTGCGATGACTACGTCTTGACGATTATTGGGTGTAATGATAATATTGGACCCGTATATATCCCAAATGTTTGCTGTGTCTAGCGCCGTGGCTCGTGTAGTTAATCAGTCCAGTCGGAGGGCTCGGCTGCGGCCTGCGGGAAGTGTTTGAATGAGGATATTCCTGCAAAAATGCCCGCGGCAAGGAAAGTTTGTCGGCCCGCGGTTAAATTTCTTCCTCTAAGCCGTGAAGTCAGCCCATCGTATGAGATCGGTGAGAGATGAGCTGCAGACATCGGTCTTCTCGAAGCACTCATGCGTTGGTTGTGACTGCAGATTGGGAACCGCCTCAAACAATAATGTTTCATATTCTACACATCACATCGGCTAAACGAGATGCCAAAAAACATGCAGCACTGCTGTTAAACCAGCACACTATTCAATTCAATTTGTATTGTTCTTTTTCTATTTATCTTGAGAGATCTTTTCTTTAGCGCCTCTGTGAGGTTTTAAGTGAAATGCCATGAAATTGGCTCCATACATTCTTCTAGATGAATTGCAACCATTAGTTAAGGGATCACCAAAGGGAATTTAACGATCCCTTCTCGTTGCTAATGGGAAGACTGAAATAAAAAAAAATCTAATGAATTTGTAAAACCCGATACGCCTCACATGCACGGACGAGTGACCTCTGACGGCTTTAACCCTTTCACAGAAGACGACGATGCCACCGACGCAGAAGAGATGACCACATTTGACGGCTCCACCATCTCCCTTTCCCTCTCTCCCTTAATGACCCCAACTAAACAAGGTAACTAGCTGGTCCACAGCCGCTGGGACTCAAATGGTTTCGGCAGCAGCTGCTAGTTTGCTCCGGTGTTTTTTTACGTCCATCCTCGGTCACCGAGTGGGTTTCATTTTTCCACAGACACCATACTCAATGGGAAAGACCACTTGGAGGAGACGGACGAGGATCTGAGCGTCGACGTTTCCAAGCTGAGCCTCAGCACGTCGGAAACGCTCGACACCTCCATTACGTCCAACGAGAAGGCGCCCGAGAGCCAGACCAAGTCCCCGGTGAAAAAGAAGAAGAAGTTCCGCGCGCCTTCCTTCTTGAAAAAAAGCAAGAAGAAGAAGGACGAGAAAGAAAAAACCGAGGCCTGAGGTCATTCACTGTAAAAAGCCAGGTGTGTTTTGCCGTGAGGACGTCTGCGTCGCCTTGTTAATTTCAATCTCGTTGAAAGGAAGTGAAGTGCAGAAAAAGACATTTAGTCAGAAAGTCTCCCGGGACCGGGTTGTTTTTAAAAGCCTTCTCTCATTCACAGCCATTATTTCCTGTGAAAGTTTTTCCAAGACGTGCCAGCAAAAAGTAATACGGAAGTTTCTTCCACACGAGAATTTGTGATTGACCACTCCCAAAGGGCTCAGTATAATCAAACTGCATATCTGTGGTTATTACCCATATTTTAATGGGATTCAAAGGTTAGGGAAAAAAATCTGATTGTGTTCTTGTGTTTTCTGTTGTTTTTTTCTTCTTCTCCTTTTGCACAAGTGCATTGCTGAATGTATACTGAAGACTCAAATTTAACAATCACACTAGTTGTGTGCGTGACAGTGACTGAACACGCTACGATTATACAACGTTCAGCCTCGTAAGAAGTACGAACACATTCATAGCTGTACTACCTTGTAATAATAAATGTTGGTTTATATTTTAGGTATTACAATATAGTGTTTGATAGTTACAGGAATGATTTGGCAGTCTTTTACTTATATACTAACTCTTATACTAAACATGCTGTGATGGATGATTCAGTAATAATTCTTCGCAGTCAGTGGTATCGTTGAAATGGTTGCTGCTTTATTGTGACTGTGACTAACAGAAAGAGCCCCGCTAAGTGATGATTGTGGCATAGTGGTGTTTGACGAGAGACACATTTTGGTCGGTGGATGGTTGATGGAAACTCCTTCCCCTTCACGGCCGCTGTTAGCGTTTGACACAAAGTGTATTAGAGGACCTCGCGTGTATTGACATCCCAGTCTATAATGTGAATGATTTGTTTTTGACCCGAAGGGAGTGAACTCTTTGCCTTGTGTAAATAGTTTTGTTTCTGTGAAGTTCTTTTGCTACGCTAAACCAAACGTTAGGCGATGAAATGTGACAGTACAATCTATTAACTATATTTTAACATGTATTTTAATCATTTTAGTTCCACTCGGTGAGGCTCCGTGCATAGTGTTCACGAGCTGTTTTACTCCTGTTCTTTGTGCGCTCAGTGCTGTTACCTTCCTGCATTGTTTCCTCCATGGTGCTTTACATTAGTCTCCTCCCCCCCCCTCAAAGTCAGTCCTTTGAAAAATGCCTTCCGCCTGGTGTAATGAAATCTCAGATGTTTCATGTTCATGTCATGTTTTAATGTCCTTTTGCTTATTGAGTAAAAAGCATGTGATGTCATCATTCCTGATACTCAAATACAGTTACCTTTTCATTTATTTCAGCTTGGCGTGGTGTGAAACTGGAGCTAAATATCCAGCGTATTAAGAGACTAAAGCACATCGAGTGCAATATAAAGCTTGGTAGAGAACTATGAGCACGGCCCACCCTTTCCCTCAAGAAGCAGCGCCCCCCCCTAAAAACAATGCACTCTGTTGAGCGATAATTGACCGTGTGAGGCTGTGTAATCAGTCTTCAGCCATGATATGAATGGCCGTTGTCATGGCGATGCACTGAGAGGGGACTGTGGAGACAAAGAGGGGATTTGGTGTCTCCAACAGGTGTTCATGTTGGGGGGAGGGTGGGAGTGACAGGATCTACACCCCCCACCCCCCCAAAAAAAAAACACAACCACCTCCCAGCAGATGACAAGAGGATCAGGTCAAAAGGTCGTGCATTTAAATAGACATTAAAACATTTGTTAAAATGAGAAAATAATACATTTATAATATAAGTATAAGACATACTTCTAACCCTGAGGCTAATGGACCCAAAGGTGTTATCTGAACGAGGCCTTTCAACGCCGGGAAGAAGAAGCCGAGCTCTCCCGTGTCCCGAGGAGAGGACACAGCAGGTGACACACGTCTGTCCTTACGCTGTGACCTCGGGGCAAAGTGCACCCATTGTTCTTTAAACAACGGGGGGGGGGTCTGCCGCTGCACCACCAGGCTGCTTCATGACACCGTCCTCTTGTAGACCACCAGCAGAGGACAATCAATAGATGTCCAAATGAACTTTCCTTCTCGGTGCCACGTCCCCCGAAGCCTTGTACGCGAGACCAGAGACGGATGTTCGTCACATTCTTTCATGAAAGCGGCCCCCGCGTGACTTCGCCTCCTCTGTGACAACCGAGCCACTGGTGTAATCCTCGGGCTTTTCAGATTACTCCAGCGGGGGTCACATTCTACGCCGACCTGCGGCGGGTCCGCGCTGCTCCGGCCTTCTGCCCCCTCTGACACCCGAGACTCATGTTTGCATTCGGGGGTTATGAAGATATTAGGGTAACAATAGCCTTTATAGAATGATGGGTGGGGGGGGGGGGATATTAGCAGAGAGAGAATGTATTCCAAACACAGGCCTGTATTTGTTGGGATTTTGTGAGACCATCACGTCTTTTGCACAAACGCTGCCTGCTTCGGGCACCCGAAGAGTGCGTCTCTGTTCCAGTGCTGTGATCAGGACCGTCTGTGTGCGTTGGGCCTCGCCAAGTAGACTCTATGGGAGGGTGTGCTTGCTCTCTCTCTCTCTCTCTCTCTCTCTCTCTCTTTACAGGCCTGGCCACATCTGCAGCGGGCCAGCCATCTGCACCCATTGTCTCGGAGGCACAACACGGCCCCGCCGCACCAACGCACGCACGCATGGCTGGCCTCGCAAATACAGGGGCCCTCCGCCTCGGGGCCCCCGGTCCGTCCTTCATGGTGCCGGAAAAGAAAATGACTTCACAAGTCAGCGGGAGTGGAAAAGCAAGCGTGAAAGTCCACTCCATGAACTTTTAGCGATGGGGAGTTGCTTCCACTATCAGGTGCCATGAACCGAACCCCCCCCCCCCTCAGCAGATGGCTCCATCATCTCTCTGCTGAATGCGAGTTTGGATCGCTTTGGATCTGGAGAACTACGCAATACGCACCTATGAACATTACAACTACCCCTGATGATCAATGTGTGCCATCCACACCACTGGAGAAAGATTTTAAAAAAACTGAGCTTTTGGACAAAACAAAAACGCCTTAAAGTTACACAACCGTTCCCCTCACGTTCAAACCCAAACTGGGTCAGTTCACTATTCAGTTCAGGCGGCATCGCGCGCGTTGTTTCCTCGATAATATCACGGCGAGGTTTTGACAATGAGCGCGATGTGCACGCGTCGGTGGGAGGGATTATCCACCAAGTAGGGCAAGTGGCTGAGGCTGAGGGACTGCGACTCATTTCTCCAGCCGTCGGCTCAAGGGTGCGCAGACGGGACGAGGGGAGCGATTCAAACCCTCCTCTTCCTCCTCCTCCTCCTCCTCCCCCTTCCATCACATATTCGCCCTAAAGTGAACATGGTAAAGTGCACGCGACGGCGCAGCGAGCAGAAACCCGAGGAGCTTCCGTCGGGAGTCTGATGCGCCCGCGGATCCATCGGCGACGCTTTGGGAGAATCGTCCCACTTGTTTCGTCCGGCGACGTTTCGATCCTCCAAATGTTCCGCGATGGAACCAATCGGCACTTTCGCGCAGAACGTGCAGGCGCTGCTCGACGCGGCGAATTACCTGGAAAATGTGGAGAAGAGCAACGGAAGTAAGTGAACACCGGGCAGCAGCAGCAGCAGCAGCAGCACGGAGGGGGGAGGAGGGGGGGGGGGGCTTTTAACGCGTAATGCGCCGAGCAGACAACAATAGAGGCGAAGGCGACAAAAGACGCGCAGCAGACAGATGAGCCCCCCCCCCGCATCCAGTGAGGTTTCACCTGCTAACTGGAAAGAAATAAAACTGGACTTTAGTCCACCTTTCGCTTCTAAGATGTCATCAGCTTTAAAGGAGCTACGTTTGTTTTAACAGAGAAACTAAATTGCATCGCCGGGTAAAAAGGTTTACATCGCAGCGACAGCCTTCAGCTGTTTAACACGGACTTTTTTTGGGGGGGGGAGTAAGCGTGATTCACTTATATAAAAAAGGGGAAATAGGCTCGTGTATGTAGCCCGTGTAGATTAGCTCGTGTTGTCTGGATATTTGTAATGTTTGAACGTCCCATTTTCCTCATTTTTAAATTGTTTGGATTTGCATCTCGAATTCGAGCATCGCATTCTCTCACTAAAATCACGGCCTTGCACTAACAAACTGCGATTTTGAGTTGACTTCCTCAAAACCTTCCGGATTCAAAGCCCGTTCATCCTCTGCAGGAGCAGCTGCTGCTTCCTTCTGTGTGTTGTTCACATGGTTTCCACATGGAACAAATTGTAAAGTTTTCATTGGTCGGGACACATGTTCCCAGCGCAGGAGTCACGTCAGACAGCCAATCAGGAGGCGGCCTGCGTCTGACGTCTTATGTTACTTGGAAGGAGGGCTCACGGGAAATGTAGGCGTTTCTAAGCAACCATAAGAAAACGACGCTGTATTCTACTGTATTCTTCTTCTGTGAAGACATAACCAATGCGTTTATTGATATCAATAATTTTTTAAGAATGGTTCTCTTTCTATTAAACTGAAATGTTCATATTTTCATTTTAATTTAATTTAGGATTCAGGTCCAAACAATGTCACTTTCATCCAGCATCCTTGTGAAGCCTTCTGCGTGTAGCATATTTGTAGAGAATGTGTGATGTTTTTTTTAATCCTCTTGATCATTTTCATTACCAGAGTGTGAGCATGGATATGCTTCCACATACCCAGAAACCCAGACTGCACTACAACTGAAACAGCGTAAATTCAAGAACCGGAAATCTGACAATATTCATAATAGGTAGGTTAATAACTCACAAAAAGTCCTCCAATGCGGCACAATATAATGTATGTGAAAGTTATGGTGTTTTTCATTGGTGTAAGGATTAAAAACACCCAGACAAACAATAGTAGAATCATTATAAACATCATATTATCATTTGCATGCGTGATGGCATAGTATGATGTTGGCAAAATTGCAGCCATTGGATTTGGTTTGTCGATAAAGTTTGCAAAATACGTTGTGTTTTGCATTATTAAGGCCTGTATAACACTTTTGTTTATATCTTCATGATTTCAACAGGTCAGCACACAATGAACTGGAAAAAAATAGGTGAGAAAAACTAAATGAAAGAAGTCATTTTTATGCATGTTCAGCACTGAGAGGGGAACAATACACAATGAGACATAAAACAGGAACCCAATGACAATAAGGAAATGGTGTGACTGGTTAGTCAGGTCAAATTTTGATTGTCATCTTACTTCAATTAACTACTGTCATTAAAAAGTGATTTGCAAAAGTCACACAGAGCTTGTGTAGTAAATGAGGAGACATTTTGGCTCATGTATTAAATGAGGGAATCTCAGAAACCAGCTGCAACAAAATGGAGCTTCCAGCTGCTAAACCAGCAGCGTTCTCTGCCATGTTTGCATATTTTACTGTGCATACCATTTCAACATGAGATGCACTGCAGGCCTGTAAATCTCTGTATCATCATCAAAGAGCTTAAAAAAAAAAAAAAAAGATTTCTTCCTCCCCAAGTTGGAAATTCACCAATTGTGTATGAATGCAGTGTGCAAATTCGCAAGGCAAATAAAAGGGGAGGTGCAGTGCGCCGCCTCTGTGGCGGCACTGTTCCTGGAGGACATGCAGACATCCCCCCCAGTCAGCGAATGGGAAACGTTTCCAGACAACAGGGCTCCTTCCTCGGAGTCTCGGCTGCGAATGTAACGGCGGCTCGCCGTGCTGTGGATACCGGATAAAGCAGCCAATGCTCTGAGCGGTTACTCCTGCAAAGGAAGCCGCGTGCGAGAAAGTCTCGGGTGGAGAGATGCACTGAGGGAGGGGGGGATGGGGGGGGGGGGGGGGTGAGTACAAATGCCACCTTCAAGGGCAAGGCTTATTTGGTAAGCGGGCTGTTGTACAGCACAAAATGGTGGCCGATGCAGAGAGAAGAGGTGACATCACAACTTGACCTATATTTCACTGCATTACGAGTGTCCTTTGGCGGTTTCTGCGTTTGGTCGGCGTCCACGGGGCCCAGAGGCCACGCTGGATCCGAAACGACCTCAGCCGCTTTTAAATCTGGGGCCAAACGAATCCATACGAGTCGTATAGCGTGGCTGATTAGCGAAAGCGGATAAACAGATAAATCAAGTGCGTGAGTGTATAGTTTGACTGTTACATTGCTCATCACACGTGGATTAATGCTACCCTGTTTAGGATTAGAAATAGAATGAATCAAAACCGAACAAATGGCCTTAATGGCTGCTAACTGCTAATCACATTGTGTAAGGAGGAACTATCACACTCTCACTTAATCACAATCAGTTCAGAGGACATTTGTGTGGAAATTCATCGTTTCGTCATGAACAATTGTCACATGATGCCCATTAGTCCGCGCGCGATCGCTCTTGAAGAAAAATGACCCGTCTTGATCACGTCTCTCATCCCGCAGACGAGCACATCTCCGCCTGTGCTTGGAGAGGTTGAAGTCCCTCATCCCTCTGGGGCCGGACTGCAGTCGGCACACCACACTAGGACTGCTGAACAAGGCCAAAGCACATATCAAGGTGTGGTAGCCCCCGTGGTACTGTACTGCCCCCCGGTAGGGCTGAAGTCTGTACATGTGTGTGCTCTAAAGTAATAGCATGTGTCACCCTCGCTGCATTATGATCTTCTTGCGCTGTGTTACGTGAGTAAATGATGTCATATTGACGACAGGATGCTGTTTTTTTCTAAATTTGGAACATTGAATTTTGGTCTTTTATCTTTCAATCTTGGTGCTTTGTTATCAGTTGCATCACTAGTATAAAGGTTAAGAAAGCAAACACATCAGTGGAAGGCAAACGGATGGATTATTAGAACCGAACTCATGATTAAATGAGATGTTGCACAGCGAGAGAGAAGTTAGGTGTTCTACAGACGGTCGTTCGCTAAACTATGAACTATAAAAAAAACTCACTATGGGGAATATAGTTGCTGCTTGTTTATTTCAGTTCATCACCCCTTCTTCTCCTCACACAAATCTCCTTTTAGCAGTCGCCAAAGCCCCCCCTTTCCTGGGGTTTTCGAGCCTTGTGTGTTTGATTGGATCATGTGACTTTCCAACTACAGGATAATGTGAATAGAAACACTGACTCGATTCATCTTAGGGGCACCAGATCAGTCGTAGTGTTTGAGCTGAGTGTGTCCGGACTGCACCAACGGCCCAGTAGCCTCGAGGCATCCAGGACTACACTTTGGCTCCCCGGGGGGGGGGGGGGGGGGCAAAGTCTTGGCCAGACACAATTTTAGGGGGGCGGGAAAATATTGGATTTTCTTGTGTCCAGCTTGTGCAGGAAAAGTGTGAGGAAAGATTGAGGGGCGCAGAATGAAAGCACTCCAGGAAACAGTGTGTGGGAGGTTAGTTAGGGCAGTTACAGGATAAAGTACCGTAGTGTATGATATCCACCGTTGACTTTGGACCGGCCGGGCTTTAAAGTCCAGGAAACGTGGGCCCTGAAAGCCTCCGTGTTGTATTTCTGCAAGCGGAGGTGAGAGGAGGAGCCAAAACCAAGAGAAAACACCCCGTATTGTACGAGTGGAAAAGCATGACCAAGGGCCTTCAGGAAAAGATTCCCCATATGGAACCGGGTTTAAAGAAGAGAAGGAGAGAGCTTGGCATCCGATTCATCATGTGAAAAAATGGTGTCTTTAAAAAAAACCCCATTGAATTTCATTAAAATATGAAATATATGTAATACATTTATACCCATGAAGCAACTCTTCCCTTTGCTTCCAGTCATTTTTCACTCATATTTACCACACACAAAGACACCAGCTGTTCCTCCAGAATCCAACCAGCCGTCCGTGCCCGTCACATTCGACACATTGACATATGAAAAGCATGCGGTGTGTTAATCATGAGGAACATCTAGAGAGGTGGGATTCATTGCTACGTTGTTTGTGCCATCGCCCCCCCACACACACACAGACACACACAAAGAACAAAACGATTAACTTGTGCATTTCTTCTCCTTCTTCATCTTCTTCTTCTACTCTTCCAGAAACTTGAAGAGATGGACCGGAGGAGTCTCCACCAGCTGGAGACCTTGGAGAGGGAACAGAGGCACCTGCAGAGGCAGCTATCCCAGCTGCAGACCCATGGAGACAGAGAGAGGGTCTGCACGGACAGCCAGGGGTCCCACATGGACTCGGGGTCGGACAGAGGTCAGTGTCCCGAACCAGAACCTTGCACCAGGGGCAAACTTTGCAGCATCATGTAGACTAAAGCAAGCAAATTATCCGTGATAATTTAGTTCTGTTTTCTTTTTTTTTTTTAAACGTGCAGAGGAGATTGAAATCGATGTAGAAAGCACTGAGTTCTCCCATGGAGAAATGGACAGCGTGAGCACCAGCGGAACCAGCGACCTGGACGACCTCAGCAGCCGGCAGAGCTCGGCCAGCGACGAGGGCTACTCCACCTGCAGCCTAAAGCTGGCCTGCTCCGCCTGAAGCAGTCCTGTCGCGGCTCTCACCAGAACCCACCAGCCCACCGCTCCATTCTCCCTCTGCAGTTTAGGGTTAGGAACCCCCCATTCACCCGAAACGTCAATTCCCCCCCGAGAACCAGCCTTAAATCCGTCACTCCTTCCAGAAGCAGCTTCAAATTGAACTTCTCTGGCATATAGACAGTTTTGTCATTTTCCAGAGGGCACCTGAATGTCCCGTAAGCCCATTGCCAGCTTGAATCAGCCATACCTGCACTCGCCAGCGACCCTGCAGAGGACCCAACACTTGACGGTCAAGTTCCTCCTCTGAAACCAGCAAATACACTAAAAAGCCAATACCAGCTAGAAGCTCACCACGGTGACACAAACCGGTTTGCTCCATTTGCCTTTTAACAACGTTGCCCCTTTTTTGTCTGGATAAAATGTCCAGATGGCACTTCTTGACTGTGTGCAAGCCAGTGGCAAGGGCTCCAATGTCTGGGATTCCAAAATGCTCATCACACCCCTAGACGCTTCTGCTTTGAGACCAACACTCACTGAAATACAGTCCACCCTTGTTATTCTAATTTATTTTGTGCATGATTATAGGATTTATTTTTTGGTATATTTAGTTTTAATGTAGCTAAGTACACTTAGTTTTCTTCATAATCTCCTAAAGAAATAGTTTACCAAATGACTTGACATGAAATTCAACCAAACGAAGCATTTGCAGTGCCGAAGGTTTTTTAAAGCATTACTTCAGATTTAGTTGAAAGAATTAAATCTGTTCACGCGGTGAGAAATTTGGAAAGTAATGAGCTGTCCCGCACAGGCTGGGAGCCATAAAGTGGCTACTTCTATCACAACTTGCCACACTATCCCAACACCCAAATTCCAGTTTGAGTTTCCCACTTGCCCCAGTAGTCACATACTAACATTCAGTAGGCAAAATGATTGTAATTGAAGCTATGGATATCATATTGGGCATCGGATTGACACATGTGACAATGTCGCAAGTACTACAGATAACCAATTTAGATTTATACTTCCAATGTTTAATACTGTAGTTTTTATGCTGTGTAGCACAACAAGTTAAAATTCTTGCCATTTTGAGACTTCCCATTACTAATTATATATATTTTGGACATAGAATTGCACTGCTGACCTTTTAGAATCAATGAAACCAAATAAGATATTTTTAATACGATTCAATAACATTTGTTTTTCCTGGTCCAAGTCCAAAGGAGATCACCACCAAATTGTGTCTTAACACGAGCATATGACTCTTGCACAAAGTTCCTTGTTACAGGTCCCTGCCCCTCCCCCCCCGTCCCCGAATCTATCAAATGCACTATGAAAAAGACAATGTCAAAGCACACCCCCAGAATGTTTTCTCTTGTGCTTATTCAGCCCTCCAAGGTGACTTTTTTTGCAAAACATGCTGCTGGTCCCCTGCTAGTACCCATGTACAGTTCCTGAGAACTGTCCCTAGAATCCTAATAAACCTCTACCACCTGAGCACAAGGAGTGTCTTTTCTTTGGCGTACATCTACAATGATTAATACATCACCATCGTTGGGGTCTTGTTTTAAACTGACATGTATTACATAAGTGAATCCTGCAACGTGGCCGTCACTGTTCATGAAGCCTCCAGAAGTAACACAAAAGTCAAACAAAAGACGCTTGAGACTCGTTTGTCAAAGAGGGGGGGGGGTTGTATTAACAGTTGTAAAATGCGACCAGATTTGTTGATATTACAAGTCTTTTACTGCCACCTACTGGACGGGACAACAGCAAGAATGATCACGTAAAAACTGGACGTAATAATCGCAAAAAAAGAAAGAAAACAAAACAATGTTTATTTCACTGTTATATACACATTTTAAAAACAAAAAATTCCGGCATGTCAATTGAACACCACTATTGACATTCAGACTCCCCCCCCATAAAAGGTGAGTGTTTAAAATCCCACTTCAATTTTACAAACCCAATCTGTAGGTGCATATCTTGTCTTCAGTGGAGCCCAGACACACACGTCACTCTACGGCTGTTCTACAACACCGCGTGTCCTCGTGCAGCCGGCCGCATCCTTCCCACCCCCCCGTTTGGATGTTTTGTTGTTGTACCTACATAATATATAAGAAAAACTACATCGAAATTTCAAACAATGGCGCACAAGCAATTCCATTCTTTACTTGGGAAACATAAATTTTGTAGAAACAATGGAAATGCACCGATACAGGTTGTACACAGTGATTATTTTACACAGGAAATATCAGGTCATTGTGGCATTAGATGTCTGACATTGTATTTCGACGTGTCGTGGTACTGGGTCATTGGCTTGTCTGCGATACCACATGTTCCCACTCCCACCTTCCCATTGACGCTTTCTGGAGATGCAAATATGCTCCTCTTTACCTAGAGGAAGAAAAAAAAAACTATTTACTTAAAAAAACAATTCATCCCACAACAAGGATGAGGAAAATGTTAAAATCCTTCTGACTTCAACCATCTGATTTTCTTTAAATCAATTTTCTTGTATTAATTAAACGAAAGTCATTCTAATTGACTTATTTTAAAGAAATAACTACATTTTGATATTAGAAGATAAAAGAGGAGAAATTGCCAGTAAAATAACAGTAGTCCATAATTGGCTACTGATCACCGATAAATAATAATAAAAATAAAGTACCTGTCCTTTCTTGTTCTTCGAGTAGGCTTTGTTGTTGAAACTTTGCCACTTGGATTTTTGTTCTTCCCTTTCTTGCTCCAATTCCTTCATTCTCAGTACCTTCTTCTGGGCTTTTTTCTTCTTGTACTCTCTCTGCTCTGCGATCTGCTCTTTCCTAGAAAGACAGACGAGGAAGAGGAATATGAAGTCCTGTCTACGATGTACAAACACGATATAATAAATATGAAATAACTTCAGAGTTCAACATACAGCAATATAACTACATTAAAAAAATGAATGCATTATTGGCACCTTATAATCATGAACAAAATGTATGCAGTTACAGTACTTTGTATATTAACCTTTTTTCTGTTTAAAAAAATCTTCCCAAAAGAAGTATGTGTATATAAATTGTCTTTGTGCGGCAATATTACAAAGAGTGTCCACTTTCAAAATCAGTCAACACAAAAAGTAAACATAGTCCAACAACAAAAAAACAGTTACTAATTGGAGGCATGAGTACAGTTTAATGTCAATCCCTATAGCTACTGTACATTCTTTTATAAGGATGATGAAAGCAAATGTGTATTAGTTTAGTTTTTTACCTTGATTTGGGCTTTCCATCCTCGTTGGAACGTTTCCCCTCCTCTACTTCCTTGAGGTTCTGCAGAGGAATCACTTCTGCATTCCCATAGCCAGCGAAGGTCACGGCGGCAGTGCCGTTCTCCCGGTCAATCTCCTCGATCTCAGCCTCATACACCCTGCCAAAGAATCACGCCTGTAAGCAGGTGAGTACGAGCCAAATACTCTAGCTCTACTTAATGTCTAGACCAATATACAATACTAATGAAACTTAAATACAAGACCGGTGGATTCTTTCAATAAAAATCTCAGGCTTCCACTACATATTAGAAAGCCAGTTATGCACTACTTTAGGTGATGCCTTTGTTTTGAAAAGTATCTCCTGGAATAGTTTCGTCTGAGCAGCTGTGATATGAGCAGTTTATGCATATTTTAAGATACATTGTTATCTACTAGTATACAGGTAGGATTTTACAACTTGTACTTAAACAGCAGTAAAACAACCAAGTGCTTAATACAGATCTGAAAACATACAAAACTACGGGGCTGCAGTTTCTCCACCCAAAAGAACCTTTTATATAACTGAAGACGAATAAATTACATGGATGGACAGAAGGTCATCCATAACATCACTATCCGAATGAACGCAAACCTAATTAAATGTTACTGATAGAAGGCAACTTTATAGAGGCTGGTGATACTCACTGTCCATCCTGCTTCCAAACAGCTAAACAGCTGTCCCCCACTTTCCAGCCATGCTTCTGGGGTACGGCATCTGAGCCATTGGTACTGGAAGTACTTTCTGCGGGCTGTGAGGTCAGGAGGTCTTTTGTCAAGTCAATGACTTCCTGTGGAAGGAATGCAATGCAATCAAATGGTCATGAAAATGTGGATGAGTTCCCCCCTTAAAAAGGTGACCAGAAGTGTGACAGATATTTTTCTCAGTTTGGGCTTTTCTTAAATTAAGCACTGTCTGTGGGGAGCCCTTACAACTATTCAGCGTTAGCCATCTAGAAATATCATTTTGGAAAATGCTTATTTTAAACCAAGTCAATACTATTTTAATACTAAAACTCTAAATATACATTTGAAAATCATTCATGAAAACTTTATATTGTTCAAATGCAAAAATATGTTTTCCAATACTAAAAAGTTAGAAAGGCGTTAATAGATTTATATTCTACTGTTACGTTACATGTCATCAAACTGACGCTTTTATCCATATCGACTTTCAATAATAATTTTTCCTATTTCATATGTGCAATGACCAGAACTCCACTGTTGTGTCCTATTTTAGTTTTGTAGTTCACATATTTCAATACTCAACTTCTTTTTTTCTGTTCTTTTTTTAAACTGTTGGTCATTGATGCTTTGTATACAACACTAGTCAAAAGTTTGGACACTTCTCATTCAAAAGAATTGACTGGTATTGTATTATATTTAGACTAAAACAAAATGTATCTTGGCATCGGATCTTCCTCCAATAGTGTACACAACAGTCCTGTATAACTTACATGTTGACTTTTGCTCTATTCCAAAGAATCATTTTACAACAATGGGTCACTTTATTCTTAAAACAGTGTAATCACCATATCATTCCAAACGGATCCGGCAATGACGAATACGCCCCTTCAATGAAAATTATTTCACATTTACACAAACCTGCAAGTCTTTCTGGAGTTTAAGGAGGTCTTCATTTTCTTGGTCGGTGGATAGAGCGACTTCTACTTGCTGTAGCTGGGCTTTGTAGCTGCTCAACTGTTTCGTTAAGTCGTCCGACATCTGTGTGTTGACAAAAAAAAGAAGGGGGTTTTCTACTGAACCGTGCTAACAAATGGGTCAACTTAGCCGAATTAGCACGACCGAAACGCCAATTTTTTAAGCAAACGATATTGAATCAGCAACAATAAGATCTCACAAATTACTAGTGGAGTATGTACTTGACATTAATTAGTTAAACCGTGCTGCCAAAATCTCCCTTTAAATAAAAAAAACATCATATAACGCTAGGGATCAACATTACCGTTAGCCTAACGCTAAGAAGGTTAGCAACATCCCTCGGCCTCTTTTTACGTCGACGGGAAATTTACGTACGACGGCAACCGTTTTAATACTGTCAAAAACGGCCGAGGGTCTATCACAGCTTAAGGGAAAGGGGGTGTCTGTGTAAATCTTACTTCGGTATAAATGCTCTTGACCGTTAAATACAGCAGGCATCCAAATCTTCAATCGACAATTTGCCCAAGCGACAACTGAAAAGGACAACAGTGCGCGTTCCTTCTCGCCGTACACAATTATTCAACCGGAAGTCCACGAGGGACGCTCTCGCGATAACAAGCGAGATGAAGCAGATGAAGCGAGATCAAGTGAAGTCAACAGCCGCTCGTCAGTGTCCCTAGTGGCATCTTCAGTTTCCTAATTGTGCCACGATGGAACGCAAAGGCTATAAAAACATTGAACTATGATACTCTGCTGTGTGTTGCAACGATAGCAAAAACGAGTGATGCTCGATGTTGTTTGTGTACATGTAGAAACAGATACACACACAAAAGTAGACACACTCACAAGAGTGATGCCTCAGAAAACTAAAACCGTTTTAATGAATAAATATCATTAAGTCATTAGAGTAAAACATGTCTCCTGGCATGCCAGTCTAAATAGATGACGTACCAATTTGGGTACATTAACATTGTGACAATATTATCTTTTTCTTTCATTCAGGATATATCAGAACATTTTGCTGCTAAACCAGAAAGAGTGGAATTTAATACAGCACACAAACACAATCTATAAATCTAAAACGTTGTAATTGTCATAATCAGCCTGTGGTTTCAGAGTGTGAGAGCAACATAAAATTGCTTTTGAATCTCCAGCGGCAGATGAACTCCGCCCATTCCTGATCTCACTGGAGAGGAGTCAGCCTCACACATCCTGAGCCTCAGATCAAGCCCATATAAAACAACGCACACTCCCCTTCAGCAACGACAGATGACAGGGTCTCCCTGAGCCAGCACCATCTGCAATGTAAGTCTGTTTTATGAAAGTTGTTATGCTAAAATGTTGCTAGATAAAACATTAGTTTTCAAGGAATAGATTGATCTTAAAAATCATTTTGGAAACTGGGAATGAAAAGATTTTCCCTTTATTTATTTTTCATATGAATACACTTTTTTTTTTACTTAAGAGGAAGAGAAGCACAGGTTTCTTCAACAGAATTCTCCAGTGGGAATCTATTCTCTGATGCTGTGTTCCTGAATGAATAATATTAATAGACAACTGGCAAGCATAGCTTCCAAACCTTCTAAAAGAGCACTGGCTGGAAATAACCCTCGACACAACAGCTCATCCTGATGGGTTGTCCCAACTTCACCAGCGGAAATGAGACTTTGCCTGACATGCACCTGTATACTGTGCAGACCTCTGTGCCGTTAACAATACTTGTGGGTATCCTCATCCTGCTGACTTTGTTTGGAAACGTAATGGTGGTAATTGCTGTGATGACAAGCCGAGCCCTGAGAGCGCCTCAGAACTTGTTTTTAGTCTCTCTGGCATGTGCAGACATCCTGGTTGCCACCTCGGTGATGCCATTCTCTTTGGCGAATGAGCTGATGGGTTACTGGTACTTTGGTAAAGTCTGGTGCGAAATCCACCTGGCTTTGGATGTGCTCTTCTGCACCTCGTCCATTGTCCACCTGTGTGCCATCAGCCTGGACAGATTCTGGTCCGTCTCTCAAGCGATTGAGCACAACTTGAGGAGGACGCCGCGCAGGATTAAATGCACGCTCTTCATAGTTTGGGTGCTGGCGGCAATAATTTCATTCCCTCCGCTCATCACAATGAAGAAGGACGAGGGCGAAGAAGACAACCCTAAATGTAAAATCAATGAGGAGAAATGGTACATCATATTCTCCAGCACGGCCTCTTTCTTTGCACCCTGCGTCATCATGGTGACGGTGTATCTTCGAATATACCAGATCGCCAAGAAAAGAACCAGAGCCCAGCCGGGCGAAAGGCAGAGAGACACAAAGTGTGGCTCGGACCCTCTGGAAAGAAAGGACAGAGGAGGGAGGGGGGAGGAGGAGGCGGACGGCGGAGGGATCACTGGGTTAGACGCTGAGGAGGAGCCTTCCTCGTCTGATGGGAACGAAACCGTCCTTTGTTCCCTGAAGAAGAGGAGGGGTACACGGACCACCAAAGTGTCTCAGGAGGAGCCTGGAGAAACCCCTCCTCAGCCCCGTGGGAGGGCGACCAAGTGGAAAGGAAGGCAGCACAGGGAGCGGCGCTTCACCTTTGTTCTGGCCGTGGTCATGGGAGTGTTTGTTCTTTGCTGGTTCCCCTTTTTCTTCACATACACGCTCACCGCTGTGTGTGACTCCTGCCGTGTGCCAGAGACGTTGTTCAAAATGTTTTTCTGGCTTGGTTACTGCAATAGCTCTCTAAATCCTGTCATATACACTATATTCAATGTTGATTTCAGGAGGTCTTTTAAAAAGATCCTTTTCAAAAGGGACATAAGAGGTTAATAATACACTTTCTATGGATACATTTCAAATACAGCAATGTGGCCATCTCTATTAGGCCCCTATTAGCAGTGTATATAAAAGTGTATTAAAATACATTTTTAGAGTTTTTGATAAATGTGAAATGTAGCAGTTTTGCTTTAGTTTTTTTCATATTAGACATTCAGTTGATGTATGTAACATTAAATCATACAACAACGATTGAGTGTGTAGTTTGTTTTACTGTGTGACACCCTGTGAGTTTACATTCCACATTTGTGACAACATGGATGATCTACACCTCATTTGTACTCGTTCCTGAATGATTTAGGGATGGAAAAAAGTTTCCTTTAAATGTGTGACACTGAAGTTATTTAGTCTGTAACACAAAGACAACTAATATGGCTCACATCACAGACAATCATTCATTCATCAAACCATATTGTAAAAGCTCTCATATTGCAATCCACTGAAATGTCAATAGTTTGTAAACAAACACGGCCAGTGATTTTATTATGACTGAAAACTCAATTATGTGCACATGACAGTAATTACCCTGTGGGAGGAAGAAAATGCCAAAATGATGGAATATCATTATTAAAGTACGTGTTTCTTCTCTCTCTCTCTCTCCCAGTAATTGGACATGGAAAGACAGATTCATAAAAGTAGATAATTGTAAAAACTACAGTATTGCCAAAGACAAATATGCTATATTTAGTTGTACAATAGGAAAAACAACAGATTAAAGTTAATTGTACTCAAAATATATTATCCCCAGACCACCAACAATCTCCTTCACTCATAAAGAGCTGGAGAAAATGACGATTATATGACAAGAAAATTACGCCTGGGAGGTACAACAATATTGAATGGAGATTATCATGAATAATAGGCCTTCACATAAGGATATCATTAAATCATCCCCTGGAGTCAAACAAAAAAAACAACATTCAGCAATAGGGATACGAGTGGCTGCTGCAAATTACCCTGTGAGGTTAATTAATATCAACCCGACCTTCTAGAGTTCTCCTATAGTGTGTCCAATATCAGCATTTTCCATCTCTTCTTCTCCTTTTTAGCACACCGCTCACAGCACAATGACTCTTATACATCAACTTTTCCTCGACAAATAGACTTTTGGACCCCTATCAGTCTGTGAACCAGAGATTAAGTAATCACAGCATCTAAGATTGCTTCAACTCAGCAAACATTTCTACCTCTCGTCCATACGGTTGATTCCCATGGCTTGCTCTCTGGGACTCTGGTGTTTTGAGATTCCTGTGGTACGCGTTTGGTTTCAACCATGGCTCAGCGTCTTAAAATACAACATATCTTACTTACCACAAACCTACTGAGTTCCCACAAACAATCGGACATATTAGGAAACAGTGAGGCCTTTTGGGGGATGAGAAGCAATGGAAGATAAAGCTATTTTGGCAGTTGGAAGTTGATAATCAATATGAGGGTTGTTGGGACTTATGCTGACAACTAGTGTCGTGGTGATTAAACTGTATGAGAAAAAGCCCTCAGATAACAGCAATTATAAAGGGAAAAATAAAGAAACTCAAATAAATTAGCAATCCACATTGTGTAAAAAGGAGTAATATTAGCAAAACACTGTTCAATGACACATCAATGTGATTACAAGTGATACCGTTGTAATCTAAACGTATCCTTTAGTTAAAATGACAACTATTACAAAGTCTGTTGTTGTGCTTGAGGAGCAGGGTGTGTACAGTAAATGTTTAAAGGTCAAAACTCTCAAAACAAGCATGAGGGATTGAACAATGGAATCACCCGAGTTTATGTGGCAACATCTCAAAATTTGTTTGATTAATGTAAGCAACAAAGACGTATCTAATTAATCATCCGTTACTGAATATCTCAGGCAAATCTAGTTTTCAATCTCATACACCTCACTCACAACTCACTTCTCTAGAAATTAACGTTGGTTACAAACTGTGAACAGTTGGTCACAATTACAACTCCCGGCATCCCAGTAGCCCTCCGTCGCCTTCCGCCGAGAATGATTTATTTCCCCACTTCATAACATCACAATTCACGCTGGTGATACCAAAGCTCATAAAACATTGTTTTATAAGCCAGGCGTTCCCACAACTTTCACACAGCTCCGGTTCGTCTTCTCCATGTCTTTATTTTATTTAATTCTTATTACTACCGCCATCAGCTTTTTAAAGCTGCTGCTTATGTACCTTAAAGTGGATTAAAGCCCAAAGGGAACCGACTGCATCGCAGACGAGGAGGTTGACAAGCAGAGGCATCATGACCATACTAACAACTTGAAATCATAGCTAGTGATGAATAAAGTGGTTTTAATTTAATGTTTCGTCATTCCCTAGAGATTGAGCACAATGCGTCATGCGCACTGCGGCATACAGGGCTTCCTCCCTGATTGATAAGGAAGTGAGATAATCAAATAAAGTTGTGAGGGCTGTAAGCAGAAAGACCCTGTTTAATTTGCCTCATGTAATCCATGTTACTTTCTCCATTCTGCTCACAACTGAGTCTCAGTTGGATATTTTACTTAAATACATTTACTTGTTTTTAACCCATTGAATGTCATTAATATGTTAAATAAGGTTTATAGTTGGCTGAGTATGCAGAAGATAGTATCTGTATCTAAATGACTTTCCAGGTCATTTTGAGCTCATTCATGTCAGATAGCGATTGTTAATATGATTATTGAGGATTAAAAATGTTATTTTTAGCTTACATTTCCTTATCTCATCAAAAAAGCAAAACATTCTTGACTGGAAGGGGCTCAAGGAGACCCCCCCGGAAACGGGGAGCTCGCTGGGAGTTAAAACAACCAAGGCGCTTAGGGAGCAAGTGGAATTTACAAAATACATCAGATGTGTCAACAAACGGAAGCTCAGGCCTTGAGAAAGACAATATGCTCTTTACTCCTTTATATGCTTCCGTTTAATCATATTATACATCTTCTGCGTTTCTAAAGTGGTTATTTTTTTATAAAAAGCTAAATTTGTCTTGCAGGATATTCTGGACTTCTCTGAGAAGTACCTTTCTGGTGAAAGACTGAAAGGAAAGAGTGAGAATGGGATGAAAAGGATAAAGCCAGAGTCCTGAATATGGATATTACTAATTTGTCTTTGAGAGACAATGATAAAAACACAACAAGTTAAATAAGTTTAAAGTACTGGTTGTTCATTCCAATCACCATCAAAAGTAGAATTACTCTGCCTTGTGAAACTCCATAAAGCATTTACACCGATGCTTTATATGCTGTGCGGCGAGCCACCATCGGTACCACATTAAGAACTGGCAAATCTCCTGCTCCGGACGCCATCCCTCTTCCGTAGCCATCCTGTCTTGTCTGTGCTATCGATCGTATCCAATTCCAGTCGGGCCCACCCTCCTCCTCCAGCACCAGATCCTGCACAGCACCCCCAGCCACCCACGATATTGCTCTTGAATAATGTCTGTGATACTCACAGATTAAACATCAACTACTGGTAAGAGAATACTATGGTTGAACTTTATCCGTCCTAACCAGCCTGCTGCAATGATCCGTCCCTCAGAACGCTGTCAGTGGACAAACACCTGCGGACAGGATGAGCGAGCTGAACCACGCTATCAACCAGGGCATCTCTGGGGGGCCCACGGCTGAAGTAGAAGCAAATATGTCTAAGGGTGTCAGTAACGGTTGCAAATTATTTTATGCATATTCAAATCTTCCAGGGAGGATAATATAACATGTGTTTGTAACTAAAAAACGAAACAAATCAACTATGTATGGCTTCATTTTTAAAACTAGGCAACATGAATAAAATATTATGATATGAAAAAAAAAATGGAATTGAATTACATGGGTTTACTTTCCCCGTGGGGAGAGTTTAATGCTGTTGTGGTTCCAGTTTCACGGGTGTCTGATAGCATTAAAACTACATGATTGGTTATTTGAATGAACAGCCTTTGACCAAATTACATCTATGAAGAGTAATACTTGTTTAAATAGAAATGATTACTTCTTCTTGACAAATGTTTGATTAGCCTTCTGCCATATTTTAGAAATGGAGCAGATGAATCTCTATAAAATTATTAGTTTCTTTTTCATTATAATGCTACCAACTATATGTCATTAACCCATACGTGCCCCTTGTAAAGCTAATGATTAGCTTATCCTGCTAGCTAGTTTATACAAGTAGTGTTTGTTTTTTGATTTAATCAATAGCTACAATATGCTAGCATTTGTTTACAGGCAAGTTAGTGAAAGAAAGCAGGTGGTTTGGGAAAATGTAGTCCCTTCTGGATCCTTGAAACATGGGTTTCATGATAATAGATTGAAATAAAAACGATTGGTGAACTTCAAATGGACAGTTAGCATTAAAGTTAATCTGTGAAATTGCTTTAAAAAATTGACACATCTCCCTACAACACTGCTTGAGTACAAAGTGTTTGATCCCCATTAATGTATAAAGATACAAAAGCTCAGCTAAGCTCCATAGCTCCAAATGTAGCTAATTTAGTGTAAAGTGATGACTACAAGCACTTCCTACTAAGCAGCTTCCTCTGTAGCTGATGTACTTCCTGCACCAGCTCAGGAAGTTAAACCTGCCTCATGAGCTGCTGATCCAGTGTGTGATGCTTGCACATAAATCCCTGCGGGGTTTGGATGAGCCACCAAACAGAAGTTTTTAACAGAAAACCAGGATCAGATGGTGCCGGCCTTGCCCTCCATTCATCTCCACAGACCTTTGACTTCTCTCCACTACTCCGGGCTACTGTGCCTCAAAACAACACATCTCTCACCCACAGTGACCAACAGTTCAATAAGATCAACGCACACATTCTGTAATGTATTCACCCATTACACCTGCTACATTATGCATGTATGGGGGTCGATCTTCTTATGATCCTTTGAGTTTCTCTGTATTCGTTGTTCCTTTATCTCGCTGATGGACAACAGGATGCGACTTTCTCCTTCTCCAAGACGTTACATCTGATAATGGTAGATTATCTGTGGTGATCGGGGATAGACATCCAGATGGTAATCTTGGGTTTAATCTAATATCCTTAAGGGGTCGGACTTTTTTTTGGCAGTGGTTTTATTTATTATGTGTCTTTCTTATTATACCCTTTTGAGCTGGTTTGAGTTGTTTCTTCTAAAACGCTCACTAAAG
Source organism: Pungitius pungitius (assembly GCF_949316345.1). NCBI lineage: Eukaryota > Metazoa > Chordata > Actinopteri > Perciformes > Gasterosteidae > Pungitius > Pungitius pungitius. The sequence goes on along the minus strand of NC_084912.1, from coordinate 6,445,983 downwards.
TTCTAGTCCGAGTACAGAAATTCCTTTTTGTTATTGAATAACTGTAAATCATTTATCAGATTCTGTGTTGAAAATGAAGCTTGTGGTTGAAGTCATGTGGTACACATGAAATGGCAAACAGTGCCATGGAGAGATATTTTAACACTGTAAATGCATGAATTCTGATTCATGCTGCATCTGCTTGGAGCCTTTTTGTAATGAGAGCCGGGATGTGAAGCGGAACCCAACATTCATAACACTTAACAAAATTACAGCCAATATCGCATTCATCATAAATTCTGTCAGCGCTCAATGGAAATCTAAACAAATTACGTTGAATATGTTGCTATTTGAAATTCAGCAACATTCTGCAGATGTATTGATTGAATTAACTTCGCTGGAATTTTTTTCATATTGCATGTTAAACAAAGCTGAGAATAATACCCACAAGAGACTTGATTATTAGAATGTAAGTGCTTTAGAAAAGCATGGCTTTTTTTATACATCATTTGAAACATTGCTTCGTGTTTGGCTGTTGAACCATGGGGAATTCTTCAGCAATTACTCATCTCTGCCAATGTGAGTGGACATGCATCATCAATATGTATCTCCTTCAGAAAGTCTGTGTGATGTATTGCTCTCTCACTTACGAACAAGTGCTTCTATTTATACTCTGAAAAACGATGTCTTACTGTGTAAAAAAAAAAAAAACAGTTGACAGAGAAGGAAAAAAATGAATTGCGCAACAGAACCCTGACGCAGCACCATAGTTTACTTACAGACATTGTGTGTGCCTGCTTGATTCTTAACTTTGAGGTCCTTTGAGGTTAACCAAGTACGTTTGATCTCTTTTGAAGAAGAAGTGATTTCTAGTAAGTCTAGTAAGTCCAATACATCTCATTTAGACATGCTGCCAAGGAAGCCTCAATTGTAGAAATAATTTCATTTACAAGAACAATGAGTCATACTTATCTCCATGGTAGCAAACGGTCACCAGTGGAGACTTATTAGTAGGGTTTTTCTCGGTGAATATACTATCCATTCTCCTCGGGCAACCAAACTTAAAACCACGAAGCAGAGATTTTGTTACAGATGGCTACAGGGACTTTTGGGGACTGATCAATACAGGACAGACAAATGGAGATAAATTATACAAATGTACAAATACAGATGGATTATACGGACAGAATATTATTATGAACATTATTCATACAGAATATTACATTCAATTACCGATTTTCGTATTGCTGGCCAAACACCACAAACTCCGTCGAGCCTGTTTATCGAGGTCGTTTAATACGGAAGCGCGCCCGGGCATGCGCGCCCCCGCATGCGCACTCCCGCTGCGCGAGCCAATCGCCTCGCAGAAAAACACAACATTGCGTCATTGTTATTGTGGTCGCGGCAGCTCCAGCAGCTGACGGGAGATTTCGCCACCCCAACTGGTTTCATTGCGGCCTGCCTATATCTGCCCCCCCCGCGCCCACGGAACGCCTCAAACACGGGGACGATGTCGCTGCAGAAGGACAGGTCGTCGGACGAGAGCTTGCAAGGTGAACCCACGGAGGAATCGTGTGAGGGGACGCGGGGGTTGGACGCGGGTCGGTGCGGTCGCTGGATGCAGACGTGGAGGGACCACAAAGCGGACGACCCAGTGCCCTAGTTAGGCAACGATCGAGGCCCATCCGCCACGAGGCTAAAGGGCCTTTATGCCATTCGCTTTAACCGTGGTTAAGAAAAACCTTTTTAAAATGTTTTTTTGTTTTTTGTTTTTTTGTTTTATAGGTTCCTGGATCGAGCTGCATTTCAGTGGCAATGGCTCTCAGAGTGCGAGCCTTCCCCACGGGAGCCAGGAGCAAATCCCCACGGGCGTCCAGGAGGTGGACGTGGAGCAAATGCTGCTGGACGCACAGCACGAGTCGGGGAGAAACAGCTCCAAAGGAAGCTCCCAGTGCAACAGGTCCGTTGGGGGAAAAGGGAACAACTGTTTCTCTATGTGTGTGTGTGTGTGTGTGTGTGTGATTTTTGTTGTTTGCGTTGTGTGATAAAGCTCATACCTGCGTGGGTTTGAAATGACCGATGTGGTGTGTTTGTCTTCATCACAACAGCCCACTTCGTGCCCAGACCCCCCTGCTTCTGTGGAGAGGCTCGGAGGCAAACAGCAGTCAGGTAAACAAACACGTGGGAGCCGGGGAACTGAGGCAGAGTCTATGATCCGAGACCAGTTTTGGTCCAGAGCAGTTTCTCTGGATTCTTCATTAGCCGTTTGTTGTTTTCAAAATACAAGCGAGGGCCGAATGGGGGCTTGAGTCTGCCACGTCTGTGTTCTCAGTCGGACGAAGACTTCCAAGAAAGAAGACGGGACGTGGAGAACATGATGAAGAAAAATGCCGACTGGATCTGGGACTGGTCTAGTCGACCCGAGAACAATCCCCCAAAGTACGTGCCCCCCCCCCTCCCCTCCATACCATTTTAGTGACCCATGTCCTAGTCAGCATACATTTCCCAAGATGACCAGGACCCGCTTGAACGCCTCAGTCTGACGGTCATGGACGACCCACGCGTGTGCTTTCTCTCCGTAGGGAGTTCCTGCTGAAGAACCCGAAGCGCTCGACCTCCCTCAGCATTCGGAACACCAGCGTCATGAAGAAGGGAGGCGTTCTGTCCGCCGACTTTCTGAAGCTCTTCCTCCCTTCGTTAATCATTTCTCACATACTTGCTGTTGGCCTAGGGTAAGCAACGTCGTTCAATCTCCCAACGCTGGGAGACTGCACTACCTCGTTTTAGACGTTCTATGGGGAACTTCACGTACAAAGAAAAATAATTTCTTTGATATTGAAATATTTCCAGACTGTTAGTGGTTATCCAGTGTTATTCTCTAAGTTAAATGGCCTGTCAATCCATTTGAGAGTTCTAGATGCCAGTCGTTTCTTGAGATGTTTAAGGGTGAAACAACAGTGTGAGATACATCTATAATGACGTTCATAAACATTGGCCGTACTTCAATTAACCTCTCCCATGTAGAATAAAGCGTTTTTTTTTTTTACCACAATACACTACAGCCATTTCAAAACCCAAATATCCAGTGGCAACACATTCGGTTGCGTCATCTGCCGTGTCTCAGATGTCGTTCCGTTTGACTCGGGGCGCCTCAAGAAAATGTACATTCTCTCCATCCCGCCGTGTCTTATCTAAATCAGTTGACTAGTTGAAAGAAATGGCACAGGTATTTTGAAATATGCAAAACTATTTAACTTAAAAAAAAACTAAAAAAAAAAAAACTATTTTGCTCACAGCACCATTTTAATTGACATGTTTCCCTCTTCTGGCAGGATCTACATCGGGAAGCGGCTGACCTCCCACAACACCTACTGAGTAGGATGGCTGTGTGTTACGACACCCGGATGTGACCGAACATCTAAGCATGCCTTTGAAATGGGACCTTCCGATGACTGACGGGGGGGGAGAGGAGATGTGACCAATTACGAAGCGGTCTAATTTTGATGGAGTGCTCCTTTTGGCTCACTCCAGCTCGGAGAGGATCCGCCATCGCTGTTTCACGGCGCCGAACCCGTGAACACAGCGGGGGCCGATCCTCTGCTCTTAGCCGTAGTTGCTGCTGTGGCCCGGAGATCAGTGTTCTGCTGCTTCCTGCTCCTTAAATCTGCACGTTAGGGAAATTTAGTGTACGCTGTTGCTTTTTTCATTTTTTTTTTTGCTAATAGAAGTCCCTTTAGAGTTGAAAAGATCTATCAATTTTTTTTTTTTTTTTATCAGCTGTGAAGGATTGTTTGGACTTGTAATTCAATTTAATGTGTCATTAGTTGAGCCAAAGTGTTGTGCAGATGTAAATTGTGATAGTAAAGCATTATTAAGCAACAATATGGACCATTCTGTTCATACGACAAAAAATAAAAGTCTGAAATACGTGTACAGCCTCGACGCATTTATAAACAAGTTAACGTGTAGAAACTTGGAAAGAACCACATGCAGATGAACACAATTAAAATTTTATTTAACTTTGGTCAAAATAATAAACAAGTGAATACATTGCCACCATGTTAGGAATCAATGGACAAAGACAATGCATTATGTGTTTGTTTTAATGTCATCAGTATACGTTGTGTAGTCAACCGTCACCTCTGCATTCACAACTACGGCGAGAAGATCCACGTTTTAAAACACGTGGTCCTGATTTGGGTGACATCCCTAGTAAATTAATAAGGGCACATGTATGAGGCCTGTCTGAATTCCCTATGTGATTAGGAGGCACTCTATCACAAACTGTACGGTGTGCAACCTTCCTCCTGCGGGTTTTTTTTCTTCCCATAGACAGCCACATATAGCAGCAGTATATGAGCACATAACTCTATAAAATAGGATTTACAAATAATGCACATGAGGTTTGTAAAATGTTGGGAGGGGGGGGGGGGGGAGCGGGGGGACATAACTTGTAGCTGTCATTGATAAAAGTAGGTATTAAGGCTGCAGATTCCCTGTGTCCCGGACCCCGCCATGTGCCATGTAGTTTCCAGCCTTCATCCTAACACACGGTCAAAAACCAGAAAACGGATCCCTGGACACAAACACATGATCAGTCGTCTCCAACAGTTGGCTTCCAAACCAGTCGCCCCAAAATAGTATATCCATAACAAGTTTCCTTGAGATCTGCTCAAAGACAGTGGTGTGACTCGACATTTTTCCACCTCTCTACAACATAAAAACATGCAAAGCAATAAACTTGTTTTAATACATACTTCTAAATTTAAAAACACATCTGTAGTTTTAGTTTCTTTTATTATGTGGATGACAAGGTGTACTTGAGTAGATACAGTCAGTGAAATTATGTCACCGTATTGACGGGGATAAAGTAAGAGGGAGGGAGGGAGGGAGGTTGGGGTGAGGGGGAGAAAGAAAGTCCACTTTCCAAAATTCATGGCCACTTCCACCAGTGGTTTGGCCTGAATACATGGCCAATGGGGGAATGTTACAGTTAGGCCTATTGGCCCATAATCCGTGCTTCAGAGCGCCCAAAACCTTTGAGATGATGTTACAACTTTGACAAGACGTCATTTTAAGGGCTTCCGATAGTTCTGTCGTGAAATCATGAAATGAAGGCTTAAAATGTCAACACAAACACCAACGTTCAAGAGTTTGACCTCTAGGGAGAGCCATTCCGTCAATAAGACCCGAATTGGGCTTTCTGGGTCAGGCAGGGGGCGGGGGGGAGGGGGCACGTTGATTGCCCCTGGTGCCAAAAGGCAAAAACAACCTAAGCTCAGACTCAAAATAAAACAGGCCTATGGATCAACCTCCTGTGGCGGAAAAAAAAAAAAAAAAATAGAAGAAGAAAAGTAGACACGTGCTTTCGAATTCTTCACCAGGAGGACAACGAGGCTGTTTTCTTCTTATACAGATAGACAAGTAGTAGGCTTAACTACACAGGTACGGTAAAAGCCCTATCCCTCTGGAGACCCCAAATCTTCTAGTTGATTTTGTCCTGGAAAATGTACAAGTTGTTGGTGGCGGCCACAGCTATCACGTTATCTTTGGGGTGCCAGGCAGTGTGGAGGATCTTCTTGTTGAAGTCCAGGCTGTCCACGCTGATCTCGTCCTTCTTCCTCTTGCCGCCGGTGGACACTTTGCGCGGTTTCAGCGTAGCCCGCGGTTTGCTGCTCTCCCGGGACGCCTCCAGCGTGATGTCCCGCCTGGTGTTGCGGTCAAACATTCGGAAGAAGTTGTTGTAGGAGCCGGTCATGATGGCACTTTTGGAGAGAATTAAAAATATGATTAAATAGATGCTGATGATTTGTTTAGATTAACTGGAAAAGCAAAACACGACGTACACCTGCCATTTCAAATTCAAAATTTAGGAACACAAAGCAATACAAATATGCCACAACAGATGCTTTCCTATGCAATCGCAAGGACACATACCTGTCACTGCCATTCCAGCAGCACTCAAACTTGTCAAAGATGCAGTCATTTTCATACAAGGAGCACAGTTTACTGCGAAGGTATTCATGGACCTGGAACAAAACACATCACGTAACGCAAATATTCACATGAGTGGAACAGGACTCATACACTCATACAGCTAACATGCTAGGCCTGAGTATTGCATTGGCTGAACGTTCCCACGTAGATACTGCTTTGACGACCATGGTAACACTGATGATGACCAGAGATGCACCATTACTGATATTGGTTCGACTGTAACTTAAATCGATGGATCAAATATCGGTGACATTAAGCCGATCTGTCATCAGACATCATCATTTAAACAAATAACAAATGAATTTTTTGGTACATGTCTATAAAAAGGATAGGAAAGCAATGTTTAAGTCAAGCTTGATGTTGCCTTAAACATAAAAAGAATGTTCACAGTCACAAAGTGTATCAAAGAAATACTGCTTTCTGATTGGTTCTCGACATTGGCTTTTTACCAAACTCAATCAGGACTGAAAAACTCAAATCAGAGCATCCCTAATTAAAAGAGTTTTTACTATGTTCTCACACAGGATGAATGCTATGCTTGAAGTAACAACATTAGTATGTTTAATTCACCTGATACGTCTCCACTGGCCTGTTCTCCATGTTGAGGTCCCAGACTTTGACGGAGAGGTAGTCACGTGTCATCATATAGCGTCCGCTGTGACTGAACTTCACGTCCGAGATGGATGAGATGATCTCAGAGAAAAAAGATCGACTGCTTGGATCCTCTGGCTCTTCAAAGACTGTAATAAAAATTATTGTTTCAAAAAAATGACTCCCAGCGTGCCCTTTTCATACACAAACAGGAACACCAATCGCTGTGCAACAGATACAGATTAGATTTAACTAGCTTAAAATATATATAACCCAAAAGGTCATCAATTCACTGCCTAATTCAAAGAAAATCTAATTATCATATGAACTGTTACTTACTGTCCACTATTTTGTCATGAATTACTTGAACAATCTAATCAATTAATTTTTAAACAACAGACTATTTCATTGACTAAACTCTATACTTACACTTTGCGTGCCTATCACAGAGGGCCGCTGCGCGTGTGTCACACAGGCGGATGGTGCCTTTGCTACTGCTGTACACAAATACATTGCATTGGAGTGGATGGCACTCAGCAGCTGTGATTACTTCCGTCAGTTCCTCCATGTTGGCGGGCTTGATGTCTACAATATCTGGGGGCACACTGTTAAGGAACTAGCAGTCTTATGTTGCATCAAGATACAACGCAAAGATGATTGGGATATACGCCACATATCGTCCATCTGGTTAAAAAAAAGGATACTAAAACTTCTGTCTGTGATTTCCAAGTGCCATAGATTTATTCTTAGGTCATCTGCAGAGAGGTACGTTTCATAATCACTATTTACAGAAATGGAATTAATGTGATAGGTGTGCGCATTTGCAAAGATCCTCCGTGGGCTTGCTTCTACCATGAGATCCATTGGCATCAGTACTGGTACCTGAAAATACAACATGCGTTTTAAGACAACATATTAAATAAATTGCTAAAACGCCCTGTTAAAAAAAGGAGACAGGTTTGACTAAACATACCCGTAAAGAGGTGATTCTAAAGGGGTCTCGCAGTCGTCCATCTTCATCTTTCAGGTTGTAACCTTCTGCTCTTTTATCTCTTTCACTTATTTTCCACAATTTGATAGTTTTATCTGACAAAAACAGGTAAGACAGTTGTAAAGTCTAGAGGTGAAGAAGAATGATCTGATAATATTCAGGTCATTGTGTCAAAATATAGCACGAAAACAATCAAAATAGATATAAGGTGAACCCTTACCATTTGTCGAAAGTAGAAAGTGAGCAGCATTTTGTTGGGGTAGCCATCTTATTTTATTAATTTTTTCCTCAATTTCTAAACTTTTCAAATAGTCAAATTCTGGCTCGTGACTCTGAAATGTGCTATAGACGTTGTACTCCCCGCGCAGATGTGGGCGATTCTTAGACTGAAAACAAAACATTGCAAACATGAGTCACCAGGTATGCACAGCATCATTGCAACAAAGTCAGAAAATACCTTATCTAACTTAGTCAAATCAACTTGACTAACTTAGTTATATCATTGATGACATGTAATGTAGTGTAGTGTAATGAAGATGCTCATTTGCCACGCAATATGAACCTTACCTCCTGTTCATGTTGAAATATCACTACTCGGCCTCCTTTATCTCCGGTTGCGAGCAATTCTCCAGAATAGTTGAACTCAACCGTTGAGATTATGTCAGCTAAAAAATAAAAACAAATCGGAGTGAATTACAAGCTCATTGATCACGTACATATTTCAGATGACAGGTAGCACTATAGTACTCTGCTAGACTGCAAACTACATATGCTGCCCACAGACATTTTATTAAAAGAAAGCGTCAGGTACACCCACAGCCAAACACTCAAAACGTGTACACCCACTCATGTAAGAATGAATGAAAACAAGAATGATGTCACTCGACAATTTATGGACGCAGCACTTTGACGTCATAGAACACGGTCGCTCCCCTTTAATAGCTTAGCCACCACCTAGCATACAGCTAGCTAGCGATATACAGTAGATGACAGAGGAATTGCCCTTCAGTGCAACCGATCCGCAAAAGGACTCGCACTAATCACAACAGCTGCCATGTATTGAAGCTCTTGCGACCACCTAGCTACCGTGCACCTCGCGGGAACCACAGAGCATCACCATTCTAGCTAGTTAGCTCCCCATCGTTTTGGCCGAGCCGCCAAGCTAACGTTAGCCACATACCTTCCGCAACATCTTCATCTATCGCTCCTTTCACTTGCGAGAAACACCACTGAAAATCATTTCCACCTGCAACTCCTGCGAAGAGAACACATCGTCAGTTTGTGTTTTGTGTGAGGACAAAAGGACCTGACAGTGACACAGTTTGACAACCAGCAACTTAGCTTGCCAGTGCTAACGTTGGCTAGCTAACTTGCAGATTCAGGGCCATCACACACACCAAGTGAGGTGGGTCCTTATCCTCCCTCAAAAGTAGCTTACCCGCCATTGCTTCATGTAGCAGCTCTTGCTGTACACGGCTTCCAATACCTAATCAACCAATGCGGCTTGCTCGGGGAAATAGATAGCATCCACAATCAGTGTGAAGACTCGGATCCAGATCTGTCAAGACCACGGAAATTATCCGAGATTTTTTTTTTCTTCCAAAATGGCGCACGGTACATGGAGAAATGACGTCATGCACACATGCCACATCCTGGCTGCATCCATCCTCCTGAGCATCATATTATTAGATGTGCACTGTATTTATTTTCAATGCAGTAAACTTTATTCCATGACATATTGGTACCTGCTTATTCTTGGTTGTTGAAGCCAACTTAGCTGCCCTCTGATGGTTGAGATACAATACATTTACACACTAGAATAGTGGTATTATAATTCAAGGAGCAGAATAAATATAATAGGCCACAATGAACAACATGAATATTTTTTTGTAGTCTTTTCTTTATACAGGTATGTTTCAAGAATATAATTCGTATAAAAGGTAACCACATTTTTTGTAGATGGGTTATACAAGTAATATAAATGCACCTTCATTAATAAATTACATGAGAAAATGTTATATATGAAATATTTCTTAACTTAAAATTGTATGACCCTTTACAAGTGGCTTGTATTGTATGGTCAGTGGGTGACATCTAGTGGTTAATAAGGAAACTCCAGGTAATAGAGTGAATACATTTTTCATCAACCCTTTAAGGTCTTTAACTACTTGATTAGTAAAACCCAACATACCAAAGTAGTCCACTCAAAATAAACACAATTTTTGTTAAAATGCACATTTCTTGTTCCAGCATTTGAATTGGTTGTACCTCTACAGGATGTTACAATAACCCCTGCCGTAGAGATGCTGTACATATCTTATATCTTATACAGCAGATACAGGGAATTTCAGAAAACCATTATTGTTTCACATTCAGGGTGTCACGGCGGACCCATAATGTTTTTCTCACCCGGGTTCAGTTTAAAAATGGAAAAGGTTTTTATATATGTATATTTATGTTTTGGTTGATCCCGGCTGTCAACCAGCTGTTTCTTTGCATGCTATCAATCATGTTGTGTTTTCTTCAAATGGTGGATTATTACATTAGGGAACTTTTCAAACTCTTCTCAACCCAATTCTGCTCAGAATCCGTCAAAAAGTATGCCCTTTATATCTCTTTTCTGTGAGCGTAATATGCTGAAAACCATGGTGCAAAATATAAACTCAAAAATAGATGTTTGAGGAAGTACATTTAGTCTCATGCTTATTTATCTGTAAGAAGCCCTCTCTTAAGGATTGGGGCTGTCAAGAATTGGGAGGGGAAGGAACCCCCATAGGGGCTGATTGTGCAATTTTATAAAAATATCGGAAAATAAAGAAATGGCAAATGCGGATGAAGTGTGAGAATAAGTAATATCTGGGCCACATTTTAGTTGACGAAGTGAACACATCTAAAACGAGCTGTGTTTTTCATTACTCTAATTCTGCTGAAATAAGGTAGGGAATGAGAAAGGTGCTCTATTTGCCGTCTGCATTATGGTTTTAAACTTGGGTTGTTCGCTGCATTTTGGAGATTGTCCTGGAGGTGGCATGTGAACAAATAGTGATGCACCCAGAATGACCCGGACCAGATCTCACAAAAACCTCCCCGGCATCTCCGAAGCTCCACAACCCTCTCATCACTCTCACAGCATCCCTTGGGGAGAAGTAGAGTAGAGGCCTGGAGGTTAGGAGGGAACCTACAAACACACACACATACATATATATATAAATATAGAGACTGTACATCTATGTACAGTCTATATACAGTATATATACACATTTATGTATACATTTACTTCATACATATAAAGATGGACCATCTTCTACTTGTAGGGGATGGTTTAAGACCATTTGTAGAGCATGCATCTAAATATGATAAAAAGAATGTGACATTATACACACTTTACAAGGCACACATTTAGATCCGTGTAATCTGTCTAAATTATGCATTTTACAAAAAAAAAACTACCGAAATGTGTCTTCAAGCATTGACCCCCAGCTTGTGTATTGATCCCATTTAGTTGTTGGCATGTTTCGCTTTAAATTAACAACGGATGGTAAACCAGTCTTTTTTAAAATCATCATTATTTTAAGAACAAATTCCACTTGTCCCTGACTTTTTGAAAATGACCCCAATAAGTGCAATGACCCCCCCTGACTGAATAAACATATTGAGTATCTGTCTGAAAGGGGCTGTGCAGACATTAGTTGTTGGACACATTTAGTACCAACACTTAATTTGAAAGCCTGACGTGGTGTTTATAGAGCTGTACTAATGGCCTGGTGGCAGCTTTTACAATTTTCAAAAATGATTCAAATATTTCTCAATTGTACTGCTATTCCAAAATATGCATTTACTATATAATACACTTAACGCGTAGTTTTGTTGTTGTAATATCGTCCTTGAGTCTGAGCACGCTATGAAAAAAACACAATGAACTGTTTGTTTTCGCCATCACAATATGAAGGAGAAATAATTAATTTCAGCCTAATTTGGTACTTAATAAGCCGTACAGCTTAATTGTTGTGTACATTTGATTTTCCCTCAATTTTTACTAAAGTTTAGTGTTGTGTGTGTGTGTGTGTGTGTGTGCTGCTGTGCGGTAGCTTCATCAGGTATAAGGAGAGGTGTTGACTTTATTCCGAGCCTCCAGTAACACCACTGACTCTGATAGTTCCCCATCCCCGTGGGAATTCATTATAAGACAGCTAGAGGCTGCTTGTGGATGGTTACTGTGCTGCCCGTATGTTAACTTGTCGCTATCGCGCAAGGCAAACATGTGGTGCAGCTGCTTTCTCTGGCTGTGGGCAACCTGGAGAGATTGATTGGTGAGCCTTCTGTTTTATCCAGGATCAGGGCCACATTCAGTAGACATGGTGCCTCCGGAGAAGCAGCCATTTTCCCCAGAAAATATGGCTCATTACCAGCACAGACAAAATGAAGGTATATTGACTTTTTAACATCTTACAGCGGACCTGTTCCTGAGCAATTTAACAACATGCGCTTGTCTCCCGGAAAATCTCGACTGCCTTTTGTTCTCGTGTAACCGAATGCAAAGAAATACGTGAACTCTGTTTTTGCAAATCAAACACTGATGCTATCCTCATCTATCTCAGTTTGCGTTTACACTGAGGCATGCACTTAAATACCCATACTCATGTGTTTCTACCCCCCACACACACACGCACGCACAAACAAACAACCCCCCCCATGTTTGGTCCATCAGACATTTTTTAACACAAACCATTGGCCAGTGGATGTGTCTGTTCTGCTCAGGGGCATCAGCTCTGTCCAGAGCCTCAGTCTTAACTCTCCTTCTCTCACACACACACACACACACACACACACACACACACACAAACAGCAAAGAATAACACAATCAATTATTCAAGAGTCTTGTTTTGGCTCATGTGTTTTTTTCTTCTCCTTTTCTTATTATTTCTGTTCTGTTGTCTCTATAGCATCCTCTGGCAACCTTACAGCCAGGAGGCCCGATGAGTGAGATGCGAGGCCTGATGACTTGAGGACCGCGTAGGTCTTTTGTAATTTAGATGCATAATTTGCATGCCCAGCCTTCGACATTGCCTCATTGTGTGAAGAAACTATCCTCGCGGCTTTCCACAACTGAGCGTGGCCAAAGACCTGGCTTGGAAGACAAGCCTTTGTCTCCTTGTTTATCCCCCCCCACCCCCCTGACCCCATGATTGGACGTTTTCAGCATGGTCATTCACGGTGGTTGAACCTCGCAGCGAAGCGCACTGAGGATAATTGTAAATAAAACACGTCCTTGTATCGTTTTGGTCAGGCTTTACACCTACAGATGTAAGGTTCCGTGTGTGTTTTACATACGGTGTTAGTCACTCTTCAGTGTTTGAATGTGTGCACTAGATGGCACTATGGCACTTATTATTCCACGCCAGGGGATCATTTCCATTTTGGAGGATAAGTGTGTGCTGCCGACCCAAGTGATGATCACAAACAGCTTGTTTTCCCTCAGCTGATGTTGATAATATCACAAATAACTCTGCAGCCACTCGCATTTGTCAATTAACATTTCTGACCTTCAAGAACAAAGCAATTGTTTAGATTTTCAATGTTGTATTTTCACATGGAAAATATATAAAGAAATACAGATTGGGAGTAGTGCAGATCACTTAAGTCTCCATTTTATCGCCGAGACTACTCTTACTTGACAGGTTGTGATTTTTTATTTTTAAAGACCCACGTGAACATCAAACCAAACCCTCTCCTGAATCAATGAAAACTGCAAAGAATCACAATGAGGCGATATATTAGATGTGAATCCTTGCAGCCATGATGTCCTTGTAACAGATCATATTGTAAATACGATGGGTTAAATTGCACTTGTAGCTTCCCTTCAAACAGTCAGGGGCTATTCTCTCGGGGGGGGACGAGAGAGTGCTGCAGACTCTTCCTCTAATAACGCAAGACAATGAGATCCCAGCTCATAACATTGGCCTCCACTATATGGAACAAGTATTGGGGGCTTAGCAGCTAATAAAGTGGCAAGTCTTCAAATCCATGTCAGAAGAGCACAGTGCCACAGGGACCTTTCATAACATGTGTATGTGCCGGTTCAACTGCAGTGTAAAGGTTACACGTCCACCTTGCACTGATCTAACCTGATGAGTTGCCTTAAGCGCCGCAAATTTCAAGGCCGTGTTTCTTATTTAAAGCAGCAGAACTTAATAGTTATCTGCCTCTCTGCAGGATGACAAGCGAAGACGGGAGTGTGGAAGGAATGCTTGAGATGCAATTCAAAGTCTACTGTGTATCCTCTACTCAATTAGGTGTGCACGAAGCAGCGACATCATTTGAATTTGATTTAGATTCATATCTGATAAGCTTGTTTTACCACATCTTTTGTAAGTAGGGTAATTTTATTTTTTTCAAAATGAGCAAAAGGCATAATATACATCAATTTTCTTAATTGAATCATGCTGCCCTTTGAGTTCACAAAACACAGTCTGAGTAATTAGCCTTGATTGCCTGGTCGCTGTTTCGTAAATGCTTTCTCCCGCTTTCTCTCTAGTGAACCTGTCCTTCACTCGAGCACAGACACTCCTCCAGCATTTCCACCCACTTTGTTTGTGAGTCTTTGATCCAGAGTATTCCAGTTAAAGTTACACCCATGTGCTGCAAGTTGAAACTTTCAGCATTGTTGCTCAGGGGAACCTTATACCCGTGGCGCCTTCTGCTTTTGTCCTTCCCTTTAGCAACAGAACTCTCCTATGGTCCCGGACAAAAGACTACTCACGACACCATTTTATGATCTCTGTGATGATACCGTTTCCTTCTCCTGCTTGTGTGTTACCCCGGTCTACTCATTTAATCCCAAATGTTAATGTAAAAAAAAAAAGAAAAAGAAAAAAAAAGATCATTAAGGGTTCTCCCTTGAGAAAATTGTTGATTTGGAGCAAAGGAAGTAAGAAAATGCTTTATCTTCAGATTTTAACTGCAAACAAGAAAACCAATTTAAATCAGTCCTTCTTCTATATGGTGCACAATAACATAAAGGTGTAAGAACAGATGCCCCCGCGTTGATAATTGAATCATAAAAACCAAACCTCTAATTTGATTTTGTTTTGTTTTGTTTTCAATTAAATTTATCTGCGGTGTCAGCCGGACTACAATCATAATGCTCATTGTGTTCAGTGGATGATTGTCTTTTTGCATACGCATTTTCATAATGTGCATTTGAATTTGCAATGAGCGATGGTATGCACTAGAATTCCACATGCATGTTAAGCCTAATTGAAGCTACATTCATAACCATTTTTTAAGACAACCATATAATCTGGCGTATAAAACGCTTCATGCGGGAACAACAAATACTGTGTATTAAAGTAGTGTAAGGTGTAAAGTGCTACGATGTCTTGCCTCTCCAGTCTGTCTAATCACTATGTGAGTGAAACATCCATGGTACACTACATCAGTTCAATATTTAATTTCTCAACAAAGACTACATGATGGAACAGATGCTCAAACTTTGCTTGTTTCTCAGGAGAGAAAAAAAACTCACTTTCATGGGAGCCATTGGTACGGAGATTGGGATCGTGTACAAGCCTCGTGGTGACTTCTTTGGGCTCTTCACCTGTGCACTAAACGCGTAGCCGTGGATGAAAAGATGTTCAAACAAACTAAGTGTGCATAGTGAGTCAGTGTTCAAACCCACAGACTGAACACATCAATTGTTTACATCCAGGGGCACTAAAACATCATGTGTGGAACCACGTTAGCGATGCACCAGGGTTGGCCTTTGCCTCCATGTCACATTTCAAGTGAAAATTTGACTTGGCATGTTTACACAGGATTTCTTCATCTCCCTTTTAAACCCCTATGGGCAAACTGAAGGTGAGGGGAACTAAGATCATTATCCCCCGTTTCTCTGAGGAGCTTTTCTTCATGCACACCCTGGCAGATGTCGACATTTGGTTAGGCGGTGTACATAGAAGCCCCAGATTATCTGGCACTTCAGGAAGTCTGTTTAGCTAAAGTTGGGAGTGGTTACTTTCCTGCACCTTCCTAACATACCCTTGTGTTTTGCCACCTGGAGACGACCCCCCCCCCCGTGTTCAGTCATCTGTGTCGGAGAGTGTGTAAAAAGAAAATATTGATGATTGAATATCGCTGTCCATTCAAGATGAGAGGCATTAGTTGTAATGATTCTCACATCGAGTGTGCAGACGTAGACCTCCAACGCAGGAAGCGTAACAGATGGTGTACTATATGTCATAATGCTATAAAATCCAACAGGAATTGACAATTGAAATCCCACCCTGAAGTTTGCCTCTTTTAGCTTCGGCATAATCTCCGCAAGATTTCATTTGCAAAGTCAAAGAGAGCAGTCTAGCACACGGGGACTAGTTATCTGGGGCAAATGCGGTCTAAGGTTGACAATGCAAAGGCTATGTTTATGTGCATCACACTTGCTATACAAGAACACCCTCCCCTGAATTATACTCCTCTTCCCACGTCCCAGCGCTGCCGTGGAAAGTAGGCCAAGTGAGCACCAGGGCGTTGCTTTTTTAAGATGATCAGTTTGTCAGTGTGTTTTTGTGTGTGCTCAGGACAGCTATTCATGTGGCTTGACTCTGTAGAACAAAGACCGGCATTATACAATTTGCAGCTCTTCCAATAGCAAGGAAAGGGGAGAGGTTGGAAAATAGGGACCGTGCAAGTGTGGATAAAACAAAGACAGAAACTGGCTTGTACTCTAATTCATTTACTTCCTCTTTTCCACCTCTTTGTTGCAGCAAAAAGGTCCCTAGCCAGTAGCACTCCTCTGCAGGATCATACTGTACTCTGGCTGGCATGGATTATTTTTAGCTATTGCTGTGCTGCTTTCACCTTGACTCTCTGCGTCTTGACATCATAATTAACATTTCTGTTAATAGTAACGCAGTTCAATATGAATAAGGATCTCTGACTAAAATCCAAATGCAGTTGTAGAGGGATAATGAATCGCGCTGCATTTCGCACATATAAGACGCATGCCAATCACCATCAAATGTGCATCCCTCAATCCCTGTAGGAGTAAATTAGAGGCTGTAGAAAACACACATTTTGATGCGAGTGACTTGAGAGAGGTTGGACTCCTGCAGGTGGGGCAGTATCATTATAAGTTGGCAATAGCTCAATCATGTGGGTCAACGGGCAAATTAAAGTTCTCTTGAGCATTGATGGAAAACGCCGCGGCCTGTGTGGTCACGCACATGCACGTGCACTTTAAAAAAAGGAAAAAGGAAAAACAAGGTTAAAGCTGATGCCTCACGTTTTGGAGGCCACTTTGCCCAGTGCAACATGTGTCCGTTTACATACTGATGAGATTTTTAAATGACTTTTAGATTCCGATTTTTGCACCGCTTTTCCTGAGTGGCACAGCCTGTTTGGTAAGAAGGTGCCTATATCTCACGTTAATATGTTCCCATTTAGAGCTGAATAATCACATTTGCCTCACTTCCATCAATGTCACTGAGAAATATGAGGCAGGGTGATAACTTTTTATTAAAAGAGAATTTTTAGACAGGCCTATATGCAAAGCATTGATGGACACAATCAAGACAGGGCTGAATAAGTCAAAGGTATGCTGGATATTTGGTCATGTGTATTTTGGTCTAAATTTCCAGGGGATATTTTAGATGTTAATAGCCCTGAAGTGGTCTCGGTTTCTTATTTAATTTCTCTCGCCTTCTTTAAATGTAATTCGCCCACAGACTGCGCCGCGAGGCTCTAAACCGCGCAGAAAGTCTCTCATCATTTCCACAGCAGAATGGAAATGCAAATTGTGCGCACGGGCAATGCCCTTGACAGAACTCACCACTGCACACAATTAACATGAGCACTCTGACAGAAGTTAGTGACGAAATGTGAGGTCACACCAGCTATGTGTCAGATAATGTGTTAGTGTGTACTTGACACAATGCTACATAAAAAGATACATATGGGGAAGGGGTACGATTATTACTTATAATATTACTAGCTAATAATATCAGTAACTAGCAATATAATAATATACAATAATAACAATAATAATAATAATGATAATAATTTGGCCTTTGTGACATTTTCATTTCAAGCTATTTTGCTGCATGGAAAATAAATAACACACTCCCTCCCCACCAGCCTTTTAGCTCCATAAATTTAATTTTTGTATTTAATCTATTTATTTTAGTCAATATATATATACACATTTTAATAATGTTGTCTTTTTCATTTGAGATGATTTGTCCTGAACATAATAAACAGCCACTTTCTGGTCGCTGGGGGGGGTCTGGGGGAGAGGGAGGGGTGTTAGATAAACCTATGTTGAGATTTAGCTATCTTGTCACTGAGGAACGCAGCTGCCTCATATCGACACAATGATCTCAAGTGTAACCAACGAGGGGCGCTGTCCGTCTATCAGCTATAACGACTCGCCACGAATACCCAACATGATTGATCTTATCAGTCTTGGCCATTTGTGTTTGGCCCCTGTAATTAAAAGTAACGTGCAAAACGCATTTTAATATCATGTTTGAATACGTCACGTCAAATGCTGCACGTGCGTTTATGAAGTTGACGACGTTAATAGCATCTCTGCACAGAGTTTGCAAGGAGGCTCTTATTATAATCGTGTTTTAAGCATTTCATGATTTAACTTTGAAAATAATTGTAAATATGGTCTAATTTCCCCCCATTCATGAGAAAGATATATAAAAGATAATATTTAAAAGCAAAGCTACAAGTGAGAACAAAGGCTGTAGACCTCACAGTCATTTTTGTGCGTTGGCACGTCAAATTAGGCCTGAATAAATATATAAAATAGGTTCATAAATACATACATATCAAGTAAAAAAAAATATAATACATATAAAATATGATTCTATATGTCTGAGCAACTGAAGGACATGAAAAATGGTTGAGTTGCTGTAACAATAAGTGGGCTGAATGCATGTTTGGAGTGATGCGTAAATGTAGGCGTATTTGATTAATATTTAATCAACAATAGCATCACTTTAAAACAACCTCTGTGATAAAGCCGTGAGCGAATTTGCTTGTTGGGTGCTAATAAGATTTCTTTTTAGACCCCCCGTTTTATTTGTTTTTTTCCTCCAATAAATTCAGTAGGAAACAATGCAGGTGAGCATAATGAAAGTGGTGTCCCAATAAAGTGCATCGATGGACAGCTGGGCAGCGGCCGGCTGATTGACTTTGCCTTGACATCTGGGAGGCCCGCTGGCCCCTGGCACGCGTTACGGCTGATGTCGCCATTTACATGCAAATTTAAGGAGATCATGAGGGCCTCGCCCCGTAAATTCACACAGAAAAAAAAAAAAAAGAAGACGTCACCCTCAATACGAAGGAGGCTCGTCCCGTCGAGACGAGTCACCGTGTGGGTTTTTATTGGGGAGCCACGCGTCCCGAGGACATTAGTTTTCATACAGACGGTCAGGCCCTAATCTTTAGGGGTCCTTTCATTGTGGCCAGTGAACAGATGAATGAGATAACAGGCCTCCCGTGTCATCAAGCGGACGTTTAAACGAGCCCTGCGCATACATGGCGCAATTCGGCCAAGACGCGGGAGGCAAACAGTTTGCACTTGTTTCCCCTTCTTGTAATTCACCACTTACCTCCATCGAGCGGTTAAGGAAATAAGCTTTGTTTTTAAAAATTCTTTTAATTATTATTGAGAAATGAGTTAATGTGACTAAGATCCCCTAAATTCCACGCCCGTCAAAGTTCCCATGCGCGCGAAAACATTAAAACCAACGGGAATCAACATTTCTTTTTTTATTTTGATGCTAACATTTCACCTAATGATGGAGAGCGCATTTTCCACGGTGTAAGCCCACCACGCAGATGATCCCACAGAATGAGCTGAGACGGATTCAGGCTCCGCGCCTCAGTGTGTGGAGCAGCTGACTCCCTCTCGCCACGTCCAGATGGCTCCTGCACACAGATTTGCATTCATTTTCCTCTAATATCTTCTGAAATAGCGGGGCAGCTGCATTTGTTGTCAAATACGGTTTAAAACTCCCTTTCAGGACAGCATCGTTACCTACGTGACGGGTGTGGAGATCCTTTTTCCTTCTCCAGTCAACAGTATCAGATCTAAGAGGATTTGTCTCAAAGTCCCCTAATTTGATAATCAGATTTAAATCGCCGTGGTGCGTGTAATCAGGGGTTAAGTTCTAATAAGCGACTTCAAACTGTGCGAAAAAGCAGGGGGAGTTTTGTGCAGAAAAAAAAATAAAATATATAGATTTCACAATCTCGGTATAGCAGACAAAACATTTTCAACATGCGTCTCGGGCTTGTTTCATCAAAGAGGAAAAGAGACATTTTTAAAAGGGCCCCCTTTGAGGTTTTCTTGTTATTTCTTTTGCCACAAATTGAAACTAAAGATTTCTCTTCAACAATAAAAACAAGTTAAAAATATCCACACCCTTATTTTGTGACTGGGCAATTTGGCAATAGATTGTGTAGAGGTGAAAGCAACAGCTTATAATTCACTTATCTTTGGCAGCAGCTATTAACCCTCAGCACCAGCTAGATAGATTGCTCAGGATATAGCACACATCTCTCTTCCTCGCACCCTCCCCTCGCTCCCTCCATCCTCTCCTCCTTTTCACCACTAATGAACCGAACTGCTTGCTTGCCCCTCTCGGACAGAGTCGGACATGTAGGCTCTTTAAAAATGATTAAGATGTTTCTGATTATTACTGATTTGAACGGGGCGTGCAGGAAATAAAGAGGACTCAGAGCCTTGGGTTTCCTGAAGTTTGTTTTAATGTCACGAGACACCCTGCCTCAGATTTTTAGCTCATAAAAAAAAAGAGGTCAGAAGATCTTACTTTCTCTTCTATAAATGGCACGTGCAGGTGATTGATCTGTTTTCACATTCACAACGTGGATACTGTGGAAAAGGGTGTTCAAACTTTGTTCACATTATATACATAGCGCCCTGAATAAAGACGCCATCTGCTCTGCGATACACAGCAAAACAATTGAAAGTCAATAGTCTCTTGTTTAAAAAATGCCCCATACAACTGTAATGTTAATTAATAGATTTATAATCATCCGTCTGATTCTCTGCAATCATTTTTGGATTCATTACATTTAAAAAAAAAGGAATAACCCGCAGCGTGAAGCATAAAACTGCACAAATATACATGTTATGTGAAGAAACATGATCTGTCATTATTGAAATATGATTTATGCCATGCATTCACACAGCTATTGCGATGCTTTCGATATATTACACCGAACAAGCAATCTCATCAAGTCAATTTGTAATAATAACACATCTAATCGAGTAAATATGTCAAAAACTATTGATTATAATCAACTATAATAAAACTAATCACGGAAATTGCAATCATTAGGCCGGCTAAAAATGATAAGCGATGCCATCCTGAATTTCGAGTTATTATTATATATTGTTATTTTTAATTTTTTTTGCCTTCCTCATTATGTGTGATGGTTACACACGGTCGAATTTTTCCATATCATTAAAAAAATCAAACTCACCACATATAGGGCCTAAGCAAGAGGAAAAAGTGGAGCGAGTGAGTGTTCTCAGGCTTCTGCTCTATAGGGCTGTACCCGTACGGCGCAGCGCCACTGCTTGACAGGAACCGTCAGACCTCCATATTTGGGCAAAGCCCCGCCCCTTCAGCGTCATATTCTGACAGCGCCTCTCCCGTGGGTTTAGAGTTTTGGCTCCCGGGAAAGATTTCAGTCCTCGGGGAAAGAGGGCTTAGTTTTGCATGTTCCCATCCATCCTGCACGACGCGAAAGGGCCCCTTATCCACCTCTCCTGTGTACTAGGAACACCTCCACTGGTGATCAGCCTTTGCCTGTGTTTGTCTTGTGGAGAAGCAGCAGCACCTTTTCAGGAGTGGGTTTTTTATTCAACAAGAAGTCCTGAAGGTTTTGGATGCGGTGCTTCAGGGATGTGGGCACTTTGAGAGCAGCATCACCCACAAACACAAACAACTGCCATCGATTTTTCTGTGAATAGCACAAAAAAAAGAAAAAACGAGAGAGAGAAAAAAACAAAGAGGAACAATAGCAACACAAAAAAATCTTGTCTATTGAACAATTCACTTTTCCGGTCTGTGGATACCGCTCTAACTAAGTACAGCACTTTGAGAATTGTTCACATCGGACGGACTGAAGAGGGAGGCAAGACCTGTGGACCGGGTTTTCCCTCGCAAGTCTGAATCGGCTCTCGCTGCTTATCCCCTTGAACAAAAAAACAAACCCACCAAAAAAAAACAAAAAAACCGACCCTGAAGGATAACGCGCTTGGACGTTTATTCCCCTAATTTCGCAGGAGGCTCTTTTTTCACGCAAATTGTCCTAAATGTTTGGAATTCAGGAAACTATACCGCGGGGCGGGACGACGATGAAGGAGGAACCGCTCGGTGGACTCAACTCGGTCCGCTCCTGGATGCACACAGCTGGGGTGGTGGACGCGAACACAGCCGCCCAAAGGTACGCATGCCAACAACCAAAAAGCATCTGATTTTTTCCCTCACGCATTCCCTCCTCATCATATCGACCCTTCAATCCCCTGAATACTCTGTATCAATTACGGTCTCCCAATAAATGCCCCCCCTTCGGCTTTCCCCTTCTTTCATTACATCAGATTACCCATTATTGTGACAAATCAAGAAATCTACCCCCCCACACACACACACACACGCACGCGTACTCAAGCGTGCTTCTTGCATCTCCACTGTTTCCATCAGCTTCTCTCCATCATCGAGTATCCCCGGTGTCCGGTGCTTAACCGAGATGGTCTCTTGTTTTCTCCCCGCAGCGGTGTCGGCTTGGCACGGGCACATTATGAAAAGCAGCCCCCTTCCAACCTCAGAAAATCCAATTTTTTCCATTTCGTCCTGGCGCTGTATGACAGACAGGGTCAGCCCGTGGAGATCGAAAGGACAGCTTTTGTGGACTTTGTGGAGAAAGACAAAGTAAGCGGTGTATTTGAGAAGGAAAATATACGTGCACCCCCTTTGCACTTAATCAGCACATGTATCGAAACGATGTTCTCTCAAATGGCGATGGGTTGCTAAGGGGAAGTCACGTGAAATATTGATTTGAAAAAAAAAGAGAGCTCAATTCGTTGGTGACAGGGAGTCGTTTTAGCCTCTAACGCCGTTTATCTTCTGTTGCAAAGAAACGTCACATAGCCTTTTACAAAATTGTAAACCGACATACACGTGGTGATGATGGAGGCAGTTGTTGTGTTCGTGTTGATTTTCACAAACTGTGTCTTCTGCAGGAACCAACCAGTGAAAAAACTAACAATGGGATACATTACAAACTACAGTTATTGTACAGCAATGGTGAGTAAACTTCCCTTTGAGATCTAGCAAACACGTGCAAATATACATCACACGTGTTTGTCTGCCTGCTTGAAACCACGTGTAATAATAATGATAGTTAAAATAATAATAATAATGATGATATAAACAGTCTGGTAATTTTACATTTATAAACAATGTCTGTGGTCTTTGTATCTTTCATTATATGTGACTAAACTTTTTTTTGGAGGGCTTTAAAAAAAATTGTATTGCCAACAATGCCTCAAAACTCACAAGTGGTCTTCTTATGCTCTTCCCCAGGCGTCAGAACGGAACAGGATCTTTACATACGGTTAATCGATTCCATGACGAAGCAGGTAAGCTGCTGTTACACTTGCTTATTCGCACGCGGTGCAAACGCTGCTCGCGCCCACGGTGCGCTCGTGCAAAACCTCCACACACCCCCACACACACACATGCACACACGCCGTGCTAATCGTCACCCCCTGAGATGCACACACGGTTTTTTTTTTGTGTGTGTTTTGTTTTCTTAAATCTGCTCGCCAAACAACAACCAAAAAAAAAAAAAAAAAAAGAGTTGTGCAACCAAATGAAATCAAATTACTGCCGTAAACAAAGGGGACACAGCTTGCATTCTTTTGATTGCTTACGTTTCAACGTCTCCTAAAGTCAATGTAACTCTGTAAGAGTCAGGCTTCTTTGTGGGCGCCTATTCACATTTAAACACAGCGTCTGCTACACGTGAACTAATTGGACATTTCCTGTGAAGAGTCAGAGGTGACGCTCTAACCGTATATATATATATATATATATATATATACATATATATTAATATACATATTTTTAAATTTGCACCAAGCGTTATATTGCTAAATCTACATGTTCACCGCACGTATCATCTTCACAAACATTGTGGTGACTTTAAACTCAGGAGCCCAACCCGCAAAAAATGTCTGCCATTAAGACTTAATGCAAACCTCGAGCCCGATGTAAAGATTTTTCAAAGTTATTCATAATTTGGGGGGATAAAATCAGACGTCGTTATTTTGGGCTGTGCGCCTCGTGTTTTGTTATTAAATGCAGCGTTTAAGGTAGAGCTCTCCGAATAGAGCCGTGAAGCCCGAGCTGCTTGGTCACAGACAACATTCCTGTGCGAATGATCCGAGTCAATGACGCAGAACAAGCAATTTATGGATTTCTGTTTCCACAGCTGCAAACAGCGACATAAATCAAACCAATATAGATAATCGCCCCGTTCCTAGAACAAATTAAAAAAAATGAAGAAAAAAAAAAACCCCAGGTCAAGTGGGACAGCGTTTAAAAAGCGAGAATACGATGCGACCTGGTTCCGATATGTCACTTTTTCAAAGTCACTCTCTAATATTTGCCTCACGCGTGTTAAAAAAAACAAAAACAAAACACAAAAATCATGAATGGCATCAAATGATAAAAAAAAAAATATTCACGCTGTTTTTTAAATATATTTCCTGTTCTTATATTCTTAAAGTGTTTTAATCAATAACGTGGTGCTTCGCCTGCGCTCGCACATGGTGGCGGTTCAGCATACGAGGGAGAGAAATGTCTATCCTTAGAAATAGAAGGAGGAGGGAGGGATCGAGGGAGGGAGAGAAGAGCGGCAGAACTGATAGCTCCACGCCATCTGTTTCAGCCAATGCTCAAAAATTACTCAACCGTACCGCCAGACACCGCTTTTTATCCACAGAAAGATCATTGTTAGCGGCTCAAAATAAACAACAGATTGCCCATTAACACTTTCCCCCAAATATCCCCAGATTATAAGCATATTGATGACACTTCTATTGGATCTCTCCTTATGAAAATCTCTCTGTTTCTCTCTCTCTCTCGGTCTGTCTCTCTGAGCCACAGGATGTAATCTAGATTAATAAAAAAAAAAATACAATTTCTTATTATTATCATGATAATTATTACTTTAAAAAAAATAATTAGATTTTTTATTATTATTGCCACTGGAAATATTGTGGTTGCTGTTGTTGTTATTAGTCATAGTTATATTTGTAATTGTTTATTAAGGTTGTTATTTATATGAATTATTGTAATTTAAACAGTGGGATATTGCTGTGATTATCCAAAGCATGTTTCTAACTTACCCCTTGCCCTCTACTAATATATTCCGTGGCCCTAAGATCATGTGTATTCATGCCCTGATTTATTTTATTAAATGCAAATATAGCAGATATGTTAGACCAATTGTTTAGGAATTCATGTGAATAAAGAAGTGTTCGAGAGATGACTATGTTTTCACTTTGTTTCAATCTCATTTCCTTTCAAAGGCCATCATTTATGAGGGTCAAGACAAGAATCCAGAAATGTGCAGAGTTCTCCTCACCCATGAAATTATGTGCAGGTAAGCATTATTTTTTTTTTTGCTCCGTCCATTTTGCAGATCCAGGCAGAAAGTAATTCCCTCCCCTTCAATAAGTTTTGACACTCATGATGTGATGCAGCAATCCAAACTGTCTCGTGGTCCTTCAGTAACCACAGAGAGAGTGAGAGAGAGAGAGAGGGAGAGAGAGAGAGAGAGTGAAAGAGAGATGCTGTCATTTCTAACTTTGATACGATGTTATTCAACTATGATGTGAATATGCCAGTGAAATGAAGCGGCTGTCTTTTTCAGTGAAGGGAAATTGAACGTACTCACAAGTACACAAGTCATGTTTTTTTAGTCTTTAGTTTATACATTTTTAAATTCTATGATCGGTATGTCATCATTTAAGCCTGCCAAACGCAATGTGTTTTCTGTTAGGTTATGCATATGCATTGCATGCCATGTATCCGTCTTTTTTTTCTTTTTTTTTCTTTCCTCCTTCTCTTTTAGAAACAGAGTCAGTTCTCGGTTGATCCCACCTGTCAACAATGATCAGCGAGCCTTTTAGCGTCATTTAACCACATAAATCTCAACCTCTCATATTGCGCTGCTATTCAGCAGTGTCATTGATACTAAAAGGAAAAACGCCTTTTGTTGTTATTGTTGAGCTCAGCATGGGCTTTGTGAACATTGAATTCGGATACTGTCGGTTAACCTCTCCTTTGTTGCACCGGTGCATTGTTCAAGTTGCTGGTTGAGAGCAAGTGCAGCATGAGAGCTGAGAATGATTTGTCTTTTTCCATGCATAAACTCATCACTCATGCTCAATTTATACATGCATCCATCACTTATTTCTGACACGTTGAATATGCTCGTACTCCAGAGGTAATATTTTTTTTGTCAAGAGGAAGTGCATTTTGCTGGTGAATAAAGATCTACTTTCACTGCTGCCTATTATCAGATAAGAATAGCTACATAATAAGAACATAATAAGAATTATCTTTTGATATCTTACCTTGTTATATCTTAATTGTTAGGGATGCCATACATGTCGTTTCTGAATTATACTTATGCTCTAATACACTCCAGCACCGTAGCCATAAAACACATCTTTATTACTGCTGCTAGAAAGTCATGTAAATCAGACATATTTAAATAATGTGAGGTTGACTGACAGTGGCGTTGCACGGAATCTTTGTTTTTCTTTCCGCACCTGGCATAAATCAATCTTATTCACATATGTTTATATGTTTTCATTTCAAGTGGAAGCTAGGATGATGTATTTGTTTATTTTTGCAGTTTTGATTCAAGTCCCAATCAAAGAAGTGAAAGGCAGCTAGCTATAGGCTTAGGGAGGGGGGAGAGGGGGGGGGGTGGAGATGGCTGAAACATGTGGAGGAAGATAGATTAGTGCTTTTGAGGCCATAATTGATAAATGCCCTGCAGAAATATTGGTTGAGGGTGGCACCTTGCATCTCCCTCAGAAATAGCAGCTTGGCAATTAGAGGTAAACAAAAGCTGAAGCTGTGAAAAGTGACTCCCCTGCCTCCTGGCCCAATCCCCACTCCCCCCCCCCTCCCCTCCAACACTAAGCCAAACAACACAACATGTTGTTTTCACCATTTTTTATCAGCCATCAGCATCAATGGAATGGATAGATTGAGTGAAGGAAATCTCCTGTCAAATATATATCACCCCCCCCCCCCCCCGATATCAAAATCACTCCAAGGCACTTAATAAATGTATGTGGTTTCGTGTGCATTATTTACTTACTTTTATTTCCTGTTATGTTCTGAAATACACTGTCTGTGTGTGTCCCTGCAGCCGATGCTGCGACAAGAAGAGCTGTGGAAACAGGAACGAGACTCCATCAGACCCTGTGATCATTGACAGGTAGGCCATGTGCAGCTCCTTCTCTCTCTGTGTGTGTGTGTGTGTGTGTGTGTGAACGGGGGGGGGGGGGGGGGGGTGTGAGGGTGGGTAAGTGAATGAGTGAGTGTCTGAGTGACTAAATGGATGAGTGACTGAGTAAATGAGCAGGCGCATGGACGAGCTGGTGAACAAATGACTCCCCTCCCGGCGGTGTCAGACGGCCCGGTTTGGGGGGCTGACTCGCCCGTCTTGCGGGGGCCCCCACACAGTGTGGGAACCGAGGGCGATTCCGTGTGAGCGGCTGAGGGGCGTCGTTCCCAGGTACCTGTGCACCGAGGGGCGGTCACCACCTGGATGGGGTTTGTTCAATCACAGGTGGTTCAATCACTGGAGGATCATGCTGGGAATACAGCTAATTAGCGTAGGCAACTTCACATATATCTGGCCGGCTTCCCGCCTTTGTTTACGACGGTGACGCTTTCACTGTCAATAGTTTGTTTTTTCATTGACTGTTTCCTTCTCTCGAGCTAGCTGCGAGCTAGATAGCCATTAAAGGTTTGTTTCTAGGAGGGATAAACATTTTATGTGTGCTGTTTTGTTCTGCACCTTCAGGGAAGTGTGCGTCTGCCACGTTTATATCACCTTCTAAAGAGGTAGAATTAATGGTCTGCTTTCAGGCATTGACGTCTTTCTCACACTGTGAAACTATATTGCATGTCCTGGTCAGCGTGAATATGTTCAAGTAGTTAAGTGTGTGTGTGTGATGGATATAGGGGGGAGGTAGGGGGTGTCGTTTGGGCGTCGATCTCAATGTAACTCTCACCACGTAGCAGGGAGGGACAGCAATGCTAATGTTTGACTAGCCGGAATCGCTGTTTGCTTAGCGGAGAATGCCTGGTATCTGACAGAGGGGACAACTCTCTTATTAGTAATCAAATAGGGCCGAGCAGTTGTTGCTGCCACTCCACTCCAGCGGCTTCTCATGCATCAGGAAGTAGGAGCCGGCTGCCTCCGGGAGCCTGGATGGATTACCAGAGCTACTGCTTGTCTGAACTCACAACTCACGCAGACACAAGCAGATACGCACGCACGCAGGCCGGCGACACAAAAACACACCCACGCACGCACGCTCACACGCACGGACGCTTGCGCTTCTGTTGCCTAGGCTTTCATGCTCGACGGTGGGTGTCGTGCGGGGAAAAAAGTGCAGAGGTGTTTAAGGACGATGTCAAGACAGGGCTGTTTTTGTATTATTTTTTTTAAATCTCATTTCATTCGCAGTATCTCGTACAAAGCCGACTGCTTAACTCATCAGTCGATGGCGTCCGCTGACCAGCGGGCGGCATTAACGTATATAAGGTTTGCTTTGCTTCATTTCCGCTGCTGCCCACGTTAGCGGCGAGTCTCTCCGCGGCCCTTTTTAGCCTTTCAAGTTTCGCACTCCATTATTCTTCCACTTGCAGGACAAAACATGTAACATAAGCGCAATAAGCGAAATGAATGCATAAAGAATTAAAGTCAAGAAAGAGGGGTGGGAAAAAAAAAAAAAGAAGAGGGAGGGGGGGGGGGGGGGGGGGGGGGGGAAGAAGCGGATGGATATTGTAAGCTCAACCGGCTCAGGGAGGGCTCGGATTTTCATTGTGACGAGTCTGAATAGGAGCAGAGTATCCCTTTCCTTGCACAATGAGCGGCTCTGTTGAAACACAAAAGCATATGTTCCTCATTAGACCCTCCCATTGTCTCCATGTCGTAACTATGAGCCCGTCAGCTCGCCCTAACGGACCCACACAGGTTCCCAGTGACTGCATAGGGGGGCGGGGGGGGGGGGGGGGGGGGGTGCTTGTGATAGGGTTGCAGGGTTTAGTGAGAGTCACGGACGAGGCCAGGCGCAATTGCAATGCAACTTGCAATTACTTGACCGTTCCCGCTTTTAGTTAAAGCTCCCATGTTTTACAGCCATTTTCTTTTTTACATCTGTCGTTTTTTCTCATGCACATCATCGCAGGCACCTGTGCCGCGGTCGCTGCTGGCGGAAACTGATTATTTCCAATTGAGTAGAACATAGTTGAGTGACGTGAAGCCAGAGGAGAGGTTTGATTGTTGAATCGGGGCAAAGTCTCATCTGTCTGCGATTACAGGATGAAAACCATCTAGCACTGCCACATTTCCCAGAGAAACAGTAGCATGGCGGAACCTTAAGAAACAGATTTGGAGTGAATCATTGATGGCGTTCATGCGCTGTAACATTTTCCCAGATGGTAAGAGGGGAAAGCGCACACAGCTAGCTGGCATCTAGCAAGACATTAACTGGCGTTCCCATGGATCTGGCATATCCAACGGAGTTTGGGAAACTTATCATTCCAAATGTGTCCTATTTTCCTGCGGTCAAGCCAGACATCTGTTTACCCTATTTTCTCTCAGAGTTTTGATACAGATTTTCACTCAGATTTTTCAAGAGGAAGGATTCTCTTAAAAAAAAAAAAAAAAAAAAAAAGTTGGTTAGATATAGGCCCAACAGCTGTCACAAAGTTTCAGCAATGCTTGGTCTTTAAATATTGCAGCACTTACATTTGATGCCGTTGCATTATTCATACTCCTTTTTTGGATGAAGAAAGACCTTTTTTTTGTTACATTTTGGGGGAGTTTTTGGCTTTAGAAGAATCTGTGCATAATGTGCTCTCCAGAAAATTGCGTATTATCTTTCAATGCCGTGCGTGTTTGTTTTCAAGGAAATACAAATGTTCAAATTCAATTGGTGATTGGATAAAATCAAAGGCACTTTTGCCACGCAGTTGGGTATAATCATCTCTCCCCCTTTATAAATGCGGCAGTGCTACAGATGTCACATTTATAAGTTAATGGTGCCTTAAAGTAGATGGGGGTGTAGGTTTATTCAGTCGGTAATTTGAGTCTTTAGAATTATAGTGATGAGGTACCCAATATCTGATTAGATGGTTTTCCCATTTACAGTGCATGTGTTTAGCCAAACATAACTCAATTTGCGATGACTCTCCTGGTCTGGTATCTGTCTTCACTCTCTTGCATATTGACTTTGTCTTCTCTTGTGTGAAAGATTAGATACATTGTTCAGGCTTACACATGGATTTTGTAATAAGACGGCACATGTTGTTGAAAGAGGAGAGAAAATGACTCATTCTGCGTGTCAGGGTTCAAAGGTCACGTTTTACTCTGAGAAGCCGGAACAATTTATGCAAGTGAAATCGAGACAGAAAGAGAGGGAATGTTTTATCAATCTGTATTCCTCTCATATGTGAATTTTGAATTTAATGTGTGTTCATACAGTTTAACATCTTGTGTCCATTTACGCTGCCACTCACAAACAGATTCTGGACCAGATCTAAACATGTCAGCTCCATTTATTCCAGCGGCCACGGCACTCCCTTTCACTTCCTGTCACAAAGGTCAAGGAGCACTGACCTTTGGAGTGCAGCCCAGCCACTGAATTATTCATGACATTGACTTGTTTTTTTCCTTTATTTTTCCCCTTGTCTGTTTTTTTTTTTTTTTGGTCAGCACACATGGTAGTGCTGTGGGAGGCTTTTATTCATTTAGCTCATTTATAAAGGCCTCACCGCACCTGTTTGTGTGTTAATGCGATTAAATGTTGGCCTAATGTAAATTTTGCTTAGCTTTCTGTTATGTCCCTCATTAGCGAGGCCGTATTTTCTAAATGACTTTGCCTTATCGTTCATTTGCGGAACACCTACGAGGTCATTTCCCAGAGTGCACTTGACTTGTTGTCAAGTTGTTTACCAGAAACAAAAGACTGCAGCCTTAGAACGTCTCACACACGCCCCCCCCCCCCCCCCCCCCCCCCCCCCCCCCATCCTCCTAAGAAATAAATCGCAATATTTGTGTGCTCCCATCTGTTTTTGCAAAACCGTGATTACCTCCAAAAGCTGAACAAATGCCAGTATTTATAAGGTCAGCCCTTTATGTGGAAATGTGATGTAAATGAGAATCAGCGAAAGGGGACATTAAACAAAATTAAATTCATTGTCTCCTTTAATGTCATTTACATTTTGGCTAAGCCCGGGACTGTCAAAGAGGATTTCTAAAACCATTTTAATTGCACATCAGCATTTGGGAAAAGAGGGTGTGTTTTCACTGAGCGGCTGTCTTGATAACCTGCAAAGGGAAGTCTGTTTGTGAAGTACCTAAATGGCGTGTTTTCACCGCATCTGTAGATAAGCAATTAAGAAGGCACTCGGTGGGTAGTTTTAATCTAGAATTGTGCTCCCACCATCCATAATGAAAATGATGCAGTGGACAGGGTCACTGTTGTTGTGATAGAGAGTTGATTGCTGCAGGTGTTCCTTCTGGATTTTTTTTTTATTTTTTTTTTACATTTTACCATTGAGCAGTGGACATGCGCCGCAACGTTTTTTAAATTTTTTTTTAGACTCCCGCTTGAGTCATTTAAAGCTGTTAACGTCCGTAGAAAACGCTTTCTTCCGATATGTTTACACACGCGTGCAAACACCTGCACACACCTTTTTATTCACCGCTAAACAACACGTCAATCTCAGCTTCTTTTTTTCTTTTTCACTTGCGGCTGGGTTTTTTCGTGTAATTCATGTGGCAGATGCCATACGTTTTTGATGCCCATTGAGAAATTGGAGAATAAACTGGCCACCCTTGTCTGAATCCACGCAATGTTTGAGTGAGGCCTGTCTGCTCCCGAGCCAGAGGAGGAAGAGCAGGAAGTGTTGAGAGCGAAAAAGCTGTACTTGGCAGCTCGCCTTTGGCTTGCACTTGCACCGAAAAATGAAACCCAGACCCCTCTCTGCAGCCCCGGAGCCAGAACCCTTCTTCCAGTGCGCCGACATCCAGGATTGGGTAATACTGTTCACTAAGCAAAACATTACCTCAAATTATTCTCGCCCTGTTTTCTATTCCCTCCTCCCTCATGTCGGTTTTATCGCAGTTTGTAAATGTCAAGACACGTACAAAGACGCACAGTATAAA
Organism: Pungitius pungitius; assembly: GCF_949316345.1. Taxonomy (NCBI): domain Eukaryota; kingdom Metazoa; phylum Chordata; class Actinopteri; order Perciformes; family Gasterosteidae; genus Pungitius; species Pungitius pungitius. Next base: position 6,413,894 of record NC_084912.1, on the reverse strand, counting down.
TGATATTTTCCAAATTATGCTCACATGTTTGGGTTCACATGAGTGGCGGCTGAACGTAACGCGGTGCCTGGTGTTCCCGGGGGAGACCCACCTCACTGGGGTAGGATTCCCCAGTGGCATCGGCTAATGGCAAGACTTGACAACAGCAGAGAAGCCGGGGGTGTTGTGTTTTACTAGCGCTGAGCAGGGGTGATGACTTTAACATGTGTGCCGAGAAAGACTCAGAGATGTTTGTGTGGCGTGTGCGCGCGTGTTTTTATGTATGCCTGTCCCCGTTGCGTGCACTCGTGCGTGCGTGCGTGTGTGTGTGTGTGTGTTGTGTGGCGTGCTAAAGAGAGAGGTGTGCAGCACGAGAGAGCGGCGGCGGCGGGCCAACCGAGCGACGGACTCGGCTCCAGCTCGACGCCAGTGAAAGACGAAACATGGTTCCACATGTGTTGAGAAAGAGCAGTCCATCTGTCCGTGGAGACAACCCCTCCCCCCCTTTACCACCCCCCTCCCCTTCCTCCTCTCTCCCTCTTTCCTTCTCCTCTTCTCCTTCCCTCGCTTCCCCCCCCCCCCCCCCCTCACTCTTTACTCCCCTGGTTCACTGCTGACAGAAACAAGGCCAGAGCTGGGGTGATGGGATGAATGCAGGGCCAAGAGCAACACGGGGTGTCGTACCCACGCACACGCACACACACACACACACACACACACACACACTGAGGAGGAAGAAGAAATGTTATCAAAGATTCTCTTGGTGTGCACGTTGTTAAAGTTTATTGTCGTCGGCTGTATTCGACGACTTAGTTTAGCGCTGTGTTGTTTTGTGATTCAAATCCGGCTGTGGAGCCATGGAAGTGATATATTGTTATATTAAGAAAGAAAACAAATCTATTGAGATTTATTTACTTCTCCCTGACACGCTGCTGTAAAAAAAAAAAAAAAAGCCGCCATGGTGAAAATATTACATTATTGAAATTAAGTCTGAAGTGAATAAAACATGCCACTCTTTCTCAAATATTTAACAGCGCTTCTTTATAATTAAGCTCCGTGGCTGTTTTGAAGATGCTGTTTGGTTTCCTGAAGCATTAATGACGCCGGAGCTTTTGTCAAACAGCTCCCCGATTCTCTGAATCACATTTAGGTCACTCAGACCAGTGTTTTTCTTTTGGCCATTTCTTTTCTACGGAAGAAAAAAAAAAAGGGGTCTCTTTTCTTTCCCTCGGCATGTTCTCACTCTCATTCAATCCTTATTAGGTTTCCCCTAATTGTCAAACAAACTGTTGGGTCAACCTCAGTCGTATCTGGCTGTAAAACAGCACATTAGGCCCTTGGTGAGGGATATATGTGGTATTTCATCGGAGACGGAGTAATGCTGGGGTTTTATGGTTAAGTACCAGTTCACGCCCACGCCATTTGTTTCGCATTAGAGTGGAGGTTTTGTAAATCAGATCAATATGTTCGCCAAGAGATGTGATTCCTTGTCGGGATCTCCCGAGTCGCTCTTTTCACAAGTATTTCCTTCTTAGGGGGGGGGGGACCAGTCGTCGATGCACACCCGCTCCCCCTCCCCACCCTCTCCCCTAACCTCCGTCAGTTCCTCCCCTCCGTCTCCACCTCAATCCATTTCCATTTTCTGAATGTAGCAATTTGTCGTGTGACACGGGGAAGATTAGGGATGGGAAGCAGTCTGGAGATTTCATCGGACATGGTCCCGCTCCCGCTGGTGTGAGGTCACAGGACAAAGACGGGATGGGGTCATCAGTTACCTCGGGGAAACGAGCTGGTCCGCTGGCCGCCCCGGTGGCCCCAGGGGTGCCTCGGATGTATCGGAGGAGAAGCCCCAGAGAAAGAGCCCTGAACCAGCGTCATTTATTAAAAGTGACAAGTTATTTCTAACTATAGCTGTTTTTTATTGTTTTACAACGCTGTCATTTGGAACGGCGCCCCCCTTCTCCTCAGGAATCACAAACAAGTGATGAATGAAACGAGGCGACCTGCGTTTTAAGCGTACGCACGCGTGTCCGTTGCACTTTGCACGTGTGTGCTGTTAAATCGCACGATGTACTTGTGCTTGAATAAAACAGTCGTGCAGGTTTAATAAAGATCGACCGTATGATAAATGTTTCACAATTCACCAGTTTTCTCCAGGACATTTGTTCAGTAAATTAATAACAGCTTACAGTATGAATCTAAAGCTGACCTCCGCATAATCAGTACCAGAAGTTCCACAGAACATGACCACGCCGTAGGTTGTGTGTGTGTGTGTGTGTGTGTGTTTGTGCAGAGGGAGTAGGACCTCAGCATCTATTTTAATGGCTGGGACTTTTATTCTGAAGTTTCATTTTTGAAAACGCAGGCACCATTCATGCTAATAATGGAGTATTTATTCAATGTTTGACCAGTGCTCTTCTTTTAGGGTCACTGAGGTACTCTTCCCCCCCCCCCCCTCCTCTTTTTTTTTTATGGCCCGCCCCAACTGCGTTAATGATATATGACAGAAATTTCCTTGAGCTGGTTCAGTGGCAAGAAAGGTCCCGGCTAGTCTATATCAATCCATCTGACTTATGTTCTCGTGTCTTGAATTACCGCTTGATGAAAACCTGCTGCGGGTTTCTCTTGCCAATTGAAATCAGATCTCCTCCACAGCCCGGTGTGATATTGATCCGTATTCAACACCCAGGCAGCCGATCGATCAGTATTGATTTACAATAAAAAACACTCCTCTGCTTGTTCAGCACTGCGTTCGATACTTTAAGGCAAAGGGGGAAAGAAATATTTAAAAGGAAGAGAAATGGGATTGTGCTTCTTTTTTCTTCTTCTTTTTTTTGTTACCATGCAGTGAACAGCTGGAATAAATAAGAAAAATGCGAGGTGATGTTTTATTTTCATTTCGAGCCGTTTGAGCTTAAGTGAACAAACCTTGACCACGCCGACACCCGGCAACCGCGTCCGCAGTGAACAATGATCCTCTCCGCCATGCCAGACTAACCAATAAAAATGGTTTAACGGGATGACACTTCCATAAGGACTCATTTATTGAAGGAGGTGTGTCTGTTTCTGAATTAGTGGCACATCTGCCCTGCAACGGGGAGTGCTAAAACTGTCAAATCAAATCTATCTTAAAATTGCAACGGAATGCTAAAAGTGGGGGGATCAAGCGGGAGCACTTTAGCTTGATTTTGGCGCGTTAACAGGGTGACACGATTTCCTGTGGTTTTGATATTAATTTGTTTCACTCTCTATCCCGCCTGCTAACGTGCACCCACCCACCCACACCCACACACACACACCCACACACACACACACACATGGCGGTTGTCTGCCTCCCACACGGCCGTCATTAGGGCCAGTTACAAACTGGAACAGACTAAGGCGGCCCACTCAGCTCCAGTCCAGATCCACTCTCCTCCCCGTCACATCTTAGTCCTAATCTCTCGGACTTCCTCCCCTCTGCCAAATAACCGCTCACATCCAGCAGGTCCCAGCAATCGGGCCCGGCCCGGCCAACATCTGAAAGTTATTATCCCCAATCTCTGACATCCAGGAGTTTACAGTTATATAATGATGGGGAAAACCACACGTCCCCAGAGGCAGAGAACATTTTTGAGATGCCTCCCCATCTGTTTTAGGGGGAGCTGCCTGTTTTGGGCCAAACTCAGAATGGCAGGCAGGCAGATTTTTTTTCCTTTTTTTTGGTAATTTTATTTTCTACCACTGGAACAGGCCAGTCTGGCAATCATTATGTGGGGTGATAAAGCAAATCCAATTGGGTCAAGTTCCCCTCCACACAGCGCTGGTGGCACTAGCTCTCCCTGCCTCACTGCTCGTCCCCGACTGTGTAAGTGGTGGTTGTTTGTTTGTCCTAGAGAGGCCTAGGCTGGGGGGGACTAATGCAAGCCCGGGGGCCAGCCAGGTCGGAGGCAACGGGGTAAACCCGAGCCGCCCCGGCGTAGCAGTGCTCCCTCGCCGCTGGCTCGGCCTTGTTTGGACTTCAGCTCCGGTTTGCTTTCTTTAGAGGGAAGCTGAGCCTCCGTAATCATTGAGCCTTTTTTCGCTCGGGTGGGGGAGCTCAGCCGGGACCGGGGGAGGGGGAAGGGGGAAGGGGGAAGGGGGGGGGTGATGACATAGGTCCGCGGAGGCCTGGCCCCGGTCCGCCCCTGCTGCTCTTCGCATATTTATTTTCTCTTCCCATTGTGTGGTTTAAGTCACACCATATAATGTTCGGGACCTTATGCACGTGCATAGGCACTCGGATGCGATGAGGTGCACGGCGCGGAGCCGTAGGCTTTGTTTTTACTAATAACGCCGGGGATTAGTGACTCGCTGACCTCAGTGTAATCTTTATTAGAGTGTTAACTATACACTCCGGTTATGGAGCTGCCCCGAGTGATGCCAGAGTAGTGACGCGCACATTCGGGACGACCAAATGACACGCTATTATTAAATCAGTATGTGACAGATTACGTTATGTGTAGATGAATCTACGTTTCCGCTAAAGTGTTCCAAAGTCTCGCAGATTTAGATAATTTAAAACCCCCATCGAGCCCCTCGGGCACTCCTCTAAAAATGTTTTATTCAGCATCGCCACTCTGTTCTGTTTTGTTACGTTATTGAAATGGGTTGTCGATTCGAATAGAGTCAACCTGGTGGGCCAATCTCATTGTAGCCAGTGGAGAGTGAAAGCCATCTCTGCAGCATAACCTCAACAGAACACACACAGAGATTGGAAGAGGGGGGCAGTGAGAGCGAGAGAGTGCCGTCTCCAAATGGAGATCCCAGATATGGGGGGGAAATGTCCGGGCTATTTTCCAGGGTTTCCATAATGGCAATCTACCCCTTGCTTGCTTATTAAGTTGTGCACACAAGGAGGAGTGAGGAGAGGGGAAGAGATAAGGGCAGGCGAGGCGAGAGATGGACAACCTGCACGCCGTCACCTCTCTGTTATAAGTGTCAAACAGACCCTGTCGGAGAAATCACAGGTCATGTGGATAGATGATTGTCATAGCACCACATTGATATAAGGGCCCCTCTTGTTCTGCTTTGAGCCGCGGAGGCGGCGTGATAAGGTTTGCTTTTTTGTTTTCTGCCGGAGAGAGAGAGAGAGAGAGAGAGAGGGAGAAAGCACGGCGTCGGGGTCAGCGGGGGTCGGCTCGCTGGGGTCGCGGGGGTCACAGCCTTGTCGGTACCTGAGTAACCTCACATGGCGAAGCCATTTCTCAGGGCCCCCCTCGAAATGACGGTGGGGCGCGGAGGGGGGGGGGGGGGGGGGGCGTAGGGCGTAGGGTTGTGGGGCGAAGGGGTGGGCAGGAGAGTGATCTATCAGCGGCAGCGGCAGACATGCAGACAGAATGGCAGCTACTGCGGCTAAACAGAGTGAGACAGATGGGCACGAGTCTCTCATACGTAACACCAGGAGCTTTAAGACGACAGCGCTGAGTGTTATGGATGCTTGACATTGACCTCTCATACAGACATGGAGTATTCATCAAGGTTGTAGGACAATAGTGTATCTGTGTGTAAATGATTTAGTTCTTAGGCCGGGATGCCACTTTCCTCGCATAACACGTGCCACTTTCGTAAGATAAGAACAATCCGTTTCTTTTTCTGAGTCTTGTTAGATGTTTCCTACAAGAGTTAGAATTTAGGTGATCATATTTTGAAGACTGTCAGTTCTATCAATTCAAATCTACTTTAAGAAGAGAAGAGAGGAGGGGGGGGGGGGGGGGGGGGGGCTCTGAAGCTTACATTTCTCTGGAAGAGAAATATTTGTGTACAGATAGGCCTGTCATTCTGCGAAGCAACATTCATGATTCTTTTATTGGTGCTCAGCCATCACCCCCTCTTTTCCTCTGTGGGAAAAAAGGGCTAGTCTACAAAGTGGCTTTTTGCCGTTTGAGAGAAGTAAACTTCATCAGGTCGACGGTGAGGTGTGCTTCACATGTCACTCAGTCGAGCTCCCTCCTAATGAAATGCAGCATACAGATTTCTGCCTGCGGGCTCGGGGGGATAAGACCGTGGTAACAGAATGAAACAAACCCCTTCCCATTCCCTTCACTCACACACACACACACACACACACACACACACACACAAGTACACGCAGAAACATACACAGACAAACACACACAATCATACACACACACACTCTTGCTGGGGAGCATCCATGTGAGGAGATCCAAATCTGCAATTTATTCAAATATTGATATTTCTACTTGTCAGGAGAAAGGTGCCTTGAAATTTCCTCTGAGTACTCCTGTCAAAAAAATAGCAGGAAATATGTCAGATAATTCATAAATGGAGTTCAGCGCTGCAAAGTCAGTTGGGAACAGCAAAAAATATATATGCTTGTCAATGAAGAATAGGAGCAATATTACAGAGACTGCTGCTCATTCTTCCATCATGTCAAGCAAACAGCTTTTGCAGGCCCATGAGTGCCTGTTTCAGGCCGTGTGTATTTGTGTCCATGGGTGTGTATTTGTAGATGTCACTGTGTATGTACATGTGTGTGTGTATATTTATGCATGTGAATGTGTGTGTGTATGTTGTGACTCCTACTTAGATGTGTTTGTTATCTTTTTCCATCAAGACACCCCATTTCCCATCTCGGGGCGGCCAATGGGAATGTGTCCTTTTTTTTTTTTTTTTTTTTTTTTTTTTTGCAGAGGTCCGTAACCGGACGCTGGCCTCCATGTGGTTTGAATTAGGGCCCCCCGAAACTGTGAAGGACGCCTCGAATGACGTGAGGCGCTTGCAGACCAAATTCCATTCTGCTGAATGGTGGAGAAAGAAGCACTCCGGGAATCCTCCGAGATTTTTTGGGCTCGGGCCCCGCCGGCGATTAAAACAGGGCGGAAACCAATAACTCAATGAATCATGGGGCAATGTCGCATGAAAATCTCTCACTGCTCTGTCACGCCCTCATGCAAACCCAAATCAACTCGAACTCTTGCTGATTAGTCTCTTTTTCAAAGTGGAAAACGAAAGCAGTCGGACAAAAAGCCTTGTTCTTTGCTCCTGCAATCCAACAGAACTTTCAACACCTTGAGCAGGAAAAGGAGCGTCCTGCCCGGCCTTCTGCCCGACTCTCAGTTACCTCCATTTTGACAAAGCGTGGGCTTCCCCCATGATGCATCGCTTGACCGCGTCGTGCCAAGGCAGGACAGAATGGGACTCCACGTATCTCATGCGGTCATGTGATGCCATAGTTCACAGCAGTTGATGAGATGCCGTTTGGCACAGCTCGGGACCCATCTGGGAGATGCAGATACGCGGACAGGAGAAGTATTTTACAGCAATGCATCTGCGCGCTTGAAGAGCCATTTAGCATATGCTGCTATCCCAGAGAATTTGCTTCGCAGTTGCCAGCTGCAGATTAGTCTTCGTTCCCCCTAAACCCGACAGAACAGCTGATCCACCGTCATACGGAGGGCTGGCATTGACCAAATAGTGTTTTATGTCAGTTATTATTATTTCACATTTTACCTAATGACCTCTGCGTCACGTAGAAAATTCTCAGTAAAAAAAAAAAGAACACAGGAACACAAAAAAAAACAACGAGTTTATTTCCAACAATAACAAGGAGACAAGGAGTGCAGGTATGCTGCTGCTTCCTGTTTCTGTTAGCTGCAGCAGAAGTCGGAAGCCCTCGCTGCTGCTCCAACTCAAGTGGCTGATATGTTAGGCCGTCCAGGGCATGGCAGGCGGCTTGACAGTCCATGCAGCCTGTCTACCCACAGGACATCTCCACACAGTGTGTCCACAGCCGGGCCAGCGCTGTCATCCGGGGCCCCACTATGGACCACTGCTCGGCTGACAGTGAGAGGGTAAACGTTTACCACCTCAATCCCCCATTAACTCGGTGAAGGCGCTTCGATCCTCTGTGAAAATAACGATATTGATCGGAGCTCGGGCTCTACAAACGAAATGGTGGCAACTAAAAGAGGGATGGGCCCTTGCATTAGAATATGGGATTTTCGAGGATAAAAGAGTATTTGGATCTTGTTATATTTTTACTCTCCTCCATCTCCCTCTAGCTTCCCCCCCCCCCCCCTCCCCAGATCCTTCTCCATTCTCCATTTTTATGTGCGCGCATGCAGTGTGAGAGCCCCGCGCGTCTCCTAAGATTACCCTCCACTATCCCCGCAATCAAACAACAAATGACAACATCATTGCTCAGGCCTTTCAAAATACGACACCAAAAAGTGTGTTGTAGCTACATTAACTTGCAACAACCCCCTAATAGACCCTTGTGGGTTTTGTACCGCTCTCGCTCTCTCTCTCTCTCTCTCTCTCTCTCTCTCTCCTCTCTTTCTCTTCTCTCTGCTAGGCTGTCACATAACCCCTCCCCCCCCAACCCCCCCCGCCTCACAGCGCGAGCCTCCGAGCCTCGGTGGAGATCAGGAGCTCCCTGTCGGAGGTGCTTTGTCACGTAGCTCAGGGAGCGTGGAACTCACCCAGAGCTGTTGAACAAACACAAGCACAGGGGCTGTCAATAGCAGCTCCGCAAACTAATTGCCTGTCAAATGAACCACCCTCGTTAAGCTGCCCTCACACACACACACACACACACACACACACACACGCCCGCACAGCCGTGCGTGCACTGTGACACCCGCGCGCTCACACGCCGTGCGGGCCGACTTGATTCAAAGAGTAGTGATACCTTGTTAGAAAGACAAGACACACCAGTGACACTTCTCTGTTTGCCGCCTTGTTCCCTCAATCGTTACCGCCGGTGCGTAGTGCAGTCGCCGTGAGATTGCCATTTTGTTATTATTAAGGGGAACACAGCGCGGCGTGTATCTGATATAAGCCAAACACATCCCACGCACCCTGCAGCTTATATCAGCTGGCATCGTAATATTTCACTTCTTTAAAAAAAAAAAAAACACTCATTAGATGATAGCAGCGCTCCGCACGCCAAATGCTATTGTTTTTGTGTTTGTGTGTGTGTTTTTTTTTTTCTTCTTCTTCTTCTGTAGTCATTAGGCGGTAGCAGTGGAGTGCCCAGCGCCTTGTCTGGGTGCCTGTAACAGTGCTGTCGGATTGACACAGCTGGGGAGAGCAGCTTGAGGCTGCACGCTCAGGAATACACAGGGGTGTTCAAAGCCCCTCTCTGAATCCTGATCAGAGCGCTGCCCCGGCCAACTGATGGCCTATTAAATATACATGCGCAGAGGTCAGAGCTGGAGGTCCCGGCTTCCTCCCAGCCATGTGCACTTAAGCGGAAGGGCTGGGCAACAATAAAAACCTCCTCTCGCTCCGGCGAGCTCTCCCCTGACACCCTCACCTCCAGTGTGTACGTCAAGTACAGTGCTCACCTAGCGCTATATTACAACCGCCTTTTGTGAAAAGGCCAAATGATGCATTTTTTAAATGGTTATTATATATTTATATTCAATAACACCAAGGACCACTCTTGCGTCCGTCCCGTCTTTTCCGTTGTCGCTGACGAATAGCCGAGAGTCCGCGCGGCTCGTTTTCTTTTTTGTTGTTGTAGGGGATTGAGACAAGAAGGTGGAGGGAAGAGCCCCATTATGGCCGGTCATGATTAACATATTCAGAGTGACACTCTCTCCGTGTTCGTTCGTTAAGCCCGGTCTGTCTGGCTAATGAAGTGGAGCGGCAGTTTATCAATTAACCCGGCGCTGAGCCGTTTGTGCTTGTGGGGATAACACACTCGGCGTCCGGGGCGTCACGGTGATCCAGTTTGGTGGCCTTTGACCTCACCGCGAGTGTGTCCAACGAGGAAAGGGCCGCGCGACAATGACAGCGAGACGCACGACTTCCACAACCGGAGATCCGCTAAACAGGATTTTGTGCCTGTTGTTCGCCGGCGAGAGAACAAAAAAAAAGAGGGGGGGAGCGGATTGATTGGGTAATAGGATCACGGGGGGAAAAAAAAACGAGCTCCACAAACTAACATTGGGGGTTTTCGGCATTCTCAGACTTAGAATGCTGTAGATCATAGCAAACAACTTAGTGCTGTCTCTATTAAAACAAGCCCTCCCCTGCCATTATCTCTACCCCCACTGCTACTTCCTCCATTTCACATTGTTTGTGTTCATTAAGACATGGGCGACCTGCCTTATCCACACATCAGACCTAGCTCTCAAGAGTAATTGCGATGGTCTCGCAGAGGATAATGTGGTTTAAACTCACTATAGCCTGTCTATTAGGAGAGACATGATGGCAACCACAAATAATAAAGAACTATTTATTCCTCTCTCTGTGACGCTAACTAGGTAACATATCAAGGCAGCACCACTAAGGGTCTCTCTTACTGTCAGATATGGCACCCTTCATCCATTCCCAACGGCCCTCGGCCCGACATCTCCGCGCTTCATTTTCCACACGAGCTTGGTCATAAATGCACACGCCTCATATATATTTGATAGTTAATATTTATCCTCACTAGGGAAGTGCACTTTACATGTGGTAACATACGATTACCTGCAATTCTTATAGCAAAGAAACAAAATCGATATGGATATATAATTCATGACGGAGGGGCTATCAGTTTTTATGGCTCTCTATCCAGGCTCATTAAAGTTTTATCGTAATTGACTGCAAGCAAGAGTTTTTAAGGCATGTTTCTCCCTCACTTTCTACCTTTAATAATTAAGTAAAGTTTAATTGGTTGTATTTTGAAGCGCCTAGTGGATGATATGAGTCTCCCAAAATCAGAACCATAAATTATACAGCGAAATGTCATGCATTAACCTGTCAGTTTGTTCATTTGTTAAAGCAGAAAAGTATAGTCCCCCCCCCCACCCAAAAAAAAATCACATTCAGAAAATCAAATAACTGGCCGGGCCCTTCAAAAAGAATCCCTTTTATGTCTTTCATTGCTGTGTTAATGTAGCGACATGAGAGTGTCACTCAGAAGGCGGCCATCAACCCGCCGGCCACGAATCGACTCCGCTGATTGGTGGTCAACTCGTTCTCTTGAAGGAAGATTGACAGACGGAAAATTGCACTCTCAGATTTCACCCTTCATTCGCTGCAGTTGTTCTTCCAGTCGTCAACTCTCCGCCGCGCCTGAGACAGACAGAGGCTTTATCCATTAGCTGTTGGCTTGGCGGGTGGGTGGGCAGATTGAGGCGGGATGGAGGAGGAGGAGGAGATGGGGGGGGGGAGTAGGAAGACAATCCTACATTTGAGCACTCTGAGGGAAAATCAATCATGTCATCATAAGTGAGAAGTATGGATGAATTTCATCAGCTGGTTCCTGTCCTGTTCACGCCGCTGGCTTTCTGACCGGGCCTGTCCTTCTGATTGGCATCCTCAATGACCCTTAAACCCCCCCCCCCCAAAAACACTTTAATAAGAGAAACCGGACTGTAGTTTTCAGGGTCACAATTCCCCACTTCTCCTGCTGCTACACCGTGGGAACCTCGGGTGGTTTCTCTTTGACAAAGTGGGAATAGATTTACCGTTATGATATTTTGTGCCGAACCAGCGTTTGGGCGGTTTCGTAAGAAAATATTTCTCAACTATTTCTCCATCCGCAGCAGATATGATGAAGTGTTATAAAGAGCAACGGAACTCTGCCACGAAAAAAAAAAGAGAGGCATTTTATAACTCTCCCCGTCGTCTCACAAGGTCGACGATGAGCACCGAAGGCGTCAGAGGTTTTTAGGGTGTGAAGCAATCAAAAATGGATGAAAGTGAAGACGTGGAAATCACAGATGAGAAATTGACAGCCGTTTGCGGCCTCGTTGTTGACGTGAGTGACAGAGCAAAGGAGGAACTGAGAGGGAACAAGGGAGGAGAGGGGACAAGGCAGAGTTAAAGTGGCGATAAATTTAATGGAAAAATCAAATAGAAAACAAATTCATTCCTCTAAACTTGATGCTTCAGTCGCTCTTTTCTTGGCCCGTGCTTAAGCCTTAGAATAAACTGTCACTCCTTATCGATCGCATCTGAATTGTTACCGAGATTTCTGAAAAGTAGTCTCGACACACACCCCGCGAATAGTAATCTTGGGAGATGAGAACATCCAGACTGAACAGTTAACACCCCCGACTTAAAATATATATAAAAAAAGGCTTTTCGTTTCTCCCCTCTTTAAATCCAAGCTAATACACTTTGCTGAATTACAAATTCGGTGATAAATATGTTGAAAGACGTGAAAGACGTGCCTGAGAATGAACGAGTGAAGGGCCGGGGGGGTGGCTTCCGTATTTTGTCATGGGGAAGGTTTCGAAACAGCAACTGGGACATGACATGTCTGTGCACGATCCGTTTCGCACATTTGTGACGGAGACGACGCGATCGAAAGAAAAAAAATCCATTCGCCCCACGTCTGACTCCCCAGCAAAGCGGCCTAAATGGCTGCCGTCTAACAGCCGCGGCGCGGTTCGTTATATATTCCGATGCCGTGCTAATCACGCCTATGGATAGGAGAGCTTTGGCTGCGAGCGCTAGCCTAGCCGCTGTGTGCCAAGGGGGTGGGGTGGGGGGGGGGGGGGGGGAGCTATCCACTCATCCCGTCGGCTGACAGGCTTGCTCCAGGAGAAAGGGATTTCTCCGGATTGAGTGCCATTTTCTCTTCTTTAACAAGGAAATTAGTGTGTAAAGGAGATCTGTCAGGATAAAGTGCAGCTTGACTGCGGCTGCCCTCCCCCTCCTCCTCTCTGTCTTCCTTTTCCCCCCGCCCTTCCTTGCCTCCCTTCCCTCGTCCCGTGACTCGCTCTCTACCTCTCTCCTGCCTCCTTTCCCTCTATCTGCCTCTCCCTTTCTCCCCCCCCCCCCCCCCCCCCCCCACTCGACGGCTCCCTCAGGGGATCTTCCTTGAGCATTAGCAGAACACATCCAATGTCCCAGCTACATGATTTCATGATATGATTTGTACCGGGGATTTGCAATAATCCGCAAATAAAGTTGAAAGTGAATGACTCTCAATAAGAGACGCAGACAAGCAAAACCAAACCTTTTAAGATTTGCTTTATCTTTAACGGCGTGAAAAATGAATTCGGTTCGCGTCGGATCACAGCAGTTTAGCAGCGGCCTTAGCGTGTTGTTTTTGTCTTTGGCTTTATGATCGTGATTAATTCCTGCACGGGAACCCTCAGCGATATATATATATATACAGTATATACATACATACAAGGCCTCGTTCGCAGACGGCCGGTGTAGCTGTGTGCGCCGTCTGGGCCGCTCACACCGTACTCAAAGGTACAGTATCTGCTGCTTTAGCAGGGCGTCGCGGCTCGACATGGCAATTAAACCGTGGCGTCATCTCCGCCACCGTGGGCCGCGTCCGCCTCTTGTTAGTCCCTTTATTTGGGTTCCAACGTTAGCGAGGACCCACTCTTTCCACATCAAGTAGACGGACGGACGGGGGGGGGGGGGGATGAGACACACCGGCACATTTTAATAAGTCTGCTTCAAAGGTGTAGGAATCAAAACATCCTGGGTTAATTTGAAATGTACTCTGCATCTGTGATGGGGGAAACAGCCTCACAGGTGAGTAAGGGAGACAATTAGGGAATATCCGTAAGTGCAGGAGCTGCATACTAAAAAAAAAGGCAAATCACTATCCCCCCCCCCCCCCCCACACACACACCCCCTCCTCCTCCCCATCTGGCCCCCACTGTGCCGAGGAGCGCAGCTGAGGTCCGATTCCACCCGTCAATCACGGCGGCTTCGCTGTGGGGTGTGTGTCCTGGTGAGAGCGCCTACCCCCCAAGTCATTAGCACGCGCAGTCAAACTGCAGCGAGAACTGCCCCGCGCCGCGCCGCGGTTTAAATATCCCCAGCCTGTGACAGGATCAGTTTAGCGATCTGTAGGATTGATCTCCTCTTTAAAGTTTTGCCCGAGGCGACTCTAATTGGGAACGAGGCTGCCTCCCACTCCCCTCACTCCCTTAACTGTCAGTCTTGGCTTTGTTTACTGAGGACATGCCCAAACCTATTTACTCAATAATGAGGAGACGTGGTGGGGATGCTGCTGATCACATTGAGGCGCCCCCCCCCCCCCCCTAGCGGGACTCCTGCAGGCTGGGAAGGGCGGGAACATCATTTCAGACTTTTAAGGCTGGTGAAAGTTCGCTATAATGTGGAGTGGTGAATCATTTTTTTCCTCCTTCTTTTCTCTCGTTCCTTGATTGAACACTTCTCTACCACTGGGAATTTATTGGTTATTCATTTTTTATTTGTTTCTCTGTCACATCATGCAAATAGAACGACGTTTAAAAAGACAAAGCGCGCCAGTGGCATCACTTTACACTCCGCGAAAAGGCCGTCCGCCCGCGTGCGCCTGGTGGCGTCGGGATAGAATGAAAGCCCACTCCAAAACATGTGAGGTACCAACAATGTCTTGTTGTGGAGTGGGCTATTCATGACTGGAGTGTCTCGGGCCTATTGGGCCGATTTCCACCCCTCAGATTCTCACCCTCATTTAGGTTTTTTTTTTTTTTTTCCTCTCATTTGCGCTGACTGACAAAGCCTTTGGTGTGGATAGCGGGCCTATAGAGTGCATCGACGCCCATTGGGATTATGAATGATGAAGTGGAGAAGCTGCCGCTATCGGAGGGACACAACACTGCTCTTAATAGAAAAGCGTTTAGAAAGGCAGCAGGAGGGGGGGGGGGGGGGTGGTGGTGCTGGGGGGGGGGCTTTCTGACACTCGACTGATAAGAGGCAGCTCTTCAGAGGTGGTAGTGTGTACAATGAAACACGCTGATGGGGATACAATGACACACATGTTGCGCCTGACAGGCGGTGATTTAGACGTGGGGTGAAAAAAAAAAAAAAAACCTGACCGCACAACAGAGAGTTTCATAATGCGATACTCGCGTTGCAGATTATTTTTCTCATGAAGCTGCTTGTGCATGTTTCTACTTATTGGTTTGATTCGCGGCAAAATGCATTGTCATTACTCATATCTGGCTGTGGCAGATTGGAGAGGGGAAGGGGAAGGGAGGGAGACAGGAGTTAGTAATGTAGTGGCACGGGAGGGAAAGAGAGATATGCAGAAAGGGAGAGCTGTCAGTTTGAGGAATGAGCCTGATAAGAGGAAGGGACTCGGCAGATGGGCACAAGAAACCGGGAGCACACTTCTCAATTAAACATGTAAATACCGCGAGCAGGCAGCGACGCAGATGAGAAAGTTAAATAAACACAGCACCGTGCTGTGATTACAAGCTCAAAACACCAGCCACCTTTGCCATTTTTTCATACTTCCCGCGACTACAAAGAAATCTGGAATCCAACAATAACTTCTGTTTTAACTTTTTTGTTGTTGTTGTTGTTGTTGTTGATCATCTCCTGTGGCTAAATTAACTTACGCGGAGTCAGATTCTCCGGGAAGTCGAACACCCGGCAGGAAGCCTTGATACACATTTAACTGAGCTGTTCACTTTGAATTTCTCCATTGTAATATTTTGTTTCCAATAATTGTTGTCCATCATTTTTACATACATGCCCCACCCCCCCCCCCCCCCCCCGACCCCCCTTCAAATGTGCACCCCGCTGCGAACAACAGGGAGTATCTTAAATACTTCTGTAGGCAGTGTCCCTGACATTAATAACAATGAGCTTGGCATAACCACAGTACATTCTGAGGGAAGATTCACAGTTTGACATTCAGCCCAGATGCTATCGCGGCGCCTCAGTGTTTAAGACCGCAGAGAAGACAGACATCTGTCACTTGTTACCTTTGAAGTGAATGAGAGAGGGACGCAGAAAAACACCGCGGACAAAAGGCCATTCTGACCACAGACCCTCGGTGTTTACAGAGGGAAAAGGGAGAGTGACAGGAGAAACTCAAGATGAATGGATCACCGCTGTTGATCTCTTCCCTCTCATTCCGTGTGCTAAGTTATTCCGTGGCTGCTACCCCAGTGGGGGGGGGGGGGGGGGGTGGAGGGAAACAGGAAGTTGAGAGAGGCAGGCAGAACGCCTCAAGGACTCTGGAGGAGTGGAGCACTGCAGCCTGCATGGGAGGGAAAAAAAAAAATCCCTTACAACTTACTGTACACTTCTCTAACCTTAGGTACCAAACATTACAAATGCGAACATAATCCACTTTTTAATGAGCAGATGATGCTATATTAAAGCAATATTTGTTGATTTCCCCTGTTGACGTAACAGGATCTGTTAAATGCAGATTTAAGAATTCCTGTATTTTGATATAATTATTAGAACAATGTCCGTATTCATTTGTCTTCTGTCATGTCTCCTCCGACCTGTTTCTATTTCAGGTTTCACGTCAAGCGAGAGCAGCTATATCTGGCTGGCAATTAAGCCGGTCCTGCCTCCCCTTGATGCTTGATTAGTCCGATTGATGGAGGAGGCCATATGTGGCGGTGTCAAAACTTGGCAGCACGGCTCCATCCTCTCAAATGAGAAGCAGGCAATAAAGAGGCAGGCTGCCCAGAGTGGGTGCATGTATGCAAGGACTGCAGCGCCCCCCCCCCCCCCCCCCCTCCTGCCCCCTTGTAAAATGAAGCTTTTTTTTTCTCTCTCTGGGTCTTCGGGGGGGCACTGACCACTGCAGCCAAGTTTCGTTGCGGGCAGAGGTGGCCACCGGCTAGGGGTGTCACTGCACCGAGCCCCTCTGGGGCACAAGCTCCAGGCAGAGTGTGTGTGCGCGCGTGCATTGGGGGGGGGGGGGTGGGGGCGAGGGGGGGGTGGTGGAGTTGTAGATGGGGGGGGGGGGGGGCGGGGGTGGGGTTTTAGAAAGCTGAAAGATATGGCCCCTTTCCCAATCTCGCTCGGAAACAACAAAAAGGGAATGCTTGAGAAGGGGAAGCAGCGGGAGGAGAGCACAAAGACAAAGGCGCGGGCAAGGTCAGTCTAGCTAATGGGCCTGAGCCGTAGGCTGCCTGGGGCTAGGCACACTTCTGTTCTCTCTCACACACACTGGGCCTTCAAAGACCCTTCAGTCCACCCCGCTCTTCCCTCCATCTCCTCCACTCCTCTTTCGCTCTTTCCCCCACTTCCACTTGGTGACACTTTCCTCCCTTCAAAAAGGGTCGGCACAGGTGCCTTTAAAATAAAAAAAAAGAGAAAAGAAAACAAAAAAAAAGAGGCATTTTCCCAGGTATTCACTTTAGTCCATTTCTAATCAACAATTGGGGCGGTAATGAGTGGCATTTATCTAAACCGAAGTGATTCCGCGCGGCAGTCGCTTCGCTGGATTTCTCCAGGTTTATCCGCCGCCGGCCGTCATTAGGTCCAAGGTGGGCTTCCTGGGAACTGTTGGAAATGAGGAGGAGTGTTGTTGTCAGGTTGGCTGGCTGGCGTTGCTTGGCTCCACTCGAGGGCTCCTTTAATGTGCAGCGGAGTAGAATAAGTGAGTGGCTGTGGGCACCAGCTGAGCTCACTCTCGTCTTCGCCTGGTAGCTGAGGGGTGAGCCGCTGCCACCTGACACCGGGCACACGGCTCAGGGCTCCTCTTGGCAAACGTGGCACGGCACACATGTCCCCTCATTTGGATGGAGATTCAGACACAACACACAAAAGCTTTACCCCCCCCGCCGCCCCCGGTGCTCCTCCTCCTCCTCCTCCTCCTCGTCTCGTCCCTCTCTCACTCACCCAGTCTCTCTCCCCTTCCTTTAGTTTTTGAAGGCATCATAATAATCTGGGTATCTTCTTGATCATGCCCCATGTTTTTTTTTCTTTTTTTTTTTTCTTCTTCTTCTTTTCTTCCTCATCTTCTTGGAGACGAGTTTGAAATTGCGTGCGTCAGGACTTTGCTAATTAAAGTCATACTTTCAAAAATGCCATAATAACTGTTAATTAGCTTGATGCTATTTTCAGCATAATTTGCTAATTAGTGGAAAACCTGTACAGCGTTTCTCTCTAATTACAGTATGGCTCCGCACGGCGCATCTGTGCCTTGACTCCAAATGATACCATTACAAAGTCCCGTATTACGCATTCTCTCAAAACAGTTAATTGCCTCCATAGATAGTGAGATACTTCAGTCAGCTGATTTTTATGGTAATAAATGGACAGGCACAGACACAAACCTCCCTGGTTCATGTTTATGAAATATGAAAAAGGAAAACAACCTCTTTATGAGATGCATGGAGTTAGCTTGGAATATAATCTGGTGGGCTCTGTGATGATTTTGTGTGCTCATGCGTTGAGTTGCCAAGACTTTTAATGAAGTTTGATTTATTCCATGTTATAACCTTGTGAGCATAAGCCATTACATACTAATTAAAGTGAAAAATGCAGATGGTAATGACATCAAACCTTGTAAAAAGGTAAAGGCAGAGATCTGACGGATGGTACTTTCAGAGGTGGGTTGCCTTGTAAATACAAGTAGCAACATAATGTGGTCATGCCACACCTTATTACCCGAGAATGAAACTATCCTGTCGCCCCGGCAGTTATTTTCATGTATTCTAGCAAGGGGAGAGAATTATAGACATGACCACTGGTTGACCCTAATACATGTGTATACTAGACACAAATTATGGCTCATTAAGCGTGGTGAGCAGCGTGATTGGCACGACCTCTGACCTCGGCACGTCAGCCGTGCCCATCCTCCGCTCTGCCCTGCTTTTGACAGCCACCAGTCTGACAGGGCTAGCATCGGCACTGGGTAATTAATGCACCACTTCAGAGACCCTTTCATTTATGGCTTCTGAAAGGCATTATTAAATTAATTAAACCACCAAGAGTTAGTCATTATGAAATCAGGAGGTTTACATGGATGACAGCGTTTATGAATTAAACATCCCCAAAGTTCCTCGCAGGAGATACCCCGAGCTGCGTGTGGGTACCTAGCGCGACAGATGTTTGCCCCCCCCCCCCCCTCCCTCCCGTCCCCCACACACCCACCACCTCCTCCTCCCTTCCTCAAGCTAACCTGTATTGCAAGCGATTTAGGTCTCATTTGGGGGTTTGAAAACTGAAAGCAGGAGAGAAAGAGGTTCAGGGCAGCTAATGAGCAGAGAAAGAGAGGGGAAAATGAGGTCACTAGCTCTGTTCATGTGTAGACAGTACAGATGGTTGCGTTTTATACAATGCAACAATGGCGTACATCAATTTGTTGATCGCTAATAGATAGCTACTCTCAGATGAATTGCAGGCTGGGATTCGGGGTTTGTCTGTGGGTTTTTTAGCTGAGACCTCGTGCATTTATAGCCTGGAAACATTTAGAAGAGCCGTGTGCTGTTTTTAACTCATCATGTGATGTGAAAACTACAAATGGTGCACGAGATAAATCCCATAAACTTGGGCTTAGCTGGAGAGCAGAGGGCAGAGATGAGTGGCTCACTCAGGAGCCTTGACGATAGACTCCTTTTCATCTGCGGACTGAGATTCACAGATTATCTCAAGAGGCTCTCTATCTCTGTCCTCGTCTCTATTTCTCTTTTTCTGTTTCTCCTCCCTCCCTCCCTCCCTCCCTCCCCCCTCGATTCAGGAAGTTTGCCAGCAACTGTCTTTGTTTACAATGCCAAGGGAAAATGTCAGAGCCGTTGAGAAAAATATCCTTAGAATCTTTTTTTCATCTTCTTAATCTAACAGTTTACTGAACTTGATAAGTGTCCTATCAACATGCTAATCAAATTACTTCGGAACCAAAATTGACAGTTTTCATTAATTATACAAGATTATTCTAATTGCAATTCAAATTTATTCATTCCGAACAGAAGGTATTCAGTAATATTTTACAAAATTTGCATATTAAATGGAGGGAGTTGTGCATTATGCATGGTAATGTATGCAGAGTTTCTTATTTTTAACTTCACGGCCATATGTGGTGTCGTTGTAGGAGCAGGTGAAAAGTCTAAGTGTGTTTAATTTGCTTGACAAACATTCGGCTGGAGCTTGTCAAGGGGAGTATTGTGAATGCCAATCTTTATTCCCTCTTTATTGATTACCCCAAACTCTAAACATCTGGAGGTAAATGGCACTGAGAGAGATGAACTGAATCATGGGATTAGTACCTTCAATGGCTGAATCACTATCAATTACTTCAATAGCATAATTCAAGTGCACCGCATAAAAGCTACAGTACCTTGGTTTGAGCCAGGATTAATATTGCAATTTAACGTAACAATGGAGGCATGGGAATGATATGGATGGCGTCCAACTTTTTCACATTGATGTCGTAGCGCTAATGCCGTTATCTAAATAGGAATGTATTTAATTCCTAATTTAGGCTTTGTTTGTAAAATGAAAGGGCTGAACGCATTAGGCACACGTTTTAAAAGGTAATGGATTCGGTGAGTAAAACAACCTTATTTATTCACTGAGACGCAAAACCCCCAATTTGCTCTTTGTTTTTATTTCCTAGAGCGGGCAGTGAAGTGCAAACAGCTTACTGGGAAGCTGTTTACTACAGTATATGACAAAGGCAGTGCGTGCATGTGTGTGCATGCGTGCATGCATGTGCGTGCGTGTGTGTGTACGTACGTGTGCGTGCGTGTGTGTGTGTTTATGGGGAAGGAGGCGGCTCTTCCAGCTCCACAGGCAAGGTCTTGTGTTGTAATGTAAGCGTAATAATTATCAAACAGCATCGGGGGCTCTGTGTACGGGCTTTAACATGGGGAGAGCATGTTTGATATGTAGAATCGGCCCATAGTGCATCCATAGAGGGTGACTAAATCGCACGGTTCATGGATCACATTAGTATTGCTCTGCATCTACCCTCACACTATAGGTGATTTCCATTTAGACACACATTTCCACATGAAGATAAATATGACTTGAATCGTAATTTCCCTGAAGTAAATATAATACAAATACAACATAATACAGTGTCAGACCAGGCAGGCTAATAGATTACTAGCGTGTTTTCCATTTGTATGGTAAGTGGTGAACCTGGGCGGTGGTCTGGCGAGTAACAAATTGAATGTTTAATCCATCTCAGTGCAGATTGAGGGTATCAGAAAGATCGGTAGTCGTATGTGTTCTCTTGTGAATGGTAGTATATGAGATATTTTTTACTCTTCAGGGGTTTGAGGAATGTTGTTGGATTAACGAGAGGTGCAAAGTGGTAGATAAATGCAATTTCTTATCTTTTTCTGAAGTCGTCTGTTATTTTTCAAATGGCTCTTTGAATTTGACATGGAGTATATCCAGCCCCTCAGTGGAGTAATCTCTGACGTCATCACGATAATATTTGCTGTGTTTCACTTTGATTCTTCTATAACTTTTAATTATAGAATTTGATGTTGTATTCAATATTATTATTACATAATTAACATAACTCTCTCACACTCATTACATATGTGTAAGTAATTCCACTGACTTTTCTAAGAGGGTACTGTTAAAGAGGCGCCATTTACGGGAAAACCGTGAGAAATATGCATAAGACATGCTTTCTTAATGTTACCAGAGATTCTCTAAGTACATATTTAATTCTTTAATAAATGTTTGCTCTGGCATTTTGGAGATGCAAGATTAGCGTCAACTGCACGGCATCTCATATAAAGTGTGACAAATTGATATTTTTATATAGCTTAATCTGTTTACTATGATGTTTATGCGAGGAATTATTACAAACTAATTAAAGAAATCACATTGATATAATTAGTCAGATTTCAGGAAGCTCATTAGTAGTAATTTGCATGAAAAATAGGCCCTGTAGTGGTGCTCAGGCCCAGCTATCCGATCTGTGTTTTATCTGGTTACACGTCAACCTCCCATTGTTTGTTGTCTTGAGGCTGTCTGAAGTGGCCCACAGTATTTTCAGTCATTGCCCCGAGTCCTTCCCCTAAAGCAAGCCTACCTGCACGTGGAAGCAGACGCATGCGGCGGGAAGGAGTCGGCGCCCGAAACACTGTCTATTTATCTGTCAGGTTCCTGACAAAGAACTGAGCCGACAAGTAAGAGCAGGGGGAGGGGGGGCTTTATTCACCGTACTTACATGCCCGGTCTATGCCCAGAGACTCATGTTATTTGCAAAATCACATTCTTTGAAAACTCACAAACGGGGCGAGACGTGCCTCGCTACGGGTTTGTCAGCTGCCTTCACAGCGGCCGGCTACGTGTCGCTAACAGTGCGCGCTTTCTGTAAGGAAGCAGCTTTCTCTTAGCATTTGCCTCGCTGTCACTTTTTCCAACACGTGTGATCTGTGTCTTCATGCTTGGGGTCTCTCCTCCCTTAGAGGGTTGCCATCTTCCCTTTGGACTGACAAACAGAACGCCCACATTCCCGCTGAAATAAAAAGAGAGAGAGAGAGAGAGAGAGAGAGAGAGAAAAAATACACCCCTGGAATTACATCATTATCTGTTGGAGCGGTTCCTTCAAGCTCTTCTGGATGTACATATATAATATTTTCCGGTTTGATTTGAACTAAAGAAGTTACCACCCTGGTCTCCGGCGAAAGGGGGGGGGGGGGGTTTCAGAATGCAGGTACCAAAACAGGACCTGTTTATTCCCTTTAGCCGTTTCCCACCGTGGACGAAATCCTTCCCTAAACATCCGGACAGAGGAGCACTTGTGTGGCGCTGATGTCACGGACCTACCTGGCCTCCCTCTCACAAAAGCTTAGGTATCATTAGCTCGGGCCACACAATGGCCATTCAACCAAGCCGCTGCGCTCCTCGGGACTCGGGAACAATGTTATTTTTTGTCTCAGAATTATAAAGACAGAGTTTTGCAGGAAACCTGACAGACAAAACCCTTTAGAGGTAAATGCTCCAGGCGGCTTTTGGGTTTAATCTTTTCCCATTAGCATTCCCCCCCCCCCTCAGCCCCCCCTCTGGCTGCCCACCCCTTGCACACACACAAAGACCATATTTACAGGGTCAAAAGTAAAAGCTCTGGAGACATCTTTTTGTATGGATCTTTTCCATATATTGAACACTTGCTTTTTATTTCCATTTTATGCTAATGTTTCTCAAAATGGGTTTGCTAAAATCTTAAACAGGTATTTGCTTGTGGTGGTAAAATATAAAATGTTTTTCCCCTCAAAGTGAAATCACACACGTGAGCATATTAAAAATCATTAACCCACAATACAGGGGTTTGTTTGACAAAATAGTTACATTGTCAACAATACCACACAGCTAAGGGTTCATATGATGTGCTACCTTTGTGTGCGTGTGTGTTTGGGTGCACGTGTGCTTACGCGCGCGCGTGCACCCATTCACTTATGCTTGTGTGTGTGTGCGTGTGTGCGTGTGTGCATGTGTGCGTCTGTGTGTGTGTGTGTGTGTGTGTATGTGTGTGTGACTCCATGTGTGTGATTCATTCCAGGGCAGTTTTAGTCCTTATAAAATATTCATTTTGGTTGTGCAGGGCCCTGTAATTGCCATCTCTCACCCTGAATTATTTATACCTCGCACAGACTGACAAAGCTTTGCCATACGGCCCCAGATGAATCAGAAAGCAGCCATCTCTGCTGCCAACAGCACCGGGCTTTCACACAAATATGGCAGCCACGTCTCTCTGCCTGGCCTCTCTTAATTTGACATTTTCTTTTTCCCCCCCTGCCTTTGTCCTAGGTGCACAGAAAGGTTACCTGTTAGCTTTAAGCACCGACCCGCTCTCTGTCTCTCTGTCTCTATCCCCCCGCTGCCTACATGACAGTCCACAGTGGGTGTTTTTTTTTCTTCTTCTTCTTCTTCTTCCTCCTCCTTCTGAGGACGCGTTAATGTGGCGGCGATGTCGGAGTGGCTGCCTCATGTTTTATGACGACTGACCAGTCCCGACAGCCACTTTAGATGTATGTATTATACATTAGTAATAATCTGGTGTAGGAATACACTCGCATACATTTGAGCATGCATGGACACACAGCGAAAACCACCGACTCACCGACCTGTATGCAACACACACACACACACACACACATGCAAATAAGCCCCCACTGGCATGGCTGTGGGTAAACGGTCAAAGCCCCCCTGCTGGCCTCGCCTGTACAGCTGCGTTCCTCTGCGTGTTGCCCGGGTCTGATCACTCCAAGCTGCCACAGGAGAGAGAGAGACGCTGTATGGCTCTCATTGTTGGCCCGGCTCCGGGGGCCTTCCAGGACCCCCACATATCCAGCACCCTAAATACTACTATTCACCCCTGCCAGCGCCTCCAACATGTGCTTATCTTCCATCTCACCAGCGCGCCCAGGTGCTGACTGGTATTTCCTCAAAGGCTGCGAGCTCCAACGCTGACCGGTAATCAAAGCACCAAATATCTCCTCTTCCCGGAGACGCCTCCTCTGCCGCCCTCCCCCCCCCGGGGTGAACGTTAAATGCCCGAAAACGGCACTGTTGGCGTGCGTGACAGTGATTTTGCGATGTCAGCAACCACGCCACCAACATCGCCGAGGCGGTCACAGTCATTACCGGCAATCATCCTCACACGGGGTTTTATGGTGTTGATGATTCAATAGTATTCATGAGCTCCAGTTTGGATGTAGACGGTGCCGGCTCCAACGGCGGCGAACCGGTGTTTGATTTGTTGTTACAACGGCGGCGCGCAAGACAAAACAACGCAGAATTATTTATGTCTCGTGTCTTATTATATTGTGTTCAAAGTCCGGGGTGGAGAAAAGGCGCATTGAGAGTAAAGCAAAGAACAGCGTGCAACAGCACACAGGCCTCGGCGGCATCTTGATGTGTGGGGGGGGGGGGGGGGGGGGGGGGGGGCGGAGAGAAAGCTCGGGGGCTAAACATGCAGTATGTGGCGGGCTGGAGCTAAAAGCTGCATGAAGCACACAGCCTTGGTCCACTGTTGGCAAGTGATGGGTAGTTAGCAGGAGCGCTGAGAGTTTTCGTCTAATCTGTTACAGTAAACCTGCGCCAAAGCCTGCAGTCAGAGGGGGAGGGGGGGGGGGGGGGGGGGGGTCGCTCGGAGCGGGTTTCACGTGGAACCAGTCGCGAAGACGAGCGATTCTCTTAAGTAGGGTCCGGCGAGAGAGAGAGAGAGAGAGAGAGAGAGAGACCAGAGGTGAGGAAAATGAGCGAGAGTACAAGAGGGAGGGAGAGAGAGAGAGAAAGGGGAGGAGGAGGAGGAGGAGGAAGAGACACAATAATGAGTCCTGCAGCCATGGAGTAAATGAAGAGGGATTGACAGAGTGAGGGATCCTCAAGTGAAATAATGTCAATGCCACTCTGCCCATTAGAGAGAGAAAAGGGGAGGGTGGTGGAGGAGAGGGTAAAGAGGGATGAATGGAGGGACACAGCTACATGTTAGGGTGCAGAGGAAGTGCATCTATTATTTGTGACACCGACGCCACACACACACACACACACACACGAGAAATAGGAAATAGGAAACAAAATGAACTGACAATAGCAGCCCGAAAAAAAATAAAGAAATACAAAAAGGCCCAATAAATTCTCTGTATTTGGGACATGTGGAACATATAATAATCACAGTGACATCTGCCTTGCTGCTCTCGGAGGAGATGGGCAGAGCTTAGCGGGGTGGAAGGGGTTAAACTCCCAAACCCAATAAGGCTGGATAGTGAGGCACTTGTTCCCTGATAAAGAAGTGATAGGATCTGTGGGTCTGGTCCCTCGGCGCTTGTACAGGGGCAGAGCAAATATTGTTAATGTGCTGTGGTTTACTCCAGCTAAGGCGAGAAAAACAGCTCCGCTCAACGAGAGAAGACAAGCGGGCCAACCGGAATGCGACGGGGAACGGCCACGTAGCTCGCCTCGGCCTCTCAGGGACTTAGCTGCCATGTATATATGTATATGTATGTATATATATATATATATATACCCGAGACCACTCAGTTGCACAAATAAGTGCTTGGAAAGATTAAGATCTGTGAGTGTCTCTATTTCTCGTTTTTACCTGCTCCGCCTTGTCACAACAGGAATCTGAATGCAGTTCAGTGGAGTGCCTAATAACTGGAGCAGTAGGCAGGAGAGGCAGGAGGCTTGACATTAAGACCCCGGCGTTTTGGAAATCCGATATGCTATTGACCCGTGTACTACCATCGCAGCGCAGAGATCTTGTGTCAGCAGATTGTCTGACTTACAGATACTGTGGCCGTCTGTCGGTGTATTGTGTAACGGCCTAAACAAATAAGGAGGGAAGCGCTTTTTGTACAATGCGGTGCGGTACTGAAAGGAGGAAAAATAAAAAAAAGAATATCCCTCATGTGTGTAACTCAAGAAACCAGCGATTGAAAATGATTTCAAAAAGCTCAGGCTGAACTTTGAATTTCTTTAAACTCATTAAAAATAATGCAAATCTGGAAAAAAAAGGATGAATAAAATTGACAGGAGAGCAATAACCTCCTTAATAATATAACATTATCCTTATTTGCCCTCTTCACTCAAATCAAAGGGATGGACATTTATGCATGAGTGAAATCAACCCTGCAATTAAGTTGGCCATTTAAATGAGAGAAGGCCTTCCTCACCCTGCCTGTTTGTTTCCCCCCCCCCCCCCTTCCTCTCTTCTTCTTTTTCCTCTATTTCCCCTCTGTTTGATGATGGGAGAGGGTGAGCTAGAATTAGGGCGATGGGTCTTCCTTTGAGTGTCAGCCTAAAATGATCAGAGTAAAGATAAGAGGGTCTAGCAGCCCTCAAATCAGTCAAAGTGCCAAAGTCGGCCTTTTTCTCCTCAATTACCAGGTCTGTGAAGCCGGGGGAGTGGAAGGCACCGAGCCTGCTGCATTACTAAAGAGACAATCTATTTCCCCTTTGACCAGAGGGAGAGAAATCATTATGGCATGATTAGTAGCTTCGGCAGCGGGGGCGCGCACGGAGGTACTACAGGAGGACCGTATTAATTGCCTCAGACCGAAGCATGAGCGGGATTGTTTTGAAACGTTGATTGGTGGAGCCGAATGACTGGCTGTCGGAGATAAAAAAAGCTGATGTCAGGTCTTAGTTGTGCTGGCAGACTTGGGGCCACGCAGACGGGAGAGGGGTTGATGTCAAATTGAGCTTCCGTGGCGGCACCAGAAGTCTTCCTCCGTACGCCTGTCGATGTCTTCCTCTTTGTCTTTCTTCACACTTCATAGTTTTTCCTTTACGCCTTCCCACTATCCCTCCCTCTGCTCCCCCCCCCTTTCCCTCAGATGGACTACACCCCCCCCCCCCCCCCTCCACCCCCTCCCCACACTCCTTTTCCTCTCCCTCCTCCAACTGATAGCTGCCTTGGCCGATTATTTCATCCAGTGCGGTCCACTGAGAGCCTCCTCTCCCGGCTTTGGAAGAGCTTTAATTAGCCATGTTAATATCCCCTTCATTGGCCTTAATATCACTCAACACCTTCCTCCATCTCGGCGGCCACCAGGGTCCCCCTGTCCTGTCAGAACAGCTGATTATTGAGAAGGATAGCTTTAATCAAACCTAATTGCAGTTCATTCTTTCTCTCTATCCCCCTTTGCCCTCCATTGCCAACATCTAATGGCAGCGACGACTTGATATCCCATTAAAAAACAATTAAACAACCTCCTTTTGTCTCTGTGCGTGCCAAAACACCAGCACAAACTTCCGTAGATATTTAAGAAGTAAAAGAGAGCGAGCGAGAGAGAGCGGGGCCTTGTCTTAATTGCTCTCCTTCTCACCAAGGACCAATTTGCACCGTGCTCGTGGAGAATCTTAACCAACTCAAATGTAATGGATGCTGTAGCACTGCCACTGCTGTGGACTATGAAAATTAAGCTTATCTTTTTAGCAGGAGAAATTGTGCTTAATTGCCTTCATGATAGTAAACATAAAGGAGCCACTTTATGGTAGCGTGGGCACTCAATTTCTTGTGTTTATTGTTTCTGAACTTTTGGTTTCTGTGTAGTGGGAACGGACCGTGAGAGCACTAAAGTATCCGAGAGGAGAGACAAGACTAACTCGGAAATGAATGTGTTTCTTTCACGGAGTCAATGCATTTCCGCGCCAATGTATTCTATCCCTTGCTCTGACATAAATTGTCTACCAACGGATGATGCATGTTCATGCACATGCCCACACGCACAAACATACCCGTGTAGATTTGCACACACACACACACACACACACACACACACACACAGTGGTCTTACCCACTCTGTATGAGAGGCGACAGACAAATAAAAGTCGTATTTCAGGTCTGCTTTCCGCAGATGTCTGCTGCTCTACATTATGACTCTTTGGGGAAATAAAAACAGGGTCAGGGAATTAGAGTACATAATGGTCATTTTGATGATCAGCCAACAGATGCAACCCGAAAAAACACAGTGAACACAATCAAGCGAAATGCACTAATGACAAAGTCAGGGTTTTTTATGGCCTCGCCACACACCGACAGGCAATCAGCGTTCCGGCATGGGTCAAAACGTCTTTTTTTTTTATTGATGTCCAGGCCAAAGCTTCCTTGGACGTGGAGTGAAAATATTTTCTCACCTCACCTCTCCCTCCCGGGGGGCCCTCGGCGGGGGGGGGGGGCCCAAGGTGCGGGAGTCTATCGGAGACCGCTTCCAAATGACCGGTGCATGTGTTAATGTGGCCAGGTTAGAAGGGTCATTTTCAGACTCTGATTTATGGCCTGGCCAGGATCCCACTGGGTGAACGAGAATTGTGAAAGCGTCCTCGCAGGCCACACAAGCCACTGTATTTAGCGGAATGAAATGGCCGCGCAATCTATGGTGCAATCTATGGTAATCCAATGAGCCGCTGTGTTTCTGGGAGCCGAGCTAGTATTACAATGGAAACCACAATATTGCATATAGCGATGCAAGCGCAATTTGATGAAAAATAAATATCTCGGCGTGTTTTTTTTTAATAATGAATCGGAGAGAAAGCAAAGGCCACAATCGGTCGTGATTCTTTGGGGAGAATTTACCAAACAAGTCAATTTTATTGTTTATTCTGTGCGGTTGCGCAAGAATTTACACAATGGGCTACACTCTTTTCTTTCACTGGACCTGTTGTTAATCTTTCTCTTTAACCATTCCACTTGGCTTGTGGGGCCACATCTGACACACGGCTCTCGACGCGAGGCTTTATCAATACATTTCGTGACACCTGAGAGGAAGGAGAGGAAGGCGTGCGCGCAAACTAAACCCAAGCCCAGATCTCACTCAGACGTGACATTTGTTCAGAGACGATTAGCCAGGTTGTAATTTGTGGCATAATTGCCCTCACCCACCCACCAATGCACGGGTGTGTGTGTGTGTGTGCGTTGTGTGTCTGTGTGTGTGTGTGCGCGGCATACGGTGGTCCCAGGAGTGTCCCGCCTAATTTGCCTGACAGGGACTATAAGTTTTGTGGCGCGCTCCCCACCTTGTTAGGTCCTTTATCCCTGATGCTCTTCAAACAAGACCTGGTCACAGGTGGGCCTCATTTGCTTCCCTATTGAACAGGAGTACTTTAAATTGCACAGGGGGTGTCCTGGGATTAAAGAGGTGGGTGGAATATCAAGTGACTTCCTGTATGTTAGTGGCAGATGGGTGTTGGGAAAGACCCGTGAACTCAGGTGAGCGGATGAGGCGACAAAGACACTGACGCTCTCTTGACTTTGAGAGAGCGGTGAATAATGTGACTCCGCAGGCCGAGGTGCCGCAAATGTCAATGTTTATTTCCGATGAAGGGAGGCGGGCGTGGAGTGATAATTCTTGCAGATCGGTGCGATTAACCGTCTCCGCTTTTGGTTCTGTGCTCTCTTTCAGATTCTTCCTGAAGTTCTTTCTCAAGTGCAATCAGAACTGTCTGAAGAATGCGGGGAATCCACGAGACATGCGTCGATTCCAGGTGACTGAAGTCTCACACAGATTCCCCACAGCCTCCTCTCTTTGCAGACACACAGGTGTACACACGGGCCAACGCACGACACTAAGTCAAATCGACACACACATATGAAAACAATTAAATTATTTAAAGGAGGCAAAAAACCCAGAGAGCGCAGAAGAGAGATTTGGTGTCCTGTGTGCTCTGGACAGAATATTTATTAGGGGAATAGAATCTGACACAAATAAGGATATAGGATTTTAGAGTGCCATCAATTGTGCTCCTGACAGTTTTCTGAGCCTCAGCGCAGAGGGGAGGAGGATCCAACCACATGTAACAACAGTGTTAACTCACGATCTGTCTGGCAGCGGAAACGCATACCTTCTTATACACACACACACACACACACATATGGAGGAAGTATGCCCGCGTAAGCTAGAACTGCATATATTTGCTTTCTCTACATCTCTTTCTCATTCCGACCCACATATGCATATACTTACGGCCTACGCATACGCAGTTCCGCTTATAGCCAATGATGAAAAACATCTTAAGCCATCTGAAAAACATCATCGTTGCGGGCTGACCAAACGCAGCGATTTACACACAAAAAGGACGCGGCCGTTTGAAAACTTTTTACTGGCCCCTTTAACCCTCTCGCTTCTAATGTGTCCGGGCCTTGAAATGATTGCCTCCCCCGCCCCCCCTCCGGCTAAACCAGGTATCCCACCGGCCATTCCATTTTTCCCCCCCAGACCCCACAGGGGCAGCCCACTAGGTCAAGGTGAGCGTGCGGGAGAGTCTGGTGTGATTTGTCTTATCAGGACAGTGGCAAAACTACAGGAGGGCGTCCGTCACCCGCAGCACTGTTGTGCGATAGACCCACAAGTCGGCATCCTCCAGGAGGAAACTTAGACATGAAACAGACGAGACAGGGTGTCCCCCTTCTGATGTCACCACCATCAGACTTCCCCTGCCTGCTCAAATCTTCCCTCGGGGTGAATGTGGACTGATGCGTGACAGCCACCGAGGGCTTCCACCTTCCCCCTCCCGTGTGTCAGGAGGAATGCAAAATAAGTTTTTTTTTTTTTTTTCTCCCTAAAACTAAACATTGAGTTTAAAAATAACAAGATTCATTTATTTATTTTTCGCTACGAGTCGATCATCCCTCGTCTAGTGTGCCGTTTTACCCTAAATTGATTTCCCAGATGCTCCTCCGTAGGTGTTGCTCTGGCCAAAGTTGTGTATTCTGCATGCCTTCCACTCCACTTATTACCCCCAAAAAACCAGCTGGAGGCCATAGAGGGCCCAATCCATCATCCTCAGCTTGGCCCAGCCTCTGAACCTGCTCACAAGAATGGAGCTCTTTCACTTCCCCTTCGCTCCCCTCCTCCCCCTTACAGCCCCCAACCTTCCCAAAACCAACCCCCCCCCCCCCCCCCCTCAAAAAAAAAGGCACCCCCCCCCCGCCCCCCCTAAATTCCACTGCTACACCGGGGTCACTTACCGGCGAAGCAAACCTGAGAGGGGCTCTCTGTTTCCGGCTCAGAAACACTTTGGCCATTCACATGCGGCTCACTGTTTTGGAGATGTGGCGGCCAAAAAAACAACAACAAAAATAAGCCTTATGAAATATGGAGTGTGGCTTGGAATCCGATCCTAGTAAAATGTTTGTTGAGTGATGGGACGGAGCGTGTTTCAGTTGCTAATGACTCCAGTAAATTTGAAAAGGGAGGCCCTCCATCCTCAAATAGATGGACCCGCTGATCAATAATTCCGAGCTGGGGCTTTGAAGACAGTAAACGGAAATGGTATTTTAGTGATTGAAAAGTCAATTAGCCGCACACAGAAGCGAGACGCTAAAAAGCGAAAAAAAAACAAAAAGGGCCGAGAAAGCAGGGGAACTGCAATGCGATATGTGCAAAGACAACAGCCACTTGGAGAGGTTTGACAATGGAAATGGATTGCACACAGGCCTGCACCTCGGACACAGCTGAGTTGTACCTGTACCCCCCCCCCCCCCCTGCAGCATTCATTTTTCTCTGTCTACATTTTCTGATCTCGCAATGTATTAAATTGCATGTTTCACCTTCACTCTTGTTGCAGGTTGTCGTATCGACGACCGTCAATGTGGACGGCCATGTCTTGGCTGTATCCGACAACATGTTCGTACACAACAATTCCAAGCATGGGAGAAGGGCTCGCAGACTCGACCCTTCAGAAGGTACGCCTCCATATCTGGAGAATGGTAGGCACATTTTACATCCTATAATTTGCCACGCTCCCTTTCCTCTTAGTTTCTTTTAGACATCCACCCATTTCACGTATCACTTACCAAGTTGCACCTAGTTGTCCTTTAGAATTTTGTATTCCTCCATCACTTTCATTTTCACTTTTTCCAATCACAACTATTGCCGTGGCTTGACTGGAAATAGCGTGCATTACTTTGTGTTTTCATCGATATCGCTAATGATGAGGATAATACTCAGGCTAATTTTCCGATTTTAAAATGTTACGCTACTTCCAGTCTCCTAATGCAACCTTTCATTTGTCCTAAAAGCTCTTTGTGAAACATGATCAAATTGCTTAAGAATTTGGCTGTGAGGTCAATTTCCTGTCATTGGGTTCTGCAGATTTAGCTGTGAGTGAGCTGAAACAGGGGGAGAAAAGAGAAAGAGAGAAGGGAGGGGGAAGGAAAGGCTGGGTTGACCGTTTGTGTGTGTGTGTGTGTGTGTGTGTGGAGGTGGGGGGCGGCCTATGAGAAAAACAGAACTTACTGTTTTTCTTCCAACTGATTCCATATGATAGACTGATTGCCTGCTCAACCAAAAAAGAGAAAAGAAGGACCACCAAACCATGGGAAATCCAAAAAGTAAAATGCACTAAACATAACCTTACGACCCCTGTGGCCTCCACTCGCAGATGGGAGCACATGCAGCTGAAAGATTGTGAGGGGAAAAAAAGGAAAAGGAGAGAACTGACTTGGGCCAATTGTGCAAATTGCTTATCATCAGAATTCAAGACCCAATTATGGCTGGGCAAACAGTTTATATCCACCACTGACTAAAACAAGCTTCTCAACACATTAATGGGCATTAATGGTTCTATCACCAAAAGCAAATGTAATGTTTAATACAACAACGGCTAATAAAAAAAACACTAGACAATTAATATATTTCCTTGCTCTCCAGTCGTAGTGGGGGAAAAAGCTAATCTATTTGTTTTTGTCTTTATTAATGACTCCTCTACTGGAGAACAAAATCAAATAATTAAAGTCCTGCCCGGAGCACCAAAGTCATTATGTTCGCTGACGTTCTGTTTGTGTCTTTCACGTTTATGACACGATAGGTGTGGATCGCCTAGCAACCAGTTTCTTAATGAGGGGAGCAATTAAAGAGGTTGAGCCCTCGCCTCCATGTTCCCCCTCTCCCATGGGATCCTGTGTGTTTTGTGTGTATATGGATGTGTGTGTGTGTGTGTGCCTGTGTTCTTTACAGGTTACCCCAACCCATCCCTTTCTTCTCCTCTTCACCACACTCCTCAAAGCAGCAGAGTGATGCCCCGTAAAGCAGCCAGTGTCACCCGCCCAGTTGAACACGTCTTTGTCTAATAACTTTAATACACCTTCCCGCTGAATAAGCCGCGTGCGCTCTCGCAAGTTGAGACCTTTTGTTTTCCTTCCTTCTTTCCTTCCTCCCAAACTAATTTAGCATGCATCAACCACAAATTGGCTTTGTTTGAGTCACCTTTAACAAACAGGGACGTGAGAAGAGAAGAGGCGAACATAAAATGTAATTCGGGCCATGCCCTGCACAGTGCTTTGACAACTAGCAGGCAGACAGACTGCTTTAAATTAGCAACACATTCCTCCTCCACTGGGCGAGTAGCCTGAGATATGTGACTGCCTGAGTGACTGCCTGCCTGACTGACTGACTGACTGAGTGCCTGTGTGTCTGAAGCGGAGCGGCATCCTTCCTCTCAGCCCACACTGCACTTGCTCCGGCTTGGATCAAGAGGTGCTGCCCCCTATTGGCGCAGGCACGGGATAGCCTGCGCTGTGACGGGCCGAATATCACCATGTGACATTTTATTTTCACTTGTGTGTGTGTACTGTCGCACAACAAGCGTATTACGCATTCAGACACGGATGTGCTTTGTGGCAGCCTGTCACTCAAACATGTATGGATTCGGGCTCAAAGGTGCACAAACATGCTCACAAATAGCCGAGGCGTTCACACACAGCGTCAGCCCCCCCACATATGAACACACACCCGAACATCACGGCATCGACGCTCACACTGACTCTTTTTCTCTCTCTCACACACACACACACACGTTCCTTAGCTCAGCTTCACTATTATAGAGCCCCAGACAATATAGGAGACTCAGCATAGAGCCTGCAGCGCCTGCCTCATTTGCATGCCAAGTGGCTGTAATGCTGTTAGGGTTTATGCAATAAAGACAAGTGAATCCAGACTGCTGGGCCTAAGAGGAAGAAAGAGAGGGAGGCAAGAAGGAAAGGGGGGGTCGGGGTGTAGGATAGGAGAAAGTGAAGGAGAGAGTATGAGAGAGAGGGAGAGAGGGAGAGAGTGAGAGAGTCAGAGAGAGAGCGGGGGAGAGTCAAAGGGAACAGATGGCCCAGGGAGAGGTAAAAGGTATAATCCCATCAGCTGCACTATCAACCGACCATCTGGACATCCCACAGCACAATTACAACACATTTCAGCAGGCAGAACAAAGGACGGCTTCGTGGGGCCACATCAGACCTGTTTGAGTGTGACAATACTAGGACTGAGACCTCCTCCGCTCAGATCTGGGATCCGTTTTGACGCCCTCCGCGGCTAACCCTAACCACGGAGGGAAGAGATTAGGACGGATCACAGATCAGCCTCCCGAGGTCATTTCGCAGCACATCATCGGATCTTGTAATAAATTCAAACACACATACAAAATGGAAAGAATTCAGGGTCAGAACCCCCCCCCCCCCCGCCCTAAACAAGCTGCGGCATACGAGCTGAAACGGGGGTGAATTTTCCTCTACCGCAGCGCAAAGTTTGTAAATACTTGGTGATGCAACACTTAGAGGGGCAAGCTGGCTCCAGGCTGCCTCGTCCGCCCGCTCCTCGTGATGCCTATCATCTGCCGAGGGGGGGGGGGGGCATTGTGCGTGTCTGTCATCAGATCGCCTGCGCTGACTGTGTAATCCACTTCGCCACGGTCCCCCATTCAGCACATGCTCCCCTCTCTGTCTGTGCATTGAGACATATGCAAATTTTTTTTGGGCAGAAGGGTGGACGGCTTAGGGCCTCAGTCGCTGCCTCTCCATGGGTCCTTCTGTGCGTGGGAGGGGGCGCTGGGATTTCGGAGGTTGCGCGTCTGTGTGTGTGTGTGTGTGTGTGTGTGTATGCCTGTCGTAGGTTTTCAGGCTGCAGCTGCCCCCCAACAGGCACCGTCACCATCAGGCCGTTTTCTAGCCCCCTCCTCCCCCTCCTCCTCCTCCTCCTCCTCCTTCCTGCCCCCCCCCCCCCCCCCCCTCTCTCTCTCCTCCCCAAAGTCAATTTGTTTACAGTAATTTTGAAGGGTGAATTATTTGCTGTAATCGTCCGCACTGATGAAGGTCAGGCCCTTAGAGGGGGGCCAGCGTGCCCACAGAGGGTTGGTCCTCTTTCAGGCGCTCCGCTTCGCAATTAAGGAAAGCAAATGTCACTCCTCCAGGCCTCACAAATGAAAATCTGTACGAGGTGATTAGCATGAAGTCAACAGCGCCTGTTAAAGTCAGATTCCCTGTAGTACCAACGTGTGTGTGTGCACTTTATGGGCAGCGAGAGAGAGCAAACATGACCCCAACAGACCCAACAGCAAGGCAAACAAAGGGAGATGTCTTGTCGGAGGTGATCCATACAACAATGGCCGACTGTGATTTACTTACTGGATGGAAGGGAGAATAGAGGTTTCAGAAGAAAAAGGGAACTTGCTGGAATAGTTGCTCACATTTTGAAGACTAGGAAAAAAAAACATTTGGTAATTCATATTGTATTAAAGGATATTGATGGAAATAGATTAAATTTGATATTGCTATTTTATGGCTAGCTGTCATGCTATTTCTGTTGTAAACACAGTGTTGTGCTCAACACCATATTAAGGTAATGCATCAAATGACAGTGAATGCTAGGCAGCAGATCACTCAAATTAGATTATAATAGCAGCCCAGACTGTTGATGAATGGCAGAGCTAGGTAGCAGAAGTAGCGCCAGATGAAAAGCATTGTAATAAACAATATGAAATGGATTGAATCGATCACAAGGAGGGGAAAAAAGCTCAACCTGAATAATTCACGAGTGCATTTCACCTCATGAAACCTGAATATACGCAGCGTCCCTGCACCGTGCTGCACATGCAGAACAAAATTAATGAAATAATGTAAACCGGCAAAGCTTTGGCTTGTCATGTCCACTTTAACAGCGCGCATTCTTGACTCATTTAAGACGTGTTCAACTTTGAGATTTTACTGTACGCGGGTGCATGCTTAATCAATTCTGATAGCTGCGTTTGCCCTGACACATAATTTGCTCCATCAAATCATTTTCCTTGCGAGCCCGGCGTTTAGCCTTTGTGAAGTGGACCATTTGAAGGGTCTGCTTAACTACACCACTCCAGCGCGCTGATAAATGATTTTGATATTTTTTTTTTCCAGGGGCAATTTCCATGATACGTCTTTGTGAGACGGACATGGTGACGTGATGCGATAATGTGTCCATGTGGAGGGAGACATGGGGCTGAGTGTGGAAGCTCAGGTGCTGAATTTGCTCTTCTCTTTGTGTTGGATAAGCAGC
Source organism: Pungitius pungitius (assembly GCF_949316345.1). Lineage (NCBI taxonomy): Eukaryota > Metazoa > Chordata > Actinopteri > Perciformes > Gasterosteidae > Pungitius > Pungitius pungitius. Next base: position 6,377,493 of record NC_084912.1, on the reverse strand, counting down.
CACCCCGTGCATCAAGGCTATCAGCCCGAGTGAGGGATGGACTACAGGAGGAGCCACCGTCATCATCATAGGGGACAACTTCTTCGACGGCCTACAAGTCGTGTTCGGCACCATGCTCGTATGGAGCGAGGTACGCTTGGGAGATTTGGGGAATTGTAGTTTTGACTAATATTGGCTAGTTTTATTCTGTAACTTTCCAGCCGATAGCATACAAACTCTCTAGTTAATTATAACAACGGTCTGAATATTTTCTTTTTCTCCCCCCTCTGTAATCCAGCTGATAACTCCACACGCCATCCGTGTGCAGACTCCACCTCGGCACATCCCCGGAGTTGTGGAAGTCACGCTGTCCTACAAGTCCAAGCAGTTCTGCAAAGGTGCCCCTGGGAGATTTGTCTACACTGGTGAGTCAAAACCCTGCTACACCCCCCCTGTCTAGATGGACCTCCTCAGGCACTAATAATGAACTAACCAGGGCCCTGCTTGCTGAATGTTAAAGTGTGAGATCTGCACTGCTAGGGAAAAGGTGTTGTCGGGGAGGGGCTCCTTCAAGTGCAACCCGATCCCCCCTCTGACCTGCGCTGCCAAGCTCTGTTGAACCCAAGCTGTCAGGATATCTCGTCGGGACAATTCCCATTATCTCTCCTGTTGCAGGACAGGAAATGCTTTCTGCCATTCTGCAGATTTTGTAAATCAAAACGTCGTTTCATTTCATGAGTCAGGTTACGAAAGCTCTATCCAGGTTATCTGCATGAGCGAGTAAGAACTTACCCTCGTGTGTGTTCAATACGGATTCAGGGGAGAGGAAGCGTGTGGACGGACGAGGGAGACGTGAGCCAAGGGGTGCGTGTGTGTGTCACACTATAAGTAAGGGATCTGATTATCTTGGCTGACAGAGGGAAGTGGCGGTCTTATCTGTCATCATTGGCGAGGAGACAGAGGTCGCAGGGGTCAGAGCCTGTCTGACCTGGAAGCCTCTGTCTGTTCTAACTCTGATGGGCAGAATGAAACGGGGGGCGCGTCAAAGCACTCTCACCAAGCCCCCCCCACCCCAGCACAGCTCTGGCCTTGAACGCGGCAGAATTGCAAAGTGTGGACCCCCCCCCCCCCCCTCACCTCCTCCTCGGAAACCCCCATCCAGACCCCTCCATCCCGGGGCAGCTGTTTCTCATCAAGCCCCCCCCCCCCGGGCCCCTCCCCTCCCTCTCCTTTGCCCCCCAAACCACCACTACCGCTGCAACCACCACTACCACCCCCAGCCATCCGTCCCCTTCTACTCCAACCGTGCAGTCTGGCCCGGCTCTCCTGCGTTTAACCTCCCTAGCAGGAGCGGAGCAGAGGCCAACAAGGCACCGGGATAATGAAACAGGAGTGTAGTGTGGCTGCGTTAGTGTATGTGCGTCTGTTTCTGTGAGACTGTGAAAGCGAGCAAAGGGGGGGGGGGGTTTAAAGAAAAGTGTGTGTGTGTGTGTGTGTGTGTGTACATGTGCTACCGCCCAGCAGAATGTGTATAAGTTAAGACATTAATGGCTTCTATAGCACCCTGGTGAAAGTACCAGGTCCCTTAAGAACAGACCCCATTAGTCACAGAGGCTAAGCGGATTGGGATGATTACCATCAGGTTTTTACTGGGGAAACGTGTCCCCTTCTCTCTATCTTTGTTGATTTTTCACCCCCCTCTCCTCCCAACCCGCCTCCATTCTTCTCTCGCCGTCTTCGCCGGGTTCCTACTCACTTCCAGTTAGTGTAAAGATACAATTACCCCTGGAGGCAACGGCGGTACAATTGATTAGTGGCCTGAATTAAAAGAGAAAATCACCAATAGACAGGTCCGGCTCCGCCAGCTCGCTATTCCACGCGCGTCTCACCTTGATTGTAGGAGGGTACGACGCGTGGGGGGGGGGGGGGAAATGAATGAAACCGTTAACGGGAGCAGTAACGCAGAACGCCACAATTAAGACTCCGCTGATTCCATATGTACAGTAATTGCTAGTTGAAAGGATGTTAGCTACTTCCTCCCTCGGCGGTAAAATGCGAACTGGGCCGACGCATCGAGCGCAAGAGAGTGGATCGTGTATTTGAGAGCGGAACAGCTCGTTTCAAAACCGTAGCTTTCGCTCAAGTGAAAAAAAAAGAAAAAAAAAGCTCTACACGAGCAAATAGGTTTGAAATGACCTATTGTTACAATAGCAAATGAGTTGGAACTGAAACGGGCATGTAGTGACACACGGCGCTGTCTGGAAGGGCACACAACGTGGTGGTGTCATGTCAAAAGGCGTAGTTATCCGACAACACGGCTTCAAGCGCGGCTTGAGAGGGGCACCTTTTCTTTTCTTTTTTCTTCTCCCTGTTGACTCTTCTCGCACCACCACCCTAATTGTGGAGATTTAACTCGCTTAATTTAAGAAATTATCACAAATTGCCAAGAGTCAACACGGAGGAGACTGCAGCCAACGCGGCACTGCGGAGGGACGCGTCCTCGCTCGCTGCCGGTGACCTGGAACGGCTCCAAAACCCACAATCCCTTCTCAGAAAGAGAGCACCCTGTAATGTGTACGTCAAACAATCCCGTTGGCATTGACTGTATTGAACGTATAAAACACTAATGAGACAAACAGACATACCATATAAAACTTTAGTGGGCTGTGGTTCACTGGCTGCTGCTTATCGGCACACCCTTAAAGGAAAGACATGTCGGCTACATTTGCTTTATCTCAGTCCATGCCTTTCACCTTCTTACAAAACATGGTCCCTTGGAGCTTGCTGGCCTGTCCTCTGTTTAATCTATGTATTGGTTATCCATTGGCCCGACTGGCCGCGAGGGTTGTAGAAAGCCTCGGCTGTGCCTTGGGTGAATATTTTATTCTACTTTACACTTTATTGAGCACTGCACTACAACATGCATGCTTGTTTGATCAGACGATTTCTTTTTAAAGTATCCATTTTCAGCCTCATTTGCAGCATCTTAAACTTTTTACTGCATTGTTAGGGTGGCTTTCTGAGTAAATCATAAATAAAGAATTTGACCGCACAATTCATCCAATTAAAGCGGCCTAATCGCATCAGACCTTTTGGTTTTCTACCTTGGCCCAGAGTTTCCACAAGAGCTCCCCTCCAGGGGCAACGATGCAGGCCCTTGGTAATATGGTTCTGCAAGCAGTCCTAACACACTCAGCCACTATTTATCCTAATCAGTGACATCCACATAACCAGGATTGCTTAAAATGAACCCCTTCCGCGCCCCAGAAAACGCACATTTACCGGGGACCCCATTTGTCACGGGTAAATTGAGGGTCAGTAAACTTCGCCTGTATCCTCCAGTGGGGATGCGGGACATGCATCATAACGTTAGGAGAGAATGATTGGCGAAGGCGAGCTGTCACACATTTGTCAGGGGGAAGGGAACATTATTTGCTAATTTCCCAAGCTGGGCACTGACAGGGTGCTTCGTCTTCAGACCTTTGGTGACCAGCATGGCTTCCCAGCTATTAGTAAAAGTCAAGTGTTTTTTTTCTCTTTTTTTTTTTTTTTTTCTTTCCTCACTGTAAAGCAGCAGTAATAGGATCCACTCATTCGAGCTCACACGGTAGCAGCAGACTGGGTGAAGGATTTTGGATGGAGGCGATGCCCCCATACAGTGAGCTGCTCTCGCCAGACCTTAGCTGAGGCCAGACAGCCTTGAGGGCTGATGGATCGCAAACTTTCCTCGTCAAGGTGACGCTATCGACTCCGCTGCACCAAAATCTGACAAAATGGGTATGAGGCGGTCATTCATCAACATAAGGACAAAGGGGTCATGTGTGCTTCACTCGATACTGGTGGAGATCAAGAAATGTCAGCCCTGTAAGGCATGAAAAAGGAAGATGGCTCATTGTGCAGGAGCCAGTTCCCTTTTTTAGTTAAGCCTCGACCACAATTTCTTACGTCAGGACGATCTAAATTTAAATGTCTCGTCCACCAAAATTAAACTTGTAGAAAATCAGATGTTAAAATAGTGACAAAACCTCTCAGACGGCGAAACCAAATCATCATGTAGCCTCCACCTCCTCTCACTCCAAAAAGGAAGTAAACAAACAAATCAGATAGGGCCCTGCGCACGTTGGGCCTATGAAACGTCTCCTCCACGCCCTGCTGTCACTTTGAAGTCTCAGACTCAGACGCTGATCAGATGGAGCGCTTCCTTTTCATTTCCTGTCCTGCAAGGGTTGGGTTTGGTTCTCGGTCGGCTGCTGGTCGGCAATGGGGTGTGGCCTACAGCAAAGTAGGCTGTAATCAAAGTCATTCACAGAAGTATGTAAACAGATCCGTTTTAGGGGAGGACTGGCAAAAGCACACGAAATGTGCTTCAATCAAGCATTGTGCATTTAAAGCACACAACCTTTACTTTCAAAGTAAATCCACAGATTAATTCTTTTCTTTCGTGAAGTGCTGGAAGTAGGGGTAAAAAATAGTGTTTTTAAAAAAAAAATGTAAATGTCATCGCCACAGTCAAGCGGGTCGCAACCAGTTTGGCACAACAGTTTTATCCTGTGTCAAAGCATGTTATCCACCAGGCGCGTCCCCCCCCCCCCCCGTACCCGCCTGTCTTATTACTGCGCTGGTATTTAGCGCCGGCTCCACGGGAGTGGGGCAGACACTCGTTGCCAAGTCAGACGGGCCCGGTTTTGAAGGCCCCCGTGAGCTTGTGTGGAGCGCGACAAGGTTCCACGGAGGAAGGTCCTTGTGTCCAATTAGAGGGCTGACGTGACACGTGCTCGCTCCCCCCCCCGCTGTCAGGCAGCTTGTCAGGTAGGCTTTGAGAAGCACACTGTGGCATTATTCCACAGCGTGTTATCAGCAAGTGACCTGTGAAATCCAGCTCCGGGAAATTGATTGAAATGAGCACTTGCAGTTGAGCGTGTGTTTTTTCGGCCGTTACACCTCGCTGTTGTGGGTATCTTTCAAGAGAAAAATGAAAGTAAGGCTGTGTGTGTGTGTTTTTGTTTTTTTTATCTCGCTCAGTAAGGATGGTATTCATTGATTTCATTTTAATTGGACCCACTTTTTGTCCCACAGTATGGTTAGAGGTCTGTTTTGTAATGGCTCTTAAAATGGATTGTCCTCAGTAAGTCACAGCATCAGTCCTTTGCCACGGGAAAGATAGACAGAGGAGGCGGGGGCCGGGGGGGGGGGGGGGCTCTTGATAGACGAGGATCTCTCCCCTCCTCCTCCTCCTCCTTTCTCCTCCTCTTCTTGCCCCATTTTCAGTATGATCCACACCCGACGGGCTTTAAAAGTACTCCACTCACCCCTCCTCCGCCGCCTTTTGATTGAAATTCATCGGCAAGTTTATTGAGAAATGAATGAGAGAGGCAGCACGGTATTGACTTTGAGAGGAAAACACAACTCATCTTGAATGAGGGGGAAAACGCGGCCGTAATTTAGCCGCCATCGATCTGTGCCCCGTCCATGTATTGATCTTCATTTTACAATATTAATTTGCGCTTGCAATCAGCTGTGAAGGGAAACCCATTTGATTCCTGTTGGCCGGTGATGTGTGAAGGTCCGCCGACGTCCTCCGAGGAGTGGCACACATACTTTAGATGTCATCTAAGAGGATTGAACAGGTGTCTTTGGCCATTTCTAATAACACAGCCGATATGAAGGCAGTCTGAAATTATGGATGTGCAATCTGTAACATTGCTCCCTTTTAACCGTGTTAATTACATTTTATCTGTTGCAGGAGCAATATCTGCTAGAGACTGTTACTGTCTAGGCTTTTTTTTCATCTGTATTGGCTCAAAGTTCATGAAATTTCAATGAACATTGATCCGTCTCTATTGATTCGTCCTAACTGCAGATCTTTGAAATTTGAATTTCCTGTTCATCTTGTGGCTGCTGGAGATGGAATCACTCAGTGGTAACTGGCTGCAGTGGATGGAGATGACATGGTCAGTGGTGAAACAGATGGGGTTTGCTTTGCGTGGATTTGCAGTGAAAATCCCAATTTGGCTTGTTTTTTTGTTTTTTTTTAAGATGGTCTCCACACCTGCATGCATTTTTCTATTCTCTCAACCCCGAAACGTATCGACTGTGGAGCAGCAGCGTGACCTCTGGATGTCTGACCTATTACCTACTATTCAATTTTAACTCCTTACGGTAACACGGAGGAGATATTCCCTCTTCACACATCTCCAGGAGACCAGAGTGCGGAGAACATCGGCGATACGAGGTCACCACAATGTTGTTCTGAGCTGCATTCACCCGACAGACCGCAGGTGCCTCGAAGGCTGCAGTTGGACTGTTTGACAAGTCACAAATGCAATAACACTTGATGAACTTCTGCCCGTGCTGTTTATCTGTCTCCAACTCCCACTCCACCTCTAATTTGTGTTAAGGGGAAAGAAAAAAAAAAAAAGAAGTGCTCAATGGTGTAGGAGGAGTGGAGATAAGCTCGAAGCAGTTAAGTATAATTAGCGAAAGTAATAGCTGGCAAATGGCAACAAGGCTAGGTTTTTATCTCCTGGAAAGATAGAGTTATCGTAATAAGCTGTAATGGCTGGCAGGAATGCTGGTGCTCGGTGCAAGCTTCCACTCAGGCTCACAGACTTAACAAGGAACAATTTCCCTTAAATTTACTGCTTTGCTCCAACATTTCCCTGCGTTTATACCCAGATACTGTAAGTCAATACACGTGTTCAATCCACCCCCATATAGACCGTGGAGGGGGGGGGGGGGGGGGGGTGGGGGACACACAGTAGCGTATTGCCACGTAAGCACTTCTGGCTGCCAACGTCGGCCGTGTTACACCGTTCCCGTAGAGCGGTTACTCGTGTCCTATTTCCAGAGAACATGGAGGAGGAGGAGCCATGTACACGGCGTCCACTCTACATTTTAAGTGAAGTGGCTAGCCGGGGCGGCTATAGGAGCTCTCGGAGAAAATGTGTTTTGGGAGCGGGAAAGGACGAAAAAGATTGTGGCATCGGATCAAAATAAGATCGGGGAAGTGCACATTCCAGGCAGTGGAATTCTACTGAAGCGCTGCCATGGAGGCCTGTGCGCATGTGTGATATTGAAAGTTGGAAATGATATGGTCACAGCTGCATTACGAGTCATGCATTCCATTTCTTCATATTCGGAAACCTGATCATTTACCCTCTAGAGTGAGAGAATGGCCGAATAATTCATGAAAAAAAAGATCTTCTGAACCCTCGGCGTAGAGGCAGCAAGTCTCTTTCTTGGTCAAGAATTCGGTCGCCGTGTTCTTACCAATAAAAGTTGCAAAACCCTTTACATATTAAACCTATTCGCTGTCACTTTGTTCTCTCATTACTTTTGTTAAACGCTAATCATCTCTGGAGTAATACAACGGAAACAAATGTACAAACAATTATGTCTCTCTCTATGGTCCCGCAAGCCGGGTAGAATATGTAAGTGGTGTAATTGAACAAAGTGTGCAACCTGTCTAAACCCGAACAGAAAATGATAGAAAATGAAAATTCTATTAGTCCATAATGTTCCCTGGGCCCCCCTTCGCATGCGCTCTTCATCTCTCCTGCAAAGTATTCAAATGCAAGCCCTGCCTTACCTCCCTGTGTCTCTTTTTCTCTAATTATCCATGAGGTCAGTAAGCAAAATGGGGAAGAAGCCAGGAGATCAATACAAATTATCCCTGAGCAAACCAGTGCTGACAGTTTGAATTGCAGCATATGTTTACCCAAAATCAGGCAATTTATCTTAATATCAGGCGAGTAATGCAGCAGGGGTGAGAGGTCACACAATCTCTCCACCTCATAATTACCCGCCTCTAAAACAGGAAAGTGGTATTGATTGGCCGCGAGCCGGGAAGCGGGCGTGACTGGAACGTGCAACCCCCCCTCCCCCTCCCTCCACTCCCCCCCACTGCCTCCCCACCAACCCTTATCATACCTCCCCACAGTTCCTCCCCACCCTCCTCGTTCCCCCCCCCCCCCCCCCCTTGGCTAGACTCCCCACCCTGTGCAGGATTTATGGGATGTGTGTGGAGGGTTTCATGTTTCCTTGCAGCGACTGAGACCCCCTCGCAGGGGGGATAAGGGAGGAGGGAAGGGGGGCGGGGGGGGGGACACACACACGCTCCTTCCACACACCCCTTTTTATCATATTGTGGCGGAAGGGCCAAACTCGTTCTGGCGATGCGTGGAGTCGCGCGAATGGCAGCGCTGCTAGATTTGCCCACTTTAGTAAAGTCTGCGACAGAGTGTGAAGTGGGAACATAATGACGAGGCCGAGGAATGAAAGGGACGTGGAGCGAAGAGGCGGGAACAACAACAACAACAAAAAAAAGAAGGGAGAAACGGCTGCTGTCGATGTGTGTGGTATAAGAAGAGAGGGAGAGGGGAAGTCCCGATGAGTCAATGTAAAAACGATGAAAGGAAATCTTTGCCCTGAAGAAATCATGTGCGGAGTGGATGCAAACAAAACACATTCATCGTCCGGATTGAATATCAGTATATACCATCAGCAGCTCTTACAGGATTATTGACATTGTCTGTGTCTGTCGGCACCGGTGTACATGCTACGACTACAAAACTGTCAACTCATCAACTGACAGCACCGTTTAGCGCTAATGCAAGTCTCCATCAGCTGTCAAAAGCATTTGCATGAAATCAATAGCAGATGGCGGTCTGTGTCACCAATTTCATTACGCTGGGGTTGTTACAAAGATCATCTCCATGATAGATGAGATGGCGACACCTCGGGCATGTGGAGATCACGCGTGGCGCTCGGACTGCGGCTGCGGGAACGCTGAGCCGCGTGTAAACCTGCACGGAGATGAGTTGAATTGAAATGTAATCTTTGACACGTTTAGACTCCCCTCATGTGGAGGCATTTAATCAACGTGTATAAACCCGGGAAGACCGCGGGAAGGAATGTAGCTCGAAAACCGCGCGGGTCGGAGGATGCCCTAACCCCCCGAATAACATTCGTCACCATGGAGCCGCGTTTAAAGTGGGGCGTCGTTATCATTGGGGAAGGCACATCGCGCCGTACAACTCGCCCCAACCTAGGCCTCGTCCTGTACTGTACGACTTTTCCGGCTGTGTTCCCAGCATGCCTGGCGGGTTGTGTAGGCCCCAGCTGAGGCAGAGGACAGGAGAGCGTGATGTATCACCCTGAGAGAGCCCACTGACAGCCTCTGATGATGGATGGCCTGATTATGGAGTGCTTTTTACACATACACAATTTACATCACACTGAGCAGCGGGGTCTGGCAGGGCTGCCGTGCACGTGCACACTCTCTCAGCCCGGGCACGTGCATGACACACACACACACACCCCGAGATGCTTGTGTGTGTGTGTGTGTGTGTGTACACATGTACCGGACTGCCACAGTGCATAGATAAGAAAGGGGATGGAAATAACAAAAGAAAGGGGGCAAATTCCTTGCTACAGCCTTGTCATGTACGATCAATACGGCAGATCAATCCTTTTATTAAGGAGAAGATGGCGTTCCCCCACATTGCGGACCTTTGTCGTTTTGGGGCACATGATGACATGTCAAATCAGATTTCCAGCAGTGAATGTTGCTGTGGCAGGGGGGTGGGGGGGGTTATTCTGGTGTGCTTAACCGCTAAGGCTGGTCACCGCTGTATTTGCAAGCTAGATCCTTGCTATCGATTAGCGCCTCGCATCGTCCACGCTCCAACACACACTTGCTCCACTTGATCACGGTCGAGTCGGCGATTACTGTATTCAGGGGTTTTTTTTTTGGCGGGAGTGGTGCCCGCGTGCTTCGATCGTACGGCCGCGTGTTAGCACGTGTCTGCCGCACAGTGTGTGTGTGTGTGTGTGTGTATGCGTGAGCGGGTACAGTGCCTGCATGCTTGCGTGTATTTAGATGTTGGGGAACAAAAGAAAGAGTGAGACACATGAACGTTCGTTTCCCTGCCGTGCCCCCCCCCCCCCCGTGCTTCAGTGGCCCTGCCTGCCTGCCTGCTTGCATGCGTGTGTGTGTGTGTGTGTGTGTGCATTCGCTGGCTTTCACATTCTCTGGTGTTCAGCAGGTTCAGCGAGCTGTGCGGTGTTAATGCTGAAATTACATGCTGAGTAATGAGTGATGGGCCAAATTACAGGCTGAACAATGAATAGAGGCAGGCAGCTCTTATTAGTCTCCATAGAAAGCCATTGATTTATGAAGCGCCTTGCGCGGCGGAGTTACTCTCCTGAAAATGATATCTACATTGAGAAGTGATGTTCTCTATTAAGTCGTTCCTTCCCCCTTTTGCGCTGCCTTCCTCCCTTGCTCCCCTCCTTCTCTCCTCTGCCCTCCCCTCCCTCCCTCCCCTTGTCCTGCCCGTGAGTGCGCACATGATTGTTTAGAATCAGGCGGAGCTGTAAGGAAGCCTTCAATTACCCATTAGGACTGTCAGACATAAAACGCCCTGCTCTCACCAAAGTCTGGGTTATGATTCATTTACTTTGTGCCTCTGATTCATCGCCCAATATGCCTCATGCCCCAGATTACTATTTGAGGGGTGGAGCAGATTAATGGCTCCATGGGATCTGCTGCCGTATTTCACGGGGCCAGTGTTGCAGTACAGTTGGTGCAGAAGGGGGAAATGACAGCAACGTGCACTAGATCAATGTGCGGACAGCCTTTCACAAATTATTAAAGCTTGGTTAGATTAAAAGACCGCCGCTCTGTAGTTTGCTGTAGTCAATATTCTTAAGCAGATGGAAAGAGGGAGGGTCCCTCTGAAGGATTCTCAGAGGGATGTAGGTCATCACGGCTGTTAATGGAATGACACTTGGTGACACAAGTGTCAAAGGAACCCGTGTCAGCCTCCATGCTCCCGGATGTTTCATAAAACATCCTCTCGCCCCAGAGGTCTCTTTAAAATTGGGCATTCTGAAATGACTTTTGTTCCGTAAACTCCGACAGAACAGATTTCTCAATTAATTTCTACCTGTCTCCAGCAAAATTAGCCCTGAAATGATTCTAATTTTTCTCCCCCCTGGGCCTCCTCCCCTCCCCCTTTTCTTTTTTTTTTCTTTCTTCCAGCCCTAAACGAACCAACCATTGACTATGGTTTCCAGAGGCTGCAGAAGGTCATCCCCCGACACCCCGGCGATCCTGAGAGGTTACCAAAGGTCAGTACAGTCTCTCTGCTCCAAAGACACCCCACAGCAAACGCACCAGAGCAGTCTGGGTACTAATGCTTCAGTGCCGTGAATGTGACAAATAAACAAAACAACATTGCCATCAAGGCAGAGCACTGTGACCCCAAACCGTAACAGCTTTGCTTCACATATGTGGCTTTCCCCACTAACCGGCGTGGTAATGGTATTGGTTTTGCGTGTGGGGAGAGGCGTAAACTCTCTGTGTGGTAAAATAGCTCAATCAGGCGTTTTCCTCTCCAGTAGTCTGTGGAGATGGTAATCTGGTCAGGAGCGACGTCTGCACCCTTATTACCCCACTCATGTTTTCCTTTCATTTTCTGCGGCTCGATTTGGTTTAATCTTTTGTTTACAGAGCCCTGTGCCGTAAACCCCCTAGTCTTACTGCAGCTAATAGACAAAGACTGCATGTTATTATGCTCTGGCTTTCTTATTGTTTTCTTTTGAACCTGGGTGAAGGAGTTGAAAGCCACATCGGCTTCAGACACACCAGTACGGCACATGAATGGGCTGCCAAAAAAAAAGACCTGCCCGTGAAAACCGAGGGGCACGTGTCTTTTTTTTTTTTTCTTCCTCCAGTGCAGAAACTCTTTGATTCTTTTACTTTTTTCTTCCCTTTGATTCTCTTACTCTCTCCATTTCCTATTGATACAATCTAACGGGCGTGTTTTCACTAATTGCCACCCTGCCGGTAACCATTTCGGTGACTGACGTTCCAGATGTGTCAAGTGTAATAATGTAACTGATTACTACGTTCAGAACCCACGTGGCATGTGGTAAAGTGGTGGCCACCTCAGAGTTTTAATAATACTGTAAAAACCTTTTAAGACCTTATCTATTAAATCCCAGCATGCAACACAGCAATATCATTAACGTCCAACGGACAATTTAATAAAGAGCAGACTGTGTGGTAGCCGTGGACGTTTGACCAAGGCCCACGTGGAGAGATGGAACGTCACAGCCAGCCCCTGGTTTCCGTGTATGAAGTGTTTCAATTAGAGTCGATCCCTGCGGAGACAGGAAACAACACCTAGACATGAAATGTTACTCTAATACCAACTGTAATCGTGGACCAAAAGGTAAAGTAAACATCCGCTTGGCTTTCACCGGTCAATCTGGCTGCACTGCTTTCCTTTTAAAAAGTCACAGCGTCTTTGTGAAATCCACCTCTGTTGAACACAGACCCTTTTTTTTAAATATATAACGGAGAAACCGGACTTCTTTTGTGGAATACAAAGCGCTGGGAGAGAGATTTTGACGCTGAACCCGAGATTAGTTTCCTGGGTGTGCATATGCTTAATATAGCACGCTCTCCCGGCCTTTGCATGAAACAATCACAGAGTGAGATGAAACCCTGCACTTCCAATAAACAACATAAATATTTGATTTGCTCTCTAATGGACCCAAATATGGGGTTCAGGGGGCATGTAAATGATCCCACCAAGTGATTCGTCATTGTTAAGCTTGCCATCCGAGGGTCAGCTCACGGGGTCAAAAGCACATTCGCAATAAAACAGCCCTGCGGCGGGCTGACGCTCGCATGTACATCTGAAATGAGAACAGAAGCAGCATATAGAGAACAGCCATTACAGGCTGCAGGTGAGGCAGGGAGACTCTATAAAAAGGAGATAAAGCTGGAGGACGCGCGGTGTGCATTAGCAGAAAGGCAAATCGACACCAAGTCCACTCACCGCCTCTAACCCCCCCCCCCCTCCCATGACTTCACCCTCCAGTTGATAATATTACTGCGCTATATTGATTTCCACAAGCCTTCTCCCTGGGACCAGTAAGACACGTGGTAATTGTAAGGAGACAGAAAGCCAATATGGGAGTGCTCATGGATAGCAAGGGATGCACGCTAATATTGTTGCTACACAGAGAAAAAAAGAAGAAAAAAAAAAGGGGGGGGGGGGGGGCGGCTGCCTCTGATTGAAGTTTACCTCGTAATTCTAAGACAACATCGTAGATGACAGTCTGACCCTGTGGGAGGAGTGGAGGTATAAAAATTCAATGCAAAGTCCAGGGTGAATATGAAAGTAATAAGTGTGAGCAGTCAAGTGATGAGAAAGGAGATTGGTTTGCGGGCATCGCGTTAAGTGAAGAGAGACTTTTGAATTCACCCTCCTTTTTAAGATCTTGTTATAAAACAATTTTCTATTCATAATATAAAAAAGACAATTTATAATACCATTTTGTGCCCTCTGGCAGTAATGGACAAATAGACTGGATATCACATTATATCACACTCAATTTCTTTCTTCTGTAACAAATTAGATTCATTATGAAATTAAAAGTGGAAACTCAATATTGTTTTATTATTAGGCTGATTGCTTTGGATTCCTTTCTTTCCTCCCAAAATGAGCATAAGCCCATTCTTTTCCAATTCTTTGCGTAATCCACAAGGAGAAAATATTACAAATGTGTTCATGTCAAGCAATTACCCATGTATTTAAATGAATCCCTCTTCCTGTGCTCTTTGAAGTACCTTCATCTAATGGCCCTATGCTTCTAAATGCATTCATTACCTCAGGCAAGAGCTAACAGAGTAATTGCCTTACAGTTTTATAATGGCATTAGCACTCCAAGCTACATAACCTAGGCCCTCTTTTATTAACTGTGATAATATAAATACAACATCCATGTTAATCTAGTGCTTGAAGAATCACATTCGGGCCGTTTTAGACCACTTCTCCCTATTGTTAGATATTCCTTTTCAACACATAATTTGTAATGGCTTCGCCTCACTTTTTCTCGGCATTAAACACGCAACCAAAAAAAAAAAACAGCCTCTAAATCTACGGTGATTTGTCATCTGAGCGGCCCCATTTAAACAGTTGTTGAACACGGGACCTTGATGCACAGCGAGGCAAACAAAAGCCGAAATCTGTCACGCATTTGTCACAGAACAACAGAAATCATTTGAGGCCTTTAATTGTTTCAATTTAACATGGGGTGTTCTGATATGTCTCCATGACAAGAAAGCCAATTAAACCTATGCTAGAGTAGTATTGAGATTTACATGGAAATGCCCTCAGAACACTATTCCGTGTTAATCGTATTCACAGCGTGAGCTGATCTGCATGAAAGCGTCTCCCCGTCAGAAGAAAAAACAAACTTCTCCCCTGATTGGGTGCAGCACTTCTCATCATCCTCGGATATGACTAGGTTGCACTTAAGCATAGCCTTGCGAGTCAGCTTGGTTAGTTAAGACACCACGCGGTAAACGACAGATTAAGGATGAGAGGCAATATCGTTTCCTCTCCTCCTTTTTCCAAGCTGTCCTTATGTCACTGCTGCAAAGTACCATATGGACAAGGAGGGAGAGGACGTTTTACACAGAATGAAACATGACTTGCGAACGCGACGGTCTTAATTGCTTTAATTGTTGTTTAAAATTGAGAGCCATGTAGGAGATCTTGAAATATGATAGAATAGATTATTGGTAATTATTAACTGCAGACAAAAAGAAAGAAAACCACTTTATCTCACTCAGCAAGAGAGACAGAGAAATCTGTTCTGCCTGATGAGAACACATCAAGACAGCTGGTCCTCTCATTTAGTCTACCTGCCTCACGACAACCATAATTCTTTATTTGTATGCAAACTAGATGCATGCAACGTTGAGCATACACACCAATTTCAGAGGTAAATGCCCATTCTAAGAGCCGCCCATCCGGTAACTTGGGGTGGATTAAGCGATATGTTTCTATAAGAGAGCATGGCATACCCTGGAAGTGGCTTCTACAGTGATTCATCTTGATAAATCAAGGGCTGTGGTAGATATGCTCCTCAGGATGAAAGGGCCCGCGCGCACACACTCCGTAAACACCACATACGCCGCGCCTCGGAGCGAGGCAGGCCAAGTCTTGGAGGCCGCTGTTTGAAGGCGCGAAGGCTGTGTTTACATTCATTTACGGCAGCTGCCGTCTTAATCCCGCGCTGCTATTGCCAAGTGATGGAACACTTCAGACAAATTACCGAGGCCCCGCAAAAGAAAACACGGCGAATGTGGGAGGAAAACAAGCGCCATCTGAGATGTTCGTGGCGACAGATTTGCATTGCTTTTAAACCGGGGTTCCAACGGCACAGACGACAAATCTCTGCTCTTACAGCAGGTGACGACGAGCGCGCTTTTTGAAAAGAACGCAGTGGTGCCTGCAACTCGCCTTTGTCAGATTAAACGCACTCCAAAAAAAAAAAAGAGGAGGAGAGGAGGGCTTTCACACAGCATATTGCCCTCTGTACTGCAGAAAAAACAAAAGGGAGCAGTCTGGTTGCTTGAGAGGGATTTAATTGTAAAGTGCCCCGAATTCAGAGAGCAGATAAAGACACGCGGAACAGGCCAAACCCCACCTAGCTGGAAGCCCGGAAACAGTGGGGGGAAAACGGGATCCGGGGCCAACTCATTTTCAGTGTTAAGAGCCAAAGCAACACGGCTAATCCGCATTGTCAAGCGGGGGCAAGCGTGCAGACATGGATAAGACCACATCCTGAGCATCCGTGTTCCCCCAAGGCACAGGCACCCAGCTCTTGCTGGATGGGAAGTCATTTGTGAAGTCCTTTGCAACAGCCAGTCAAAGAGGTTAATTGAAAAATTCCTTAATGTCATTACAACAGAACTAGATTAACCCAGAGCTAATTCACTTTATTGTTCTGAAGAGAGGGAGACTCGGCGCTGAACTCGGGAGCAAACGTGGAGCCCGGGAATCAGGGCCGAGGTGTTGTTTTTAAAGCGCTGTGCCAGTTTAATTAAGATAGGGAACATTATTCACCGCTCTGCATGGTTGGGAGCGGCAAAGTGGTAGCGCCGTGTCAATGTGGCGCCGCCGCCTCGTGGCTTTTTTTTTGGGGGGGGGGGGGGGGGGGGGTAAACGAGTAAACATTCCACACGACCACGCTGCGTAGGGTCGGCACGGATCCACCGGGGTCTTAACATTCACATCTTCCTGTCTTCCTCACCAGGAGGTGCTACTGAAGAGGGCGGCTGATCTCGTGGAAGCCCTGTATGGAATGCCCCACAACAACCAGGTCCGTGTGCACACACTCTGCTAAACATTGACGACTCACTGACAGCCCAGCACAGGGGCGTTCTCATCACTATATCTGGAACAACGTAGGCCACGTGCGTTGTGACTTCACCATATAGCCACGAACCCATGCATCGAAGCCCGAGCGCAGCTAGAAAAGACGAGAAGAAAGAAATTAAATAAAGGCACATGAATAACAAAAGACCCTCTGCCTTCGCTTCGCTTTTCAGGAGATCATCCTGAAGAGGGCAGCTGACATCGCCGAAGCCCTGTACAGCGTTCCCCGCAACCACAACCAGATCCCCTCGCTCGCTAACACCGCCTCCCACGGCATGATGGGAGTCAACTCCTTCAGCAGCCAGCTCGCAGTCAACGTGTCTGAGTCACAAGGGAACGACCAAGGTATGTGTTGAGGGTACGCCGCCATAACTCAGCGCTTCGCCAAAGCGGGGTCCTGGGACCCCAGCGCGGGCGGGATCGCAGAAATAGTTGCATTTCCCCTCTATTTTTTCGCTCATTAAAATCAGAATAGGGCTGGAAATCGTGTTTTTTTTTTTAAACACCAGGTTCACGACCACCACGCTCACCTGTGATGCAGGCCGTTAAAGGGCCCGACGGAACGCCAGATTCTTCCCTTATTAAAGCAACATCTGCAGAATGTGAACATTTCTCTGGTGAACCGAATGGACGAAATGAATGAACCTAAATTTCTATGTTTTTTTCCCCCCCCTTCCCCCCAGTGGGCTACAGCCGGAACACCAGCAGCGTGTCCCCCCGGGGCTACATCTCCAGCAGCACCCCGCAGCAGTCGAGCTACAACTCCGTCAGCAACAGCATGAACGGCTACGGCAACGCCGGCATGAACCTGGGAGTGCCGAGCTCCCCCGGGTTCCTCAACGGATCCTCTGCCAACTCCCCATATGGAAGTGAGTTTAAAGCCCGTCGCACGCCGGAGCAGCGCTAAGCCGCCGCCCCCCCCCTGCTGATTTGATTCCAGCTCGCACATTCGGGTTTCACTTCTACGTACCGCTTCTGGCAGGGCGGGGCGGGGGGCAGGGGGGGGGACGTTGTTGACGGTGGAGGTATCTTACTATTCATTCACGGGGGCCTTGTTGGAGCTTCAGCACTTCGGAGAACACGCGTGTAGCGCAGAGTAGCGGGCGCGTAGTTGTTTTTCCCCACATGCCACCTGTGTTTGTTCAAGCAGACAAGATGTTGATGGTAGGGGCCTGTGAGTGCGTACCCCCCCCACCCTCTCCCCTTCGGGAAGTAATATTATCCTTGCCTTACCTTAACTGCCCTCTCCCTCTCCGGCACCACCCGCAGCACGTTCTCACTGTCCCCCCCCCCTCCCCCCTCTCCGCCCCACTCTCCCTCCTTCTCTCCACCCCCCCCCTCCCCTATCGTCTCTGCAGTTAAACAAAAGAGCGCCTTCGCCCCTGTGGTCCGACCCCAGGCCTCCCCACCCCCCTCCTGCACCAGCGCCAACGGCAACGGACTGCAAGGTGAGCCCCCCTCACCCCCTCATCCCTTCCCCACGGACTACTGGTCAGATACCGCTGCTCAGGCCTCTGTCCGGTTTGGTGAGGGATTAATCATTACAAATATATGCATTTTGACAGGCCAATTTACACCTTTCAGTTCACACATACACACACGCACACACACACACTCACACACACACACACACACACACACACAAACATGCAGTTATAGGAGTGCAAATGTCGTCTCACGTCGGCGCAACGCAAACATACACCCTCGTTGCCCTTTCATACAAATGATCCCCTCTGATGTCGCAGGAAAGGACCTTCCCCGAATTGTTTTAGTAATTATGTTTATTAGGTTTTGTGCATGTGTCACAACCGACATGATTGCTTTGAAAACAAGCTTAGCCGTAGTGTGTGCCCCAAGATTAATAACATTGGGCTTAATGAAGTGGGAAATTAAAGTTCATCTTGCTACACGTTCATACTTATTAATACATGTTGTGCAGAAATTAATG
Source organism: Pungitius pungitius (assembly GCF_949316345.1). Classification (NCBI taxonomy): domain Eukaryota; kingdom Metazoa; phylum Chordata; class Actinopteri; order Perciformes; family Gasterosteidae; genus Pungitius; species Pungitius pungitius. Next base: position 6,359,322 of record NC_084912.1, on the reverse strand, counting down.
AGCAATGCCTTGCCATCATCTGCGCTGGCAAACTTAAAAGCATTTCAACCATGACTCTACAAATATACTCAGAGCAATATAATAATATATCATCCCGGCACTCCACTAGTCGCCTAATTGTTAAAACGTGTGAAAGTACTGCGTGTATAAACTCGCCCGGTGAGCTACAGTTCCTAATGATATCCTTAGCAGATGGTCTCCGTAAAATAATGGAAGCTACCTTTCCTAATCTCTCTTGGATAATGACGCGGGGGGGCGGGGGGGGGGCACGACTCGGGAATGTGGGAAACGCAGGACTAATGTTAGGGAGCGGAGGGTGAAGAGGCGAGGGGGGGGGGGGGAGGGGGGAGGGATGGAAGGAATCTGAGGGGAGTCTGAGAAGTGTCTAGTACCGGAGCACTGTGGCATTGTGGGAAGTGACCGTGTTGTTGCTCCGCCGTCGCCGCGGCCGCGTCCCCCGGGAGTCTGGGCCACTGTTTGCCATTACCCCAACGCCAGGAGAAATATCACACATAGCGAGACTGGCATGCTGGGGGGGCTGAAATGTCAGGAGCAGGAGGGAGGGCTTCAAACTCCCCCCCCCCCCCCCCCCGTCAGGAGGACACGGCAAATACTCACCGGCACATACGCAAACAGGAACATTAAAGCGTGCACTCACACACAGACACACACACACACACACACACACTGAATTACAAAATGTTAGTAAATGCTTCAAATTTGTATACATGACTGTTTTAGGCAAATGGACTAATCTTCTTTTTCCCTTATTGTCTTTTTTTCAGCCATGTCCGGCCTGGTTGTCCCTCCAATGTAAATGCACTTTCATCATCTCAAGCACCAGTCTACACCAGTTACCACTTCACACAGGAGCACGCAGCAAAAGCGCTGGTGTAATGTATAGTCAAACGCCTGTTCTGTTTTTAAAGATGAAGAAGACAAAAAAAAAATGTTTTTTTTTTTTTCTTTTAAATGACTTTCACAACCTACAGGAAAGAGGATTTCATGAGGAACAATACTTTTTTTCTGTGGGAGTTTTTTTTTCTTCTTTTTTTTTTCCTCCCCATTTTGTCACCCTTGAAGAGGACACGAGGCGACGGAGGGTTTATTTTGTATACCTGTTCGGGGGTTGTGCTTCGGCCTTGGATTCGTCCAACCAACCACACATTCAATACTGGAAGGGACTCTGTGGACTCACCATCTGGTTGTAAAGTAAAAACACTGATGTACAGTACATTTGCCAATGAACTTCAGAAATTGTTTTTCTGTTCCAGCTCTCTTTTAATAGATTCACAACAGTTGTGTGTCTTTATAATGTGACTTTTTTGTATTTTTATGTGTGAGAAAAATACACAGGGGCCAAGACAGTTTGAATTTCAACTGGAAAATATATGAGATATATAATGTAGAATTGATCTTAAAAGTCCAACAAATACAAATTAAAAGGGTGGGGGTTGGGTGGGTAAGGTCGTATCATGTTTCATTCCTGCATTTTAACTTAAATTTTGTAATTTATTGTAGCTAGAAATCATCTTCAAAAGTAAAAAAAAAAAAAAACAACAAAAAAATCCTCTTTGATTCAACAAGCACACTGACGTGTACAAAACACTGCTCTGTTGATGAATATGATGTACTTCCATGTCTAGAGCTTCCTTTTAAGCAAGTGTGTTTTGCCATTTTTTTTCAACTTTTTTGCTAGCACTGTATATTGATGCATTCCTAGGCTACTGTGAAGTCTGTTTCTTGTTGATGAGGAGCAGTCTCCCCCTTCTAGCTCCGACTCCCTTATGTGTTTTATATGTGGTTAAAATTGTAGACTATTGTGATATTGCCAAACTTGTGCTAAATATTTATACATCTGTCTTTTCCATGTTCTTTTGAAATCAACAAAAAAAAAAACATTAAAAAACAAACAAAATTAAAATCCATTGAGAATGTAGGAGTACAGTAGTTCATCGTCATGTTTCTGTTCAAATACACACTTGCGCTCACTGAGGGAAATTTTGTAACATATCAACTATAAATAATGTATTTATCTCTGAAATTTTGTATATTGCTTTTCATTATGTATGTATTAATCGTCATGCCCTTAATATAGTGATGCAGCACAGATAATTCAGCCAAGAACTGTTGCCTTCATTTGTTTTCTTTTTGTATTTGATGAAATGCAATGTGCATATATTTCATGTGTATCCTCAAAAATTTGTGTTACTCCGTCAAGACTCTCTGTCCATTTTTTAAAGGGGAAGTCAAACTTCATTGTTTATTTTTATATTGATTTTAAATTATCTATACAGACCATTTTGGAGAAAACTTTGTTGGTTGTATTGTCAAATAAATTGTTTGTGACCCATATGATAGTTGTTAAGATCCAATAGAGACTAATGTGCATGAGGGACAACCTTGGAGATAAAAAAAAACACTCCATTTGTGGTTGTATTTTTTTCTGTTTTGTAGAATGTATAGAAGTCATTTTTACTCACCACTTATGACTCTGCCACATAGCTTACATGTGTTTACAGGGAAGAAAATTTAAAAATGTCAACATTTGGAATGGAAACAGAAATGAATAAGTGATGTTTTATTAAAATTTTCAGTAAAAACACAATAGCTCCTCAACTGTGGACTTCTTCAGTTTTAAGTACAGTTTGGCTGGCAGACAAACTGAAAAATCAGAACAAAGAAAAGAGACAGTAGAAACCTCTGAGGACAAACCTGTGATTCGTCTGTAAGTTGTAGTGTTTAGACTTTGCCATAGAGATAACTGTTTGAAACCTGTGGAAAAGTGTAACATCCATAAAAGATGAAAACTGCTCTTTACTCCTATTTTTTCAGCAAAGCACTCTTGACATTGTGACATATTCCTACTGGTCTTTGTATCAGCATATCCTGCATCTGTGGTGCTTCAAAGGTTCATTGTAGTCATTCGTAAACAGTGCAAGCTTTTTATTCAAAGCGGCCCAAATGGGGCTCATTCAAATCCCTCATTTCATTGCATTAAGCCACCTAGTTAATAAAGAATCAATACATTGAAAGAGCAAGGTTATCCTTTGTCTATAAGGGCCGGTATCGTTTTGAACCTCTTATAGTTTGAGGGGGGGGGGGGGGTGGGGCTGTGAAATCTATACTCATCAAGTGGGTCAAACAGAAGGATAGGAGTGTATGAGGGAAGAACGGCGGTTCTCCTTAAAAACAAGCGCCCATCTTATCTGGCATCCTGAGTGGTCGCCCCGAGAGCAGGTCACAAAATGTCAATTTCTCATCAAGGCAACATTGTCCGAGGCCACCTTTTAATGCACAATTAAACAACGGCACACCTGAGTGGCAATCAGCGGATCGCGGCTTATTATGTCAGGCGGCATGCACGGATCTGGTGTGGGGTGTGAGGGGGGGGCGATAGTCCAGGAGCTGCTGATAGCGCAAAGGACACATGCACTCAAAAGAGCGATCTTAATTTCCATTCCCTCCGGCGGACCCACGTGGTCCGACAACAATTGGCGCGCAATCTGCTCGGCATCGGGGTTTTCGCATCCACGCGTTTCTGATCCGTCCGTGTTGCTCAAGGTTTTAATTCTAGTCTGCGCTCCCCTAAAAACACGGAACCGAGGAAACTGTCTCTCATCGCAGAAACAATAACCAACTGAGGGGGGGGGAGGGGGGAGAAGAAGAAGAAGAAGAAAAAAAAAAAAAAAAGCACAAAAAGAAAAATTCCGGGGGTTAAAAGTGCAATCAAAAAACGACAAGCTCGCTCAGTTGTTGCCGTGTTTTTTAAGAGCCGGGAGGCCCGGCAGGCAGGCTGGAGGTACAGTAGATTGTCTCAGCAGGTTTCCTCTGTAGCCAACGAGCAGCCGCTCGCTCTGCCACACCACTCAATCACCGTGAGAGCCTCTTTATTGGGGGAACTCTAATGGCCACCCTGCACCATGATCTTAATGTGTGCATTAAATATTTATAAATCCTGGGTCAATAATGCCCCATAACCAGAGCCTGACAGACCCCCACCGTACCATGTGGCCTGCCTCCCCTCGCAAAACGCAGGCAAAAAGGTCGAGGGGGGTCATGCAATCAAAAGAGAGCGAGGCCCGCCGCATCCATATGTTGCCACTCTTATCAAGACTTTCCTCAGTACTGGTTATCTGTCAAAGGAAAGAAATATTGAAAGCAATATCGATCTTAACTAGCCTTCTGTTGCCGAGGGCGCCGCTTCAAACATCTGCTGGTGCATTGTTATATTTCAAAAAAACACTCCTCTCAATAATATAAGCCTGAGCGGCACTATTGAACGTTCTCTGTGTGACGCGGGGCTGCCTGAGCACGACTAATAACCGCGTTATTAACAAGCATCGCCGGAGATTTTTAGAAGTTGATAAGACGGAGCCGAAGCGTTTCTTAATTAGCGCCGGGTTAATTGTGCGGCCTGGCATCTGCAATGGGCGCCTCCCCCTCCTCCTCTTCCTCCTCCTCCTCCTCCTCCTCCTCCTCCTACGTGACCGCATCGCAGGCTGCCGGCTCCTGCGCCGCTCAGGTGAAAGATTGTGCTCCGGCGATAGGGCGCACAAAAGAGCGGCCGGACAATGAAGCAGTCAATGGAGGGCTCCGGCTGAAAGGGCCACAATGGCCGTGCATGCTGGGAATTGGGCTGGACGGTATAAAGGAATGAAACCTTCACTGGGGCCGTGGAGGACATGCATTCAGAGAGGAGGTTTTTTTGTTTGCTCTTTGTCAATCCGCCGTTTTCCCATGAGAAAAAACAATTCAAACTGACCTTAAAAAGGAGAATATTACCTTACTCATCCACTGCCTGTGTAACTCCTTTTTAGGGGGCTTGTGCGAATCACTTTTAATGGACGTTGGTGCGCTGAGAACTTTGAGCCAATTTGATGTACAGTGTCCAGAAACTAGAAGGTGGGGAATAGTTTATCTGCTCGATGGGCAGGATCTGTTCTCGGGACGGACAGGATTCCTGTAACTGCTGAGCGATGTGTTTTGTGAGGGAGGGGGGGGGGGGGGGGGGGGGGCGACTGCAACTCTCCTGAAGTTTATACGCGACTGGGATACTGCCGAGGTCATAACTTTGAGAAAAAAAACGCAGTTGGACCTTCTTTTTTTTTTTTGGTACGATTTCACATTTGAAAAACAGGGAATCCATTTTTTTTTTTTATTTGATATTTTTTAAACAGTCCCACATTAGCGCAGTCTCCTATGTGGGAATCGGCACATCGGAAAAGTCACTGATCCCCTGCTTCTGTACGCTGGGGGTCGGCTTTGCAAGAAAAACTATAGATCCTCGCACAGATTTCCACTTCACTCACTGCAGTCAAGGAGGATGAGCAAAGTATCCCGGTGCTTCAAAATCCATTAAACTTGTATTTGGGTGTCATTTGATACGTCATCAATGTTTCAGTGCATTTCAAACCCACAAATGCGGGATTTACCGCTGGCAAAAAAAACCCCACTTTTTTTCCACTATAATTTTCTTTCGATGAACTTCACTTCTTCTAAAAATCACACCGTTAAGATTGCCTGGTCTGGGAACGTTAGGCTACAGTGATAAAATAATATCGCTTGAACTGTACTTTCTGCCACAGTCTCCAACACATAGAGCTCCTTTCATAGTACCCCTCTGTAGTGCTTTGTCCAGTGGTTCTGGATATGATATCATCTATTAATAATGTATTGGCAATGGATTACATAAAAAGGGAGCAGAAATAACATCCAATATTCATGCCCCCTGAGCTTGACTGTGTCCAATCCGTTTGGCCCATAAAACCTTAGCCCCATTTCCATATCCGCTGTGGGTCACGACAGGTCTGCCGCACAAAGGCTCACAGAGCAGCTCAACTCAGGAAAAGGGCAGTAAAAATCGAGGTGGATTTCTGAACCTTTATGAAACAGCCCCCCTTTGGAACAAAAAAAAAAAAAAAAAAAAGGTGAAAAAGCCCTTTTCCGAATTCACCGCCTGTGAAAAACCTGGTACTGTATTTCCCTCTTTAATTGTGCCACTTGAGAAATTGACGTGCCTCTGAAACATGGCATGAATCTCACAGTTATTGCAGTCCCCTTGGCAGGGAATGTTGATACAACATCTGCATGCTATAGAAAGTAATGGAAGTAGCAGAGGTGGCAGCTGCAGCTCTACAGGAAGTGTGCCATTTTCAGGCAGCGCTGCTGTGAGAACCACTAACTGCCAGCCTGGTCTTGCAGGCAGCTCTGATTGCCAGGACACTATGACAAACACGCAGAGGCTGGGAGTGTTGCATCCTGGGGGATGACAGCTTCGGTTTGATTGTCAATAAGGCTCATTAGCAGAAAAAATGGAGAATGCGAAAAGAGATTAAATGGTTGAGACAGGGTCCCCCTCATGTTGCATTACAGAGCATTTATTGGAGCCTTTATTTCATCAATTGCACACGAAAAAAAAAGGCGTTTATCGCTTCCACCCAAAAAGTAAAGCAGGGTTGAATTAGGGGTGGAGGGGGGGGGGGGCGAAAAATGATGATTCTAAACATTCTAGATGTAGTAATGAAGCGCACGCTTTCCCATCCAAACAGACCCAACAAGTGCTAATGGAGCCCCGTAGCCGTCACCCACGCCGACCAACCACGAGCCTCCCCCTCCTCCCGCTCGCGGCGTCTCTCATCTTAAGAACGCTTGGCGGACGCTACCCCCTCCATCTTAGGGAGGGACGGGCCAACAAAGCAGCGTGTAAGGGCCTTTCCCCGAAGAGTCCTCGTCACGCCGCGCCAAACCTCTGTGATTATCGTTGTTTTTGCAGAGAGTGTCCGTGCCTGCCAATACCGCTGTTCCATAAATGAATTTGGCCCCTCGTCAACGAATTACCTAACACGCAGAACTGTGTATGTGTCACATCCAATTCCAACTCACCGGCTTCGGCGGTGTGTGTCAGCTGGAGGACTTAATCATCAATCGTCAATCATAATAAGCGAAGCGCATTGATAGGGCTCCTTCTTCTTCTTTTTTCTTCCATCCAACATAGTTAAATAAAGTGTAAAGAGAGAAGTTAAAGCCGACCCCGTTAAATTGGGACCGCAGTTTATATTCCTAATTTAGTGTATGGATTAATTAGTCTCGTGTGTTTGGATCGGTTTCCATGCGCCGGAGCTTAGGAGTTATATCCACTTCATCAAATCACTGCACGCTTTCTTAAGGAAACTCTGGAACCATATCTGTCCGTCTGATCTTGATGTTTTCGCTCAGAACGGGCTTTGCCTATTTTCTTGCCGCACACTTTTAATTAATGCCTAATTGGACGAGTTATAGAGGGGACTTTTGCACTAATCAATAACCCCCTATCTCACATCATACATCACTACGACGTGTTATCGAACACAACGCGCAGAACATGCAGACTGGCATGGAATGCATTTTTCGCGCCAGGCAGAGGAATCCGGCTCATATTTTTTCCTCTCCCTGATCCAATCCACTCCACTCCACTCCCCCCCCCGTCATATAGATCGGATCTGCGGGGGCCAGAGGCGCTGACAGAGCCCAGATGCTCCCAGTCTGTCTGGGGGGGGGGGGGGGGGGGGGGGGGGTTGGGAGGACTAGGGAGACTGGTGCCACGGGGTCCCGGAGCCTCTGAAGTGCCGCCCCTTCCGTCAACATGACCAAGGCTAGACCTGCACTTTCTCCAGGCCCGAGACACTCTCCTTACCCGCACTGACAACCGCGCCGCACGCTCACTGGATTGATACGCTCTCACGTCATGTATGGTCGTTCATCAGCCGGTCCTAATTAGGGACCCCCGGGGTCCCCGGGGTCCCCGGGTTGGGTTCACGAGGGTTACGCCGACACACTGACGCGAGGCCGCTAACGCACACTGGCATGCAGATACCTCTACTTTCTCATTTAATGCTGCTCTGTCTCATCATCACTGTCCTTAACTTGCTCATGTGGAGGGGGGGGGGGGAAGGAGAGGGGGAGGTCTCTTTGTTCTAAAAAAACAACAACTAAACAATAGAAAAAGGCACCGTACCAATTCTCCATCCACCCACTTTCTCTCTCTCTCTCAAAACACAAAGATCATTACAAGAGCATCAAAGTATGCCATGTTTGAAATGCTATTTCTCTTTGTAGTGGCGGCGTGGCGTGGAGTGTGTTGGTATTAGATGTTGCTGTGGCAGCTGTCGTGGCTGGCTGCGTGGTGCCTCGGTGTCAGGGCCTCTGAGGCCAGGCTGTCCCGGCAGACAGACAGAGGCGGGGGGGGTGGGGGAGGAAACCCGATAGCGCAGCCAAGCCCCAGTCTAATGTCTGCCCATCCAGCTATCTATTCCTGTGTGACTGACTGTTGGACACCGGCTATCTGCATGCCGGACACTCCTCTGGCTCCCCGGCAGCAGCGTGGGCGCTTGAGGCCGAGTTAACACGTTGCAAAAAGTTATTCTCGTTTTTATTTTTTTTATATATATATATTTTTTTTATGCATACAAACTTCTTTTAAGGGAAGAATAAAAGAAGCTATTTGCGAATCAGCGAGGTAGCTGCGGGATCCACTCCTGCAGGGTCCCCGGTAAGCAGCAAGCGACTCGTGCCAAAAGGGGGGAGGGGGGAAGGGGGGGGGGGGGGGGAAGGGGGGGGGGGGGGGGGCGCAGGTTGTGATAACATCAGAATTATAAGCCGACGTGTATGCGGAGCAAGAGATGGAAGCGCAGGCTGTTTGTGTTTGATGTGGGGGCAGAAAATTGCTCTATAATGAGGGATGGGTGCCGGGACATGAGATGGGAAGAGGGGAGTTAGGGAGACAGGATTAAAGTTATGAGAAGGAAACTACGATTAGGAAATGCAAAGGTCGTTGTGGTTTCAACTACATGAGCTGAAATATACCTTTTTTTTTTCTTCGTCGGCCATGATTAATACAGCTCGGCCAGGTCACAACCCCGTACTAACGCTAAGGATGCCACCAACCATATACGTGCTCAAATGAGTGTGTGTCTGTGTGTGTGTGTGTGTGTGTGAGGGGGTTAATAAATGTTGAATCAAACGCCGCACGAGACACTCACACTCCTTAAGGGTTGCCCATTAGCGGTGTGTGGGTGCATGGGGAGTTTATCAGTGTCTGGGTGATTTATGAAGTCAGACTCAATATCATCCACTTCACCCACACACATATGGACATACACATGTGCACACACACCAACACGCATTGGCCAACATGCTCAAGCACACACACACACACGCACTGGTGTAGTCTCTCTCGCTCTCTGAAATGGAGGCAGATATTAGGCCAAAATTAAAGGTTTCACAGAGATTAACAGTGCGGATGATGAGATCGTCTCGGCCTCTTTTAATCTAATTCCTTTTTTCCTTTTCTTTTTTTTTTATATCTCTGAGCCAGCATGATACAGAAGTGGTACACATGGTGAAAATACTCCGTCAAAATAATACAGACGTAATAATAATAACAATAATAATAACACCGCTAACATTTGTTGATAAATATTGAATTGCCTTGAAATGCAAAAATGAAAAGGTTTGAATTATCTTCAGGAGATTCCTCGGGTAGCTGAGCAATTACAAGGCCAATTACTGCCAGCGTGTTTGAAGCTCTGATGCTGGACTTGTGTTTTTTTTTTTTTTTTTTTTTTAACATCAGCCCTCAGACCTCCACAGACAGTTTCTCCGGCTGTGAAATTCCCAGCATTCCACAGAATTTACTTATCCACAAGAATAAGGAGAAGAAAAAAAAAGAGGGTGCTTACAGTGCACTTCAGAGTGCGCCCGGCTTAAATGGGACCCCTTGTGGCTGTGTCACAGCTCCCTTCGTTAGGGGGGCCGACTGTAGCCTGTAGTCACCACAGGCATCATTAGCCCCTCTGTGAAAACCACAGACTGAGTCTCATTCTTCATCTGCCTGTCCGCTGCCTCAACATCCACGCTGCGACGGGGCTCCAGCGGGCAGCGGCGCGGCGAGACGGCCACAAGGAGCCCCGGTAGGACGAGGAGATGCAAAAAAATAAATAAAATAAATAAATGCAGCAAAGTTCAAACGTATTCAGCGAGCGTATGGGGAGCGTAAAAGGTGAGGGGGCCGAGGTCATTTCAGGGGGTGGATATATTAGGCTACCTGGGCTGAACAGAGAAGGAATAACTATGGGGCAAGTGAGGGTATCTCCGGCGCTGCACCACACGGTCCAAAAACTCGCTAAACTGTGAATGTAGCAATGCACCATCGGGGGAAGGTGTAGACAAGAAAAGTGAAAGGACGTATTGCATTGAAGCCGCTGCGGTTTCATTTTAACACGCACCACCGTTGCTGCCCCTCTTCTCCATATGGCGGTTTCAAGAGAGAATAATTCATCCCGAGGGGATTAAACCGGGTTGTCATGAAAATAAAATAGAATATAAACATTTAAGTTAGGGATTAAATGTGCAGGATGAATTCAAGGTTGAAATGTTGATTTCTGTTTCCCGTTCTGTACTGCCCTCTAATGGAAAACACTACTCGGAAACAAAAAAGAAGGAGACCTGACATCCAGAGCAAGCAGCGAGGAGAAGACGCAGAGCATAATTAATTATGAGCTGAACTGAACCAACACTACATGAAATCAATTTTTAAATTAAATGCAATTAAAGTGATGAAAAGGCACAATTTGTCATTTGGAGATGTATTTATTAAAACCTGTCCAACAAAAGGTGCGGTATATAATGCATAAGACAACTCCACTCGAGGTGGATTATTAGGCGAGAGCAGACAATGTGATCTAAATGAAGACAAAACAAATGCTTCACTACAAAGCTTTGTAGCAGTAAAATTCAGAGCCTTTAACTGGATGTTGAACAAAGCATTCACTTGGCAGGAAATTAAAAAACCGACGAGAGGTACAAAGACTAATTCTGCTAAGGAAAAAAAAAAAAAAAGAAACACAACAACAACAACAATGCAAGAGACATATTTTTAAGGGAATAATAATTCTTTAGAAAAACCATTCCAGCACTATCTGGCAAACGCAACGGAGACCCACGGGAGCATATGTTTGTAATTCCTACTGTTCTCTGTTTAAGTTATTTTTGTACATTCTAATTCCGCAACAACTCTGTATCGCATTAACAATGCAACATCTCTATTCTTAGATGCAACAAAAGAAGAATAAACCGAATATCTACAAGAAGCTCCAGTTGTTCCGCCGAGTGTGCCAAGCACGCCAAACTTTATGGCCCTGTTTTGCGTTGTTGAAAACAAAATTCCGGGCCTTGTGTGTGTGTGTGTGTGTGTGTGTGTGTGTGTGTGTGTGTGTGTGAAGGACAGTTGGCCTCTGTCATGCCTTAGCCCTCGCCTCTCTGCCTCTCGTGGGTGAGCAGCCATTGTTTGAGATGGTCGCCCCTGCCGCTCATGTACGGCCCACTCTGTCCACTGCTGGAGACGACTCGGTGGCAGGGGACGAGGAGAGGAACCTGGCGCAGGAAGACGGGAGAGACAATTCAACTCAGAGGAAACAAACACATTCAAGTTCTGCAAAAATATTATACACAAACAATTTTACATGTAAATAGGGACATTTTTCAGACAATTTGTCTTTCATTAATTAAGAGAGGAGGTTGCAGGAAACAAAATCATCAGTACACACGTAACTAGGATGCGTTACTAGAAAAAAAAACTAAGGATTGCAGCTTGACTGCTTGAAATTCTCAGGCTGACATTTATTGTCACCGCAACACAAGGGTTGGAGATGTTGATAGTAGTTATGTATTATGTATGAAAGAAACGCTCTGATATACCACATAAACGGTGGGACTTAAAAGTAACCAACGTGCAGAAAATATGAATCTGCACTATTCTTTTGCTTTTTATGTTCATGCACTGCATGAAAACAAAGTGTCACGCTAGAAGTGTCGGGTTTGATCCTGCACAAATTCACATTCGGGGTGATGGCTCAGTCTTTGGGTATAAATGTTTTTTACTCTTTAATAGTGCAAAGCAAAGAAGCAATCAAAAATTAATGGGCAAAAACACCAGCAGGATGAATATTCAATCGAGAGGGTGTCAACATTAAGATCTGATAACCCTGTGATCATTAAAAAGAGGAAGTCAGTGGAGCGTTTACTCTTGTTGCAGAAGACTGCCAGGGGGGGGTCCCGGGTTCTTTGTAAACTAAATGGCTGGAGAAAGATTAAACAAGCGGGCCTAAAACACTTCGATCACTGTGCATTCAGAACAAGAAGAGTGGCAATGGTTGGAATGAGTCACGGCAATTATTGCTTTTGAAATATTCTCCACTCCATTGTGTTCGTGTTGCACTTAAACCAAAAAACATCCCAAACGGATCCCGCGCCCCTGACCGCCATTTTCCATCTGAGGGTTATTGCGACCGGATGGCAGCAGTTTACATAAAAGTTGGACATGCAGTGCGCTTCCGTTCGGATCCATCGTTAAACCCGCTCCCATATCAACAGCAATAACACTTTCCGAGGCCCAGATTAACCTTGCAGACAGAGAAATACTGCTCGAGTATTCGGATCAATCGTGTTCCCCGTGTTTGGTGGGAGAGCAGGGTACCCTCAAGGCCTGCAGGAGGGGGGGGGGGGAGCACTACACCAGGCTTATCGATACTCAAATCCTGGTGAAGAAGAAGTGCCACAGAGAGGCGAGGATCGATCGAGGGCGCTGAGCTTCTCGCAGTCGAAGAAGCCAGAGTGGAGCAGCGCTTACTGACAAGTAATTGACACTGACAATCTGACTCTGGATCTGTATCGGGAGCTGAGGGCTCAGGCTCCCAGGCTCCCTTACAAAAGGACGGAAATTCGTCCGTACAACACGGGGCTGAGATTTCATACAGACATCCAAAGAAGCAACGCCACTGGGTAATGCAATGTCGTGTGAAGTCTGTAAAGAAACTATTGCTTAATTTTGAAGACCTTCACGTTTTGTGAATATTAATGACCATGCGGTATATTTCTTCCTACTTAAATAACAAAAACAGAGTCAGAGGAAGCGCGCGGTACCAAGATGAGGATGTGCACGTAGCCATATCACCGCACATGTGAGGGAGGGAGCGCCTCGCTGGCTGCATTTCTGCACAAGAAGTGTGCTCACCGGTGGTGCCCACAGCACTACATGGGCCCAGCTAAACGGGCTTTGATCAAAGGGTTTGATCAAAAGAAGACGCACCGCCTGCCCTCTAGGCCTCCATTTCGTACACAGCGGATTCGTTGGCAAAATGATGCCGGTCCGGGGTTTTTTTCCGCAACGATTCGAGGGAACAGGAACAAAAGGTGTGGACTTAAAACCGTGCTGTAGGTCGAGTCGTACTTCACCGCCGGGAGCCGCATGCTCCAACATTTAAACACACCTACAGTTTGGATGACATACCCTGCATCACAAAGTTAAAAAATATAATAATAATAATAATAAGCTTATTTCATTTGAAAACTTAAGTGGAGCACACAGTTACCTTGTTGAAACAAAACAGAGGGAGAGAAAATCGGTGTCATCCCATAAAATATTACACATTATTTTAGCATATCGAATGTATCGCTCAATCGGCCAACCATTTTCTAGATGAACTAGAAAAAAAGTCACAAATATCTACAACAGCTTCCAAGTGACCATGATTTTAGTGACAAAGAGAAAGAAAGAAGCACATTTTCACATTTAAGTAGCCATTTAAGTCGCAAATTGTCTAAGTTAATTTCACCCTGGAAGGGACGTCGTGTTGTCTCCAGTTAAAACTTAAATCCCTGATTTATACATAATTAACCTTTGACTAGAGGCAGCTTACGACATGCAGGTTCACGCACCTCTAATAAAAAATGATGAGTTCCCTATCAGGTCGAGAAGCCTGTCAATCAACGACAGCCACACTCACCGGGTTCCTCCTCATGGCCCCTCCCACCGCCCGCGCCGCTCGGGGGTTTCCCGCCATCTCGGCGAGGCGCTTGTAGGACACCGTCTCTCCGAACTTCACGTCCCGCAGAAGCACCTGCAACACGCGGCTGGCGAACGCGTCTTCGCCACGAAGCAGAGGACACGGGGGAGGAAGGGAGGGGAGGGGGGGGGGAAACAGACGGCGAGAACAGAGGAAGAGGGAGTCCCCCATTTAATCAGGCAGCTGCCCGAGAGGCGGACGACAACAAGGAAAACACTTTAGCACGCCGCCGGTTTCACTGCTTTGAAATAGAAAGACTGCGGTTCGGGAATTTAAAAATCACAAGTTTGAGCTCGTCTTCGTGTCGGACTGCGTGTTTGAGGGCTAGCTCTTCTCCCGAAGGGTCTCTGTAGGACTTTACGATACTCATTAGCAACTAAATACGTCCAAGTCCCTCCATTTGACCTTAGAACTAGCATTAACATGCCACAGAAGCTGATGTGAGGAAAATGATTTCCATGGCAGAAAAATCTAGGTTATGCTTTGAAAGGTCACAGCTAAAATTAAAAAAGTTCGCTCCTTCATTTAAAAGGATTAAGAGAGGCCAAAAAGACTGCAAATCTGCTCCAGATTTTTAATAATAATAATTTGAATGTTGCACACCATTTGTGGCAGTGGGATGACTTTGAGGTTAATCAGACCAATTTGTCCTTTTAATTGCTTTCTATTCAGAGTAGATTCATTATATCATCTTCACTTAAATGGCGGAATTCTTCAAATCATCCGCGAGCTTAACCGACCACATTAACGGCTCTGATTTCATTAGCACTTTAGCGGTAGCATTATCTATTTATTTTTCGGGATTACCGGGCAGTGGCTGAGAGGCATGTTTGTCTGGCTCCGATTGCCGCAGAAGAAAAAGAGAAGAAAGCGCCTCGGAAACCGTCAAGACGTTGACGCGGCGGGCTCCAGTGTCGCCGGCGAACAACACTTTTCTTCCCCCCCCCCCACCTCGCACAAGAGAACAAGATGGGGAACAATGGTCTCGTTATCAAGAGGGGGTGAAACTCTTCTAGTGCATACATGTACTCAGTCATGAAAATTCAATTAGTGATCTCCCATTCTCTCTCATTTATATGGTCTAAGAGAGCACATGACAAGTGATCTATGAGAAATCCCTCCAAATTGGCATTGTGTGAAAACATGTCACACCCCTGTCTCTCTTCTACAGAGTGAACATCCTTTGCTCCCCAGGCTCCCTCGCTACCTTATAGTCACTCTCCGCTACACAAAGCCACGCGAACAAGGCAATTTGCCTAAACTGGGGGGAATAAGTGTAAAACCTAAAGGGGATATTTTTGATTGATGCGCACCCATGTGAGTTCTTTGTCTTGAACAAGGCCCGTAGGTACTGTTTAATAATTTTTCAGGTAATAATCACGCTGTCAACGAGATGACGGGCTCTTACGCAGACAGACTTAATGTTATGAGGAGATAAGATACACCCCGGAAATTTCTTTTATGCATTATCCCCCCCCCCCTCCAGCCCCCCCCCCCCCCCCCCCCCCAGCCTCATAAGGCTCGGATTTGGCCTGACGACGTGCACACTGATATCGCTTCGTCAGCGGCGGGCGAGATGACAACCTGCCCGGACGACGGCGACCACGAATCCCCGGCCGACGCCAGCGGTACTGACAAACGACCCCAAGTCGTTGCCGGGCCGGCGGCATTTGTTGTTTTTTTTGTCCCCCTCCCGTAAGGTTTCGCATCTCCAACAGTACTGGACAAAAAAAAAAAAAAAAAAACCCTTGAAAGTGTCTGCGCTTTTTATCCGCCGCCAGAGAGGTTAAAGAACTTTGCCCTCATCAGTGCTAGTGACAGAGACTTCATGCAGGTCACTCGAGGTGACCAGCAATGATTCGGAGAGCAGTCCCCGAGCCCCATACTTCATAAAGAGCCTAATGCGCTGTGTCTGGGGTCAGGGCCCTCTTTAGATCCGGGGGTGTAGTGATGTCAATTGTTTAAATAAAAGTTGAGAGGAAGCACTTACATGTTTACAGACATCCCATAATTGTGTCACAGGTCATTACCTACCACGGGGAGGGGGGGGGGGGTGATAGGGGCCACTGCAGAGGCAGATTGAACCGCAGGGAGAAAAAAGAAAATCGAACAGATCTAGTGATTATGACTGTATTGGCATGTATGATTGATTAGCTCATAGTTTTGTACGTGGGGGCAATTTGAGAGGAGAAATAAACCGAATTCCATCAGCCCAGCTAATGATAGATTTGGGGAGAGGTCTTTCAGCTGACAAGTCACCCCTCATGTGACGGTGACAATGAGGAGACAATAGTGGAAATGCAGCTACCTCATTATCCTTTGTGTCTAATGGGAGGGAAGACTTTGACTCCCAGTCAAAGTGTCTCTCGAGTCTTGAGGGATCCATACTTTTGAAGGCTGACGGGGTGCTGATGATTCTCTGATTATTCGATATTCTGAAAACGTTCATTTCCCTAATTCCTCTCCACATCACAGGGGCGAGTCCTGGTGAGCGTCTCATCTCGCCCTGTGCTGTGCACAGGGGGGGGGTGGGAGGGGGTTCAGCCTCCTGCAGGAACACAGTCATTTGGGCTTTGAAGAGCGCCCTTCCCCCCCTTCGCCTGGCCCCCTCCCTGCATATTCCCCGTGCCGCTTACCGAGACTAAGATCCTCTCGTCTGTTACATATGGATGTATAATTAATGAGATAAGAATATGCATCGTTTTAAGAAGCCATGATGGTGTTTTTCTGAGTGCACGCACGCACGCACGCACGCACACACACACACACACACACACACACACACACACAGGCCCGGCGAGCACGCGCCCTTCCTCCGCCTCTAACGACCCAACTCGCGGGTGACAGTCAGTCAGACGCTATAGGAAAAACTGCACCTCTCTTCTCTTTCATGTCACCTCTGGTGCTCAGGTATGTCGTGACAGCTAATATGAAAAGTGGCTTGTTTTGTCAGAAATGTGTAAATAAACATGGCAACACTTCAAGTGAAGGTCACAACTCAATATTACATGACAAGTGCTGCGAGAGCGCCGTCGCGTTGCCGCTTCTCCCACAAGATAACTGAGCAAACAAAAGTTGGTTGTCACAAATTGTAATGACCTGATTAAACTTGTATTTTTTATTTACCCCGTGCAGGCAGCGGTTTAGATCGAGTAGCAATGGGTGCAGCAGCGCTGAGGCCAAAACGAATGCTCAACATTTGTGAATTAACAAGCAAAAAAGAAAAAAGAAAAAAGAAAACATTCTATTTTCCTCCCTCCAAAGACGAATACTCTTGATGCTCACATTTAACATTTTTATACTGGCGTGGCCTATGGTTCTGACTACTGAGAGCGACGCAATGCCTAAACCCTGTATTTACTGAGCCCCAAAACAACAGGCGAGGGAGAGAGGTGCAACACAGCACAATCACCTATTCAGATCAGGTACTAATGAAGAATTCCATCTATCCTGAAATTTAATTAAAACCCCAAAGACTTCAGATGAGATGCGATTTGAAAGAGCCTGGGGCTGGTACACAAGCACTTGGTGGCGAAGGGAATCACACTGAAAGTTGATATCGTAATTGGTCCTGATGTATTTCTGCATTGCCTTCGCGGGAGCGTGGGACTCATAGCTGTATACGGGGTCTCGATGGAGTACCTGCTCATTGAAAATGCCATCACTCAAGCACTGCAGATCTGCATGAAATTAGAGAGCAACTTAGGCCTGATTGCCAAGGAAGAGAGGCACAATTGTTAAATGCATATATTAGAGAGCATTTATTTTTCCCCGTGTAGGTGTGCTTCTGGGTCCAAATGAGCACTTCTGAAAATGTTTAGGTCAAAATGCGACGAGCGTCAGCGTGTGACAAAGAAACATCCTGCGATTGTTTGAGAAAGGAGTGCGACAAGGTCAAGGTTTCAAAAGTGAGTCGTCAGGCTGCGAGGATTGTTTGTTTCCTCCAAACAAAAGCTCAAGGGATAATTAATTCCTCTTTCTTCCCCCCCCCCCCCTCAATCATTCTCTCGGCAGTCACAACTAGCCGTTGAAAGGACACTAATTGTCAAATTTTCGGGGTAGGGGGGGGGGTGCTTTCATTTCACTCGTCCTGGGTGACTGGTCAAGCCAACAATAAGCTCATTCAAACTTTAGCACCATTCACATGTTGTCAGTGAAAAAAAAAAAAAAACGCTTCCTGTCTGAAAATGTCAAGAGCGGAATTCGATCAGTTTCAAAGAATGTGCCAAGAATCATAGAAAAGCTTGCCAAGACCAACACGCGTGGTAAGAGCTGCCACAGATTACTGCACCAAGTTACGGCTCTGTGTTCTGTCCTCTCCCCTCTCTCGCTCTCTCTCGCTCTCTCTCCCCTCTCTATCTCTCTCTCTCTCGCCCCCCCCTTCCCTCTCTCTCCCTCAGCCATAAAATACTTCATTATAACACAGTGAGCCACTGAGTGCAAGTGATGTAACTGACAATTAAGAGTGAAAGGCCGATCCCAGTCATGGCTCTGCAAATATTTATCCAGGACCGACCTCCTTGCATAGCCGGGTGGTGAAAGCCGGGGAGCGGGAGGCTCCCAGTGGTCCGCGGCTCGCTGAAGTACGCCCGGAGCCATTCCACGCAGCGCTGCAACTCGGGGCTCGTTTCTGCCGGGCTGTCGTTGACCACACAGCTCAGGGGGGCCCCGCTGCTCCTGCGGAGGGGAGGGGGGGAGGGGGGGGGGGGGGGGGGGGGGGGGCGCAGGATGGGGGCGAGTTGAGCTGGGGATCAGAGGGGCGATCATAATACCCGATCCTTGGTTGAACGGTGCTAAAACGCGTCGCGGGAGGTGCAATAACATGCCACGGGTGACACAGATGCAAGATGGCATAATTTGCAGAGTGAAACCAAAGTTGGTGATCGAGACGTGTTGGAATTCCTTAAAAAAAAGGAAAAGGTTCACATGTTGGCGTTGCTCCTGTCAGCGCCGTGATGGATGTCAGAGCCGTGAAAAGACAGAACTAGAAAAATAAAAAGACAGAAATCCAGGCGTTTGGCAAAGTGCACACATACATACAAACATATGAAATGTAGTATGAAAGGAAACATCGCCGGGTCATAAGGAACGGCGCTAACAGTTTATTTCAAACAACTTTAAGGAAGCAGAAGAAAAAAAAAAAGAACAAAGATATAAAGTTTTGAAAAGTCTTGCAGCTCGTACGGAAAAAAAAAAAAAGTTAAGAGCACAGCGTTAACAACAGTTTCAACTCTGCTTGGGTCTAGTTTATAGTTCATGACAAGAATAAATGGATTTTTCTCTTTTCTGGCGAGAGCGGCGCTGGCCAGCAAAGCGCTGCACTTGGATTCGTATCTTAGCATCAGTAGATGCTTGCAGGAATTTGCCGACGGTTGAGTTGGCATCACTTAACAGCTGAATTTGTCTCCACTGCTGACCACCCCCCAGGTCAATGCAAGCAGACTGACCCATATTTGACACTTAAAGACCCTACTGGGAAGGTCCTCTCTTAGCATGTGCATTACTGCAAAGTGGACCTCAAGCTGTGTTGTGGATCTAAAGCAGACCGCCAATTCCATTAACTGGTGTACAGGACTTATAAATAAATAATACCACCATTTAAGTGCCCCCTTTTTTCAAAATTGGCTTATCCTGTATGGTATTAATAATAGACATTTACTTTGTTAAACACACAGACCGTCTCTCTCCCGCCTGCCGTAACAACACGGCCCTAAAGTGTTTTTACACTTCTGCGGGTCACAGTTTGAGCAGCGTTTTTATATTGGACATGCGAAGCCCAGGTTTACTGGACTGTTATGACCGAGCGGGTCACTTTTTCAAGGGAACCCGCTCTGCCTGCTTGTCCGTGGCCGCGTGATGGAAGTCTCCCGGGTGCCGTTTTAACAGCGGGTGTAAATACAGTAAAAAAAAAGAAAAGAAAAAAAAGGTGCAAATACTCTCATTTCCAAATAAACCACACGGCAGTTTTAGAGTCGAGTGGTTAAAAAACCCACCGGCGGGGCCCTGCACTGAGACCCGCTCAAACAATGGCCATGGCTCATGGCAATCTCTGTCGGCATGGGTGAGTGCCCAGGCAGCCCCTACTTGTCATTGTCTCTCCTTTCTACACCCCCCCCCCCCCCCACCAACCCCCCCTTCTCTCTCTATTTCTCTATCCTCCCACTCCAGCTCTTTTGGCTCCACACACCACCTTCACCCACCATCCCCCCCCCCACCCCACCTCGCTTTCTCTTTGCAAAGGATCTTCAGGCCACTGTTCCCTCTCTAACCGCCCCCCACACCCCCCCCTTCCTACACCACCACCACCACCTCTACCCCCTCCGCAGCCCCTCTTTCTCTCAGAGAGGATGTTCCAGCCGCTGCACACTGACAGCTCGGGGATATTGTGTGTGGAAATGTTCCTGTTGGACCCGCAGGCCCTTACAATCTACCGGACAAAGGCCAGGGCACCTTTGCTTAAGGCTTCGGCACCTTTGACCTCCAGCGCACACTTCAGACTTGTCACCGTGGCTAATTTTCCACCTCCCCCCCCCCAGATATGGATGCGCCGGCTTCAGAGGCGTGTTTTGAGTGATACAACATTGACAGTGGTAAAAGTTAATGCAATGCAGTACATGTTATGGCCGGTAAACAACACCGAAATAAATAAATAAATAAAAGGTGGAACAACATCAGTCGGGCTGAAGTCTGTCACCTCTGGGTGCAATGGGGGATTGTTTTTAAAGAGCAGGTGGGCAGTGGAGATGTAGCTCCTGCGCCGGCAACATTTCCAGTTGCTTCAATGAATTACAGATCAAGTGGCATCATGTGATCTTTGGGTGTTATCCAGACTGGCGCATCAGAGACTTGGCCTTTCAAATGAGAGATCAGAGCTGTGCGATAAATGATGGGCTTGTTGCAAAGAAACTCTCGAAAAGTAAGTTTCTTGGTATCTTTATATTGTTTGAAAGTACTTAGCATCCATTGTACAAAAAACAAAACAAGAATTATAAAAAACTGTGAATAACTGTTCAAATTTGGGTACGGCCAAATTGTTATTTATTATCTTTTGACCATATCCAATCATATTTATTTTCAATGTCCTTCAGGCATTTACTATTTCATCACAGGTAAGGAAATAAGAAACTAATTCCAAACTAGCCAGGATCTGCTGCACTAAAAAGAATATTTCCCTTGATACAAGATTGTGATTTGAGAAAATGTCTAATATTGTGCTCCTGTCACAATCAATTTCCAATTACCATAAATCATTGCTGCGTAAAGTGGGAGTCCTTTGGAGTTGCACCTATTTTCTCTACTCTAATATGAAGAATGAATTGAGCATTTATATAATGCTGGAGGTTATTTCATTCATCCTGGAAGAAACAATCAAAGGAGACAAAGCAAAAAAAAAAAAAAAAAGAAAGGCCAACGTTCAATTTGTCAATTTCCTTTGGCATATTCTGTATCTGTAGTTGCACAAGACTTCACTAAGACTTTTTCTATCAGCTGCAGACGTAAGAATGAAACAGGTTAACCACAGGATCTAATTGAAAGGAATCTGGCGAAGGGTGTAATGGTATATTGCACAAAAAGGGGAAAAACTCAGAACTCGTGCCTCCATCCGGTGAAGCGTGATGGCGCTCATCCCGACTCGATCGGCTGTCACTTTTGACACAGCCTGCCAGAGTTCTCCTTCACCGATCATGGGTAACATGGCGGGTCAGAGGATGAAATAGAAAAGGCCGAGAGCAGTCCAATATTTTCCTCGGCCTTATAGCAGCAGATACTTAACTCAGAGACGTCAAAGACTCAAGAGAGCATGAAAAAAGCCTAAAATGACTGTCTAAAAAAAAAAAAAGGGGAGAAAAAAAAATCCAGCATGTCTCTATGAATGTCAAGATCTTGATGGTCTCTGAGCCAAAGGCTGTGATACAATTGTAAGCCACTTGCTCAATGCAGCGCGTTCAACCGTTTGAAGATCATTCCGATGCCGATCCAGCTGCTGCGGCACTAAAGTCGACAGCTTTTCGGAGTGGGAGGCTGGAAGCAAACGCTTCCGTTTCAGAATAAAAACAACCCGGCCCTGGATAAACCGCTCTCTGGATATCCGAACGCCTCCCATTAGCGGGACGTCCACCGAAAAGGAGGGGGGGGGGGGGGGGAGGAACACACGCAGGTGGTGGTGGTGGTGGTGGTGAAGGAATAGTGCGGCGCAGGCAACAATTAGGTCTTCTCCCAACTGGCCAGCCACAGGAGTCAGTGAAGGCGTGTATTACCAGAGCCTTAACTCTTCCTCCATTATGTAGTGTGCCCACGCGCCCCGACGCAGCAATGTTTATCTGCAACAGGCTACCGAGCGGTTTCAAATAGTGTTTTTAGCCTCTATCCTCAAGTGCCACAGTAAGAGATTCCAATTACCCGAATGGTAAGGAGCCAGTGAGGGAGGCATAAAGTACATTAGGGATCCCCTGTAACTGCAGGGACCTTTTAGAGCCTCCGCTGAAGAGGGCCGAGAGACTGGAGGGACAGTGACCCTGCATGGATAGCCTCTGTCAGAATTTGACCACGTCAAGCACAAAGGCATTATGGGAATCTAGTGTCACCAAGTCCTAATTACTGTCTGTGTTCAGAGCAAATTACTGCCTTGTTCCTCTGATTAGCGAGGAGGCTAATCTTCACCTGTGTACGCCAGCACTGCTGAGGGCCCTTGAGTGTTAGCGCTTCGTCTTCTGTAATTTATTTTTAAATCAGTGCCCGCTCCCAGGAGTTTTGAGTGTTTTGTTGTGAACCGCTTACCATGATCCCCACCACCACCCCCTCACCCCTAAATCCTTGACTAAATCCTTGTTTGGTGCCGCAGGAAGATAAGCAAGAACAACACTTGGGCATAATTGACTCGTACTCCTCTCCAAGATGTCAGGGCGGAATCATCTCTCTGCATATTGCCTCGGTATGTCGCAGGCTGCACACTTTCTGCGCCTCGCAGATATAGAATCCAATCAAGTTCTAAAACAAACCGCCGCGGCCCTCGCGCCTGGAAAAAAAAAAAAAAAAAAAAAACTTTCCTGGTCGACAACAGGGGGAAAAAAATAAAAAAATAAACAAAAATAAAACAAAAAACTGCAGGAGCTGCTTTTAGCTGCGTCTTCACAGCGAAGGGTAACTCTCGCTCGGCTCCACGTCCTGGCCCTGGAGGATCTGCTTTTGAAACCACAGCATTTGCAGATTTTCATCCGAGTGAGCGTCTGCGTGCGGCGTTTTACAGGTAGTGTGTTACACAGGTGTTGGTTTGCACAGGAAATGGCACATGCAGCCTGATTGGGACGGTCCCGGGAGATCGGGGCATAAACGTAGAGCACAGATGGGTCCAAGGGCCACTGGGAGCAGCACCTTAATGAATACGCAGCTGAGTACTGCACTTCACAACATGCAAAACAATATTCTAAGGCCGCAGTAAAAAATGTAAAAATAAAAAAAAAGGGGAGGAAAAATAGAACAGAAATGATCTGAATATCATTACACAATGAATTATTCATACCATTTCTAAAGGGACTAAAAGTCTCCCCTCTGCTTTATTGATGATTTCATTCAATATCTCAGCAGACCACTGTTTGTATGACACCGCATTTTAGTTACAAATGTAAGCAGTTTATATAGCACACAGCCATGTCTACAAATCTAGCACAATAATCGTTTTAATTGATTTAAATGACGTGTCGGACTAAATACGAGAGAGAGAGAGAGAGAGAGAGAGAGAGAGCTGGGGAGGAGGAAAAGGAAATTATAGAGGAAAAAAAACAAAAAAAAGTTGTTGATACGGTTCCCGGTGTGTGAGCACATCATGTAAACAGGCCCCAAACGGAACCCATTTACCATAAAGCTATTCAGTGTGAACCAGGACATTGATTCACAACACTACACGAGTGTGAGAAAAACGATAAATGCATCACCTCAGATATTTCACACTAGCATTGGTAGTGTGTAAAAGCTGTTGTGACAGCTTGGGTATTAGGGCTCGATAGATGGAAAATGTCTGGCTGCTTATGAATGCCAATGTGACCGAGGTGACGGGTTTGACACAAAAACACTCCACCTCAGAACAATTAGGCTGTTCTCAGGCCCCATCCAGTGTTGTCAGTGATAATGGAAAGCTGTGAGGATAACTGGTGATAAATAGACTTTAACACCCTCCTCCTTAAGACCAATGCAGTCCTGCAGTCCTCTCATATGCTTAACTAATCATGAGCATGGCCGGCAAAATTCATACAAAAGACTAATTACTGTTGTACTTCACTTCAGTCTCAAAGGCCTCTTATATAAGGACTTGGGGGTTCTCTTGCCTCTTTTCTCCTCTTGATGGGTATTTTTTTTACAAGTAGGCCTTGCGCTAGACAAAAGCGTTTAAAAATTGGTGATTGCTTTCATCCGCTTTAATTACATTCAGAAATGGCATTTCTGCCACATAATACACTCCTATTGTTTCAGAATTATCTGGCTTGGGGAGTAAAATCTACAACATTCGACGACGCCGCCGAGCTAAATCGCCTCTTTAAATTGAAATATGCAGCCGAAATGCAAAATAAAAAGCAAGCCTTTGCTGCTGATATACTGGAAGCTCCTTGGCTTTCTGCAGAATTCTATTATTATGCATATCCAGGTAGAAAGTTAATTAACCCAAAGCTTAAGCTAATTATGGTAGCAGAATGCTATCAACCAAACGCTTTCAGTCAGACAGCTGTCTAGAATTCCATTTGCTAATCATTTGTCTTTTGCCGCAGCATATGGTACGATTCCCCACTATCACAGAAACAACAAACAGATGAAAATCATTATTTAAAAACAATGTGCAATGTGAAGAAGAAAAAAAAATCACACACAGATTTATAAGGCTTTGTGTCAGAGAAAGAAAAAAAAAGAGGGGGGATTTATGGCCTGGGAAATATAATGATAATTTTTGGTTTTAGCCACTTAGGATTTTAGGCAGATCACGTGACTGGTGTGTGCTGGGAATTCAGATGCACAAATATATTGTTTATATCTATATGCAAATGAGACTGAGAATAAGAATGTTTATCCGTGTAAAATTAATTAGAATTTTCTATAGTAGCATATGCAAAGAGCTTGTTCTTAACAATTTTTAGCTTCTAGCACATTTTGTGCCCGTTTTTCTTTTTTTTATGTTGTTAAAAGTAGAAATCCCTCGGCTCAGAATTAAATCAATTATTTTCCAAGAAATGCTTCATGCATTATTTTTTTTCTTCTTCTTTTCATAAAAAAACATCACACCGGCTGTTAAAGGGTGATTGATATCAGCATTGCCTTGCGACATTATCAGGCAATAAAGGCTACTCGGGTTCTAATGCAACATGTCATACACAGCCTCCTGTAGTACATTTCTATTGAGGACCTCACAAGCTAAATTGCTTTTTCCCTGCTCCCCCACATCTCAGCCAGCTTGACAGACAAATTGATCAAAGCATTGTAAAATAATATGCTCACAAAATGTCTCGGGGCAGGAGTCCAGCCCTTTTTTTTTTTTTTTTTTTTTTCATTTTTCACCCTAATAAAAAATACTCTATGATTTCCTCTGTATTATGTGTCTGTGCTCTGTGTGAAAGAGGCAGGACGCGTCATATTTCAGATAATAGTAATCTCCTGTAAACAAAATGCGTATCATTTTTCTGCGAACGCCGAGGCCATGCTAAGAACTAAAAAAAAAAAAAAAAGGGGAAAAGCTGGTTAACAGGGAGGCTGGTGTGTAGGGCCCCAACAGGGGTTGTTGAGATGTAATGAATTTGTTCATCCGATGGTGCCTTCAGGGCTGTCGTTAGACTGGCAGAGGAGGTTGATTTTAGGAAATGTTCCTAAGATCAGTTAGGAAGCAAAAGGGGCTTGAGACGTTTCTATTAGAAAGAGCTGACGGTCACGGCGTGTGAGCAATACTTCAAGGGCGTTTATGTGGCTATAATGGCATTTATCAATAACTATCTATCAATGCCACGCATACTTTTGTTGCTGCACCGGCTGTTCGACACAGACAGACATGGTGAATTCTTAAAAAAAAAAAAAAAAAAGAAAGCAAACAGAGTTGCATAAGCCTGCAAAGCTGTGACTCGCTCACAAATATACTGCTGTAGGTTTTACTTTCTGTTATGCATGGGTCTTATCCATTTCCCTTATCCAAAATATGCTCTTAGAGATCATTTATCACCCTGACTTCCTAAGCCTGTACCACACCACATCCAAAGCTGGAGAGAGCCTTGTTTAGTATGTCATAAATAAATCAATGGAAATGGCTGATTTGAACTATCACCGCTACATGCAGGCTTTTGTGAGATCTACATGTAAAGCCGCTTGCAAAGATAAGCCTATATATTGTCACTTTATCTCGCCTCCCTTAATGCCTGTTTACATTCTGTAACACCGTATATATCTGAGGTGGCTCCAGCCCCCCCCCCCCCCCTAACCCCCCCAGTATGACAATAACGCCGCGTTCAAGTGGTCGAGATGAAATCGAAACATTTTAGTGCAGCGGCTCCTCGCACCTTTGAGGACGTAGCGGCGGCGGCGTCACTTATGGCCGACATAAGCAAATGATATTAAACTGAGGAATGATCTAGTGATGCGAATCATTAAATGCATTTGCATATTCCTACTGAACCTGAACACACAAATTAAACCCCGTTCACGGGGAGGCGGAAAAAGGTGCTTGCGCATGGTTACAGGACATCTTCCATAATCAAAATTCCATATTATTAATTTTCTCACTTCAACTCATTAACGACAAGTGGAATGTTTTTACTGCTTGATGAATTTTAGGAAATGGCAGACAGTCGAGAAGGAAACACATGTTGAGGTATAATATACAAGGTCATTAATGGGTTTCCATAAATTAGATTTTGAACATACACTTTCAAACGGATAACTTCCTATCCGGGTGCATTTGGATCGCATTTAATTTCCTAAACCATTCAAGTTTATCAAATGCGAATCTGCGATACATGGATATTTAATTTCAATCTAATCAAAAGTAATCCATGATGTAGGATGTGGACCTGTAAAATTCAGAAATAAGTACTTATTAACTCAGAGTTTAATCAGTTTCTATCGCTCCAGTAAGACCTGCAACATTCTCACAGTTTTGAGGGATGGGTGGGGCACGAAATGCAATCACACATTACATTTCTGAGTGCCGGTTGACACTCGGAACTACCGCATACAACTTGGAGGGAACATAAATAAACAGGAGCGAACAGTCCATGCTCCCAATGGCCTTTGCTGACCCTACAGACATCCGCTGTAATCGATTCCCTTGTGGGTAATAAAGAAGTTATTTTTCTGGAAATTTCAAATATACTGCAGGAAGAATCACAACCACATGCCATCAGAAATCTAATTTCCAGCCCAACTGTATTCTAGTGCCCCTCATATTTCTAGTGCCTGCTCATATTTGCCCAACTTTCTCCAGGATATTTCTTGTGGGATCTACAAAAATGCCCTGCTTCCAATGAGGAATGGTGGCACTCCATCACACGAGTGGATTCTGTCCGCCTGTAAATTTCACACCTTTGTTTATCACGTCAGCAGCCCGGCTGTTGTACAGTACCTTTCAGCAGGTGCGACATCCATTAGGATCTGGATGGTGTGCACACCATTCTCACATCCACTGACTCGGATGGTCCCCAGGGGGCTCCGCAACGAGATGGTCTTCTGAGTGCAGCCGCTCTCCTTCTGCTTCTTCATCCCGCTGCCCCGCTAAGGAAGCACAAATTACACTCCGTTCATTGACACATTCATGTGGCAACTTTCACAATTTCCCACACATATTTGCATTGAGTGATCTATTGAAAAGCTAGCGGGCCACCAACGGGTGATGACTTACATGTTTGAACACCTAGCCTCCAAACAATGTCATGATGCGACTTGATCCCAACATTACTATACGATATTTCTTTTGTGCATGGAAACGAATACGCCTATCTAACCAATAAATTGCCCATTTTTTACCCTCTTTCTGTTCTATATATCACATAAATGAGAAAAACAATGCAGTCTGTTCCCTTGTCTGGTGGGGGATTCCCAAGATAGCTCGACATTATTTTCAATCCGTCATTTTTGGTTGATGGTCGGGATGTTTTTCTAGCATTAAATTTGTTCCTCAGGGTGCAACTCCGATGGGATTCTGGTTTCCAGCCCTTAACAACAGCAAAAACGTGCAGCTTTTCTGACGACTGAGATGGATACTGGCAATAACCAGACAGCAGTTCCTTTTTTATTTTTACTTTGAGGGAAGGAGAGATGATTGACTATGTTATATGTGAGTTTTTGAGAGATGGGGGTTATAATAAATAAAGGTCACATTGATTGCAAGAGTTTCAACCGAGGAAACCTTGATCTAAAAAGTGTCTAAAGGGTACAACAATATCTCTCTTTTTGTCTATTTCATTTTTAATAGCGTATTTCATTCACATCCATGGTTTTCCACTTCTTTGTTTGCTGTGTGTTGTGTCGCAACCGATGATTATTTTTATTATCCATTATCCTCGTGAGTACTTTCTCAATTAATAAATACAAGGTTTAATCTATCAATGGAGTATAAGGGATAAATATTTAAATCACAGGCTTCCAGAGAGAAAGGTGACGATTTATAAATGTGTTCTTTTGTCGGTCCAGCAGTCCAAGATCAAAAGATATTTAGTTTACAAATGAATAAACACTAAAAAGGTAGCAGGTACTGCTGTGAATGCTGTTTCAAAAGTTACTTCTAACACAATGTGGTCTTTTAGACTAATTACTTAATCAAGCAACAAAAAGCTAGCCAGCCAGCAAATAATTAACTGATTAATCAGAATCTGGCAACTATTCTCCCCACAATCCATTCATCATTATATGTATTTATTCTAGTAAAAAAAAAAAAGGAAAGAAAGAAAACATTTCCTACTTCTTGTTTGTCACATGTGAGAAATTGTTGTTTCCTTTGTCTTAGAGACAAGCAAAGGGTTCGCAGACAAAGACAAGCGCCAACCTTGAGCTCCATCACATTGTCTCATTTCAAACTTTTCTCCAATATTTTATGTAGCAACCTAAATAATCCTGATGCAGACCTCAACGCACAATGCATATGTAAAAAAAAAAAAAACTGCACTGCTCTAAGCAGCCTGTACTTTAAAATTAAGAATAGATCCAGGAGTGCATTATTTTTAGATTAAGCACAGGTGATGTGATTTTAAAAAAAAGTATTCATGCATTTACAGTGTTTCATTTACTTTGTTGCCCCCTCTTCTTCCTCCACACACACACACACACACACACACACACACACACCCCACCAACACATCTGTCATGGTATGCGATCACAAATGCGTCTGCTTCAACTTTCTTGTTTCTACTCGTGCAGCTCTCGCTGTATTCATCGGGGGTTTGCCTGAACTGACAATAAAAGCAGAGATTTTTTCTTTTTCCTCTGAGCCAAACAATGGTACAGTGCACTTTGGATAAACACACTGGCTGCCATTTAGCAGGCTGGTAATAGACTCACCGATAGAATAATGGACTTGGGCAATAATGGCCTTGGCTAATAGTCCACGCTGATTACAAAACAGCGCCATCGTGTTTCGTGCCGCTGTTCGGTGCACTAAACTAAACTAAAGTGACTAAACTCGGGATAGTTAGGGGTGTTTACCCAGCTCTTCACGGTGAGGAACAACAAACAAACAATAAGCAGATTGTGTCGTCGTGTCATTCCATTCGTTTGTCATCACACCGGCTCCCCGGTCAGAACTTAATGGAGTAGAAAAGCGCTGCGTGGCGCCGCAAACACGCAACACGTTTGCACGCTTGCTGTGCGGAATTCAAATTTAAGGTTGAAGCTGATTTCCGAAACCTTTTCTCCAAAGCCTGACGCAATTCTCTGCGAAGTTAGTTTAAAATGCGCGCGCGTTAAATGTGGAAAAGGCGGAAGGGGAGGGGGGGGGCGCGCGGAATGACTCCATCAGCATGAGAGTATCCGGATGACATTTGAACCGAGGAACATGTCAGCTTTTGTAAAAACAAAAACCAATGTTGACACTGTAAATTAACTCAGTAGCTTACAATGAAGCCCTTTTGTATCCGTGCGGGAGGCTGCTTCGGTTCCATCCGCAACGTGAGCGTGAGAGAAAGCGTCTTCCTGTTTCTCTCCGCACTGCGTGACCAAGTCAGCCAATCACCGGAGGCAAAAGTCAAACATCGCTCTGTAATTGGTCGTTATGAAGTCTCCGCCCCGCCCCCTGCTGAAGGACAGACACAGAGGGCTTGTCTTTTAGGTCTCATGTTGGGATTCGGGGTCCTTCAGGGGCCTCAGTACACAGAAGACTAGTAATATTAGTGATTTAGATATTTGATTTGATTTGGAAACAGATTTTTTTGAACGTTAACGTCAAACAAACTCTCCTCTTAAAGCTGAAACATTTATCTAATCATTTATCCCCAGTGACTTTGAGGTATTCAGGGTCCCAAGCATGACGTCTGTGGGTTAAAAAAAAAACACCTATGTGATGCTGTCGACCAATAACATTTGATACACTGACTAATAAACTCACCGTGTTATTATGAAGAACACATGGGGCAGCGTTCTTTTATCACAGTTTTAATGCGGTCTTAAGTTGCCTTATGTTGCCTGGAGCATAGATTCCAGTCATTACGACCAAGAGAGTGCTATCAGTCATGTATTGTTCAAAAGTGTCTGTTGTCCTCTGCAGCTTTGTTTTACAATTTTTTTTTTCTTTTCTTCTGTGCTGCCTTCAGCTCTCTGCATGCCTCCGTTTGGAATGTGTAGGCCGGCGTGGGCCTGTGGCCCACGCCCCATCTCAGCGGTGAGGGTGGGAGCGGGGGGAAAAAAACGCCACCCCTGCAGAGACCATTTTGAAATCTGTGAGGATTTCCGTGCCATCTGGACCCGCTGCCAGTCTGCCCCAGATAGTAAGGGTTGGCAACGGTACCCGACGGTGCAATATGGCTCTCTCTTTAATGAACTACTAACTGTCCCCCGTTTTAATTGATGTGACATTTGAGCCATTTATCTCTGACATTTCAATGAAGGATGATTCTCAGCCTTGCCATTTACTTTTTGGTGCTATTTTCTAAGAGTCATTTGCATTTTTCTGCTCTAAACCGGCTTTTTGTCTCTCATTAGCTAATTAGAGAGGAACATGCACAATTAATAAAAATGAACATAACCTAGTTTGATATAGGCTTGATGAAGCGTAATCAGAAAATCACGGTTTTCTTAACGTTCATCAAAAATGATGTGAAGGGCTACCTGTGGTAAAAGGTGACTTCGATATAGCCTCGTAACCTTTACCCACATACCAACATGTAGCCTACAGTGTGGGACAACTTATGTTCGCAGCATGGGGAGAATCAAGCTCAATTAATCAGCATATGATTGCAGTGAGCAGCCCCCTCTGCTGGATCTTCTGAGCCATACTGTTTGAAATCATTTTAATGCTGCATTCAGTGGCCAGACAATTATCATAGTATGTGGCAGTCACAGTGGAAGTTTCTGCATTTGCTTTACATGATTTAATGGAAAAAAAACAGTTTTAAAAGTGCAAATATAAAAACGTTTAAAGACAACTTTTGCTTTTTGTCATCCTGTATTTAGTGTATATTCATTCTAATTGCTGCCGCCACACGAAAGCTGTTTTGCACATTTAATATTTTGTTTGTACAGTCATGTATATTTACTCTGAAACGTGCAAAATGTTTATTTTAAAAACAGGAAAAACTCGAGTGCTGAACTAAACAGCCCGCGGTGCGTGTGAGTGAGTCCTAATGGCTCCGGCCTCAATTGTTTTCCATAATGAAACATATTTTTAATCTTTTTAAGATATCCTTTAAAAACACGGCTGCGCTGGTGACGACTGTTCCTTTGATTGTGAGCGGCATCATTGCCAAGGTGTGGTGCCCCTGTCTGTGTTGGCAGCCCGGTCTGATGTCTTTTGTTTGAGACTCAAAGAGCTCTTTTTCCTGTTCAGTTTCCCTCACTATTTTTGTTTGTGTGAGGTGTTGATGGACTTATACGTTGCACAGTTTCCTTTTAGTGTACAGCGCCAGATGTTTGTGAGAATAACAACCGTAACCTTTTTTGTCAAAAAATGACACAAATTGTTTATTAGCGGTTCAGTCCGTCCGGTTAGTGTACGATTGTCACAGCCTCAGTCGTACACTGCCTGTGTGTCTTTTCCTGTGTTCGCGATCTCACTCTCGTGTTGGCGTGGGAGGAGTTGGAGTCATTTATGATATCAGATATTCTCCAGGAGAGCAGGAAAGTCCTGACAGGCTGAACAACCCGGCATCCTCTCACGCAGCGGCGCGTGTGAGTGTGCATTTTAATCGGGGGTAGAAACGTCTCTCTGGGCCTCGCATTGCACGCCGAGGAGGTCTTGGCGCTCCTCATTGTGAACGTACAGTAAATCTAAAAAGGTCTCTTCCCTCTAAATCAAACCGTGAAGCAGGCCCGGGGCGGGGGGGGGAAAAAAAATAAAAGACACAAAGAAGAGGCGACCGGTTATTTTGTTCTTTTCACTTTGACACTTGGTTATTCCATTCCTCTCAAAAGAATTAGCCCCATCGTCGCATAAGCAATGCCGCAATCACAAAGACGTGACAAAAATGTCTCCGCACCCTCGAGTGCCCACTTATTTAGTGCGCCTCTGTGCCTCCGTCCCCGCGTCCCTGATATGATGTGGCTCCTCTATTTTACTGTTGACATAGCGCTATGAATGTCTGAGCACTTTGCAAATGAAGAGGCTTGAACTCCTGACAGGCTGTGTCGCCGGCGCCATGACACACTGGCCCGCACATGCTGTGCGGCATAATGATGACATTAGGATCCAGTGATAATATCAGGACGCACTTCAGATAAATGACTGATAAACCAGGGGTTGTGCCTCTCGTATTACACGCTTGACAGAGCAGCTAATCAGTGTCCAAGTGACTGCTATTACATAAATCATGAGGCCGACTTTGATGCATATTCCATCAGTGTTCCCTATTCATCACGTCATCTGGGTGGGGGGGGGGGACTCTCTGGATGACTGGCTGCCGGGCCAACACACATTTTAAGAGCACATTATGTTTTCATTAGAATTTGATATGATCCATTCCAGTGTTGATTTGATTTTCACGCGCTCGGGTCATTTGATAGGAAACTACCAAGGAGAGGGAGGTGTGTGTTGTTTGCCGTGTGGTCGAGCTGTTTGAGGCGTGTGTCGCTCTGCTCTCGCTGGCCACGTTTCCCGTCAAGATGCTTGTTGATAAAACACGATTGCATCTAAATATAATAATCAGACTATTGAAATGGTCAAAAATGAGCTTTCTATTTTCATTTAATTAAATTATCCTTTCCTAATTTTACAGAACCGTCTTGAAATGAAGATGCCGGATCAAGGAGCCGAGCGGTGCATTGCTGCTTTATTTAGCAAAAAATAAAAATCAAACCTTCAGAGAGGAAGCTGGAAGGGAGATGTGGGGTGTTGAAGTGAGTCACCATGTATGTTTTATTCTCCGGTATTGGGGTCAGAGGATGTGAAGGTGGGGGTGTTAATTTAATCCCCATTCTTACCCAGAGCATGGCCACACTCTCTAAGGAGCTTTATCTCTGACAACTGTGTCAAATTAGAGAGGCCACGAGCCCCTCATAAAGAATATGTCTGTCAGACTACATTGTTCCTGGTCTCGGGGAAAAAATACGGCCGAGAGAGACAAAAATAGAAGATAACACCGTAGTCCCACAGTCGGACTTGAACATGATGAAATAATTTTCAAGCCATGTGATCCCGTCAGAGACACGAACGGCTAATAAAACTGACGTCCACGTATCATTCTCTCTCTCTCTCTCTCTCTCTCTCTGGCGCTTTGCTATTCATAGATTTCAATAAGTATAGTTGAATACACAAAGCCGACCTGCTCTGCTTATTATCCCCCATATTTGTGAACATATCCGTGTAATTATTTGTTATCTTTTTTTTTTTCCTAATAAAATGCGTGAACACACTTGTTAAAAAAAAAAAAAAAAAAAAAACTTTATGGGACACAAATTCATTGTAATTTGACCTGACTGCGTGTAATTGATGGGAGGGTTACATTCCATTAGGCATGGTGCGTAACTCTAGGTCCGTCCAGTCTGATAAGTGCCCATCATTTATCTCCCTGGTATCAGCGCTGTCCCACATTCAAACATGTAAAACAACTCTTAATGTTCTCCCCGGTCCCCTATGGGTGTTTCTCCCTGTTATCATCATTGCCTCTATTCTAGGGGGACTTCCTCTGGAGACAACATTTTCATAGACCTTTTGACCTAAACCATATTTTCCATTTGAATGGTCTGACTAGTGAATATTTACAAGCATGTTTAATGTATAATAGATCTCATCTGTGAGTATCAGGCGTCATTTTCTGCTCAGTCAGGTTCTAGTGTTGGCCTCGGCCCCTTGCTTGAGGTAATGTTGACCCCTTTTAAAAACAAAATGACCTTTGCCTCATTTAGGCCAAGTAGTATTCATACATATTGTACAAGTCCTAAGGGCATACATGTTTATAACAAGGAAAGCTAGCGGTCTCGAATGTAAACATCTTAGCACTGTAATATTATTGTATCAGTAAAGTCCCAGAAGGTGGTAGATTTAATAATGTGGGTGGATTATATAAGAGAGAGAAATAAAGCAGTAATTTGAAATTGTTTGGGGACCTTTTGTGTCAATGGTTATGGAGGCTAAGGGACAATTTCATTCCCTTAGGCCACTGTTAAAAAGGCAATGACTTTTCTTGTACATGCACAGCATTTTGGATATCTACATCCGTTACCAGCACCACAGGCTTTTATCATGTGATTAGTAATGCATAATACATTTGATTCTATTATCATGCATGGAGTGAAAAAAATGAATGAAGATGGTGAGAGGACGAACACGTTGATGATGAATAACGTCCGCAGCAAACTGCTTGAATATACATTTAATAGTGAAACAGATCTCGGTTTGCTTCTCGGGTGCTTATACAACCACAGGGTTTTTAATCTCTTTCTTGCCGATGAAAGTCACAGTAATTGCTATATTTCCCTTTTTGTTTCAAGGACCTTTGATGATCCCTTGGCTTGCATCAGAGGGCAAAGTCATTAGTGGAGAAATGAGCTCAAGTGAAGAGAAAGAGATTGCGGGGCTCCCAGCATGATTGGAAACTTTGCCTCACATTGCATCCTAATTTGAATTCAATTTTCAATGTATATGTGATAGATAAGGACAATTAGAAAATGTGTACTTAGAATAATTGGTGACTCTAACACCTCCCTATTTAGTGTTTATAATGCGATACATAAACATGTAATACATGGTGTATAACATATGACGTTGTCAATAGCAGATATGTGGAATCCTTATATCATTCCACTATAATTATAAACATTAATAACTTAATATATGAAGACGTTTACTGTTGTTTAAAATGTGTTT
This sequence comes from Pungitius pungitius, assembly GCF_949316345.1. NCBI lineage: Eukaryota > Metazoa > Chordata > Actinopteri > Perciformes > Gasterosteidae > Pungitius > Pungitius pungitius. Next base: position 6,323,966 of record NC_084912.1, on the reverse strand, counting down.
GACCACGTTATTAATTTTCTGTTTGTACAACAGATGTATACACACAAGTAAAGACATATTTATACACATATTTGTGCAACTACATAATAGTGTGTTACAAAACATATCATTAAATGTTTACACACATGCACAAACAACAACAAATATATCTGGTCATGCTGTTGTATGAACAGATAACCAATGACAATATAGTTGTACACTGTGTATATCAATAAAACTTGTGTGTTCCTTTTCATACTTTCTTTATTTAAATGTACACCATTAATTATTCATGCTGCATTTTAAATTTCCCATATTGTAACAGACGATAAATTGCCATCCATATGACGTGCTATATATACACAGAGGAGTCAGATTTCACACAGTAGCTAAGCCGGCAACATGCTCCATGCTAGAATTCTGCAATCATCATCAAGTCGTGCAGGGAGGGAGCGAGGAGGGGCGGAGGGACATGTGCAAATATGAAACGCTGTCAATCAAACTGCGGTATACAACACACTGTTGCGGTTGGGTGACAGTGGCTCTTTCATGTAAATCACAGACATTAGAAATAAAAGACAGGCCTGTTGACTTGTTTCATGCTGGGAATCGGTGGCCCAGCATGTGTTGCTCTGTCTGTGCTTCACTCTCCTGTGGAACCGCTGTCCCCTGGGTCCTAGCACTGCTCCCACGGGTGCACTGCATATAATTACCCACAATCCACCCTGAAACAGCTCTCATTTACAGTAATCAACAGTCTGCACTTCAAAGGATTCATGTGGCATCAGAAAGCAAGCGCCAGTGTGTGTTATTACAAATTGTTCCCTTTATATGCTGAAACTGATGACGGTGGTAACGAAGGCGACTGCGAGATTCCCTCATGTCTCTGTTAGTATTATCGTTATCGTTAGTTTTTTGCCCATTAAGGGTTGATGAGAGCGAAGATGATATATTATATGTTGTTATCGACTTCAAAAGCTGCCTTAGTTCAATATAAGGCCTGAACAACAGCAGCAAAAAGCATCGGATGTGCAATATTATACAGGAGGGTGAGAGAAGAAAGGCGGAGGAGGGGGGAGGGGTCGATGGGGGGAGAAGGGGGGGGTTTAGCTTCATCAAGGGCTTAAATTTACATGACTAACGAATTCAGACTACAAGTAAGAATGCAAAATCATTTGATCATTTGGCAGACATGATGGTGGTCTGTGTGATAATGGTCATTATCATAAACCGGAGCCGTCATTAGGCTTGATTTCAGATAATGGTCAGTGTGGAAACCATTTCAGACAAAGAAAAGCCGTTCGCCATTAAAGACATATTAAGTGAATTAACTCACATCATGAGTAGGGAATCACTGTGTCGTATTGCCTGGAACATAATGTGCTTATAATGTGAAGTGATTTCTCCTGACTGGAGACAAGTCCTCCAGTTTACATTCATAATAATTTGCTTTAACCCTGCAGCATTTAGCGAGTCACACAACAGAAAAAAACATCTTTCTGTAAAAGATCTTTCCTTTTGGTATCCATGTTAATTTACTATAATTTAGAATATGCATGTTTCTAAAATTCTCGATGATATAGCCCATATGAATACTATGTTGCTTTACATTGTGTTAATGTCATTTTCATATGATATTTTTTCATTATTCATTTGTCCATATTAAAATTGATACCTTACATGGGTATCATATGTAGTACAAAATATATACGTATTGCTTAAACAATACAAAACAAGTGTGGGATTCGTCAATAGTAAATATATTTTTATTAAATTGGCTGTTTGGCAAACAAAACGAAGTAAGCAAAGATTGGATTTCGATAAATCAAATTTCTAAATTGCACACTAAAATGTACACACCTCAGTTATTTAGTATTTCCGAGATGCTTTCCTCATTTACTTTTTGGCAAAATGGCTGCGTTGCATCCACAGAGACTACCTTCAGACATGACATCCCCAGCTCTCCAGTGGGGAGAGCGGCGTCCTCCACAGAAGCTGCCTCTGACCCGCTGGCACTGCTGGGCCTCATCATCGCCGGTCCATTAGGGATGCTGGAGCAGGTCTCCGAACGGGCCCGGCTGCACCACATTACTCCTGCCCCTCACCGCCGGCAGGTCCCCTAGGGGCCAGGTCATGTCATGGCATGGGTGCCCTGTGAGTGAGCTTGTACCAGGTCTGCCCTTGACATGCCCCCCCCCCCCCCCCCCCAGACACTCCCTTTCACCACTCCTCCTCCTCCTCCTCCTCCTTTTTCTCCTCCTTCTCCTCCACGGAGAAGGGAGAGCAGACCGTTCGGATGGGGCACGGGGGGTGCCAGCTGGTGCCAGCTGCGAGGGGAGATATCCAAGGTGGCGGACACCTGTCCTAACTCGCGCCCCCGCCCCCCCACCGCCGGCCCACCCCCCCCCCACCCCCCCGCCAGCTCCCACAATGCATCTGGTGCGGCCCCGCAGACCCATCGTGGGGAAATGAGGCGCTAACCTTGAGGAGAAATGCTCCCAGCGTCGCATTAAGAGAGGCCCTAATTGCTGCGCGCTAGCACTGCCAAATGACATTAGGATGTGCTGTCGTTTACTTTAACATAATGGCTCAGCGTGTTTTTTGGCTAAACTTCCTTTGCTTCTCGGAGGTGTTTCAACACAGAGGCCATTTTGGCCTTATCATGACCAATCAGCGGAGGACTTGAGGGTGATGGCGATTCTTGAGGACAATATTTCTAAAGCTATTTAAAAGTGGTAAAATTGCGCTCCGTGGTGGAAAAAAAACAAAACATGACTACTCTGTACTATGAACTCACTATGCCATGTAAATGGCTGCCATTTGTGAAATAGCAAGTGCATTAACTGGAGTGATTGTATTATTTATTCTCTCTTTTATCAAACCACATGCTTGTATGGCTTTGTCGTTTTAAAGGTACACTAACACAGTCCCACTCAGCGTGATTAAATTACACAAGCATGCTGATTACATTATGCATACTGTAATAAGAATAGCCCTGACCGGTCTGTAGCAGTATAGCGAGCTCCGCAGAGAATGATCACATGTTTCGGGCGCTGCACTAGATTTTTTGGGGGCAGCCATTAGCAGAACAAAAATCACCTTTGATTTAATGAAAGGTCCTCATTTGCTTACCGGCTCCCCTCACTTACGGGGACATGGTTAAATTAAGCACGCCCACCAGCACCACCCCCACCCCCGTCTTTACCTCCTTTTCCGAAGGAGACACCGTCCCCTCTCCTGCAGAATAATGCTGTGACGATTCTGTGATCTGGTGTTTCAAGTCTGCGGGAGTGTCAGAATTCCACTGCAAGGTGCTTCTAATTGCAGATACACCTCAGCACTTGAAAGTAATGAATGTGAGCATGGTGAAACCTCCAAGGATCAAACGCTAGTAATACATCATCAGTTCTGAAAAGGGTAATTCGTTTCCCTTCGCCAAGCAAAATATTAGAAGTTCAGATAGGGGTTTTTATTATTAATTTATTCTTCCCCCAATACATGATTTTGTAATTGAAGTGCTATGAATAAAGTAAGCCATATATCTTAGCGAGCCACAATGCATCCGTTGACTAGACGTGGGATTTCGAGTGTGTAAATATCGTCTGTAGCGAGTCGCAACAAGGATGATTCTTGCTCAAACACACTTTGGTGATATGTTTGATTGGATTTTGAGCCATGTATTTCCCAAGATCATAACAAATCATACTTTATTGTGTCCCATCGTAGATCTATAGCGTTATTTACCGTACTTCTGGCAAGCTTAACTCCATGATTTTGTTTGAAGTTTTGTTCAGATGAAGGCTCCCACTGTCGGCAAGTCGTTTTTTTTTTTACGTTCTTACATCGAACAGATTTTCTTTTTTTTTTACAGTTCGAGAAGGTATCTGTAAGCATTTTCTACCCCGATACACTCTGAGGTGCCGATGCACAGGCCAACAACGCAAATGTAATTTCTAAACTTTGCTTCACCTGATCACTCCAAGGAGCACCACCTCCAGCTAATCGGGCCACGGGGGCCCAGTCCAAACAAGTCCTCCAGTTCAGTGGAAGGGGCCGTCTTGCTGCTTTGACCCTTGCGACCACCAAGCTGTTGAGCTCCGGAACGCGGGGGTAAAAAGTTCAAAGCCCAGCTGTCGGCGCGCCATCTCTCCCCGTCTAGGCCGCGGGGGCCACTCCCACCGCCCCCCCCCCCCCCCCGCCCCCCTGCCCCCCCGCTGCCTGAAACCGGGGCCTTCACTCAAACAAAATCCGGATATGCCGCGGCTCCTCCAATGGTGCTCCAAACGGCCCCGAGAAAACTCAGTTGAGCGCAGAGTGTTTGTGTGTCGGCGGGATGTAATTTACGGGCCCTGTGTGTCGATTGCGAGCTAGCAGCCTTGTGCAGGGACCGGCGTTTGAAGGCTGCTCGTGGCATCTGCTCGCGCGGCCACCGAGGAACGAGCATAACAATGTGCCATTCACGGGCCAGATGATGTCCAACTGCGAAGAAGGAGCTCGGACAGGAAGGGTAGGGGAAGGGCAAAAGAGACAGGAGAGGTTGATGGACTTTACAAGAGAAAGAAGAAAAAGAAAAAAAAAGAAGAAATCACAAAAAAAAAAAGTAGCCTGACATGTTTCAAACATGAGAAATCCCAGTGTTTCACGACGTATTCATCGCATACTTGCAGCCTGTCACTAGATTACCCACATAATCAATTCCTTGTTTCAGTGGAGAGACAAATCAGAGCTGGGGTCTGCAGTTCAAGTCCGGTCTCAGCGACCTGTCATCTGGGGGGGGGGGGGCACAGTTAGGAGGTGGCTGGACCCTCGGGGGAGGGGAGAAAGTGCTGGGGGGTCTGAGGTGTAAAAAAAAATTTCAGGGGCTGATAAATGAGGCTCTTCCTAACTGCATATGGTATGTGTTTTAAACTGACTCCCCCTCGGCCCTCCTCATAGCCAGCCATCCTTCATGAGGAGTTCAGGGGCCCTCTGCTGTACATTGGGGCCCTGTTTTGTTGCCAAGACAGGCCCCCTGCATAGGCTGCATATGGGACTGTATGACGTGGGGCTTGGCCGGCTTTCATGGATTGTTATGGTGGTGTTACGAAGGCTTCACAGTGGGTCATAGTTAATTTACACTGACTTTGTATGCTATTAGTTTCATAAAGAGAACGGGTTGTCGCTCAGGATATACACCTGCTACCTGAGAATAACAGAAGTGAAATTACAATATTTCCAAAAGGAAAACAGCCAAAAGGCGAAGAATGAAATGTCATCCGTCTGACAGTTTCTTAATGTGATCTTGAAGTACGAAGAAAACAGCTTTAACACCATCTTCCTTTAAATGGAGTTATATGTAACCACTCTCTGCACAAAGGGCAGTGTGTGAACATGACACCATGATGTTTCAAAGCATCAACAGCAGCACTTGTAAATTGTAACTAGTGACAATATCGTGACCTTTGTGTTGCAATGAGCACTTAGTGTAGGTGATTTCTGCACGTCACAGACGTCTATCGGCCACCGTGGTTTCTCACTGTCCTGTTCCAGTATTCTTCTAACCAGCCAGCCGGACACATATACCCCCCCCCCCCCCCCCGGTTATTCCACTGGACCTTTACCCCCTCTCTTATAATAGCACCCCACTCTCTCAGTCTTTCCAATGTATTCTACTCATTGTTTACTGTACATGCGGGTCCAGAGTAATAATAAATAAGGAGCGTGCGTGCCGTGCCAACATGATTGATTACGACAGGGAGGCAAGGTCAGGATGGAGGAACAGGCTAGGGCTGTCCGACTCATTGAGTTAACACTGTATCCGTATTGTATGAATGTCACCAGCGATCCTGTGATTTATTACTACAGCCACTGCTCAATTCTCCTTTTCTGCCTCCCCCCTTCTTATGGTACCTGACCGAGATACGGGATATGAAGTGTAGACAAAATTCAGCACGTCAGCGGGCAGGTTACATCTGTATTGGGATATTTGAGGTATTTTCTGCATTAAATAATTAGCTTCAACAACCAAAGCGTTTACGGAAAATGAAGCAGAAAAAACAATAACTTTGCATGTTTTTAAATGTATGTTAATTTGATATTTTCCCCACTTTTTATTTTTTAAGGATTCCCTAATTTAGGTATTCCGTCAGTTGACCTAAAGTGGCGTCCGTATGACACCATGTTATGAACAAAGACACACACTCACACAAACACATACATTATACCTGCACACAGCGCCTCTGCACAACCACAACAGGGTCTAAAAATCCAAAAGGACAGACTGAATTGTTTACTTGCTTGAATAACACAACAACGAACGAAAAAAAAAAGTCATTGTCACTTTCAACAATATATACTGAACTACTCTTTCCTTTCAGAGGATCTAACCTTTCGTCTTGGACTGAATACACAATGCCCCTCTGGACCTCCGGACTGCTCACTCTTTAGTGCATGTCAAGAAGACACCAGTCTGGACTATTTCCTCTGGGAGGTGGGTAAGCAAGCGCCACGCTCTGTCAGTTAGCGTAAAATGTTTCAGACTGAAGATGGATGGAGACGACGTGTCACCGTGGCTCAACCGGGCTTTCACTGCTGCCACGGCCACGTCCTGGTCACATCAACCCAAGCGACCGAATCGCTAGGACCTGTCCTTCCTTTTGAGTTAGCATATACACTACATGACAAAGCGGGTGGCCTTCACTCACTCGGGGCAGCAAAAAAAAAAAAAAAAAAAAATGAAAAGAAGGTTCTTTTGGCACGAAAACAGAACACTGTAGCATATCCAAACGTAAGTTATTTAAATTGAAAGAAAGTTAAAGGTAAGGGAAGCGCGGTGGTGATGTCACTGATGTTTTTTGCACAGCTTGGTTTGCAATCACAGGCCGTTACCGTTGAAAAGAACCAGCAGAACGAGAAAAAAAACTCAAAGGGTCCGATGACCGAGGCCCTTGACACGGAAAGTCTCGGAGTGCTGACCTCTGCGTTTGACCTCTCCAAATATGTTTCCACAGGCAATTCCATAACTCTCCAGCCAACATTTAAACGCTTCCTGTTTGACAGGAAGTTCCACATCACTCTGTGGGACCCGTTCGAGGGCTCAACTGTGCGAAACGGCAGCGCGCAGAAACCAGAGTTAATTTATATCACGTCTCATCGCCTCTTTTTGGAAGACTGCACTCACACATGTACACAATCAGCCAGAGACAAACTTTTGAGCACCAGGCTTTTTGGTCACGCGTGCTTGTGCACACACACACACACACACACACACACGCACACGCACACTCTCTCTGGACTGGTAATGTACCCTCCATTTGAGTCAAAGGTACAGTATGTAGTGGCCATACATACTTCCTGAAGTAAAAGTCTCTGTATGACAAGATATCTTTCTCACACTTTTATTCTCTCTCTCTCTCTCTCTCTCTCTCTCTCTGTCTCTCTCTCTCTCTCTCTGTGTGTCTCTTTCTCACTCACTCACTATTTCACAATGTTGTTATTGGAATGTGTGTGTGTGCTGGTGCGGACTGTGAAACTGATGAATGACCAGCCATGGCAGATTCATAGTCCGGATCCTGGTGCAGCTGGAGAGGAAACTAATGGCAAGCTGGGACTATGGAGGTCTCAGAGCTAATACCTGTCTCTTCCATCAGGAGACCTGGGGGCATTTTTTTACACCCAGCCAAATAAGAGTCACCCCCCCCCCCCCTCCCCCACCACCAGCACTCCTTCTTTTAACACCTTCCAACTCCTCGCCGCCGCCCCCTCAAGATAACCCCCCCCACCCCCCCTCTCTCATGCACATACATACGCATGCATGCAGGCTGCACGCTTGCACGCACATGCAAGCAGTCAAGCACACAAGCACGCAGCCGCACACAGATGGACACACACACCCCCGCCGAGCCCCCCCCCCCCCAAACTCTCTACGCTGTGGGGTGCTTAGGGGAAGAGTTTAATAGTGAATGGGTGGCCTTACAGGTACTGGGCATCAGCTGTCTCAGAGTAAATGTGCGGCACAAAAGACAAGGATGGGCACTTTACTGGACATTGGCTTCGGCTCCCTGATGATCAGCCACACTGTGAACCGCGTGTCTTCCTTTGCGCGGGAGGTTGAGACGTGCAGCTTGAAGTTGCACACCTGCAAACGCTGCGCTTGTACCCCCCCCCCCTCCCACCTGCAACCAGGTTTAATCCTGAGCCCCTTGTCTCAATACATGTATTAATATTTGCAGTAGTACGCCGACCAATGTTGTGCTCATTAGTGTTCTATACTATGTTATTCCGGAGAGCAGGCTGTTAAATAGAATCAGAGCGCTAGTGGAAGTCATTAGTCAGTTTTGAGTGTGCATATGTTCAATTGACCTGCAGTATGTAAATTCCTGCAACGCTGGCCTTGCATATGGGCCGAGTGCCTCACTGGAGGCCCGTCCAGCATGGTGCCTCATTACAGAGCGGCTTTCCAGAGTCCTCTCTGTTAATTAGAGAGCCTTTGTCCGTCACGTGACTCTGCCGCTCTGACACTCTGAGGTCACGGTAAGGACTTATGGATCTTCCACCCGCTACGTCCGTTTGTCTCTCTGTCTGCTCTCCTTGCTCTGCGAGTGAGTTTCGCTTTTCACATTTTTCATTTTTTTGGGGGGGGGGGGAGTGAATGTTGGACAGTTCTTCGATTCGACGTTGAACTCATCCGTCAACTTTCATGGTTCGAAGGCTTGAAATAATTCAGCAACTTCCAAAGTCAACGTGTTGGTTATTTAAGTCGGTATTTCTTTAATCCACTGTGAAAAAGAGCCAGGCTCAGTAGTATTTCCTTGTTTTTGAATCTGTGAAAATCAGTCACAATGTTCCTCTTTTCTCCCTTTTCACCTGCTTGTCAGACTTGCAAGGCACTCAGTGAAATTATCTCCAGGGCAACAACAAAGCACTGTCAAGATTCCCAGCATCCTCCGGCTTAATTGTTATTAATTTACTGCAATTAAAATGTGTCTCTCTGTCGGGTTTTTTTCATGCCTTGACAAGCATGGATATTGTTTACACGCAAAGAGAAACTGTTGAAGAACATTTGCAAGCAATGTCACCGTCTATGCATGGCTCCAAGCAATTCCGGCACACATCGCGATAAAGCCCATATTTGAATAGGAACGGATATCAAACACATTCATTAGGTTACATGCTTCACTTGATTAATTATATCTGAAGAAAATTGCGGGCACTTCGGATCTTAGTCTGGTAGTATCACCATGTGCCACGGATCCCTAATTTCCAAAAGAAAAGGGAGGGGGGCTAAAGGGGATTTTTTTTTTTCTCCCAGTCTATCCCGGACAGCCTGCCTCTCTCCCTAAGGAAATGAACGTATTCAAATGTATCTCCATCAATGAGCACAGTAATTATGAATTCAGCACTAATTAGTAGATACACTACTTTCCTTGCATATTTGATTTCCACTGTGAGATGTTAATAAGGGAAGTGCCCATTTTTGTCCTATCTCATAAAAATTCCAGAGTGTTGGAGAGGGGGGAGGGGTTGGAGGGGGGGGGGGGGGGGGGTGAGGCGGGATGGAGGGAGGGAGGGCGAGGGAGGGGAGGGGGGGGGGGGGTGGAAGGGGGGGCAGATGGCGAGAGGGAAACAGGGGATGCATTAAGTATGCATGGAAGTCGAAAAAAATAAGTTTACAGATAATTGCCGTGGTTACTGAGGGGCTAAAACAACACTGCTTACCTTAGTTAACATTCTGCCGGCTAAGCATGCCTTTTTAAAGACATTCATGCATTGTATCTCTTCTCTCGTTTACAGGACAAATAAAGGCTTTCCACCAGGACAAAAAGGAGCCCAAATACAATAATAGTGTGAATGAATTACTAATGTCGCACCCTTTTCAGGGAGTATACATTAGCATATGAATTATAGACAACCAATGTTTTTTTTCTTCTTAAAATGTTATATCTCTGCTCAAATGTCATGAAAAAATAAAACTCCAAACAGTTTTGCTCTCTTACAATGCCAAGGGGTAATTACAATATTTTCCCTAAGAGAGAGAAATAAGAGCAACCCTCCCCTTCTTTGATAATGTTGCTGAAACATATTTACAGTGCACCACTGCTTGTGATTTATTAATATAGAAGACAGGCTTTTGTTGCAATGTTTTCATAGCCAGTGATTAGCACAGCCAGCTACACTGAATAAATTCATAAGTGGATTAAATTATCAAAGTGGAAAAAAAAAAATCTAATAACACAAATGTTCATTGGAAGTGAATGACTTCATATTTCCAGTGCTGTCAGATTAGGGAGCAGATGGTCACCCTTATGCCAGGGTTAGTGTGTGAACGCTCATGTCAGAGGCCATACCTTTACCAATAACATGAACATATTTCTGGACAGCACACAATTGCATTGGATACAGTGGATTTATCTAATTAATCCAATCATCTCTTTTGAATGGGGATTTCTGTGCCCATTGGTCTCCTCCCTTTTTGACTGAGATTGGCGTCTTTGTGCCAGGCTGCCAGGCTGCCAGCCTAAGAGGCTGGTCCCCTTCTCAAGGAGACTGTTATGACCATGTGGTGTTCGTGCCAACCTCTGGCTGCGGCGGGGAGATAGGGAGCGAACAGAAAAAAAAAAGAAAAAAAGAAAAAAGGAAGCACACACACACACACATGCGGAACACATTAAACACACACATAACAAAAAACAAAAGTAGACACATAAACTCTCAAACGCGCTTTTAACTGTGATGTATACACAGATACGAATACTATTTCACACACATACAGACTCATGGGCAGACAGGCCTGCCACTCTAACATCTACTTAATCTGTGATAAGATAAACCACAATAAAGGCCTGGCAATAGAGGGCAACGCGCTATTATGAGTGATCTGTACGTTGCTCAACACACACACACACACACACACACGCTAACAAACACGAGGACATCCGTGCAAACACACATACATACACACAAAGGCGGCCCCCTCACACTCTTATTTGACTTTGTGTGTGCTTCGCTGGGTTTATTATGACAGGCTGAGCGGCGGGGAGGGAATTAAACTGTTAAGCAGACATCAGAGGCAGTCTAATGTTTAATGCAGGAGCCGGGGCATGTGCTGACTGATAATGAATACAAACAGGCCAACGTCTTATTTGTTGTGCTTTTCATTGGGAATGACTGGGGTGCTTGACATCCACAGCTAATGTACTGTACGGGGCTATTGTTCTAACCCCCCTCTCGTCCTGCCTCCGTATCTCTCTCTCTTTCTCACTCTGCTTCTTCTTCTTTTTTTTCTTTTTTTTTTCATTTCACTTGTCTTCTTTTATTGCGCTGATTCTTCAAAGCTGCGCTGTCACCGCCATCACACAACAAGCCCGTCTCGGGCTGGATGTGACAGGATAATGTTGTAATTCTCGTGGAATCACAATCTCCATCATGATAATGTGTTGATGGGATGTGGTAATAGTTGTTAAAAGGTCACCCAGTGTGCTGTAATTGGCTCTTTCATACTTCACTACGTTTACTACGACAGAAGGCATGACCTCGCTGGCAGACGCGGTAAATATGCCATCTTGAGAGTGTAATTATACAAGCCAAGCCTTCTTGGATCTCCTTCTCCCGCCTCCTTTGCCCTCTCTTGCCATTCGTTTCCTTACACTCTCACTTTAGATGTCCATATGTAACTGTAAGTTGGCACGATGAATGCAGCAGAGCTGCGGTACAATGCCATGATTGGCAGCGGTACAGTATTGTTAGGAATAGGCAATTGTAAATTGGATTTGGAGAGGCATCCACTTGAAAAAATATTTTCAGATGTATCAACTTGCCTTTGTTTCCTACGTATGAATGCTAAAAAAAGGGACACACAGACATTCTGCCATTGTTATTATCTTCACATTTGAAAAGAAAATACAGAAATGTAAATATTTAAACATGTATATTTATGTATATGTTCACACAATTTTTCTACTGTGTAGATAAATATATATGTAATTGTATACTTAAGGACGTACAAACAGTTTAATCAGGTTAGGATTCCATCACGAAAGCCCAGGGAATAAATAATAAATAACAATCGTAGACATTTCTGTTTCCCTGAGACAGACGCTGCAGCTCTGCTCCTAATTAGTTCAAACACACAATTAAGTAGAGAAATATGATTTATGTTTCTTGGGCATTAGGTGTTGTATTGAATCAATACTGTAATTAAAACAATGCTACAATGAGGGGCAATACATCAAACGCTATAATTGCTCTAATCACACAGAAATGGTAAACATATGTAAAACATACAAGGAATCTTTTATTTTGGAGGTATATTTCTTCAATGTGTTTGTTCAAATATAAATCATAGTATTTTAAACCTTGTATTAAAAAGTATTTTCTTTTTTCCATCAATCATGAAATTACTAATTTATTAGCAAAATGTATCTATCTGTATACATCTATCGATCTAAAATAGAAAGATACAATCTTGTCAAGAGGGAATTTTGATAATGGATGTATTAGTATTACATCTCGCCCCAATGTTTGTCACCTTTTATTAATTCTGTTTCCTTATTGCTAGAATTTTACAAAGAGGCTGACCACTGTTACCTTTTATTCCTTCTTCTAAAAAACACCCTTCTTCACATCAAATATTCCAAAATAGGCCAAAACTGATTTTAGCAGATGTGTTACATTTAGTAATTCATGCATTAAAGTGCATGTGAGTGTGATAGAGGATACAGATCCATAGCACCTCCCTGTGGTGCTGACCATCTCATTGTGTGTGTGGTGTGAATTGGTTCCTCTCTCGACATCTTCTCTTCCATCTCCTCGACTTATTGTCACTCTCATCTACACAGTGAGAAATTTCTTCTCCGTGTGAAATTACAACCTCGAGAAACATTAAAAAAGAACGCTTAAAAATAACTTCTTTCCCCAAAAACGTATCATCCGGTCTGACAATATGCTTCATTCATTTCAGGCGGCTATTGAAAACTGCTGCAATCATTGTAACATTGTTATGGTAACTGCTTGAGTGAAGTCACCAAATCTTATTGTAAGATCTCCTACAATATCATAATAACACTTGGAAGCGGGGGCAGCAGAGTTTGACAATAATATATCTGTGGAAATCTTTCCCCCTCTCTCCAGATCCTCAGTGAGAGGCACATCAGAGGAGACATTTGCGCTTTATGAAGTGCATTCATTTGGCCATTTGCCATGTTTCCTCACCAGAGGACTGCTATGATGAATGAGAGAAGAGAAGAAGCAGATTTTCTCTCCCACCTCTCGGCTCTCCCCTGTGATTACTAATACAGAGCCCTGCAACCTCCCACACCATATGAAAACTGTAGGCTTGCTCTCATATCCTGGGTAATCCTCAATTTCCCAGAATCATTAAACTGAGACTAGCATCTCTGATGGCTGGAGATACTTGACATATTATGATTATTACCATATGAATACCTTGTTGTTACCTGGGAAGTGGCAAACTTTAAATCAATGCGGAAGACTGGCATAATGGCCTTTTTGGGTTGTTGCGTTTGAGAATGAAATCCAATTTTTTTTATTTGCACTAAATAAATCACTGCGCTCCTCGGGTTTTGCCAAGATGGACAAAACAAATATTCAGGAAGAGTGTGACGCAAAAAGAAGAAGAAGGAAAAGTAACCTCAGAGGCCAACGCTCTTATTTTATCGTTGTTCATTTTGACAAATGTCTCGGTTGAATTCACGGGCTCGTCCATGCGACCACCAGGAATTTAAGCCCATGTCTCTGACCATAACCACCCGGAGGTGGATACTCCCCCACTAGCAGAGCCACTGCCTGGTGGTATGGAAACACTAAAACTTTCAAATGCATCATTTACTGTACATATAAACTCACATTTTGGATTATAAATGCTACCCTCAGGTGAAAAGGGTGAGGTTTGGTCGAAACGCTGAATGCAGTGAATTTAGGTTGGCTGCTACTGTCTTCAAGGGTGGGGGCTAGGGGTTGGGGGGGTACTCTGCTGTGCAGGGCGGACGGGGGAAATTTATGTGGGAGAAAAATGTATGTTCAGCGGATCGGCTCCAAACCAAACATATTATCTTTTGGTATGCCCTCCTCTTCGTAGCCTCAATCAGTTGCTCACAGTGTGTAATTCGCTGACATGTTCACCATGCAGAGACTTAGGAGAACATGCTCTCTCTCTCTACCTCTCTCTCTCTACCTCTAAGGGGAAGCAAAAGGAGCTGGTACCAACCTGGCACCTCTTCAAAGATTCAACACAGTTTGCTCATGGAAGAGGAGCTTTTTTTTTTTTTTTTTTTTTTAAAAAGAAGGTAACAAAAAAAAATCCCAGAATCAAAACTGAGTTGTGTTTTGTGTTTCCGTTGTGTGTGTTTCGCACAATCTACAGAGTGGAAGGTTGTTAAGACTTAAGGCTCTGTCCTGTGCTAGTTAATGACTAAAAATGTCCAGGAGCATTCAAAAAGGGGAAGTGAGCGAGAAAAACACTGTGGCCCCTGAGGGTTCGATTAGCACAACTCGGCTGTGTCTTCTGCGTTCCGAGTTCTAGTGACAATTTTGGAGGATGGGTCAGATGAAAGGCAACAGAGGGAAAGCAGGATCAAAAGCCCATGCTTTCCTGTATCCCTGCTTGTTCTGAGGGGCATACATAGTGCATTGGACTCATATCAAGGTCTCTGTACAGTGAGAGTCGGCCAACATTGCAGTGGCCTTATTATTCTTTACTTCAATAACAAACCCACGTCTTCCCCTCTCGCCATCAAAGGCGCAGAGCTCTCCAGAAGTGAAAATACACATCATATATGAGTCATCCGTCTTCCTTGAAATTTAAATAAGTCCTTTGAACATTGTCTTTGGTAAGTTGCGGCCAAGTATGTAGTTCCGCTTTCGCTGCGATGTACAACATCCGTCGAAAGACCCGTCCCCCCGTCCCCCCCCCCCCCCCCCTCCCCCGTCCCAAGAAATGTGGCTTATACTTTTCTTCCGCACACCGTGAAACTACACCACATAACTTTTCATACCTTTCAATCGAGTCCCATCCGCGACCCCCGTAACGACGTTCGCTCCCTCGCCCTGAGTGACAATAACTAAGTTGTCCACATCCATTCCACGCAGTTACCCGCCCGTAGCCCATAAAGCAGGAATAACGCGGAGGTTTACTCACAGTGAGGGGTGACTCTCAGGCCGGACCCGGGCAGCCATTTGAAGTGACAGGGCCGCCCATCATGCGCCTCTAACGGGGTCAGGGGGCCTTATGGGGACTTGATCCAGAGCGAGGCCAAGGGGACCGGGCCTTTAGAGAGGATGGATGGAGCCGGGGTAAGAGGGAAGGACGGGCTGATTACATCATTTTTCAGACCCCACCAAAAGGCCCTGTAAGGACCTTTGGGCAGCTGGATTGACAGTCGGCCTCTCCGCTAATACATTTTGGAGTGATTTGTCAAAAATGAAGAAATTGTTCCCGCTGACCTATCTCGCTCAGCTGTGAGCGGCTCGGTCGGCGGGGACGAAGACGGGACCACGGCGACATATTTCTCGCCCCGGCAGTTGAATATTATGAGAGCCGGAGTCACGACGAAAGCGTTCGTCATCGCGAAGAAGTCTGAGAAAAAAAAAAGAAAGAAAGAAAGAAAAATCTTTCAAGCCTGTGAAAATGACATGAGGGGAAACATGTCAGGAGCGGAGTTAATCACTTCCTTATTCCGTGTCGTGCTGTAGGTGGCGTCTGCTTCAGTCGGGGGGGGGGGGGGGGGGGGGAAATGTTTTTGTTTTTTCGTGCCATTCCTGAATATCTACAAAATATTCCCCGAAGGCACGCTGCAGCGCGATTGTTGCGCCACCTGTTTTCAAGGCGCAGTCGCTCCCGGGGGCCCCTCAACAAATCATCTTGCTTGTTTCTCCTGCGGGGAAAGAGACACCGTCACTCCTGGGTTTTGGGTGTCATATCCTGCTGAAAGATGCTAGAGTGAATTCGACGTTTTGTTCCGTCTGTCCCAACAGGTGAAGTGAGAATCAAACAAAGCGAAGGATCGTGAAATTAGAGGAGGTTTGGAAATATCGAAAGCGGGAGCTTTCCTGCTCGAATTTAAATCAGGTCAAAAAGTGTGCAAACCTCTTTGTTTTAATGTTTTCGGGTGACTGCGTTCAGTTCTCTTTTGCGGTTGGCGTTTATTCCAACAAAGAGGGGTTGTACTCTCCCCTTTCTGTGGTTTTCTTTGTTGCATGAAGCGGCACTGGTGCGCCCTCAGCTCAGTCCTGCATCTTTGTCTCCGCAGTGTAGACATAATGACTGACCCGGATTCACACCACTGTTTTCAATCACCATCTCCCTCCAAGGTTATTGGCCAAAATCCAAAGGTTGTTCTGGGATTCCACTTTATCAGAGGCGGAGGCGGAGCAGCATGCAGAGTTAATAATAATTTGGTCTGTGTTTTACAGCTGTTACACAATGGACGGTGTGTAAACCTCTTACGACGACGGGGGCCTCGGAGCTTCCCGTTTTAGAACAAGGTCCGTCTCTGCGAAGGCGCTCAATGGCCGGCAAATAACAGAAAGATATTAGAGCAAAGAAAAGAAGTAATTGGGGGTGGTGAGGGGGGGGGGGGGTTCCACAATGCAAACAGTGTGTGTTACGTTGTGCGTTACGTTTCAGGAAGCGGCGGCCGGTGAAGAAATGTTCCCTTAATGGCACCAGTGTGGAACTTTCTATAGATTTTTCAATTTAACTCCCCTCACATGTGTGTGAGGGAGGCGAGTCGGGGGCGGCAGCGAAGCGTCTGCTTCCTCCATCACGGGCCGAGCCAGAGAGCCCATTAAAAGCTACAGGTAAGCCCTAATGCACTGCTCCTTGGCAAAGGCAGTGCTGTTGTAAGCTTTCACATTCAATATAGATTAAGGCAACATTTTTGATGGGTTCATGGAGCCGGTAAACACCGTCAAAAATTTAAAGTTCTGAAGTTTCACGCATTTTCCTGCAGAAAATGAAAGTAGTTTACTTATTTACCGGCTGACTCGGAGCACTTCTAATGATGAAACTGACGTCTGTCAACAATGCATTTTTTTTTTGAGGAATAATGAATATATTTACAATGTAATTCAGAACTCCAGTTGCCTCTAGACAGTTGCACTTCCCCTTTATGCACCTCTGTATTTTATTCAAAGCAGAACCTCACCAAAGGAAAATCTTCTATTATCCAGTCTAACACTGCAGCCTGAGGAGAAACACTGGGTAAAACAGTGACTTAATATTTCATATTGGTTAGATTATTCATCCACACAAAGGCATTTCCCTTTTTTTTCCACCCTCACATTGCAGCGTCCTCATTAAAAATGGGACACTGCACATTGAAACTTTTTAAAAATTCAAATATTTTCTTTCAATCTTTAAAGAGCTTATATCTAATGAACTAAGATTTAATTTGGCATGGCTTAACATCCATTTGCACTGCTCATAATTAGGAATGCAGACCTCAGTATTGAAATGAAGGGGCAAAGCCCTCGGTAAGTTCCCAAGTGAAACAAGAATTGGTTCCACTTTAAGTATTAATTGATTGGCTTTGCAGTATCCCTTACAGCAGAAGAGTACACACACACACACACACACACACACACATCCTCTACGACCACTGACACACACACACACACAATTTACAGAGCACTCATTTCTCATCAATCTGGTGCTGCTTCATTTGCCTGTCTCTTAGTTCCCCAGAGAGGGACAACCTATCTGCTAGCGGAGCTTAGCATTTGATCATGAGTGTCAATATCAAACTGCAAAGCAGGATTACACACTGCAGTCGTCAATAGGCGTAATGGTTTTACATGTGTTAAGGTTAACTCAGCCATTTAATGTGCATAGCACCTTAGAGATAATCACTCAAAAAGGACTTAAAAATGTCACACAAACCTCAACAGACCTGGGCTTCTGCAATGATCACACACTATACTCAGAGGGTCTTGTTGCATTTTCCTCTTTTCTAAGATTTGACAGCTTATGACTATGGAGTAGACAATTTCCACTGTATGAAACTAGTCTTCAAGGTATTTGATTCATTTTTTTTTTTTTTTTACAAGGAGTATCCTCTGTGATGTATGATCTTACTGTCTGCGCAGTCACCAGAGATACTATTATTGATCATAGGCCGACCTAATATAAATTCTGTTAACTGTTTATTAAGGAACAGCTTTGGTCCTGAGAATTCACCGTTGATCGTTTTATTTCACAGTGGACCATACTTCTGGTGACTTTAGAAGCATGAAAACGTTTCTGTTCTTACTTTTGTTTAACATTTTACAAAATGTCTGCTTTCCCTTTTATAATTCTTTATATATATATATGTGTGTGTGTGTGTGTCCAAGTGTAGCCACGCGCAAGAGACTCTCGTATCTATTTTCGCAAAAACATAACACTCTGCCACTGTAAACCTCTGCCGGCGCAAGTGACAGCTAAAAAAAAAAAATCCCCCACAATGCTGTGAATTAGGAACCGGTCTATTAGACACATGATCACATGATGTGGGATTAGTGGACTGGAGTCTTCAAAGCTGCTATTACAACTCCTGAGATGTGATACAGGCTCCCCCACTGCTCTCTGCAGGGGCGTGTGGCTCTTCCTCAGAGAATTACCTGACACCGTCGTGTCTGCGCTCTGGGAGACAAGTGCTGTGGCTCGGAGTGGAACAGCCAACATCAGTCGGAGACGCTCCCTCCATGCTGCGCTGAGCCAACAAACCCTGCATTTAATCCCATGTGTGAGCTGCACGACGGTGGCTACACGAGTTGACATCAGAGAAAAGGAGTTAGGGTGCCGGGGCTGGAATGATGGCTGATAAAGTGGATTACGGGATGGGGAAATGCCACCAGGCTTGAGTTGTAAGTCGGAACTGAAAATGTTAATAATAAGGATTCGCTGTTCGGTGACCGCCCTGGTGTAATCTTGAGAGAGAGAGAGAGAGAGTCGCGTTGTGAGAATTAGGGGAGGGGATATTTCACATTTCATTAGGTGGAAATTAGGTGGAAAAAAACTGTGAAATAACCTTGGTTCTTACAGAGGTAAATCCCTTATGTTTTAATTGTTGTTATGCACTAGTAACAAAATATAGAATAGACACCTGGTTGAAAGATTTGCTTTGTGGGTGGGTTTTATGATTACTTTGTATGCAATAATTTGGTCTTGAACAAGTTCATGGCGTTGCTTTTACTGTATATACTATATCACAAAAGAAAGAACAAAAATGGAAGAAATAAAACCGAAAAAAAGAAAAAACAACATCATTTGCTGCAGAAAAAAAAAAAGTGGTTGCATTCTGAACTTCAAGTTACCTTTTCTAAAGCTGAACACTGGGAATTTGGACCTCCCAGCGCAAACATTAACGGGCTGAAATGCAGCTCTGGATGTAACAAAGGAAACAATACCAGGGAAGAGAGCCAAGAAGGCAGAGCTGGCACGCCTGTTCCTGGGACCATGGGAATTTGGCTCCCAGAAATAATGGGGTTGAACAGGGCCCAGCACCGCTGCTACTGTAGCTGGGAAAATGGTGCACCGCAAGCCAGGCTCCATCCAGGGAGACTTAAAACAAGGGAAGGAGGGGGGGTAAAAAAAAAGAAATGAAATATACAGTATGGGTTGCACCTCACAGTGTGAAGTGAGATGAGTAAAATAATGGAGGAAGGGGAAGCCTGTCTTATGTTGGTCCAGAGAAAAGTGATTGTAAATCAAACACACTGCCCAGCTTAGTGGTCGGGTGTGAGCTAACATAATACACTCTGTGGACTCACCGCTACCTGGGCGGAAAAGGGAAAGAAAAGAAAATAATACAAAAAAAAAACAGGACTAAGGGGACTTTCATGTGAGCGTTACACTATGTGGCCAAAAGTTGAGATAAACTCTACTGCTTGCCATGTACCTTATATATGTATAATTCTGGTAATGTTAACGCTAGCAGCCCCTCTTCAGCCTAATTAGGACACTAAAGGGTTATGGGGCTAATGTATGACTGCCATGCCAAAGCTAATGAATGCCTGGTATACCTTGTTTCCTCCCAAGCGTCCTTGGACTGTCATCTCCAACCTTTTGATGTTGTATCTGATTATCCAGGCAGCGATTAATCATGATTAAGTAAGCACCAGGTCTCTGAGAGAGAAAGCAAAGGCAAGAGAGGGTGGGTGGACAGCAGGAAAGTTGCCCAGGTTCAAGCCTTAATTCTGGGCAGAGAAGTCTCCTGCTTCTGCCAAGTGGACACTGGTAATGAGACAGCAAAGTACAAATCATGGTGCTTTTTTAAGTGTTGTTAAAGGAAAGATTCATTATCCGAGCCAGGCTTTATCCAAACCCATAGTTGAGGCTTCCAAAGAAACGCCTCTTGCCTTCTGTGTTAACCATCGAGTTGGACGCGACTGCAGGCTCTCCCATGCCCGGTGATATTTGACAGCCATTTTTTTTTTTTTTTTTTTTTGCATGTTTTGTTGATAGACAGACATTTCACTATACCTCTCTGCTCGCCGCTTTCCCCGTCCACCCAAAAACATTTTTCCTGCTTTGATATCAGTTGATGGAATATAAATGGCTTGGAGCGGACCTAAGGTAACCTCCTTATTGGCCTCCATGCATTTCTCATGTAACCTGTGCTGCCCGTGCTCGCAGAGTAGGGCTGGCTTCATCACTCCGAGGGGGCTGAGTCTTTTGCCAGAACCCTGCCTTTTTCAGCAAACGGATCACCCCGGTGACCAGGGTCTCTGATACTGTGTGCACCACCTGAAAGCTGAAGCCGGTTTGCCCATGTGCCAAAATAATCAGGTTCAGCTCGCGTGGCAGGTTATGAAAGAATATTAACTGTGGGAAAAACCCGGCTTGACATGCGTCGCCTGCGTGCATGATCAAACGAGAGCCCACTCAGAAAAGGAGTTTTCCAGGTAGGACTACTGGCAGGGTAAGTCTGGGCCGGTGATGACACCGACTCAATCATCGCTCTGCTTTAACGTCAGAGGGGTCAGTGTTGCAATGGGTTTGGACAAAGGTACAATGATTGTCTCTTTTTTTTTTTCGCTTTCCCAACCGTTTGCTGTTAATCCGTTTAGCGTTCTGCGTCTGTAATGCGTTTCCCAGCGAGGACGCAGAGTGGAAGCCGTTGTTGAAACGCATTTAATGGCTTTTTCCGAAAAGGACGCAGAGCAGAGGTCCACGTTATGGCCACTATCAACAATACAACCGTTTAAGTGCTCCACTTGGATTATGGGAAAATAATACTTCCCTTTCCACCACGCTACCGCCCCTCTAAGAGCAAAAAGTATTTTTTTCCAATGAGCTCCGATGTATAGGAATTAGTTTTGATGGGTCTTTTTTTTGCAAACCGCACCCCTGTGTCGTGGTTTTCCTGTCAGAGTTTCTGTTAAATAGACCTAAAGTTTGATTTTACTTAGAGGATTTAAGGTTTCTAACTTCATGCTTTTTCTTCATCACTTTCCATCAATAGTTCAGTTGTCCTTCCTCAAACCAGTATTTCAAGCCTAAATTATAGCAAATGATGTGTGTTTGGGGTGTTGTGAAGGAAAACAAAAAAACCCAAATGACCGTGCTGTAACTTAACATCTCCCTCAAAGCCTGATGTTGAGGTTGAAAATGTCCTGACCACAAAGGCATAAATCAGCCTCACTCTCCTGTAGGTTTCATTAGAGAAATGTTGAAACCGCTGTGGAAACACGGAAAAATAAGGCGGCATGAAGTTATGTGCCTTGTGCCCATTGAACGCAGAGAGAATACGAGGAGATCACCATATAATTGGTTAGAGTGCGTGTACACATGTCTGCCTCCAGTTCCAGCACAGTCCTCCAGTTCAACACGGGCTTTGAAATGTGGATTCAAAGCTAGCGGACTTCCCTGAATCACTGAAAACCCCCAGGACATGGTTTGGCCTTTGCGGAGGTGGAAGCCAAATATGAGTCTGAGAAGATGAAGCACCCTGGCCTATCGTCTGTTCCTGGTAGGTGTTCACACCCGATAAATATTTCATTCTGGTACAAAACAAATAACTTGACATAATTCCTCCCCCTCTCTTCCGAGCGGAATGACAGAGTGGCTGATTTACGCATGGCGAGAGGTGTAAAAAGCATGGAGGCACGCCGCTTTTCTCTATCCCGCCATCTAATGGATGCAACCCGACGGGCTAACAACTGTTTGCCTTTTTTCCCCGACAACTGTGAAGTGAGGACACGCTTGGATCCATGTGAATAGCTGACTGTGATTTGTGAAAGGGGGGGGGGGGTCCTCTGTCACTACAACAGTCAGCAATGTTGCCGTGAAAAAAAGAGAAGGCCACTATCGAAATGGTATTAAAATACTTGTAATATTTTACTTCCAATTTTAAGCACAGAATGATGAACGGATTAATTACTCCTGCGGAAGCCGTTAAGTGTGTTCACCAGGAGGACGCAGGGGCTAAATGGTCTGACCCGAGCCAAAGTTACATTTGAGAGATGCAAGGACAGGCAATTTAAACTTACAATCCACTGTGAAAGTGCATTAACCACTTAACTATTTTCTAATTTCTTTCTTCTTGAATGCTTCAGGCTGTCTCTGCTTTGTTGCATTTGTCAATCACTATAATTTGGGCTCCATTTCCAAAAATAATTATCAGGTGAGTGGCAGCCCTTTGCCTGGAGTGCCAACTTGGAAGCGACGTGCCCAAGAGTATTAATTATGCCGCTCAAAATATGAAGTCTTTTAATAGAGAGGCTGACGTGACATCATTGTTTAGAGTCGTTCTTCCCCTACAAACATGACAATCACGGCTGTCCCTCTGGTCATCAGCAAAGATGAGGAGGAATTGTCAGAGGAAGTTATTAACAAGCTGTGTACCATGTGATAAACTCAGTCAGACTCTCACTGGTACCCGGTCTGTTGAATCGCACAGAGGAGACGAGGAGAGAATATGAGGAGTAGATGCAGAGCGGGGCGGAAATATGAAGCGCAACAACAGAGGGGGAGGCATTATGTGCAAAAAGCCTCAAATCTTTCAAATCCGTGTACTAGAATTATTGCTGAATGTAACTGTTGACGCTGTACTCAGAGGACCATCCACTTTCATGCAGTCTTTCTCTCTCTCTCTCTCTCTCTCTCTCTCTCTCTCTCTCTCTCTCATTCTCTCTCCCTGTTCTGCCAATCAAATGCTCACAAACAGGGCTGCACTGTAGTCGTGGTTCACATTCAGCGTTTGCCTCTGTGAAACCCTAAGAGGGAGAGACAGCTTCCAGGTCTCATTAGCATCCAGTAGCGGCTAATGCTGCCTCCCTATTACTGTCTGAGGAGCTGAAATTCAGTTGGAGATGAGCACAGCCCAGGGGGCTTAGGGTTGCCAGTTTAATTAGTGCCTGATAATTTCAATAATGAGTGACAATTCATTGGGGCTTTTTAGGTTGGCCCACTGTTTGAGTGCAAATCGATAATCCTCTGTTTCTTCCCCCCACTCTCACGAGCAGATAAAGGGCGAGCAGGAGGGGTGGGGGGGGGGGGGGGTGCTCTATCCCTTTGCAGGGCTTAAATGAAAAGAATCAACTTAAAGAATGTCCCTTTGAAACCAAGAAAAGGAAGCCTATGTGATTTGATTTGCTGTTATTGGATGAGCAGGTGAGTCTTTAGTTGCTGTCGTGGGGTCCAGAGTAAAAACAATTTGCCTGGAGTGATACGGGGTAAGTGAGTGGAGGGTGAGAGGTTTACACTTGTTGTTTTCCACTCATTCAAATTAAGCTCTCGTGTTAAAAATCCAAGCAGTTAAACCCCCCCCCTCCATCAAACCCCCATCTTTGTCGAGGTGGACTGGGACGGATTCGTTGAGGTGAAAGTGGACGTCTCCCCCTCAAGAGGGAAAGATCTGTGAGAGATAGAAACATATAGATTCCACATCATTCTTTACTATGCCGGGCTGCTTAACATACAGTAGGCCAGTTTAATGAAAATATAAGGAATGGTAATTCATTCAATTGCCCTCAGGCTTAAAAAACATGTTTACCTTGGTTGCTTGAGAAAGGTGTTTGAACCCTCTGTAATTCAGTGACAGGCAACACAATACTTTTTGGTGCATTGCCAGAATTCCTCTGTTTTGCTCCAGAAGCTATTTCACAGCTCTGGGTGCAGATGAATAGGTGACAGTGAATAAAGTTTAAAACAGACACTTTTTCCACATTCACAGGAATAATATGCAAGGTAGCACGCTGTTTTACAGTGTGATTCAAAATGAAGAATCAATTGTAGGTGTTGCAGGTAGGGCATTAAAAATACCAATTAACCCAATAACACCCTACCTCTTACTGACACTTGCATCATAATGATTGTGGAAACAGGAAGTGGGAGCACTTCCTCTGTCTATGAAAGAACGCGCCTGATGAATGCAAAACAAATTATCATAAAGAAATTCTTGTTAAAAAATGACGAAACAGTCGGGAAGCGGCAGATTTGGCAGCGCGCCTGGGGGGGGGGAGATATGACAACGTTATAGCCCCGGCGCCCTTTGCGATGCGTCCGGGCTTCATTCGACGCGGCGTGCGTTCCACTACGACGTCCCGACACGATACCGAGTCAGCACGCCGTGCAGCTGCAGCCCTCCGTGTTCCCCCCCGAGCTCGCCATGCGGTGACAGAGAAGTGCAACGGGGCCAGTTGGCCTGACACACTGTGAAGGACAGAAGCCTTATTATTCCTTTTCGGCAGCGCGGCGCAGGCCTGCCAGCTCCTTTTCGGATATTGAGACGAACCGCAGAGGCTGGAGTTTGACTCCTGACGGCCTGCTATGTCTTTTTTGAGTCGGACGGGATCCTGTCTGCCGCGAGATTTTAATTTGGACATTTCAAGCGGCGTGAACACGCTCCCCCCCCCGCCCACCTTATTACACAATCCCCCCCCTGCATCGACGTGACCTGTCGTCGTCCTCTATTACAGGCCCAAGAAAAAACAGCGATCATCACGTTAATACGGAGAACATCAAGAGACTATTGATTGTGGTTACTCGCCGGATATTCCCTCCGTGACATGCGGTTCATGGGCCCCCTCCGTGCTCGTCTGTGGCAGTCTTTTTAAATATTCATGACGAGGTTGCCTTATGATTCTGCAGCTGAATTTCTAATTGGGGCCGTCAAAAGAGATACAACATGCCCTTAAGCAGGACCGTAACAGCGGTCAGCTCAAACAGAAATTCTGTGATTCAGCCACAGGGCTAATTAGCAATTAGCATTCACTGTTTACAAGTTTTTTTTTTTTTTTTTTTACCTGTGGGCCAGGGGATGGCTGGATTGAGCTTAAATCACTCCATCCTGCCTTTGAAGCTTCAAGAGCTGCCTGTCCATATCATAATGGCTGGGAGGAGAGAGGGAAGTGCTTCTGCTGTGTAACAACATAATCATCAATTAAGGCAGGGAAATGGCAAGAAGTGGGGATTTTAGCTCATTAAAAAAAGCCCAGAAGAAAAAGTATCTTCATATGTTTTTTCACTCCGTCTCTCCTCTGTCAATGTCTGCCATCTTCAGAACTCCAATGATTTGTCTTCCCGAGATGAGTGGATATCCTGAAAAAATGTAATTCAGAGATTCAGAAGGCAGACACCCCTAATAAGGGTTGAAATATGAATGACATTTGCTCCAAGAAGAGACTGGATGGAAATTGGATTGCCACTGATTTAGTCCCTCTCATCACCAACTCCCCTTTTCAGATTTATGCTTAATATATTTGTCTTTTTTCTTCATAGCCATTATAATCACAATTAATATCACTGAGTCGGAATCCTGGATACGATTGTGGATATTGACGACTAAACTAAACTAAAATGTTGCCATTACTACAACTGACACAAGCCAATAGCCTGAAGCGATGTTGTTACAGTGTTATAATGGCATTCATACAGCAGTAACCTGTATTGTGGCCAGCATATTTTAGGTGTAAAGAGTTTATATCACCTCAGCGCACCGCACAGTGGGAGTCAAGGCCATCTTTTCAATTTTAAATGAAAATATAAACTATCTTCTGCAGTGTAGTAAATTCCAGATGTTACGGTATCTAATTGCCCCCTTAATAAAGGACAACGATGTGATGCGCGGGGACCCAGTGGCTAACCTGGACCCATGTAATGTATCACCATGGTGGAGCCACTACAAGGACATACAGTATGTCTCATGTCTTCAACAGCTTTCCAGACATTAAATAGAATATCAGATTCCCCCAACTTCTTTGAGGATGTGCTGCCTTTGAGAGAGGACTTCTTTTGAGCATATCCAAACGTTTTCATCTCTCTCATTTTTTTTCTAAATCTATTTTTGCCATAAAGTAGCGACTCAACACAAACTAATTCAGGGTGATAAAACTGCTAGCGTGAATTTCCTGCCTAACAAAGTACAAAGATGGCTGATAAAGGGCTTATTAGAGAACCATCATTATGATCACTTTGGGTTGAAAACCGGGAAGCACCACTATGAATTTTTCGCTGATGTGGCTACAAGCTGAGGTGATGCTGAGGCTTTCCCTGCCATCTGAGGGTTAGATGAGCAGACCTGTCAGTGATGATATCCAGACGGCAGGAACGGTGCAAACTCAGGGATGAGAGTCAACAGTAATTAGAATCTATCCGAGCAGGTGGGAACCCACACACACACACACACACACACACACCCTGCGTATCATGATAGACCCATGTGTACAAACATCGCTCCTATGCAGAGTCTGCTCAGAAAGCTAAATATGTGTTTATATTAAAAAACGGTAAATATTTCACATTTGCGCAAAAATGAGTGAATACAAAAACACACACTCAGACACACACACACACACACACACACACAGAGCCATGAAGACTCATCAAAGACATGTCCTTTAGTATGGAGATTCTGACTGTGTACTCCCCTTTTTCCTTAATTGCTCATTAATGAGATGGAAATGTATTTCTGCCGCAAAGTTTGAGAAAGAGGCGCTCACCGAGGAAGCCACAAATCTAAACATTTGAAAAGGATATAGTAACGGGAGCCCCCCCCCCATTCTTGTTCTCTGAAAAATTAATGCAGCGCATGTTATATTTATTACAAGGCTGACTGTCATTCATTTTACTCGAACTAACAGAAATTAAAAGTGACAGCAAGCTCATCAAGAATGAATGCCATTGTATTCTACACGGAGCAGAGAAGACGGGGGGAAATCACATAATAAAACGCAGGCATCCACAGAGCGTCGGAAACAGGGAGAAGCAGAGCTCTGACAAATGCTGTGAATGAAGGAATGAGGGCAATCGAAATAGGAAAATACAGGGCAAAAGAACAAAACTTTTATTTCACTTTTTTTATTTCTACTGCGATTTTGAAGTCAAACTAGGATTAAGAATCAAACGCATACAGAAAATCATGATGATTGACACAAAACCAAACTAAAACACTATTACTTTTGCTACTTTGGATCTGTTTTCAAATATTTTCCAAGATGTTTGTAATTGCCGGCTTCACTCGTTAGAGTAGAGGGGCTCTGATATGAGAATGCCGTAGCTTAAATGGTCAGGTTCCCATGTGAGGCAAATAAATGAAATATTAGTTTATTACATATTTAAATCTCTCTCCCCAGGCTGTCTTCCACTCTATTTTTTTTTTCTTCCCTGGGATGGTTTGCATTATAATGTTCACCAAACTGTTTCCCCAACTAATGGCTTTCAACAACATGGTCCTGCTCCCCCCCCCCTTCCCTTTCCCTCTGCTTTTGGTCTAGATTTTCATAACAAATTACTGTGGTGAAGGGAGGCAAAGGGAGAGGGCTCCAACTTCCTGAAGAGGCATCGGGGAGAGATTCATCTTTAAAAGCGGCACAAAGTTGAGCATTGCCGGTGGAACGTTTTCACAGTGTGTGTCCGTTAAACATTGAGTAGACAGTCCACTGCAGATAATAAGTCAACATAGTCAGGAAGAGGAGAGCGGCGTTTGTAAATAGGAAATCCATATTGCATGCCGCTCCTAGAGAAAACATTCTTTTTTTTCCGGGATTTGGGCTGCGCTTCTCTCTCTGTGACAAACAATGGTTTCATCGGGCCTCGCTTTTGGCGCGTCGGGTCCAAGGTCACGTTTAAAATTCCAGGCTGCTTTGTAAGTTCATAATCCAAGCGCTATCCATCAAAAACGCTGATGTATCAAAACAAACAGAGGGCTCGAGAGCGGAGATACGGCCCGGGATGGGCCCTCTGAATAATCGTTAAGGGCAGCCCCCCTCGCACTCGCCATCTCAGGTGTGTGATTAAAATCAATTAAATCACTCCTCTAGTGTCAACCGCCCCCAAATCTCCTGACAAATGAAACGCTGCTTTAGGAAGACGGGGATGTTCCTGGTCCTGTCGCGGCTCGGCTCATATTCACAAATGAGATTAAGATTGGGCTGCTGAGGGATTTCAAAGGCCTGTTTTCCATAAGAGCATGAAACAGCCTGTGAAGCTCGTGTAGGCTACATTAAGTAGACTTGAAAGTGTCTGGAGCAGAGATCAGCTCCCAGCCCACAGTGAGAGTAACTAGCTGGAAAAAATAAAAGGGGGAGATTATTTACCTGCATCCACAGTGTAAGACTTGTATGGAGGGGAGTTGGAGCCGTATCGCAGCACAGTTCAAGAAAAACAATCCAATATTCCATAAATTCTTAAAAGCCTTCTATCTATTTACGACACAGTATGATGATTTGTCTGATGCATCCATTAATGAGTTATTCATCTAATATTAATATGTATTAAATCGTGTGTTTTGAGTCAATACAGTTTTCACCACAGCTTTGCTTTTGCTGTTTGTCTGCAGACAAATTAAGCCATTTACAGAGCATCAATATGGAATCATTAAATGCCCTTTGTGTATTGTTCTCTATGGTCTACGGACCACCCCTTCTTTTCCCCTCTCTCTCTTTTTCTCACACACACACACACACACACACACACCCACACACACACGCTAGCTTGGCTCGCGCATCAGATGTGAGCCGAGGTTTGAGCCCTCCGCAGGCTTCTTCATGGCGACGGTGGGTGAGATCTGCTGATCCCATCTCCAGTGGGCCTCTGTAACCCCCCCCCCCCCACACTCCCTCCCCCTTTTTGTAACATTAGGCAAAAGCGCTAAATCAAAGTGTGGAGTCAGCCCAGTGTGTGTGTTTAACGTCCCTCTGGTCTTGTCACCAATGACCAGGGGCGGGCTGCCACGTGTCCTTGCCCTATCCCCCGGTGTCCTATCACTCCTTTATCTGTCCACAAGGCATGGCCGCTCTCCCAAAGACAACCACACATGCATGCTCAAGAAGGGCCTTTTTTTTTTTTTCATCTAGACACCCACTGAGAAAATCAGACGTCCCAAATTGTTCCCCTGCAGCAGTTGTTTTATTCATGGTGGCGTTTGAGATCTTTCCCACCCGACCCCACCTTCGCACTCAGATATATATCTATAGCAATTATTATTATTGACATCAAGCCGGGAGGACTTTTTTTTCAACAGGTTCTCTAAAGAAAACAAATGCTTTGTGTCAAATTTCTGAATTTAAAAAAAAACAGAAACTGACACTTTAAAGATGCTGAAGAAATGTTTTTTTTTTTTTTTTTCAAACTGCAGCAAACTTATGTAGGACACTGACCTGTATTTCATTTTGAACAGCCTAAGATTTAAAAAAAAAAAAACTTTTTTAACTCTAAGGTGCTTGTGGGAAAACAATAACAGACGGTATGTTTATTTGCGATGAAGCTACATAGCACAAAGAAAGAGCAGCCATACCAGGGGAGTCTCCTGACTCTTGAGAAGGGTACAACCAATATTCCCAAACCCATGCCAGGACTTGTGATTCCGCCGTATGACTTTTTTTTTTTTTTTTTTCCCTCCTTTATGAAGGATGATCAAATCAAGCATGCAAGTGCGTTTCTGTCGCCGGGTAAAGAGAGACTTTCAAAACAATCCCTTAAGTAGATGAGGCTTCTTTATGTATTGCTTTTTATTGTAAGATGCTGTTTTAAGATAGCAGAGGAAAAGACAATTATGTTGAGATGCTATCTTCATGAATGGCAGTCTTTTTTTTTCTTTCTTTCTGAAACCGTGCACTAAAGTGATCACATGTCCACACATCTGAAATAGCTGTGTTATTATTCAGTCTCTTGACAGGTCATATTTTGTCAAATGAAATGCTGAATTGCCTCATACTCGGCGAGGAATCTGAAGTGATACATGTAAGTAGAATTAAATTACTCTATAGCATATTACAGCCTCAGTGGGATTGTGGCCGTTCCTCCATTTTTAATAAGTGCTTATTTCCCAGGGGTCCTTGTTGGGCACCGTGGGTCAACAGTGTCCAAGAGGGCAAAGCTTGTTCACCACATTCTAGAGCCCTTTAATTGCTTGAGGTTATGTGTGCTATTATCTTCCTTTTTCTCTTTCATTATGGAGGTGCAAAGGTTCGGATTGACCCGTCCTCTCAATTTTGAAAGCACTCGCCACGTTTAGCGCACTTCAATTAAGTCTGCGGAGGAGCGCTGAGATGAGGTCTATTTAAATAATTATTCCAACTCTGTTTCGGCCCATGCATACATTTCTTTTTAAATCCTTCCTCGGGTGTCCCGGGTCTGCTCTTATTTATTCTGTTGTGATAATGTTACAACTGTAACAGCAATATTTTCGGTGCTCCCAGGAGTGCTCGGTCTGACTCAAACATAATAACCCACGGCGGTGTCTGTCTGACTCTCAGCCATTCTCATTCCCGCTTGCAGCTGATGCCGTAACCCCGGCCCCCTTCCCTGCAGGCTGTGCTAGCGGCTGGCTCACACACACACACACACACACACACACACACACACACACACACACAGAAAAAGACCTGTAGACCCGCATTTGCATGGAAGCACAAACGTTCACATGCGTATATATATGTAAATACACACATGTACACATGCCAATGTAAAAAATAAAAGCACAAGCATGCTTCTGTTGTTACTTTTAATGCACTGTTTTCACATTTGACGTACTCCCCCCCCGCTCTGTTCTTAGGATGTTTGAATGTAAAGAGCTGCATAATAGCACCGTGGGAGCTCGGAATGCTGTTTAGGGAAAAAAAAAAAAAAAAGGTTGTCGCAGAATTTCCACCAAAGTTCAATGGTGGAAATTGTTTTGGTGTCCATTCAACTCCAGAGTGAAATAAATGTTCCCAAGTAAAGGATTTCACACTACAGAGCGTTGGCTTTATAAGGGGATTTGATCACTTTTACCTGTGCTGACAAGTCTTCCCTTCGGTTCAAAAGGAGGGAAAGTGGATGACTGATCAATATAAACGCAGGTGTTTGGAGAGAAGCCGTGGATTGATCAGTAATAGTCCCTCAACCCGGAAAAAAAAAAGAGCAAATCACAGGAAAGAAAGTGAAAAGTTAAGTAGGACACTGTCAGGGATTCCCTGGGCACAAGTCTTGGAAAAACTGCACAGCACAAATGAAAAAGAACAGAGGAGAGCTGGTTGGGGAATTCAAAAAAGAATAATTAAAAACTCAAATCGGGTTCTTAACTGTGAGAAAGAGAGAAAGAGAGAGAGGGAGACGGAGAGAGTGAGAGTGGGTTTTTAAAATCCACCAACAAGAAGATACTTGGATGATAACTGCCTCAGCCGTAGGCTATTAAAATATTAACCACCGCTGTCCGAGCTGGGATTTTCCAAGCGGTACTGAGCAGTATCCTCCCCGGATACTGGGCCTGAGAGAAAGGCTCTGCTCCTGTTCGCTGCCCTGTGGGAGGCTCGGGCTTGCATGAGGAAGTGTTTTAATGTTTCTCAGATGCCTGGTTCACTGAGAGAGCTTTGACAAGGCAACTATCCTGGGTGTGATTTAAAGGTGTGCACAGAGGGAACCAGGTACTGGAGCTGAGGGCCTGTTAAGCTACCGGGTGCCTCTCCACTGAAAAAGGAGAAAACTTTTTTTTATTTTCCTTTTTTTATTCCCCTGTTGCAGAGCAGAACTCAGGTCCCTTAAGATTGAATCTTTGTTATAATACAAAACAAAAGCTATAATGTTACTGCTACCTGACATTGTTCGCTTAACTCTTGCAAATATACAACGAATACATTTACAGAGCATGATCTTGAAAAAGATAGATATAGGAAAGCGACCATATTGTTGATACGTGAATTAATTTGGCACATAACCAGATCTGCATGTGTGCAGAGTTTGTTTCCTTATGTTATTTAGTTCAGTGACTGATGCTTCCAATAGCCTGCAATTGCCTGGAGCTTATTACACTCATAATGTATAAGCAGATACTTAGTGAGTGTATATCTAAATCATTTAGTGGGACTTTGTTTTGGGGAACACATGGCAAGGAGCGCACTCTTATCTCAAATTGTGCAATTGTAGAGGTTTTATTGACTCTAACAGATAACAGCAATTATTTCTCTGAGTGGGCTTTCTGGTCCCTGCCAAATGTGAGCTGGCAGATTATTAAAAAGACAAGTGGTCTCTTTGATAGCGAGACAAAATAAAAGGGTTTATTTTTAGCAACCATAAAGGGATGCCAGCTTTGTTCAGGTGGAATTTCTGCATAGAAAATAATGCACGTTCAAGTGCTGCCTGTAGCGAGAAAGTCACCGATTAAGATAAAGTGGCAGATTGGAAAGTTGTTGAATATTCGGCGCGGCAGGTTCCTTGAATGTTTCATGAGATTACAGAATCCCGCCATGTATCATGGCATTGACGGAAATTGTTAGAGTAGCCTGAAGTTCATCCAAAGGGTGAGTTTTCTAATCCTCGATTCCCCAAACTGGACAGCGGCGCGCCTCTGTCCGCCCCGCTCACGTCTCGCTGTCCTGTCCTTGCCTTCATACATTTGTATACCCCACACCTCCCCCCCCCCCTCCCCTTCGCTCCCCAACTCAGGGGGTTCATCGTCCGCAGCTCTCCTCGTCCCAGTTCCTCCCCCCCCCCCCCCCCCCCCCTGCTTCCCGAGTGAGTCCCGCTTTGTCTCACCTTCCCCTGTTTCCCGTTTTCCCTGGAACCCGGGAGCCCGGCTGGCTGGCGGGGGCAGATGGGACAGACGAGGATGGCGGCGGATTGGCTAATCCCTAATCTGCTGTCTCCTTGCCACTCTGGACCTCAGAGGAGTGATGGAAGCAAAGAGAGGGTAGAGAAAGAGAGGGAGAGGGTGATGGAGCCAGCTAGATGGAGCCAGCTGTCAGATGGAGAGTCTTTCATGGTCCTGCGCACACAACAGCTGCACAGGGCCCGCCTGCGCGGCTCTGCATTATTAAGCATCTTTTTAGTTGGTTCCAGATGCAGACCTAGCTGTGTTTACCCAGGCTTTGTGCTTTCTTGCCCCCCCCCCCCCCCCACCCCCCGCCCCCCCACTCCCCTCCCCGCCCGGCTCTCCACCTCCACTTCCTACATCGCCGTCCCGTCATTTCCTCGCCGCTCCGCAGCTTGATGTGGTCAAATTTGTTTGACTTCTCTCATGTGTCTTTGCTCAAGTATGGCGTAACGTAACGTTCAAGCGCATGACCTCGGCGCCCCGGAGGCAGCATTAGCACCGTTAATAGCTTAGCCTCGTTACGTATTTGAATCGTTTTAACACACGGGGACTTTTCTTTAAGGAGTTGGTGGCGTTCCCGTCTTTTTGAGAGTAAAGGAAAGTCAAGCAGCGGTGTAGCTTTTTAAAATAATTTTCTGACATGGGATGAGAGGAAATGTCAGAGAACTAGAATGTAATTACAACATAATTAAACGGTTTCATGGCTGTAATTACATACCATTTAATGTGCCGCCGTCATTATGCCTCAGTAAGTGTCTGCATATAGAATGTGCAAACAGCCAAACACAAATGCACAGGCGCATACAAACACAAACATGTGTGCACTGCACACACACACACACACACACACATCTTCACACCCACATTCATACACTCACACAGCAACCTTTTGCAAAAGCCAGCTTTGAGAGGGCTAATCTGTGCCTCGGTCCCGTCTCTTGTCAAGTTCAAGAGGGTTAACAAATCTTTACCTCCAGAACAGCCCTCCTCTTCCCCCTTTCATGTCCACATTTGTTCGCTGTATGTCCAAAAATCTACAGAGGCCCGTCCCGACTCAGTTGGGATTGGTTTAGCTGAAGAGCTGGAGGCTTTTCAGTTGCTGGCATCTGTTGTTCCTCTTCCCAGAGCTGCTGGCAGTCAGTTAATGGCCATGCTTGGGACCCAGAGAGAGAGAACAGTGGCTGATTTCCCTATAGCCATCGCACCAATCCCGGCACAACACCAACTGCAGATGAGCCACCAGCAGCTAGAAACATTCGGGCTAATGCTCCGCTTCTCTGAGAGTTTGGGGCAGATGTTCCTCACTTTCTGTGTTTCGTCACATAACTCAACACTGTCGAGTTTTTTTTTTTTTTTTTTTTCATTCAGGGTACCATCTTGTGTTTGGAAATGTTATATTCTGGGTCAACTAATGGAAACCGGCGACACGATTTGAAAGCACATTTAAATACTTGAAGGTACACACAATTAAACAAGACGCTCGTCTCATGAGAGGTTTTGGTTTACAATCAACAAGTAAATTTTTTTTCTCCGGGTTTTGTTGCCTATGACCAATACATCATCAATTCATCATGGCAAGGTGAGGATCATGCATCTTATTACTACTGCAGCCACTCCAGGGCGTACTCCTCTGCATCTGCATAATACTGGAGGAGGTAGCTACAGTTTAATCAGTATCTTGTTACTCTAGAGAGTAAGGCTGGATGTGTTATCACTAAGGAGGAAGTTCAAATGATGCTCGATAAATAAATGAATGCCTTGATGATTAGCCGTCACATAAGCAATTAAAATGACTTCAAATTATTCATTTTCAAACAGGTGCAGCGAAAGAAGGGTTTGATTGTTGTAGTAATTGTCAAAATCGAAACAATTTGTTTTGATGGAGCTTCCATATGCACCTCTTGTAAAAAATTGAAAATGGCGTGCAAAAAACAATTCAAAGCCATTTAATAATAGAATCCCATATAGCATATGTATCAGGGGTATTTTGGTCTCTTGTCTCAGTCTTGCCTGGGCCTTTTTTTCCTCCCTCTCGCTCACGCAGCTGAATGTTCACGGCTTTGTAAATCGCCATGACAAAAACTATGAATAAAATTCAATCACATTCTTCTGGCAAATTATTAATTGTGACTGTCGTCGTCACAGCATCCTCCTGACAATCTCACAACTGCCTCTAAAAAACACACTTGACAGCCCAGGACCCCGAATCCCACAATGAATTCGTCCTTGACACATCCTTAATGATGATCATCTTGATGATTGTAAATACATTATCATATCAGATCACGTCTGTGTTGCAATCATCACCTCCATTTCCTTTTAATTAAACAGCAAAGCTGACACCACATCTGTCAAAAAGGAAGTGAGACTATTTGAAATCGGTGTGAACTTCTTCCTTTTTTCTCATTCTTGTTCGGCGGCAAACAATAGAGAGGGAAAATGGCTTTGAAAATAACAAGCTCCATCAGTGCCTATCTCCTCCTTGGCCTCTCCGTCTCTCTCTTCCTCTGCCCCTCTCTCTCACTCTCACACTCTCACCCCTTCTCCGTCTCTCTTTTCTATCCGTCTCTCCCTTTCTCCCACCACTTGAAAGGCAGGGTAATGAGACAGCTAGAGAGCAAAGGAAGGTGTCCGCGGAGCATCAGTTGTGCATGGGAGAAGTGAAAATTTACTGCAAATGAGACGGAGCCAGTAAATTCATTTTTATTCAGATTACTGTCATCATACATTACGGCTTCTCTTGTAAACATTTGGCCTCGGTCTTTGTGATGAGGTGTCGTTATTTGCCAGATTACGTTATTAAGCTATTAACACGTCAAGCATGGCGGGCAACAATACAGGGGCACGCTTAAACAAGCTGAAGAGAATGGAGGAGGTGTCACTGGCTTGACATATGAAGGCACTTAATAGCTACTGCTCTGAGGACAGAAGAGAGAAATTAAATAGACAGCTTTGAGCGGGGAATGGAGAAAGCTATTCACAAGCACTCAGAGCCGACTGAACTGTCTTTACAGGGGGATTATTTACCCGGCCAGTAAATAAAATGCCGCAATTTGAGTCGTTGAAAACCATATTTCCGCTCACATGTACGTTTATAGCAGCTATTTACATGTTATTGGCGTCATTATTAAAAAGAGGGCTGCGTTTGTTGTGAATTGCAAACTGGTCGTCGGCTTTTAGAACATTGCAAATGTTGTTAGAAACTTTACGGCATAAATAGTTTTTAATTGAATTCATGAAAGTGAGGGAAAAAAAAGTTTCAGGAGCACAAAGACATTCGTTTAAAGTCTGCGGTTTTAAAGCTGTGCAACTGACTCACAACTTCCCCTTTGTGTGTGCTGTTGTGTTGAACTCATTTTTTTTTTTTTTTTTTTAATCAAATCTCCCCAAAAAATGTCAGCATTATGAAATAAACAGCGGTCCCACTGGTGACACGAAGAGGCTGTACACGCGTACAGCCAAGTCAGCGGTTTTGAGTGGCTAAATCCATGGTAACCTATTGAAATGGTTCAACCACAGCCAAAATCAGCCACGACAGCCGATTGGAGCCAGAGCCCCCCGTTCAGCCGGCGCGGCAGCTTAGCAGTCTTAACAGAGAATCCACCACTTATCATCATCGGCATCCAGCACCACAACACTCCACCATGAAGAGGCTTGAGTTAAGCCGGTTAAAATAACACGAGACAATACATCAACAACAGCTTCCTCTTCCCTTTTGATGCCTGCTTAATTTGAATGGTACAATAGACTGAATCCTGTTCTGGTGCTCGACCAGAGGACCACAGAGCTCTGTCCATCTCTCCTTCACATCAGAGGCTGCTGGAGAAGCAGGGGGCCCCCTGATACTGTGTGGGGTTGCCTGATAAAGGCCTTATTTCGGGGTCTTCCAGTGAGCGGCTGAATTCTACTCCCCAGCAGGGACGGCGCGGTTAAGGCAGGCGCTGGAAACTGCAGTTAGAGCCGGAGCGCGGACGGAGGGGAGAGGGGGAGAGGGGAGGGGAGGGGAGGGGGGGGGGGGGGGGGTGCTATGCGGAAAAGTAACGGAGAAAGTGGGAGAGGAGATTGACGGGGGAAGAGGGTGAGTGAAAGAGAGCGGTGTCGGCCGATAATGGAAGCTACCTGGAGAGTACACCATGCATATGACAACTTTAAGCTATAAATTGGAGTTTAAAAGTTCAATCTTTTTTCCCATCCCCTTTTGTTTTTGGAGGCTTTAAATGTGGCCTCGTGGTATTTGACTTTTCTTCCAGGCGCTGACATCTGACTGAGGTCCCATTACTGCCGACCCTGTTTGCTATTGAGGCAAACGATACCCATTGACCGGTACGGGCCCTGTGAAGCATTTTACCTTGAGCCCATCCAGGACTTGACATGACCTTTGAACCAGAGGAGCACAGCTGTCAAATGTCTCTCCTGTCATTTCCCCCCTGCCCTCCCCCCCCCCCCCCCCCCTCCCCCGGTTGGAGACGCACTGGTTCTTCACAAGACATCACACACACTCAGTGACATACACACTTTCACCACATTTGTTGCATTGAACTAAGCTTCTCGTACACCCCAAGTAACAAATTCAATGTTGCATTTGTGGTTTTCATATTGAGAAATATTAAATATTAATAACTTTGAATGCCACGTTGAAAAAATGCGAGGGTTGAAATAACTGAACGCGCATATGAATATGAATATTCACTTTCTCTTAATTCTTGAGACTATGATTTAGTAGGGCCTCATGAATATCCTCCATCATCTTATAAACATGTACATGTTGTGGGAGGAGAAGATGGGGATCAGATTATGAAAAGTGGGTGTGAAAGAATCTAAAATCAGTAACAGCAAATACAAGTTTCTGTCGAAAAAGAGGAGGAAAAATAAACAATTTTCCATGCATGTCTTGATATGAAATCAAAATTTGCATCATTGTCTAATGTTTCTCCTGCCCAGTTTGAGAAAAAGCCGGCCGCGTATTTATCTGAAACACAGAGAGAGCCAAAGCTTGTGAATTCACTGTGACAGGAGCACCACCAACTGGTCAGAACATGCCTCCTCAACACTAAATACCTGCCTCCTCTCTCTTCTGATGTGCATGGAAAGATTAGTCACATGCATCCAGTCGCAACCTCTACATTTAAACATTCTTGATTTATTCTTAGTGTGATCTGAAAAACAAGCAAGGCATTTTTTTTCTTTTTTTTTCTTCTCCTCCACCTTTAAAAAGCCCCTCGGAGAGGTTGACTTCACGGTATCCATCATCATGCATCTTTAATGACGTCAGGCCAGGAGCACGGGGTAAAATCACAGCAGTGGCCCGAGGCTAAAACCAGCTAAAATGAGGTTCCTCTTACCCCTTTCCACGCGGGGAGAGCTGCACGCCGGCCCGGGAAGGGAGGGTACCATCGCAACCCATCGATCGCTGGGGCGGCGTGGCGGCTGGCGGCCACTCGGTGGGGTTGATGGATACGTTTGTGAAAAAACTCAACTCAAAGAGTTGGAACGCGGTGGGCCTGAGCCACGAGCTGGGAGACAGAGGTATGACAAACGACGGACGCCTTGATTTATGTTTCCCTCTGTATGAGCGGGGGGGGGGGGGACAATCTCCTCTCACCTAATTTGGTTTATCTGTAAAGGGCCATCGGAGACCCTGCCGCACAAGGCCTACAAAATATGTGGAGAAACTTCTCTTCTATCCAAACCACATGTCAGGAATTGGAGCAGCTGAGCAACACTGTGCTTTTGTCCCGGTCCAAAATCCCCACAATTCACATCATCTATAATTATATTAGTCACAGCACTTCCACAGACTGACCAAATACTTTTTTTTTCGCATTATAGAGATGAGAAATGGACTCGAGCCCAATTCAATTACATACAGTAACCCTCAAACAAATAAGTCAAATATAGCTCAGGGCCAAAATGCATTTTATGTCACAGGGAGCAAAACAAAAGAGCAAGCAATAAAACAGATCTCCCACATTTCACAGCACACAGTATTCCTATGCTATTTCCTGTAAAGCTCTATGATGGTCTGAGTGTGGCTTGGAAACATCTTTCAGTTGCCGAGCCCCCAGCCTTGACCTCGGGGGTCAAAGTCAGTCAGGCTCTTCCTGTCTGTGGCTTTTCCCAGGATCCCCTGCCTGTCGGCATGTCAGCACCTCTCCTGTCTCCTCACCAACTCAGGATGTTGCTTTTGCCTTCCAAGAGTTTCCTGAAACCGGAGAAAAAAAAAAAAAAGAAGAAAAAAAAAGAGGATTGGTTTCCATGCAAGGGTCACTTGGTGTGCAAAAAGAAACGTCATTAAATATTGCTGTTTTGTATATTTGACTCAATTTTACAAACTTGCTGCCCTGTGACTTTTGCCTATTTGTGGATGTGAGGATGCGTCGGCCTGTGGGGAGCGAAGGAGAGGAATCGTTTTTACGAAGGGTAAATGCAAGACCCACCTTGCCCATTTTCCGTCCATTTTTTTTTCTTTTTTCCCACACACACAAGCAACTCATTCAGTTGTGTTTCAACTTGTGATTTGCATTGCGAATATTTTTCTTTTCATCCTCGTGTTTAGGACCAAGATGCTTGTGACATTTAAAGAGGATTCCCATGAAGGCCACGCAGAAAACCTCTGCTCTTCTTGTTGCCAGTTGCTAAGATAATTAAAGCTAGCACTAAAACGGGGTCATGTTCTTAACGGTCTCATTAGAGGGCACGATGGACAATTGAGGGTGACGGTGCTCAAAAAGGGGACTGCTTTTAAAACAGAGGTGACTGGAAATGGGGCACATCATCAAATGACGTATATCAGTGCCTCTATATCTGTTTCTTTCTCCAGGTGCTTGAGAACTAAATGACAAGGTCGGACCCCCGGCAACAGACGTCCTGATTATTTCTTTTTTTTTCTTTCTCAAGCCTCACAGCAGCCCCTTATAAACTAAAGGATTCAAAGCTATACACTAAATCATCAGCCGTGTGCATGATGCAGAAGTTAGCTATACACACCTTTGTCTAAACTTTGATATTAAGTCCGTCATGGATGCTTAAAAATTCTTCCCGGCCCCTGCAGTATACCCGTAACTCTTATTCCCTTGTCGGGCAGCCCAAAGAGTTGGTGTGTATAAATGGAAGGCCTGTCTTTTCACATTCATTAAAAGTGAAGTTCCAAAATTAATAATGTAAAAATATGGGTTTTAATTAGTCTTCTATTCTGCCCAATGTACTTAAATTGGATCATCTGGTCCCCGATGCCCTTTCACTTAATAAAGAATTAGCCTGTGATGTTCTGAGCTTGACAGGTAGGATAAAGTGGAGAAAATCACTGCTGTTATATAAAGGATATATCCGTTTGTACGTAATTTGCAGCTTAGTCAATTTGACAGGGGGGAGGTTCCCAGCCATGGATTCCGTGCAGGTTTCCATTTAATGCATTTCTATCATGTTATGGCGTGACCACAGCATTGCCTTTCACCGCTCATTTCTGTCATATAATTAGTGACATTAATCCAATTTGATTGGATATCCGCCTCACTTTGGTCGGAGCATTACTTTTGGATGTATTCCGCACCTTCATAAGCAGCGTGATGAAGTCCACTGAAGTTGAGGAGCTATTTAAATTTTCCATTTCCTTTTTACTCTGCATACATATATTTTACCGGATCATTTCGTCTTTAGACCTGAAATTAAAGGAAATCCATGTTTGTGATGTACGTATGAGAGTGCACGTGCACACTATAGCCTACACTGTGCATTCGGGCTTTGAACTTGCACTGATGAAAACAGCTTTCACTCATGATCGGCCAAAGCTCCGAGCTCGTTGTTTCTTAGAGGTTAAATAGGGGGGTTTAAAAGGAGGCTTTAGTTGAAAGCATATGGTATCCATGAGTGATCCTTTACATTCAGTGGCCATATACTGGTGTTTGTGTGCGGTTGAGTGGGTGTTGTCGCGCTATTCTCAGGCAACGAGCCCAGACAGCCCTTACCCTCTCGTCTCTCTCTCTCTCTCTCTCTCTCTCTCCCACTCCCTCGCGCGGGACAGGCACAGCTGTCAGATCAAAATCAATCGCATTTTAAAGGACGTGCGAGCTAAATATTTCATTCTTGCCTTGGGAACCAATTAAGTGCTACATATGAAGTCAGAAGGACTGGTTGAGCCGGAGTCGTACTGGTGCGTACCAGCTGCTCCATTGCTTACACCAACCCCCCCCTTTGCACCATGCAAATGTGTCAGTGTGAACGCTCGAGTTCAATTACCTAGTGATGTTTTAAAAATGCACCAAAGCCAGACTGGCAGTCCGGAATTGGAGGGGATCCACCCCAGGTATGTTGTTTATTTAGTTGTTGTCTGTTATGCTGGCTGTAACCCATTTGCCCCGATTGCAGATGTAAAGGATCGCAGCGAAAGGAGGGACCGGGGGCCTTCAAAGCGCCATGTGTCAGAGAACACCTCGCGCCGGATGGCAGGGACAACTGGCATCTATTCCACAAAACTATGACCTCTGATTCCGTCTCCCATTACACGCCACCTCTCCTCAGATGTGTACATTGGAAACAATCTTTGTGAATGATTCCTCTGGTTGTCCTCTCTATTATATTCTTATTGTTCATTTTGCTCTTTTTCCCATTTCTCTCCATTTCCTGTGAACTTAGACTAGATTCCCGGGGAAAGATCCATCTCAGTCTATCTATTCCTTTTTGGAGTCGGACCAAAGTAACAAGTCCGTCTACAACAGCTGCTTTCTCAATCTAAAGGGCAGGTAAAACACATTTTTAGCGAAGAGACGGTACGAGCGAAAAAAGGCACGGGTGAAGTGGAAGAAAAAATAAAACAGTCACACTTGGAGGGTTAATATGGACTTGTAGAGTATTTACAAAAATGTGGTAGCCTTGGTGGAACCAAATATATCTGAAAAAGAGAGCGAGAGAGAGAGAGAGAGAGAAATACAAAAGCAGGCTGAGGAAGAGGACACGACAGAAAGTGATGCAAAGTGAGAGACAGTGTAAAAAGGAAATGGTGTGAAAGAGAGAGAGTGAGAGAAAGAAAAAGTGGGAGAGGAAGACTTGGAGAGAGAGAGAGAGGGAGAGAGAGAGACAGGGAGGGAGTATGATTGATAACGGTGCTGACAGAACCCCTCTGGCCATGCTCTCTGTGGCAGTTTGGGGAGACAGGGCCTCCCCGCGTGAGACCGAGCTGCCCCTCGCCACTGTCCCAGCACACACTCCACATCTGGTGGGATCGCCCACGCTAGGTCAGGGGGTCACGGGCACCATGGGGCTACTTTCGGATCGGACTCGCATCCCCAGAATGCTCAGAGAAAAACACGAGGCCTGTTCGGGGAGGGGGGGGTGGGGGGGGGGGGGGGGGGGGCGCCGCAGTGATCAGCATTGTGAAAGTACAAGCATGAGCCTAATCACAATATTTGGGCTTTGCTCTGACCTGGTGAGGAGGAGGAGAGAAAAACATTGTTTTTAGCTTAATGCAGACACGACGCATCACAAAAAAAAAAAAAAAGCTGCGTTGAAGGTAAGCAGGGATTAACGCGGCGACGTGCAATGTGTGTCCTGTGTGTGCTCCCCGATCAGGATACGTGTGTGCATTACTGCCCGTGTGCGGGGAGACAACACTGATGAATTAGAGATAAATAATGAAGTAGCTCAGGGACTGATTTGTGATAGCAAGAGGGCCCATCAACAGAGAACACTAATACTTTTGAATGCAATGCCGTTTGATGTTGATCAAGTTCAACTCGGTTGACAGGGCTGAGAAGACTGTGGGGAGCACGGGGACCGTACTAGAGAACCTACTCAGACAGGTGAAAGAGGAGAGGGACAATACCACTCAGACACACTCACGTGCGCAGCCAGTCACACATTAAAGCGCACACCGAACCACAACACGCGCGCGCGCACACACGCGCACGCACGCACATGCAGGAGAGGAACCCCGATCCAGTTCACAGAGTTATTTAAACATTTTGCCGTTAAACGAGAGAAGGTTAACACGTAGCTTGTATACTCAAAGGTATTTCATTCAATTTTTGAAGCCGCTATTTCATAATTAACTCGGTGAAATTCTTAAAAAAAAAAAAAAAAAAGCTCATGTTAAATGATGTACTTCCCTACCAATTTGTGTCTATAGACATCCATGACATGCCACTGTTCCTTCATTGCTCGGGGCACGGGTCATTTTGAAAGTGTCCCCATTTAACCGGGGGGGGGGGGGTGGGGGGTTGGGTCTCCATACCTCCAGCGTTAGCCCATGTGGGCAAGAGTTGGGGTGTGTGGAGAGCGTGGCCTCATTATGAAGGAGATAAAGACCGTTAAGGCTGTTTGGTCTTGGGCCGGCTCCAGCCCCTATGGTGAAACACACCTGCTCCCCTCTTTAAAAAGCCCTGCTCCAGTTTAGCTCTTGGCCACGGACGAGTAATGACCTATCCAGGGGGCCGTAACGCCCGCTTCGTTTAGCCTGTCGTTAAGACCCAGAGTCAGCAGCATACTGCGGCACAGTACCCTGCCAAAACTCAGTACAGGGTGTCCTTGCCAAAGATCTAACGTGGAGCCTACTCTGTTAGAATATGGATAACTAACTAGCTAACCACATTAATGAAACGGAGGAATACATTTGGCAGCATTACTCTTCACTTGAAGAATTTCTTTAGGACATATTGTCAGTTGGGTTGGACACTTTGATAATTCGACTGAATCATCAACATGAATAATAATCAGAAAATAAGCCCTTGTATCTCCGCCAATAGGAGCACACTCAAGAATACAGTATCCACTTAGTAATTAGAGAACATAAAGTTGCAGCTTGACACTGCTTGGTTTCCCATTGTTGTCCTGTCTTTGTTGTTGCACACACGCGAGCCTTCACCTGACGCGCACGCGCACATGCATCCATGGACGCGCCCGCACGCAACATGCATGCAAGAACACGCACACCCACACACACACACACACACACACACACACAAAGAGGCACACACACGCATTCGTACACACTAAAACGCACTCACACGCACACACATATAAAGATTTCCCAGTTTCCCAGTTATGTTTTCATCAAAGCTTTTCTTTGGCACTACAGAGCAGCGTCAGTATGGTAATGTGTTGTGCTGCCTGGAAAGCTGTCAAAAAGCTCCCACCTTGGATGAGAGACCACGGTAATTCAACTGGGCTCCTGTCTTCTGTGTGTTCAGGTCTCCTCATTATTCCGCTTTGCAGGGTAATGGCGTCTTGCGCTGTTTTATCTGTCAGCTCACAGCAAACTATAGTTTTTTAGCCCTGTATATTAGATGCTAACATCAAAGGCCGCTGTCTTGACACAGGAGAGAAAGCAACAAAAAAAAAAAGTTGCGTTAAAAAAAACGGAAACACTCCCGGTAGGCGAAAATTGAATCTCTTTACGTCTGGGGTGATGTGTGTATTGAGAATAGATTTGCTGGTTGGCGTCTATGTGTTTGTTCTCGAGTAAACAGCAAGGCTTGTTTGGGTGTAACTGTCAGGTATACGCGTGTGCCCCGTGTGAAAATGGGTTTGTTCGCAAAGTGGGAGTTAGAAAAAAAAAAAAAAAAAGAGGCAACACAAATTCACTCTAGCTGTCTGATCAATGGGGATTTAAGTTACCAGTGACAAATGCATAGCAGATGTCAAGAGACATGGACCCCTCACATAACATAGCAATGCCAGTCGCGTTTTCTATCGGCACATTTTGTGACTTGTCTCTTTTCACCCAGTCGAACGCCTCTGAGAAGCAATTTGTAC
The DNA here is from genome assembly GCF_949316345.1 of Pungitius pungitius. Taxonomy (NCBI): domain Eukaryota; kingdom Metazoa; phylum Chordata; class Actinopteri; order Perciformes; family Gasterosteidae; genus Pungitius; species Pungitius pungitius. Next base: position 6,279,252 of record NC_084912.1, on the reverse strand, counting down.
ATGCACCAGTTAGATCATTTGAGGCCACATTTTTGTTTGGAGTTTTATTCAAGTTATGAAAAGAAATGCGCCCCCCCCCCCGCCCTCACCTGCACTCACCTCTATTTGGGCTTTCGGAGCTTTTGCTCCCACGGATGTTGGCAGATTTGTATACAGCATGTGTGTATGTTTACTGCAAGTGTGTATATGGAGAGGTAAGATCACTGTTTATACGAGTTGATGAATGTGTGTGTGTGTGTGTGTGTGTTGGGGGTTCTTCAGAAGACGCGGGTAGAGCAAATTAAAACTCACCGCAGGAAATGAGCGCCCTTGGCACTCCTCTTCCCAAGCAGCTGCACACACCCCAACCATCATCTGCCATTTTGACACATCCACGGGGCGTAGCAGGCAGCGACAAGGGGGGAGCGAGGGGTGCCAACGCGACACCCACGGCTGCGAGCATCGCCGGGCCGCAGCCTCCAGCCAAACAGGTGTGTGACATCATGCCGCTGGTTCCTCTTCGGGGGCCCAGGGAGCAGGCTGGGGGACTAGAGCAGAGAAAGGGGGGGGGGGGGTGGTGGAGGAGGAAACAAAGGGAGGTAAGGTCTCTACCTGACAAGCTCATTGATAACGTTTGGGACACAAGCCCTGAAGTCGATGGCAAATTGCCTCTAATGTCTCCCGGAGATCACGGGCCAAAGTCAGGTGCTGGGCGCTAAATGGGCTCATTAGTTATGATTTTTTTTTTTTTGGACTTTACAAGGAGTTTTACTCGCACACAAACACAGACATGCACACGCACACCCTGTCAGAGACGGTTGAAGCCAGAGGGCTTTTTGCAAACTTAGGACGTCATCATAACTCAAGACAGGGTTAAAGTTGAGCCCAAGTGTTGAGACCTTTTCCTCTGCGCTCTTGTAGCAAATACAAAACAGGGCATCTTTGCTTTTGAATTCAACTATTCCAACAACTGAGACATGCTGAGTTATCCGGGGAATACACAAGTCAAGTCGAAATGATCTGAAATCAGTCCCGCGCAGACAATGCACCCGGTGCGGCTTTTTGTTTCGACAATTTCAACGAGAACACAACTTAACAGAGGGACAACAATGGAAATCAGCACGTTCATATTTTTGAATTCTTGGCACGTCTGCCACATGCACCCCTCTTCACACTTCAGTCGAATCCCCCGGCGACAGATCCTGTAACAGAGGAGAGGGAGGCTGTGAGTAGCCTGGGGGGTTCCTAAAGGCACCCGCCTGGGACCTGCTTCATAATCAGTGGACAGAGAGCAGAGTGGTGGTACGGCTTCCCAGAGCCACTCTCTCCCCCCCCCCTGGCTGCCCGAACTCTGGTTAGCACCCCAGGGCTACCTGTTAAGGTGTTCCCTCTGGTCCGGTCTCTCTTCCTGGGCAAGAAAAACTCACATGCCGTCTACCGTCTCCAGACATTGCAGTGATTGAGAGCAGGGTCCTGATTGGCGGAACAGACCAAGCGTTGTGTTTGCAGATTTTCTTTTTTTTGTATGTAGATTTGTACACAGATTGATGTTGATGTACACGTTCTTATGCACGTGATGGCACATTATGCATGTGTGAGCAGAACCGCGACTGTTAAACATGCACATGTTGGTATGCATGTACGAATACTGTGCATGATTTCTTGTGTTACCAAGAGGAGGAACTGTCATTGTTAGTTGTCAAGGAGACATTGTCAGGGAGCTTGGAATTATTCACCCACATGGACATAACTGGATGCCAAGTAACAGCGTGGACAATATGAATCTCTCTGCAGACCTCTTTGGCCCTTATCAACAATAATGCTTGTTAATAATGTGCAATGCCTCTAATTAGTCTGTAGTGAAATTAACGGCTGCACCCTAACCAGAAATTATCTTCTTGATAATAACACATTTGAAAAGACAGCAGCTCAAGGACACTTTGTTGAAATATGGCTACTTATGTGTGTGTTGTTGTTGTTGTATTATTCAGCTTTTTTAGAAACACACATGATGACATGTTGTCCAGGATGTGTTTTATCTAAGTTATTATTGTTGTTTCATATATCTAACATTCGGCTCTGCTTCTGTATCCATAGTCAGGAACAATATTCCCCTGACTGCGCCTCGGGGTACATCTCCTCCTTTCCGCTGTTCTACAGCAGACCTCAACGTCATCCCGCTGCTGTTGTAGATGCTGAAAAACACTGTAGTGGTAAGCAACCAAGGAGGCAGGTCCGGGGCTGCAGCCGTGGACCTTCTAATTCGGGCTTTGGCCAAGGGATCCGTGAGACATAGTAGATTTTAACAAACACCCTGGCCATTTCCAAATCTGCCGTGTGTGCTCAGCCGTCCATGGTTCTCCAAGATATCTGGAGGAGAGGGAGGGCGGGTGGGCTTTGGGGAGGGTGGGGTGTACAAGGCGGAGAGAGCCAGGACTGTGCCGTCTCTCCAGTTTGGTTTGGTCCGAGCACAGAGCCAGCTGGCCTCATTAGGACTTGATGGGAGGCGGGCTGGCATGAGACGTGCACATGCATGCACACATCAACAAATGTAGTGTGAAGCGTGGCCTGATGCCCGTGAAGGACCCACACGGAAGTTTTTTTTTTTTTTTTTTTTGGGCAGAGGGAGTGTATGATGTGGGAAAACATGATCATTAGTTTATGTCTCTCTTTAAGGCGCTGTCTTTACCTGGCTCACCTGAGCTACCTCGGTGCGCTCGAGTGCTCGCGTGAGGGAGGAGCGGACCATGAACAGGGGCAATGAGGGTCGGGGTTGGATGGAGTGGACTGGGTATAAAAGGGACGGGAGAATATGATTCATGGTAGGGCGGGTTCATCGCGAGAGACGGCCCGCTGACCTACAGTCTGAGGGCCACTGGACCGGAACCAAGGCCTTGTTCCGACAGAGCGGGTGTAGCGCGAGCTGTGACGGATGGCGCCGGTCTGTTTGAGAGCCCCTGAGCAGGTGTGTGTCTCGCTCACATCTGCAGGCAAGCACAGTGAACCGAGACCAAATGGCAGACGCAAGGGGCCCATCGGGTACCTGTGCACTGAGACACACTAATGATTATGGATGCAGGCCTATTAACGGTCACATCTGTAAGGGAGAACAACAACCAGCGCACTGGGAGTGAGTCAGCAGTTTTAACTCCCCACCGGAGCATAGACATGCTGGTGTCAATGTTTGGGATAAAAACTCAAGTCAAAATGCGAGCGTTTTCCCTCAGCCCATGTCCAACAGCTCCGTGGTTGGACATGATGAGGCGCTGTGTCCTTCTTGAGGCGAGACTTGAGGAAGTTTACTCGTTGAACTTGAAAAGTGACACACACTTGCTGTGGATTTTCGCAACAGAAACTGAAGGTTATTTTGAGGGGAATAAAAAAAAATAAAAAAAAAAACTGCTGTTGCAGCTCAACGCTAAATCATCTAATGAATTCATCAACTTAAAAACAGCGTTAAATATTCATTCTAAGAGTATATGTAATAAATTAAATATTACTCATTGACTTATTATTTAAAAATGCATAATATGATTTGCATAGTTTTATCCTGATAGGAAATAATAATGGGTGGTTGTCTTGTAGCGTCTTTCATGACGGATGAAGCTCGCGTCTTTTTGTTCCCTCATCATCCCTCTCTCCTACTTGCTTCTCATTAAAGTTTTAACAGAGGCTGTTTTAATTGTCAATCCTTTGACAGGTTGATAAAAGCAACTTGACAATTAAGTTCATTGGCTCTGCTATGCATATTAATTAGGACTTATTTGGGTTTCTATTGTTATTGGAAGGAGCACTCATGGTGTAGCAAAATGTCATCCATTAACTCCCCTCTTCTCAGAACTTAATGTAATTAAGCTTGCTATTGTATGACTACGAGAGGAGACTCAAGAGAGAGAGAGAGGAGAACTTTTAGTATTCATTGTATAAATGAGTAATGCCATTCCTGTGACACTGCAACAACGCTATTTCTCCAAAATCAGCCATTCACAACTTTATTATCTGTAACAAGTGCTGCCTTCTCTTGTTCCGTTAACAGACAAAAGAAGCTGGCTTTCATGTGATGCTGTGTATACACAAGCGTATGTACCTGTGTGTGTGTGTGTGGGTTTGTTTATGTATGTGAGAAGCAGGGATGAAACAAGAGAGAGAGAGAGAGAGAGAGAGAGAGAGAGAGAGAGCATGTCAGAGGGGAAAATGAAGCAGGACATAAAAGGTGCAGAGAGGTTCAGCGTTGGGAGGGAGGGGAAAGGAAAACGAAGGAGTGGTGAGGTTGGAGGTGGGGTGGGGGTGTTTTCCAGCAGATTACCCAGTGCACCTTACTCAACTCTGCAGGCCCACACACTCACATCAAAGTGGTACCCCCTATCTGCCCGAGGCTCAGTCGGCCCCTGTCCACCCCCCGTGTCACTCCATACATCCTCCCGTTCATGTTGAATAATTGACAGTTCTGTTTTACATGCTCAGCATTTGCCAGGACATGGAAGTGTGACTCCAAACAGGGCTCTGAGAGGTGCCGTGTGCGTTGGCTGGACTTCATTAGATGGCGCCCGGCTGGTGCGCCGCGCACACCCTGAGCTGAATACAATCAAGCATAATCCGTGGAGGAATCGTGTGTTGAAACGGCGAAAGTGGTCGCGGCAATAAAGATGCATTCTTGCTGCGGTTTCATCCAAACGCAGTCGTCCACATAGCTTTAAGGGTTTCCCTTTTCCCACGTGCAAACCGACAGGCAGGTTGCATTTCCTGGCCGGGTTTTTTTTTTTTACAAACAACTCCCTTCATTACAATGAGTCGGTTTCGGGTTGCTTCTTTGAAGACACTATGTGCTGTCTGGTGGCCACTTACGTTCCCGAATCTGCTGAACTCGTTGGATGTCACTCAAGACCAAACAGAATGGTCGTGCATAGCAAAAGGACAACGACCGCCTCGGGTACGCGGAGGGGGCTAAAGTGTTTGTGCCAGCGCGATCTCTGAAGTCAAATAAGCCATTATCAGTCTGTCAAGCCAGGTCTCATTTGAGGTCTCTTAATAACAGTTAGGCCGTTTGGTGAAGCCTCCACCGATGGCCCCCCGGTAACGGCTTTTCACAACGACTGTCAAGAAATGAGACAAAGAACTCAAGTGATAAAGTTGGGCTGCAACAGGGTACCGAGTTCCTCTCCTTATTATACCCTCTGGTACATGCGCTGTATAAAGCAAATATGTAAATATCCCTGGTGTTAGTGTCTCCTCGCCTCACGTGGTGCTGCATGGCGATCGAGTCTTTACGTGTACGCGTGCGTGTGTGTGTGTGTGTGTGTGTGTGCTATTCAGCATGGTCCTCAGAGCGAGAGAAGAAAAGGGCCTTGCTGTTCATTTGATAGTTTACCTTGACCCCTGAAGTGTGTCGCTCGCACCCCGAGGGCTTGGGCTGGCAAAAACCTTTCTCAGTGCCCCCCCCTGGGAATGATAATCTCAACGTGGGCGTTTACTACGGACACCAGACACAACACCATTAGCCACAGCTCCGCTGCTGCTCATTAGGACCCCCGCGGTCGATATAGGCGGCCACAGAAATCGCCAGAGCCGCGGAACCAGCCATCACTCTTCAGAGTTATTATCGTAAACAGCGCCGGGGCCGAGATTTAGGGCGGTACCCCCCCCCCCCCCCCCCCGCTTTTTGTTGGTTCGGAGGGCAATAACTGAAAGGCTTGACTTCCAAGGTGCACTGTGTCGTGTCACTTGAAACTTTGTGCGGCGCGTGGAGGCATCGCCCCGCTGTACAATTAGAAGCCGGTTCAGGCGAGCATTACTGTGCAGGCCGCCCCGTTCTCTTGGGTTTTGGTATTGCGACATTGGCCGCAGCGGGAAAAAAAAGAAGAAAAAAAAAAACACTGACGCGGAGAAAGTTCACTCATTACTGCGTGAGTTATTTGAGTGCCGGTGTCTCCCTTATTGAGTGTCAAAAACAAATGACTAGGTTAAAGTGCAGCTACATCATTTGCTGAGTTCGCAAAGCAACCCCGCACTCGACGAGAAAATATGTCATAAAAAAAAACCTTCTATGGTGTTATAAGGGGAGCAAACTAAATGCAGAATGACCACACAGTTTTTTAAAAGGTTTCCCCGCACACAGCGGGGCGAGATCATTTCATTATGTTCCAATTCTTTCCCTCCAAATCACGAGGGGTGGAGACGTAAGTCACAGGAAACAGTAGATGAAAAGACGGGAAAAAAAAAAAAAAAGGATAGTCCATTGGTTTGTGGCAGAGGAGAGAATAATATTGAGGCAAAATTGTGAAAATAAGAAAAAGGGGAGATGTATTGATTTTCGGTGGAGCCAGGGAAAGAAAAGAGAGGGAATAAAGAAGTGCTCTTTGGCCGATGTGTCCAAATGATGTCTCAGGGGAGGCTCTTAATGGTGGGGGGAGGGGCGGAGGGGGGTTAAGGGGGTGAGGTGGGGGTGACGGGGGCAGGTGCCTACCCTGACTAAGGCATGGAACTGCCCTTAGGCTAGGGCTAATGGTATTGGCTGAGCTTACTTTAAGCAGCTCTTTCCTAATGGCCAACTATGAGTGTGCCACAGGACAGACAGGTATTGATTGGTTCAAATGCTCTTGAGTTGACAAGAACTGAAAGTCCCTCAAGCATATACAATCTCGCAGCAAATTATGTCACACGGAAAGGTGATTAAAAACAGAAGCTTGGGGCAGGCGCACTCATTAAAAGTGTATATAATATTTCTCTTGTTGTCCTTGTATCGCACGCTCCTCTTTGTGTTTACTCCTTTTTCTGCCAAAGCCTTTGTCTCTTGTTTGTTTTTCTTTCTTTTTTTTTCTGATTGAGAAACATCTGTTTATACGTTGTGAAAATCTTCACTCTTCAAAACCTTATTTTGCAGAATAGGGGAGCCGGCGTATATATATATATATTGGACCTCTATTGCATCAGTCACAGCAGTGCATATGCTGTGGTTATGCACTTCATTATTGGGGTAGAATTGTCAATTGAAAAGTCAAATGGTCTGACATTTAAAAAAAAAAAAAAAAAAAGAATTCCGATTTAATGGTTGTGTTCACCTTAAAAAGAAGGTGCAGCAGACGGCACAGAGAACAATGCCATATATTTGCTTTGTTGTCATGCCCCCCTTCCTCATACACACATACAAAAAATGCTGTGTACAAGATTTTTCTCTTATTCACATGGGGCGCTTTCTAGACTGCTTGAGGCATCTGCTTTGATTGCATAATTCCCAAGAGACGAACAATACAAAACAAAAATACTGACTGAATTCAGACTTATAATATACCGAACAAATAACACACCAGCTCCACTCTTCAAAACCATAGTTCTCTAAAGAAAAGGAATTGGAGAGTAAATTCAAAGTTGAAAGCTTAGCTCTTTTTGCAGTGAACGCAGGGATGAGGGTGAAAGATGAAACAAACTTTTTTTTCCTGACTGAAAATGTGCAACATTACAAAAACAAATAGGCAACGGCGTTCGTATTTACGTACACTTTAACCTAAGTGGGACATATAAGAGACGCTGTAAAGCATTTTAAAGCCATAAAGGCTGTAGATCTTTCAGGAATGACTGGTGAGGAAATGTTTTATTATGCAGGGGAAATACAACAGGTCCCCCACGTCATCTGCTGCTTTACCAAGTGTAGCATGACAGTTTCAAGCAAAGTTAACAGTGTTGAACAAATGAAAGTTAAATGAAATGACGGGTCCTTTTTCCTTAGGAAGAAAAAAAAAAAAGAGAGAGAGAGAGAAAAAAGCAGAGAAAGATTTTCTGCATCCAAATGATACGGCTGCACTCAAAGCTCGCAGTTTTCTTCTCTTTCGATTAAATGCTCTTTCTCTGGCTGTTTGTGCTTTACGGCGGAGTGTGCTACATCGCTACTTTCTTCTCTACAGGGGCCCCTGGGCTCCCCAAGCAATAGGAGTAAATTAGAGTGCACCTGTTCCAGCTCCAAGATAAGCCATCTCCAGAGGATTTCCTCTGAGTAAAATGAAGTGAGTGAAGAATAAACAGAATATCACAGCATTACTCCGCCAAGGTGAAGTTGCTGCTGCTCTGGGGACACGGTTCGTTTTGCACAACACCCAGCAAAATATCCTCCATAAACCTCTGTGTGTAAGACTGTAGGAATGGAGAGAACACAAGCTGCGCTATTGTGTTCCAACCGAGGCGGTGAGGCGGCTTCCAGACCAGAGCTGCTCACAACCTTGAATTGAAATGCTCTTGTTTGTGGTCCGGGGTCTTTTTTTTTGTTGTTGTTGTGTGGTTTGTTTCTTAACATGTTTTTGACTCCGTATCAACACATCGGCGATAGTCAAACATTCCACAACAAAAAAAAAGACTTCCCCTTTTTACCATTCCTGTACTGCTGCCAAATATTTCTGAAAGTATCTAATTAAATCAAGAAAAAAGAAAAAATGTCGGTACATTTCTCCTTTCTTCCCATCAGCAGAGCCACAGGAGTAACTCCTTGTATGTTTCTCAGTGAAATAAAAGATGTAACCCCAGTGTGATGCCCGGAGACCACTGACCGTAGATGTCTAGAATGCAAAATTCACTCAGTTGGTCTGCACATAAAAGGCAGGGATAATTAGAGGAAAAAATGTAATTCATGGTACGTTTGATAATCAGTCTGATTTGGTCTCCTATCTGCACCGGAGCATTCAGATAAACCCCCCCCCCCTACTATTAGCACCCCACTCTCCCTCACACCAGTGGTCTGTTTTACCCTCCCTTTGTTCCCATACAACACATTATCATTATTGTAGCTAATTGCACGGTTTGCCTTGAAGTCGGGCTGGAGACTCGTGATCTGAGGTTGAAACGTGGACAGGGATCCAGTCTTCTCCACAGCTTGCTTTACGCTACTAATTGCCGCTACCACAGGATAAGGCTTGCTCCTCGCTGTGGCCAGCCGGACGAGGCTGGAACAGGCACGGGGCGGGTTGGGTGCGGGGGGAGGGTGGGGGGGGGGGGGGGTTACTATCACACAAGGGTGGTAAGACGTGGGAGGGCGAGCCAAAGGGTGGCAAAGCTGAAGTGGGACGGGTAGGCCAGATTGGGGAGGGAAAGGTTAGCGGTCGGGGGTAAGCGGAGGGGGATGGAACCAGCGTTAGATGTGGGTCGGCGGGAGTGGAGTACCCTAAAGATTACAGTTGGTTAGTGGGACCCCCCCCTCTCCGACAGGATCTGAGCCTTTTGCTCCCAGCGGACGCAGGACCGTGGCGTTCGGGGGGAAACCCGGTGATTAGGGAGGCTGACGAAGGCCCGGCGGAAAGTTTTGAACCTTCCCATAGTCCAGAGAGTCCTGCCGTAGGTCCAAAGGCTGGATTTGACTTATTGTCCGGAGACATTATGGGAAGGACAATGATCGGGATCAATGGGCGACCATTTTAGTCTCACAAACCTTTAAAGAATAATTGTGTTTTTTCACGAGCACATCTTTTTTCATCATCTTTTGTTTATTAAAGAAGCGTAATGTGAGCGATGAGTTCATCTGACTCTGAAAATCTGAGATTTGTGCGCGCTCTGATAGTTTCTTAATTCATATGGGAACGTTAGTTTTACACCACAGTATCAACTTCCAACTTCAAAATGAGTCAGAGCTCCCCGATGGGGGTTTTAGAAAAGGAAATGGAATCACAGACGTAACTAGTGACAAAGCCTCCATCACCTCATAGAAGATCTCACTCCATCTGTGAGAACTTTGGTTCTACCCCAGAAAAATAATAAATATCCTTCTCTCACGGCTGACGCTCATTTTGTTCAAAAGGTGGTTTTCAAGACCAAACAAAGGAAATGGTGTCATTAATGATATATATATATATATATATATATCATTATATATATATATATATATATATATATATATATATATATATATATATATATATATATATATATATATATATATATATATATATATATATATCATGAACTAGGGCCTCTTAGAACCGTTTCCTACAAACGCATGGATAAGGGGTTGATCTCTTTCCTAACAAAGGATCTCTAAAATATGAAGTGAAAAGCTACCCAAGATGAAGCTGGTAAAGAAACAAGCGAGGAAGAGCCTATTTCCTCAACACAAACAGATTTCCTGGCCTTTAGCAGTCTCTTACTGGGATACTTTGAGACGTATCCATCAAAACACAGCTGTATTCATTCATATTTCATACCTCCTCCTTCTCCTCAGTGCTTTAACGCTGTTTCTTTGATCAAAGGAGAGAAGTCGGATCACAACAGGAAGGTTCCCTGTCAGCCAAGGAAAGGAGAAGGAAGGCCAATCCACTACTGTACGCTGCCGTACATGTTTGCTGTACTTCGACTTCAGTCACAAAACGAAGAAAAAAAAAAAGAAGAAAACTCACAAACGCAAAACTAAGAACAAGAGAGAAATGTACGACTTTCCGCCGCTGAAGTGCTTTCATGTGAATTTCCACGTGTTGAAATGAGCTCGGCTGCAAAAAAATTGTACAAAATACTTTTAACTACAGACACAAACTCCATCAGTCAGCGTGCAGGAAAATTAACAATTTTCCTATAGAGCTACATGTGATTGATTGAAGTCTTTGTTCATTTTAGAGGAATAACGGTCTCTGCAAACTTAAGTGATGGAATTGCTGAGGGGGCCGACAGGCCGGGTGCCCGCGCAGAGCACGCAGCTCAAGAGTGTCACCATGTGGAGACGCGTGGACACGACCAAACAGCGGGACAGCAGACGCTCTGCCCGGGAGCGCCGCTCCACGAGTGCAGAACCTGGCTTCATTTCTTCCGTGACCAGCTCCTTCCATTACTTATATTTATATACATATACATATTTCTTTTCAATTAATTTCATGTTGACTGCTTTAGATTAGGCCTTCAGCGTCCCCCCCCCCCCCCCCTCTCTCTACCTCGACGCCACCTTGTCAATTCCAAGACGCCTGCCCTTCCAAAGAGCTTTTTTTTTTTTGTTTTTTTTTTTTGTTCCTGTAAGGCTCCGGGAGAAAAAGTGTTTGAAGACCTCCCTGACATTTAGACTCTCTCTGAAGATGACTTTGCCTTCTACTATAGCCTGCGGGAACATAGTAAGACCCACACTAAACTTCACTTGATATGCGGGGCCAGATCCCTCCAGGGGAAATTATCATTCTGTTAATAATAAGAGCCACAACAAGCACCTGGAAGACGACTTTATTACACACTCCGCTTCAATGAAAGTTTCCTATGACCCATCTCGTGCGCATGATGGGGGACGCTTATTTGATGGTGGGCTTTTTGGCGAGGAGGCACATGTGCTCGGGGTGCGCTTGGACGGCAGGTGCGTTAACGCGGCGCCGTGGCCTTGGACGGAGGTGGCCCCGGGAACCTCCTTTTTCCTGAAAGCCATTATCCAAAAAAAAATGTTCTGTTTTTCAAACGAAATGAATGGCAAACAAAAATCAAAGTATCAAAAAAAAAAAACGTATTGCCCTTCATAATGGAATTCCCTCTGAGCAAGGACACGTAACAATGGGCCATTCTCGGCTTCCCGTGCTTTCCCTCTCTAATATGCCGATGGACGTGACCTCCGCGGCGCTGACAATGGGGCACCCAGCAGCAGGAGCGCCTGGCTCCACGCCACCGCCACTACGTGCACCGAGGCTGCTTTCATCTTTGCTGTTATATTTAAGGGTGACATCCTAGCCTGTTCGGCCTCCGCCATTGTCTTCGGCGTGATTATTTTCTGCCGTTGTTTAGCCCCAGTTGTGGCTCTTTGATGAAAAGGTCGCCACTCAATTGGAAAACAGTTATTAAAATGCAGCGGGTTCTATTCACCGGGCGTTCATGGGGGAGCCAACTCAACTGAGCTGGTTAATCAAAAGTTAATTATATAATTTTCATGCAGATGAGGGAAACATTCAAATGAATCCCAACTCTACAATCATTACAGAAAATAAATAAATAAATAATTCTAAAATGCTATAAAATGTTCAGGGACCAGGAGGCTGTAAACAATATGAAGTTTAATTTGAGGTAAACAAAGTGAATATCCACCAGGGGGTCCGGGAAGGAGAAAGTGAGGTTAAATCAAATTTGGAAACATAGATACCAGCAGGTTTTGTTGTCCTGATATACGTGCAATTAGGCAGAACCTTGATGAGGACACTGGGACGCGGGAAGTTGGCTTTCACAGCAAATGCTTTGGGATTATTTGAAGGGAATTCATGGGATTTTATGCTTTATGTGTAAACATGAATTGTTCTCACACAACTATACCAAATTGAATTAAAACCATATTTTAAAAGCATAATTATCCTTTATAGGTACGCTGCAAAATTACTGAATACTCCATAAAGATAAGGATGAATCATTTCAAGCAAGTCTCATAGTTTCTCTCAGAAGAAAATGCCCAGGACAACGTTTTATTCTGTAACTTTGTCAAAGAAGGCAAAGTAGAATGTAGCCCTTCAAAAAAAAAAAAAAAGTATCTTAGTCATTCCCCTTCCAAGGAAGTGATTGTATTATGCAAATTGCGACTTATGAATATTAAACCAACGATGTGAAGTATCACAACTGAACAAGCATTGTTCTGGAAGTGCAGCGGAATGTGGTTTAACTTCTTGTTAATTCCATGTGCTTTTATAGTGTTCACCTTTTCCCAGTTGGGCCAAAGGGTTTGGGTTGGTTGGCGTGCATTACAACCCCGATCGAACAATGCGGGGGCCTCCACGGTGTCAGCACAGTTCATGAATCCTCGCCCCTTATGCACCAGGCGATTAGTATGGCGCTCCGTCTGTGGGGCTTTGCCAGAAAATGAGTTCTCTTTAAAACATATGCCCCCTGCTGATTCTTTTCCTTTCCTGATATGAAATTCCAATTTTTATAATGAACACCAATTTCCCGTTCGGATGGGAGGGGGTGGAAAAGTTTTACCCCCGCTCTGTTTTGGCAGGGCCGTAGTTATCTTAAATTTAAAACAGGAAATATTTTGTCCCTGGTAGTTTAGGGGAGGGGGGGGGGGGTAATCAAAATTCTGGTACCGACACAAAAGTCAGCTGTTGTAATTTTCCACATCACATATGCACACGACTGGAAAATAGAATTAGCAAAACTGTAACAAATTCAATTAAGTCATTGATTTCTAATAAATTGGGCTAATCACCAGCTGTTGTCATGCAAAGATTGTTGTGTCACAAGTTTGTCATGCTTGTCGGTCGTGGCTGCTTTACAAAGGAAATTTTTTTCCAATTTAACGGCTTTAAGGTTGCATTTTCTATTCAATTAGCTTCCTAATGACCACATCTAGAGAGGGAGATTACGAACTGATTATCCAAAAAAAAAAAAAAAAAACATTTGATAGTTCCATCAGATTTCAAAAACTTTATTACAATTTTAAATGGATTTAAATGTTACAGACGTGAATGATCGGTCCCGTAAATGTGATGATTTGTTGAAGTCAGCGTCCTGCATTCTGGAGATACATCACAGGTGTTGATGAGGATGAAAATACACTCCCTTTTTATCTTCAGTTATTCTGGAACTTTCTCTTTCGCTCAGAAGGACTGTAATCGTCATTCATCTGAAGGGATTGAAATGAAATCACAGTGAACAGCTGCTTGAATATTTGACATAACAAATGTATCAATCTTCATTTTCAATCCATCTTCCGTTTTGAGCCCATTAGCATTTTCTGCTAACGTTCAAAAAGATTCAATTGAGCGTTCACACATTCTCTCGAGCAAAGAGGGAAAAATAAAAACCTTCATTGAGCAGTTTGTATATTGTCATTGCTGCTTGGGAACACAATGGTACACAGTGGTGTAGCGTACATTAATATTGTACAATTGAAGTAGACATTGGTGATAAATTATGTATAATAAGCACTTACTGCATTGTATGGTCTAAGTCTCTCTTGGGTCTGGGCGCTCGCCTCTTCTGGAAGAGACTCGACTCCTCCCGTACCCATCATCTAAGTACAATAAAGTGTAAAACCAACAGAATATTGTTGAAACACTGGCTTTTATATGAGTATTTCCTTTTTAGATCCGATTCTTTCCATTAAAGGAACACATGTAGTGAATCTTTGGACTCATGTTTAATAAAAATAAGATCGCTCACCCTGATGGTAGCCTCCAGCTCTCCCACACTTCTCTTCCCACCTGGTAGCCACCCATAGGACCAGTGTTGGGACAGGGTGACCTGGACCACCAACGCCAGCATCAACAGCTGCACCATCATTCTGTTGCTCGCTTCCATCAGAGCTGGAGAGGAAGCCAAATGAGCAAAATAATAATAATAATAATTTCCCAGCTTTCTCTCTGACGGCTCCGTACCTCGCAGACCGGGGGTTATAAAGCATTACAAATAGCATTTCAGACGCTCATAGATGAGGAGCCATTTTAATTCAATGCACATTAAACAAACTTGGTTTGAATACTCACCTCTGAATTCTTCCCTGTTTGCATGTGGTGCATTCGCCAGAGGGGGATTTTTATAGGTGTTAGAAGACTGCTGTAAGGATTATAATCCCCTCTCTGCAGGTGTGACACATTTACCGACTAATGGAACACAAAATACTACTAATGGAGCTGGCTAAGTGCTCGGATACGCTGTCATCACCATGAGGGTTCAAACAACATGAAATATACATCATCATATATATCAACAATATTATGTTTGTATTGGAGACATCTGTTCAGGGGCAGACAAAAAGAAAACATTAAGGGGAAACCTCTCATTTTTCTCCATCTATAATTTATTTGAATCAGCTTTTAGCAAAACAAATAGTCAAAATCCATACAGATTCAAAAGGCAGAAACATCATTGAAACAAGATGTTTGTGCACACGTTACATCAGCTGGAAGGCCTCACTGTCATTGCCCTTAATTCGTCCTCTTTCAGCGTGGCAATACTTTTAAACTGAAATAAACAATGCAGTTACACATTGGAGGTGATACATGACCACAACAATAATATATGTACAGTGTACAATGTGTCAAGTATAAACCCATTTTACTATTTAATGGTACAAGTACAAACGCAGTAGAAAGTTTTTTCCCCCAAATCAACACTTCCGAGTTTACTGTTCTCCAAAGAAGTGAGCAGAAGCCTCGCGAAAATAGATGCATTTGACTTTGTGTTGCGTTTTCGCTAAATATTAATATCAAAACGTCAAAAGGCCTATGGATGCATCTATCACATTTTGGCTGAGCACTGGTTCTTAGTATCAGTGCGTTTTAATACAACCTTTAACTGCCTCTCTAATCAAGTGTTTAATTCCAACTCAAATTTATGCAGGGTTTTTATTCTCAATTTCTCACACTTGTTTGTAAAAACTAAAATGAATCTACATTTGTTATCCTTATACCTTATAATATTCTGAAAAGAACAATTAATTGATGAGCCATACAGCGCACCACCATTCAAAAACAATGGACTTTTAGAAATGTGTCTATTACATTAAATTAAACACAAACATCTGGCTTATCTGTATCGTGTCACTTGGTGACAAGTTTCTCTGAATGATTAGAAGTGTCCTTCTAATCAATATGGCACTGCTTTATGCAAACATGCAAATGTAAAGTCCGTTTGCTTATGTGAATAAAAATGGATGAGATGATGCTTGGCTGTAAAACACTTGAAAGAATGACATGTTCAGCTGTAGTAAGACAGAATTTTCTGCCTTTTCCAATGTGGGCTAATTGCATTTTGCAGCGTCAGTCGTCAAACTACTAAGTAATATTGCCACAGGCAACACAAGAAAGTTGATGAAGTTGAATAAAATTGCAACACGCAGCAGCTGGTTATTCACTGGCTGAAGTGAGATATTCTTCTGGCATCCAACAGATGAAAATGTATCTTGAGTTTGGATTTTCAGTTTGAGTTGAAAGTAGATCATGAACACTATTCCGATGTCACATGTCAGACAGGACATGCCGCAGCAGCACTTCTTCTAGCCTACTTATCAAACACACAATATATCCTCCTCATATTGCTTAAAACTTATTTAGAGTGCAGCATAAAATACACAACTAAACCACAGGTATTGTGGTCAGTAAGAAAATAAAACAGAAAAAAAGAATGCATGGAGTCTACGACACGTTAGTGATGTATTTCAGGTAGTGAGCACTACATATTATATATATCTAGACACATTATTTATTACTTATATCTTAATAATTCCTTTACTGTACCTCAAAATGTTGCAACATATGCAAGTTGTAAACCTATAAAGAATCCAACGCACTCATTAATAAACCACTATAGTTTCTATATATGACATTGGGATACTTGAAGATGAAGCAATCCTAAAAGAGAAATACTCTCCTGCAGCACACATGTTTTCAATTATATTACACTATGTTACAACAATTTATTCAATTTTGATCCGCAATGAAGTGCAAAATGTAAAAAGATTTTACTTTAGAAAACGACATTCAGAAATAAATGAATACATTTGACAGAGGAATACAGAACAGCATCTGAGGGGTGTTATTTAAAATTGGCATAGTCTGAGAAAATGTCAACAAAATCCTGAACCACTCTGTAGCAGAAGTCGTATTGCTCCTGCAGGGGAAAGCAGAAGGGAGAGTGTTATTGTGCAATAATGCAGAGGTAATTCCAAATAAATAAAATGTGATTAAGCTCCCTTTTTTTTTCTCCACCTACCACAGTCTGAACCATGTGGGGCCTCTGCATGCGTAAACTCTTGACGGTCTGAAAAACGTCCAGGAGGCCTTCAGCTTTCACCCTCTCTAGGATGTTACTGAGGGCAACAAAGGTACCGGTCCGACCCGCACCAGCGCTGAAACGTGAAGGAAAAACACGGTCAGCGGCCACTTAACGCCCACACTGGAAAGCCCCTGAAAGTGGGAGCAGGAGAAGCACATTTAAACCACCTCCTTTCGTTTTCTTCACGCTGCAATGGCAAATACCAATTTGAATGAAAAAGTTTGCACGCGAAAAAAAGGTGACCTTTTGTGTAATAGCCCTAATAATTATCCCGACTTAAAGAGGGGCTAATCCAAATGCTAACACTAATCAGTTTGGAAGCTCGGTGTTTTGACTGAGTCAATGTTTACGATGACGCCGGGATGGAGGCAGAAAGACGGGGAGCGATGTGCGATTCGGGCAGAGGGGAGTGGAGAGACGTTGGGGATTGCCAACGGGTTAGCCCCCGTTTCCCGGGGGGGCATGGGAAAAGCTTTAAAAAGCCCTTCTTAGACAAGTGGTGATGAAGGAATAGAAGAGAGTGATGACACCATTTCCTGTCGTTAGCTCATCTTATCAGATTAATCATGGTGGGAGTCAGAGGAGATTTCACTTTGAGAGGTTTTAATTGACTGTGAATCAGTGGATTGGATCAATCCCAGAGGGCCGTGCCGCTTTAGAATCACTTCACCTGAAGCTAGGTTCTGATCAAAGCTTTCACAGCTAAGTCTTTATAAGGGATCACATAAGTGGTTTAGGCATAGAGCACCAGGTCTACCGATGGCGGAAAGTGGAATTTACAGTAACGGGCATTTGCAGGGAAAGAAAAATAGATGCATCGGTGAGAAGCTGATTCCGTTCGATGTCACCGTGAAATATTCACGTTACCCGGGTGATGAGCGCACAGTGAAAAGGTAAAAGAGAGCGGAATTCACAGCATGAGTGGACAGAGACCTCATTTTCCTCCGAGGATGCACATCACACGGCAGTATTGTCAAACTGAGGTTCCTTACCTGCAGTGCACAATTATGGGACGGTTTCCAGACTGCTGCTGCTGCCTCTGCACAGCGGCAATAATGTCAATCATCCCTCTTCCCTCGGCTGGTATTCCAATCTCAGGCCATCCGTGGAAGTGGAAGTGTCGGACATGTTGGGACTGCTTTTCCTGGTGAGACGGAGGGCTCGCTGTGTTATTTTAATGCAGGTTAAAAAAAACGGTAGCAATCACGACATTTGGTGCACTTCAAACTGACAGCGCACACCGGAAAAACAGGGAGGCGAATATGTCAATTTCAGAATGTATGTTTTACTGCTTTTGAACGTTATAACACGACTTTACGCACTGGTCCGTAGGTGAGCACCATGTCTTTGAGAGTGAAGGTTTCACACTGAGTATCTCCAGTCAGCGCCACGGAATAATCTCCAAATGTTACACTGCCCTCTGATGGCCAATACTGGAAGCACTTTTCCTGTTTGAAAGGGTCAGAAGGAAATGCAATTAAGCTTCGTTTAACTGATTTAAGTCCTTTTGTCTTGTTTTTATCATTTCCAGAGGGCACCGCAAGCGCGACTCGAAACAATTAAAGACGCACGCAGGCTGTCAGGAATGAGAAGTAAGTAAAGCGGGATTACGAAAATAACAGAATAAAAGAAAAAGGTGGTTTAGCTGTGAAACTCAAGCACAACATTACTGTACCTGCTCCCTCTCTTTGAGTTCGGTGAGCATAACGATTGAATGACACCTCCACTCCCACACCATCCTCCAGAAGTCCTCCACTGTGTGAGACAGTGGGCCCTGGGTTGCGATAAAATAGTCCTTCTGCCTGTAGCCCTGCAGGGCAGATCATTCCGGTAAACAAACACATGCAAGTGCAGCAAACATAATGTTTTACATTGTTTGTGAAGCAAACAATGAGCTTTATATATATTTCTATGGGAAATCTATACGGGAGGTCGCGAGGTAGCGCTCACATCAATGAAGGAGGCATTGACGTAGTCGGTGAACTCGTGTCCTCTTCTCACCGAGAGCATTACTCGGTTGAAATCGTCTGCGAAAAGAAAAGAAAATGGAAAAATGAAAACTTTCCACGAGTGATTCCTAATAAAATAAAAGTTTTTTTTTTTTGAAGAGGAACCGGAAAAAACAGTGAAGTAAAACTTAAGCGGAGTTATTAAGGCAAAACACGGCGGAACCGATCCATCGTTAACGCTGGTCACGTTGCAGCCAGCTTTGCGCTTCCCTCTCTCTCTCTCCTCCCGACTCCGGGTCGTGATACGAGCCCTATTTTAAACGCCACTGATCACGCAGACGAGCCGATATCTGTGTACGCCGTCAATAAAATCCAGCCAGCGGTGGGATCCTTTGATGTTCCTCGGGTGTGATGTATTATGAAAGGTGCATCGGAAGCATCCCGGAGCGGTCCTTACACGGGATGATCTGGAGCACGCGGTTCTTCTTCATGTTGGCAGGAAGGTTCCCGGTTCTCATGTTCTCCTTCATTATGCGGACGTTGGTCAGCTTCTGACGGGAGGTGGGGGGAGAAAACACGGTACAATGCCGGTAAATATATGCAGGCAATATCTGATTAAGAATGATCCAACAGGAACAAACACCGAAGGGCCGTTTGAAAGAAAAGGGAGAAGAATAAGTTTGAAGAAAAAAGGAGAACCACAAGAACGAGGAAGAGGATGAAGAGCCAATGGCAGCAGAAATGTGAATGTGCCTCGTGAAGCTTTGCTTGATTCAAAGCTTTGCGTTTAATTTAACCGCTGCCACAAAAGTGGCACCCTGGGCATTTTGTGTCACGGAGATATAACTGTACAGGGGACGCGGAATGACGGAAACGATTAATTACTGACTGAGATGTTCAAGGGTGAGCCTCTGTCTTCCTACCCTGAACTCCTCTTCCAGGCCCAGCCTGTCGTGGGGAGCTCTGGTGTTGTGAAGCCTCTGCAGATGGCCCTCCAGAGAGCACACGTCCAGCTCCGTGTCTCCATACAGATAGTACTCCAGCACAGCCTGGTAGATGAAGGAGTACTGCATCTGAGGAAGGGGGGGGGGGGGGGGGAAGAAAGTCGCGGTTTTCCTTCTATTTTGTATCTCAGACGCGGGGGCTGTGTTTTTTTTTTGTTTTTTTTCTCGAACGTCCTCGCTTGTCTCCGCCACGACTGGAGCAGCGAGTCGGGCTGTCAGTCCGAGGTACAACAGGTCGGGGAGGGGTCAACGCTTACATCTGTCTGGATGAGCTGACAGCGCTGCTCCCGTATTCTGCTCACGGAGCCGAAGACATCCACCCTCTGCTCCGTGTGCATCATGTCGATCACGCTGTCTATGACAATGAACGTCCCCGTCCTCCCCACGCCGGCACTGCGGAGAAGAAGAAGAAGAAGAAGAAGGAGGGCGCCTCCTGTCAGCACGTTGCGTGTGTATCGTGCAAATAGAATCTCAGTAATAAAAACATAGTAAAGTTATAATGCATACACTAAGAGACTCTTGCATTCTAGTCTGTGATTGCCTTGCTGCCCTTTTTTATTTTTTTCGTCTTCACACAGATGTCCATTGTGGACAGGCAGCGAGCGTGTGTACACAAGCGCTTCACCTCTGGAAGCCAAGCGTCGTGCTAATAGATTTACGCGGGTCATTTCAGCAGACGGCACCACTGGGAGCGGAGCTAGGTTGCCGCAGCAGGGGGGGGTAGGGAGTTTGGGGGGCCTCATCAGCGGGAGCCGTTCAAGAACAACAGTCCCCGAGCACCTGTCGCTGCAGTCAGTTTGATGGGACTTTATTCTCAAGGAGTTACCCTTTTACCCTTTTATTCCAAATCTTCAAACCTGAATCAAACCTGTTGCCAATAAATCTGCGCCCATTTTACCTGCAGTGCACAACGACGGGTCCGGCGTAGGACGGATTGACGGTCTTGACCTTCTTGAGGAACTTCAGCATGCCGATGGGTGAGAACGGCACGCCGAAGTCCGGCCAGCTGGTGAAGTGGAGCTGGGTGACCAGCCGCGGCGCCCGCAGGCCATCGCTGCCCTGCTGTGTGGCGCAGACACAAGACAAAAAGCCAAAAGCTGCCTGTCAATGTTCACCGTGCAGACCGGTACTCTCATGGAGCGTAGTAAAGAAAACCTCAAATTAACAGAAACATTCAAACAAAAAGAAAAGTTTTGCTTCTTGTGACAGAATGTGATTATTAAACATGTGTACTGGTTTCCTCTCTCGTATTTCATGGATTCTCTCTCAAGAGAACATCGTTCCCTTGAAAGAGGCCGTTGTTCTGTTTTCAAAAAGCTGAATGTAGGAGCACTCAGTCTGTGCAGAGTCAGAGAGGATATCTGCACTCCACCGGCTTCAAATGGAAAGGGAACAAAGTGAATTTTGCAATCTGAAGGCTTCTCAGCACACCGAGATGGCGCCGTGCTCAGCAGTCAAAAACACAGGATGAGAAGTAGCGATGCCGGGAGTCTATGAAGCTCTAAAGTTGAGGCATTTGTAGAGTGTTTACGCTACGTTAAATACGTATTGATGCTTTCATGCAGTCTGGTGCACATATACTTTAACATTCCTTAACAAGTTTCCAAACCGGTTTAGATTTCTGTATTATAATTTGCATTCTATTGAAGCTTCCTCCATGGCGAACATTACTTTATTACACCATCTTAAAGCTACTTTGTTGTTTCATTTCTTCAATATCTACTATTATGAATATATATTTCTATAGCAATTCAGTATATTAAGAACATTATTTGGGTTATAATTACTCTTCTGCTGACGTGCTGTGAGGTAAGTCAGATCCAACGCTTTCAAACAGCTATAAAAAGCAAAGCTTATTAAAACCATGAACACATTTTGATGTAAGGATCCATATATTTTACTTACATATTGAACACAAAATTTTCTGATGGTGTAGTCCACTAGCACAGTGAAGTCCTCCATCGCCACCCTCACGTTTCCGTACATCCAGCAGCCTTTTTCTGGCCAATACTGGTAACATTTGTCCTTGTGAGAGAATCAAAACAACAACAACAACAGAGGTTGGCGTGGTAGTCTATGAAGAACACATGTTTGCATCGTCATTGGGACCTGGTTGGGAATGTTTGCTGCATATTGTCCGTGTGCACGTACAGGAGCGTGGATTTGGTGCGAGTGTTTTTTTTTTTTTTCAATCACGGGGGACTTTCTCAGACTCTTGTCGGTCGACGAGATCGTTTTCGACGACGTTTTCAACCCGTTAACCACATTCTCGGACTAATTATCGCAAAGCCTCTTAGGATCTTACCAACAATTATTCCGCCATCGATCGCCGATGCCTCTCCTCTGCCCTATCAAACCCCAGGGTTGAGTCCTCAATTGATCATCCCTTTGAGGCTGAACTTGATGCCAAGCTAAGTAATCTGCGGCGTGTCATTTTGTATAGATTATCAGTTGGGGGAAAAGGGTCAAACAAATTATGCCCGTGACTTTGGATCATGAGAAGGTTTCACTGCTGGTGCACTGCAGCCGTACAGATGTGTGTGGGTTCATTCTATAACACCGAGCCCTGTGTTGTGTAACATTAGTGCAGAGGGACAACTCTCAGACAAACCTCTTTCCTTTCCTTCAGATTGGTCAGCATCACTATCGTTGCTGTTTTCTGTTCCCAAATCATCCGCCAGAAGTCAGCCACTGTTTCAAGCTTCGGGCCTGAGGCAGAATAAAGAAACGAGTATAAAGAAATGCCACAAACTAAACTACTTAAACAATGGGTTCAAAATGACTTTAATGCACAGCAAGATAAAATGCACACTTACCTTGAGCTGCGATGAATTTATTCTTCTCTTTAAAACCCTTTGAGAAAATTGAGTATTTCAGTATTAATAATGATTAATTCATGTATAGTGAAACCAATCATCCGCAATAAAAGCTGGGTTGCGACAAAGACTCACATCGATGTAAGAGGCGTTTATGTAGTCTGAACACGGATGTCCATCAAGATGATTTAACAGCACTCGTGAATGATCATCTGTGGAAGAGGAAAGAGACATTTTCATTCTTTCTTTTTTCATTAAGCCCACAAAAAATGTCCAGTCTAAAGGATGCGTTAATATTGTCGGCTGCAGAACACGGATCCTCACTCACATGGTAAAATGTTTGGGTATCTGTTTTTCTCTCTGTTGTGCTCTCTGCTGGCCTCCTCAAAGGACCCGTGGTGGTAGTAACACGGCAGCGACTACAAAGAAAGAGCCCCACAATCCTCGCGAGATCACACATAAAGCCAGGGGTACACAGCCTTCTGACATCCCATTTTATGACTATTTTCTGTACTTGTTCGATGCCGGCAGGACAAAGATCTTAGTCAGACTGAGGTCCACAGCACACAGACTCGCGCTTACATTGAACTCCTCTCTGAAGAGCTTGCCGTCGTCGGCGGAGCGTATCCGGTACTCCTCCTCCAGCGAGTCCAGAGGGATGGGGAAGTACCTCTTGGAAGGCGACGGAGATCGGGGAAGGAGGACCACTGTCTGCTCACCTATGTGTTAAAAAAAAAAAAAGGAATATATGGCGGTCAAACAGCCAATGTTTCCCAATAGAGAACATTACAAGCTCTCATAGCACCTGCAAAAACAAGCCTGGTGGCCATTAAGATTTCCTACTTTTGTGAGTACATGACAGGAATGATTTCTTGGGCCATAAACATGCCGCTGCACATAACTCTCTACACTCAGAATGTGGCCTTTGCGTTAATTTATTTATTTTCTTCCTGAAGGGGAAGAATATACGGCTCCCCGCGTGCTGGCAAAACGAAGGGCCTTCAAAACCTTTCAGGCTACCTCTCACTTCAGGTCGTGGAACTTCCCTAGTATATAAAAGCATGTAAACCTGCGCGTAAACTAAAAAGAAATAAAAGTTAAAGGCTGTATTATAGTTTCATGCACTGGTGGTAATATTGAGCACAGTACAACGTTACCTTGTTCCTCCAAGAAGCCATTTGGAATCTTTTTATCCACCGAGGTAACTAGAGCTTTCCTGTGGTTCTTGAACCTGCAGTGTTGACCCAGAGAGAGAGAAGCAGAAAAAGCCAAACCATCAGCAAGCCTAAAAAGGGCGGACGTCTGTATCGAAGAGGTAACACAAAAACAAAAAAAGGCCCGCCCCGATGTCTAGAAGTTGAGCTTTTAAGCCGTTAAGGTGAGCAAACAACAAATACCAAAAAATCCATATCCGCCAGGCGAGGGAGGCAAGGCTGGAAAAATGAGGTCTCGGCTGGCTGGTCTTGGAGTGACTTTCGGTCACCTGAACTCACCGAGCTGTTTTTGTTTGCCGTCTTACTTGAGGTGTTTGACCACGAGCCACCGCTCACCTGCCTGTTTCCAAATAACCCCGACGCACTCACTCTGTAAAGAGTAAAGGAATGAGTGCAGGTTGGTTCACCTCAGACAGTAGATCGTCAGCAAGACGATGATGATGAGGAGCAGGGATATGACCAGTGTGGAGGGCAGCACGTGAGCCCCCTGATGGGTGGGGTTCCCTGGATACAACACAGATGTCAAAATACCATCAATATAAGCATACGTTCAAACAACATCTGTACACGTTTTTTTTCCGTAATGTCAAGTATTCCTCTAGGGCAAAGTAAAAATTAAAAATGTCAACATTTTTATAAGGATGCACAACTGATAGGATAATTAGAAAGGAATCAAAGTCAGTGAACTAAAACACATGTCTCAAATTTTACAAACATCTGAAACTGTATAAAATAAAGCAGCAAAGTATCAGAGGATACAAGGTTGTGATTTAATGCTACCTAAAGTCAGCTTTTTCTGTTTTAATGACATGTGTTATCATCAATAAAATCAAGCCATTCCCAAAATTACCTGCAGTTTGGTTCCCATGAGATGAATTATTCACAGCAATAGAGATCCCAATCAGAAACAACACCATTGTCACTGTGCATTCAAAACAAAAAAAGGAAAAAAAACACAACAGTTACTTTTAACATGAAAAATAAGTAAAATGAATCCCTGTATTTCTCCACACAGTCCACTAGAAGGCGCCTCATCAACAGGAAATGCATGTGCAGCGCGTTGAAGCATGCAGAGGCCTGAGAAGGAGGGCTCTGCTTTGATGAGACTTCTCTCTGCTGAGCGGTTAAAGTCCTTGTGGGAAATCTGCTCGCAGTCCCCGTGCTGCCTGCCGGGGGGGCGGGGGGGGGGGGGGGGGGGGGGGGCGACTTGGAGGAGCGGCAGCATATCAAATGACCTGATATTCACACATCAAAACAAGAGAGGAGGCTTTAACCCCCAGGTGACAGTAACGGTATCCCCCCCCCGTGGACCCCGTGGATTTGACACTCGAGTTGAGCTCAACGTAGTATTTTATTAGAAGCCGTCTCATTTTGCTGCGTTTTCGTTTCGGTGTACAGCTTGGTGACGATAGGACATGCACGCCGCTTATAAAACGCAGTAGACAACCCCCGGATGTAAATATTAGCATATTTACACTGGCTATACGGAGAAACCCTCTTTTACTGCAGCTCTTCTCCCTCCACCTCGACCTCCCCTCTCCTCCCCTCCCTCTCAGGTGATCTCTCAACCATATTCTCCCTTTTCCTAGTTTCACTTCATCGCTGGAAGCTAATGGGGATTCATTTTGGGGTGAGAGCTCGATGACAGGAGAAATATACGTCACGTTTAACGCAGCCAGAAACCAAAATCAAAACAAATTCGACACATTATGCTTGTGTCTTATTATCTCCAAAAGGGAGCTGCCGACGTCTCCAAACTCACATCCGTTTCGCCCCCTGCCTTCCGAATAAAGAGGGTGATAAATCCCAGAATAAATTGGGCAAACGGGGCAAATCTGCCTAAATGGCTTTGATGGAATAAATGAGCGGCGCAAAAAGTGAGTGTCCTAATTTATCCTCTGTTCCAAGTGCCTCCCTCATTACAGAGGCCACAAGACTGGATGGAATAATTCATTGTGTCAATTTAGTTCATCCAGAAATGGGTCATCTAGGGGCCTAATTTGTGATGTTTGAGGGATTGAGGAGCATATCTCCCAAAGCTTTAAAAGAAGAGAATGGACAAACTAAAGTGATGTTGAAAAATATAAAGTATTATTGCCTCTGTAAAAGAGACCACAGAGGATGCTGACCTGCGTGCACACATACATTTGCACGGCCTTTAATCACCAGCTGGACAAAACTGCATTTATTTAATGCAGTTAATAAATGTTACCGTGTCTATTTTTGCATGTATAATCTTTCCACAAACAAATCAAATTCCCTTTCTCGCTTATGTAACATAACAGACAACAACAACAACAAACACACACGAACACACTCTCTTTCGTCACTTCCCGTGTACGCATGCCTGCACACACACACACACACACACACACGTCCCACAGCCAAAGGCTATGTGTTGCATATGTGCCGCGTTCTGTCAGAGGAGCCGATTCCCTCCCCGCTGTTAACAAGCCGACAGTGTCGGCACCTGTTCCCCCCCCCCCCCCCCCCCCCTCTGCCCCACTGGGCCAGTCACATTCTCTCACACTGACCCATCCTACAGCTCGATGCTGCAAGGCATGCTGTGCGTATGGGTTACTGCCCGTGTCGCTGCGTGCTCGTCATCTCCTGGCAGCTACAGTGTGGACGGCGTCTCGCCAAGGTATGAAGGAACAGAAGGGAAATGAAAAAGCCTGTCATTTGAAAAAAAAGATGACTGAGATAAATGCTGAATACTGAATCATGTATAGAATATAATATGATGGATACATTATGTTTTGCAGTGTGGCCCTCTGACCAACAGAGGGAATAAACAGAATGCAAAGCAGAGCGTCACAATGAACCATTAACATTACCAGTAGCGCCAATTAATATTGTGAAAAGGACAAGTCATATATATATATATATATATATATACATTGATCCTATATTATATTATGTTAAATTCCTAACAAACTATATGTAGCTCTTTAGGAAAGCCTTGAATGTTAAATGTTTTAGATGAGAAACCAGTAGTACACTGTGTTACACTTTGTTACATCTTATTAAAACAAAATATATCCAAACTTGCCATGACTCATGACACATTTTATTTTGGCTCATACCATTTAAAATAGACTATTTATACATCTCAATTAGCGTATGACATCATGTGAACCTGAGAGGATTTGCTGGAGAGACCCAATTTCAAGCAGAACAAACTGCTTCGGTATAATTTGCCTCATGAACCCCACCAGCTACTTCATTATTCCAGATCCTAGCTTTCCTGTCTGTTTAATGAAATACTAAGAAAATGGTCATGGCTTTAACCTCCTACACCTGCTTATAATCACATTATAGTGCATCAGTTTAGTTGGGAGGTGCAGAAGCAAACCATCCCATCCGTGCATGATCAACGAATCACTGCCTCCATCACCTTGGCCCTCACATGGGAACGAGACTCACAGAAGATAGAAATGGAAACACCAACTGCAGCCCGTCACCTCGGGTTTATCAGGAATTCAAGGCAAACTGTGCAGTGAAAAGTGATGTTTTATCCATTTCCAACAAGAAACACGAAAATATAACGGACCCAGGTGGACCTTTTTCACTTTAATGTTTTTAAAATGTCTGTACGTAAAGATTTAAACTCAAATATGTGACGAAAAGAGAAAAGCTTTTTCTGCGAACAAGTGTTCAGAATTCTTAAGGCTTAATTAAAACACAATTATATGACTCATTGCGGACCCCCTGCCCTTAAACATCTAATAAAAATAATCCTCACTTCTCTCAGAACAGCACAGTCTTGTTTTGTGAAAGCTTTCCATGTCAAACGCTATAGATCCACTGGTAGTTTCAAGGTGATTTATGTCATATTCAATCTTTGTTGATGTGCGGCTAACATTTCCGAGAGCTCATACTATTTGCTGTACCATAAACTGCAGCCGTGTAGTTTAGCTTCCCAGCAGGGATCTCAATGAGCAGCTGGCTCTGGAAACTTTTTATTACATTTTATTCTGAAAGAATATATGGATGTAACATGGAGAATACGATGTTTCCACATTCACTGAGGCACTGTAATGAGGTGTCGAATGGAACTAGTTGCAAATCATGATGGTGCCCAACTGAGTTAGAGAACAAATTCATATTTCAGTAAAGTGGACACGCTGCCAATCATGCAGGTTTTTGCATTAGCACTTGCCACCATTAAAAAGGCCTCTCGCTTGTTTAGTACAATTGTCAATTCAGGTTCTAAGCCTGTCCCTGCATGCGCCTTGGTACGGTTCTGAGGTAACGCAGCATCTGTCCAACGCCACACCTCCCCGTTAGCAAAGCACACAGATGATTTATTTCTCATTTAAGAACAGCCCCAAAAAGGTTGCTATCAGATGCAGAAATGATTTCAGCTAAAGGCTGAATCAACATGCTAACAAGTTCATAAGGACAATGTTAACATGGCGAATTCGAGCATTTATGGTTGAAACGCGTGCTTTATGTATTAAAATGTACCAAATTCCAAGACGACATTTAATATGTGTCGTATTGTCAGTCTGGGGTCACCAGACCACAGTGTTGCGTGCACTGGCATATGTTGCACATTAAGTTAACAAACTCACTGACCTTCCTAAAAGCTTCCAGCTATTGAAATGCCCATTGATTTGAAAAATGCATGCTTTCTACATTATTCAACATGTTCCATCAGTGACACTGAGTGACGCCGTTTGTGGATATTTGCCAGATGTAGTGCTCACCCAGCTGTGATTTCTGAATCGGACCCATGCAGAACACATCCATAAAGAACACAAGATTAATATCGCTTTGATATTAGAATGAAGGTAAAAAAATGTTTCTCTTCATAGGGTTACCACAAACCGTAACAAGGTATATGAAATTTAATCCCGTTGCAGATATATAGAGCATCAAGGGGAGAGATCCACATTTTGAGCTTGGCACAAAATGGATGGCATGTCTTTTTTTCAGGGAGAGGAGCAACGAAGGAAGATGAAAAGAAGAAACAAAGAGTTCCAGACACAGCCATTTTCAAGTGCCAAGGAAAAGGATGGGACGAGAGCACAAACATGTCAGCAAAGAGGAGAAGAAGGATGAGAGAGGAGATGAGAAGGGAGAGAAGTGAGAGCTGGATGAGAAGAATGTCTGGGTTATGGGCTTTAAAGATAACAGCCATTTGACAACAGACATCCTCAGTACACAGTGGGATGCTCAAATGTTGCTGCTGCATCCTCAAATGCTCTTTGCTGTGTTTCATATTGAAGGGGAAGCTTTGCAATATGGCCGCCTTTTAAAACAATCCCTAGAAAGAAGACGTAATAACCAACACTGTCAATGTACCTTTATCTAAATGTCTCCAAACACTATCTGCTGCATATTAATGGTCAAAGTAAATCAATCTAGAAAGGACACACTGTAAATCTTAGATTATTTCCTACTGATTTCTATTGATTTTGTGAAAGCGGATTGACCTGGTGTGTGGTCAGATGTGGTTAGGAACGACTTACACTTCCGAACAAAGCCAGTATGAGCAGGTATCAGTTGACCCGTCGGTCCATGGCAGCCATGTGATCCCAGTTCCCTTTAGAGGTGTTCCACCCTCATTCCTTCCCCTGCTCACATCCTCGGAAGTCGATTATAGTGCTGGATGAAGAGGTTGTTTTGAAAGCTTTCAATTGTGATCATGGGAACCTGGGAAATTAAGCAAAAGACGACAGTGAGTTATTTTTTACTTGTATCATTATTAAGCTGTTGGAGAAAAAAAAAGAATTTCTTGGACTGACTATTTGGCGCTGATTTAAAGAAAGGGAGCTTGTATGAATGCATAAACATGCACAACACAACATGCAAGAGATGGGATTAGTGGGAGTTAGCGTGTGTGCAGAATGATGCATTTAATCAACTCGGTGTGGACATCTGTGCTGTGCGAGCTGTATGTTTGGGTGCTGCTCGCTGTGACATCCTCCGACTCGCGGAACACACTTTTGCAAAGCAAATTCGTCACCAAGCTTTACAACCATTGCATCAAATACCAGGTCTTCATTATCTACACAAAGACTTGACTGTGGTGTTATTTTATTCTTGAGTCTGAGACAGAAAGCGTGGCCTCTCCCGGAGTCCCCCCCCCCCCCCCCCCCCCCTGCCCACAGGTGTGACACACAAAGCCATATTGTTAACACTTGGCCGCTGTGACGCCGTCGAGTAGAAAGCGAAGGAGAAGAGGTGAATTTAGTCATTAGAACCAACTGGCCAAGCTTCCTCAGTCTGAGGCGGGAGGAGGAAAAATGAATGAACAAGAGTCTGGAAAACACCTTGTTTCCCCCCCCCCCCGTACTGTGGGACCAGGGATGGACTTTTCCAAATGTTGCGAGGTCTTTGGCATGTGAACAAAAAACACGTTTGCCATTAAAAGAACACACTTTAACATAAATACTTTATACAGCGCCTCAAAGGATCCATAAATCAAGCTTTAAAATTGTGCTCTTGCACTTAAATTTGGAGAGTTTTTCTTAAGTAAGCCAGGTCTTACTGTATTGAGCTCATTGATTTAACACCCACCAAAATACATTTAGCTTAAATATAAATGGTTAATGTTGGTATAACTTCAGGGGGTACACTCTTAACTTTCATCAGTCTAGTCTGACACAAGGCACATTGGGCTTTCTGAAGACTTGTTTAAATTATACTATCTTCTTAAAAGTACAAACATCCCGGGCCCACAACTGAAAAACCCCCCAGAATAATCCCTCTGTAGGGGCAGTGGATCAGGTGGATCCAAAATGCAGGAGATTACAGGCAGCAGGAACATGGAAAAGGTTTCAGTGCAAGGCAGAAAAGTAGAGCTCATAAGAAAAAAAGAGGGACTGAGATGCCAACTAATCTGCCCAGAGTACGACGTGCAGATGGGGAGACGGGCGGAGAAGCCCAGATGAGGAGAATGAGAGGACGAGGCAGCGGGAGAATGGGAATGTAGCTGATGGGCTGGTTTCACAGCAGAGTAAACACAGGTGTTATTGATAACATCAATTACGGCCATTTAGGCACTTGCGCTGTGACCGTTGGCTGTGACGGACCACAAGAAGTCATTATTTGATCAATTACACCTGTGTTTGCTTTGCCACGAAGGGCCTGTGGACAGGGGGGAGACGTATGCAACAGGGAAGGAGCTGATTGGCGGAGGGGGGGGGAATAACCAGGCTAACTCAGAGCAGGTGTGTAGCTGGGGCAAAAAAAAGGAACAAGTCAATCCAGTCTACAAGACGTCTGAGGGCATCCAGACACAACGGGGTTTGACAGAAGAGAGGAAGTGGAATATACCAGACTAAGATTAGGTCATGCAGGTCTTAATTCCACACCTATGATGATAGGAAAAGGTAATGGTTTATGTACTGAATGTCAAGGAAGATGTTCAGAATGAAATGGAAATACGTTGAAGCTGAAAATGATATTCTAGAGAAAGAAAGGATGCAACGAGACAGAATCAAAGCTTTTGTTATGTTTCTGATGATTGAGGTCTAATGAAAAGTTATTTCATTATTTACTTTTTTTTTCTCTTGAACAATAGTCTAGCATTGCCCTAAGTACGACTCCAGTGTTAATAAATTGATTTTGACAAACCAAAGCTCGTCCTGACCCACTGGTGTTATCTGAGGCCGCGTTAATGTGTCTCAAATGTGACAACGCATGGCTCTCATTTCTCTGATTTAAACAGCTGTAATTAGTGGATTTATTCTGGATGTCAAACAAAAAAATGCACCGATAACCAAAAGTGAAAGCTTGAAACTTCGGCGTAGTGAGTCATGACAGAGCTCATGTGACCTTTTGACCTGACAAGGAAACATACATTTCTTTACTGAATTTGTGATACACAGAAGAATCACAGTGTTAAGAGGCAGAAATGACTCTGGTCCTCAGGTTGTAAACACAGCGTCTATAAGAGAAGTTTAGTCACCAAGCAACAGCACGGCCATTTGAATGAAACCGATAATATCCAGTACCTTAAGTAATATGCTTGAGAGAATTAGACATTTTGCGTTTTTTTTTAATGGTTATATCATCAACATTCAAGTTATTCAAACTGTATTTCACTTGACTAAAAGTCATTTGGGAGATTTTTTTTTTAAACCATCCTCTTTTCACACGGACTATTGTTCTCCTGTCTGCCCTAAGAAGGAGACGAGCTCGCGGCGTACGGCACAAGTGCTTCCTTCCTGTGCCGCTCTGCCCGTTGACGAAGAGAAGAAACATGCAGGCCATTAAAGTTTTATGGGAGTGCAGTCATCACCCTGCACTCTGTGGCTCGATCATTAATTCATACCAAAACAGACACAAAGACACTAAGCACTCTAGCGAAGCGTGGCTGTGAGGTATAGTTTTGTCTTTTAAGTACACAATAGTTTTTCTATTTTAATTGTAGTATCCATTTACATTTGAAACTCATGCACAAACCTGATGGCGCTCTTCACGGGTATTCATGCTAATTCACATGCTGCATCGCTGACTAATTAATCCAATATTAAAAACATCAACACCAGCGAAATAGGTGGTTTCCTGAGATGATAAATCCCCAGTTTGTTGTGTAATGGGGTAAACTTCTGGGCCCTCATGGATGAATGCAGCAAACCTTCATTCAAGACGTGCAGCGTGGAGTGCAAATTGAGGCTGTGTTTTGTCAGTCAAGTGGGAACATTTGATTTCAAACTCGGTCAAGACTCCGATAAAGTTGATTCCATATTTGTATAATTTAATGAATCGACAATACAAAATGATGCTTTTTAGAGGATAACAAAGACATACCATGCTTAAGGAAATGACCTTTGCTAAATAAAATGAACAAGAGGACCCGTCTCAAGATTTGCAACTTAAAGACTTCACATAACTTCCTGCTTACAAGAGTCCTGAACCTTTCAAGTGGTTAGAGCCAAGGGGAAATAGCTGAGGAGTATTATCTTCATGCCTTCATTACGGGGGATGAGCAGAGTAATCTCCTACCTCAAGTTAGAGGACTTTAAAAAGGACACTTCTGGGGCACCATGTAGTTGAATCAGGGACAGGAGATGATAATCGTGGCAATCATCGTAATTACAGCTTCACCCCTCGTTCTATTGCAGCTCAACCATGGGTAACAAGTTTGTATCTGTCACTAAAGTTCAGCAGAGGTGGAATGAAACTGAACTATGAAACAAGAAAACAACAAATGTGCAGGATTGGACTGCTTTAGCACATTGTCAGGTTTTATCTTTTAAACTATTTTGAGATTTCAGTCAAAAGTTGAAATCTCTGACTCGTTAATTCCTTATGAAGCATCCATTTGTTTTTAATGCTGCAGCGCTTTCATTAAAATGAACATTGACTTTCTTCCCTCTTACTGAGAGAGAGTGGAAACACAAGCATTAATGCTACATGTTAAAGACGTAATAATTCAGAGGATGTTTTTATTTAATAAAAAGTGTAGTGACTGAAGATGACCTCTTTCAGCTTATATTGACTGACAATACACAATCCTCCTTTGCAGGAACATTACTGTATCTTGTGTTTTGGTGACAGTGGTTCAGTTGAACTTGCGACAAACAAAGAAGGCAACAGCAACTGGTCAGACAATTCAGATGAAGGCCAAATGGAAAATGCATTAGCCCAAATGGACCTCTGATTAGCCAACACCACTGAATGAAAAAAGAAGGGTAATCCAGATAATACCATGTTAGAATATAAAAGCTCTCCCACACTGTACAAATCCTCTCTGGCTGAAATGTTTCTGCATGAAGAATAAACTGAATAAAAACATCTTCTTCCGTGTGAGTGCACTTAAATATGAAGAAGTCACTTAGCAAGTTACATAGAAAACTCTATATGGCAAAGTTGCACCGTTGTTGGAAATGAAAGATAAAGCTTTTAAAAGGGCATCGTATGACTTCCAACGGAATCATCCAGCTATTAAAACCGTCACTCACACGCTGACATCAGCTGACACTGATTTTCACCCCCAACTGGTATTTTCTCTTTTTGTTTTTTCTTCCTTCCAGTCCAGGTGTTCAACACCAATCTCTTACACGATGACACCGTTGGAGCTCTTTATTAGCTCTGGTGAGCGTCATGAGATGAAGCATCAAAGGTAACCTCTGAGTTATGGACCCCCCCCCCCCCCCCCCCACCCCTCCCGGGCAGATGGACGTCATTTTGTGAAAGACGTCCCGCGGACACAACAATGACTCCTGTCTTTCTCCGTGGGCTGTTGTCATAACAGTGTCCTGTATTGCGTCACACTCGCAGCTACCCTAAACAGTATCGGCGTGGCTCTCAACTGAGTATATTGAGAAGTCAGTTGAGGAATATGTATTTTATTAGCATGGTTTTATCTATAACTCATGCATTCCCCGGGGGGGGGAAAAGATGTGTGCGTTTGAAGACCAACATGGAGCCTGCGGATGAGCAAACTGAGGGAATTCTAAAATGAATGCCAGCTGTCATCGGGTCATTTAATTAGAAATGGGTCTGAAGATGAAGAAGTAATGGTGAATGGCGTTATTGAAAGTAGCAAATAATTACAATTGAATGTGTGAGAACATGGCGTCACTGTCTAGTCACACTAGGGTCAGAGTATGGAAAGTACACCTCCAGATTCAGATTGTGGAGCCGTGTGTTGTTATTTTGAAGCCTAAACGTTGACCGTAATACGCCCTTGCCTCTAAATAAATTGGAACTGACACATGGTGAGCGGGCTTCCCCCTCTTAGTCATTAGCTGACTAATCCGTATTTTTGCTCTTAGTCGACGAGAAGATCTCTTCGGGCCCATGAGTTGTTCATGTTTCTGTGCTGAACTTATAAGCAAGCTCTGGTAAACACGATATTTAAATGTGCTGATTTTTTTGTTACAGATCGGTTGATTGAATCAACAAATGTATTATTTGAATATCAACTGCCACAACAACGTATTTGGTTGAAGGCAGCCCTACCGGAGTAGTAAGTGCTATCAGGAAACGAGCCATAGACTATATATAGCATGCAGGATGCTGGTTGGGTATGCACTCTAAAGGCCTCTTCCTACAAGGCTACATGCTCACATCTGTCTAGACCAGTGAGGATGCTGCAAACCCAATGCAACACATCGCATGGCATTTTATCCAAGTGTCTTAAATTAAATCAACTAATACTATAGTAGATATAATCCCATGATGGGAGCCTCTTGGTGGTAACGGGGCGTGTGGATTTGCTCCACTAACCCATATTTGATATCTCCTATGGTCCATGCGTGTCTGCGTTTCGGGGAATGTCAGCCTAGACGGAACAGAACCCCTGAATCCCCCCCCCCCCGTGGGCTGCGTGTTGTGTCGCGTCCCTGGAGATCCGAGATAGCCGAGGCATTTTAATGCTTTCAGCGAAACGCAGTACGTGAGCTCTTACTAAGGGAGCGATGCAAGGAGGCTAGTCCCCCCCCCCCTCCCCCCTCCACGAACACCGAGTGGGCCTGCCGGGAGAAATGTGGAGACAGAAACATGGAGAAAAAAAATAAAAAATACCGACAGCAAACCGGTGATGTTTACGCGTAGATTCCGTCTCTTACCGTGGGACTCTGCGATGACCTCGTCTCGGGCTGATGATGATGGTGATGATGATGTCGGCGGGTTGTGTCTCCTCCTGCGAGGACCCGACACCGTCCTCCGGCGTTACGTCCTTTCGGAGAACAACACCAAAAGAAAGCACGCCGTGTTCGGATCATCTGACCGGAGACGAGTATCGCGTGTTTCCAGCCGCTATCGCCGAGGATGCGCTCACACACACACCCCCCACCCACCCCTCCTGCTCGCCCGCCTCCTGCCCGAGCTGAGCCGAGTCGAGCCGTGCCGTGTGATGGCAGCCGGAGTGGAGACTGGAGCCCCCCCCCCCCCCACCCCCCGGGCGCAGAGCGGTGGATCAGCTGGACGCTCAGCATCCCTCACATTCCTGCATCCCTGGGCAATATAAAAGGGCTTGTTCTTGTGCCTTAACCCCCCCCCCCCCCGCCCCCCCAGACACACAAACACACACGATAGCATATAAGCATGTGATATTTGTTCAATACATTGAAAACCATTGATCTCGTCAAATTCCTGACTTTAAAATGTGTTCAATTTAATTACTAAAAAAAAAATAGGTGCGGTCAGGGTGTGATAGTTCAGAACATCACAAAACCACAGAAACTACCTTCAAGGTCCTTTAACGTTTTACTTCTTATAGACCAGACTTGTCAATGGAGCCATCTGCTGGCAATGAAGGACCCTGAACTCACTCAAGTTACCAATGTCTCTATGTCTCTGCTGGCTGGAGACGGTCTGTGGATGTACCTTATGTGTGAT
This sequence comes from Pungitius pungitius, assembly GCF_949316345.1. Taxonomy (NCBI): domain Eukaryota; kingdom Metazoa; phylum Chordata; class Actinopteri; order Perciformes; family Gasterosteidae; genus Pungitius; species Pungitius pungitius. The sequence goes on along the minus strand of NC_084912.1, from coordinate 6,243,292 downwards.
CTATGTTATGGTCTGTGTTTTATAAACAGCTGACACTGTACGTCTCCAAGACAAATGTCCTTCTGGACAATACAACATATCTAATCTGAGCCTCTAAGGGTGGTGTTGTTGTGGAGGGGCGTTTTCTTATACATGCGTTGTTGAACATCAAATGTTTTTGACACGGATTAGACATCATTTTTTTATGTGTCCACCTTCAGTTTCTCTATCAGCACTCTTTTCTACCATCACATTTTGTGACCGCTTAAAAACTTGCCCGCGGCATGTTGCGTTTGCACATGGAAGTCATGAGTCAGACATTTGAGCTCTGAAAGACAACTTGAGGGCAGTTTAGTTAAAGGGCAGCTGTGCAAAGACTCTTCTCTTCCCGTGATGTGAACAGATTTCCTGTCTGCAGGTTTTCACAAATACATTTTCCTGCATTCCTAGAACGCGTGATAAACAGATTGCACTTGCTCATGAAGGATGTGTGAGGATCCTCTGCGACTTTCATTCACCTTCAAGGGACATGGAAACAAAAGATTTTAGTTGAACTGGGCTGCTTCTGCTGGCATCGTGTGGAGGCTTTGTTGAGTTAACGGATTTCTGTTTTAATAACATTTTTGAGTTTTAACTAAACATGTTGAAACGCACATGTATAGCGCGTTACTGTCTGATTCCAACGATACAACAACATAACTGTACAAAAGAGAGAATGGTATTCGTTCAGCAGGTTGTCCTCTATCGGAGTCACGACTAACGCTGTACTAGCCGTGCGGGACGGAGCAGTTTACTAGGTGTACAGTATATCAAGATGCTGAGTGTGGACGTTTTAAAATAACATTCGGACACAACCAAAATATACTAATCAGTATGTGAGGGATTAGGTCTTGAGTCTTAAATATGTGATAACACTATACCAGCAAATACAAATGATTACTACTGTACTGAGAATATTAACAGCAGGGGATTCTTTTAGAAAGTATAGCACATAAGTGATCGGACAAAAATGTGTGACATTTCCTCCAATGTTTTAGTGAAATAGGATGACACGTAACAAAGCAGACCTAATTTGTGTCAGTTAAGCTGAGATGGGGGGAAAAAAAAGCAAATGTTATCGAGTGAACAAAGCAATCGTCGACATTTCGTGATGGCTGAATGAATGACGTGACTGGACGTAACGTCCTTGTGTCACAGTCAGCTGCTCTCTGTTTTGAGGGATGTGCATGGTTGTGCTATCAGGTGTAAAATATCTTACTGAAAACACGTTGTAGCCCTGTAGTGTGAATCCATAATAGCAGCATTGGGAACAATTCTGCCTCTTTGAAAGCTGAACTCTCAGTCAATTTAGTGCATTGTGATTGAATATTTAAAGGACAAATGTGCATTTCAAGTATGTCTGTTGTCTACAGACAGATTGCTTCTTTATTCTCTTTTCTTCCACCAGCAGCACTTACCACATTTCAGCTGGGGGCAGTGTTGCTCTATAAATACCCACAAACATCCAACACTGCACAGTTCTTAGTTATTCACACAGTGGTGTGTATTCGTGTGAGCGTAACAACTCAATCACTTACCTAATTTACAATCATCGCATAATTGAATTTTATTCAGTTTCTTTCCAAACTGAAGTCAAAAAGAGATCCAACCGTGTTGCTCGGCTGTAATTAAACAAAAGGCGTTGTGAGTAAGTCATTGGATTGCTCGCCCAGTTGAAGTTAATTGCCATAAGAGAAACATTTATGCCTGCTGAAAAGGATGAAGGGAAAGAAGTGTTTTCTTAAATGCAGCATCTTCGTAGAGCACTTCTGTTCCCCTCTGTGGAGAAGCAATCACGGTTTGAAGGTTTTAAATCTTCAGCGATTTGTGCGATATGACAAACAAAAATTTCGATTGACACGAGCCATTGTTGTATCCATAATAGGCTTTGGTCCTCAGCGACAGTTAAACAGCCCTTGTGGTCCATTCATGGACGGACAATGTCGTACTATGTCGTGCCCCCCGTCCCGTCCAACGGACCATCGCTGATGGTCCGGCCCGCGTGACATCAAAGTGCACTGTATGTGGCCCCTTACCTAAAATTAGTTTGATACCCCTGCTCTATAACAAGAGCTAATTCATTCGGACTTGCCATCTTGGCTTACTGCATGAATTACCGTAAAGATGTTCAGTTGTCATGTCTGACATGTAGACTGAGCATTTAACATTTACCTTTAACATTTACATTTAACATTTACATTTATATTTAACATTTATATATAACATTTAACATTTAACATTTAGATGAAACATTTATATTATTTAAAAACTTTGTTACTGCCAAACATTATCCTTGGAAAAGTTATTGCATGTATTTACATGACTTTCTCTTTAAATGTTTGAAAAAGGGACATATGAATATTGTCATGCTTTTTTTTGTCATGTGATAACGCTAAATGTACCAAAACTGCGCAGGATTTTAGAACGTGCGAGATTTTACAAACGGCGCCCCCTAGGAGACCCCAGAAAAAGAACCCAGTCCGACCCAGTCATCACTTGAGTCATCACACAGAGTCCTTGCGCACGTCTTCCCATTTCGATGAGACACTTTATTCCTTCGTCATATTTACTCTGACACAGTGATCGATTCCACTGATTTGACTTCCCGATATTCACCACACAGCACAGGTTACCTACGGGTGACGCCCACACCCCCCCCCCCCCCGTCTTAAGCTGCGCCGTAGTACTTGAAGCGCCTCCCGCTCGGCACTGGCAGGTACATCGCGGTGAAAATAGGCCGCGGTGACAAGTTGCTCACGAGTGACCGCCGGCTGTGAGATAAATGTTTCTCTCATGTCCTGTCTGTTGGCTCCTCAAAGCCGAACGAGAAAAAAGATGCTGCTGCTGTTAGCTTCATGACAAAATGTTTTATCCCCCATTAACCTTGACAGAGCGCGTATCAGCGGGGGATTTCAGGCGGAATTAAGCACCAGTGTCAATAAGCAGGTGTGTCACTGAGCTCAAAGGAGATGACGGGCGAGCACGAAGCGCCCTTCGTCCTTCGTTTCTCCTCCTTTTCTTTCGGGGTCATTCCTTAGCTGCGCTCTGACAGTGACCACTGATAAGAACATGATTAAATATCACAGACTCAACACACAATCCAATTCATGTTCCCAGTTTCTCTGCACACATACAAAGAAAGCTGTGACAGGAAGTTCTATTAGCTTTTTGATTACTCCCTCACATAAGCCATTTTGGTGTAGGGCCGCCCCGACTTACATCCCCGAAATCCATTTACAGTACATTGTGTTTCTTTCTCAACGTTCCCGACATGATCAAAGGATCAAAGATCTGGTTGGGACAAATCAGGCTGAGCTCACCACTGTGTCTGAAATAGATCGGTACGAGTTTCCGTGGAGCAAGACACCGGCTCTCTGGAAAACGCATGTGAAAAGGCAGATTTGGTCCACGGGGATTGGCAATCAGCCGTGAAATTCCACCCGAGATGCATCTGGGCACCCCGTGAAAAATGGAAATGGCAGCTGCCGATCCGTCGACGGGGACCAATCTGCCTGCTCATCAGGGCTCTTCGTTAAAGGGGAGCACTGTCTATTAGGGCCTGTAATCCTCCTCACCCACTGCCACACACACGCACACACACACACGACCTTGAGGTGCAACAGTACACAACAACAGCCCCTAAGTTCTCACACAGGTGCCGTTAATGTCAGAGGCATTTTTACCTTTGTCATTTAAGGGCTGAAAAACTATTTTGAAACAGGGGCGGGGGATTTAAAGAGCTCTCTTAACCCTCTCGGATCCGCTTGGAGGCGCGGTCACTTTTTTTTTCCACTGCGCTTTACAGGGGAGGGATCATTCCACGCTGACAATAGTAGCTGCTTAATTGAGCTGGATGCACGTCAATGATTTCACTTAGACGGAATCATCAAGATTCAGACAAGCACCTGTTCTTTTATGCTCCTGCAGAAGACTGGCAGGAAAAACGATTACGGGGCCCATTTGTTCTCTATAGACAGTTGTGACCTTTCCAATTGGCACATCGTCTTACGAATATGACGGCTTTTCTTTCCCAAAACCAGGAGTGATCTCGCGGTTAATATGCACATAAATTGCATCTTGCATATATGAGCGAGAACATACTCTACTGTCAGTGAGTACATTTTTTGGGACAATGGATGTGGCAGTTGCCCGTGAAAGTTTGTAGTAAACCCATTACACTCACAGTTCTGAGAAAATAGGTCAGTTTGAGCAAATTATTAATCTTATTATTGACTTTGCATCTGCAGAAATATGTTAACGTTTCTGCAGATGAAAAGATTTTACATGACAAATACGTTTTTACACAGTTTTATGTGGCAGAATTATACAACATATCAAAAAAGAAAAAAAGAAACAGCTGTTATGGATGATCAACAGATGATGCATTTATCTGGAAATATGCAGTGTCAACGATACGATGCTAAAAAGACCTTCGTATTGCTTTAGAGCTCTCTGAGCAATTTGAAACCTGATAAGAACCAATGGCTTGTAGGATTGGGTCCCTGTACCGTTAACCTAAGCTGTAAGAAATACTAGACAAAATACCCACCTGGGAAATATACATCAGAAGTGTTTTTACAAATAAAATTCCCAGTCTATGTGCTTATAGATTTTTATTTTATAAAACGTGGTAAAAATGGGGTTAGGGGCACAGGGAGTTATTGCCAAAATCATTGTTTACTTGAATGAGTTACTACGTTGGTAGAAATACATGATGTACAATCACTAGGAAATACCAGAGCAGAATGAAGTTGCAGGACCTTTAAAAGAAAAGTAGAGGTATCCTCAACAAGAGTCTCAGGACTTATAGTTATTGATCTTCTTGTACTTAATAATAACCATGTGAATGTGTATATTGTCTCAGAATCCTCATGGATTACTCATTACTTTGACTTTTTTTATGCTAATAGTCTCCAATGAGTTGTATTCCTTTGGCATTTTCAGTTTTGGAAAAAAAAAAGAATTACCCAGTGGGAAACTGCAAATAAATATATAATAAGAAAAAGATTTAAAGGGACTTTGATTGAAAATGTTGAATTTTCAAACCCAAAGCCCAAAAAGGAAAAATGTGGCGTGATGTTGACCTACGGAGCACAGCAGACAACTCAAATTACAATCATGATGCAAATGCCAAGACTTGATGAAATGTCTCTGCGAGAACACAAAAGGGACCGGATTTGAGCCGTCTATGGAGAGCGAAAAGTAAGAGAGGAATACACCTCCGCCTCTCTCTCTCTCTCTCTCTCTCTCTCCCCATGGGAGTGCTGGAGCGTATTGTTGCTGCCTCTGTTTGTTGTTCAGTGCCTTCTGCCTCACTATCTGTGCGTGCAATCAGATGGAATCGTACAGACTGAAGCTCAGAGCACTCACAGCATCTCATACGGGGCCAAACATCCACGTGCTCTATCTCTTTTGCATCACTGCTTTGGACTCTTTGACTATTTGAGCCAGAGAAATTTCATGTCATTTTTTTTCCCCCAGGGGCTCTTCTTGTCCATCACTGCCTTTGTATCTTCAACAGGACCGGAGCGCTGTCCAAACCTGGGCCTCGGTGATGTTGACCACAGGCACAACAACCATCTGTGGTGTGTCCCACTCTTCCCTTTGGGGAGCAGGTGAAGGATCTGCTGTCACTCTAGCAGGGGATACATCTGTCCCCGTTAAATTACTACGGCCCTGCCATGCAAGTTATCTCTACTGCACTCTATTTTACCGCCCGGGTCCTGCGCCTGCAGACAAGGGTATGAAACAAGATTAGTTAAATGACTGAGAACAGGGGAGGAAGGGAGGGAGGGGAGAGAAGAAGAAAAAAGTGAGGGAGACTTCTCTTCCCTTGTCGTCTGCTCTCGTGCCAATTAGGAAGTGGGGACTGTCCTCGAGTGGAGCGAAAAAAGAACGACATAATCGCCCCATCCATCAGCTCAGTTGTCACCGCACGGCGTGGACCCATCACATGGGTAACACTACGAGAGCATCGTGAAAGGAAGCAGGTCCCGTTCGGAGGACCTCTCGGATCTTCAGAATTTGTGTGCCTCTATTTGGTTTTTTTTAAGTAGTCCAGCGGTGCTCAAAATGTTGTTTCACTTTCAACCTCGAAAGCAGTTCCGAGCAGCTCCCACAACGCAGCTGCTTGCATTGTCATGGAAGGATTGTAGCATGAATGCATAATGGATTCAGTAAAAATGCTAAGACATTTGAAACCGGGCATAGGGTGCATAACCGGAGCCTGTAACATCTGGCATAATCTCAATGGAGATGAAAGAGCTGCAGCTGAGTCGCATGCAGTTTTGTTATTTTTCTGTCAGAAGACATATGAGTGTGCAGCATCACTTGGACTCTCTGTTCCGTCAGCATGAATTGAATAAAGCAGAGGAAGGTCTGTGAGTGTGTGGATGAGTGCTTTCTATGACTAACCTTTTGTTGCACATTTCATTGTAGTTTTGACATTTCCCTTTGACAACCAGAAAAAAGGCAGAAAACATTGGTATTCATGTATCTTTTTCAACTGAAATAGAGCATTTTTTGTTGGTATCTTCTTTTTTTTGTAATCCCTGTATCCATATTCTTGGCACAAAAAAACATTTGCTAGGTGTTCAACAAATTGTGATTCAAGCCAAAAATAAGACGGGTGTCATGCTCCAAAAAAACAGACTTCAACATGTCTACTGTCACAAGCCTCAGGGAGAGTTCCACTGTGCTTCTAACACATGCTTAAACAGTGTGGTGAAGGTTATGCATACATGTCGGCATGTGGCGCCAAAAAAAAATATTTATATTTATGCACACCGCATTTTACACATTACGCCTTGTGAGATTTGTCTCCCCTCCTGCGACTGGAAAGTAAAATGACATTCCTTTTTTTTTTATGTCGGCATAATGATGCTAGCCAAATGCGGCCCCGCACTACTAAAAAAACTAAATGTTATTCAAAACAAAACAATAAGGTCAGTGATGGATGAATTGTTTTTTTGGGGCGGGAGGGCAGGGGGGGGGGTGTTGTGTTTCAGCTTTATATGATGTGCATGCATTTCGGAGCAGTGCACGTGGAAGACGGGGTGAGAAAACTAATGACCGGCCAGGTAGAAAGAAAAAGAGATGTGTCTGCAGGGCGAAAACAACAAGTGAAAAGAAAAAATAATGAAGGATATTGGCTCAGAGATAACCGGGCTGGGAAAAAAAAAAACATTGGCTGAAAATAGAGATACTCAAATGGAGAGACGTGGACACAATACACGCAGTCAGGTGACTTTTGTATTTCTCTCTCACCCACACACACACACACACACACACACATGAGATGACATTTTTGTCCTTGATAAAAGAGGCAAAGAGGGGAAACAAGCACAATGGAAATTGGAGCTTTGAGCATAGAGAGTAAACTAATAAGTCTAGAAACACAGAAAATAATAAAAGGTGGGAGTTTAAATGGATTCAGTAAATGTTAATAAAACTGTACGAATGTCCAATGGTTTAATGCGACGGTGCAATATTTGGGAAAATGTATTTAACTGCTTTCTGGCAGAGAGATGGATGAGAGACCAATACCAAAAAAGTCAATAGAGCAGAGGCAGTGGCCTGGAGCTGTTCAACAGTCAAATAAATTGACCTAAACCTCTGAAGCTCGCACATTCAAATGTTCTGACACATTTGTTCAATGTGTGAAAATAGTTTTTAAGTTTTACGTGTGCTTATGTGTCTCAATCATTTGTAGGTATAGCATATGTCATTTATCTCTCTAAACATTGAACATTGAACTATTCCTTCTTCACTTCATTCTATTGAATCATTACCGCATCCCGTAGCTTCTCCAAATCAGTTATGCTCTCTTTCTTTATTCCAGTGTCCGCCTCGCTGCCAAGTCACATTTCTTAGTTGATCATCTGTTCATGCCTGTGATCTGCTCACTTGTGTGAGAATCAAAACGCGACTCGTTTGATCAACCTGCACAACACTGTAGGTGACCTCTGTCCCATAGCTTGGAGGGAATGAACTGTGGCATGGTAATTAGTAAAGCTTTTGATTATTCAATGGAGCACAGTGGGTGTCATGAAGCTAATAGCAAAAAGCAGCGCCGGGCTATCATCTTTCACCCGGACAGTTTAATTCTTAGAACTGCCTAAGTCTGATGAGGCAATGCAGCTCATTGCTATGCTATTCCACACAATGACCGGGGGCTGTGATAAACAACTTTTTAATTGCAAGTGCCTGAAGTGTGACCGGTGTCAGAAGTTTGCATTTTACATTGTAATAGTGTTTCCATTGCAGCATGGTTCACCTCACATAACAGATGGTGAAACGCTTACAAGGCGATTCAAATGTACAATGAATGTTACTTTATTCATTTAGAAGATTCATATTGTATGTCTTCTTACCTCTCTCAAGTTTCTCCTCCTTACCATCTTCAACATGTAATAAATCACTTACTGTCTGTCAAATGACACAATTGTGAGTCGGGGTCTGCGGACGCTAGAGGGCTTCAAGGGATTCTCCTTCTTCACTTACAATGTAACGATTGGACCCGAGAAAATATGCATTTCAGCCTGGAAAATCTTTTTGCTGCACCGTCGCTGTTTAAACACTCACTACACACTTCGGAGCATTCACTTTCAAAAAAAAAAGAACAAATAAAGGGAAGATAAAACATTGGACAAAGAATTCAGCTTTCCGTATTCATCAATATTATTCCAGAATCCAAACCCTGTGTGTAACACTGGAACTTCCTTCACTGCAAATGACAGCAATGCCTTCATGCCCTTGATGCCGCATGTTACATTATACAATATATACATATATATATATATCATGAATACATGCATATGTAAGCATACACACAGCATCACATGGGACTTCACTTTCTGGGACCAACACAGAGACAAAGCATCATAACCTCTGCTGCGGCTATGTCTTTTGAGTTTTAAAATATTGAAAAGATCTCACGTCCAACCACCCCCGGCGCTTAAACTCCACGAAGTTCCCCACCAGGCACCGCGTGACCTTATGTACGAGGGGGGGGGGCGAAGCTCCGTCAGCGGACGGGAAGCCCACCGCCGTGCCGAGTGACACGTGGTAAACAGGGTCGAGGGAGCGTCCCATCGAACGCGCCGCCCACTCCCGTTCTCTCCACTCGGCTTTCTGACACCGTGGTGGTGGGAAACAGGGGGGCGGGCTGGGGGGGGGGCGAGGGTCACAGGCCCCCGGTACTTAAGAGACCCCCCGTAGTTCCGGACGGGCTCTAATTGTCATGCTGGAGTGTAGGTTGTGTTTGACCTTTACTGATTTATTTACACACAAACAGCTCCATCATCACAGGCCTCGGCACGTCATCGGCCCCTGAGAGAGAAACCTCACAAACGGAGGACTCTTTTTTTTACAAACACAACACATGTGCACACATGCGCGCGCAGTGAGTCATGCACCATGGCATTTTGCCGGGCGCACACACCCAAGCCAAAGCTCACAAACACACCCACGCACAGTCTCACTGGAGCAGAAAGTGAGCAGAGTCATATTTGTACTGGGCAAATATAAGAGGAATTAATTAAGCTGACTAGTTTGGGGTTACATTTAATTTAAAATCTCGCTTCAAGGGACATCTTCCACAGTAATATTTGCATTGTATTCAAGGGGGTAAAGATGACATTATTACACATGTGAGCCCCAGTGAGTCTATATATTCACATTTAAGAGAGGTTGTTTGGTAACTGCAAGGTGTCTTACTCTGGTTTAATCCCCCAAGTAAAAGGTATTTTAGTTTTTGTTGTTTTTTGCTTGTTTTTCAGATTCCCTTTAAATCTGATGTAGTTTGAATTTTACCAAATATAAATAATTTACTATGTTGCCTAATAAAACCATTTGCATATTTCCACTGCAGTGTTCGTACACACTGATTGCTCAAGGGCGCTCAGCCCAGAACAGAAGAGAACTAGCAGCATCGCTAACAGTACAAAAACCTTAATTTTCTCTTACCGCAGTGCAATGGAAATGCAGTGTCGTTTTTTTTTTTTTTTTGATGTCCTTGTTTGCCGAGGTCAACATTAAGAAGCTGAAACACATCGCCCAATGGATCGGTGGAAGCCATTGACTGGAGCAAAACCATAATCAACTAGCTGCCAACAGCTCAATACAGCACCATGCAAAGCTGTGTCATTAAACACATGAAAACAAGCAACTGGTCAATGCTGCAGATATGCAAAATATACATTAGGTTTAATGTCAGACAAGCGTGAAAGAAATGATCATCAGCAAAACAACTCACAACCCCAACATGGACAACAAATAAGAACTTTTTACAATCTCATGGGGAATAGAACCCTTTACTCTTGTTAAACCACAATTTTAGAAATGCTTGAGAACCCTTTGAGCAAGCTGAAGTTTGGCTAGTATATAACATTTAGTGGGGACTTGGTTGACACACCAGGTGAGAACTCTGGAGGTATAACATTTACTCCATTTGCCAACTTCTCTTTATTGCCTTATTCATTTGAAAATCAAAAAAAAATATGTTTTCATTCATATCACTTATGTGCATGCAGTTTGCCCTGAACTTGGAATTACAAACCCGAATATTTGGATTGATATTCTGAAGCCATTGTGATTTTCCTCTATTTTGTTGCTGTAGTGCCATTAAAGATCATGCGGCTTATTTAAAAGTTGAGTGAAAGATTTGCAACGATGAGAAACGGAACGCTGGTCATGCAAAGAAAAATGTAATTAGATCTGGCAAATATGTTGCAAAATGCAAAAATGATTCATTTGTGAAATTACAGCACATAATGAGACACAAAGAAACACAATGTCATGCTGATAGTCTAAATACGCTAACACAACTCAGAACATCAACTGTGTCTTTGTGTCTGTCTTCACAAACTGGTAGCTGTCAAAGTTAAAACTATTATCTTTGGATATTTGATCTGGAGGTGTCTGAAGAACACCTTCAAAAAAACACAAAAACACAAAACACAAACACAAAAAAAGACAGAGACGATAATTCCACATCTATCACCTACGCTCCCAGAGTTCAACCGCCCTGTACATTGCTGAATTACTTTGTACTTCATAAAACATACAAACATTTTTTTTTTCAAATCGACTCTACTCTCCTGAAAAGCAGATGTTGGGACGGTGTTAAGTTCAAATCCTTTTTTTTCTCCATTCAAATACTTAAATGAATGTCTACTGAATGCATACCCATGACGCTTGCAATTTTATCATTCTAAAAATACTATAGATGTATCTCTGACAATGCTTTAATATTTTTCCCATGCATAGATAGTGAGATAATAATAGTGCGCTCTAACAACTTGTCAAATTAGAAGCGGGGGGGGGGGCGGAGTTTGGCAATGTGTCAATTATGTCATGTTTACCGTAGGAACTTTGCACTCTCTTACACTGCTGAATGCTCTGATTCCAGATGGCACCGTTTGTTTACGTTTTCCTCTGATGAATATTACTCCTTCATTGCCCGAGAGAGTCTCCCTCCTCTGATACACGGTGATATCAACATTTTACATCTAGCAAGATATGTCAACTGACGTTTCCCCCCGTGTGTCAATTTAAAACTGGCAACTTCATGTGTTCAATGTGCTTCAAAACTTAGTTATTTAGTAGCACTGTATAACACTGTATAGCATGTCAAAGGTAATAGTTTAACCTTTTAATCAATGAATGTCCTTCACTTGTTATAAAATATCTAAAAAAGGAGACTTCTTGATTCACAGAGTTTTTGGTTTATTATTTAACTCAAAATAGGCACTCAAAGGTGTTTTTGATAACTGGCTTTCTATTCCCGTGAGACGTAATCTGAGTAGACCAAATTAAAAGGCGTTCTCCAGCGTTGCTCACCCACCATGCGTGGCGCAGCCACAGGGGACAAAGGGAACAGCAATAAAAGAAGATGAGTGAGGGATTTGGATAAGTCACCCAGGATCACCCCATTATATGAGATATTCCTTTTTAAACCCTCATCAGCATAGGAGGGCTTTCCATTGCAGCTTTACAGCTCAGGCAAGACTACAGTCTCCCAAGAGAGAGAGAAAAAAAAAATCTTTTCATACCGTTGCATGATGTAGCTCTTGCTTATCAGCTCATGAAAATGAAGGCCTCCTCATTTATGAGATTTAGAAAATTCCTGATGCAACACCTAACATTTATGTGACACCTACAAAAACGTCCTTTTCTTTTCATTTGTCATTTGTGCCCCGAGTTCTTTTTTTTTCACATCATTGCCAGGCACTATGCAAAAGAAATTCAAAAGGTCACCGTAGAACAGTGTCGAATAGCTTTCTGTGAACAAAACAAGGTCACGCGAGCGGGAGGTCGGCTGCTTGTGTCAAATAAACATGTTTTGAGGTCTGAAGGTGACTGAGCTGCCGTTAAAATGATGTACATGAGGGGACAGAATAACATGCGGCTTGAATGATCTGATGAGGGATAAAGGGGTCATGTTTCGCTTTCCAGGTTGTCCGTATTAGCTAAATGTTTTTTTTTTTCAAAACGTGTGACTATTGAAGCCTGACCCCTTTCCGATACAATACGTGCTTTATTGATCACAGGCCTCTTACTTGGATTGCTGTCCCAGCTCGCTGTCACTGCTGCAGCCTCCGAAACAACACAGGAGACCTCTGAAGCATCCTTTGAGATAAGAACGCATTATGTGTCCATGCACTTCCATTTTGCAGGTTGCCAAAGATGCAACATGCAACCATCATACAAGATTGTGAGCCTTAGGCTACACACATATACTGTATATATATATATATATATATATTCTCCCTTGATTAGTAGACAGTATCCAATCGAAGGAGGATTGGCTTTGAGTGACTGTCCTTGTTAAATACTTTTATTTCCCCACTTTGGAGAACGAAAGAAAAGTTCTCGCTATGTAGGGTGAAGTTCAGACATCTTAGACAAAAGACAGAAGGCAATTTAATATTGATTTCTACTTCAACAAGAAATGTATGTGGTTGACTGTAGTCAGCAAAGCACAACGGATACACGTTGCATGTGTCCTTTAATCGATTGCAAAATAATTAAATGTGTCTGTTCTTTAGCGGCATGTTTTCAGATGTAATATCCCGTAAGGGACATTATCAATGGTAAATCAGCCTCGCTGTGTTGAATTACACTTCATTTTCCATCATAAGTTTTAATATTATTGATCAATGCATGTTTTGGCAGCTGGCCAAAACATGCATCGATCAATAATATTGAAACTGGAATTGTGCTGACATGTTTTATTCTCTTAATGGCCACTGTCAGTATGCATAAAGTTTGGAGTTTTGACAGTGACACTTAAGACTACTTTTTATCTTTCACCACTCACCATCTGTTCACCATGGATCTCTCACTGACTGTCGCTGCACATTTTAAGGCCCTCCATTTCAGCACCTCCCAAAATATACAATAATAACGGGTTGCAGCTCTACTTATTATCAAGAATGATAGTAATGGCCTTTGGATAGCAAATAAAGTAAATGTTTAAATTGTATAAAAAACAACGTTTAGAAAAGTTTTTCGGGGTGTGTTTTAAGGTGTGTCAGGTAACATGGGTTGAGTTTGCCTGTGTGCATTTCTCCCTGCTGGGCTGTTTCGTATGGCCACAACCAATAAATCAATTTAAATGATAAGGAAAGGTCCTTTGATGTTTAGCTTTGATTCATTTAGCTGACTGTGCACTAGAGAATGCTTTAAGATACGAAGGATGGGGAGATCATACCGTCCCACAATTCCTTGCATCAGCAACATTTGTAGACATTGAGGTCAAGGAAAAATATCTACTAAAATATGTGATGTAATTTCTTCGACTATTCGATTCAATGGACATTGCATTGCTCTCTACAACATTTTTTTCTGCATGAAGTATTGGTTTTGATTGCGGCTCCAAAACGCATTTGATAACACTGATTTGCCTAAATTGTGAACGTACAAATTAGGCCCAGATTCCTTTCCCTCGAGGTTGTTTAACCGCTCCATTGTAAATCTATTAGATGGAGGATGGTACGCTGAGGGGCATTTCGAGCACATAGCAGGTGTGAAGATACAGTAGAGGAGCTTCATTAAGTCTGTGTCAGGTAAACAGACCGCCGTCGTGAGAACAAGTGGCAGACGAGGGTGTCATTCTGACAGGCGGCATCCAGAAGCACCTTCTGCTCCTTCAAGAGCTTCGGCAGCATGGAACTGCGCAGAGAAACAATAAACAGTCTACAATGCAGGGAACAAGTGACCCTAATGATGGCTTGAGATGTGTTTCCAATCCCGTCTCTGCTGAGAGTGTAATCGCATTGTGCAAAACATTTTTGCTTGTGAATCGAACTCGCCCCTTTTACCTGCTCAGTGGGACTCGGCGGCTTGTGGGGCTCAATTTGCAAATACCATCCCGGCTCTCCTCTCCCGCACAAAGAAACACACAATAACGTTACAAGCAGAGTGTTCACGTGCAGTTTCAGTTCTCTTAGGGTTGCAAGTGGCATGTGGTGCAGGGACACGCAAGTACATCATACATTATATACTGTATACACAAACTATGTTAGCCATTTAAGAAACTGCGTAGCAGAGATACACAGATACAAAGAGGCCTCTAAGGTAAACAGAGGCAGTGTGAGCTCTTTTTCCATACGTGTGTGACTTTCCCACAGCACTTTACGTCTTCATTATGCATTCTGGGCATAACCCTTTAGTTTGCAAACTCTGATCGATTTCTCAGTTGTACTATACCCGCAACCATTGCTTTCTTAAAATCAGCGTTGCCCATTCATCACTTCAACTGCTTTACAATTCAAAAGGGGAATACAGAGAACATGTGTCCCAAGTGTTGTTAAAGCAATAAACTTTAAGGTTTAAATTGTTTCTTGCGGCTGTGTAAAAATATTACAATGTACATTCACTTCTTTTTTTTTTTTTGCACAACCGGTTTTTAAATTGCCTGTTTTTAGAAAATGCAAAAGGTCTACTCTTCCAGTCATCACGACAACCTCCGTACACCCACACAGGTGTTTTCAGTTTGTCCGGCGGATTGGGGCTCTGCTCAGGTTGAGCATGGGCCGCAGCTATTGTCATTTATTTCAATCAGAAGAGACAAGTCGGATGGAGAGAAGATAATTGTTTATTATTGACAGATGATGAAGTCTTGACGCAGCAAGATAGAATCCCCTGTGGAGTAAATGCAGCCACTGGTGGTGATGGCTGATAAGGCCTGATTGACTCATGAATTGAAAGCTGATGAATCTCCTAATTGGGTGAAGATGGGGCAGTGGAAGGGGAGCATGAACGTACTGAAGGTAGAGAGAAAACTATATTTAAAATAGACAGCAGCAACATGTAATTGTTTTTTTATTTATTGGATAAAGGAAACCAGCTGATATCATGATAGACAGCCCCGAACAATGACAGCAGCGAGGACATAACGAGTGAGGAGCCAACGGTGGACGATTGAGAAATAAACTGTGTGCCTAGGCATGCAAGAGTAAAGAGTGACTAAATAAATGCTAGAGCTTCATTAGGTCACAAACCATCGTCCACCAGTAGCAAGGACCATGGTAGCAGGTGCCTCAAAATGTCAGTCCATTAACTCCCACAAAGGCTTTTTTTAATAGTATACTGTGAAAATGGGATTTCTATTTTGTTGAATTGATCAACATATCAGAATTAGAATCACCTTCATCAGGTGTCGTTGTCAGAGCCCCACTTTAGGTCCATGGGCGATTAGGGATCCCAGAGACTTGAAAGTCTCCACAGCAGACAGTGCTGTTGAGTATGGTGGTGGGGGGGCAGTGCTGGGGCTTCCCAGCTGCTTAACCTTCCACCAGCAGATCTATCACCTTTCCTGATGAGGCGCGCAGTTGTTGGTCCGGTGGGGGGGAAAAAAAGCAGTGGGAAGAGCACACTTCCCTGTGGGATGTTTTCAATGAATAAAATGGTTTGGTTTGAAAAGTGATTCCAAGTGAGGGCTGCATGATTCCTTCAACACTGTGACGTCCTTTCACCGTGCTTTGTTGAGATAGGAGGCTGATTCGGCCTCCCTTGTTTTGAAGCCCCCCCGTTTGCTCCGTTGAGAAGCCGCCGCTCATCCTTTTGTCGGCCAGAGAGCAGACGTTCCCCTGATGGATTGTCAGGGAGAGCATTTCTATATCCCTGCTGACGTGGTTTAACGAGCGCTCGCTTCCCTTGTCGCCCCACTCCGGCGAATCCCGAGGAGAGCCGCCGCTCCACCAACTAAAAGCTGGGTAAAAGGTTTGAAGTTCGGCGAAAAAGTTGATTGTGTGATGTTTAGAAGTTTATTCCTGCTGAAAGCGATCAGAGAGGGAGAGCTGGAAACGAGACAAATAGTAACGAGGCTGCCGTGTGGATCCATCTGTGGAGCAAGAAGTATTCCAATGCTTCACTGAAGCAAAAGTAATAAAAGCAATAAAAGAAGAAAAGTATGTTTATTTTATCCAGTATTCACTTTCAGTATCAACTTTCTTTCTTTTTCTTTGTGTTGATTCTTTTTCCCCTTGAATTCTTTTGTCTCCCCTGCTCCCCTTACTGTGTGGGTTCAATGGTATGTTTGTGTTTTGTGAGGGACGGATGTGTTGCATCTCTCCCCGCTCCCTGACTGCTGTTGTTTAGCGTTCACACCTGCTCCAAACCGCACACCTGCAATCCATCCCCCCATCTGTTAGGCAACGAAGCAGCCCCCAGTTGTTTTGGCGGCCCGTCGCTCGATCGTCGCGTCAGTCAAAGTGGCGGAGCGTGGCTCGGGCCACTTGAAGTGTCTTCGTTCTTCTCTTTAGCTCAGGTTCTTTGTCTAACCCTTTCACTTTACACCACAGGATCACTGGCTGCTACTCAGACACACTTCACCAGCCACCAGCTCATCCCCCCCCCCCCCCCTCCCCTCCATGCCACCACCAGCTGGACTTTCCCACTGAGCCCTCTTCAAGCCCAGAGGCTTAAATTATCCATTCCGTTCTCTAAACCCGTCTTTGGCTGTCTTTCACTATTGTGTACAATGTGTTGGGATTATTATTGCTAATGCATAATGTGTATGTTTGCTTTCAATGCTGTAGATGAATACTGTTGTGACCACTTCATGCAACTTTATAATCTGCTTTTTAGTGTAATCTGCGCCATTGCATCATGTGCCATAAGAATGTCATAGTAGCATCGCTGTCTTGTGTGAACCATTGTCTTGGCTGTTCCAGGATGGTTTTTAATAGTTAATATATTAGTTAATAATTAAGTTTACTGGGATTCAAACCATCCATCAGGTAATGTAAAAAATGTATTTGTTTTTACTGGACTGGAAAACTATTAAATTATCCACAATGTAATTGAAGCTGACAGAAGTTTCATCCTTTTGACAAGAGAAAACTACTTTACACTGATTGCATTGCCAATTGTTTGAAGGCCATGTGTTATTCAAAAAAAGAATATTATTAAATCATGATTCTTAAAACAGACTACTTAATGTATTCTCTGTATGGCCTTCCATCATCAAAGCGGTTCAGTGCATCAAATAACATGTGGCTCCATTTCATAACAATCCACAGCCGACAGGATATTGTTTGCTTTCATGCTCATTCATTTTAGGAGTTGATACGTTTCCAATAAACATCAAAACATATATATTTCTATCACAAAGTTTCAAGGACATTGTTGCACTCAGATGGATTGATGAACATTCCACAGTGAGAATACCTGATAAAAACCTCATTGGTAGAGAACTCTGGCTCTTTCGCCCCACTGTCTCTTTTTGTCTTTTTAGGATCTAATGTGCAGCAGCGAGAGCTAAACAACCACTTTCCTTTTTTTTCAAATGTTTGACAGCAACATAATGTTACAGTCTGAAACCAAATTAGCATCACGAAGTAGAGAAATGGGAGGATAAATCTACTACGAAACAAGTTAAATCACCCGATCACCCTTCCATCCTGTTGTGCATTTAGTGCAGAGTTCAGCGAGACGACAAAATGACGGAGTTAAATTCATCACAAACCGCCGCGTGCAAGCCTCTCGGGCTCAATGAAGGTGGCAAACACCATTGAGCATTCGTTGCCGTGGAGAAACCGTGGGGAGATGCTCGGGGAGATGGCCGCCCTGGAGTCAAGAGAGGAAGAAGAGACATTGATTCTCGCTGCAATCTGCTTTATTGCTTTTCAAAATCAATTCTTAATTGCTGAAATCGTTTTCTAATTGACTGAATTTCTAACAACTGCACACCCGTGCCTCGTTATAATATATTACACATTTTCACAGGAAATACTGGGTCCCACTGCCATTACTGTATGTATTTTAATGCTTCCTTGGTGGTGTCTGGTTATTGTGTTGCAAGAGAGAAGTGATTTTAAGGGAGAAACCTAATGGAAACATCACAAAACAAATCAAGTGCCCTTCTTCCAATACGCATTCGGACCCATTAGCCCTCATCCCACATGGGCCTTGAATCAATGGACAATAATGCACCACCAAGAACCCCCCTTAATCACACCTCACTCCACAAAGGCTACCTAATGGCTTGGCTCAGTTCTGGAGTTGCCAGGTGGGGACCAGCCGTGTAGCGAGGAGAGGGGTCCTTCCAGAGCTTCTCACCGGGATGCTGCATAACGGGTCTGAATGCTTTCTGTGACGGAGTGCTAAATAAACATTAAACCTGGAATGTAATATTGCAGATAGAAGCTATACTTGCATCGCACTCGAAGACTGAACGGATTATGACGCGGCATCTCGTTTCCGTCCATTTTGATGACAGGTTTTCTTCTAAAGTGTGTCAACCTAGTTATTAATAGAAAGACATCTCCTGGATGATAGAAAACAAGTCCACTGTGTTTCTTTCCACAGGAATTGGGGAGGGATATTTTCCATTCCATTCCAGATGTGCCAGCTAATAAGAGATTTCAACCTCAACACAACTGGCAGGATTTAACAATGAAAGTGTCTGCATTACACTATTCAAAGAAGTAAATACATTCCATTTTACGGTCCTATTTAGTGCTTACACATACATTTAGTTCAGCCTACTAAAATGCTTTGATCCTCTCACAATAACAAACGTATTGCATGCTAGATATTGTCTTGATGTTGTAGTCTATTAATTAACGTAAAATATGAAGTGGACATACTTTAGGCAATATATGCTAAATCTTTTGAAATTTCAAAAGGACTGATGTCAGCATGATTTCACAGCATTGTATAATCAACACTATAGCCTCTCAAAAATGATATTTACATACTACTATTTTAGCCAATTACCTTTTGTGTTGAAATGTAAATTGGCTTTTCCAGCAACAAGCTAAATGTAAATAGGTGAATACTTCACTAAGTTATGCTTTTGTTGTCGTTGTGTTGTTTATCTTTAGAAATATTTTTAATCAAGTTTGGGAATCAAGTTTGGGATTTTTATATTTCCTTCCAATGCAAAATCTATATAATGACTGCATGGACTAAAGCCGCCAACAGCATAGCTTTCCACACTGAGGATAAGTCAAGACCATTTAAATTCACTGGGCTCATCTGCATATTGAAATACTGTCATATTGTCATACTGAATATAGCATAACCGCTTGATAGTTATACTGAAATCATTACTTTTTAGCTATTTGCTTTCTTCAATTCTCATCAGCTGCTTAATTTAAATAATGAAATAGTTTAGAATTCACGGATTCAGCACTCCTGTATTTCCTGAAGCAAAGGATAAATAAATGAAATGGCTTGTTAAATGACACATTAGATTTTGGCTGGAAGCTAAATGCATAATGCTCAGGCAGCACACAAAAGATAAAGGGTTATGATACTCAGCAGACTTTCTTCACTCTCCTTTTTAATAAGGACTTACCATGAGCTGTAGCTCTGTGCATTTCCGCAGGGACTCTACTGCGCATCGACCTCGTCCACTGGCTCTGAACTCACCCACAAGCCCGAGTCGTGCTTGCTCATTTCCCTCACTCACCGTTAAACACTCCATGCTTGGTTGCATCATAGTTTACTGGATGGAGCAAATTGTCTCCTGAAACTAGAAAGCAATCTATTCATCCGAAAGCATTGAAACATAGTTTAAACCGGCCCACGGATTGTTTTGGTATTTGCCATTTTAACGCTACTTGTAGTTGTGCCAGTTTCATCCTCGTCCTATTTTCAGGTGCGTTGAGGAAATCCCTCCTTTTCCTTTATTATTCTTTAAGTCGTAAGTGATTACACTGATTATGCAGAGCAGCGGAAGTGTTCAATTTATGCACCACCGAGCCTGCTGTGAGTGAATCGTGAAGTGCCCCCCTGAAATCCCATTGTAAGCTTTTCTCGGCAGATTTGGATAAACATTCTTGGGACTCCTTGATCACTCCAGAGATTGACGCCTCTGTGTGATACCAATGCTGTCTTTCTGAATGACATGAAATACTTTTTTTGGAGTGACCTCTCTGAATCCATGTTGTTTCATCTAAAAAATAACCTCAATGATCAATCTGATTCTAATTCAACCACGTGTTTGTGTGGACTTCAGATATAGGAGTACGTCTTGGAATGTTCCCTTATAAGCTACAACTGAACATTTCCAAAATAACAACTGTGTCCGTCAAACCCTGGTGTGTAAAAATAACGAGTTAAATAAGTGTATCACAGCTCTACTTCGAGCTTTTTTCAAACCCTATTGGAAAATGATTGTTAAACAGGTAAAGGGCATTCAGGAAGAGGTGGACATTTTCGATTCACTTGAAACATCCAAATCAGTTGACAAAATTGTGTTTCTTCATCCGGCACCCAAATACTGCATCAATGATGTGCCCCTTGACCTATCACAGTGTTAAATATTTCCTGTCAAAATGTCACCATTTAGAGTGTATTTTCAGACCTGAAAGTTACAGCTAAAAAGAAAAATTCTGTAAAGTTTATCAGCTGTATATTACAAATTCACAAAAGGTAAGACTGAGTTGAGGTTGCCCGGCAAGACGATTGTAGTCAGCCAACATCTATGTACAGATTACACTGTATCACACCTATATGTCATCTCGCCCAAAAAAGGGGACGGGATCAGCCATGTGAAAGGATTCAATGCTGTTTGTCTTTGTTCTTTCTAAGTCCACACCCTCTGTCTCCCCTTGTACCCGACATTTCCCACAAATGTCAACCTTGTGATGGGAGTGGAGGAAAAGTCAGGGGGTCGCCAACGTCATTAGGATACATTAAAAACAAATATTTACTTAAATGTTATCATCATAATATTGCAAGGGGAAAAGTAAGGAATAACCCGAAATTGTTGTCAAATTGAAAACAATGGAGCAATGGGAAGTGGCGTGCCTTGATTTGCACATTTACTTCAATGGATCCAAGTTGCTCCGCCTCTGCTGTATTTTTGTCACATGACCTGGACGAGTTGCCGGTCAGTGTCTGTGTGTGGCTGAATGATCTGGCTTTGACTGACTGAACAGTGTGTTGCCTCGCAGCCTGGAAAAGGAGCTGCAATGTTGCTTCCAGGTAAGCTCTGCTTTTGTTGGAGTGTGCGTCGCTTAGAAGGTTGATCAGACTGCTGCGCAATAGATCTATTTGACTGGATAGCCGAAGCTGCAACGTCAACAGTAAAATGCACTCACAAAACAATAGAGCAGAAGACAAAAAACAATTGAATAAAAGGATAAAGATGAATAATTACCCTTAAGCAACAGTAAATCTATGTGATTTCATGTAGCTGATAAAAGAAACACAGTAAACACTAGTATAATTGAAGTAAGCTAAAAACAGGTGAATGCAGTTATTTTGCCTTTAACGAGCTACTGGCGAAACTCAGGTCTGGATGCAAAGGCGGTTTTAGGGGGATCAAAACTCAGTCGGACATTTCAAAACGCAGGTTATCACAACCCCACACTTGTGTAGTGTGAAATTACTGAGTGGTGTCGTGTGAACGATTCGCAACAAAAAAAAAACCTCGCCATGAAATCACGGGACGCTCGCCTACTTCTCTCATCCGTTGTGAGGAAATCAAACCTCTGAAGTTGCTTTGACGATCGAAGCGTTCGAAGAGATAACTTTCATAACTCCTTTTCTTCCCTCTCTAAAGCCTTTTGGGGGTTCAATTTACTGCATGGAACAGAAAAGCCAGCTTTTTTTTACTGAAAAGGCAATGTGTAAATCTGCTCTGATATCCCCATGCCAGCAGAGAGTGGGAAAACATTGGTACTTCTGAAGTGAGACCCTCTTAGCTGTCATAATTCATGAAGTGTTGTGAGTAATGGGCCAGTCTTTAATGAAACCGTACATGTACCGCTGTCACAGGAAATGTGTCAGACATTAAACGGTTCGTGCTCTTTCTTTAGTAATGAGATGAAGTCTTTGTCAGTGATCCAAAGATGCAACCTCACATTCCCTCGCATCGGCCCATGAGTGCTTTTGGTCTGCTACGTTGGGGGGCTGGAGAAGTGAGGAGGGATCACTGAGGAACTAGGAGCCAGGAAAGACAAAAGAGCAGGCTTCTCAGAAGGCTTTGACCTGCCAACACGCTGCATCATTGGATGTCCCTTGCAGATTGGACGCCACAGCTGATCGGACACATCAGATACATCGCAACATCGCTGGAGTTTCATAATGGAGTGAAAACATTTTCATTTTTTTTGTCATCATGATTTAGATAATTACAATTTTTACCTGACACATAATTTCCAGCATTTAACTTAATATATCTTATCTTACACTAGGTTATTAAATATAAATAAACACTAAGGGCAATAATGAATTATTAATTACACATTAAAGGCGTACACAGTATGAATACAGAATGCATGTTGGTATTCACACAGGCTACAGAGACAACACACTCGGTGAGCAGCGATAACTGTGAGGTTTTATTAGCATCAGTACAGTTAACATGTGTGCAGACACAAACTCCATTAAAAACCTCTGCAGCTTTCAAAGCCGACTGACAGCCGATCGACGCTCTGACGCTTCAGAGGAAGTTACGTCTCATCTCTCAAAAACAAACGTCATTTGTTTACTTTTTCCTTGCTGGGTTCCCTGCCTCCTCCAATGATCCCCGGTGGGAGAGACCAAAGCCAAAGCCATACTTCCAGTGTCTGCGAGGGTCCACTCAGATATGCGTGACATTGAATTTCTTCATCACAGGGTATGTGCATAGCCTCCATGTGGACGTCTGCCAATATCCAATTTGCTACAAATGGCAGCCAATCAATCTTCTCGGATTGATTGGCTGAAACAGCAAACAGTACTACTACAGCAAACAGTACTTCTGACCATATGAGCGCTTGAAGTCAGTTATACGTTAAAACAAACGCTTGAAACATACATTTAAACCTCTAGTGTATTCTCTTATTGTCAGAAGGGATCTTCTCCTCCTTTTTTAAACCAGGGCTTATCATAGCAGCTCTTACATTCCAATTAAACCTAAGCCTAAGATTTAAGCTGGATGTTGTCCGCCCACTATTGTTTATTCCCAGCACCCTCCCAACAGGGTTGTGCATCTAAGAAAGCACTGCATTTTTCTATTTGAAGAAAGACAAAAAAAATATCCTGTGCCTTTTGCAGTCTTTTATTCATTCATGAACTGTAGATTCCTCAATGACATTCGGCGGAACACGACACCCTGGGCCATCACGGTCAGCAAAAGCTCAAAGACAAAGGTCAGAATGTTTAAATTAAATCCAAAACCCACAACAGAAGTACAGAAGCCCTCACTTCAATGAGATGACCTGCATCTAGTGTTACTGATTCAATGTCACACTAAAGTTTGAGTGATTTTTCTTGAGATTGTCTATTTGGTTTGGTTTCAGGCCAATGCTGAAGATATAAACCACCTCCAGTGTGGCAGAAAAGCAGTCAAATTGGTTGCCACGCTGACATCAGTGGAAGTTGTTTAAAATACATTTGCTTTTGCTGTAAAAAATAAAAAATAATTGAAAAAAAATTGAACATTAAAATGGTAAAAAAAGAGATTTTTTTTTTTTTAGCATTTTGGGAAGTTCCATTTAAAATCAAATGCAAAGGCTAAATAGATTTCTGAGAAAGGCTGTGAGTAAAACATGTGACTCAGACAAACTGCATGCTGCGTCTCTCTGGGGCCGCTAAATCACTATAGAAAAAGAAAAAATGAACTGAAAAGAATGTATTCTTTAAATGACGGAAACCTAGTTTTACTGTCTGTTTTACTAGTTGAGGAACGTTATTCTTTTTGCTTCTGGTTTGGCCAGCATTGACACATTTTGTTTTCCATTCCAAAAAAAGAGAATTACTTTTTTTTGTTGTTCCCAATCTGAATTGTTGACATTGCTGCAGAGGGTCAACTTGTACTAATAATAATTTTGCAAGAAGGAAATGAATGGGTTTTGGCATATGCTATGACAGCCCTAACATGAATTGATCTCTCGGCAGCATACACACACAATTGCTTCATCCATGCGCAAACTACACTAAATATGAAACAAGGCTTAGCTTTCTTCTCTCCTTCTAAGCAGTGGTGTGTTCTTCATGTGTGTGTCTGCACTGACTGCTCTTCATCTGACCGCTAATCAGTCTGATAACCTGCAGGTGTGCCTGCTGCCTGACTGAGTTACCCTTTACCCACAATGTTAAATCACAGCCATATTCTATTTTCACATATTTCTTTCTCACAACAACCTTACATCTATGAAACCTGTGGCAAGTAGTGTTGTTTTAGATCACAACATCGGTGGTGAGTATTGCAAAAAAATATCTACAGTATAATGTCTTGCTAGGAAAAGTTTGTATATCAATATTTTATATTTAAACTTTTCACATGCATGTTTCCTTGTTAATGAAAGCACGAGTTTACTTTCAGACTTGCTTTACAGAATACAGACAGCAATTTAAGTCACTGACTAATGGCAATGCTTATCTGTCCATAGTTGGGCTGCCAATAGAAAAAACAACTAATTAATCGCAAATTCATTAATCGCGATTAATTTCGATGAATGAATATGCAATTAAAGTGTGATTAAATCGTTTTCTTTCTAAAGACTAAAACACATCTTGCAAGTAATGAGTCATCACTTTAGAAAGTGTGTATTTTAGACACTGTTGTTTAATTCTTAATGTTATTAATAATGTTAAAACTACACACATTTCATCATCTTTGAGGCAGAATTCTACCGGGTGGAACTAGTGACTTTTCCGGCCCGTCCTTGTGCACTTTGCTCTCAACTCGCCATCATTTGACGGCTGTGTTTGAAGTGCCAACTATCTCCCCACATTTAGCCAGGACGTTTTCAAACCACCATCTTTTAGGGACACAGTGGTGGTCCTCTGCAGACTGTGTGCCGCGCAGGGAAATGTTAAATGTTGCGATGGAAATAGCCTAGCAGCTAGCTTAGCCTAGAGGTGCTTTAAGTGGTCCGTTTGCCACTCACACCATTTATGTTTGACACGTGTGGAGTAATTTCTCTGCACGGCTCTCCGTCGCGCCTCTGTTTGTTTTACTTCCAATGCAAAAAGCTCTCTCCATCTTGAGCTGTCGTCTTGTTTTCTCTGATGTAACTCACTGCAACTAGCGGCTGTTTAGTTTCCGTGGTCAAATTCTGGTTTACTTGCGCTCCAAGCAAGTACACCGCAAGTAACCAAAGTTACGCTAACTACTAATATTTTGTCGCATTAATCTCGGCCACATTTATCGCATATTAATGCGTTTATGTTGACAGCCCTAGTCCAAAGTGAACCACCTTTTTTGCCCAATACTCCTATTCTAAAAAAAGGGAAAACATTTCAAAAATAAACATAATGCATAGTTCCTGCAATTAATTTGCCATTGTTGAGTGTCTGACCCTGCAATATAGTGACTAAGTGCTGTTCCATGCCATTGGGTGGCATTATTTAGCGCAATGCTGACCTTGTTATATAAAGACAGTAGCAGTAAATGATGGGCAGGGGAAGTCACAAGACAAACGACGATGGAGAAATATTTAAATAGGGAAAATGACGCCTCTGAACTGGCCTCTGGAAAAAATTGAAACTAAAAAATGTGCAACGATTACCATTCTTGGCTGTCATATCCTTCTGGGAGGGTCACTGATGTACTCTTGAAAGTCTGTCTAGAGGCTTTGGGGAAGTATAAAGCCTTTTATATCCACTCTCCCTCAAGTGATGCGCTGTAGGACCGCTCATCATCTCTTGAGACCACATTAGCAACCAGTAGCATGCCACACACATATTGCGTGAATGAAATTGCAAAAAAATGAAAAGACCACAGAGCAAAGTATAATGGACTTCAATTTCATTAGTAGCTTCAACAATGCCCTGAACAATTTGATAGGCAGAAAGACAATTAACCCCTTACTATCCATACAATTCACTACATTACAGAATGATTTAGAATGAGTTTTTTTTTCAAGAAATTAATGGATCTCTGCAGTTGAGAACTTCACGTCACGAGGGAGACGCAAATTGAGTCAGTTTAAAATCCTCATTGAGCGATTTATTAGTTGTATTGTTGTAGGAGTGTAGCATGATGAGTCTCGTATTGTATGAGTGCGCTCTCATTCAGTATTCATAAGCATGGTTGCATTAGCGAATAAATGGCTATTCAACCATTGTGTTGCATGTAGCAGGTTGCATGTATAGCCTTGATATCGTGCTACAGTGTAACCAAGAAGAGATTTCTCTTCGTTGCTTATAAATGATTATTATCTTTCAAATTGTTATGATTTTGAATGTCATAGGACGGAATAATGAAAATAATTGCTTAACGCTACCACAATTTGACAAATAAATATTCTGTTCTATGCTGCTGCAGCACTGGGCATTTTGGGGAGTGGAGAAGAGAGGGAG
This sequence comes from Pungitius pungitius, assembly GCF_949316345.1. NCBI lineage: Eukaryota > Metazoa > Chordata > Actinopteri > Perciformes > Gasterosteidae > Pungitius > Pungitius pungitius. Next base: position 6,216,520 of record NC_084912.1, on the reverse strand, counting down.
ACCCATCGTTATACTGCGCTCAGGTTCCCCTAGACCGGGCGTACCCCACACATACACGTCCATCACAGTCCATGTGTGCCTGCTGAATTCCTTGTAGATTTGTCTTACTTCATGTCCCCTTGGGTCCTGCTAGAAAAACAATAAGACAATCATTCATTCTGATTTAGCATTTTAATGCTAAGAACCATTAATGTGATGCTCGATCTGGTTTCTAAAATAGAAGAAGCCTTAAACCGCAGACCATTGACTCATAGGACTCAGTGGCCAGTATAATAGCATTACATACAACAAAAGGCTCATAAATCAACTGGGAGTTGATGAAAGCGAAATGAAAAAAGCTGCTGCTATCAAAGAGCGGTCATTATTTTGTCAGACATCCAAGAGTCCTAAAAAAGCATTTTGCATGTCTCCAATATCTTAGCTGATTGCTCAACTGAAGGAAACCTTGAGAGGTTATTACATGGTATTGTAGATTAATTTAATCTACCGTACATACAAGATTAATTTCACCCCGGTATTAATGAATGTGATAATGGAATAATAAATGGGATGCAAAAAAAAATGCGTGTGTAATTTTGCAATATTTAAAGACTGAAATGCATGATTAATGATTAGAGAACTCAAATGTTTGTAAATAACTGTTTACACTGTTTGGCAGTACAGTCTTCCCTCTGTGCGCAGGGCATATTGTGAAATAAGCTGATACATTATGATTTTTTGCTTTGAACAATGTAAACAGAAGAAAGATATCTTATTATAATTTTATTTTGGATGATTTTTATCAAAATTATCTTTACACCTGACAGGACACAACAAATCCTCTAGTTCAAGAGCTGTGAGTACTAACAATGGCCATTTTTGTCTTCTTGGTTCATCATGGTATGTTGCATACATAGGGATTATTTCGGTGGAGCTGATTTGGGGGAGGCCTGACGCGACTGTCAGTATTGTCCACTTGACCCTTCAAGGTGGATTTGTGGATGGCCGCCTCTCCATTTCGTCCTGCACCTGATATTCTGACTGCTTATATTATGGAACTGTGATGTGAATGCTGATGTATTGTGTATGTGTGCGTGTGCACAATGCTCTCCATGTCTATGAGTGGCTGGCTACAGGTCATCACACATCATATTCAGTTTCTAGTCAAGCAGACCATATGGTGAACTGCATATTATTATTGATACGCTGCAGACGCCTTTTTATTTTTTTTACTTTATCCACACAAATCTAATGTACATTTACTCTGTTTTTGTTCTTTTTTAGTTTTTTTTTAGAACCAGCTGTTTGAAAGAAAGTGGTACCACCCCCCCCCCCCACACACACACACACACACTCCATTGAGTTTAGCGGTTTTCCGTTTCCACAAATGCAAAGAAAACTTTCTTGAAGGAGTAATTTGCCATGAGAAATAATGCTTTGAATAGCAGTAATAAACAGTAATGGCAAATTTCAACCAAACCTCAGAGGTCTTATCAAACAAAATTTCCATTTCCATTTTATGGTAGCTATAGATGATGCAGTATGGTCCAGCAGCCTACAAGATCATGATGAGTAGAATTACATATAAAAAGTAATTACAAACTGATTGCCAAAGGGGAAGATTATAGTTGAACAACCGACAATATCTATAACACATTTATACACATATAAATGTGTTATTTTCTATGCAATATATTAGACTGCTTAGAGCTCTAAAATACAAATGCCTGCATGGTCTTAAGTGATATGGCAAATATGACTTTAATGTGCGGCTGTGCTGAAGTGGCCCACAAGATTAAATAATAATTGTGTGTCAATAGTGCACTCCATGGTAAAACGGTATAATGAATCATGGCTCAAAGATGCCGTGTCAGATGGGTTAATACCCCAAAATTCCTGCAGCATACAGCAGAGTCTGTAAATCTGCTTCGTTAAAGGGCCAGTGGGGTTAGTTACCAATGAGCCCAAATGGAAAAATGATGAGTTGCAGTGATTTTATTTGGATGAGCAGAGATAACATCTGCACGCATGAGGAAACTTCAATATGGAGGACCAAAAATTACTTAAGTATGAATAAATAAATAAATGAATGTCATCGTCCTCCTCCTCGCCGGCGCCGTTGTCGCCCTCGCCTCCTCGCCTGCTCGCCTGCCGCCGTCCTCCTAGCTTCCGCCGCCGTTATCGTCCTTGCTGCCACCGCCGTCATCCTCCTCCTCCTCGCTGCTGCCGCCGTCCTCCTCGCTGCCGCCGCCGTTGTTACCTTCCTCCTCGCTGCCACCGCCGCCGTCCTCCTCCTCGTCGCTGCTGCCACTGTCCTCCTAGCTGCCGCCGTCGTTGTTACCTTCCTCCTCGCTGCCACCGCCGCCGTCCTCCTCCTCGTCGCTGCTGCCGCTGTCCTCCTAGCTGCGGCCGCCGCTGTCATCCTCCTCGCCGCCGCTGTCCATCTCGCTGCTGCCACCGTCATCCTCTTTGCTTTATTTATTTATTTACATATTTATTTATTTATTCCTGTATTTAGTTATACATTTATTTATGTATTTATTTATACTTAAGTCATTTTTGATCTCAAAGCCACATTTGCCGAGTCAAAAATGACGGCCCACCAAGAGAGAAGTTCTGGAGATCATATTAGCTATAGATATAGTTATTTCAAACTAATTACACGAGTATGTTTAAGATTTCTTCCATCTATCCCATTGAACATTGTTCAAAGCTCATCTTCCAGTTTGAAGAGCAGCGCACATCTTCCAGTTTGAAGTAGTGTATGTGAGGAGAAATGGGAACCAAGCACATCCAATTTCACTTCTGCTCAAAGATCATTTCTCACTTTGAAGTGTGATGTCAAACAGGGCCTGCAGTTGGTGTCGACACAGACTGGGAGCAAATAAAATCTGGGCCATTATGTGTTTAATGATGGACGAGAAGGTAAAGCCACCCCACCCACCCCAAAAGACTAACTGTTACGGCCGAGGCTCTGAGGACAGCATGTCAGCACTATGCCGGGTCCATAAAACAATATGTAGGCAAATATGTCCACAATATGCCAACAATGAATTGGGTGCTATTCGTGATTAAAAGGCATCATCAGAAGAAGAATTATAATTAAATGTAATTTAAAAGCGTAAAATTGTCTCAAAAAATTAAATTGTTAAAGAGATCCATTCTTTATTTCGTGTGTATCGTATGTTGATTCAACAGAAGCATGCTGCTCTAAATCCCCAGTGCGAGATTAGCTATGTTTGAATGTAGTCTCACTAGGGGTGGGCACACAGTGCATATGCAAATAGAATTACTGACAACCAATTACACCGAAAACTCCTCGAATAAGAGTGTGCCACAAAAAAAGAGAACAGTAATTTCTGGAAAGAGGAGGTAAAGAGCAACGAGTCACCGAGGGTCGTAGGCACAGTGAGAAGAGGTTTCAGTCATGACATTTTGGAGTAGAGACAGATTGAGTTGTATTACTGGTATAGATGAGAGGGATGCTGATACTACACTTCAAAACATCAGTATATTAAGATTGATTTATCTCACTGTTTATCCACCACAGTTACCCAGTAATCATCTGCAGCAAACAGGGAAATAATGGGTTGTGTAACAATTCCATATGACATTGATTATTTATTTTGAGTTTACGTGCCTGTGTTGTATAATGGAAGTGGGCTAAGCAGCATTAGCGTTTACTTCTCTTTGGGTTTTTTACACATAGTTAAGCCAATTTTCCAGAGCCATTAATAGTGATTAATGGTGCTGTGCTTTTAATGCTATTTGTTGGGATAAAACTGGAATGACAGTTTGTGAAAGGACCATGAGTCAATGCATTTACAAATATTATCCACTCAATAAGGAGACTATCATTTAACATTCCGACGGTTTGGAGAAGGACCATGTGTGTTTTTCTTGTGTGTGTGTGTGTCTACTTTAGCAGTGGGAGGTGGATAATATGTGTCTGTCCGTGACTGGATTTGTTGTAAATTCCCAAATAACACGATTACTCTGGGGAAGAGATGGATCATCTAGAAGTCCACTGTTCCGTCAGCGTGCACAGCATGGCTTTGAAATGCACATTAGCATGCTAAAACGCTCACCAGTTAAAGGATAAATATGTTTATATTTGTACCAATTTTGGTGCCAATCAATCAGTAGTGGTAACTTGGGAGGTGAAAGGTCAGGGGTTCATGTATCTCTTTTGGGTAAACAATGGTGGTTGAATACTATCAGAATAAGAAAAAGTCATCCTATAGATTTTTCTATCTGCAACAAAGTGAGGGGAGCAACTTAAGAACAAAACATTGCTTTTGCGACGTGACTAGCGTGACTGAGAAGCATAAATGTATTTGTAGTGTTGGAGTATTTTAAGCACATAAATGCAATGATCTTACTGGCTCAGATCCCCACGTGCTTGCAGCATACTGTAGATAGATATTAATGAATATTTAAAATAAATTATAGTCATATTATGAATAACGTATATATTATTATACGTTATTGTTTGCTTCTTTAGTTGTTTAATAAACTAATGCGGCCATTTCTCTTTCACCTACACCACCGAGACTTTGAAGAACTCAGACATCAGGAAATGAACCAGAAGAAATAAATAGCGTTTGTGTGTGAGCCTCCTCTTTCGGCCTTTTATGCAGCATCTGCTGTTTTCCCGTTCACACATTTTCGGATTCCAAAGCCTTTCATTCAAATACACATTTTCCCAGTTTCAGCAGCGTGGGACCACTATACAGTTTTTGCATGTACTGTCTATCCTCAAGGATCCAACCGTAAGGAATGGTTAAGCTGACAGTTTTTGGCATATATGTGGACACTCCCCTCACAGCCCTTTGGCAGGTCAATAAACGGCGTCGTGGAGAAGAGATTAAGGAAAGTGGTGAAGGAAGGGATTTTCCCTAATTGTCAACTCTGTGTTGTTCCACTCATTAAATACAGAGAGATTAAGCTAGTGAGGGGACTGAGGGGGATCTGTGGTCTGTGGCAGGTTGGATTAGCATCCACAGTCAGAAGCTCGCCATGGGCTTATGACCAGGCAGGCCTGAGAGGCAAACAATTAAATCAATAAGACAACAGTCAGCGGAGTATTGTGCCGGCTACCAGCTCTTCTCCACTTCAGCTGCAGGATGCTGACAAAAGCAAAGAATGATAAAACTTTGATCCACTGCTGGACTCATTTCAGGACCTGTCCTTCCCAATCCTAATCCAAGTCGCACCCACCTTCCCTCTGTTTGCGCGTTTATGTGTCAGAACAAACCAATTAGCTTTTGAGTGGACATGGTATTGTTATATATTATTACTGTTATTCATATTTGACTTATTACAAACGTATTTATATTATATTCATGAAATTATTTATCAAATGAAGAAATAGCTTAGCAGTGTTCAAGGCCGACTTGAGGGCATGCAGCAGAAGATCGAGCAACCATAGGAGACTTGACTTAAACCTGAGATCAAAGACTTCAAGAAGTTTGCAATATTCCCTAAATTGTGATAAACAATGTTGTTAACAGGGTCACACTTGTGACTATAATATGTAAGGAAAAACTGTTTTGCCTGCCAGGGACGGAAAGAGATAAACTAAATAATTTATTTTTCACTTTTTTAGCTGTTCCAATAGTTTCTCTTTTTACAGACAGACGCGTCTTGCATTTCATATCAAACACGTTTGAGAAGCTATGTCACAACACAATAACTGAGGTACTCAAGCAGGTTCTCTATCTTAGATTTTTTTTTTAATTACTGTTTTTATATCTGTGCAAATCAGACGCTATATGCATGTGAAAAGCTAACATTCCAATGAAATTGTCTGTCCCTATCGTCCATGCACTTCTACTAATATACATGTACATACATACAATACATACAATATTCACACATAGAGTATGCAAATGAAATAATCTTGGTATAGTCTTTGTACAGCTTTAGGCTCATTCATTCCTAGTGTTTCTGAGCCTTTTTGAAGAAGTAAAATTATAAATCCTACTCACAGTTGTTGTATATTCAACTACACAACTGAAATCAATCAGATACATAGCTGCAAACAACACTTGGAGTAGTGAAGACAACATCTACAACAGTGACTTCATGGCAGTATTAGTTCATATTGATGATGATTAAAACATGATTCCACCACTTTGTCTTTGTAATGTTTGCTTGATGTCGGCCTCAACTCAGGAAATGTCTTTTTTGAATTGTGTTTTTGGTGTTCAGGACTTCATGCCGTTTGGCTTAGTCATTAACTTCCACTCAATATAAGAACGTCTGCTTGATCAATATTCCCAGTTTTTTCAATGAAACACATTCATCTCTGAGCCTCTCTCTCTCTCTCTCTGCTGCACGGTCTTTATTAGTCTCTCTCATCATTTGATTTTCCCTCTCGTCTCAGTTTCTCATTAGCACTGCTGCCCTGTTGGCTCCTTACCTTGTCTGCCCCCCCACCACCCCACCCCCCTCTTTGAAAACCTACAGAGCCTCTTTTCTTCTCCTTTGCTCTATTCAGCCCCGTTCAACACCTCTCATACACAATGTGTCAGATGTACGAAAGTAATGGGGAGCAGGAGACATCCAATTAAAAGCACAATGCATTATTATTTCACAGCTCCCCCCTACCTCCTCCAAACCCCCCTACCCTCCTCTGTCGTCTTCTGAAGCCCTTCAGATTATATAACAGCTCAGTGTCACCGGAACCAGACTGTGGAGGACAAGGGGGTCTTTGCCAATGATGCAGCTCGGCTAAACTCTGGACTTTCCCCATGCAGCAAGCCAACTACCCCTCACTCCTCTGCTCCTCCTCCTTTCCTCTCTCTTTGCCATATCCACCCACCCACCCACCCACCAGCCCACCCTCTCTCTGCCTTCCTAACACACACACACACACGCGCGCGCGCGTGCATACACTCCATCACGAATGCACAGGGATTGCAGCAACAGCAGCGGCACAGCGAGATGGAGATCTCCGCCGCGCGTGTGAGCGCCTGTTCCCGGTGAGTGCAGGGGACAGGGAGCGGGTGCGTGTGAGTGATGCTTGAACAGGGAGAAGAGGGTAGAAAGGGGGGTTGATATCAGTGAGGACCCAAATGAGACTCCAAAGGCAATGTCTTTCCGCTTTGACCCCCCCCCACACACACACACACACACACACACACAGACACTCATCTCGATAACCCGAATCTTTGCCTGATGTGGCACAACTACTCCAGCTGTCAGCGCGCCGGCTGCCTCCCTGTCGGTCCTCCCGCAGCCAGTGAGAGCTGCTCCGGCGGCTGGACCGTACGCCGGCACCCGGTGAATACATGGATGAGCACGGGCTCGACCGGGGATCTGCGCTTTCCTTTGCGTCCTTTGCACCTCTGATCTGTTTCTCAAGGTAATAGTTTCTGCTTGGCTTCGGGGAGTTGCGCACACGTTTTAAAGGCAGTGCAAAAAAAGAGTGGCAGATGAATGAAGTCTGCCTGTCACAATATTAATTGAATCAAAGTGCAGAAATTGTGATCAAATGCTTCTTCGTTTTCTTCTTTAGTGCTGCTTGAATGAATTAGATATTTAGATCAGGGATGGAGCATTTTGGCATCCAAGCATTGAAAGGTTAAATGTAAAAACAGGAATCCACGTCAAGGTTTTCCTCAACGATTGAAAATGGAGATGAATGGTGATGTAATTTGACTTTTATTCATTCACTCATTAGAGTGTCTTTGCAGGCTTTGCCAGACATGCAGTATTTATCTGATGATGCAGAGGCTGATTGTGGAGATCTGTGCTGGATAATGAAGAATATTGATGTGCACTCGATCATAGACTATTGTATATTATGCTGTATTAGACAGCTGGAACGTCATTCGTTTATTGGAAAACACCCATCTTATTAAGTGGCGCATACTATATGACAAATTTGAATTTGTTGGGGACGTGCTCCTCTAATTTCATAGAAAGTGTATTCAGACTTATCATGACTAATGACATGTGTGAGCTGGGAAGCTCTAGGGTACTGCATCACCCAGAGCTGCACTTAAATGTGCTCTCATTCGTTGCCTCCTGGCTCCACCCCCACCTCCCCTCTCTGTGTCTCCGTCCCTCTCTTTTATACGTGTCTTTCCTTAACTACTGAATTGACTGGATACAGAAAGGGAACAGCACCAAGGGGGTCATTTCTAAATCATCTTCCTCATGTGACATGTGACATAGATGACCACGGCTCAACCCCCTGGTTAATCAATGCAGGCTGATGCACAACAGAACAGCCCGCACTAGCAGGACAGCGTATGATCTAGGGAGGAGGAAGACACACAATGTCCTTCTTCATATCAGCCTCTCCAAACTTACTCTTCCCAGGGATCTGTTTCACAGCCCCCCCCCCCCCCCTGCCATGCACCGCAACAAAAAGTGCTGATGAATCTTTTAAGCCGATGTCATGAAGCAAACTTTCACAGGTGGTGGATGGATGCAGATAGCCTTGGAACACTGTTGAAATAAGATGGTGTGTCCACATATGAGTATTTCGTGTGTGTGTGTGTGTGTGTGTGTGTGACTGTGGACATTTTAAAAAAAAATGTAAGAAAAGAGAATATAGAAATGAGGGACCAAAGGGGCTTACATTGTCACTACACCATAAGCCTAATAGTGTATTTAGAAAATGAATACTACAGTGGAGAAAGTGTGCGAGCCGAAACCTCTGCGTGTGCGTCAATTGCACATGACGCACACACAACCTCATAGGTTGGACAAAAGGCAGCAATCTCGTCCTTTCCCATCCTGCTTAGTTGGTGCAATGTCACACTCTGTAATGTATGCGAATAACAAGAAGAAGGAAAAAAAAGATCCCTCATACAAAATGAATACATTGCACAGCAACGGTGAATACAGTGGAGCGCATGGGGGCTGCTGAGCTCAGCATCAAACCATTTGCCTTGTGACGGACACTTGTCTTAGCAGATTTTAGCAGAAGACGATGAGCTGTAGCGATGACGAGCACCCTGTGTTGATGCCCTCAGTCCGTCTCGATGGTTCAGTGGAGGTTACAATGTTAGAGGCCAATTACTCAGCCCTTAATGAGAGTGGCTAGACAGTGTTATCCCATGTAGATATCCTACAGATGCTCATCAGCTATTATTCTGTTGATGAAGACCGTGGAGGTTGTGAGGCGATCAAGGCAAAGCCGCCTCTTTCTCTCTGTTTTTATGATGGGGCGTACATCATGAGTCAGCAGTGTTGAAAGGCTGCTATTGCCTATTGGAAGAAGGACCCAACCTCCTTATTAACATTCTTTACTAACAACCACGTTCCTCCAGCACTACGGTCATATCAAAAACAATCAGAATACTATAGCGAAAGGTGCTTCCCCCCCCCGCCCCCCCCGTGCTGCATTTTAACATGATGAACTGAAGGGCAATTGGAACAGACAACGTGGTCTGCCACTGTACATAAGGAGATTTCAGAGGATTACTTTTGCAATTTTAGAGTCAATGCATTATTCATAATCCTTTTGGATAGCTGAGGCCAAATCAGGGGAGGACCTCGGGGTCATTAGCAGAGATCCAGCTTGCATCGAGAAGAGGAGGAGATCGAAGATGTTGAGGGCGAAGGAGATTCTCGCTCATCCGCCTGAATGCATTCATGCGCCGCGTCGCTCCCGCCGCATGTGTGTATCTGACTTCCAACAAAACCTCATTCAAGAGCTCTTCTTGATTCCCTTTGTGTGAATTACCATTTAGCTGCTTTACATGCCTCACGTGGCTGAATAAGAAATCGCACGCGCTTGGAGGAGACTTCCTGCAGATGTGATTACCTTTTCAGTGGCGTGAGATTGGTTATTTCTCAGTGCGAAAAAGAAGGATCGCTTGGAACAAATTTATTTTCCCAGAACCGCTTCTAACAAACATCTTTCTAACTCAAATCAAAGTGCATCCTAAGCTATGTTTCAGAACAAATACCCCCCCCCCTCCCACCACACTTAAAAAAATCCAGCTGTTTCAAATCCCAAAACAACTGCACGTAAATGTGTGACACAGCATTTGATATTGTTTTGTGTGCTTCCCTGTTTGTCGTCTGGCACTGAATGCATTGCAGCGAATAAGCGAGAAGCTGCTGGCATGCCGTGTTTCTCCACCATGAAACCCTGTTGCCTCCAAATATATTTTCCATTTGATCAACATTTTGAGCTGAGCTGAAGGTTTGGTTACGGAGGACACTCTGCAAGGTCTAACACATGGCAGGGACTCTCGAGAAATACAACCTCATGCTTTTTATTATCCGTGTGTGTGTGTGGGGGGAGGGGGGGGGGGACACATACTCCGCGAGCTGCAGAAACAAAAAACACACGCACACACATGCAAGTGCCCATATGATTTTAACACAATTTTCCCATCTTCAGAAGTATTTATCACACCGAGTTACTCGCTCTTGTGTAAGAACTTTTACCCGATTGGTCTTTACATCACCGAGGCTCACCGTGCACTGACGATGTAGATTAACTGCACATCAGAAATGAACCTTAACCTCATCTCCACAAGTGTTTCCTTTTACTAATTCAATCGTAAAAACTGAAAGTAAGCTCAAGTTTAAATTTCCCCACCAGATCAGTGGCATGATTTACAACATCTCTGAATGAAAAAACGGGATTACTGTCAGAGGAGCAGTGACACCATGAAAAGCTCGCTGTTGTGTGGTAATGAATGATTCATTGGAGTTTATTTATGGCACGCTGTCTTGTCATCTAAAAAGGATTAACCAGTGCTTTATGATTTCCTCTCAACCGTTCAACCACATTCAGATTTGCTCGTGCTGCATGATATATGTTCATGTTTCATCACAGGTGAGACAAAACGTTGCAATATGTCACACTTGTTGTATTGTGAATGTCATTTTTAGTGGCTTTACGTGATCAAAACAGGTTGTGAATTAACACTTTTTGGAGATTTCCCCATTTTTTCTCCCCTCAAGATGCTCTAATTAAACAGTTGTAACAGTGAGCCATAAACATTTAACGTCCACGGTTCAACTCAGTCAGTCAACTCAAGTGAAACCAATTTATTTTGTGATCGCTGAGTATATACAGACTTTGTAATTGGTGTCTAAGCTGTGACCTCGTCACTCCGCCGTGCACAGCGGAGATTGAGGGGTGAAGATAATACATTTCCCCAAAGGGAGTTTAAACAGAGCCCACAGGTGGAGACGGGTGGAGGACTCCATCCCCAGCTGTTAATTAGAGTCTAATATGTGTGGGCCTTAGAAGCTGTGTGGTCATTTTCTCTGCCGGGAGTATCAGACCACAAAGGGAATATATTACATCCCAAACACCTTTGACTAGTCGGCCAATGAAACACCACCTATTGTGTCAATCATTCTATTTTAACGCAAATGAATGCAAATAAAGATAGCTTATATCTTATAGCTTATATCTTATAGCTTATATCTTGTGAAATTTGATATAGCATGAACGTAAGTGTTGGGATACACAGGAAACTCAAAGTCGTTAATGAATGCACCGGTGTATATCAGCAAGGTCACAGTGTGTTTAAATCACTTAAGCTCGTGTTACCCTGTCTATAGTGATCCAATAGGAGACCCTCCAATAGTAACATGAGCTGGGGGGGAAATAAACCACAAAACCAATTAAGCCCAAAACAATTTAAGCTGAAACATGGGCATTGCTATTTCAAAACAATCTAAATCACTAAATAAATGAGTTTTAATCCATTTGTTAAACCAACGCTAAAAGAAAATATAGCAATGGGCAGCTTTGGAAGGCCCATAGTTTAATAAAATAGCCATGCATGCGGACATCTCCGGAACCACATTAAGTCACATTAAACATGTTAGAATGACAAACTGTATTAAAGAAAGTTTTCACAATATCAGAACCCCGTGTCAGGTTTACATTACATTACATTACATGTCATTTGGCTGACACTTTTATCCAAAGCTACTTACAATAAGTGCATTTCAATCATAGAGATACAAACTCACAAGAGCAAGAAACAACAAAGTGCAATTTCATCAAATAAGCCAATTTACTTGCTATAGATAAGAGCCATTATAAATACAATTTATGTGCTACAATTTGTTAGTGTTTTTAGTCGAGGTGCAGTCCGAAGAGGTGTGTCTTTAGTTTGCGGCGGAAGATACAAAGACTCTCTGCCGTCTTGATGTCAGAGAGCTTGTTCCACCATTTCAGCACCAGGACAGCGCCAAGAGTTGCGATGTTGCCGAGTGTTTTGCTCTCAGTGAGGGAGGAACAAGCAGCTTGGCAGAAGCAGAGCGGAGTGTGCGGCTTGGGATGCAGGGTTTTGTTTTTCCGATGCCCTAAACTGAGTTCTTGGATGGTGTGGAAGGCCGTGTTGATTACCCTTTTGAGAATAACTTTGTATTAAAAGCAACTGTGGGAGTCAAAGACAACCAAAACAACGCAAAATATCGCCATATGTTTGAATCCTCGATTTTTATATTGGACCATCATAGATTGTGTATTTTATAAAAGTTTCCTGGTCATCGCTTCTCTCCCCAGGCTTATTTGTTACAGAATATCATTGCTCTGATCTACATATTCTTTCAAACCCACATTATATGACAGAGTTACCCTCTTTTCTCTTTTACCTTTTTCAGGAAATATGGTGAGCAAAGAAGACAGTAAATTCGTCCTCTCAATTTCAGATGAATCCGATTCAGATACCGGCCTATCACACAACCTTGATGCGCAGTCTGGACCCATATCAGGCAAGCAGCAGGTGAAGCAGAGGAACAAGGCCTTACAGGTGCGTTTTAAGGATATTCGTGAAGCTCAGAATGAGCATCGAGGTAAACGCTCCAGATCCATTTCCTGCAAAGTGACACAGAGAAAGTACATGACCATGCCGGCTAGACGCTCCATTCCAAACGTGACGAAGAGTACGGGCGTCCAGACCTCGCCTGACCTCACCAAGCGATACAAGACTTTCCCTTTTGAGAGGAAAAAGGGACATACGTTTAAACACACTGCATTGGTGGAAGATTATAAAAGACAAAACAATGGTTTTTTGAGCGACATAAAAACTGAAGGAGAGGACGGACGACCCATCGGGGACACCTCCGAGTGCCAAGGGGAGATCGTGGGCCAGACAACCGCACTGCTTCACCACTCCCGTGGCAGCAGTGACGCGGAGGATTTGCTTTCCGGCGCCAACTGCGTGGACGAACCCTCTTGTCCGGAGTCTTCGCAGCTCAAAGAGCGTCGTCCAGGCAGCCCCGCGTCCAAGAAGGAGACAGATCGCCAGGTTTGTGGGACCGGGACCAAACACAAAGGATTACCCAAAGAAGACACGGACGGCGGCGTTTCTTCTAAACGCCAGCTGGCTGACTCGGAGCCACCACCCGGCAAGTCAAAGGGTACGGGCCCCGTCGCGTGGAACTCTTTGGCGGAGGTGGAGCCCGCAGGAAGCCCCTCCGCCAGCTGCAAGCGGAAAAAGGGCGCGCAGCCGGGCGAGCAGCAGTCGCAGACGCTTCCCCACAGCGCCAAGTGCTCGGCGCAGCCCCGAGGGCAGTGTCGAGCGAGGCACGCGTCGGCCTCCTCCAAACTCCAGCAAACGCTCGGCGGGGACCAAGGCTTTCCTCCAAGGGAGGCGGGAGCCGCGGGCATGAGGAGCAGCCAGCAGATAATGCCCATATCTGGAGACAAGGATATCAAAGTACAGCTGCAGGCCATGGAAAACCTCATCAGCTCGAGCCAGGAGACCATCAAAGTCCTACTTGGAGTCATCCAGGAGCTGGAGAAAGGTGAAGCGCAGAGAGAGGGGTGAGTAGGCTTTTCTCTGCAGACTTTGATGCATGCAGACCAAACATACAGTGTGCAGTATGTATGTATGCGTGCGGTTGCTTTGGCCATGATTTCTTTGTGCTAAATCAACCACTTCTACTCTCTGGGAGGGGATGCAAGCAGTCAACTCTTTGTAAACTCTTACATGAGATTATTTCGACTGTTTCGTTTGAACGAGAGACAAATCATGTCAATAATGCATAATCTCAAATGAAAAACAGCCGGTGGCAAGTATGATTAAATTTCAATCAGCAAATTGGTCTTTGAACTGTGACAGTTGATTTGGCCTGTGATGTCCCTTCTATTTACATTTACATTCAGGCATTAGTAATTTATAACCTGTATGTTTGTCTGACTGCTGAGGTTTCTTCCCTCTTCAGATGTATTTGTTTCAGATAAATATTTGACTAATTAACTAAAGTGCAATTGTATTATGAGCCTTTGCAATGGTGTCCTGATCTACAAGAATAAAACTTTGGCTGTAAACAACATACATGGTGGTTTAACAAGACAAAGTGTCTACATCCAGGCCAGAGACTCTGTGAACTGAATCATTGAGAGCATGTTAGCACATCAGAGTGCTAACATGCTCTCAAGGACAAACCTAACAAGTTGAAAAGGTATAATGTTCCCCATCTTAGTTTAGTGCCTGTTTACAGGTGTGGCCTAAACTATGAAGAATTGGAGAAAGAAACGCTAACCTCGCGATGGCCCTAGGCAAAGGTCAGGGGATCACATATTGCTACTTGCTATCTTGTGTTTACCATTCAAGGGACCTGTAGTAGTAGTAGTAGTAGGGATGGGCCCATCTGGCTTTGTGTAAAGGCCAATACGGACCATTGATCCTTCAATGTATGGAGAAATCCACTTATTTCATGTGAAAGGCAACATCAGGCTTGACAATCTTTATTAAGTACTCAAACCATGTCCACAGGCAGACTGCTAGTGCACTAGCTACTGCAAGAATCAATGTATTGCAAATCTAAAACCCACAGCAAGACAAAGCAAATTGTATGTCTTCCATATCCAGGGGAGAGGGAGGCACCCCAGTGCGGCTCGGTGGATGTTGGTTGTAAAGGCCCAATTAGTGCAGCCTCATGACACTTTGCCTTTCATCTCCACAAAACCTTGCCGGCTGTGATGCTCCCCCTGTGTAGTTCTCTTTCTTAGTTATTAGAGAGGCGCAGTTACATGACGTAAAGCATGCGCTCCACACTGCGTTCGTTGCTGCGTGTGTGAAGCATCAGATAGCCATCTTTAAGACCACACTTTGACCTGAGTCCAGTGAACGGGTGTTCTCTCCGTTAACTAACGGCAAAGCAGTGGACACATTGAGCCTCATGCAAGAAGCAATCCTACGAGCAGACTCAGTGGCACAAGTGTTTTTTTCAGGGGAAACTTGCCACTTTAATTATTTATTTATTTTTCTCTTTGGTATGAACACAATTTGCATGTTATACGGCCAGTGATGTGTTCCTGTGTGTGTTTTTATGGCTAACTTGCGTCATTTGGATTAGAGTGTCACATCCTTGGAAGAGAGCGTGACTTTTCACATGCAGATTCATCCAAGTGGGTTCCCTGGGAACCGTCCTCTATTGCAATGCCTTATATAATGGCACTTCTTATTTTGTAAGTGACTTCCCCTTGAGACTTCCTCATCAATCGCCTTGCTGTGGATAGACCTTATGTTGAGGTATTTTCGTGTGGAATTATTTCCGCTTTATTTCGGTGGCAGAACGACCCTCAGGTATCAAGGCATTAACAGCTTATTTTTGTCCCATTGCTTGGCTCCAGCACGCCCAATATTCCTGCTGCTGACGGCATTCAAAAAAAGTTTATATTTACCTTTCATGTCACTCGTTCTTGGCCTTTTCATGGACAAATGAGACAGGAATACTTCTGGTGGTGGTAATCATGCTAATTTAAAATTCCCATTCGAGCACATGTGGCATTCATCATGTGTACGATGGTCATTTAGACACAAGTTGAACTTGATCTGTAGTGGCAATCAAAATACAAGCCTTCATTATTTCAACATCACAATTCCTTGTTTTTACCGTTGTCCGTCACACGGCCAGCTGTGGGTAGACGCTGTGAGTGTCACTTGATGATGTGTGATGTCACTGATGATAATCAATTACAGCATAACTGAATATATCTTAAAACCATGAACAGCTTGAATGGATTACATCATCTATGGTGTCCAAGGTTATTCGTTCCAAGTGGTTCTGTCATACCGGGAGGTCAAGCTAGGGTTTGTGTCCGGTTGTCACGTCTATTGTTGAACATCCTGTTTTATTTTGGTGGTTAATTCTCCTCTCGTTTCAGGTGCCTTGCCCTTCCTCATGTGTCCCCTGTTGATTGTCTTCCCTGATTCCTAATTGTGTCCACCTGTTCCCCCACCTCCCTCATGGATACTTATAGTCTGCGTCTCCCTTTGTCCTGTGCCAGTGTGTCTTGCATGTTGCATGTATTCGCACCAGCATCACAGCTACCACGGTGACTTTTCGTTTGAAACCCTACCAGTTGTGAGTATTGTTTATTGGAATAAATCCTAATAAGTCAGCCTTCTCTGCGTCCTTGTCCTTCCCTCTTGCTACGGGCGTGACAGTACACACTGGCCAGCATGGACTTGGCAGAGAAGGACCAATTGACTGCGGCGCTGCGCACTCAGGCCTCTCGGCTGATGCAGCAAGAGGATTTGGTGGCTGGATTGGACCGAGGAGTCAGAGGTTTGGCGCATGACCAGGAGGAGTTTAAAACCACCATGACTGCGCAGGTGGGACTCCTCAGCTCCCAGATGGAGCAAATTCTCGCCCTCCTCTCCAGAAGCCCAGTTCCTGCGTCCAAGCCATCCCCGCCTCCCCCGGACCCCCCTGCCGAGGCCACTCATGTGGATGCTGGGGCCAGGCTGGCACCTCCGGATCGGTACGACGGAACCTTCGGAAAGAGTAGGTCTTTCCTCACGGAATGCGAAGTACATTTTGAACATTCCCCTCGCCACTTTCCCACAGAACGTTCAAAGGTTGCATTCATCATGTCGCACCTCACGGGGAGAGCGAAGGCGTGGGCCACCGCGGAGTGGGCCAGGAACTCCGCCACCTGTGCGTCACCCAGGCAGTTTGCCGACGCTCTGAAGCTCGTCTTCGACCCAGGGGCGACCGACCGGGAGAGGGCGCGGGAGCTCAGCGAAATACGACAGGGAGGAGAGTCGGTGTGTGACTACGCCATTCGTTTTCGCACCATGGCGGCAGATAGTGGCTGGAACAACGCAGCGCTCTACGACGTGTTTTTGAAGGGGCTCACTGACCAGATCCAGGACCTCATGGTCCCACTGGACCTCCCCCTCGACCTCGACTCACTCATCGCCCTTGCCATCCGCACGGACAACCGGTTGCGGGAACGGAGGCGGCAGCGAGGAAATAGGGGGACACGGCCGGCACCTGACTCATCGACTGCTGGCTGGCTCGTCAACACCCATCGGCCTCCCTCGGAGCGGCGGGCCCGGGTTCCCGGGGAAGGGGACGAGGAGCCCATGCAGTTAGGGGGAGCCCGGCTCTCTCGAGAGGAGCGGGAGCGACGTTACCGGGAGGGTTTGTGTTTCTACTGTGGCGAGCGTGGTCATCTCGCCCTTTCCTGCCCCGGTAGGGGTAATCAATCGGTGAGTTCAATTCCAGGAATTACTCTCACCCCACGACGACTTACCACAGTGATAATGAGACATCACAGTAAGGGCCGTGAGTTGGGAGTGTTGATTGACTCTGGGGCAGACGAGAGCCTGATTGACTGGGGTCTAGTTAGGAGTATGGGTATTCGAGTTAACCCATTGAACAAGCCTGTGAAGGCGAGCGCGCTAAACGGGAACTCGTTGTTCACCATAACTCATGTCACCGAACCAGTCGAAATCCGCATCGCCAATCACTGGGAGCACATACGGTTATACCCAATTCACTCTCCCTTGCATCATCTTATTCTTGGGTTCCCGTGGCTAACTCTCCATAATCGCCATATAGACTGGCGCACCGGGGATATTCGTGAGTGGGGAGGGGAGGGGTGCAGGTCCCAGTGTCGGGAGTCACAGCCCCAAGAGATAACCTCCACGTTTAACCGTGTCCACACTCACTTTGTTACAGAATCCCAGACTACAGATCTGACCAAGGTGCCGGAGTGTTACCACCATCTCGCGGAGGCATTCAGCAAGGCCAAAGCAACAGCCCTACCACCTCATCGGCCGTTTGATTGCGCCATCGACCTTCTGCCAGGTTCCACCATCCCGAAGGGCCGGCTCTATTCTGTTTCGGGGCCCGAGAGACAAGCTATGAAGGACTACATTGAGTCATCCCTGGCGGCAGGTCTGATCCGGCCTTCCTCATCCCCAGCAGGGTCGGGTTTCTTCTTCGTGGGGAAGAAGGATGGCACCCTGCGTCCCTGCATTGACTACAGCCCGCTTAACGCAATCACCATCAAGAATCGGTACCCCCTCCCCCTAATGAATACGGTATTTGACCAGCTCCAAAATGCGCAGGTCTTCACGAAGCTAGACTTGCGCAACACTTACCATCTGGTTCGCATTAGGGAAGGGGACGAATGGAAGACAGGATTCAACACACCCACGGGACATTATGAGTATTTAGTCATGCCCTTCGGCCTCACGAACGCTCCTGCCGTTTTCCAAGCTATGATTAATGACGTGCTGAGAGATTTCCTAGATCAATTTGTGTACGTGTATATTGACGACATTCTGATTTATTCACCTGACCTAGACACACATAGGAAGCAGGTCGAACTTGTTCTACAGCGCCTTCTGGACAATGGGCTATATGTCAAGGCGGAAAAGAGCGAGTTTCATGCCGACACTGTCTCCTTCCTGGGCTTTATTGTAGCCCCTGGAAAGGTGCAGATGGATCCGGCTAAGCGCGGTAGCCGAGTGGCCAACACCTGATAACCGCAAGAAGTTGCAGCAATTCCTCGGTTTTGCGAACTTTTACAGGCGGTTTATCAGGGGCTTTAGCGCAACAGCAGCTCCGCTTCATGCTCTAACTCCTCCGCAGGTGCCGTTCCGCTGGTCTACCGATGCAGACGCAGCCTTCCGAGAGCTCAAACGGCGTTTTACCACAGCCCCCATCCTCACACTCCCCGACCCGGCCCGTCAGTTTGTGGTGGAGGTGGATGCCTCCGGGGAGGGGATCGGAGCCATCCTCTCCCAGCGAGCTGAAGGGGACAAGAAGCTTCACCCCTGTGCCTTTTTGTCCCGTCGATTGACGTCGGCAGAGCGAAATTACGACGTGGGGGATCGGGAACTACTGGCAGTAAAAGCGGCACTGGAAGAATGGCGGCACTGGCTCGAGGGGGCGCAGCACCCGTTCTTGGTTTGGACGGATCATAAAAACCTACAGTACATTAAGAAGTGCAAACGGCTAAATTCTCGGCAAGCTCGCTGGTCGTTGTTTTTTAACCGTTTTGATTTCTCCTTATCCTACAGACCAGGGTCAAAGAACACCAAGGCTGATGCCCTGTCTCGTCTGTTCAGCCCTGAGTCGGTGGCCAGGGCACCTGAACCCATCCTTCCGCTAAGCTGTGTGGTTGGAGCGGTGACCTGGCCTATAGAATCCAAGGTGAAGCAGGCCAACGGTGAGACCCCTCCACCTCAGGGGTGCCCAGAGAGTCGCCTGTTTGTCCCTGTGGATTTACGCCCCCAGGTGATTCACTGGGCTCACTCGTCCTTGCTCACCTGCCATCCGGGCGTACGTCGAACCATGTTCGCCATCGCACAGAGGTTCTGGTGGCCCGCTATGGAGCCGGAGGTCCGGGAGTACGTGGAGGCATGCTCCGTCTGCGCCAGGAGCAAGAACTCCTCCAGAGCCCAGGCCGGCTTGCTTCAGCCGCTGCCCATTCCGTCCCGGCCATGGGCCGAGATCTCAGTGGACTTTGTCACGGGGCTCCCGACATCCAATGGTAACACCACAATCCTGACAGTTGTGGATAGATTCTCCAAAATGGTGCATTACATAGCCTTACCTAAGTTGCCGTCAGCAAAAGAGGCGGCAGAAGTAATGATGAACAATGTTTTTAAGATTCACGGATTCCCCAGGGACATTGTGTCGGATCGGGGGCCCCAATTTGTTTCCAGGTTCTGGAAGGAGTTTTGCAAGCTCATCGGAGCCACGGCGAGCCTTACATCAGGGTACCACCCTGAGGCTAATGGCCAGACGGAGCGCCTCAACCAACAGCTGGAAACCGGCCTCCGGTGCCTGGTGGCGCAGTGCCCGGCCTCCTGGAGTAAACACCTGACATGGGTCGAGTTCGCCCATAACACCCTTCCCTCCTCCGCCACGGGTATGTCCCCCTTCCAATGTGTGTTCGGTTACCAACCCCCCGTTTTCCCAGCGTCCGAGCCAGAGGTGTCTGTGCCCTCTGCTTATGCCCTAGTCCGCCGCTGCCGCCGCATCTGGGCAGCAGCTCGCCAGACGCTGATCAGGCAGGGGGACAGGGTCAAGAGGGCAGCCGACCGCAGACGGAGACCGGCCCCGGTTTATCAGCCCGGCCAGAGGGTGTGGCTTGCGGCCAAGGAACTTCCCCTGCAGGTGGAGTCACGCAAGCTGGCTCCGCGTTTCGTCGGGCCATTCCCGGTGTCAAAAGTTATTAATCCAGCAGCTGTCCGCCTCCGCCTGCCCCGGTCCCTTCGGGTGCATCCCACTTTCCACGTGAGCAAAATCAAGCCAGTCAAGGAAAGCAAAATGGTACCGAACCTCAAGCCACCCCCGCCCCCTCGAATGATCGACGGGGGACCGGTCTATACCCGGTAAAGAGACTCTTGGCAGTACGGAAGCGGGGCCGAGGCAGACAGTACCTCGTTGACTGGGAGGGATATGGCCCGGAGGAACGACAGTGGGTCGCACCGAGCCTCATTATGGACTCCGATCTCATTCGAGATTTTCATAGAGACCACGCGGACATTCCACGGCCGCCTGGAATTCGACCTTAAGGGGGGGGCACTGTCATACCGGGAGGTCAAGCTAGGGTTTGTGTCCGGTTGTCATGTCTATTGTTGAACATCCTGTTTTATTTTGGTGGTTAATTCTCCTCTCGTTTCAGGTGCCTTGCCCTTCCTCATGTGTCCCCTGTTGATTGTCTTCCCTGATTCCTAATTGTGTCCACCTGTTCCCCCACCTCCCTCATGGATACTTATAGTCTGCGTCTCCCTTTGTCCTGTGCCAGTGTGTCTTGCATGTTGCATGTATTCGCACCAGCATCACAGCTACCACGGTGACTTTTCGTTTGAAACCCTACCAGTTGTGAGTATTGTTTATTGGAATAAATCCTAATAAGTCAGCCTTCTCTGCGTCCTTGTCCTTCCCTCTTGCTACGGGCGTGACAGGTTCTCAGATAAGATTAAACACTTTTAAACAGACTACTCATCATTTTTTGTGATAACAACGGCACATAGTTGAATACCTTTTTGAAAGGATGTGTGTTGCATGACGGCTCTTTTAAACTGCATTGATTAAACAGCCATAATACTACTGTTACACGATTGTATTGATATATAAAGGTCGCTGCTCGTGAAAGTCATGTTTGATAGTTTAAGATGACACGCAAATCCTGAATATAAAGCAGGCCCCATATGAATGTAGTCTTTGATCACAGGTTATAAGTAAAAAAACAAAAAAAGATGCAGCACTCGGGCAGAGCAGTTACCACGTGTGGAGGGTGGGGATGGGGGGGGGGGCAGTAAAAGCAGAATGACGAGGGCAGGACATATCCCAGGACAGCTGACGTGGGCAGACAACACAGCAGTTAATCCGTGCCAAAAAAAAAAAAAAAACAGTCCGGTTAGGAAATGAAAACCGGAGGTTTAGAAGGTCCAGAAGATAAAACATCTTTTAAATCTTTGTGGCAGTCTGTGCTTGGCGTCACTTCTCAGGGCTTCATGGGCGTTTCGCCCTGAAAGACAAAATAGGACTTGGTTTCCACACACTAGGATTTTGAATTTAGGTTAATGCGCTTTGATTATTAGAGCGTAGCTCTTTAAATTACCAAGACGTACAAGAACCTCCAGCAGCACAGCAGGACTGTGCGCCGAGTCCCTGCAGTGAGTTACTGTTCCTGCTCGCAGCGGCTTGGAGACACTTCATTTGGGAACAGGGCAGGATGGATGAACTTGTTGACCTTGAGCTCTCATCAGCGTCTTCGATCCACGCGCTGTTCTATCCCCCCCCCTTTCGCCGGATGAGGTCACCTCTGGTGTCACGCTGAGCGCCCCTCCCCCCCTACGCATGACATCACCACAGCGTGATGGGCTGCTTTGACGGTGAATAACACAAACCTCCCTTCTCCCTTCATCCCCGGACCAATGCAGTCGTGACTTATCGCGTGCAGTAACCTGTAGGGCAAATAACAACATGCAGACCTGCATGTTTATTTAAACTGGAATAAGGAAATATGCAAAAAGCGTTCCAACAAAGCCTTTGCTGGTTAAATGTGTCATCATGTGTCATTTTTAACTTGTGTATGCATATATCTTCCTCGTGCCCGAAAGATGGCTTACGTTGTTTCTTTTTTTTTGTGGACGTCTTTCGACATGACAAATTGCAAGTCTTCTAAAGTAAAGACAAACAGGCCCTTGGGACTGTGTTCCTATGCAAATAAACAGAGCCGATGCAATTTGTCTCGCTGATTTTTTTTTATTTTTTATATCCTTGACGTTCATCATGTCTGTGGCAAATTGAGTTAGATGGGAGGTAAAAAAAAAAAGCAAAAAGATATAAAGCACAAAGGAAAGGTATTGATTTTTCACAACACACAATTCATGCAGCATTTAGTTGCCATTACTTTCTATTGCCCACAGAACAGAGACGCAGCACGCGTTTCATAAGTATGTCGTAGCACAGCGAGGTAATCCTGTTATGTAAAATCAGGCGAGTCTGCACACTTGATTAACCAGATCTGAGAGAACTGCAGGATCGGAGCCCCCCCGCTGCATTTTCAACTGTTGGGAATAAACAAACAATGAGTAAAAAAAAAAACAAGTTGAACTGATTTTTTTCCCTGATAGCTGACGCCCACAGGTGTTGAAAAGTGGAAGCTCAAGCCTGTCACTGGAGATCACAGGTATCTTTCTCGTCTCTTTGTTCACAGGCTCACCTACCGAACAGGACAAGACACGGCAAATTGTGACACTTGTCGAAACAGCGCATGCATCATTTACAGGTGGGCCCTCCTTTACGCATTCATTGATACCTGTGTCATTAATGCTGCATGGAATGCTTTTCTTTTTGGGGCTTCAGTGTGAAAGGAAGATGCCCACATGAGGTGTTTGGGGCGGTGATGCTTTTTTTGGGGGCAAGAAATGCATGATGGAGATAAATGGATCGCACTGAGTTCAAAAAGGTAA
The DNA here is from genome assembly GCF_949316345.1 of Pungitius pungitius. Classification (NCBI taxonomy): domain Eukaryota; kingdom Metazoa; phylum Chordata; class Actinopteri; order Perciformes; family Gasterosteidae; genus Pungitius; species Pungitius pungitius. Next base: position 6,193,361 of record NC_084912.1, on the reverse strand, counting down.
ATATCAAATGTCGGATGATGAATCAGAGAAATGATCGTTGGGGGATTTGAGAAGAAGAGCTCATAGACGCAGCTCCTGGCAGTACTATTTAGGTTTTTCTCTACAGTACAATGGATGATAAAAATTGATTATTCTGCGGATGTGTGTGGCTGTAATGAATAAGTAATCATACAGCAGTAGGGAGTGAATTAGATGGGACAGAGGAATAAGTGGAACCTGTTATGAAGAATGAGGATCTAGAAAACTCTCCTGTCCCAAAGAAAAAATATTTTCTCTTTTCTAAAAAAAAAGAATGTGGTTTTTTACTCTCTGGATTTCTGTCAAAAATAAACAGGGGTGTTTGTGATGTCATGAGTTGCACAAAGGCTCGGAGGCAGTTGGGAATTCCCATAAAGCTTCATCCTGTCAGTTGTCACTTCACTCCAAAAGCTTCTACTGCTGAAAACGATTGTTACCTTGTTCTTTAAAACAGGAAACGGAGGAAGCGAATTTGGAAAATACTCTGCAGAATATAAACGTTGTACAGCGGTACTGCTTGGTTGGTTTCAGATGGGCGGGAATGAAAGTAGCTTTTTATAACCGAGACTTGAACTTGACAACTGGACCAAAACCGTTGGTTTTAACAGCAATACAGTGAAATTCATGATTTAAAAATGAATGTCAGATATTTTTTTTAAAGTCTGTTCTTATAGTTGAGTCATGTGACACTTAACCGAGGACATTTTGTGCAAAGCAAAGAATACCGCCCCTTCCTCCACACCGCTTTTCAGAATTTCTGCTTTATTTCACATCTTCTACAAAACGCCTCCTTCTTCTCTACCCCAACGAGGACATTGTCAGGCTGACCCAGATTGTGGTGTGAAAACCATACTGGGACTTGAAAGCAGGGTGCTCATTTTGTATCAGATACAGCGGGACGAGAAAGAAACGGCCCTCACGGATTTGCTGTTCTGCAAGCATTGCACGTTGAGTCGGGCCATAAGTGTCATCCAGTGATAGTTTGAATTTTCTCAACAGAAGGAACAAAACTGCCTTTGACATGTTTGAACTTATTCTTAACACCCCCCCCCCAAAAATAAAATTTGTTTTTATTATCATACGCCAAAGCTCCGTGTATGAGCGAAATGACGGCCACGGGGGGCCTCATCACTTGCACCCGGCACCATAACATCCACACACATACAATCTAATGTTTGTTTTAACTTTTATTTTTGTCTCTACTCAGATGACGCTCAAGAAAAATGTTTCTAATTTCAGGGTCCTGTAATATTGTCTAATTTCTTTTGTTAAAGCGCATTGATTATTCAAATAATCAAATAACGAACATGCAACTACTCATAATCAAGTACTCATCCTAGTAAGCCTTAGGGGGGGGAAAAGTTAGAGCGATTTAAAATAACAAATATTCTCAGGTGAGCCCATTGACTTCCCAATAAACCTCACATAAAGGCTTTCCCTGATCTGTGCCACAGACCAAGATCTACTGGATATGAGAACATATCATGGTTTGGGTTGAAATAAGAATGTTTGTAATTGTAACGAATCTGCCGTGAGCTTTTGCAAATCCCACTCAAATTAAGTCCATCGCCACAAAACAGGAAACAAAGAGGTCTTCATTTGCGACAGTTTTTTATTAAATCTGGCTTACACGATATAGAACGTGAAGAAGCCTCATTAGAGAGGAAAATGAAACAATTGTTCCATTGAGGTTACCTCAGGAAAAATCCAGTATACAGAAAAAAGACATAATGATGCTGCAAAGTCCGACACCACCACCACCTGTCACAGGGTACAATCCATTCTCCCCCCCCCAGACAAACACACTGACTTTATAAGAGGTGGCCAGCACCATGGAAACAAAAAAGGGGGAGACAACACACATTTTCACGCCAGTAACGACACAAACCCACAAATGAACACAATACATTTAACTAAATTTAGAGCCATGGATAAACTTTAGTCAATGCAAAAATTATATTAGAGAAAATCACCTTGATCAGGACATCACATTTCCCCTCTAGTACATCACAGTTGGTACAGTCCAATTTCCTTTAGACATCCCATAAAGCAGATCTACTTCCTGTTGGAACCTCTTTGTCAGCCAGCTGGTCCATTCCCCCATCACACCAGGTACTAAACATTTCAAGTTATCTTAACTTCAAAAAGGGACTTTAACAATTGTGCTATGTTTTTACATATCACATTAGACAAATTGAAATTTTTACTGGTTTGAATGTTTAAACATTACACCTTACAATGACAAAGATTTTAAACCAAACCCATATAATAATGTCCCTTTATTAATGCAAAGATCTAAAAGATTTGGGGCTTAAATCCTGACCATCACATGTTTGTTTATTACATTAATCACAAGTTAAGTATAATGTATAAAGTATAATCTATTTAACCTGTTTTTATCCATCCCACACCTCCTCCTTATGAGGACAGTTTCTCTTCTGATGATCTAACAATAACAGTATTCCACTCAATAGATACTTCAAACCTTGTGTGCTTACTGCCTGGTGAAGCCTCTCATGAGATTACCTCAGGTTGTTAAAACAGGTGGTTCACCTAAAAAATAGAATGAATCTGTTCACCTACTACTTCATCCAACGTGAAGATGTGAAAATAAATCAAATCAAAGTGAATTTAGTGAATGAAATCCCATTTCTTACAAACAAATTTAGGATAATTCTTACAGTAGATGATCAGATTTTGTAAGTGTACTGGGAGAACAATGATGAAATGAAGTTTTTTTTCTATGCTTTTCATTTTGAAGGTTTAACAGCAGAACAGATGTGTAAGAACATTTCTAACTCAATACCCTGGTAGCAGCGGGTGAAGGGTGTCATCTGTCATGTGTCTTTGACCTCTTGTTCAATCATTCCTTGCTGTTGATACATTTCGGCTTCAGGGCGCATTCGTGGTTCCGTCTAACTGAGAAAACAAACATTATAGATGGAACTGCAGCATCGTGCGTACGACAGAAGCAATACGCCCACTGTCCAAGATGAGTTTCCCCTTTTTTTCGACCCCGCTGATCCTATCTTGCGCCGACTGTGTGCGTCGGTGAAGCGGCTCGGCTTAATTAACAACCTACGAGCGCTTTCTGACGGCCAACAAACTGCCCCCCAGTCTGCTGTCAGTAAACCAAAGCATGTGGTAAGGTAATGAAATCCCACTGAAGACACACTCGGCGGACTACTAATAATGTGCAAGATTATCTTTTCATCTGTGCCCCGTTTCATTAAATGTTGTTTATTTCGGATCACAGTTGGCTTATAAGTCAGCGACTAGAGCGGAGTCTCTTGGCAAGCGAGGCAGCGCACTGTCACAGTCCTATTTCTGCCCAAGCAATTATCATAAATATCCTAAATTCTGCAAAAAGCGATTTTTACTTATTCTTTAGCAACACAAACCTTACCAAGACCCAACGATGGTTTTAGAAAGAGAAATAAAAAAACATGACGTCATTGTTTACCTGTGCTCTTGATTTCAGATTTCAACCATATACAACATCAGAATCGGTTATTTATACTGAATTACTCATAATCATAAGTAATTTTAGTAAGCTATCGATACAGAAAGTTAAACTACTTTGGGACGACACAGTTACCCCCTTGACGTTTGACGAGGAAGATTAGCAGCCCCCCCGGGATGTAGCACTTCATTTTTTACAGCAGTCAGCATCTCCGGTACGTTCGATAAATTCAAGACTTGAGTAGTTGCTGAGCTCCGGTGGTCAATCTTTAGGTCTTATCGAGACTTCGGCTAAGCCCTGACAGCCTCTACCCCCACACTCCTCTCCAGTCACGTCACGGCAACAGATAGAGCGAACATTTGGCCGGTCAAGAGAAGGATAGAAAGGCCGAATGTACCATATATTAAGAGAATAGCTATAGAGGCACAAAGAGGGGGGAAAAGGGGGATTCCACAGGGACCACACTACAAAAGGAAGATACGTCTGCCCCATATCTCTGGTGACTTCTACTTATGCAGATTGTTTCAGGCTTTACTTTGTAAATGAGAAATTGCATGTTGGCCCTAATTTTGGCATGTTAGACAGCTCTGAAAGCCATGCAATATGCATGAGGCCCTGCTGGCATCGCCAAGGAGAAAAGATCAGTCAGGGGCACAGAGCCGAGCGGTGGCATATTCAAAATGCTTCATCGTGACAGCGGAGAATATAAAATGTTAAAATAGTTAAATTAACACACAAACGGCCTAATACTTGGCCTAAGGGGTCGGATCAATAAAATCACTCGGATGGATTTCTTAGCAGTATAGTTTAGTTTGCAGAAATGCCGTATTTTCTTTCATGAAATCGGTAAACAAACAATACAAGAATGCTTTGGAAGTCTACTCATAGTTTCCCATACAAACCGGGTAAATTAACCTGATAATATCTTAAACCAACTAAATGGGCACCCTCATGAATTGAAAAATTACTTGTAGTAGTATCTGAAGCCAGTTTGAAATATCCGTCCACCAATTAAACCATGAGTACACAGCAGGAAGCCCGGTTTAACAAAGATACTCGCATCACAGCCCTCAAGGACTTTATTTCTATTTTGTGTGCTGCGTTGAAAGAAAACTAGCTTTTTAATCAAAGCCTAGTTGTTTCCAATTTGGAACTAACAATGACTTTGAAAAACCGTTAAGTTCAGGGAAAAGCAATATGATGAGAATCAAGGAGCTAATTAGCGCTTGCATCCCGCGCTGCGATGGTGGAGCTGTTTTTCTTTTGGTGAACAATCAAGTGAAGACTATTCTGTTTTGTTCTCATTAACGAATTTGGGTGTTTCTTGTGCATCAAATTGGGAGGATGTGTAATAGACGATAACAAATGGCTTTTTATATTTGGTATACATGACCGGCATCTGCATCTGATCAACATGACCTGCTGGTTAACTGGTTAGTGGAGGAAATAACTGTCGGGCCTGTCACGGTTCTGAAGATGTGACATTACACCGGGGCCTGAACCACTCACCTCTTCAGGTGGAGATTTTCAACTTTCAACTTCAACAAATGGAATTTTACCCGAGGAGAAATTTCACTTGAGTGCCTGCAGCAGAAATCACAGGAAGGAAAAAGCAGCGAGCAGGTGCACAGCGCCAAAGGAATAGAGCACGCCGTGCTAAGAGGCCATCTCACCGCGGCGTGAATCCCTCCCAGGCACAACAGCCATTGAGCGGGGGGGCTCGGCACGCCGCGACCACAGGCAAACAAACGGCTAAAGAGATGATTCATCTGCTTTTGCTCAATGTCCCAGAAAAGCCTTCCCCCGTCTCCGGGGGCTGCTTCAACCTGCTTCTGCTTGTGGTCTTGAGTCTTTTGGTTTGCTGAGGGCCCTGCGTGGTGCAGCGCTGCCCCTCGGCCTCCCGTCCCCCCCCCCACAGCGTGCAGCGATGGCGGAGATCTCGCGGAATGTGATTAATTGCTTAATGATTGCCAGGGCTGTGGGTTGCGTCGCATTCTCGTGCTTTTCCGTCAAGTCGACGTTCTTTGGGCAGCAGTGGTAAATTTAAAATTGTCTTTCTAGTATAAAACAAAAGATGCAAATAGAGGTAAAGGCTGGTGGAAAGGAAATAATTGATATGAATAAGAGATGTGTGCCTCACTTACCGCTGGGAGAAAAAAAAGCAGCTTATATCAAGATAAAGGCTTCGGTGTAATTTAAAAAAAGCGGTGTTTACATGGAAATATGGAAAAAGCACCCAAGAACAAACGAAGGAAGCAATAGCTAAATGAGGTTTTGTTGTGATACAGCCACACAGGGGTTGAAAGTACGTTTTAACATCAATAATGAGGCGTTTCATGCGGCCCAAGACTCTTGCACATATTCTGACTTTCATGTAATCGAGCATTGATTCTTTGTAAGTCCCCCGCCTGCCAAAATTCTGTCCAGCCCTCCATGCGTCCCCCCCCCCTCCCCCGCCCCCCCTGAAGGCTTTAATAGAGCTCTGTTCTTAACTGACACTTATCTTAAGGGTGAGGACAGTTCCCGGGACTCATTGTCACTTTTGAGTACAGCATATCCTTCAGCCAACTAATTGCACTGCCCATCAAAACGCTTTTCCCTCTCAGGCCAACTTTGTGGCCTTTTTAACGTCTGTTTTGTGCGCCGGGCAGACAACCCCCGGAGATCACACGTTTGACCTTCACGCGTCAGGTGTCATCTCCCCTTTAGCAGCTTCACTCCCCCGCCACCTTTAATCCTTTGCAGTTTGAATGACAGAAATGAGCTTCATGGCTCACAGGATGCAGTGCGTCGACGTGGCGTCGGCATTGATGGAAACGAGTTGATGAAAAATGGCCCAAAGCAAAAAAAGCCACGGGACGTGTTCGTATCAGGTGCTGTTTGTTGAAGAGGCTCACAACTCAGATGATTTAATTCTTCCTTTTTTTTCCCACTTAGATGGAACCACAATTTATTGCATACCCCAAGAATAAATACACTAACAGGTCACTGCAAATCAATAGCAACAGAGTGAAAAGAGATGGTGTGTAATAATATATGTATCCCTTGCCTGAATACAGGCAGTTAATCAGGGGGGTGCTGAGCCTCTCAGCGGTTTCATTTGGATGGGATTAAGCCCTACATTTATTCTCAGCCCTGGGAGATTTAATCGGAGAGAGAGAGAGAGAGAGAGAGAGAGAGAGTTAAACTACTACCAAATCAGACGATGACCAGCCCGGGATTACGATATGGAGGTCTGATGTCAGGGAGCAACCTACATTTTGGCTTTTTATGTAGATAACTATAATCTATGAAGGAAAAATCCTCTGCCTGCATCCATTAAAAATACACAGCTGAAAAATGCAAGGTCTATTACTCGGCGGGCGGGGGGGGGAGTCTCTAAAATGTGGATATGTGCCGCTAGTGATATGTGCTGCCAGGGTGTCTGTCCGTCCAAGACTCCATCCGGAAATCAGTGGACTTCACATATTTAAAAATAAATGGAGAGAGAGAGCGAGAAAAGTTTGGACACACATTTTACTGGTACTGTACATCAATAAATACTGAACTGACGTCATGAGAAATGATCTAAAGCTCTGCCTCTCTCCGCTTGTGTTGCAGTGTCGAGCTGGACTTCAAGCTGCAGGAGGACAAGCTACTGCCCCTGATGAAGAGACTTTGCCCCCCGGACAGCCAGCAATGCCCCGCTCTCCCTTACCCTAATGAAGTATTCACATCCACCCCCAAACGCAAAGCCAAGACAGAGTCCAAAAAGCACGCGCGCTGGAAACTCTGGTTCCTTTGACTGAAACGTGAACGCCTCGGAGCAGCCGCGTTTTTTTTGAAGGGCAAATGAATAACCCTGAGGTTTCTCCCCTCCCTCCCCCCCCCCCCCCCCCAAATGGATGAGGGAATATTCAGAGGCGGTGGTCAACACATGAGGATGGATAACGACAGAAACCGGTTCATTGGGGGGGTACTTAGTTGAGACTGCACATTAATTCAGCTTGGTACAGGAGAGACGAAAAAAAACAAACATTTTAGAGTTCGTCAAACCCTTTTCTGGCTCGTTGGTTTGAAGAGGACGAACGCACAGCTGTGGAAACTAGGTGAGCATTGGGACACTCGTATGTATATATATATATATATATATATGATATGATCGATATATTATTTTTTAATGCAGCTCAGGGTTTGTATGTATGACTTTTTGTCTTGTCCCCCTTTAGAGCATATTGCTTGGCAACAAGAGGACGCGGCGTGCGAGGGGCCTGTTGTGAGTGAGCTGTTCTCTTTGAATGGACGTTAGCCCCAGCTACGGCAAAGCACAAACATTTCGCCTACTGGGTGGAACATTGCGTAAAAAAGACTGAAACGCCGCGCTAGTTCGTGGCTTTGTGATCTTCTCTCCCGTCTATTCTCTTTTTCCTCCTTGCCTTTTAACATCCGGCTCAGTTTGTTTGTCTGACTCAACGTCTGCCTGCCTTTTTGTTTATGACGCCTGTCTCTTTCCTCTCTTTGCACCTTTGTCCCTTTATCTCTCTCTCTCTCTCTCTCTCTCTCTCCAGAAGTCACCATTTAGCTCACTGTGCAACCGACCTACCGACTACCCAGCCAACTTTGCCTCAGTCGTCCTGTCCTCTCTGTTGATTACACTTATCTCGTATATTCAAAATTCATATTTTAGGATATTTCAATATTTTCAGCAAAGTACTGTGAAAGAAAATCAAATTGAAAAAAAAAAAAAAAAACAACATGAATGTGTGTTTGTTTAGGCCGCTGCTTTTGAAGCAGGTACATTTCTGGGTTAGGTCAAATTCTATTTAACAACATATATATTTTGACCACTTCCAATGCAGAATATTTTCTATTAAAAAGTGGCATTTCTCAGATCTCTGACCGAGAAGTCATTTATTTCATGCTAAGTTAGGTAAGATTTGAATTGTAGTTATTTTCTAATACCGATTTTTTTTTTTTTCCATTTAGCTTCGATTTTCAACTTGTAAAAACAAACAACTGTGCACTGAACTTGTAAGACCAGAAGGGCTACACGGTACTAATGAAGTATGATGGCATTCTTACAGCAGAGACTTGTAGGGAATTGTAGCCACCAGCTTTGGTTAGGTAAAAAAAAAGAAATGGGACTGTAGCAATGGAACTGAACTTGAACGCTGAGACAAAGAAGGTATTTATTTCAAGTAATTTTATGACAGCAGCTCTCCTGTAGATAAAGGGACTGTGAAACGTGAGGACGACTCATACTGGCCTCGCTTCGACTGCACAGTAGGAAACATTGTTCAGGTCACCAATTTCCATGCAAAGATCTGTAACTCGAGAAAGTGCAATTTAGTGATTATGTGCAATATTATGCATTTTTCTACTGTTTCTACATCGCAATTAAAACATTTTCAACTGCAGGTGATCTGGTGTGCTCGTATCTCTATTGAAAGCTGGAGGCAATGGGCCTGTGAAGTGAGAGGAGCTGCTGTACACCCTCCAGGCTCCGGGAGAAAAAGCCCCATTCATTTTTCAACGTTTGTTGACTCACAGTTGGAGCGCTCCTACACCTTCAATTGGCATAAAACTTTCTCAGTTGACTCATCAGTTAAATAAAATATCTCTTCATTGGATGAGTTGGGGCTATAAACCTGTGTACATAAACATTATTTTTTGACTCTCAAGCTACATTTTCATCTCAACTTAATTTACTTCACATGCACTATTTGAAAAAAATAAATATATATTTTTGAATGTGCCAGTTGCATCGAGCAATCAGCTTTGTGTGAGTTGGCAAAGTTTGGTTGTGCTTCGTTAGCAATTGTAACGACGGGCAATTAAAATTCTCCCTTTGCTTTCTCAATCTCAACTGATTGTTTTGTTTTTTAGCAAGATCCACAAACATTGAGAGTTAAACTGCTCAATTGGGAAACAAAATGGAGAAAACAAACAGTTTGTGGGCCGGGCATCTCGTTCTACTCTACATGAGCATACAGTACTAGTTGTAGTTACGGGCAGAGCTGGTCTGAGACCGATGTATCCTCCTTTAACATGAAGCAGGGATGGACCTCGGACCGTGAGCAGGACTCAGCAGCTCCTGCTACACTCCTCCTGAGGTGATTACTGCCACAAAGTCAAGACCCGGAGGCTCAGGCGAGTCGAGGTTCAAGTGATTTAAACTAAGTAACTTGATCCCAAATCCATCCCTTTCCTGGTCGGTTTCATTTTCCTCAGTTGATTCTATTTCGCTTTGATGTTTTTTTCTCGCATTTGATTCCTCCAGTTTTTACCTTCTCTATTTCAGAATCATTCTTTCCCAGCACATGCTTCTTTCTCCTTTCTTTGTCATCTGCATCTTACTTCCAAACCCTTATAAGTTCACATTTTCGGTCTCTATATAAAATACATTCATCAAAAATAGCAAAATGCTTTTATTTTGGCTTTTTCAATTTCATTGTATGCATTAAAGTATTGCATATATTTTTAAAACGGATCAGAAAAAAAAACCATTGGCATAGTAACTGATAAGAATATGTAAATGAATTTCATTTATAATCTTTTTAAAAATCTAATTCAAAGAATTGAGTGTGTAGAGATGTCATTTACATCTTGTAATTGATACCTATAAAACAAAATGAAAAAAATGTAAAAACATGAAGAAAAATGCATCCCTGTATTTCTTAAATCACATATGAAATCAAAAATCAAGAGCGTAGTGCATAAAAAAAGTTTTGACTGGATGTAATATATTTAAATAACTGGCAACCCCTCTTGGATCAGCGCCTCTTGAGTGGTGGTACGAATACTTCTTCATGACGACCATGAAGCTGGACGCGCTGGTCCATGTGGCCTCCAGCTCGCTGCCAACGCTCCTCGCTGCAGCTGGACAGGATGAAGCCGCTCAAACACGGACGGATGGACGGAGCTTCTACTTGCTGATGGTGGACGGGGGGGGGCGGCGGGGGCATGTAATCCCTCAGGCGTGTCCGGGGAATGCACCTCGAGAGACGAATCAATGAGCGGAACAGAAAATAGACTTTGAAAGAAGAGAAAAAAAATAAAATAAACCACCTCTCCTTCTCTGTCAGAGCAATCAGCTGACGGCGGAAACTGTGATCAGTCATGAGAAGCATCTGACGGGGTCAAAGGTTGAGGGGAAATGCATCATTACCTGCCTCATCCTCGTGCTGGATGGCGGACCTCTGTGCTCTCGTTGCCAGCCTCGTTGGAAGCACCGTCTGAATCAACTCAAACACATACGATAAACCCCCTCTTCATGGGTGCACACAGAAAAGTATAACAGAAAGGGGTGGATGGTGGCAGAAGGGAATTTGATCATCATTTAAAATATCAACAACTTTAGTATGCGGGGTAATTGTAACGGCCCTAAAACTCACCCTGAGACAAAAACCCTCCATATTCTATGAAATGCAGTTTGGATCCACATGGTCTGGAAGGACGACAAATCCAGTTATTTTTAATTACCTTGGATTTCCCTGGCTTCATAAAAAGCACAGCATGTTAATTGATCAAATTCATATTGGGTTAAGTTCATTTTACACTTACTGTGAATGAGTTTGAAAGTTTCCTTCGCCTCCTCTATCGACTGGGTCGCTTTAACGAGACCTTTCGGCACGGCAAAGAGATGCAATATTTTTTTATGCATGCATCACCTCCAGAGGTTGAAAAGGATCCATTAATGACTGGCAAGTGAGAAAGTCCCAAATATCAAATGGACTGGACACAAAAAGGGAAGAGGACAGATGAACAGACTGCATTAGGCAAAAGTAGCTACTCTCAACCATCTCAACTAACAATGACGCCATAAAAAAAAAAAAAAACTGCAAATCTCCCCACCAGGTAAAAAAAAATGTCCATGTTGAGATGATGTTAATGAATTTTATTTTACTTTTAAAACATCTCCATATTCCTAAAATGAAAATAAGCTTTAGTGGAGAAAAAAAAAAAAGATCCCATATACATTTTTATTTTACTGCGGCTATCATTCTAGTGTTAGTGCACTAGGGACACAAAGTCAGGTCATTAATGTCGCGATGAAACAGCGTTACTCACCCTGAGTGAGTAATTCACCAGTTTGTCCAAAACCCTATGTGCACCGATCGGTTTGAGTGGAAGGCCGAGCCCACAGGACACCAGCCAATAAGGCAAGGCTTTGGCTCTTGGTGGAATCTGTCCAACAAACACAATAAAATATCAAGTAGTGACGCCTCGCTGAGGTTTTCTGTACGTCGCTGGGGAAGGTCGGAGGAGTCCAACACTTTGATCCAGACTGAAATATCTCAACTATTGGATGCATTGCCAGGATACGTCGGTGCCCTAAAGATGAATTATTCTGACTTTGATGATTATCCTTACTTTGAATTCAATTCCACTTCTTTGCCAAAGATTTCAGCATGGATTGGTTCCGCACTTATACTTGGTTCATTGATAATTTAGCATGTAAGCATGGTCCTGAGAACATTAAGCTAAAAGTGTTGCTGCTTCTTATTACATTATTGTAAAATCACATATGTCACATTACCAGAAAACCACTGACTGAAATGTATCTTCTTCTTTTCTTTTTACCATTCTTCCTTCCGTTTATTTAGCTGAACAGGTGCAAGTTGTCCTTCCTGCCGTACATACCCCATGCTGATTAACCCCCGGCGCAAGGTGAGCCGGCCTGAGCTCGGCATCTGGCTTGTGTGCGATCGCTCCTTCGGTGAGCAGTCATGGCTCCTCCTGACCTTGTGAACTCTAGTTCCCAAAGACCACCTGACTCGCTCATATGAGTGAGATGGTTTGCAAAGGTCTAAAACCCCTCCCGATAATAGTCCGCAATGTCAGTCTAAATAATAACTAAATGACTTGCCTGTTGATTTTTTGACTGTTTTTTTTTTTTTTGCATGGGGAATTTTATGTGGAGTGTAATCAGTAAGATCATCAGCTCATGTTTGCTATGGACCTGCATGTCGGGGGAATGGCTGCTGCTATCAATCAGAGGGAGAACAATTTAAAAGAGGGAGGTGGTAGAAAACTGAGAAAACTAACCAAGCAGTAAACAGGGGATGCCAAGATGGAAAAATCAATGTATAAGCAGAAGTGTAGGCTGTGCTTAATGCAAATGTTTAATTCTTCTTTAATGCCAACGCTAATATTTATTCATGCTTCAATCCATATTTTTGCTCTGTTCTAATGTAAGTGGAATGAACAGATACAGTCAATACGTGGGCTTTAATAGTCATCAATGGTAAACAAAAAAAACGCCTTTGTGTTTCCAGTGAATATTGTGTCGTTACTGTCTTTACAAGTAATTGTTAAATCTGTTTTGCTCAAAAGAAACACAAAACCATCTTTTGTAGGCAAAAAGAAAAGATGAGAGTAGGAACGTACCAGTGGCTTTTCAAGGAGAGAAATCTAAGCTTCTCAGAAAAATTGAATGCATCAAAGTCAAAGTGTTTTTTTTATCTGGTGCAAGTCTCCATATGCTCTACCAGGGACTCTGCTGCAGTAGTTTGAGAGGCTCATCACTCAATATCAACCGGGAAACTTGCTCTCAGCTTCATTTCCCTACCTTTGTCATATCCATTTCTGGATCACTCCCAACAGCAAAGAGCAATCAGGTTTATTGTATTTTTATCCCCTCAAGCTCACAGAGCAAAGCTGCATTTCCCCTTTTTTAAAGTGTGTAATGGATATTTGCTTTTAAGTTAATCGAGGCAACTGAAAACAACAGCTGCTACAGATTTATAGATATATTAAGATTACACCTGAATTACAGTTGGTTTTTGAAACCAAAACCAAATAATTTGATCATACACACTGATGCAAACTTAATATAAAGTGATGAATTTTTGAAGAAAACACTGCTTATGTTGGATCCAAAAAGATAAAAATAATTTGACTCAAATGTGTTATGTAATACCAGAAAAACATTTTGAATTATTCTTCACCCCACCATACCCTTCTCAACGTGCAAAAGTCACCTCATTCGTATTCGTTGCTCTGCAGCAGCGATACAAAAGACACACCTACTTCCTTTGGAAAAATCGGTGTTAAATATTAACCTCATCGTCAGACATTTAACATCCTCAGTCCACAACAAGATGGAGACCTACATTTGACCAGTGATCCAAGGTGGGATCGCAGACTCTGAGACACAAGAGGAAGTATTAGAAGACACCGATTCCCCTCAACGCTAAACAGAGAGTGTGTTCCCCCTGTGTTGGGCACTTTGTGTGTGTCCCTCTGACCGAGGTGGGTTTGGGACGTGCTCAAGCTTGAGGAAATGTTGTACATTTTAAAAATGAAATGCATCGATAAGTTACAATTTGAGAGCAAAGTGGTGAGGCTGAGATCCATCACATTAGTCAAATTGGTAGAATGTAACTGTAAGGACAATTGTGAGGTACTTGTACTTCCCTACTTATTCACGCTCACACCACGTTTAAAGAGAAAACTTGCTGGGAAGATGAACATTGGGTTTGTTAGATAGAGTCCTTCAGGAATATGTTCCTCAAACGATTATTTCTTTTTCCGATTAGAAGCCTGAAATAATGTCTCTGGTTAACTGTAACGTTGTTTTCATACAAGATAGATGACGTGCGAGTCAGTTGAGGAAGTGCTTTGATTGACATACGTACAGTAAAGACCTCTTGACGTGTTGTCCTCTTAGATGGCACCGCTTCACAGGCGATGCTTGGGCAATCCGTCAGCGTTCATGTCGCTGGGATCTGATCCGCTCGGGGGGGGGGGGGGGGGGGGGGGCGAGAACCCGTCTCTGAGCAGCCTCCACTTTTCATTCCAGCCCTCAGTTTACAGCGTTCTTTACGACCGGGAGGAGTCCCTAAAACCAGTTGACCCTCCGAAGCTGCAGGAGAACCAGGGGAGAGCAGCAGGCGGATAAAAGTCCTGGTCATCAACTTCATTTCAAGACCACTTACCGCTGGACAAAGGCTGCACGGAGGGACAGTGAATTCACTCTGTCTGGGGGGGGGGGATATGGACAGGGTATGTGTGATATTTCAATGTTGGAAAGAGTTAGCACTGGAGTCGAGGATAATCTCATAGATTTACACTCTGTTTCAGAGACAAATCCATCCTCTTGTTATTTATTTATTTTCTTCTAAATGCTGCACAATCTGCTTCACCCCAACTTGTCGTCTTCGCTCTTAGGCGAGGGAATGGCGTCCGATTGGAACATCTAGCGAGGAAAACAGAAACATGGCGCTTTCTTACTTCCGTCACAGTATGTAAATGTTTGAAAAGCATTATTTTTGGGCATGCCCAGTGATGCACATATTTGGAGGTCTAAATCATCCTGCATGTATAATCTGGTCTAAGTTATCTTGTCATGCTATTTATTAGGTGTTTTAATCTTTTGGCATTTCAAGATGTTATTTAAAATGTATTCAGTACATATAGGTACTAAATCCAGGGTCTGCTCCAGTGGGCTGTGCACTAAGAAAAACGATGTGTCAAATGATGGTGTAGACGTTATGGAGATTTTGAAAAATTAGGGTCAAGATCCAACCCTCTCCTCAATATATTATGTCTATTTTCTCTTTCAAAAATTACCAAATGTAGGATTAATTGTAAAATGTATAAAACAAAAAAAGGTTTTGCAAGTTGCCTTGTTTGTAATTAATTCAAAATAATTCCTCATTGACACAAGTCATTTCACACCAACTTTAACCCTGTTCCACCCATGTTGTGTGAAAGTGGGTGCTAGACAGTGCCGTGTACTCTACTCCTTGCTGTGGGGCTCATTAACAAGAAGCTGGCGATGCTTTTCGCACATATGTTTTATTTTAATTTTTTTATTTATGAAACTCCAAAGCTGCTGTAATAATTATCTAAATTTACAAGATCGTTGTCTTTTGAGGAAGCCTATGAGAACCATCAAAACTAGAGATTTAGAGCTCATCCTTTCCAGCATACAGAGGAAAATTTAATTGGGGCTGTACGGGTTCAGGATTTAATTCACACGTTGATGTTAAGATGTAAAAAAAAAAAAAGAAAGAAGAAAGTCTATCTTGACTTTCTTTGATGTTTTGGGCGAGAGGGACGTCTGGGTCAGACTGTTGGGCCTGCTGCCACCATACAAGAAGATGACCATTCGGATCCATCGTGGATTAAGGCAGAAATTAATATATTTACGAATCCATAAGAAAAGAAAACACAACAAAGGGAAAAGATTTCTTACAGATAGTGCAAGTACTACTACTGGTTAACATGGTCACGTACAGAAATCTGCTTCTAGTATTCTAAGTTAATGCAATCCGAGGACAGGTCTCAGGGAGTCACCCCTCCGTCATGAACCCCGCTTATAATAGAAATTTTAATGAGCCACTTTTTCACTTTGTTTACTTAAAATCTCTTATAATAACTTGACTGTTACTATTTCAGCTTACTTACTGCAGTGTAATACGGGCAGTCCCGCTGTAAGTTTCCACTAGACCACCTAGTTTAGCTCTGAGGTCGTCAGCACGGCACCGTCTGTCATAACTTTACGAGTTTCTGGTCAGGAGATTAAGCATGTGTACCACGGTGGCTATCAAGTCAGCAGTAACGTGCACCATGTGACGTGTGGCAGTGCAGTGTGTGTACAGTTTCTTTTTTTTTCTTCTTTTTTTCCCAGCAGAGAATACATGCATCAACTCCTCAAAACCTAAAAGGAGACCCAAGCTAAGTTCCCATTTCTTTCTTACCTTGCCGTTAATTATAATTTAAGTGAAGAGGATTACGCCCGATGTCAGCATCGGCTCCGGCACTGTTTAACTGAAAGCACCGGTTTAATGGTTTGTAATTAACATCCTTACAGCATCCCTTCTCTTAGGTACATTTTCGATTAGATAAAAATTTGACTGCTTCGCCATCATTATGGACGTTAAAGCAATTAACCGTGGTTCAATGTTTGAATCGATTGACGTAGCCACTTCCCACATCCTGCTCCTGCTCACGCCCTTCTGTGGAAGTACGGAGTCGACGCCTTTTGTGTCCCTCTTGAACTGTGTCCATATTTCACCAGGGCATCCCTGCAAGCAACCGGTCAGTGAGGAGTTACCGTAACTGTTGGAATGACTGGCTTTG
The DNA here is from genome assembly GCF_949316345.1 of Pungitius pungitius. Taxonomy (NCBI): domain Eukaryota; kingdom Metazoa; phylum Chordata; class Actinopteri; order Perciformes; family Gasterosteidae; genus Pungitius; species Pungitius pungitius. Next base: position 6,176,812 of record NC_084912.1, on the reverse strand, counting down.
GTCAACTTGTTGAGCAAAAGTGGTGGGGCTTCAATGTTTGGAGAGGAATATTGCACAATAGCACCGATCAAAAATGAATACTGAGATCTGCCGCAATAAATATAAAATATAAAATTCAGCTTATGAACTTCATTTTGAATAAATTTGAGAAGTTGACAATGTTCCTCGATTTGGGTCGCGGCTTGTCATTAAGGGGTGATGGTGGGTCCCGGAGCCAGCCCAGTTGAGAACCACTGCTTTAGGGGTCACGTCTTCACCTAAAATGATCATCAAAATCCCTCCCGTTACACTCTTCTTTTATTTTGAGCACCACACTGCTCCATTTAGATCACGATGTGTGGAACTACCGCACAGTTTGGAAGGGATAATAAGCAGTGCAATGCACGGGGCGGGGGCAAGTGCTGCTGAAAAGGTTAAGTGTATTTGTTTATGTACGTCGTGCCATTAGCAGCGCCTGCATGTATTTTTCAAGGATGCTTATGTTGCATGAAGCCATTGGATGTTGACCTTTGTCATAGTGGAACATTTCTCTTTGTGCCACTTCACTGATGTATAAGTGGGATGTTTTCGACTGGGTCAGTAGTGCCTTGCATGCTCGCAGCGTTAGTAAGCAAGTAACGCAAGGTTAGTTTTCAGGCTCAACGTCCTCTTTCTTGCCTGACTAAGATTCTGAATTCTAAGGTTTGTCATCTCATTCACCGAATGAATGGGGAAACTTAAGAGTCTAAAATGTCTAAAAAGAGAACTGGGTGACTCAACTATTTAGGTCGGTTGAAACTAAACATAACAAATTGTGGTCGGTCCCGCTCAGCTGGGCAGCTCATAAACGGGTTTCCGGGTCGGGTGCTGCTCACTGGTTTCTGTCGATAGATGTCGACGACTTTCAGTCCCACAGGGAGGATCTCTCGCCTTGCTGTATGTTAATACACTTTTCACCTTTTTTAAAAATCTCCCTAAAATTATTATTCAAAGCCATTCGAATTAACATATATTCAAGAAAATCTAGCTGGCAGGAAAACCCATGTGTTAGTGATGTAATTAAACTTTTATATTGTGATAAAGAATGAACCCAGCCACCATTTTGTGCGGTGAACTGCTAATGACCCGGGGGTCTGAAATCTCTGCATGCATAAAACTAAAATGGTCACAATAGTGTGGGACTCATGTTTTAAAGAAAACAATAAATGCAGTTCATTTCTTTTTAAGGTTGTTTGAGTACGAGTCCTGAACTTTATGCATCACAAATGCATGTGCCCTGATGTGCTAACAGTATTGGGTTCATGTACCTAGAATTCACAGGGTCGCATTTATTATTATTATATATCTTATAGTCTATCTGCCGGCTGTGATGAATTAAACATTACATTTTAGGTAGATCTTTGGCTGAGCTGTTGTATAGATCAGCCCAGCAGGAGTTTCCACAAAGAGATATTAAAAGAGAAACATCTCCAAATGACCTCAAAGAAAGATGATGACGACTGCAATGCGTCTGTAGATTTTGTGTCCCCATCACAAATTAGGTTAGGCCGGAATCATGCTCTTTTTTTTATAACTAAAAAAAATAAACTTAAAAAATAAAACTAACTAAACTAAGAGATCATATCTGTACATGTTTGATCAAAATGTCAAATGTTCTCTAAAGAAAGTCCATCTAATATTCTCAAAACTAGGATTACCAGTCAAAGTAAATGAGGAATAAGCATAAATAATACATGTAAATGCATTGCATTCGAGTGAGTGGTGATTATCAGATGTCGTTACTCTTCACTTATCATTTAATTATGATTCACCTGTCAACGATGCAAATGCACAACAATGTGCAATGCATATCAATGTATCACATCCTCAATGTTCTATACTACGGCCCATGACTGCTTTTCCATTAAATCATACAGGCATTCATCTAAATTGGAACTGCCGTTTTATTTAGAAAGTGTTTTCAACCAAACTACCACTGTCTTTATTATAAAAATAACCATTTCAAAAGCATTATCCGTGTGACCCACCTCAGTACATACACATTACAACAATCGTAATCCCTCTGCGATGAAATACACAAGTGCGCTCTAGCAGATTTTCCTCACTCACGGCTCTTTTAATAGTACTTGGATTAAGTCCTTGCATCTCCCGACAAGGTTAATTACACTATCGGTGACTGGCAACCTCGAAATTAATCTTTTTTTTAAAAATGAAACACACCACTGTTTAATTTAAGCCTGCATGCTCATTCTTACCAACAGACGCTGATATTGGTAATGAGATCAAAAAGCTATTGGACTGCTGAGTGCCGTCTCTCCACTCCGTACACACAGATTGCGTGTAAGCTTTGCCTTAAGTGAACAGCCGAGATCAGAGGAGTGAGAGGATAGAAACAAGTGTGACAGACAGTAAACAACAGCCAACTGTAGAGGCTCACGCCGAGCTTAAATTAAACTGAATTCCTGATTAAGTTCCGTCACTGTGTGAGCAGAGTCGTTCACGTACGTATCTCTTCATCATTTGGGAATGGATGATTAAACATGCATGTTGATTCTGCACCTCGTGGCGTGAAAAGCACTTTCGCTCATTTATTCATAAGGCTGACATCGGTTGTCTTAAGATTCCTCAGCTCCCTTGCTGTTTTAAGTCCCAGACAAATGAGACGGGCCTGCCATTCATGATGTGATTTGTGCATGAACTTGTCTGGTTATGTTAGTTTGAATCATTTCACAGAAGGAATATTCCTTTCCAACACAAATGTGTGCAAAACGTGTAAGAAATGTCAAAAGTCCAAAGTCCATTTTCAACATCAATTAATAATAGTAATCAATTATTTATATGTTATGGGTTGTTGCATTCTCACCCAGCACCGAATAAACACTTAATGCAAATGCTTAATTACTGTAAATGCAAAAGCCTTTGGCACAGCGCGGTACTGCAAATGCACATTGAGATTGTGCGAGTCAACAGTTCTGCTACAGTAGTGCTTTGTCATTTACTTTAACACATTGACTTTTGCCATTACCTCACTTGAGTGATGCTAAATGGAAGCAAATGGTGCAAGGAAATGTATAAGAATGATTCCCCACCCCCCCCCTCCCTCCCCCCTCGCCCCATGAATAACTCGGAGACCTTCACAGTCAGTTAATGCATTTGAATTCTTCCTCCATATACTGTGGAATATATGGACGATATGTAAATGATAAAGTGCTCCCACCCTCTGCCTTTGTGGATACAAACGTGTCAAAATGCGTGTTTCCAGTCCAGCTCTTCCAAATGGATTTCAGAATGTTTAGACCCCGGCTCCCGTTCCAGCGCTGCTCCCTCACCAATTATCCGCCACCGCCGCTGCAGATGGCCCGTCGCGTGTGTGTAGCGATGCCAGGACAGGGGTAACAGGGGTAACTGCTCCCTGCGAGAAAAAAAACGCACATTTACCACGTGAGGCCTTTCGTCGCAAATGAGTTGCGTTGGGTCGAATCGCAGTGACCTACGGAGGCATTTTGGAGCGCTTAACTCTTAAGGGGACAGCGGCAGGAACGAATCAGAAGCTGGGTTGTAAATAAAAAAATGTTTAGGCGTCGTATGAGGGCTCTGGCTACAGTTTCAGGTAAAAAAGGAAAAAAAACGCATTGACCACATAGAACATCTGCCTCACATGGGCAGTGGATCTTTCTCTCACTCGATTACCGTTATCGAGCTGGAAGTGCGATGTAATTGCCAAACACGAGCAGATGGTCCCTTTACAGCGTGTTTATTATGTCACACTGCACATTGAGGTATCTTTCAATCTGTGAATCCTCCAGAGGCTTGAGTGATGATGATGAGGAGATTCACATCACAGCCACTATACAATGCGTTTTTTAACGTTTAAAGTAATAAAGGGGAGAACGGGAGAGTTACTACTTGCTACTTTGGATTTCACAAAGTCATCCGGCTCTCTGCGATAATACAGGGCTCAATAATCTGTGATGTGTGAATATAGATGTAATTTTGTTTTAAATTGGTTATGACATTGAACTCGGAAGCAAAGCGAATCATTGTTACTTGACTCACCTGGAAGTGTGTTTTATCATCTCAGGGAGCTACATTATTAAATATCAGGCTTCAGCATAAAATGCTGTATTCATTTTGGTTTTAGTTCCTTGCAAAGAAGTGACTGTAGCAGAGAACCTCATCTCACCACTAGCTAGTGCCAGCATCATGAATAAATCATCTCTGACTAACGAATTATTGCCGTACTCTAACCTGTGCGTTCACCATAATAACACACGGTATAAAATGATGGATTCACTGACTTGATGGTTCATTTGGCGGTTCATCAGTCAAATCGGTTTCCACTAGATTACGTCCACTCAGCGGGAACACCGGCTTATGAAGGCTGACCAAGTGTTTAGGAGCTCTCCTGCCTCCTTTATACCTTCAGTGTATTTACATCTGCCAATGAGTTATGTTTGCTCTCCCATTTGTTGTCATCTGGCTAGTTTGCCTAGTGTCTAGTGACTGTAGAATGTTGAACAGATTACAATGGAATAGTTTTGAGGGGGGTTTTTAAATTGCATATTCTTTAGATCATACTTCCGGCACAATTTCTATATCATTTCGTCTGAGTGAATGTTAGGGAGCATTCCACGTGTGACACAACCACATGAGGCAGTTGATCTTTATGACACAAATGATGAATTTTACAAGAAAGTAAAGGACAGATGTGGCATCACACAGTTGTTCTGTGTGCAAAACAGTGACAATACATAGCATTCTTTGTACAATAATACTCTGTAGTTATCTGGCACGCCATTATCAGAAGTTCTGTTTAGCAAAGCAATGGTAAAAAAAAAAAAAAACGAAAGCTGGGGTCGAGGTGTTTGTGTATCTGAGTGTAGAATTATAGTGTCCCTTGCTGAGCTGCAGGCGTGACTGTCACAGGTGAGCAGTGCAACACGCAGCCCTCGTCTAATTCAAACACACGCACTGTGCCGTGTGACTTGAGCTGGCGTGACAGCCAATCTTGTCGCAGTGTCGCAGTGTCATGCTTCTTATCTGTGATGACAACAGCCGCACAAACTCACAGCAGGGATGAGTAGGTGTTCGGTATATAATGTACTTGTTAAAGCAATTACTCTAGCGCTAGGTAATGAGAAAATAGAATGGAAATACTGTATATAATCACGATGGTCGACTGTGTGGGCGGAGAGTTCTGCAGGAGTGAGTCCCAGAAACAGGAAATGAGTTGTCCTTTATGCACTTTGTCTTGGCGTTGTGGGTTTTTGAATGTAGTTTTTGGTTAGATGCCAGAGATAAGGTCCGTAGTTAATTAAGTCGCGGGAAATTTAAACATTTTCTGCCTCGTTCTGTGTGACTCTCGCTCATGTTTCTAGCTAACCAACATCAACCTGTCACTCCGGCCAATCGAATTACCGATGCGAATATCCCCATTGCAATGATAACTTCCAGATTGGGCTATGACAAAATGTTTTCTCCCTCCAGCACTCCATTATCTGTGAGCGTTGTGTACAAATAAGTTAACTAATTATTCACGGATGCAAAAAAATGGTGCAAACAATACAGTTGCAAATAACTGTGCAGATTTCAGATGACCGTGAAAGGCAAATCTCCTTACCTGTTCCGGTGTATGCAGCGTATGAGTGAAGCAAAACCCTGAGATCACTGCATTTAAAAACCAAGTGCAAATTTCAGAGTCGAAATCCAATGCATAGTTACCATACAAATGCTCTGCAGGGACTTATCAAGCAACGCTGGCACCTCTTTGATTCTAGTGTTCATATCCTGCGTAGAGAGACATCATCTCACACACACGCAGTCCTGACATTCTCTGCTGCCTCTGTTTCTATACCAGCATACTTGTAAAATCAGGCAAATTATTCGTAGAGTCAAGTTCATCAAAATCCAGCTGCCTCCTCTTCTAATTTCATCATAAATCCGACACATAAGCGTTATTGAGCAGAGTGGAGACATCAGACTTTCTCTTCTTTATTGGTTGTGTTCACCAACAACAAGATTTAAGGACAGAATCAGGGCACAGATGTATTTCTCTACTAAGGTGTAATACTTTCCCGTATTATTTAACTCATCTGGTTCTCTGGTTTAATTAACTAACATGGAAATTTAAAATGTTTGACTTTGACAATCCTCAGTCGTCCAATTTCAACCTTAACAGTGAATTTCCCCGCAGCGGGACTAATAAAGGATTGTCTTATCTTAAATTAATTTATAGTTAAACCGTTTTTCCACTAACCTTGTGCTGATAATTTATGCTTAGATTATGTTCAGGGGCATTGATGTGGAAATAACGGAAGTAACGGACCCCTGCTCACCCTTCAGGCCATTCGCAAAACAAATATTCTGTGACCCATTGTGGGAGAACTTTTTAGTTTAAAACAAAGACTGCTACTTTATTTTTCATATAAGCAGACCTTAACTTGGAAATGGACATTCAAACTGGACTTTCTGCATACTAATTCAAAGTAAATTAAAATGATTATGCTAAAAAAAAATGCATGGCACACATAACACTCAAACCTTTTACAACAGTGTAATTACACTGGTGAGTTCCGACAAAAACATTACTAACGTCCACCCACTGCTTCTGATGAATAGTTTTCAAATGAAAATGCCATGTTTGACCCGATTTATTTTTTTCGTATATGATGCAATAAAGTAATAATGAAATACAACGTAAAATGGTTATTTTTAACTAGACCACAAATAAACACAGACACAGAAAAGGCAAAATACAGCACTTCCCTTCCCATTCTTGATTAAAAATGTGATGATTGTGCACCTTTGTTTTAGTATATCAGTGCACATAAATGTGACAAAGTGTGAGAACATCATTTCAAAAGTAATTTACTGCAGATATTCCCCAAACAAATATTTGTATTTCAAAGGATTTACAGCAAATTGTGTACTTGCAGATAATATTCATGCATTGTTCTGGTTAAAGATGTCTTTGAATCAGTGGGATTCTTTAGGTCCATCCAGAAGAGAGAGACTTTGAGACAAGAAGAATAGGCCGCATTGCAGTGATTAGAAGCTGACCCAGTGTGATTTGACGGAGCAATTTATTTTGTGCCCTATGATCCAGATCTGCATTATTGAGCCTCCTCCGAGCAGTGGCCTTGAACCAAACGAGTTATGAATGATAAATTAAACTATGCCATTCTGAAAAACCTAACATAACGGGCCCCTGAAGGGAGCTTTAATACAATATGGTGTCTCCGATGTAGGCAAAGGGATCCTTTAAGGTTACAGACAAAATAATTTGCTTAGATTTTCTGCAGCCACACAATATAGATTTGGAGCACACAATTGATTGCACAAATCCTTTTGAAACTTGAAACCGTGGCAACCTGGAAAGTGACATTAGTGCAAGACTCAGGGTGGATGTTACGTGCCGTGTTTTGTTTTGAGCTGGGTGGTGTGTGTGTGTGTGTGTGTGAATGTGATTCTCCTCAGGTGTGATGGTGACGTCACTCCTGCAGCTGCAGCTGATCAGCTGATCAGCAAAGGATATGTGGCGGTGCCAAGCCAGAGTTTGGGGTGGTTGTGGCAGTGGAGGCCAGAGTGAGCTGAGAGGTGGTGGATTTGTCAGTGACCAGTTGCAGACCCATTGGAGACCCAAGAAGCCAAGCTCGTCTTCCTTTTGAAGATGTTTGAAGATGTTTTCATTTGCTTTTTGTTGAGTCTTTTCCATTAAATACTTGTCTGTTAAGACCTCCCGGGTTTATAATTTTACATTGTTTGCGTCCCCCACCCCTAGACCATTTAGGGACGTAACAGTGGACATACTGTACGACATGAGAATTTTAATAGTATCAGCTCAGAAAAGACTTGTATACACATATATTGAGGCACGGTTGAGAAAAAAATATTTCTCAATTTTCTCAGGTACTTTTGTCAGAGCTCTCAAACTGAAGTCGCCTACTCGAGTGAGAATTTACATTTTTGTGTCCATTTAAAGAGATCTTGTAACGTCAGTCGGGCCATCGAGGAATCTCAAAGAGGAATAAAGAAAGCTATGGAAGTGTTTGGGTGGGAGGAGGTTCAAGGATGACTTGAAAAGACTTTGCTCAACTCGTTCCCCTGAAGCTGTAAAAAAACACCACTATGGGGATATAATAGATATAAATATATTCATATAAAGAGATATAAATCATTGATCTTCAGCTGGTTCACGAGTAGTGACAGGAGTGAAATAAATCGCAATGCTTTGACTGTTTTTTGGTTGAGTAACTTGGTAATTCATCATTGAGACAGTGTAAACTTGCTGTACTTGCCTGTGGTTTTTAATGCTCATCTGGGGACTGTGGGGAACAAATAACTTGAATATTCAGCCCTTCCAGCTCTGTACCACATCTAGACATTAATTTATAGGTGTGCCTTTGTCTGCATGCACGACTCGCTATTTGTATGGGAAAGAAACTGTGGAAAAACTGCACAAACTTCACTATGTCTTTTTTTTTGTTCTTTTGCTGCGTCGGTAAGGTAACTGCAGGAGCTATTGAGCTCCTCTGACTCCATTAATAACTTGTGCAGTGGGGACTTGTTACGCAGGGCCTGAAACCCGAGTCGCTCACCTGTTCTGTTACCTGAGCCCGGGCTCTGGGGACGGATAGAGGAGAGAAGACGGATCGACGGCCTGACCAACAACTCAGCTATGTGTGTGTTTGTGTGTGTGTGTGTGTGTGTGTGTGTGCAGATTGAATTAACTGTGAAATTTAAACAGCTTCCGAAGCGTGTCCACCAGAGGACAAAAGCTCGCCTTCTCCCTCATTTGTAGAGCGTATTTGGCTCTTAGCCCGAGGCGGCTAACGTAAGCCCCCGGGGGGGGAGGTCGCTTGCACAGACCTATTGACTTAGCTGATGTTCTGCGCTTTGCTCCTCGATCCCCCGCCAGCGGAGAGGCGTTTCCCTCGGGGGCTCGAGGCGAGACCACAGTGCTCTCGGCGGCCCGATGGTCGGCTCCGTGCAGGAGAGTTCGACTTGCTGACTGCGCTGCATCAGGTGAGAAGGTTGGAAGGTAGTATTCAGAAGTATGCTTCTATTTTGTCACTGTAATAAGTCTGTTTTGAACAACAATTACCTCAAATTTGTGTCCCTTAAAGCAAAAATATTAGTGCTGTCAAACAATTCAATATTTAATGATTTAATGATTAATTGCATTCATGTCCTAGTTAACTCACAATTAATCGCATATTTTCTTTCCTCTTCCTTTATTTTCTTTCCATAATTTTTGTGCTCTTAGCGACATGGAAAAGTGGATTAGCTTGCTTTATGCAAATGTTTTATTTTACTGAAAAACAACATTGCCAAACAGTGCGGTTCTACAAAATGATAAAGTGCACATGTCAGGTAAACAAGGACCCGGCCCATAGTGCAGTTAAACAATGGATGAATATTTTCTTTTTTTCAAGTTTGCTGTGAACAAAGCAGTCAGCCTCTTATTCCAGAAACAATGAACCGTAACAGTTAGGTTACCAATAAAAGGTAAGCCTACTACTTCTTTGCTTTTAGCAGCTACTCAAACAGACAAGCCTGTTGACATTGTCAAACAACAGTCACCTTCCCCCACCCCCCCCCCTCAAAAAAACGTTAATCTTTTTATAAAAATATTTACGTTGTTAAAATGGGTTTGCATTACCGGCGTTAATAACGCGTTTAACTGACAGCACTAAAAATATATATATGTATATAATGTGTGTAAAAACAGATACCTAATTTGTTAGCTGTTATGTTTACAGCTATTACCAACATAATGTAATAAAAACAAGCAGACTGTTCAGAGGTAGTAGGTAATTCACACTGTTGCTAATGTGTGCAACAGTCAGAATAGTAATTCATGTGTTTTTTCTTTTCATATTGACAGATTCTAATTTTTTAGTGCTTTGGCGTGGCTCACTGAGGCGGCCCAAGCAGCTGCATGTCTGTGTGAAAGGATAAGGCTGCCTTGTGGGATTCTAGGTCTCCAGCAAACATCAGACAGCCAAGACAGAGGTCTGAATGTGCAGACTTATTTATCTGTGCTACCTCCGCATGCACGTGCCGTGGGTGGGAAGTATTGGTTTCTGAGTTTCTCTTAGCTGTATCTTGCTCTTCCACACCCGGCGAGGTGGAGATCCGCAACTGCAAACGTGGACCTTTTTTTATTTAGAGTGATAACGCAGAAACGACGTACGCTCTCTGTGAATGCATCTTATTCATTTCATTGTTTCCATTCCCTCGCTCCCTTCCCCACTATTTCAGTCTCCTGTGTGGACAAATTCTGAATTTCAGGAACAAGTAACTCCTGGTGCCGGCAAGCATGTCTTCGTACTGCGGAATAAAGCAGATTATCGGCCGTGTGACCACTTTCCTGTGACCCAGTCAACACGCTGACTCAGTCTGATAAATGCAGAAAGCAGTATGAAATTGCTGCAGGTAATAACAGGGCGCATGTGGGTGACTGGGCAGCGAGGTCATCTTCCAATCAGAGGGTTGGTGGTTTGATCCCGGGCCCCGGCTGACCTGCATGTCCATGTGTCCTTGGGCAAGACACTTAACTCCAGCATTGCTCCTCTAGCTGTGACTACAGTGTGTGAATGTTAGTTACTGATGGGCAGGTGCCAATGTGTATGGTTGGTCCTGTCATCAGTGTATGAATGGGTGTGAATGGGTGAATGATGTCATGTAGTGTTAAAGCGCTTTGAGTGGTCAGAAGACTAGAAAAGTGCTGTATTGCATCCTGATAAGCTATGATTGACATATCAAAAATGCATGCGTGTTCAGAGAGTAATTTGACATACAAGAGGCAATGTTAAGTCATTAGGAGTGTTTTGTAAGTTTGGTTTCTTTTATAATTTAAAAAAAAGAAACTGGAGAACCTCAAGAAGCAACGGGAGACACTCACTTATGGCAACAATTTTAATACACAGACCGCATCGCCACCCTCAATGGGGCATTTTTCTGGCGTATTTAACCTCAATTTGTACAAAAATTGGAAGTATTCTATGAGGTATTTTCCACTGTAAGCTGCATGTGTAAGCAGCCTTGGCGAACGCGTAGATGAAGGCTTCAGCGTTCTTAAAGAGAGGTCGGGATGTTCATGTTACAGGTCACATGTTGGAACAATCAATCACTATGCCGGGAGACTCTAAAGAGGCTCTTGGCTCCACTACATCAACTGAGGGAATGTTGTTACTTTAATTAGCCGGTGAATGTGTGTGTTCTGAAATGCATGCTGAGCTCCCCGGCCCCGTTGAGGAGCAGCCACCAACACTTTATTAGGGGAGACGAGGCATCTCATTTAATCTGCAGTCTCCGAGTCAGTGAGCCAGTGAGGGGAATTGCTCTACTCCCACTATTCTGGGGAGGGTCAGACCTCAACCGGCACTAAATTAAGAGTGGCCTGATTCAGGTCGCCCCTGTCAACCCGAAGAGGAGAATGAATAATCCCCTCTCACTCTTTGAGGCATGTCTGGCTTCCTGTTGGTTCCCGACACTGGTTTCCATGGAGGCAACAATAGAGTGTTCATTTTTGCCAAAACCCCAAAGCGGGGTTCCCTCTGTCAGCTGGCCCTCAATCTATCTCTCTTTCTCACAAACACTATGTTTCAAATCTATTGTCTTCCGCCTCTCAAACGGTTTCATTTCAAAGGATAGGGCCGGCTTTATTCTATTTTTTTTTGTTTTTATCTCAACAAGACCCAGAACCAGCACTGCATTTGTCTCTTGATCCAAACGCTCAAGTGTGTCACTGTATCTCAGCCCGACGCTTGTTTATTCCTGCCATTGCCACACGGTACATATTTCTTTCTGTATTTCTTAGGAATTTCCTCAAACAGCGTTTTAGAAAGATTTTAGTGGCCTTTTACTGTAACTGAAAACACCCGCCTTAGGTGGTGGTGAACCAAAACAAAAACCACTCGGTTAGGTCTTGGAAAAGCGTCACGTCAGTGCTTTAAAATGGAGTCGGACTGGAGTCTCAAAAGTCTTGTGTTTGCATGCACATCAGGGACTCTCGAGCAGCAGAGTCCTCACACCTCGCTGAGGATGAAATAACCTCCGTGGAGGCAGACACACCTGCAGCTTGGTCTCCGCTGCAGCTGCTGATTTGATCTCTTTTCTTCTGTTCCCACAATGTTTATCCCGATTTATCTTTTTCAAGTGACTTCTCCGTAAACGGTGCGGCTTGAAATGTAGCAAACTAGATCTAAAAAAAAAAAATACTTGTGAGAAATAATAGGCTACTCAGGTCAAATTAAAATTATAGATTTTCAAGTATAAGTGCAAGTTCAACCAAAAACAACTTTCCGGAGAGCAGGGGGGGAATAAATGGGATTCGGGACTTCTACTCCTGGCAGCAGGAAGGCGCACGTGGGATTCATTTTATAAACTACACTGCCCATTTTCATCTTAATGAACAAACATGTTACGCAGCGCTGTTGTGTTTTCAATTGTGTTTTAATCATTTTTGAGACAGAGGAACGAGTTACATACATACTGTATGTCAACTAATGTATAAAAAAAAAAAATCAATAAGACGGACCTCTGTGCTCGTTCCCATTTAAAGGAAACCATAAGCCGTGGGTTACGTTTACAGCTCCGGCCTGTATTGAATACCGATGGCTTCCGGAGGAGGAGCAGTGCAGCTCATCCGTCAGATGGACCATCTTTTCACGTGGAAGCCTGATAGTTTGATTGATTCTCAAGGAACCAATCGATCAAACTTCCAGTTGTCTGTACTCCTTTTCCATTGAAATGAATACCTGAAAATTGATTTTTAAATGATCCAGAGATATTTGGTTAGCCATTAGGAGGGGTGAAATGCCCTCCAACACACATTTCTGTTCACAAAACAGAACGCTGAGATATATTCATTATGTGGCTCTATCAGCTTTAATTGCTGGTAAACAGGTTTTTGTTGGCTTTTTTTTATGTTCTACGTATTAGTTGGGATTTGAACAACTGCTTAAGGTGCTGTGCAAGATTTCATTTGCATGGTCTTTAATACACTGCAAACAACAGTATATATTCTGCTTGCTGTTAAAAATAAATGTCTTTAGCTGGACAACTCTTGCTACTCTTACCTCCATTGCTTCTGTGTTCATTCTAGGTAGCTTCTTTAATCCGCCATTTTAATCAGTATGTCCTTCTGGGTGCTTTTTTTCCCAATAGAAACAAGCTCCTAACCAACCCGCTTTAGTACAGTGCACCATCAGGAAAATGTATTTCCTCCAGTTTCCCTCTCTGGCTGGGTAAAAATAAATCAAAGGAATAATGGGGTGAAGCTGAATGTATAAACTTCTATTTCAGTGTTGTTGTTCCAGTCTGCGTTCCCATCCCATGTGACTTACCTCAAAGTGGAGCACACGCCGGGTAAAAATAATTACTTTCCTTGTATTATGTGAACCGACCAATGCATGCAAACATATAAACAGGCCAACAACATGCCTTCGGTTTGCAAGGTCTCACTTTGACATTGTGTAACACTGAATGAATGCTCTGCACACTTGAGAGGTTTATTTAAAGAGTAAACGATGCCTCGAGTGGTTGTAATAGCAGTTTTATTAGCTGTAATGGCCACACCGAGCTTCGTACCGGCTGAAATGAGAGCAGTGCGGTTAGTGTATCATGATTAGAAAACTGAATTACACTGAATGGCGAATAAAATGTGTTGATAAGCCCCTTCCTATGCCGTCTGAAACAATAGGCCTAAACATTTAAGCTATTGTTGCGTGTTACGGAATAATCCAAAATGTGCCAGGCAAGCAAGGCAGATAAACCAAGTGAGAGTCGTCATCTACTGAGCTGAGCAGCAGGAAGCCAGAGAAAGATAATTTATCTGTTCAGTGGAGATGAGAGGGAAGGAACATGTCTCTAAGCATGGAATAAATGATGGAAAGATAACGAGTGGGGAAAAATGCAATATTTAAGTATGAGGAGACTCATCACAGAAGTGCAGTTATGTGACAAGACAGCAGGACTTTTATGATGAGTAGGTAAGGTAGGTCTGATAAATGTGTTTCAAGTTAACTTTGAAGTGGACTTTTATGTGGTGTTTGTGGTGTGCAGCTCGGTGAGAATCTGCAGTAATGTGTTTTTTTTTTTCTTCTTTTTTTCTGTGGTGAACTGACAGATGAGGAAATAGATGACAGCTGGCCGATGTGCGTGCGCTTTCACAGCTGGACATTCCCAAACCTGCCCACACCTAACATCAATGAGGTAAACAGCTCTGGTGTGAACGTATCTGTTTACCCAGGGTTTGATGACCTGTGAGGTTACTAAAAGTATCTGAAAATACAGCTTCGATGCACACTGTTTTTGTTATGTATGGCTTGAAGATGAAAGTTTTTTCAATAATCGTTTTTTTCAAATGAGAAAGCTGGAGGAACAAAATGCACTTTTGCCGAAGCTATTTCGCTGTCATTGATGTCAACCAAAAAAATAGATTCTGAAAAACTGTTATTTCTGAATATGTGAAATACGGGTTCTGCCATAATTATATAAAGTTTGATTTCCTTTTTTCCATTCGGGAAAAAATGCTAATCAAGCCAAATTATATTAGCCTCCTGATATTTGCGTCTTGGGAATACGACCAATCCCTTTCACACCAGCTGTGTGTACTGCGCGTTCAAACTTGTTGACTTTGCTTTAACTGAGTCGAAAAATGTAAATATCGGGAAGACATTTTCTTTTCAGAAGACAAATCTGCTGGCATTAAGTCAAATTAAGTCACGGCACCAGCAACAACTCAAGAAACAAGTCCGGCGAAAGAGCAAATAATAAGTCTGTGCAGCCGCATCGACGCAGCTAATATATTTTTGTGTCCTCTCCTTTTGGGTTTCATTTGCCTTCCAGAATATCCCAGTTTTGCAGGAGAGTAATTTGTGCCGCTCCAGCAGAAATCTGATCTGAAGCTTTTTCTCCCCTCTGTCTTGTCCTAGGCCTCAAGTAAGGGATGTGACCGCTTCAATGCACAGGAATGTCCTGTCGCCGAGGGCATGTGGCGGGGCAAAGAGGAGAAGGAGAGCAATAACACACTCTGCCTCCTCTCAGGCTGCAGGCGCCCGATCTCGGAGTTGAGACTGCAACCCGTTCGGGGCTGCGAGTCTCCCCCCCCCCCCCCCCGATATGGCGGGAGGCCGTCCAAAGTCAACATTTACTTCCGTCACCATCACAGCACAGAGGACTTGTGCAACCTGTTGCGACCCACTGGACCTTGTGAACAAATCAGCTCCCCCAAAGCCACAAGAAACACTGGGAGGAAACGGCTCACCTTTCCCCACGGGCACGACCAGAGTCGCCAACGCTCAACCGGACGCGCGCCGACCGGGTCCTGCCACCGTGGAGACCAGGGAGTTCGGACGGGCCTACTTGCCGGCTGACGGATTCGCGGGGCGAGATCAAGGAGCGAGGGCGGAACGTCTTGTCCAAGGCAGCCTCGGGTACACGGAGACGACGAGATGCGGCTCGTCGGTGAACGTCTCCTCGCTGCCTCGCTACCGCTCCTGTGTCCGTCTTGAGGTGCCGCTGAGATCCATTACTTCCGTTTTGTTTCTGGACAAGTCACTTTCCATGTGCCTCGTCGAGCTAGAGGGAAGAAGGGCGGGTCAAACCACCACCCTGCGCAGGTCCATATTGTCTATTCGCTTTGACGCGCGAATGAGTGCGGGTTGCTGGGGACCCGGAGGGGCCACGTCGGGACGGGGCGAACGCAACGCCCGAGGGGCCGGTTCGGGTCGCCGAAGGGGCCCTCCGTGGAAGCCCGGGGCCCACGGGGTCGAGCGGACGGCACCCAAGCAGGACGCCGAGGGGCGGCCTGGTGATCCGGACGCTTCTTTGGGACTACTGTCATCCCGGGGGCCAATGCGCTCAAACGCCGGCGGGCAGGAGGGGAACGCAGACGAGGCGGCCGTCCCTCTCCGTAGCGAATCCAGCCACAGGCGACGCACCTTCGATTGTGGCCCAGGTACGAAATGTGATCCCCTTTGCTTTCGGAAGTGAAAATCTAAACCACCGATGCAGTTGATGTGTATTTCTTTCTGCGGCCCGTGGACTCTTAAACTGAATTTAGATTTCACATTTCCTGGGCGCAGCGGCAAGCTGAATGTGCCGCCAAGGTTTGGTCTTAACGACTGGGAAGTCGTTATTGTTTTCACTCAGCCCTTTTTTGTTGTTGTTATTTATACCTCATGCATTATAAATAAATCGCACCCACCCACCCACCCACCCTTCTCTTACTGCTGAGGATAAATCCCAACCTCATACACACGCACACTGAGACCAACTGCAGCCTTAAATAAAGAAAAAACACATTTGTCCTTCTCTTACTTACAAAACTGACACATAACATTTCAAATTGTGAACTCTTTATTTCTGTATATATTAACAGTTATTGAATATAGACTGATTTTCCATTATTCCAAAGTCTCTTGGTAAACAGGATGCGATCAATCCAGCAACAAAGCAATCTGGCCACCAGCCAACCAATTAAACTGTTACATATAATTTGTTTAACATGCACAGAATGTAAAATTATTATTATTATTATAGTTATTATTTGCGGTTTTAGACAATGTGACTTCCTGTTTGCTGGAAATCCCACAGGGACAACTAGCTCTAGGAAATTGCTGCACCTGGCGAAGAAACAAAAGTATGAACAGAAGCTGTTCCCCCCCATATTTACATCCAGGACCAAGAGCTGGAGATCTCTGCAGTATACACACACAGTGCAGCGCTGCTTGTTGTAGCCAAAATGATTCAAATGAATAAAAAAAGATGTCATTGCCTGCAGCGGTTTCCCCTGGCCTTCCTCCCCCGTTACCAGGGCTGTTTCAAGAAAAAAACAACTGCAACATAATACTCTTGTTTTTTTTAAAGTGCTCCCTCAAACCATTACAACATTTATTTTAGAAGAATACAAAACCAGGAGACCCAGTATGGATTCCACAAAAGCTAGAGTCTTTGCATTATTCATACGACACACTCATCTTCCCCCTGGGGTTTTTTCTTGTTGTGTGTGTGTGTGTGTGGGGGGGGGGGGTTCATTTAGCAGCAAGATTGTTGAAATTGGGCTGTGAGTCAGAAGGAAATAATAAAGTCTGGATTAAATCAATTAGATTAAGATACTGTGTGTAACTCAAAT
The DNA here is from genome assembly GCF_949316345.1 of Pungitius pungitius. Lineage (NCBI taxonomy): Eukaryota > Metazoa > Chordata > Actinopteri > Perciformes > Gasterosteidae > Pungitius > Pungitius pungitius. Next base: position 6,159,690 of record NC_084912.1, on the reverse strand, counting down.
ATAACATCACAGTAATAAACTAAATCAATATACTAAAACACACATCTATTTCAAATAATATATGTGTATTAAGAAAAAGTGGATTGGAATAAATATTTATCCCAATTCATATTATATATCATATATATTCAACCCAATCAAGTCTGACAGTATACAGTATATTTTCCAACCTTCTTTTGTTTCACCAAAACTATAAGAAAATTGCGAACTTAACTCCTCTGTCTGTGTCTGTGAAGTAAACTTCAGGACTTGGACTAAATCAGCAGGGAGTGACAAGACAGAGGAACGACAGGAACGCAAATGTTCATCAGAACCTCCAAAACGTCTCTCCCGGCTGAATGTCGATTCCCTGGAAGGAACATCCAAGAATATCAGCCTCAAGGTAAGAGCTGTATTGCAATGAATGACTTGTTCTTGTATTAAATATATCACACAATAGAAAGGTAATCTGCAGTAAAGCGACACATGATTTAAGGGTCATTATTGACCCAGGAAATTACAACATCCAGCATAGCATTCGTTCAGGCTGGCAACAAAGTGAAGACATCCAACACCTGCTGGTCTCAGACCAGTCAGTTAAAGGCTAAAGTTTTATTTTACTACATTTCTTTCATTTCAAACTTTGAACCTGCAGCCCCAAATTTGAAACTCATCAGAATTTGGAGCAGCTCCTCTTGGATCCACAAAAGGCTTGATATATACAGTATATGCACATTCAGTTACATACCATCACATGTCATTTAGCTGATGCTTTTATCCAAAGTGACTTACATTAAGAGCATTTCAACCATGAGGATACAAACCCAGAAGAACAAGAAACAAGAAAGTTTTATCAAATTAGCCGATTTACAATTTGCCACTCACCAGACCTTAAATAGAGAGGGGGAATTATGCTAAAAATGTGACCATTTTAGAACTGTTCTAATACATATCAAGCTTTCAGATGATATTCTGTGTATGGAATCCACAGTAACACGTAGTTCTAGTGCTTAAGATACATACATTTTCAGCTGCATAAAACGCAGCCACTGTGAATGAAAACACAACGTGCTGCTTCCACAAAGAACGAAAGGTAATTTACGGACTAGAAGAAACACCACAAAGTAGCTGCCTACTATTACACACAGTGCAACACACATGACTCGTGGTCAGAAAAATCTACTATGTAACACCTTGGGAATGATGTATTAGAGACTACTTCAATTAAGGAATCCAACACAGCAACACTTAATGTGTTTATTTTTTACTCTTTAATGGTTTCACAGTTTTCAGTTTTCTTCACTCCTCTTTGCTATTTCATTTTCAATTAAAAAGCACCTTTTTTGTCACGATGTAACACGTTTCATCTCAGCGTTGTGGAGAGGCAGGGATCCAGTAACGGATTCGTATTTCCCTCGGTGAGAAAAGCTCTCTTACCTTTATCCCCGCTAAGGCTGAACATAATATTACCACGTTGCCCATAGCTGTTAGCTTACAAGCCTGTGAAGAGGATTCTCCGAGGTTAAGGAATGGATTAGGCTATGCTCAGAAGAGATTCTAACCCAATGGAGATTTTTTTTTTTTATTCATTTCCACAGGATTAGTGGTTTTCGAGTTGTACCGTATTCCTCCAACAAGCGGCTTACTGCGTTGCATGCATCTCTCCGTCTCCCAGGAGGCATTAGAGCTCCTTAGGCCCGACTTCATCAGCCGCTCTCAGGGTCGGGTGAGGAGGTTGGAGCGGAGGGCCGGGAGAAGGCGATGCCTGCAGGACCCCAATCCTGACCTCGCAGAGCAGGGCCCGAGGGAGGACCGAGGCAAACAGGACAGAAACTGCACAACACCGGATCCACTCAGCGGTGAGTGCAGCTGGAACGACGGTGCATGGAACCTGGAAGAGCAGGAGTAGCTACCTTTTAATATCCCCCCCCCCCCCCCCCCCCGCCGAACCAATCAGGAGGTTTCGCTTTGTGCCCGCCGGAGACCACCCACCGCGACAGCAGGGAACCGCAAGCTATTATCAGTCTAGCGCTTGAGATAGTCGGAGGAGGGCCGGCCCTCATCTTCTACTTTGATCTCTCACCGTGTTTCCCGCCTGGCGATAGATCACTTCGAAGGAGGAGAGCAACACACATATATCAAATACCGATGACTCCTTCAGAGGTTGTATATACATTGCCGCGTACACTTGGAAATAAGTAAACAAGGAACATGTGGTCACGTCGTGTTGTAACTTCAACAACCCCAGAGGAACTGAGGGGAGAAAGCTCTGATCTTCTCTGATGTATTTGGAGTAATTATCCAACTTTGCTCTCTGCTGGCCATTAGTTGGTATTGCAGATCAGTTTACTTTTAAAACTGTGTTGGCAGGGAATAAAGTTGAGACCAACAGTGTCAAGACTATTTCAAATGGTTTCAACTTCTTTTTTATGCCACATAAGTGGTTCGTGACCAAGGTCAAAATACAAAAAAAACGTTATTGTCATGGGGAAAAGAAGACACTTTACCCAAAATACAGACAAGAAGGAATTTAAACACGTGTTGTCATAAAAGCTTTGCATATTAACACTATAATAGATAATATTGTTCATTTAGGTAATCCTGAAGGTGTAGTTAATGAGGTGCATTACATGTAAGCACAAGCCCGTCTGGTTTCTCTCATACTTGAAGTTGATGTATTTTGAATTAGACGTGGCTTTGCTTAGCTGACGTGACCGCAACATTATTTTCACCAGTTTTAACTCAACTGTCTGATTCTACATTGGCTTTAAGAAAATACCGGATTTTAAAAGCTACGCTATTGATTCTCTACATGGATTGTTTACTGCAATTTTTCTTTCCAGCAAATCCAACTGGACCGGACCCCCGACCGCTCCACTCTTAGCATTAATGGTGTGTGAAGACGTTATATGTCGGATAAACTAAGGGCTCCAACTTAGTTTTGGAAGGTCGTAGAGGAGTCACGGATTTAAGAGCTTCGAATATCTCGCACATGGTCTCTGACTGAAGTCTGCAGCCTAATTACGTAAAAACAGTCTTGGTGCTGAGCAGCACTTTGCTCTACTTCAATCTGTGGGAGACAGAAAAGTCCGACCCAACACGACTGGATATGACTGTGAACGGTATTTGATGGGTCTCCATGCATGTGTGTGCACGTGCACGTGGGCCTGTGTGCTACTGCCCAAATGTGCCTGAAAAAGAGAGATCTCCCTCAGCCCACAGTGCCCGTTAACATATTCACGATTCATTTAAATACTAATTACAATGTGTGTGTGTGTGTGTGTGTTTGTGTGTCCCAGATAACCTTTTCAAGCCCAGAGAGAGGACCATATCAGGCAAAGAGATGCAGCGGAGGTCCAGACGGTGAGTTCTCCAGACAGTCGATGTCACTCCTTCCCTCCAACGCTCTCTTTGTGCTTCTCATTCTGCACAATCCATCACGCCTGTTTGTCACATCTGCCACGCGTACCTGCCGTGCACGCCTGCATGCATGCAGGTTCCGTGCACATTCACACACATGGATACAACAGATGTCTGATGTCCAAATGTTTTGACAGGAGACGCACGCTAGCCTGTGTGCACCTTATCTCTTTCTTCCTCGTGTTATCTGGACAGGCGTACTTGATCAGCTGATGGCTGCCCATTGTAATTTCTTTTCTAAAGCGACTTTATCTGACTTGTGGGATCTGGTAACACGTTGGCTTGTAGTCGTTGGAATGAAAAAGGAGTCTGTGTGAGATCTGTTTGTCAGTGGACACAGGTCTTTGCAGGCCATGGTCTCAGTAGATAAAACCTTCTCTCTAGTTTGCCAATCTGTTGGTGTGGCTTAGCCACCGCCAGACTTCTGTTGCCATATTCCTTGGCACGGCATGAATTTGCCTTTTCTTGTTTGTTTCTGTAGGATTTACAACCAGCTGCCAGAGGTAACAAAGAAAAAAGAGGAGGAGAAAAAGAAGGCTGTATCACAAACGAACCGATTGCGAGCAGACGTCTATAAAAAGGTAAATTTGGAAACATTTTTTTTTTTGACAAAGCACCTCTCAAAACATTGATCGAATGCTTTCATTCTATAATTCTAATTCAGTAGAATAGATACAACAGTCACTGCACTGGGGTCTCATTTTAAAGTGGATTAAAATGTGTTTTATTAGTTTTTCTCTTGAGGTTCAGATGTGAGTCACTGTAGTCAAGTCACATGTCTTTACGAGTTAGGCACAACATTTATTTTCTCATTTAGATGTTTTGTTTTTGCGTTGGTATTACTCATTTCTGGCAAAACATGACTTACTTTAACCATCCAACCAATCATTTGTGCAAATGTTCAAAACGGGGTTTTGAGGGATATTTTTAAGCTAGCAAACACCAATTCAAGAGATAATGTATTTCTAGAAATAACACAAGTTCAACAAAACGTACCCACATAACCTCGATATACAATATAAATTAAGTGTTACGGAAAGTCTGAGTCTCTGAATGAATAAAACCCGGTTTGATGCTCATCCAGCAGAGGTCACTGTTTGACCACTAAAGGCAGATTCTCTGCTATTTGCCAAACTGAAATCAATGTCACATTAACGTTGAACATTTAGGGCATTTCCATCTCCTCATATTTCAGGTGTAATCTGTAACTTTGGTCTTCTGTGACTAGTGTTTTCAGATCAGACAGCAAAAAGAGACCAAAAATAAACCCTCAATGCTTCACAACAAAGATTATTTCATACCTTAAAATGTGTACTAGGGTGTTGTTTCGGCTTTCAACACAGTGCATTTCTTGCTGGCATAATGGATAGGACCGGATTCAATGGGCATTATATCATCCACCGGGTCTGAGGGGCATTTGGCAAATGAATGATACATTTAGGACCTGCAGTGACACACAGATGCATTCAGAGTCACTTGTGGGTGAGCCTTCACTCACTCTCCCAGTTACATACGAATTTGATGTGAGTCAATATGGGAAAAATGTCAAGAGATTTCTCTTTCAGATTGTGTGTGGGTAGAAAGAGAGAGTTTTTACCCAAGAAGCAATACAGGATGTTCTCAACATAAATGGCTTCTCTCTCATTTGCCAACATGTATGTAAACTGTGAACTTGTTAGCCCCCTGGCCGCCAGCAATTTTCCTTTCAGGCAGTAAACCTCTAAGAGTAAATCATCCCTTTTGTGGTTCACTGACATCGCCAGCAATCAAAAGCATAGTACGAAGTTCCTCACAATGCCAGTGTGACCTCGCCACCTCCCAGAATGAAGCTGTTAGGCCTGGCTCAGCCACTGAGAACTGTGGAGGAAAAGGAGTGATTTCCTCCACGATGAACACACAGTCGTGTGAGCTTCAGAGGCCTCATCAGTGTTAGAAAGTCTGCAACACACACACACACACACACACAGGTTGAGCCCAGAGAAGAATCACAGGGGGCAGGGATATTGAGATGGGGGGGGATTTTACATGCCGTCAGAAATGAGATTGCAGCTGTTGGGCGGGTACCCTGAGAGGAGGGTGATTGCACAGGCTTGTGTTTGGTCAGATAGCAAGGTAGAATTATTCTCCCTTCCTGTGCTTGGCCACCTCGGGGGTGAGGCTGATGGAAATGAAAGCCAATTTAGCAGCATGAGTCGCTCCTTGTGTGATGCAGATGTGCTCCACGGAGATCGAGGGAAGGGAGATGTGAGATGATGTATTCCTGATCAGTTGTTGTTTCTTGTTTTGCAGAGACTTCTGGATCAGATCCTGCAAAGATAAATGGGACTCTGGGTATTGTGTCTGTACACTTTTATCCATGTTTGCTATGCCTATGCACAAAGTCTGTATATTTTTGATTGAGTCTCAATTGCTTTTACTATGTGCATGATTCCATGTATCCGTGCTCATTGCATCCTGCCAGCAGAGTGACACCGGAACACATGTGTTTTTGACCAGTTTTTGACTTAATAAAGACAAATAACGTTTGACATGTTGGTGCATTTTTGCCTATGCTACAATGGCTAAATATGAAGAAATGCGCATTTTGTTGACAGAAAAATTGTTAAAGTATTATAAACCTTTTATAAGATGCAGTGTTGTTTTGGGCAGACATTAACAAAGCCCAACCATCTCACTAACTGACAAACTTCAAGTTTTTGATGTTTCAAATAATAAAAAGACAAATTATAACCTTTCTTCCCCTCTTAATTATGTCATATGCTCATTTCCTTTTAAAGATTCAATTCCTGATCTGCAATACAATCTGCTTCTCAAGTCCCTCAGTATGAAATAAAAACATTCCAAGGACGTGGTGTGTAAAAATAGTGTCCTTTTTTCACGAAATGTAGTCCCAGTGCTTTAAGTAAAGCACTTCGACCTTGTCACCGGTACAGTAGGTGTTTAAACCGAGGGAAAGGTGAACCACGTGTTGTCATTGGCTTCAGGTCTGCCTGGAGGCCTCTGGATCCTCCCGTCTGTAACACTGGAACTCCGACTAATCAAACTCAGGAGACACGCCTGTGAAAGGGGGCCTTTGTCAGAGAGCAGCAAACCGGAGATGAAATTGTAATAAGTATCCCCTGTAAGGGGGACTGACATATCTGTGGCATTTAGACACAGGCCGCTGGGACGAAGAGAGAAAAGGGAAACAATGCTGTATAAATGGCTGACTGTTTCCATTGACTTTTGCTGAGCGGGTTGCTCTGGACTAAACACTGGCAGGGTTTTTTTTACATGCCAAACATAATGCTTGATCAAATGTCGAATTTGAGTCCGGTAATGTAGTTCGATCCCCCTCCAGAAATAAAAAATGATGCGGCACCGCTGCCAGGGAGCCGCAAGGTCCTCGCATCTAGGGTGGATTGATTTCTGCCCGTAGCAAGGGACAAATGTAGTAAACGTTAGTGCTATCTGCTGATTTAAATGGTGGCTGTGTTACCAGCGAAGGCAATTTAAAAGAGGCATCCACGTGGGAGAAATGCATGCCTGCCATCTGGGACGGTTCCAGATGATGAGCACAGACTGACAGGCGGCTGTATGCGAGGAGAAGGACTCCTGTCCGTCAGCGTCGCTCTCTGAGGCACCGCGTCTCTCTCTGTATGTCACATCGGTATCGCCGCGTAATGCGCCGGGAGGCCCTTCGCTCTGCTTCGACTGAGTCAGGTGCCCCGAGGGGGAAGAGTGATATGTCTGGATTAGGAAAGAGAACACTGCTGTGGTTGTGTACATTGAATCTGTGGCACTCGTTAGTCATTTCGTTTTCAGGCCATATTTTCTGAAAGTCTATCTTTATGGCCATATCTCTTAAGGCCGTACTGTGTTCCACGATTGTGATGTTTTAAATTAATACAAAAAGTTCTTCCATTTAAAATCTACAATATTTTCCGCATGTCGTACATCAGACACCGTGGGATATTCTTTTTCAATAAAAGTAACGTCGTAGTAAAGCAGGGCATTTGGTTCTTTTCTTTGCAGTTTGAAGTCTCAGTGGAGATGTGGAGTGAACTGAAGCATGCACACAGACTTTTTCCGCCTGCAGCCGACACGCACTAAAGAAGGGTTAGACTACGTCCAGGTAGCCTGCACTAAACACAGATGGGGACAGGGTGTTGACTGTTTGTCACAGTGTGTCAGTGTGTCTGTGGCTGGCTGGGATACACAGATAGAGAAAGAGACGAGGAAATCTCATCACAGGGGTGTTTAAGAAATATGGAAAGACTCGTCATTTTGGTATATTCAGTGTTTTTAGTTCATCTCGACATCACAAAGCTCGTTGATGATAAGATAAGAATAGCTGAAACGCATACATCTTTATTTAAAATATATATATATATATATATATATATATATATATATATATATATATGCCATAAAGATAGATACATATTGAATATGTATATATATATATATATATATATATATATATATATATATATATATATATATATATATATATATATATATATATATATATATATAACATGTAAATAGTTAGCCTTGGCATATGGTGGGTACTTGAGGAAAGATTGGAGTTAACACAGTATTCAACGAATTGTGATTTTACACATCCGGCTTTAGGACCCAGCGGAGCCTGAAGCGCACATGGCGGTGTGGCAGCTCCGGCCCTGGAAGGGTTGACAAGTCCGCTTCACTACTCCAACATCCTCTCGCCCTGCCTCTTCTATCGCCTTTTCTTTCGTCACACCCGATACCCCCCTTGGAGCGCATCGGCAACATTTAGCCACCGCATGCTTTTCTTGTACGTTTCCCTCTCAGGGCGCCGCTCGCTGTGTGGCGTCGCGAGGAAAAGTTTTTGACAGCTTCTCTCTCTCGGACTGACAGCCGACTGGCACACCTCGTTCGGAGATGCCACGGAGTACACCTCCGTGAAACTGCTGTGACCTTTGTCTCCACCCCGTCACCCGTGTGAAGTGAAGTGTGCGGTGGTGCGGGTTACCTTGTGGTGACCGGAACGTCCCTCCTTGCCATCCCCATCCCCTCCCCTCCCGTCCCCCTCCCTTCCCCAACCGCGCAGCCCGGCTTCAGCTCACCTCACGCGGGCATCATGAGGACCTGGAGGCGGCGGAGGAACTTTGCCTTTTTGCTCTTCTCTTTCTTTCTTTGTGTGTCCACGGCCACGGAGGATGGTGACAGCGTGGTTTACAGTACGCGGGGGGGTGAGTATCCAGCGTAACTCTGTCGTGTGTCATTTGGACCATTTTGATGAAAAGAAAGAGAAATGATGTATTTGTATGTTCCATGTGTTATACTGTGTTATCAGCAGGGTTACCTTCTTGTAGCTTATGGAAAATAACAATACACCAAATGAATAATCCTCCTAAAAGCTTTGTTGGAGGCTTAAGATACCAATGATGCACACCAGTATGTTCTTTTTTCTGTTGTCATACAGCCCTTTGTGCTGCAATCATCTTGCAGTGCATTTTACATTTGGAACTTGCAGATGAGGGGGTGGGGGATGTTTTTTATTCATTTATTTAGATCAATATTGTTTGCCAGGACGGAACAATACAGGGAAGTGTTTGGATGGACGGATGACTTAAACATCCAGGAGGATGCTGCCTTATCTTTAGCTCGTAAACACTGACCAAACGGGATGTTGTTCATTCATCAGCTAAACTGAATCGACTGGATGAATAAGACAGTGGTAACCGGGAATTGTCTATAGGGACCAAGCACGAGCCAGGATACAAATGTTTTTTGTGTGCGTTTGTTAGTGTATCTGACTGTGTGTGTGTGTGTGTGTGTGTGTGTGTGTGTGTGTCAAAGACAAACATCCTTAGAGATTCACCCCTTGTAAGCTATCGTCTTGTGTTTTAAGTTCCAGGGCTTTTCAAACTGTTTTTTATGGATCTTACCAAGTCCTCAAGTTGGGATACAGCACGCTCCAAATATGAATACTGTTAACATGACATTTAAATGACTTCGCTCTTAATCCTAATCTTTGTCAGCTGATAACAACATTGCATGTCACAATTAAAGCGGATACCATAGGGACCAAGTGCTATGAAATATTCAGACTCATGTCAGAATCAATGTTAAACATTGAAATGAATCCAATTAAACTTAAAGTCAGTTCTTCTTCTTGAAATATTGTGCAAGAATGTTTATTGTTTATGACTTCCGTGCTCAAAAACACGAAGCCAGTGGTTGCAACACAGAGCAAAGCTGCCCTGAAAAATGACCCACGTCTGCTGAGAGGTGGAAAGATGTAGTTCAGGAGACGTTTCACCACATTTATCATCTCAACGCGAGGTCATTAAAACTTTCACTCAAAGGGTCAGTTCATGTGTGAATGTTCGGGAGTAAAAATAGCTTTACGGGGCAGTGTGAGTAATGAAATAGGCAGCACATACCTCCTCTTTTGATTTGACTTCAGCCTTCCTCCAAAAGCTTTTCATGGCCTCCATCCACCTCAGTGGGGACCACGCTACAATGTCTCTATCACCCTGTAGTTTGTGAGACAGCATCCAGCTAGAGGAGGCTTCCCCTGCCCATATTTAGTTTGAGCGATGCATAACAGCAAAAAAAAAACAATTCCAAGACTAAATCAGCTGAAGGCCGCACCCCTAAAACACTCAGCCAATTCTGGCAGCCAGATATGGATCAGAGCCGACTGACATCCAGTCCCCCGTTGCCAGAACACCTGTGAGTGCGCCAACAGCGATATGCAATGCACTACCTGGACGCAGTTCAGAAACTGTGTCGTGTTGTGCATGTCTTGGCCATGGAATCAGTAATAATGCATTACTGGGTATTTCTAGAAAAAAAACAGCGAAAGCATGGGAAAAGTTTACAAGTAGTCTCAATGAGGACAAAAATCCTCATAAGACACATATAGCGTAAGAATCTACAAAGTTAAAGCCAGGTATCAGTAGTTAAATTGTACTCAAACTCAAATAAAACAAGTCCCTTAAGGGCAAGAATCAAGCAGACTGTGTTTACACATCGTTGATGGATCGCTCTCTCTGTGGTCCTCCGTCTCCTTGTCTCCACTCTGCATATCTTCTGGTTTCCTGAGGGTTTGATCTTTCTTCTTTTTCTTTTTTTTTTTCTCCAGGCAGCAAAAACTCAATAAATAATTAAAGACTGATCCAAGTGACCCCGATTTAGATTTGAGGATACCATCAAAATGAATTAAAAACATTCGAACGTCAATGTCGTCCTAACGAACCGGCGTAGAGCAGCATACAACCGGACCGGAGTCCGAGTTCCCCCCTCCCCGAGGCGCCGTCTCTCAGCACAGTTTCCTGGGGTGTAACTCAGAGCCATCGCTCCATCGAGCGCTCGAACGCTGACGTGTGTCCGCCGTCCTGGTTAAAACAACCCCCCCCCCCCCTTTTCTGCTAAAGCCATTTAGGGAATAGCCTCACCCCCCCCCCCCCCCCCCCCCGTCCTAGTCTGTCTTTCTGTCACTTGACATTTTTAGGGCAGGCCGGCATCGATTTGTCAGCCGCGGAGGGAGTGACGGGACGCGGTAAGAGGCGTCGTATCTCAGACACAGCGAGGCCCATGACCCCCCCCCCCCCCCCCCCCGGACGAAGGGCCCAATGGCGGTGCAAGCACTGCGCTGAGTTGTGTTGCGAATCTGCGAGGAGAACAACAAGGGCCGCCTGCAGAGCTTCTGAAAGACAGCAGTCAATGTGTGAGTGTGTGTGATGGATGAAGGTGTGTGTGTGGGGGGGGGGGGCATCCACCTTCAGAGAAGCTGATAAGAGACAGAGCAACGGTCACCTTTCCTCTCATACGTTTCTCATACGATTTTCTTTTGAAATAAAAAAAGAAAGAAAGAAAGGGACATCTTTTCTTCGTGCAGCAAAGGTTGGAAGAGAGTGATGAGGAAAAGATTTGGAGAAGGAAGGAAACACAGAGCCGCTGCGGTCGCATCTAATTCACAAATAGCGAGCTATTGATGTATGTGCTTGAATGAAGATTGATAGCAGATATTGGATCCACAAGAGATGTAAGCATGCAGTCATCAGCTCTCGTAGTGAGAGTGAATGAGAGGCTAGAGGTCTAATGGAAGAAATAGGAGTAATTTGGCTCACACAAAAGAGCTGGGGAACATATGAATTCTTTCATTCCATCTTCTTCTTGTTCGTTTTCTTCCTCTTTGACAGAGCGGCCTTCTCGTATTTGACATATTTGGATAAGAGTAAGGACGGAACAAGACTGATGGAACGACACGGTTCCTCAACCACATCTATAATTTCATAACAGAAAGGGCGTCGCACCTCTATGTCGGGTTATTTATTCCGAATCACCTTTGATTGGATTCCAGCCACTCTAAAACCATCAGCCTTTATATGTTGTTGTTGTTGAGGGATGAAATAGATGCTGTTTTGAGAGACGATTATATGAAGTGAACATCTTTTGTAAGGAAAAACCGCAGAATCCTCTTCCTTTGCAAAAGACCTCCCGAGTACAAATGTTGTGCTTTCTTGCAGTTTTATTGGGTTCACGTTCATTTTGCATACTGCATATTCTGGATGAATACAATGGCATCGATGAAACCAACACCCAAAGCCCTTCTGACCGAGCGGGCTACTCGCTGTGCGCTCGCCGCTGGCTTCCGTGCACACGGCTGCGTGCAAAGGTCAGCGTTTTGCTCGATGCAGCGAGAGAAAACCGCCAAACCGCCGAAAAAGGGGCTCCAGAGCCCGGTGGCGTCGTGTCAGTGGGAGGCGATCGTGTGTGCGTTATGTCTGAACACAAAGTACATTGCAAGTTTAATGGAAATGTTATAGGTTTTGCAGCTATTTGGGCCATAAACTATTGGGGAAAGTAGCAAAGTTATTTCACCTATCTGAACTCTCCAGTCGACCGACCAAAATTGCCATCCGAGGAGCACGGCCAGAAATCTCTATCTGTTGTAACCTCCCCCCCCCCCACACACACACACACACAAATAGCTGCTAGGTGACCCAGCTTGTGTGACACTGTTTCTGTTAATCCCCCAAATCTCACAGGCTGAAGGTCCTAAAGCTCTGAGACATAATAACCAAATCTGTCCTGACGGTACAGGGTGTCGGGAACGGGGGTCCCGAGCAGAGATCGCTGAGCCACCCGGGGGAAGGTGTCACATTCAGGATTTACACCTTCTCAACTTCCCAGCGTCAATTACTCCAGCAGTGTGTCATCACAGGGGTGAAGTGAGTGATGGAGGAGTTGATGGAATGAGGGACTGTTGAAATGAGGCAATGACACTCAATTTTCACCTCGTGCAAAAAAAAGGGCTTCTGGGCCTCTTTGTTTTTTCTGTGTGCCTCAGAGCCTCCTTTCTCTCCCTCTCGAGGCCCCGTGTTACCACCGGCCAATAAGAAGCGCACAATGTTGTTCCTCATCCGAGGTGAAATTGTTAACCCCTCTTTTTTTTATGTCTGTTTCTATTTGATTTTGCTTTGGGCAACTCATGTAAGAGACACTTTACGGTTGTACATGTACAACAAAGACGTTGGTTGTAAAGGCGCCGATGTGCAGAGGCGGAGAATAATCGAGGTCAGCAAAAATGATGTTGCTATGGTAACTGTTTTGACAGGCCCACAATCAACGACACTGATACAACATTTCTGTTTAATGGAAATAGGAGCACCTTCTTTTATGTATTAAAAATCATACTTTGGGGGTTCTCCAAACACCAAAGTACACCTTCACACCTTCATATTGAGATCACCAATGCCTGGTGTTTTGATTGTTTTATGTACTATTTCACTGGAGAAAAGAAGCCTTTATGCATGTTTCAAGGGATGATTTTCTTCTATAAGTTGCAAAGTTTCTATTCCAAAACTTTCAGCACCAGACATTAATTCATTTGCATTGGCAGCTTCTATCCATTTTTTACATAATGCTGTCTGCTTTCTTCTTTTATTAGTCTGGGGACATCATATTGAAGATAAACATTGCCAGCACTGGGACATTTTTTATTTTATCTTTCTACTGTTAATACAAAGGGTTTTGTCAGGAGCCTTTTAACAGGCGGAATTGTAAAGTGCTTTCTTTGATGTGCTGGAAAGAAAAGTGTTTTATTATGACGAGGTTTTCAACTTTGGTAACAGTCCATTGCAACCTGTAATATTGAACACCATCCAAAAGATTATGTTGATGTCTCTCTATTCATCTGGTAAGACTCTTAACATTCTGCTAATTACATAAATGTCAGGCGAACCTCACAAGTATCGCTGTGTAATTGATGTCGCAGTGGAAGTTACGTGTCGCTTGTACTTCCAGGAAGGATTCCATTAGGACCGTCTTCAGCTGTGTTGGGTTTCAAAGCAGCCTCATTTGTCATTCTCTTTGTGAAGGGCCCTTTATTTCCGGGGGGGGGGGCACAATGTAGGTGTAGCATCCGTCGCTGTATTTAGGTCATTGGTGTTTTCATACAGATTCAGTAATGTGTACAGAAAGCTCCACTGAAGTGCTGGTAGAGCTCTTTTGTTCCACACCCAATGAAAAGAAACAAAAAACACTTTACTTGGTAGATTTAGTTTGGTTAGAGAAGATCGTCACTGAATCGGAGCACTTCGGAGTACCACACCTTCGCTGTGTAGCCTGGTCTTTGAAATGTGCCCTTTTACTTTCCACTTGTTGGTATAGTGTACCTACTAATGGCCACTACTTGGAGTCCACTGTCTTCCCGAAGGACACGAGGACCAGCGAGTGGACGCCCTGCCGCCTGAGCCACATCCATCCATTCATTATCTTCCTGTTTATTTGGGGCCACGTGTCGAGGGGGCAGCAGGGCTTAGCGGGGCTCTACAGACCTCCTTCTCCCCCGCCATCGCCTTCCAGCTGCGACAGGCATCTTCATCGGCTGGCCCAAAAGCAAATGGATAGATTTGGACAACCAGGCAACGGTCAGACGTACCTCAGCTGTGCGTTGCTTGGCTGCAGATATTCCTACAGACACGTGACGGGGGTTTCGTCAGAAGGCTGGTTCCAGCAGCTGCCATGAAGATATCGGACAATCAGAGTTTTTATCCTCTCAGCGGCTGTTATTATGAGGAATGTGCTTATAAATAACTGGGAAGTCACATTGCAAGGGCCCAAATGTGTTTGTGACATCAGAGCTGAAAAAAAAGAACGGATTTGTTAATCAATTTAGCAATAGTGTCCAAATAATATGTTTCTGTATTCTCAAATATCAATATTTTCCTCCATGAAATACCTTTGGGATTCTAAAAAAAAACACATAATTTTTAAATACTTCGGCCACATGATGGCCATTTGTAAACTAGTCAAACGGCTAATTAATTAGCCCAATAAAAAGTATCACTCCTATCCTTAAGCTGTTCGGCTGCATGACGTTGGGAGATTGTGTTTAGATTAGATTGTAAATTGCTTTCATTCCTCCATAAGGACTGCATTTTTAAGCTTGACTAAAAGTGACGTTTTTTTCCCCCCCATTAAGTACACCCAACGCTGCACATAGTTTGTATGCAGGTGTTGACTGTTAAAGTCATACTGTGCCGCTTGAGCTCTTCTGCTCCCGGAATACCTCACATATAGATTACCACATGTCCTTCGAATGCCCGCTTTGACCTTCCTTATATGGTTAATTCCCTTTGGTTCGTCCCAAGAGAGGGACTTTGTGTTGACGTTGCTGATCAAGCAGACGCAGGGTGCGAACGAGAAGTAGACTCTCCCTTTGTTCCGCTACTCACTCAAGGGGGAGCACAACATGTTGTTACATTTGCATTTTCCAACACATCATATTTCTGCACACACATATATATATATATATAAAACGCGGAACCCCCGCCGACACACCTTTCACCACAAAGATGAACTCACAAATGTGTTTGAAATTCATAACAAAGCAGGTAACTGTAAGTGTGCTTGATGAGGATTGGGTCCTGCACCCCCCCCCCCCCTCCCCCTCCCCACCCCACCCCACGCCCCCACCCCAAAGCAAATGTGGCTCATTTTGTTTGTTTATTCTGTCGGCTGTGTCACTTCCCTGCTGAGTTAAGTAGACATCAGCGCCGGTTTGAATTCGCATTACTTACCACTTAGTTAGTAACACATGCTCCGGGTAGAATGCTAAAGCGGCTGAAAGGAATCGCCCTCGTTAGATAATCAAAGAGGAGTTGTCCTTCAAACAGATGTGTGTGTTTTTTTTTAGGCCATTTAATGAGAGAGCAGGGGAATGGTGTTTTGGCTGCCAAACTGAGTTTTTTTGTGTTTTTTTTAAGATGCATGACCCGCAGCGGATTTTCCAATATGGAGATACAAATGTAGTCGGCTAAGCAATCAAGATACTCTACAGAAAACATATGGGATTAACCCAGTTTTAGTTGGAATTCCCCAAAGCAGATAAAGCCCATGGGAATCATGAATGAGATCATGAATGTAATATTCTATTCATGTTTGAAGGGATTTCAAACATGCATTTTTTTTTGGGGGGGGGGGGGCGGAGCAAAAACAAATGTAATGGTCATCCAGCTCGCGTCGAGGCCTACACACTAAAATTGTGACAAATCTCTTGAGGAAAGATCGTCCCAAAGCGTCTTTGTGCCTCGCTCTCAATGCTTTCCAGTGTGACCCTTTCAGAACAGATGCCAAGTTTGAGAATTGACCCAGCCTCGGTACCCTTTCTTTATTTGTTCATTTGAATGAGCACACTTTTTTTTTCTTTGAGAGATGCAAATTTATTGCGAGCGTCCTCACACACATTGGAAGTGATGAAGCCTTTTTATTAACAAGACGTCAGCTCGACTTTCCCTTCGCGGCTCCCTTTTATTGCCACTCCAGCCGAAGCCTGTGGTCTCGGCCGTTGGTATTCCGCCTGTCTCACCACCACTAAAACCAACAAACTACCATCGGCGCATGTTCAAATTCCTTGTTAAGTGTAGTAGGTCCCCTTTTATGCCCCTTGTTAGCTCGTTACTCACTGAGGATAAGTGGAGAGCCTGGGCCACACTTGAGCGCACGGAGGGGGGGGAGGGGGGGGGGGGGCAACCGCGACCGCTGTCACAGCCCGTTTGAAGTCGCAAGAAGGAGCCGTCTCTTCATTTTGTCTTCAAAGAAAGGAAAACATTAGACTTTTAAGAGACAAGAGTGCTGGAAAATTATGATATTTCTATCCCTGGAGGAGAGGGTGAGGGAGGGAGGGAGGGAGGGAGGAGGGTAAAGAAAATATGTCAGACTCAGACTAGTATCTTTGCCCGGGGTACTACTGAACTCTGTTTGTACCCTCTGTGACGCCACACGTGCAAAGCAGACAAACGGATGCTTTGCATGTGCATCCCGGGGGATTGAGGGAGAGGCCTGGACCTTAAACGTGCAGTAGATATAGACGCGGCGCGCTCTCTCTGTCCTCCTTTTTGGTTGATTGCAGCGAGTGTGAAATCTAAAACAACAACCTCTCGCCTCCCCTCTAACATCTGCTTCATCTCCCTCTCCTCTCCGGGGTTTGTTCCATTTATTGGGCTTCGTGGGGGAGCCTGCGGGGAGGGACGCAGACATGCTCAGTGAGGCCGTGGGAGTGGCAGAGAGCCTGAGACACACACACACACACACCAAGAGAGCAGAGGGAATAGTGACTGTGATTCCGACATTCTACCAAAGCAGTTCAGTTTATTATATTTCCTCCTATCCCAGTTGAGCATTCTTAGCTAATTGGCATTAGCAGCCTCTAGCTCTGTTAATGGGAGTATTTCATGGGAGGGGTTGGTATGAGAAACGTACGAAACAGACAAATGCACTAGACTGGAGTTCCACTTTCCCCACTTCATTTATAAAGTGAAAGGGGAAAGATCAGTAGGAAGTGGAGAGGACAATTTCATCCTGCCATTGTTATTATTTTTGAACTCCATTCCTGTCTGGAGGTATCGTAAAGGCTGAGTTCCTCGTAAACTGTGTGAGAGCATTTATTATTGATGCCCCTGTGGGCAGAAAGCACATCTCTCCTCAGGAGTAGGAGTCTGCTCTCAGCAACAGTCCACAGCGCGTTAGGTGTGCCGCGTGCCTGACGCCTCTGTAGCACTGCTTTTACGGTCTGCTTTTACATTGTGCTCTTTAATAAATGTTTGACCCGTATTGTCGACAACCTTTTGTCCTCTTGCCAGTTTATTTTAACTGTATGACTGTATAAGGCTACTTTTCGGGTGTGGTGTTTGATTCCCTGACTCAAAAGTCTATCATTTGTTCTGATGTTCTTTTAACAGGAAGTGGTCCAGGTGAGGCTAAACGGCGAGGGGAAGCCACCGAAGCCGAACGTTACGAGACCACGGTACCTCTGCTGCTGAAGGGCGGGGAGCGTAGTCCTTTCTCCCACCTCGCTGCCACGGTAGTTGCTTCTCCTTTAGTCTGTCGAGAACAAGCTCGCCCAGTATAAATCTGTCAATTATGTCATTTACCATTTAAATGTACACTAGATTAACGAAAGCATATGTTCGGTCCAATCAGCTCTCCTTGGACTCTTAAGTTATGTGACCTCAGGCAGAGAAAACCAATCTGCCCACCTAGTACAGCTGGAAAAGAACATGTTTGAATCCCTCAGTACAACTCGAGGAAACTTTTCCAGAGGAGGGAAATGCGTAGGTGTGAAGAACCCCCCGAGCAATTTAACCTTTTTCCTAGTGCCGGAAAGTCAGCATCTGAGAGGCCTGTTTTTCCTGCAGCCTTATGCTCCTCTCTCCAAATCGGCAGTGAAGTTAATTACATGACTTGAATAGATCAGCCACGTGTCACATTGGGATGAGGGAAAATGCAGACTTTAGATTTATGGCGTTAGTGAAGAAACCAGGACTTCAGACTGCAATTAAAATGGTGGCATGTAGCAAATTTAGTTTACACGGTCACATTTACTTCAGCTCACGATGAAACGGCAGCTTGCATCTCATTTAATGACACTAATTAAACACTATGACCATGTTTGCAGCAGTGTACATTGCGTGATGCACATGTGCGAGTCGGGAAACTTTAAGAAAAAAGAAGCACTGAGATTAAAATATGAATCATTATACCACAATTTCTGAGAAAAAAAAAACAACCAGTACAAGTAAGTATTCTCTCAAAGTCAGTTTACAAGTAAGTATGTCCAATAATTAAGAAAATCACAGCTTATTCAAAGTATACGATTAATGTCCTAAATGGGTTCTTTCATTATTCAATTATATGAATCAGAATCAGCTTAATTGCCTGTGTAGACAAACCAAACACAGAATTTGACTTCAGTTACATTACAGGTCTTCAAATAAACAAAAGAAATATATATAAAAGACTAGAAAATTCTGCAGAAACTGTAAGCGTGTGGCCTAGAATCACAAATCTGCTTTTTTATAGATCATTCTCACAAATCTGTACTTGCTCATACTGTAAAAAAACTCAAAGCTTTTATCTCCGAGGTGGTATTTTCTTTATTTCCTCTTGAATATTTCTACTTGGTCTGATTGTTTCTTATATAATGTGTGGTCAGAGCTGTGATACCATACAGCAATGCATTATATTTCATACACTCATCATAATATAGTGAAGAAAAAGGATAATTCATTGGAGTAGAACGTAGCCCCAACATTTTACAGGCTGCGACCAAATTATTTGGTGGTTTCAGCAATTGAAAAAGTTTGTAGCACTGGAACAGTTAGTCTGGAGCCCTGAAAGCACCCCATTCCCAACTTCATCAGATATATTCAACCACCTGCCCCTGCTAACGATAAAAATGTGTTGAAGAGATGCAGTGGCTCCGCAGTAAGCTATCTGAAAACTGACCTTTCCCAAATGAAACTGACATCTAGGGCACCTGGCAATTTTCTTTACCAGAGATTGCACAAAGACTTAAACCGCCCGGGAAACAGATTGATAAAGTCGCTCCCGGTGCCAATTCGAGGTCACGAAGCGGTCGTAAAATATTGCAGAGTCATTACACACGGCGACATTGACTCTCCAGACAAACATTCTTGCAGCCACATTTGCACACAAACACAGAACCACTGACTCTCAGACAGCTGCAGACGCCAAAGTGCTAGCTCGAGGACGTTGGTCAGCAGGCCTGAGTCACTGTGACCATACAACAGCCTGCCTGTTCCTGCACAGACTAAGACGCATCAGTCTCCTCTTTTTGTTCATTTTTTAGTTCCAGATTGTAAGAATATTTTGAAGCCTCATGGCATGGATGCACGTTGCTGTTGTCCTGCTACAAGGACACTTCTTTACTCTGACAACAGCTGAAAAGAAAAGCATTAGGTCATTTTAGGGCTGTTTTTTTAAATTGATTAAATCTCAAAATGATATTTTACAAAGTGAAGGGAATCATCTGCATAACTTTTATTTCCAGAGCTCTTGTAGCCATAAATAATTGACACTGATACACTGGCATCATCTAATCATCACGGTTGCTCCTGCTCGGAAAAACACTTTGTCTTCTGCCAAAGGAACATCACAACAACGTTGAGATGCATGATGAATTCTGGACTCGTTGTAGGTTGCTCAGTCTTAAGCATATTATTTGCAGATAAAATCCTCTTCTTCACCAACTGTGTTTAAAAGAAAGGTGCAATATCGTTACTTTGTTTTTCATCATAGCGTCAGCAGCAGTAACTTGATTTGATGCCGCACACAGGTTTCAAGCAACTACTTTTAGTTTCTCAACAATACAAGCTACGCCATGTTTCTCCACTTGAACAATGAACAGTGAGGCTGTTTATTCATTAGGTAAAATGAGCATTTATATTTGCATTGCTTCCTAATGAAGGCAAAAAAATGTCTGCCTGATGAAAAATGCTGTATAGAAAGGTGACCTCTGTATAAAGATGCCGACCATATAGAGTAAAAAACACCCGGTGTAGAAAAACTGGAGTTAAAACTAGTCTTATGTGTCCCGACTTGGGAAGTGTAGGATGTGGAAGCTTTCTTCCTGTTCCCCTCACACGTTTGTTCCTTGGCCACATCCTGCCTTGTGGGCCGCCTCCAGTGTCCAACTCGAGTGGAAGCTTCACACAAATGGCGATGCGCAGGCCCGGATGGGCGAGAGGCGGCCGCCACCCTTAATGCTTGTGTCACCCTTTTTGTGTTTCAGTGTCACCCTGCGTCACTCCAGCTGCTGGTGCGTGCGGAAGGGGAACAGCTGATCCTGTTGCTGGAGAAAAATGAGTGAGTTTCCTCTGATTTAGTTAAATGGTCCAAACTCCATCATCATTTTCACAGTCTTCCATTGTCAATGTGAACCCAAGACACTGCACACTAGATTTTTATTATGATAATAGATAAACCCATTCTACCAGCTATGGCTGGCTGGAGTTATAGATGCAGGAGGAAGAGAAGTTCTATTGGTCTGTGCTATGATATAGTGTATTCAGGGAGGGAATAATATGTCCGCTAGTGATTGGACCCTTTTATGGTCGAGTCTCTCTGAAGGGCCCAGAGATGAAAGCTGATAAAGAATAATTATGAGCTCTCCTCGCTCTCCCCCACTCTCTTCCAGACTGGCGAAAAATAACACCGAGTGAACCGAGGAACGAGGGGTGGGGATCATTCGGAGTTCATAAACTTGTAGATATTTACACATAGAACTGTTTCATATAGAGAGGAGGGAGCCTGAATAAAGCGTGTGGAAAGGCCAAGTTACATGACCGGGGGACCTTCAACAATCCCCGATGGCAATCCACCCCAACGTTTCTTATTCAGGGGGAGCGGAGGCATAATGTGTTAGCTTGCTGCTCCGCGATACAGATATTGACATTGCAATGATGGACTTTGCGCGCTGTGACAAACACAGATGTTCTCGCTGCTCCCCCTTTTCAAAGTGCGGGGAGTTTGGAAATTACACACAAGTAACAAGTAAAATTACTGATATTGATTCACATATTCACTGTCTCTATGTCCGGCACTGAGAACTTATTTAAAAGCCCTCTTCTCGTCCTATTTTCCAGATCCAAAGCTCAGTGTAGCCTGCCAACTGTTTCTCCAATAGAATTTGAGTTACTTGCAAAAAACAAAAGAAAGCTTTAAATATAATGCCACCGTCCAGAAATCACAAAACGCCTTCGAAAGAAAAAACGTTGTCCACATGACCTTTCCTGCCCTCGGCTTCAGCGGTGAGTCATCCGTCACCAGCCTGGGGCCCGGGGAGCATGCTGCCGTTCCCATCCGGCCCGTTCACTGTCAGGCCAGATGTGTCCTCTGACATCACTTCACCAGTTCAGCCGACTCGGAACAGGTGGGCCGTGACCTCCGCGCGGGTCAGCGTCGCCGAGGCGGTGACATTTCAGTCCGAGGCAGGAAGAAAGATGAAGGCACATTGAAAGGAGTATGCAAAGGATGTAGCTGTGCCTTTAGTGTCTCTGACAGATTAAAGTCATATTTTACAAGCTGGCAACTGTAAGTGCTGCTCAGAAACTAAACATATGCGCATTGCTCCAAGTACATTCAAGTTATTTTAACCAATCCAATGTGCTGACAGATGGGCCTGACAGGTTTATTTGCTCAACATCAAGAAAATGGTTTTGAAGGTCAGTTTTTTTTGCACAAAATATGGAAGTTAAAAGGCTTTTTTTTTTTTAGTAATGGCAATATTTAGTTGATTTTTTCTTTCCACGCTGTCCTCGTGGTTTCACTAGATGACGCGTGATCTCTGTGTGGATATCCTTATCTCTGGATATATCCTTATATCTTAGTCTTCAAAAAGCGGCAGCGGATTTTTCGTGAAAGTCCTGCTATTTCTTTCCTTTTTTTGTCAGAGCATTTGATTTGTAGATTTTTGGTGAGACATGAAGAGAAATTTAAGAAATATAAAAAATATTGTAACATGGAACATGAAAATTATTTCCATCAAATCGTTCGTTTTCTATTCAGATTTACATTTGTGTCTGTTTTGAAATAGTTTTACATTTTCACTTATTCCTTCTTTTTTTTCACTCCGTTAGGATTCTGGGTATTTTGTGCACTCTCTGCCCCTCTAACAACACATTGAGAAGCGATTCGGATCAACCTCACAGCTTCACCTAAAATGTCCTTAAGGAGATTATATATAAATCAATTAGCCCCATGTGCTAGGTGATTTAAAGTGGTAGCTTAACATCATTAAAAGAGGAAACAGTTTTCCATTATTCCATCAGGTTTTTTGTGTTGTTTTTTTTGTAAGTGCAGTCTGTGTCATTCACAATATCTAAGGTGTTGTCCAGCGCAAATAGAGCGGACCGGCAGACGTGTGCTGGCAGCGGCTGCTTTGATGCATCGCATTGATCAATGGCCAGCTTCGAATGATTAATGGTGGCCGTGTGGGACGTTCCACATTAGTCTTTATTAAAGACTCCAATAGCAATGTTTGGCGTACTGTGTGTGTGTAGGTGTGTGTGTGTGTGCGCGTGCGCACAACCATGTGACAGAAAAAGAGAGAAATAAGAAAGTAGAAAAGGTGTACAGTTTGGCTCACTTGCACATTTCATCATCAGATCATAATGTGTGTATTAAGAAAATTGACCTGTTTATTTGATTAAACTCAATGAGTTTGTCAGCCTGATGCTTGCTGTAAATCTGGATCAGATTTTAATGTGTGTATTCCAAAGCCCAATATTTTCTATCTAGCTAGTCCTGATACTTTCATCTAAAGAACTTTTTGTGAACTACTACGGCAAGTGACAATTATGAGATCGAGATACTAAATGCTTGAGCATTCTTAGTGTTGCACGTAGGAAGGAGCTGTATAATCAGAACTTCTGACTTGGTAATGTCAGTCAAGAGTTTAGTAATATTAGGTCACAAAGGTCACGGGTCATGTCAGACCGAGTGAGGCTTTAGTACTAACTTGAGTATCAAAGTAATACACATATTCAGACACTTAATCAGCCGGTGGGGTTCCTGTATGGTTGTGGTCTCAAAACTGTACGATGCATTCAGACCATTTCCTAGTTTTGAACCGTCTCAATATCCCACAGATGAATTCCAGATGTTTTGTATTTAAATGGCATAAACTGACAGGAAGTAAACCTTGAGCCGAGCTGTTGCCCTAGCAACATAAATCAGTTGAAGTCCACTAAAATGGACCACTTCTGCTTTTTTTTTTCTCTGTGCCGTGTGCACATATTAGTCAGATTTATAAAAATGTGAGAATGCATGGTGGCCTTTTGAGAAAATACATAGAAGCCTCTCTTCTTGACATTTTGCTCTGCATCTCCCCTTCCTTGTGCTAGCACTTTATGAAATGAGCTTGCTTTAAGGTAGGCTAGACATTTTTGTAATTTTCAGTCATTCATTACTATTCCAAGGACGCTGTATTTATTCAAATGCATGTTTTTTTTAAGCTGGATGTGTTCAAACTAGCTCTGTGTAAAAGACCCTGCATTTCCCACTGAGAACATTTCCTTTCATTCTTCTGAGGCAGGAAATAAAGGAGGGGAAAAAAGAGGAAAGAGCCCTTTGAAACGCACGGCCACATCTAAACAAAATCCAGTCATTTCAACACACACACACACACACACAAAATCCCCATAGCAACATCCTTTTTTTATGGGAAAAGAAGATGCACTCAACATCGCTGACAATGCCAATACTCTTCTCATTGTGTGGCACCACACAGGAGGTACAGTGTTACTGCGTCCGCTCAACGAGGAGCAGCTCACACAAAACAAAGTCAGGTCCCGGGTGTTCTTTGTGCCGTAATTGGATCTGTCGAGAACACAAATTAAGTTGAACTGTGCGCCGCTCCGTTTTTTTTTTTTTATTTTAACTGTGATGCCGAACGGGGCTATTTAAGGACAAAAAGTTGCAAATAAAGGAGAAATCTCAGGCTGCTGTTTAATGCACACATGTACCCTTGATTTTGTGTGCCACTTTTCTTCATGCGTTAATGTGCACCTTAAGCTGCGTTCAGATATACAACAGCACCGTGTGAAGAATCTGAGCCCTGTTTTACAATTTGGGAAACGTAACAATTTGTATGCAGGTGGAGACTAGAAGATTGATATTCCCTTCATGTTTGATTGATGGATATTAAAACATAAACTCTGCCTGTCAGCACCTCTGAAGTGTACTGAATAACACGTTGTATAGTTTTTTTTTAATGTAAATGTTAAAAAAATAACTTTATTTATTTATCAATTCACTTGTTTTCTATGCTGGGCCATTTCATGGAAGCAACTAGTGCCGCCTCCCGTGGTCTCCATGGTGACGACGCAGAGGGCACCCGAAGAAAAACACAGGGCCTCCTAGATAGAACATTTGCAAATCACCAATACGCAACACATGCACACGTACCGGGTTTTCGAGCCCGTTTCGCCCGAAAAGATCAATCCCCACCGACGTAACACAATACCTTTTAATTCGCTTTAAGTGCAGCAGCATCTTTCACCTGCTGCCCACATCTTGTCAATGTGCAATTTATTTCACAGTCAGACCTCCTCCTTTCTCTCCCGTATGTGTCCCGATCCCAAAATGCACGGCTCGTCTGGAGAGTTTCCAGCAGAGAGAGTTTTCACACATCCTGTCTGTTTGGGTATTGATCCAATGTAAATCTCCCCCTTTTTTTTTTCTCCCTGATGACATTGTAGCTGTAGCTTTTGTTGAGCTTCAAGCACACACTAATCGCATTTTGCCTCCTGCCATCTTTAATTGGTTGGCTAAAGAGTTTATGGATAAAGCCAGAGCGTCCTTGGGGAAAGTTGCCCAGTCTTAAAGGACAGTGGAGGAAAAAAAAAAAGAAAAAGCAGTCTTAGGCGTTGCATTTGGACGATTACAGTGGTAGTTCTTTGACTAGTGGGAACCGAGCCAAGAATCAGAGCTAAGCTTCCTCAAAGTCAATCATCGTCAGTGTTTTTCTCTTTGAGTCCCCTTCTATCTTAGAGAATGTTTTTACCTCAATCGTTCCATAAAAGTGTGAATGATTTGGCCGACTTTGAGGCCTCGATGCAAAGATATGGTTCAGGGAAGTTTAACCAGTTTAACCAGTTTATCCAGCCAAAAATAATATTTGCAAACCAAACTTTGGTTCCAGTGCAGCAGATAAAGTCATTTTTTGAGGAATTGTAAGCGTGCAACGTGTCCTAGTTATTGTCGTACGCTTTTTTGCTTTCGGAGAAACATTTTAATACATTAGTGCAACAATGCAGTGTGTCAGCACATGGCGTCATCTATTGGTTCACTTCTACACCCTTATTTTTAGTGGCCGCCAGCAGTAGTGAGGTTTTTACTTTTTCACTGCACTTAGCTAACATGTTCCATTTCTGTCCGTGACCTTTTCTTCTATATTTTTTTATTTCTTATTCATGCGAATGAGCATTGACTGGAACATCTGCCAATTTAAGCGCTTTCAACCTTACATGTCCTGAGTGTTCACCTGTCTAAGGGGCTAGCTAACAGGGGGAGAAAAAAAAGTGATTTTCTCTTTCCTCTTTTGCGGCCTCAACAGAGACTAAGAGCCTCCAAAGGGGAGCACAGGTGTGATGGATTTGCAGCCTGCATACAGTTCTTAAAATGGCTTTTTTTATTTTGAATTAGACTCTGAGATATACTCCGTGTGATGTCAGTGCGGTGAACTATTGCCTTGGTGTAGGTGAGGGGAAAATCCATTATCTGGTTTGGAGTTTTTGTTCGGGTGGAGTGGAGCTCCAAATGTTGATGGTGCATGATATCCTTATTTATTCTCGGCATCATTTATCTGCATCAGCAGGAAACACTTCTGTAAAACCTGTGGAGAGCGGATACATGAATGATGTATAGATCTATACATACACAACTGTACATACATTTTATTACCTTGCTGCACAGAAAACGGTTTCCCAAGGTATTGAAAGGCTAATGTGAACTTTATATTATAATGCACTTTCATGCATTTATCTATGACAGGATACAACCTATCGATTCCTTATATTTCCTTATAAGGCTTACACTGGTTTCCGGTGCCATAGCAGCTGTAGCAGCATCTCAGAGTCTAAACACATTGTAGCATGTCTGCCTGTAAGTGTAAACGACAATAAATGACAATGCTTGGGACTTGGAAAACAAATGTACAACTGAAAAGTACCAGATAAAATGTAAAGAAATGATGTTGTTATGACGTATAATACTTAATCTTTGTAAGGGACTTGATCCATGGGTTGTAAGCATTAGCATTCACACGTAGAGTGTCAAATACATGGCATTTATCCACTTTCAGCCCATTTTTAGTCGCAAGATGTTTCAGCTCATTGCTGGTCTTTGCAACCTTACACGAAGGGAACATTTTACAGACATTACAAGAGGCTCAATCATCCTCCTCACCACCACGACTCCTTGTCGCTGCGAGTTTCGTCGGAGCGTTGGCGCCGAGTCTGACACGATGACGTGTGTGATTTGTTTGCGGCGCGCAGCCGTCAGAAGAACACGCCGGCGTTGACAAAAGGAATTACTCATCTAACAGGCGCCATTCCTTTTGTATCAGACTATTTGAATCTGAACTGGAAACATTTTTGAAATTCCCTTCCCTAGTGCCGAGGCCAGGGAACCATTCGGCTTTCAAGAACATCAAAATTACCTCTCAAACACAACCTCGGCATGAAGGCGTGATATTAAAGCCTTAACGAGCAAACCCTTTCAAAGGGGAAACCGTCCACTGCGTCAGCAAAGCACAGAGAATGGCTCATTTGGAGTGGACCCGTGAGGAATGAGGACCGTTCTGCTGGAGACCGCACAGCCAGCCGGCTGTTTCAAACTCTCCGCGGTGTTTATCTGATGCGGTTAACGCAAGCAATATCGCTCGGCATGTTATCAGCCCCCTACAGGTGACATAAAATAGAGATTAAAGGTATTATTGAGAGAGCTGCTGAAGCTGTTGCTCCTGAGTCAAAGCCACTGGCCTGTCACAATTATAAACCGCCATCATCACATATGTTCCAGATCCATTCAGATTACGGTCAGCGTCTCTCAAACCCTTATTTTAATTCACACATATCGCCATGGATGTACAACAGGCAGCAGGCCTCCGGCGCCTTGGTGCCGTCATTTATGTTTCGGCATAATGGGACAAAGAGCTTCATCTGTGAACAGCTGACTTCCATTCACAAATTCAGAGAGTCAGGAGTGTTCACATACAGCACATGAGCATGAACACACACACACACACCACATTGGGTAGCCCTACACACACATGAACATGAGAGGAAGTGCGTTCACAATAAATCCAGATGTGCCTTGAAAAACAAGGCAGAGAGGAAATGTGTCATGTGACGTCACTGACGGAGGGGAAGTTTGGGCCGTGTACGGCGTTGAACACGACAACACCGGAGCAACAGCACCATTAATCCACAGGCTACATGTGTATGAGTGGAATCTGCAGAGAAGAAGACAAATGCATACTAAAAGTGAGGGATATGTTTTTTTGGAACAGGAAATCGACAACATTCATAGTTCATATGTGTAATAAATGAAGTAGTCTTATAAAGTTAAACTGTTAAAAGCAGAGTCGTCTTCAATGTTGTTTTTACTTCCAGTGCTCCATTTTTGCAGTTTTGGTCATCTTTTTTTACATTTAGGACATTCAGTATTTGGATGTAAAACTAAAAATAATAATCCATAAGTGGACTGGAAAAGTGTGTAAACCATGTTTACAACAAACATATTGGTTTTAGTCTGGCAGTTCATATTCGTCTTCAATATCTTCTTACATTTTATTTTATTTGAACGTGTTTTATTTTTTTTCCAGCTTTTTCTGAGCAATGCGTCTGCTTCCCCAGATCTTTGCAATTAATTTGGTGGGAGCTACGTTTGATCTTATCACCAGTAACAAGGACGGACCGACCCACCAAAATAAGAGATGCTTCACATCTGCAGTGATCTGTGCAGCCCGTGTAGTCTGACCTTTTTTCAACTCTTTGAGGTCCGCGACATTTTCACCACCTTTATGACTTGTGCGACCCGTAGTCAGCGGGTAAACAGTATTGTATTTTAGACCTTAGCTATCAGAGGAATGTCAAGTGCTTCAAAGCTTGGAACCCAAAATCAAGGCTGCTGATTATCTTCAAAGCACTTTGTTCTTTAGCCAGCCGCGGCCCCCCTGTCCAATAATTGACGTCCACCAATCGATACCCAGCATTCGTGACGACCGACCCCCCCCCCCCCCCCCCCCCGTCCCACTGCATCAGTATCAGAGACAGATCTCTCTCCCCGACCCCAATGTTGCAACGATACATCACTGCCGAGTGAAAATTTCCATTTCCACCATGTTTTCGAGGTAATGGGGTGGAGAATGACAGAGTGTTTGCTATTATCTTATTGGAGAATCAGCGCGGCGTCCAATGGAAATGTAAGGCGGGCGTTTAATGGCGTGAGACAATCTTTAAGAGGGGGCACAGAATGGCCGCCGTGGGACCGAGGTTTCCCGCGATGCGTGCGTTCAGGGGAGCAGCGGCGTGTTCTTATTGAAGCAAGTTTAAAGAGTGCAAGTTGTGTCAAAAAGAAAAGAAAAAAGGAACAAAAGGATGTGTTGGACGTGGAGGCCCGGAGATGCTTCATGTGGATTTGCTCTGGTTTTTTTCTTCCCTTTTCTGCTGGAGGAAAAAAAAAACTGACAGTAACACAAAAATGTAAGGAGAGGGAAGAAAGAGACACAAAAGACAAAAACATTTTTTTAAATATTTGTGTAATTTCTCCTCAGCTCTTAATTGCATATTTCCCCTGAAGGATGGCTGCATAATGAGGCTGCCCAGGGGAGCCACCAAAGATTAATAGGACAGATAGGAACCCTCTGACATTAACATCATTTGTTTACCCTATTTCAATGAATAATAATAGACCACCTCCCTTGAAGATCCCTAGTCACTCATTAGTTCCGGTGTGTAGCTTGTTATGGATGGCAATATGGAAGCCAGCAGAAGCAGGAGAAACGCGTGTTCGTCTCGGACCTGGCCAGGCAGACAAAAACGCTTTCAAGAGGTCGCTGAGAATCAGGCCTTTTGATGACGATTCGATGCAGCTCCACACGATACGTTATCCATAGCTCACATTCAGCATGCAGGTGAACATTAAAGGAGATTAAATTGACTTTTGCATTCTGTTTGGTAAGAATGCAAATAACCAACCTCTTTCCCAGGAAGAAATACTGTTTTAATACTTAAATTATATATCACCTTAACCGCTCAAAGTTGATGTAAATTTGCATATAAAATACGTCATCTAGCACGGAGGACGTTGAGGTAGGATTTGGACTCTTCCTTTTAGTAATTAGTGTGTCGATGAGGATCTCCTTGGATTAACTGTTGTGCATCGTTCCTGCAGTAGTGGATCCAGCGTGATCCCTGCTATCAGGAGCATATTTTTCTCACGTCCCACCATATGAACATGACTTCATGTCCCCCTGCTTGTTGATGGCGCTGATGTTGCCTTCGGGCGTTTTGATTCTGCAGGGTCGGCCTGCAGGTTAGACTAGAAATACGGTGGCCTTGGTTGTCAGGGCACTCGAGGATTCCTACCTTTTTTTTTTTTTTCTGGCAACACATTACAAAAGTAAAAGTCAGCTCTGAAAGCTTTGAGCATTAATTGCCACAGAGTGGTGCAGTCCGTGGAGAGGCAGCTGCTGGGTTTTTTGCACACGGTGGACAGTTCGAGGCTGCATTAGAGAAGCGAGGCGGTTTTGGCCTGGATCCGTGCGCGGCGTTCCTTCTCACTGTACTGATGAGAGCATTTTCCCCTCTCGCTGATTTGCCAACTTGTTCCCCCTTTTTAAAGGGTGCACTGGCGAAATGACATCATGCTCTTTGTGCAGTTACGAGGCCAACGGCTATGAAAGAGTCCATTCGCCCGCGGCCGCGCTGCACGTCATTACTGTTCAGCTGTGGTGGGCTTCGGGGAAATCGTATCATTCATTTAGCTTCGGTACGGATTGGAAATCTTTCTCGTCCACCAGACATGTGCTTTCGTCAGAGGATCCCATTTTGCTCACATTTCTTCATGCTACTTTCTGTCAACTCCCGCATATCATGTTTCACGGGACCTACCGTGCTCCCCGATAACGAGTCGAGCAATCCTAAGGGAGTTTACATGGGCGGTGATGTAGCTCGAGTCGGAATCTTTTTCCCGGGGACGTCATTCGATTTTGCGTTAAAAAAAAATAAAAATAAAGGAACAAGACCCCCCCCCCCCCCACATCTGTATCACTCCACCATGATTCACTAGTGCAGGGGGCCTCGTTTCTCCCTCTGCAGTTTGTTTTACTGACGTGATGATTTCACTCGCCTTGTGCCTCACTTCACACGCAGGGCTGTGAAGAGGTGAAGGACAGAGACAAACAAATCATTGTTTGTACAAATGAAGCTTCTCGGTGATGGTTTGGATTTAGATTTCAAGCTGAACATCAAACCCCCAAAAGCTTTTGAGTGGTTGGTACAGTTATATCTGTAACTTTATAACTTTATTTTAATTTATAACGGCAACACGTAAGACATATTTGTTGTTTTTCTTTCTCCGTGATCAAAAACGTGTCATCTGGTCCTCTGTGGAAAGCGAACAAACCGCTCTGTCAGTGACGTCCAACAAAGCAAAGAGGGATCTCGGCTCATCGGGGAGCCGTCTTTGCTTTGGTCAATCAATATTTAAATGGGCTCGGCAGAGCGGCCTGTTTGTTTCATGTTGGTCCGCTGCATGCGGGAGAGTTTGCATTGGACGCGTTTCCGTCTGCCCTCTCGTGAATGTGACTTTGTAGTGGAGGGACTCTCGTCCTCGTCCGTGCAATTCCGCGTTGGTGCAGACTGAGGCGTCTCCACAGGCGCGATATGATCAGCCGTGATTGTTTTTACAAACATTTATGCACCCCGGAGGAATGACTTTGGTCAACGGCTGGCTTTTCCATATTAGATTAAAAGGCTGCAAGTATCAACTGTCCAGTCAGTTGGATTGGCCATAAATCTTCTGCATGTAGTCTTCATACTGACATGATAAAATATATATTTTTTTTTAATAAGTCAATTTAAGTGAAATGTCTCCACATCTGCTTAATGGATTGTGCCAAGATTTGTTGCGGACAATCATTGTTCCAAGAGGATACATCACTGCAGTTTTCTGGTTCAGTATGAAGTAGTTCTAGAAGAAGTCCTTTTTCCTAATTCATTATTAGATTAATCTAAGATGTTCGAATTATACCTGCTAAACATCAGCGTTATGCTAACACTGCCATTACGACTGAAGCACAGTCCCACAGTGTTGCTCGACACAATAAACCTCCGTGGGAGGCCTAGTTCAACACAGCTAATGGACACAAACAATTCTCGGATGCCTTTACCAAACAATTTTAAAAAAAGGCTTTCTTTTTTTAAAGCTCACTGTATTCTACACAAGCTACAGTTATGTGTTTGTTACCAAGACAAGCGCATATGTACTTGAGTAATGTTTGGTGAATGAAGGCCCTCCTCCAAGTCTGGAGTCCAGGGGATTTTTGTGTTTTGCTGCCTCCTCTCCTCCCTCCCTCCCTCCCTCCCTCCCTCTCCTCCCTCGCTGTTTCTTTGCGGACTCCAGTGCACCCGATAGGACACCGAGCTGTATGTGAATCAATTTGGAACACCATCCATTTGTGGGAATAGAATTAAACTTGTCAACCGCACCCCTTTAGTTCCTCCTCCCTCTTTATCTCTCCTTCCCTCTGTAGTAGCATGCTCCTTTCCCAGTTAGGCGTACAGTACCAGGAGTAGCAGCTATAGGAGGGCTTAGGGTTAGCCTTGTGGGGGGGGGGGGGGGGGGGGGAGACGGGATTAAGAGAAAGCACCAAAGTTAGCAGCCTTCAAAGGAAGCGGAGAGAGGAGCCACATTTCTTTTGAATGGTTGTGTGCTCAAGGGTCTTTGTGTAATGGTGAATCATTACATGGGGCATGGAGTCACGGATATGTAAATGAGGCTCAGCGCTTTACATGCGAACTGAACGTTGCATTCTATGAAAGAAAAGGACGATATTTAAAAAAAAAACAGTTCGCTTTGATTTGTTCTTTTTTTAAGTGGAACTCACACAAACATTTTGGTTTGGCAACAACGAGAGAATGTAATGAGTTTTTTTTCTGCTTTGTGCATGTTGCTGCATCGTGATATTCCAATCTGTGGCAGCCGTTCATTGATTGTAATGTCCGTATGTCTGAGATCCACTTGTGCCAACACACAGAAATTCAAACAGGAACATTTGTTCTTCTGAGACGTTAATATAAATAGCAAATCATTCTCCAAATTGTGTGGACAACATGAAAGGCTCGAAAGGAAAATGCCGTAAGCCGTTCATCTGGTATGAAGAAGTAATCAATAATGAATGCCTTTCATTCATTTTTAGATAATTCTGAAGAGTAGTTTGTAGAATGTTAAAAAAGAAGGACATGAGGGATGTTATTTTAAGAGTAATACCAGTATTTTCTTACTCTGTGAGGCCTCATCCATCAAAATTAACCTATTAGTGACCTTTGATTAGACTTTGTCTAATGAATCGCAATAAGCACGTCGAGGCTTTAAATCAACAGTGATGACTAAAGCTATTATTGGAGACTTAAAAGAGTTATAAAGTCTTGGTAATGAAGGATTTAAAGTCAGAAAAGTGTTTATCCGACCAATTCTCATCTGCCGTTGAACATTTGATCAGATGCGCGTTTCTCTTGAAAACGTAGGTGTAGTCACGTGAAGGT
This sequence comes from Pungitius pungitius, assembly GCF_949316345.1. Taxonomy (NCBI): domain Eukaryota; kingdom Metazoa; phylum Chordata; class Actinopteri; order Perciformes; family Gasterosteidae; genus Pungitius; species Pungitius pungitius. The sequence continues at coordinate 6,126,676 of NC_084912.1, read as the reverse complement.
AAACTTGTGCGCTCCTCCTCAGTGGGGGTTAGGGGTCAAACGCGTATCAGGTGCAGTGGGGATAACGTTCTCTATCTGCTCTTAATGAAAATGTAAAATCTAGTTTAGAAATGCACTCCGGAGAGAGTAAAACCAAGGGGCTGTTTTTTTTTTTTACAAAAAGCCCAGATATGTTTCTCTATCATGGGACGGGGAAAAAAAAAGCCAATGAGAGAAACCCGCACCGCTGCAACGAAATGAGAGCCGAGGGCGTTTTGGGTCATTTGCACGCAACCCGACATCGCAGAACGCAAGGATGACCAGCGATGGCGAAGAGGACTCCTCCTGAAACACCCTCATGGCCTCATGGACCCTCTGCTCTTGCCAAGGAGTTGATTACAGGCAGATTCCATCATGTAAAAGCTGCAGATTTAATACAGTGTGTGTGCGCGCCACGCGCCACGTGGGGATTTAAGCCGACTCTCCCCGAACATGACCTCAAAGTACGGCACGTGAGCATTGGCTGGGAATTACCGCTCAAATGACACAAATCCCATCCTTGCACTGCATACACACCCGGTTTTAGAGCATATTGAGTCTGCCCTCCTTTCAACGCAAAACACATTGCGGTTCTGTGCTGTAAAAAACGTTGTCTTGCTCATCAGGTTTTTGTTTTCTCAAGTAAATATATGGATATGTGTCTGATGCGTCATCCATTTCTAGTTTAGACACACCGGGCTCTGAAAAGTGATTACTGTTGCGCCGAGCTTATCAGATCGGTTTAAGAACTCGCTAATGGCCTGATAAGACACATTAAAGCGATAATAAGGATTTAATGTAGTTAAATGTGGTCAGGCTCCGGTCGGCGGAGGATTGATCCTTTTTTTTTTTTTTTAAACGGGACATAAAGTATGAACTCTGAACGTACGGATAAGATATTAAATGGATCCGCAGCATGTACAACGCGCATTTCCGGCGTAATCCGCACTCATCCGACTCCCGGCTTTTGGTCCATGCTGTGTGGGATGTCAGAACACTCCGGGATATAATTGATTTCCGCTGCGATTTGGAAGGAACACTGCTTTCCACTTTTTAAAGCCTCACCCCCGTCCTCTGTCTCCGTGCTTTATGCTCATGCTTTCTGCAGAAAAATCTCACTCAAATTGTGATTTTCTTTTTCCTGAACCAAATTTATCGGCTTCTTTCATTGCATAATATTTATCTCTAGTGCATGCTGCATATTCTCTTTCTTATTTTTTTTTGGGGGGGGGGGAACTTGCTGTTTCCTTCTTGCCTGCTATTACTCCTCTCCACCCCTCTCTGTCTTATACACGTTGACGCAACTTGAGATGTCTCTGCCTGATGTCAGTGTGATGATGCGGCTGCAAAGGATGGGTGTTCCTGCTGCTCCTTTGCCAACGCTTGGGGTGGTGCTCAGTGTGTCCATCTGCTCATGGCCCAGGGAGGAAAATCCTCAAACACACAGACCTCTGGTTTAAAATACATCCGCACACTCACACGCACACTTGTGTGCACTGAGACCCACATGCACAAAATAAAGACCTCGGCAGGGATCCTACTCGAGTCCTTCAGGATGCAAGGCGATTCAAGGACACGTTCAAATCAACTTGTAAATTGTAAAGAAATCAAGTCTCTCCTGGCCTCAGAACGCTAAGCGTTTCATCCACATCATCCCCCCCAAATCCTTACAAGCGACGCTGAATCGACACCAAAAGTCAACGGGCGGCTTGGGTTTTGTTTGTAAATCCCAGAGTTGAAATAATGACCGTGGTTTTTGATGTGTTTCTGTTTCTTCTCTTCTCTGTCCCTCTCCCTTAGGGGTCTGTTTGCAAGCCATTACACTGAGACACATTACCGGGAGGATGGAAGTTCAGTCACCGGCGCTCACAGCTCCACGGTACGGTGACGTTCGACAGCTTTTTGACGTTTATGGCCGAGCTGACGGGGGAAGTGGTGCACCGCTGTGTTACGCTGGAACAAAGTGACCCTTTAAAAGTGATCACGAAGACAGATGTTTTTCCCTTTAGGGATGGGGGGGGGGTGGGGGGGGGAGGATGATAAATCTATGCTGAATCTATTGGAAATAGATAGTTTGTTTTGATTGGTTCTATTTCGCGTCCCCCGTGTGTTTTTGAAAGCCTCCGGCTGCGGCTGAACCAGGACATCTATCCCGCGGGCCCACTTCGTGATAAGCCGAGTTCTACGCTGGCAGATTTTCAGCCAACATTGCCATCAGGATTTCATCGTGGAATCCCCTTATAGCAGCTGATCTATTCCTGAGTACTTCTGACTTTCTCTTCTATGTGTATGCTAGCGGTGTTAAGCGGGAGTGAACGCTGCTCTTGAAAATAGAGAAAAAGGCTCAATTTCCTTTTGAGTTTTCAGTACTAATTCCCCCCCGTGTCCCTATGGGAGAATTGTTTGTGCATAAAGGTGTGATTTTCTTTACGTTAGGAGCCGCTGGATAACATTTCTGCGGAATTCCCAACACCTTTTGATTCATGTTCAAGATCGTTGTCTCTTTGTTGACTCACTTAACAGTCTTTTAATCTTTTGCAATTTGATTCAATCTCTGTTTAATTGATTGACGTTGAAGACCGATTCGACGCTCACGCCTTTGATGAGAAATGTTTGGTCTTTTCGACAAAGGCTGACAGGTCGATTTCCCGCAGAGACAAACAGTGTTTTTCACCTTTTTTAATCTTGACTTGGGAGGATGTTACAAGCGTTGCATCAGGCTGTCAAATAGACTGTATTGTCTTAGATAAGCGTCACATTGTCAGTACCTGCTGTCACTGAACTGCCAGCATCCGTGTGTCATTCCAGGGGTCCGCGGAAAGAGGGGTACACGTGGATATGCTCTGCCATTTCGTGAATTATCTGATAAGACAGGAAAAGCTAAATAAATACAATAACTTCCGCTGCTTCTGCTCCAGCAAACAACACCGTATAACACGAACGAGAGCGGGAACGGATAATCATTTTCTACCCTTAAAGCCACTCGAGGGCAAACATAACCAGCAAATTGGATTACAAGGGGTTAACTGAGATGTATTCCATTTCTGCTCAGCTTTTTGAGGCTTCAGGAAATCTTAAAAATAGCTTATAACTACATAATTTCCTTTGAATGAATTTAGCTGCTTTAAAAGTCACTAACACATTGAGTACAATCGAGGATGACAACTGCTATCCTTGTCTGTTTTTCTTGTATGAAAGGTGAACTGATCTAGGTCAAGCATAAACACAGAGCCTTTGTAGCTGCTCTATTTTTATAATAATTGTAATGACTCTCAATTCCATTTACGCGGCTCAGTAACCATCTTTCCCCAGAGTATTTCCTTTGACATTTGAATATTTGAGGGGAGAGATGGTCAACATAGTGACCATTGACTTTGCTTCTGGGCAATAAACGGAGGTGTATAGTCCCTCTTAACCAGAGTCCCTGCCTTGGCTTCCCTTTCGCTGGGACAACAAGGTTTTCTCCGAGTCTGAGGAGCTTTAAATATCCACTTTTTTCCATTTTGCAGACCCCTCTATTGGAATAATGCATGAAAAACTGTCAAGTCCCTTCTGTGTCAGCACTCCTGCTTCACTTCAACTGTGAAGTTTGCATTTATTTATGGAGGAAGAGAAGAGGAAGCACTGTAACGAGCAGCGTTTATTTGTTCTTCTTTTTCAATATAGTAAATATTTAAATGTATTTTCAAGTGTTTTAACATTTGTATGCGGGGGAAAAAAGCTGCTATCTGTTGTATCACGAAAAAAAAGATGCTCCCCAAGTACACGTTTGTAAATGAAATGAACATTTAATCTCCCTTGTGACTAAAACAATCCTCCTCTTTTAGAATAACTGCTACTACCACGGGGAGGTGCAGTCGCATCCCGACTCTGATGTCACCTTAAGCACCTGCACGGGCCTCCGGTGAGAAACCTAACCCTCATTTCGTATTCAAGCAGCATCTCAACACTGCCCTTCGAGTGCTATTTGCCGCTGCAATGTTTATATTTACTTAAGTCACTTTGCACAGCAGCCCATTGCTCTTAAGCCCCTTAAGCCCGCTGTCAGTAAGTCGGCGTTGGAATTGGAGAAAGTGTCACGCCTCATTGTCTCTGTCCACAAGGGCCTCCGGTTATTGTTGGTTTGGCAGTAATTGGCTTCTTGCCGTTGCTAATGACCAACCACAATGGCATCTCCTGCTAAATTATACAGCAAGGAAACATTTCAGGAGACTCAAAGTGTTTCGATCTAGTTATTTTATCCATTTGTTCAATATCCGGCTAACAATGTGGGAATTTTAATAATTTCAAAAAAAAGATTTGATTAATCAATTACAAAGTGCATTGCTGCATTAATAATGCTCACAAGGAAAATGTTTAGAAGCTCCGTGGGGTTCGGAACTAGTGGGCCTGTTGAAAAAGAAACTGCACTGGAGTGAGCCCCGTTCACTCAAATTGTGGACGTTGGGGATTGGTCAAGCTTTAAAGGCTTTGATTTCAGATTTGCACCGCTGTCTCCGCAGAGGCTTCATCGCGCTCGAAAACAAGACATTCATCATCGAGCCGGTGTCTGGACATGACAACGGTGCCCACTTCATCTACCGGGTGGAAGAACTCAAACTGACCCCAGGAGCCTGCGGCCACGGCTTCAACGTGTCATCGGTCGCCCCTGAAAACCACATGAAAAGCCCGCTTCAGTCCTTCCACACGAGGGTGAGACTGCACTTACGTTTGTTTCTTTAATTGCAAAAGGTTGTGCAACAGCCTCGAGATACCACAGTCCAAAAATATACAGTCCCCAACTTGAGCTGATTGTTTTTTAATTGTCGAATGTTTTCGCCGAACGTTCTCTTCCCTGAAAGATAAATGGGCGCCCAACCAAGGCTCTGCAAACTGGCAGGCCGATCAGTTTGGATAAGTTCCCAGAGGGGGTTGCCACGGGCTTGACACATTTTATCTGCGCTTACAGCCCCAAAGTCGAGGGACCACGCAGGTTTGGCCAAGGATTTGCATAGAGCAGGTGCAGCATCCATCTGCTACTATTCCCAAGCATTGAAAACTCCATTTGAGTCAGGAAGTGAAACGCACCAACATACACCGTACTTAATGACCCCTGAGTAATAGCTGGGCGTTGTCATTTGAAAAAGAGCATCAGTTCTGCCTCCAGATGGGCTATCTGGGCAAAAGAGATCAATGAATGTGGCCATATGACCCGTGTGATGCCCTGGCTTCGCAAAGCTGTACGATGCAAAAGGGAAGCAACATAAAAATGATGGTGGCTCGGTAGTAGTTTTTTTGGGAGGGGGAATTTGCTTATTCATTGACTTTTTTTTGCCAAGAGTAAAATACAAAATTAGGTTTTGGATCTGGATGTTAAATACGAATCAACAGCTGAAAGTCAATTTCCGAAAGTGACAAATGAAGCTAATCAATTAACGCGCTGAATCCATTTTAATCGAATGTGTGGAGTGTAAAAAGTTGTGGTTCTTCTTGACTAATAATGTAACCACATGCGATAGTTCAAATGAGTTACCAATGCCGTTTTCCAGTGCTTGAAAAGGGAACCAGATAGCAAAGAAAATGTATTTTGAAAATCTCAAAATACCTGTAACACTCTTTTGTGTTTTTATCCTCAGCACAAAAGGCATGCTCAGAAGACGACCAAGTACGTTGAACTGATCATCGTTGCAGACAACAGAGAGGTAATCCAGTGCTCCTCTCAGTGTTTGAACGTCACAAAGCGACACAGTGAACGCGCAGCCAGCTCCGGGCGGCTGTAAGCAGAAGGAAATCCAGGGTGCGCTGTAGTAACAGCGGGTCCCCTCGTGGCTGCTGAATTAGGTCAGTGGGCAACAAGCAGCGTGGTCCCGGGGGAAAGAGGCTCCGTTTTGACAGGAAGTGCTGAACGATTCCCCAGCCGACCAGACAGGAAACCGGGGAGAAAAAAAAAAGCTGTGTGGATACAGAAGAGTCTCCTCATTGTGGGGTTTCCCCCCCCAGACTGAATGGAAAGTAAACAATGAAGAGAAAAAAAAAGGTCTGTTTGTTTTCGGCCTTGAGTCGAAAGTCCAGCAGCAGCGCAGGACACGCAGTACTCCGTAGGATTGAAATAGTAAATCTGCCTTTGCATCAAAAGCCTTTGCAGGCCTTGTCGGATCGGCTGATATACCTGCTCCCCGTGGCCTTGCCATTTGTCTCTCGAGCACCAGGGGATTTCTCTCCATCCAGATGGTCGCAGCTTGACAAGCTGCATGACAGTCAGTGAAACCCATTGCCCTTGTGGGCGACGTCCTCTGTTCTTTCGAGCTTTTTTATTCCTGCAGATGACTGTAGCTACAGTTTCATTCGCCAGCACAACTACACATGGGTGTAAATGATCTCAATTGATCACATTTCTTTATTTTCGTCCAGTTTCAGAAACAAGGGCGGGACGTGGAAAAGGTGAAACAGAGGCTGGCGGAGATAGCCAATTACGTGGACAAGGTAAAACAACCTCTCCCCTTTGGCACAGATGGGATAAATCACTTTTTAAAAATAGAAATATTAATGATGGCAGAGATGAATGGGATGGCAGTCTGATATATTAATATGCCACCAAAACAGCTGCTCTCAGACCGCCCGGCACTTTTTCTAGCTTGGATCTATAGCCTGTAGATACAGTGAGCAGATGGAGGGAAGCATAGAAAGACACATTCAATTAAGTTGACGCACACAGAAACATCCATTTAAAAGGGATGTGGACACACAATAACAACGTAATCCCAGACCCAAAGACGGTGCCTGTTCAATCCAATTGCACAAAAAAGGATTCTCGTTTCAGGTGTTTATACTATAGTGTTTTCATACCATCCAAGCTTCTTTCAGCTCAAGGGAGGATTTACACATACGAGACCTCCTTGTCTAAATTAACCTTGCATTGCTTTTGGGGAGAATCCCTTCCGGGCTGCAGAGGTATTTCATGCTGCAATACTGCGAGAGGCTACTGTGGAAATTCAGAAGAAAAGAAAGGCTGCGCGGTGGTGCACGTGCCGTTCTCACTATGCCTCCATGACTCAGCGCTGCCACGCTCAGAAACCCTAGGTAGAAACGTCTGTAGATCCTGTGGGCCTTCCTATCCACACACTGACTCCCGGCTCATCCACAGTTCTACAGAGCCCTGAACATCCGGGTGGCTCTGGTGGGTCTGGAGGTGTGGAGCGACTCTGACAAATGTCCCGTCACCCAGGATCCCTTCTCCACCCTGCACGAGTTCCTGGATTGGAGGAAAGTTAAACTGCTGCCCGGGAAGCCGCACGACAACGCGCAACTGATAAGGTGAATATTGAGGCCCAGAAATGTTACTGGTACACACGAGAACCGACCCTTAAATGGCCTATTAATTCAGAATTTACATTTTTGCAAACTCAAAGAAAGCACGCATTTTTTCACAGATTTCCTGCCCAGTCGGACATTTCTTACCATTCATTTCACTGTTTTTGCAGGTTTTACACTGTGTTGTTACCTGGAGGTTTACTTATTGTCTTATCTCATCTCGTATATTACTTTTAAAGAGTACCTTTAACCAGCTTTAATAATACTTTCAATAAAAAAATGACAAGCAAAGAAATTGACAACAGCTGTGATGTGTGTTTTATCTCCTTTCCACCCCGCTTCTGTCTTTTGCCCTCTGCAGCGGGGTTTACTTCCAGGGCACCACCATCGGCATGGCGCCCATCATGAGCATGTGCACGGCTGAGCAGTCTGGCGGAATTGTCATGGCGAGTATTAAAATCTTCTCGCCGCTCCCTCCCTCCCTCCCTCTTGCCCTCTGTGGCCGGATCGTATCAGCGGTGACATTGTTCGGATTCAGCGGGCGAACACAATCCAGACACAAAAGGTGTTTGCTGGCAGGCGGCGCTGCTTTGGAACATAATAATATTTGCGCTGGCACCCCTTCGATATATATATTCGTGGGCTCATCATTACCGCAAAGGAATATATGAAAAAGATACTATCGGAGGGAAACGCGCCGACCCTTCTAAGTTCATTTGAAGTCCTCCCATCATTCGCTCCTTCTCTCCCGTGACGTCTCTAAACAGCCTGGTGGGGCGTAGAGGTAAATCAAAGGCTGCGTCGTTTGAACAAATTCACATTTGCATTTTTATTAGATGTGATACATTGTTTATACCAGCTCTTTTCGGAGCCCATTTTTTTTACACTCAACTGTGCATCACCCCTGGTACACAGGATGATTGTACATAGTAAATTAGCTTCCCGCCGGGCCCCTCTGCCTCATGTAGCACTTGTTACCAATGCCAGATCACAAAGTGGATATCAGCCCAATGCCATTACAACAAGCCCAGATGTGTAACCTCCAATAACAGTGATGCTCTCTGCAGGCCATGCCTGTGGAGAGGCATCTCCACATGTTTGTCTTCCCCATTACTTAAAGATAGCAGATGGTTTGGCCCAAGATCAGAGGGCCACGTAACCAGTTAGGGGGCGGCCAAATGAAATGAACCATTTCTCAAATGATGCACTACCATGTGTTAATCAGCCTCCAATCCTTCATCAGGTCCACGTGTTCTCACACGAGAATTTATATGTGACTGGTTAGGTTCAAACTGTAACAGCAAACGGGGGGGGGGGTTACTTCCTCACAAGGCTGGAAAATATATCAGAAAGACTATTTGAGCCTTGAGTCTTTTAACCAACACTATCAAATCCTCACAATCACAGCAGAGGCTGCTTATAGCTGCTTCAAAGAAATGACTGTGCTTTCTGAGAGTTTCAAACATTTCTTCTGACTGATATTTTTTTTTCTTTTGTGAAGAGGCACTCGACTATGAATTGCACACACACAACCACACACATGCGCGCGCGCAGAGACACGCGTTGATAAACATGAAAGAAGCTGAATGAAGCTTTCCCATCCTCCTTATTAAAAAGCAGGGTGCATTTGCCACCATGATGCTGCTCTGTAATCAGTGAAGAAAATAGTTCGACCCGCCTTTAACTTGGACTTATGAAACAGTTTTCCCGCATGGTTTTGTCATGTACATCTCTCATGTAGAAAACATTAAAATACTGCAGTAAGATGTGGCATATAATCAACAGGCCACCAACCATACAGTGTTTTTTCGTCTTAAGGCTGGAAAATGCTTTTCCCGGGCTAAACTACAATGGTTTGGGATGATTTGTCTACTCTCTGCCAGAAAACATTTCTCAGAATAATAAAAATAATATTTTTCTAAAATCATATGTTAATAAACAAACCATTTCGTATCCCTTCAAATACGGTTTGCTAACAATAATTGATGTAGCTGATGTAGAAACAGTATGCAGCTGAATCTTGACACGCAATGATCACACCATCACAGGACGATCCCCCCCCACCCTCCCCTCCATCTCTCCATCTCCATCTCCGGGTCCCGGTGTTCTCACTCATCAATGCAGCAGTGAGAAATACCCAGCTAGGTGTTTGGAGCCCACTGCAGTTGGTGTCTCTTTTGCAGCAGGTATGATTGGGTCTGCAGAGGTAGTGCAACGGCAGACGAATTCAGGCCTCCTTGAGGAGAAGGAGAAGCAGAAGAAGAATGATGGAGGCTGCAGATTGAACTTTTGCCAAACTGCACTGGGAAAAATATGGATTCTATGAGTTTTGTCAAAATTGCCTCATTTTGGGAGGCACAATATCCATTAAGAGCAAAAGGCTTGTCAAATGAGAACCATGATGTAAAACTTGCAAATGCACAATAACCTTTGATTGAACTGTGATTGACTTCTGAACGCAGACATGGGAGATCACCGATGTCCTCACTGTGTCCCGTTGTACCATCGCAGGATCACTCCGAGAACCCACTGGGGGCGGCGGTGACTTTGGCCCACGAGCTCGGACACAATTTCGGGATGAACCACGACACCCCGGAGCGCGGCTGCGGCTGCAGGATGACCGCCGACCGCGGCGGCTGCATCATGACCCCGTCCACGGGGTGAGACTCCGCTGACCTTTTCTTTCCACATCAGCGCGGTATCCATGTGTCTCGCGTCCAGCTGCCGGACCGGTTCGAGGAAGCTCAAGTTTCACGCGAACCGTCCTAATTGACAGCTCCACAGGTTGGATCATTTGTTTCGCTGCGCGAGAGGCAGACACACACACACACACACACACACACACACACACACACACATGCAAAGCTTGGCCCGAGACTCAAAGCAGCTGCTTCTAGCATTCTGCTGGCGTTGCCTGGGATGCCGAGATAACGCTGCTTCAGCAAGTGATGGAGTCTGTGAGTAAACAGCCAAGCAGATAAGGAGGAACCCAGAGCGCGATACCAGATCGGGGGGGGGGCGTTTGTCTGAGGACGACGGTCAGGGAATGATGCTGTTGCTGTTCAAATACTTTATTGAATTTTCCAAATGCGAATCAAAGAAACTGTTCCCCCACGACGTATTTTCGAGGAATGAACTGGATCGATAGATTGTCCAGGGAGCTGTATCGTGATTGTCTAGAATACTATTGTCTTGTAGATCTGTTCGGATGAAGGAGAGGAGAGAGTTAAGGGGGACAAACCGAGGACAACAGGGCCCTAGACATGTAGAAACAGGTGTATACATACAGTAGTTGTTCCAGTCTTTTTATTAACAACAAGAATCTTATTTGACCTTCATTTGTAATGAAACATCAGGGAAAGGTAAGACTTTAAATACCTTCTCTACAGGTAGCTTGTCAGTTCATCCTTCAAAAATGCCCCAATTCCAGGACAAAAAACAGATAAATAATGAAACTATCCGTGGCCAAGATTTGTCCCAGACAAACTTGAATGACCTTTTACATCACAAGCACAACACGGGGAGGGGAGGCACTGTCAAAGACTGTGCTGGGGTTTTTTGGAGCCGCTGGCAAATGTGAGCTCATTCTGCAGTACTCCCTTTATAAAATATTTTGTAGGAAGAACACCACTGGATTTATGCAGTGCAGTACTTACATATGCACTTCGCACGCTGCTGACTTGACGTCTCCGCTTCAGCTCATCGTCTGCCGAAGATGTCTAAATGATGTCATGCAGAGGGTTTAGTGAAATAACTTGTGTGATCTAAACAGGTGGAACAGGTGGGTCACGTTGTTGTTGAATTTTTCCCCAACAGAATAGCTTCATGAATCACACTCACTTCCATTCATTACTGTCTGCTATATCATTATGAGATCAGACACATTCAAAATTGAGAGAGGTCATTAGTGACCTTTTCCCTGAAAGGCCATAAGTGAGATGAATCCAGACACAGTGGCACACGCTGGATAATTTCCCGGGCAATTTTTCCGTGTCGATATTTTTCTGTTCAATTATCAATGTTTTCACTGCGCATTGACTGTGGCTCACTGAATTCTGCATGTTTGTACTCAGTGAAGGTGATTAATGGGGCTCACTGATTTATGATTAGTCAAATAATCCTAGTCAAGTCAGTTTTAAATAATATCATAATCATAATAAATAAAAATCCCCCCCAAAATCCCTTTCATGGGGAATAATAAAACCTCTGGAATAGATGTCGTTTGTAAAAAATTACCAACATAAGACAATTATATATATATATAATTGTCTTATGTTGGAAATGAGTTCAAGATGAGTTTATGAATTGGTATATATATTAGTATATATATATATACTAATTCATAAACTCATCTCTAACTCATTTCCCCATCACAGATCTGGTTTCTTTTTCTATTTATATGTATGTGAACACAAGTACATGTGAACCCCCCCCCACCCCCCCCCCCCCAGGACAGACGCCTGCAGAATGCTAAACAAATCCTTGTAAGAGGGATGCAGCTCCTTGGACTGTGTGCGTTTGGGCCGTTCCCAGCTTAGACTTGCTAATGGAAGAGAGGACCGGCTGCATCTAAATGACGTGATTATTAGTGACGCTGCCAGCTGCAATCAGAGCTGCCGAGAGGATGAGAGGTGCTTTATTCCTGGATGGGCAGGCGAAGGGAGCGAGGAAGCGGTGATTTTACTTGTGTTTTATCTCCCTCTGTGCTAGAGCAAGGAGACAAACACAAAGAGAGATAAAGGTGGCATTGAGAGATGATGATGATGATGATGATGATGATGATGAAGACGGCGAAGGAATTGTTCGGGTCTACATTGACGACAGGCGTATGAGCCACGAGTGGAAAAATCTGAGGGACGGAAGGGAGGAACAAAGTTGAACATTTGGAAGTAGGGATTTTATTTTTGGGGAGTTGAGCTAAGAGTTGCATCATGTGACACTGGGCAGAGAGCTCAGAAGTACTTCCCCTGTGTCTGTGTGTGTCACCGGTAGGAAAGGTGAATCCCAGCAGGGAGCTGTGGCTGGACTTTGAGGCTAAGAGGTGAATTTATTTCCGTCAATAGTATGAAATGGCTTGTCGGTCTTGTTTCTTTTTCTCGCTGAAATGAAAGAGCAAGTGAGGTGAGAAAGTAAAAAAAAGAAAAGTCCCATTTTCTGAGGATATTTTGCTGAGAAGAAATGGGGGAAATCTAAAGAGCTTGCTGGTGTGTAAACGTTTGCAATACATTTAGCTTATGTTTCACTTTTCTGCCTAATATTTAATCACCCAAGGCTCCTGCCAGCGTTGCAATCCAACATTTACCTAAAGGTCAGGCCTGTCTCCCCTGCTTAGCTTGGACTAAACGCATGTCGGCCTTGATGTCAGTCGGGGGGAAGCCACAAATAGAAAAGCCCTTTGCAGGCCTCGTGTGACCAATGCTGCCCCCGCCCTCGTGTGCATCCACTGGCCTCACGTGTGGAGATAATCAAACGGACAGGAATCATCTGCCCTCCCACATATGGCTTTGGATCCAAGAGGAGCTGCACAGCGGACTTCATCTCTGCATCGCAGTGAGGGCCCGGCCAGATGTTTTTAACAGAAAGAAATCCAGTCCATCTACGTTATGTTGTTCCCTGTTGGAGATCATCTGCTCAATTAAGGATTGGGAAAAACAAACAGCTGTTCATTATTGGGTCATCTATGTAGAGAGTGACTGATAGGTGGAGGGAAGCACTCATGTGCACATGATGTTATGAGCTCACCTTGTGTGCTGCTCGTGAGCAGATGCCGTGTTCTCGGGCTGTGAGTTTCTTAGTCTTTGTTACGCATTCTTTTGTTGAACTTCCTTCATTTTTCTAAATTCATTTGTACCTGTAGTTCGAGCTTTTCTTTAACATCCCATTTTATTGTGTCCAAAATGAATTCACTGTCTGCAGAGTAAGACTCCAGTGACGTCTAGGGATGCATAGGCTCTATTACTGCAGTACGAGTGCGTCCCTGTGCTGATTATCATGTGTAACATATGCAGCAATACGCCAACAGAAAGAGCGAAGGAGAAGCCTGCACAGATTAAACTAATGCAGGATTTAAAACATTCAAATATTCAAATAAGGCAATTAATTCAACATGTTTTTAATAACTTGCACGCAATGCTTTGCGAGGAGTAACAATGAATGCAAACACAATTTTTCAGGGTAGTAATAGAATTTTAGAAGCTTATGACCAAATCCCAAATTCATAAAATCAAATTTTTCTTTTTATTCATTTTAATGATATTGTACATTGGATGTTGGAATATTGGATGTTGTGTTTGTGTGATCTGGCAGTTACACTGACGGAGTATACTGTCAGTGAGATAGCACCGAACACTCACACAGACGCGTAAGGCCTTGAGGCGTTGAGCACACGACTGTCGACCGCGTGTTATTTCACAGAGCAAACGACGTTGACGTGAATTTGCCTTTCAAACATTCCCAACAGCACAAAAAGAGTTCAATGATTAAAACCTTTGTGCTTATTAAATTAGTTCCACCCCGCCGAACTCCACCCAGGAGAGGGTGCAGGGCGTTATGCTAATATTATCTAGGGAAACCTACACCCTCTGCTCTGCTAATTTCCTGAACAGTAGAGCAGCTGTGTGCTCTCAGCTGTGATGTAACCGACCTCGGTCTATTGAAGACTGAGATCTCATGGTGTTACTTTCTGACTCCTTTAACTGGTAAGGTGCAGAGTCGTTGAGTTTTAGCCTTGTAATGTCTCTCGACTGAGATATTGCTCCAAAATACATCATTTTAATCGAGCTGTGGTCACGCTGAAGGTACACAATTTAACTGCAGTCAAACCAAAAATATTAACGGCCCTGAATCTTCTGCAAAGGTTAACAGTTATGTTATGACAGTGTTATAATATATTACAACGGGCCTGTTGCATTGCTCATTGCCCCTGAACTAACTGAAAGGTTCATATGAAGTGATTTATATATGAAAGCAGACATTCAGCTAATAGCACAACAACAGTTTGAAAACAGTTGGTAAATGGGAGTTGGACTTGTAATTTATATTCCTTTTTTTTTTTTTAGTTTCCCGACCTCTCAAAGCACCTTTAATCTACGCGTCGTCATTCACCCGCTCACACACCCATTTGTACACTGTTGGCACTAACGCATGGGGTAATTTGGGGATAAATGTCTTGCACGAGCCGATGCCGGGACGCAACCACTGATCCTCTTGAGTGAAGGACGACCCTCGCTGCGACACTCAACACATTGGTGCTTATCAGTGTCGGAACAGTAGGCTCCTCTGGTGCATCTGCTCGTCGTTGTGAAGGATTATAGCAGGCCGTGTACGACTTAGAAGGAAGATATTCCTACTGCGTCCCGTGGACACGTGGCCAGGCTGACACTGCATCTGCTGCCAGGATGGAGTGGGCACCTGCTTGCCTACCTGCAGGGATTTCAGCGGCAAATTAGCCACCGCAGCTCATTCATCAAAGCTACATTCATACAGAGCCACTGGTCACGTTGGACACCGGTTTAAAGTTCATTTAGATTCAAGTCGGTTCAGTCTTGGCTCCCGTCATGGCTCTTCAAGGTTCCCTCTGCAGCAAAATAGTCAAGCATATGAAGGACATAAATTAGCACATCTTAAGGCTCACTTGTGAAGGGCTGTGCTCAATTGGTTTTAAAATCCACTTTCACTCATTCAAAATCCAATCCGCGCTATTGCATTACTTTTTCATTTCTGTGAGGCAGCTTCACTCAACTTTGGCATTAAGCATCAGATTATTTTCCTGTTTTACATCAGGTTAAAGGACAGGTTGACCCTGAAAATAAAGTGAGTTTTTGAAGATAAATCACTCAATAGCAAAGGTGTCAACACGGAAATGAATCTCAATAATACTTTCCAGGTGGGTCTAATTCACTGCTTTTCCGCAACGAAGAAGTCTCCTAACAGATTGTACCACTGGTTTATTGAGAACAGACTGGGTTCACCCCTCGTGCGCATGTCAACCTCTCATGTTTTGTTATCAGCGGCAGCCAGTGCTGTTTTCAGGAGACTGGGTATGCAGTTTGATCTGCATAGTCTGCTTATCCTTGATTTTCTGCTTGAGTCTCCACGCAGAGGGCAGCGATGCTGTTTTTCTGTGTTACGGTGGTAAAAAAAGAGACTCTCAACAAGTGGATTATCAGTACAGAAAGGGAGAGACAGGAACAGGTAGATGGATGGACAGTTTGAATGAAGCCGAAGCAGCGGTTTACTCAAGAGCGGCTGTCAGAGGAGGCATTCCCTGTAAGTCTGTGTTCTCTCGGACGAAAACAAAAGAGATAGGCCGAGATATATCCCATGGAATTGGTTCCATTGTTATCTCCAGTCACTCCGGTCAGCTTCACTGTGGTCAACTAACGGCACCGAAGTGCCAAATGCCCCTCAGGCAAAAGGTGAATTCCGTGTAATGTTGGATTTACACAAATGCGCCCAGTCGGGCAGCAAGCTTTGCACACCGTCTCCACGCCTCGATGCGTTTGAAGACCCCCGGTCGCTGCATAAGTGCTTGTGTTTCCGTCTTGAGCTGTTCAAGTACCCGATGCCGGCCGCCTGACTCCTCGGCTCGTCTGCCAATCTCCTCTGATAGCCACGCGACGTCCTCAACAACCTCCTCCTGAAGCCGGCCCATGTCCCATCGTGACAAAATGTGGTCAGTGAAAAGGCGTTATTTGAACCTCTGAATGCTAGTTTCTGGTTGGTTAGGAACCAGCAACAAGATTTCTGTCATTTAATTTTGTTTTGCCACTCTCCATCTCTCTCTCTCTCTCTCTCTCCCTACTTATTTCTGGTCCTTGATTCCTGGACTCATAGAAGCTCACTTTAGCAGAAGTACCATCCCCGGGCCACACAGCTGTTGAAGGCAAATCACAAAGTTAAATCTTTAAAGTCCATGATATTTTCTCGTTTTCAATACAAAATCCAATTTCTTTCCTCGCCAAATTAGACGTTGGCCTGCCCTCCAGGTAGGCGATACCAGCGAGAGGAATGAATGTGTTAGAAGTGATGTGGTTTTCAGTCCATCAAGGTTTCCCGTACACATTGTCTACACATTGAGATTGTCTCGGTGGTGCCATGATACACCTCTCGGAAATACAGCTGCAAGAGAAAATGCTTCTCTATACTTTTGATGGCCTTTTTACGTAAATTGTATTGACCTGGAGCTCGTGCACCACAGTGTTAGTGAACCATTCCGTTTGTGTGAAAAGGGCCTCCCCATTGAGCTTCCACTGAAAAGGCCGTGCCCTTTGTTTTGGCTAGGCGGGGAGACTGAATCCACTTTTCTCCATCATTCTGGTTCCCGAGCCGTACCTGAAGGGCTCAAAGCACACAGTGCAGGAGTTTTGGCACCTCGTGACGTTTTCCTCGCGCCTCTTGGTGCCTACGTTTTAAGTCCGTTCTTCTTGCAGGTACCCGTTCCCTACAGTCTTCAGTACATGCAGCAAGAAGGACCTCGCTGCCAGTCTGGAGAAGGGCGTGGGCATGTGCCTGGACAACATGCCCGAGGTCAAGGTGCTCTACGGCGGCCAGAAGTGCGGCAACGGCTATGTGGAGGAGGGGGAAGAGTGTGACTGCGGGGAGCCCGAGGTGAGATGGAGAGCGGGGGGGGCGTCCACGCCGACTTGCTTCCGTGAGGTCCGTGGTTGTGCAGGGGCCGCTCTGTGGGCAGCACAGATGAAACTTTAAGACCACAGAAGCTGTAACAAAATCAACAGCAAGCCTCTGGTGAATCAAGATTCAGTGAAGTGTAGTAAATGTGTTTCAGCAGAATTCCGAACGGGCGAAAAAATGTCCGAACCACACGGCGGATTGTCGGCGGTGGGTCAGCTATATAAATAAATAAAAAAATAGTAACATAAGTTACAAACTCAAAGCTGTCGCGTGAGCAACCATCCAGAACCACTGACTCAACAGATCCCTCAGTGCCCCCCCCCCCAACAAACCACAACTTCCACTGCCGGCTGTCAGTGATGTTGGGCGTCAAAACCTCCATTACACGTGTTTTATTTACATTACACCTTCTCCTCGTCTCCGACATGTGTGGAACAGTGCTTTGACAAGCTGCTGCGCTGACGGCACGCCCCCCCCCCCCCCCCCCCCCACCGCTGCAAGGCCCATTAATCAAACCACTGTCCAACTGTGTGACAAAGGAGGAAAAACAAAAAAAAATGTACTCGGGTCGAGAGCTGGAATGAGCTTTCTTTGGCTCTGCCACCCAAAGAACTGTGCACGCTCCGATGCCTGCATCCACCCACACGTGGCTCACAGACACAGTGCAGGGCCTCTTGGTGAAGTGAAGTGAGAATCCCATTAGGGAAGCAGATCACACGCAGTGGCAGCCACAGGGATTTGCGGATGAATATGTCTGTACTCAAATTCTCTTGAGGCTTATGGATTCCTGCTGACTTTTAGATGGTGTCATTTTTTTTGAAGAAGAAGAAGAATAAGAAGAAACGCTTGTTTGTCCAAACTAACATTTGTGTGATGATTTAAGTCAAAAATGAAAAGGCAAATCCTCTCATTTGAGAAGCTGGAACGCACATTCATATTTACCGAATTGATGATCTGCTTCTCAAATATGAATCCCTTTAAATACAGACGAGCAGACAGGCAGAAACACACCCTTCTGGGTCCAGTTACCTACCAACCATCCGATTGCAAAATTAATTGTGGGGTCCATCCCTAAACAGTCTCTACCGAAGCTTTGTTTTTCAAAAAATGAAAAAAAAGAGTGCGCATTTCATTCATTTTAATATTCCTATTTTTCTAAAATAACTAAACTGACTCAAAAGGGTGTTGGATTTTTGAGCCAAGCTTCAAATCTGGCTAGTGCTAGTTCTCCCTGCCCACTCGGAAACAACGGATGAAACAACCCTTTTCTCTCCTCTCCAAACATCAGGCTGGCATCCAGGGGCCAAGAGGGTGAACAGCCAAACAAACACGTTCATTGGAAAACGAGACGTCCTCCGAGGCGGCTGCCTCCGGCTTGGCCGGCCCTCGGCACGTCCTTGTCATTACCTCAGAGCCCCCGCGGGGCGAAACAGCCACGGCAGAGGGAGAGAGAGAGAGAGACAGAGAGAGAGTTGGTCTTGTGCGCTGAGCTGTTTTTCATCGCAACACCTTCCCCCAAAGTCTCTTAACAGCGATCCTCCTCTTCCTCCACGTCTCCTGTCCTCTCTCCTCGTACCGGCTTCTGCCAGCTGATCTCATTGTGTTTAAGCGACTACAATCTTCCCCCCCCCCCCGTCCAAGATACTCTAACAGTCAACCCCGCCACAGTTTACCACTGAGCTCATGAAATCCCAGTTGAAGATCTTAACACGTCCCCCTGCCAGGCCCACAACGCATTTCAAAAAAATCTTTTGCTCCTTTGTGACTCCCACTACTTTAACCCCACATGGGTTGTCATTAAAGGACACTCCTCTTTGAGTGTAAAGGTCTCCAGAATTCCCAAACACCCAACATGTGTGTTTTAGTACAAAGGTTTCGGGGGTCAGAGGAGAATATGCGGGGGGGGGGGGGGGGACAGGAAGTGCGACCCTTTGACCCGGAGGTCTGGACTTGACGGGGGGAACCAGCCCGGGAGAGGAACTCCAGAGCGATGATTAGGTTCAAATGTTGGTAACTGTTTTTTGTTTTGTTTTTTTTTGTCTTTACCTCATCCCAGGAGTGCATGAACCCATGCTGCAATGCCACCACGTGCAGCCTCAAGGGAGACGCCGTGTGTGCACACGGGCAGTGCTGTGAAGAATGCCGGGTAAGCTCAGTCTCATTCTCTTCACCTACAGGCCTTTGTGTCACATTTGTAATACCCTTTGGTCCTTTTCATAGCTGGTGGGGTTCTGAAATGGTATTTTCTCTGCTCCTCTGAATATTACACAAAGCTTTATACAGCAGAAAACCCCCAAAACCTTCTGAACCCCTGGTGGGTCATTAGGAGACACACAACAGTGTGGCCTTGGGTAAAATGTAATACCGCAAGTAATTTCATTCTAAGTTTGTATATTTGATCTCAACAGCTAAATTCCAGTTATGGGCAAGTCCTCTAGTTGGATTGAAGAAAGTTCTCAGTGGTTTTAGCTTTGACCAGACATTGTTTTTACTTATTATCTCAGGTGTGAGGTCTCTCTTTGACAAGGACACGTTCTTAAAGATGATGGAATACAGGAAGTCGGCCCAGACCTCCCTGTACTTAATACAAAAGTAATTCAGTCATCATCAGTTTGAGAATTCATAATTGATGAAAAATGATGATGGATGGTGTTTGTAAAGCCATCAAATTGTTTTGACATAACCGACCCCTTTCTTATTAACTTCTTATTAACACTGTGTAATTATCTATAGAGCTTAAAACTGCAGAAATAATCTGCAAAACACAACAATGCATTCAGGCTGTTTGAAAATGTAGGGAACCAATATCAATATTAATTTAACACAATAAAATGTGTGGTTCACTTTTTTAAATGAAATTTAAAAACTTATTGATATTTTGGGGAAATAGCCAATAACAATCGAATAGTTCAGAATTGGAGGTGCTTCTGCTTGATGTGAACACCAAACTATATGAACATTTAGTAGCATCAGTGGTGGATGTAAAATAAACACTGCTGCTTTGTGTGTGTGTGTGTAAACAAAGGCATGACAGTGCACTGACCTCCATACGGCACAGTCCGCCGTATTGCACACTCGATATCTGAAGGAGCGTACTGTACTCCGTGTGGGTGTGTGTGTGTGTGTGTGTGTGTGCGTGTGTGTGTCCACAGCTGAAACCGGCCGGCACCTTATGTCGAGAGTCCAGTAACTCCTGCGACCTGCCGGAGTTCTGCACTGGTGCCAACCCTTACTGCCCAGCCAACGTTTACCTGCACGACGGGCACGCCTGCCACAGCGTCGAGGGCTACTGCTACAACGGCATCTGCCAGACTCACGAGCAGCAATGCATCACCCTGTGGGGACCAGGTAAAAATCAATGGCTGCCAACAAGACGGACTGTGCGCACCGATCGTGTTCACCTGCAGAAGGAAAATCCTTCTCTTCACTTCGCTGGTTGTTTTTGTGTGTAGGAGCCAAGCCTGCCCCGGGGATATGCTTCGAGAGAGTCAACTCTGCAGGAGATCCTTACGGGAATTGCGGGAAGGACCCCAAGGGCTCTTTTGCCAAATGCGATGCACGGTAAGGCCGCGCAGCTGCGCCGATGTACTCGAAGGTACGTGGAGACATCTGAAACAAAAAACACGCCTGATTAGCTTAAGTGGTGTCATTAGCCATCTTCATTACGCTGTGGAATCTGACATGTGATCTTCAAACAAAGGTTTACATGGGTGAAGAGATGTAATTTGCAGCTCATCTCTTGTCTTGGAAATTGTTCACGAATCGTCTTCACGCTCTTCCTTGTCGACTAATTGTTTGGAAGGCCTCCTCCGGGTGAATCCTGTAATCAGGCTCTTTGTTAATTGATTGCTTTAATAGCCGCCGGGATTGTGGCGCCGCGTCTCTCTTCCAGAGATGTCTTTCATCAGTCCGTTGGCTTATCTTTGCGTGCGATCGACATTGCCTCCTGTGTTTGAAGCTTCATCGATCAAGCGCTCTGAAACGGGTTTCTGTGCGCCTTGTTCAGGGACGCAAAGTGTGGTAAAATTCAGTGCCAGGGAGGAGCCACTCGGCCAGTGATCGGAACAAACGCCGTTTCCATCGAAACCAACATCCCACTTCAGGAAGGAGGGCGCATTCTGTGCCGGGGAACGCACGTTTATCTGGGCGACGACATGCCCGACCCCGGGCTGGTTCTGGCCGGAACAAAGTGTGGAGACGGCGTGGTGAGTGATCAGATGACTACTTACTTATTTTACTTTTATTATTTACTATTTAGGTGTGGCATTTCGTCCTCGCGAAGTATCGCCGCCGCTGCTCAAGACTCAACTTCGTGCAGGGTTTTCCTCACAAAGCAACACTGAATCCAATGTGACCCAAGTCAATGTGTGAAACTTTAGCCTTTAGCACTTTAGTAGCACAAAAGATGGCACCTTCTCATAGCACTTTGTAGTTGGGCTTTCTTGAAGAATTCATTCAATCCTTTGGATAAAAGCGTCAGCTAAATAGAATGTAATCCCATTTATTGTTCACATTGTTGACTACGTTCATGTACGATGTGTTAGCTGGTTGCGTATTGCCCTATAACCTATTGAGCCTATTGTGGTCCTGTACAGGGCAAAGGCAAGGACACAGTGCCTTTCTAAAAGAAAAGGGCTAATAGAGTTCATTCCTGAGTGGTGCCAGCGATCCATATATAAACATCACGCCGAGGGCTGAACGAGATCATTATTGCAACCCTTTTATTTTCTTAGGTGTGTCCCTCAACTTTTCTCCTTCTATGTGCTGCCCTCAAAAACCCTCCCTCCCCACACCAGTGACATCAGGGCTGTTTTCTGCCAAGAATGAGGCAGCGAAAGATCTTTGGCCGGGAACACTCGTCTCTCCATGTAAGGCTGCGAGGCCCGTTCTCGGTCCCGCATTGATGGCAAACCGGTCGTAAGGGCGTATGGTATGAGGCTCACACGGGTCATTTGCAACAAGTTAACATGAGTGTTATAGCGACTCTATAGCAGCTGTACACACGTTGGAGGTTAAGTTTAAGTTTCCCCGTGCGGAACTTCAGTAATGAGGTGTTTACGGGCCTTCATCCACCGATGGTACCAGCTAAAATGTTGTTCAGGGCCATAAACAGGGATGCAGTCAGAGCGGATACTCTGGATAGCAGAAGTCTTCCCTGCTTCCTCGCACCAGTACTCCTTAATGTTTGCTTTAATCCAGTTGCGCAAAGACGTTTTCCTTTCTCAATATACATCCCACGTGTTTTGACACCCGGGCCCAGAGCTGCCCGGGGGGGCCAACCTTGCTCCTTTACAGGTACCCCTATAGGTGTCCTGTGAGCCGGATGATTGGCTCAACCTTTGCATTCACCTCGTGAAAAGGCTCGATGTGTGAGGGCCGTGTCATGCTTGAAAAATAACCATTTTCGTACAGATATCCTCTCACTCACTTTTATCGGATACCTGAAGCACACTTGCCCCTCGGAGCTAAAGAGCCTTTGAGCTTTGTGTAGAAAATGACCGCTTGCCAGCCCCGGTTGTCCCCTGGCTGATGCCTCTGCTAAATGTGAACGAGCTCCACACATTATCTGTAAATGTTGCTGGCCTGCAGGTGGGTTTTTGTTCTGGACCTTTGTTGGCTTTCTATTTTCTATGCCTATCAGAGCATTATGTTGGCTTGATCCACTCCGCAGGGGCAATTTCAGGAAGATGAAAGCTCAAAGCGGCTTTAACACCGGCCTATTTTCTACATAAAAGCAGCAGCTAGCTTTTGCCAGATTTATGTATTTGTTTTTTTTCTCCCCGGGGGGGATTTACAGCATATTGTGCATTTTGTTTCTCCAATAAACTGCAGTAAAGGTTGTTTTTTTCGCTCTCCGATTGTTGACCCGTGTTAACCCGACATGTTTATTGGTTAAACAGTTTCATGGATCCAATCGTTGGCCCACCTGGCGGACGTTTATCCTAAATAGCTTGATCTGTGGTCCGAATGATGTCAGCAGATGTATTTTATCCCAGGACCCGATCATAAGATACAAAATCAATGTCTCCATTCACTGCTAAAACAACCAGTTGTGCTTCTGAATCCCCGATTACACAGGTTGTTGGACGCTGTTATTCTGCCTCATTGTTCTGTATAAAAGGCGCTGACAAAGAATGGGGGGGGGGGGATTTACACATTTTGCAACTATTGCATTTGAGGAGCAGGCCGCTTTTTCAGTCTCGCACCTGGCGGCTGAAGATGTTTCACCTTTACCGGCTCCCGTGTCCCATCTCTCTGTCTAACGATGCTCTCCTCTTTAAAGGTGTGCCTGAACCGCCAGTGCCAGAACGTCAGTGTCTTCGGTGTGCACGAGTGCTCTGGAAAGTGCAACGGACGCGGGGTGAGTCCAAAGAATCCACGGGGGGTAATATTTTGAGTTGAATAAGGCCCTCTGTGTGTTTATGTTTTTAGCCACTGTTTAAACCAACTGAACAAAATGAAGTCTTTTACCCTGTAATTGCACATAGTAGCACAGCAGCAGAGAGAGTTATGGCAGATGCTGCGATTTTGTACACCGGATCTTCATTGTCCCACGGAGGTCTTAATCAATCCCACTTAGCAGCATCGTGTATGATCTGCCTAAGCTGTCGTTCATCACCTTCTGACTACAGAGTGAGGGACTGAACAGTGCAGCCCTGCAGGGAGAGAGCCGTTATTAAGTCAGGATGAAAGTAACACTTTGTGCCAAGACGTGAGCACCTTTCTCTCTTGGTAATTCATATCAATAATTCAAAAAGGGTACATTCATGTTTTATTTACTTTGCGTTGCTTAGTTTTACGAATCCATTTACCAGTGGCTCGTTCAGCCCGAAGTAAGCTCTACACTTCATTGTCATTCCACCTCTCAGAGCTTAAAAACAGGGAGAAACCAGGCCTTTGAATCTAAAATGGCATATTTCTCAACCATTTTATCTTATTATCCTGCAAAAGGCCAAACACTCCTGAACCAAATCAGTCTGTTATTAGAAAATAACATACAGATTTGGTTGCTCCACAACAAAGCTAGTGCCAGGTTGCAATATATATTACCACTTTGCATGAGAATTGAAGAGCAGTTTGATTGTTTCCCATTGAGCGTTGGGACTTGAGCTGCATCACAGTGATATCTGCCAAATCAACTTCTCCGTCATTTCATCTATCACTTTACACAGTACGAGACCTGACTGGAGATTTTCAGAATATACTTTCGGAGTTTGAAGAATGTTGTTTCCCTGGCAAGTTAACTCACGTTATCTTGTCATCGACTTTCAAGTACATTAACATCTACTGAGTGTGGCTTTTCTTTACATTGGATGACCAAATCAACAATATATCTTCAAAAAGTGTCATCTTTTCTGATATTTACGCTGTTGACTGATTGCAGCTCAGACAAATCCATCGCATTGATATAACCTGTCTCCCTGTATTGTCTTTTTAATGCATCTTTATTTCAAGATGATTTTAAAGAACAAGGTGGCTGTAAATGATTTCGCATTGAGTCTTGATTGAGATATCTTTTTTCCTGTTACAAATTGAAGAGATCGTATTTGCTATGCTGCTGTCGTATTTCCCTTCAAACACACACGGGACAAATCATACCTCCCTCTGAGCCCCCCCCCCCCTGTGTGCCTCTTAACCCCGTCACCCTGCACGAGGGAGTGTCCATGGCCAGGAGGCAGGGACGGCACTTGACTGCTCGTCTTTGCTAAATGCAAATCTCCCACAGCTGTACAACTCGGGCCTCCACCCCCCCTCCACCCCCCCTCCAGCCCACAGCTGGACCGAGTTACTTCACCCGGGAATCCTCCTGGATGGAGCTTGTGCCCTGGAAACCCGAGGCTTTACGAGACGGACTCTCCCATGCACATGTTTTATCTATAATGATGAAATACCCACATGTGTTCTGTCCTCTTGCATTCGAAGTCACTCACACTGAAAAGGAGTGGTTTATTCATGAAAAACAAAACCGTTTCCCCTTGTTAGATCCATACATGATGTTCTTTACGTCTAAGGTTTAGCTGGTAAGAATACAAATGCCTTTGGATACTGTTCTGTGTCAACACAGCGTGTAATATACAGCAAAACTACCTGTGGTTTGCAGGTGTGCAACAACAAGAAGAACTGCCACTGTGAGGCCCACAGGGCCCCGCCCTTCTGCGAGGAAGCGGGCTTCGGCGGCAGCATTGACAGCGGGCCAATGAGACTGGCGGGTAATGTGGACGAGTTCATTTCAGTCCCCACTCATCTAGACAAGTCACTTTCTTTTCCTCTAATTACACAACTCCCCCCCCGCACCCCTTTTTTTGGGGGGGGCCTTGGAGAGAAGATGAAGTTGAATGACAAACTGTGCCGCTCGCTGTTGCCCAGCTGTAACAGTCTCTGCGTCATGTCCCTTCATTCTGTGCTGTAGATGTGCGTGCGTGTGTATTAATGTGCGTGTTGTCGTATATGGCGTCAGCCGACAGTGTGGTCATTACTGTGGCCATCCTGGTCACCCTGGTCAGCCTTCTGGTGACCTTCGTCGTCATCTTCCTGAGGAGGAAGACTCTGCTGCGCCTCCTCTTCACCAATAAGAAGAGCACCTTGGAGAAGTTCAGGTGACCTGTCCCTTCGTCATTGACCATTAGAGACGTTATTATAATTAAGATTATTAATAGATAGAAATATAGATGGAAACACTGAAATAAGTAGTTTGAGCCTTTTAAAGCCCCCTGAAAACTTTTTTTTATTTGCGTTTTTTACATTATTTGCGAATAAATGAGCATGGATCGAAGTTGAAATTGGAAAACACATCATTAAATTATGTCTATGAAGAATGAAATGCTCAAAAAGCATGCTAACCTTCCTCATTCGGATTTTATGTGAATGATTTCACCACATTTGATTGGCAGTTATAAAACATCAGCCCATCAATGGTCAATTCAATCCGACTGAAAGGTTGTTTTTACTGA
The DNA here is from genome assembly GCF_949316345.1 of Pungitius pungitius. Taxonomy (NCBI): domain Eukaryota; kingdom Metazoa; phylum Chordata; class Actinopteri; order Perciformes; family Gasterosteidae; genus Pungitius; species Pungitius pungitius. Next base: position 6,100,784 of record NC_084912.1, on the reverse strand, counting down.
AGCTTTTCATTTCCTTTTCATGAGCAGCATTTTAAACCTTGAGGAAAACAGGCCATATTTATTGATCATTTGACACACACAAAAATGTTTTTAGTCTCATGGTAAGAAAAATAAAACAAAGTGAGCAGCATGAAGAGCAAACACTGCTTTACCGATGAGCCATAAATACTGTGAGTCAAGTGATCAACATGCAAACAAATGCATGAAACATGTGACACATTGCTGTTGTTGTTATAGATCTGTGGAGGCCAACAGTCCAACCAGCCCCATCAGGACTCAGTCCATCTACAGGCCGACGCCACAGCGCAAGCCGCCACCCAAACCCTCCGGAGGCAACATTTATAAGGTGAGTTGCTCCAAACGAAATGTCTCTTACTGCAGCATCACATCACTGTGTGTCAGCGTTTACTTTTCCGTGTGTGTCTGCCGGGGCCCATTTGATTTGATTTATTTTTGTAATCACACTGTAGTAGACCCCTTCACAGACCTCCGAGCCGTGGCGCAGAGTTGTCAAGCTCCCGGGGCTTTGTTCACAAAACAACATTTCACCTAATTGATTTTGCGTCTCTTTATGTACATCTTTATGAGAAGTAATAATTACAGCGCTTTTGGGTGAAAGGAGGCAATAGAAACTGCAATTCAGAGATCGATCCACACGAATGAGACTCCGGATGTCGTTATTTGAGCCTCTTTAATGGGGTGTGCGTGATGAAGATTTTTTTTTTTTAATCAAGACTAATAAAGAAGTTTTTGATTTGTTTGCTGGAAGTGATGAGCGCAAAGAAGGATTACCTTCCATTTATACCCATGTGACAAATGCAAAATATGAACACGACTGTGTGGATGTGATTTATGTTTGCAACTCTGTATGAAAGTTATCTTTTATCTTAATTGGGCTTAGATGTGTATCCAGTCTTCATCCATCTTCATTAGTATTCTGTACAGAACCACTCCAGAAAAACAGCCTGTTCTTATTATGGCGACTGCTCCAGCCACTCGCTAGTGTCCACTAACACTCAACATGTGTGGATTTGTTGTCCAGCAGCCAAATCCTTTATGGACATGTTCCTTTGTTCTGGATATTGGAGCTAACAGCTGCTCGGGACGTGCGCTCAGACTATTTCACAACGTCATATTCAATAAGTTGTTATTGCTATTTCACACGAATCAGAGCAGTGTGACTAATGTGGGGTTTTGCCTGCAAAGACTGCATGTTCTTTATGACTATAAATGTGTTGATGATTTTATTTGTTTATAATTGATCTGATGTTCAGAATGCATTCTATAAGTTGTCCGGGAAAAAAGTGTCTGTTGCAGTTCTCGTTTGACATCTTAGAGTCATATTTTGGTACACACTCACATTGACACAGACACCGAACGCACATTAATGCGATGTGACCCAACAGAGGTACTTCAAATTGTTGCTTGTTTTAGTTTCCGAAAAAAGAAAATGTCATGTGTGTGATTATGTTAACTAGTAAACTAAACAAATCCTATTGTGCATGTGAGCTGCACAAGAATACAACGGTACAACAACGGTGAACTGTACTTCCTCGTAACACCTCTGACATAAACGGACCGTTGCTGGAGCCACTGAGAGCATCTCCTCCCTCTTGTCCCCTCTTCAGCCGTCGTTCATGAGTGCCGAGCCCCTTCTGCCCCCGCACAACTTCCACTCCCACAGCCTGCGCCGGCTGCCCTTCTACCAGCCGCTGCACATCAGCCAGCCCATGCCGGTGTCCCTGAGTGTGGGCCAGCCCGCTCTGCCTCCCGTCCCGGCCCCGCACAGGGTGCTGCCGGCCCGCACGCCCCTCTCGCCGCCGCGGGTGACCCCCTTTCTCAGTCTGCCCCGCCAGCAGCCGTCCTACAGGCTGGACCAGGTTGGTTTGACTCGGGAGTTTAGAAAGCCTGCAAAGTTTGTAGCTTTTTCGTTCTCATGAATTGTCTTTTAATATTTTAATATTTTATGTGGATCACCAAATATGGCGTGGCCCATTTAAAAAGCTCAAGCTGTTTTAGTGAAGATTACCAACTTCTAAACCATAACACAGGTTTCTAAATTAGGTTATACAGTGCATTCTAAGCCATTTTGGTTTTATTTAATAAAGCATGAAAATCATCCCCCTGAGACTTGGTAAAGTCAAGGGGAACATCAATTCCTAATTGATCATCATCATCATTGGTGGTGCATTTAAGCACATTCTGACAACTGAAATTAGTTGTTTTTTTATCACATAACATTGTTCTAGTAATATTCTACTGGATCCTTGTGCAAAGGTGCAGATTTTGGCTATAAACTTGGTTCGGTTAACGTCTGTTTAAAATGAGTGAAAGTAATATAACTTATGTGATAAAAGAAATACTACTGCGATGGACGGTTCCGGTCAATCAAGAAGTCTCATGATTTTCATACCACCACACACAGAAACTAATGGTGTTGTAATGGAAGCCAGGAAATCAATCTGAAAGGGTGCTCTTCAAAAATGTCCTGCCCCAAATGTAAAACACATGCAGATCGCAGTTAATGTCTGAAACTCGCCTCGCCACCTGTTTAAAGGTCGTAAGCAAAGCGCGGCCCGACTCGCTCTCCCACACGTCGGCGACTAAGTTCAATCCGTCTCCTTCCCTGAAAGCAAGGCGCCGCTTTCTGCTGAGCCGGCAGTCTGTGGATGCAACGGCGGGGGGGGGTGGGATAGTAAATCCGTGGACTTGGTGGTGGTGCCTCTAAATCCTGAGATAATTTACCCCCGAGCATTGACTGCAGTTGTGTTGGATGCGGTTTGTCGGCTTTGTGGTGTGAGGCCTTCACTCGGGTCGCTGGAGAGCTTAACAGAACCCCAGCAACAGCTCGACGGACGGGGAAGGTGGAATTATCACACCTTTTTAATGTTTTAATCCTTCAGGGGAGCAGTCGAAACAATCAAAGGCCAGCGTGCTTTACTTAAGCTGCTCTTTTATACTTTCACTGAACAATATTTTGTAGGCAGTAAAATGCCTCGAACGCACCCACGTGCATCATAATGCATCGGCCTCTCTGCGTCCTTGTTTTTGTCGGTGCAGACCTTTTGCAAAACACCGACACGTTGAAAACAACTTGTTGTGCTTTTTCTTGCCGTCAACTAAACCGTCCGTGAGATGCTCTCGTTTGTTCAGTTGTACTTTTCCTATTCCCAAATTCTCACGGCTGGGCTGTGATTCAGAGGCAGAGTACGGCGATCCCACTAAGCCGCTCTCTAGGGGCCCCCCATCTGATTAAAGCATTGTAGCATCTCAACCTCTGTGGGGCGTCTTGTATTTTTCTTAACTGCATCCGAAGCGCTTTAGGCTGATGTAAACACAGAGTTTTGCACATTATGAGTTGGGAAAGTAATTGTCTCGCTAAAGAGACTACTACAGGGCACCGTGGCTCATGAATATTGTATTGCATTAGTGAATTGTTGCTGTTGTTGTTTGACAAGTAGGCTTATAATATTCATATTGTTATCATTATTTTATTTTAGCGTGCTACTCGGAAAGTTGTCTTCTAAATATGTTATGTCTCATGTTATTGCTGAATTTGTGACTGTATTTATCCAGAACTGAAACAATTGATCGATTTTGTTCAATCAGAAAAGAACGAATGGTTGCACGAAACAACTTGTGGATTGCAGATTATTATCTTGTCATCGATACTTATTCCAATCTGCAAGAACACACTGACATGCATGGTCAAAAGGACGTATGGATCAGCACACAGGGTGGTGGGGGGGGGGTTGGATGGCGTCGAGGTCCCGCCTCTGTCTGTTCAGGCCGAGGACGCCGCTCATCGCCGCCCTGCGGCCGTCAGGGAACAAGTCACTGAAAACCCAAAATGTTTAAATCTACGAGGCTCTACGTTGATTTCCCCCCCCCCCCCCCCCCCGTGTGCCTATTATTTCCCTCTTGTCCACGTATTCCTCCGAGTGTGTGGTGTGGTGTGGCGTGGTGTCGTGACAGAGGTTTTCCGTGCGTCGTGTTGACATCGGCCCGGAGAGCTGGTAGCAGATGTTCATCGCCTCCTCGCTGTAGATCGGCAACACGTGATGGCCCCCTTTGTGCAGATAACCTTCTCCTCTCACACAGAGGTGGACGGAGACAAGAGGATCAGTCTCTTCTCTCTAATCCAGAGAAGAGACTGATGACACAGTGCCCTCTAGTGAAACGTGTCCGTCTTTGTTTCCAGGTAGCTGCTATGCAGCTGGTCCGTATTCAGAGGGAGGTAGAAGGGGACATGAAATACTATCCAGGTTTTGGAGATGAGAGTCATGTGCTTTTGTTGTGTTTTTGTAATTCATTTCAGTTCTTCTGCTTGGATAATAATTTAAGTGCAGGTTTAATCTTCCTCTGAAATCAGTTGATTAGAAAATGAATCTGTTGTTTTAACTTGACTTTCTCCCTCAGGACTTGGAGAAACCCAGTCCGCCTCAGAAACCGCTCCCCGCGGACCCGCTGGGGAGGAGCTCTCGGCGGGGCCACAGTCTCACGGCGGGGAGGGTCCACATCCCGGGAGCCGGACCCCTCCCCGTGCCCACCCCCACCGTGCCCAGGCCTCCTCCCACCATCCCTTTACCCAACAGGTGTGTGTGTGTGTGTGTGTGCGATGGTTTCTTATGTTTTTGTCTCAGCCTTGTTCACGATTGGAGACACACAGGAGGGGGCGTGGGAGGGGGGGGGGGGGGTTTGAAATGAGAGTGAGACAGGTTTACATGACAGGTGGGGGGGGGGGAGGAGAGGGTGATGTCAGGGAGGTGACGTATTTTCCGAATCAGTTGCGAGCTAGTTGTTCTTCCATTGAAGTCTAAATGAAAAACTCTCATTGTAGCTCTTCAACTCATTTCAAATGCATTCTATTCAATCAAAAGTGTTTCCTTTTCGATCCAACCTCGGTCACCTCTGCGTCGTGCCGCTTGTGCTTCCGTTGCAGACCCGTGCCGATGTTGCCCTACAGGCCGCCCAAGGCTCCAAAGGACTGCTGAGCGAGCAGATTCTCACGCCAACAGACGGAGACTCTGTTCATTTGCACTAACTTCACCGGGCCTCTGCAAAGGCCTCTTGGACAGTCGGGAGTGTGGCAGAGTTTGTGGTGGAAGGTGGCTGACACCACACCGCGGTGCTACGTTTCTAGAAGGTGCTTTGTTGTCCTCACTCAGGTACCAATGAACTATTTATCTATTTATTATTTTACCGCGATTTTGTGCACAGGACACTCATTGAGAGGGACAAGTCAAGAAAAAAAAGAAAAACAAATATTTCTTTTGCATTCTTTGTCGGTTTTTTATACTTTTCCTCCAATGAAATGCCGAAATATATGATGTTTTTATAACCAGTTGTGTTGCTTGGATATTTGAAGAGCCGGCTTGTTTGTTGGGGCCAACGTGAAGACAAAGGAAAATGGAGCACAACTCGTCACGTTATCGGTGTAGCTTGTGGGTGATTTTTTTAAAATATTTTTATGATGAATTCAATACCAAATACACCATTTCTATATTAATGTTGACACGGTGCTTTAAAAAAAAGGTTGATTATAATCTGAATTGTTTTTTTAAATCACATACAGTGAACTGTACTACGTTTTTATCGTGGAATCGATTTGATCAGCTCATTTTACTGCGTGTTACCTTGTGAATTCAGCTTTGGCGCTAAAGTACTTCATAGGAGGAGCGATTTTCGCCCCTTTTTCAGACCGGCTTGTGACACACAGCTCGGGACGCACAACGGACTCCGCATCGTGGCAGACAATCTCCACAGAATGGACAGGCTGATTGTGTTCCAGAAGAATGACATCAACAGCAAATAGCTCAACGTTAACTCTGGTGTTTGTGTGTTTAACGCTCTCGCTCGCCGTGTCCTTCGGGGGGGGTTTCGAGGCCGAGCAGGATGACTTCAGCACTGTGAGCTTTCCAAACCGTCTCCAGCAACGTGTTCAACACCATTTGTTTGCTTTTAGAACGTTCCATTTTGATTTTGTATGGATTTTGATATTCTTGAACTCTTGAGATCATTCCTGCCTTCAGAGCATGGCATTTGCTCCTCGAGTTAGGACACGTCCTAAAATGTGATTTGTTGTTGATTTGCTGTTGTAAAAAGCGCTGTGTGTGTTTTTTTTTTTCATGTTCACTTTGGATGACGCTTTTTGTAGTTGGAAGTATTTTCAAATGCAGCGCGTACCTTGTCGGCGTGGCCGGAGGCTGCAGAGTCGGCGAGGCACTGCGTACCTGCGTTGCTCACAGTGTACAGACGCGATGCTTCTCTTGTTTCGGAGGTGTTCAGAGTAACTGCCCCCCCGCTGGAAAATGTTTGTGTGCTGTTTGTAGCCCTTAAATGTTTATTCCATTTGTAAAAAAAAATATCTTAAATGTGCTGTGTTTAATTACATCCGTGTACCCTGTTTAAACCATTGTAAAGAGTCAATATTGTATGTTATCATTAGATTTTTTCTTCTTTTTTTTCAAAGCACAGTAATATAAGAATTGCTTTGAGGTTGTGCCCCATTTACACCGGGTGATGAAAACATGACTTTGAAGAATCCAAGCCAGGGACGAATGTTTTGGGTTAACATTTTAAACGAGAGATTTTATTGATGAGAGCCAAATAAAAATCCCTTTACAGCTGTTTATAACAAGTTTTAATTGCATTTTCACTTTGATATTCAAAAAACTTCAAAAAGAAAATGGCTTGAGATGAACTTTTCAAAACCACAAGTCGATGTTAAAGAGGCAAACAGCAGTTCATAAGAAAAATATTTCCACCATTCGATGTGCCCAAATAATTGACCTTTTTTGTTGTTGTTTTTCTGGGTGTGCCTAAACATAAAAAACATAGAACCCTTTGACCCTCCTCTCCTCTCAGCAGCAAGCAATAAACACCTCGGGGGTGTGTGTCATTTTCCCCTGTGAAAGTCTTACTTCATTCTTTATATGAAGGCCCGCTCTGCTGCCGGACTTCAGGTGGAACAGAACCGACCATCATGGTTTGTTCACTACTGCCACCTGCCTGAAGACACCGGTCATCACCAAAGCCGAAGCTTTCCTCAATTTTCTGCCTCAAACCGAGCGGTGAAGATGCACTCGAGTCCTAATTAAGGACCAGCTCCATCAACACAAACAAAAGCGTACTCCTTGATGTCCAAAGTGTCAATTAAACAGACACATTAACAAATTAAATGACATTTGTCAATGTCTGTAACTAAAAACAGCCTGATTGTTTCAAAAGCAAACACAATTATTCTTTTCAGTCGGAATAGCATTAAACAACTAACGCAGTCAACTGTTGTACTATTCAGCTTTAAAGGTGTGAGATTCAAAACATTCAAAACATTTCAGTAACACTGATGAGGAAAGTCGAGCAGACATCTGTACTCCACCCCAACGTTGATAAATGAATGCGTTTTACTAGTCAGAACCCAGCTGAGTCTCTCTGTCTCCGCCCTCCCGCCAGTGCGTGCGTGTGTGCGTGTGTGCGTGTGTGTGTGTGTGTGTGTGTGTGTGTGTGTGCGTGTGCCACTTCCACGGGATCAGTGGCCACATGACCCGCGCTGGGCCGGCCTCCCACAGTGCCTTTCATTTGTGCTTCGCTGGCCCGAGGCCGTCTGTCTGGCCCCGCCCTCATTTCCCCTGGATCCGCAGAATGGAAGTTTGAGTTTAGACGGCACGGACTGGCAGCTCGCTTGTGATGGCGCAGGAGATGACCGGTGCGTCCGGAGGGGATTACTCGGAGGGGAAATCCCACCCTGCAGAGACAGAAGCCTCCAGTCCGGGGGACAAAGGCTATGACGGCGTCTTGGAGCTTAGTCGGTTTGATGGACTGCCTCACTCCTCCAGATATTACAAACTGCTCCGAGAAAGGAAGGAGCTGCCCGTGTGGAGAGCAAAGAGCGACTTCATGGACACTTTGGCCAAAGGACGCTTTGTCATCGTCAGCGGCTCGGCCAGAACTGGGAGAAGTTCTCAAGTGAGTGAAAACATTCCACATGTTATTCATGCAAAAGGGAGACATTCAAACCCTGTGGTCATAGTGGGGAAGCACCTGTCATGTAAACCTGTCTCACTCTCATTTCAAACCCCCCCCAGATTCCCCAGTGGTGTGCCGAGTTCTGCCTGTCGGTCCGGTTCCAGCACGGCGTGGTGGTTTGTACCCAGATTCACCCTCAGCAGGCGGTGGATCTCGCCTTGAGGGCGGCCGACGAGATGGACGTCAACATCGGTCACGAGGTCGGGTACGACATCCCTCTGGAGGCGTGTTCCACCCACGACACGGTGCTCAGGTACACCGGGCGCTGAGGTCCACGTCCCGGAGGCGTCCGGCGGTTTCTCTTATCGGGCCGCTTGCTCTCGCCCTTTCAACGGGGTTTCAGTGAAGCGCAGTCGCGCCTTTTCTTACTCACAAAAGAGAAGTGAACAATGGCCCTGGGGGGGGGGGGCTCTTTTCAGCCCCCCTCCTCCTTGTCTGCCCATGTGTCACCCTCAGTCATGTGGGTACCAGTACATTGAGGAGAAAGTATCCACTCCTCAGACTAATTATCAGAGTGAATTACACTAATTGGGGCAAAAGCTGAGGTGCCTTTCATTAAAACGCCGTTCTGGATCTCCTCTCTTCCCACACAGAAGCTTATAAATGAGGAGACCCGGTTATTCATTTCATGCCATCATTGACACGGTTTGCTCCCTCCCTGTGTACCAAGCACCCGTTTCCTCCGCTTAAAGGTACTGCACGGACGTCACGCTCCTGAGGGAGATGATGTCGGACCCTTTGCTCGAGCGCTACGGCGTGGTGGTGGTGGACCAGGCCCACCAGAGGACCGTGGCCACCGACGTGCTCCGGGGTCTGCTGAAGGACATTGCCCTGCAGAGGCCGGGGCTCCGGGTGGTCCTTCTCACGGCTGTGGAACCGGACGCGAAGCAGCTGGCCCACTTCGCCGGCTCGGCGGCCCCCGTGATCCTCCTGGAGAGCCCCGGCGCCGGGGAGGTGGTGCACAGCAGCACGGGCGACGGTTACTTCCTCTCCGCCGTCCGCCTGGTGCTGGAGATCCACCACACGGAAGAGGAAGGGGATGTGGTGGTTTTTCTGGTGACGACGCAGGTATAGATATCATTTTTTTTAAAGCAGCGCTCGCAGTGAGGTAATCACCCGTCTGAGGAGCCTCCTCTTCCGACTTTGATGTTCCTTTTTGGGTTTTAGGAGATAGATCTGGCCCGTGACATCCTGTGTCAGGAGGGGCACAGCTTACCCTCCGATCTGGGCGAGCTGCTGCCCGTCGCCGTGCACCCTGGCCAGCCCGGGAACCTGCCAATCACGGGGGGGGAGGAAGAGGAGGAGGGGACGGGTCTGACCCGCAGAGTGTTCCTCACAGCCAGTCCAAACGAGGACTTCTTCTGGGCCGCCGGCTCGATACGCTTCGTGATTGACGCCGGCCTCGGGAAGAGACTCGTAAGTTAGTCCTTATGGGCCCTCGAGTTAGACGTCAAGTAACAACGAATGTGGAAGTAGGTTGAAGGGTGGAGCATCGTGGTAAAACAATTCTGAACACAATTCTTGTAGAAGTCTGAAATTGAATATTTAACAATCAATTATCATAAATGCCCAAACCCTTAAATGTACACCAGTAAATCAAGATTTGAGAACTTTCATTCTCTGTTTTTACTGTAGATTTGTCTCTCAGAATCAGCTTTATTCGCCACTAATTAATCACATATTTTCAAATTAATTAATCTCGGTTAATGGCGTTACAATGTTTTTCTTGCGTTGATGTTGACGACCCTACTGTTATTTATCGGGTTAATCGGGTGTGGAAGAAGTATTTATGAGACATTTAACTTGAGTAACAGTGATGGCGTTGCAGGTTTATAACCCCAGGATCAGAACGAACTCCGTCACCATTCAGCCAATCAGCTCGAGTCAAGCCACATGTCGCAGCCAGCTGGCAGGTCCAGCAGGTGAGACCTTTCACCAAACACTTTGGATGCGAATCGCTGGCAGCTTAAATTAATAAATATTCTTCCTTCTACTGTAGGCAAGTGCTTTTGTCTGTACCCAGAGGACCGACGGCTTCCCGCGGCGACTCGGCCTCGCGTTGTGGAGTCGGACATCTCTTCCACGGTGCTCTTCTTGAAGAGGATGGAGATCGCCGGCCTGGGCCACTGCGACTTCATCGACAGGCCGGGTGAGGTTTACAAAAAGCAACAAACATGTCATTAATGATGTATCTGTATGTGACGTTTGCAGGGACTAAAAGCGCACGTGTTGTTTCCCATCGTCCTCCGTGGTAATGAGATGGATTCTGCTGTTCGGTCGGTCCGTTCCCTTTTGTTGCAACACAGGAACTTTTTTTTTTTGGGTGTCCGGTGAGCCGTGCTTCAGCTGAACTGACAGCTCCTGTTCTGCCGGCATCCTTTTAGAGCTGACCTGCTTCCATGTGCTTTTGTTCACCCCCCCCCCCCCCCCCCCGGATCTGTTCGCCCCCCACTGACACTAACACACACACACACACACACGCACACACGCAGGGAGACTCCCATTAGTTGATTAGAGCATAGACGCAGCGTTGGTCTGTGGGAGTGAAGATGATAACAGAAAGAAGGTGGATTTAATTCACTCTCTGTGTCATTGTCTCACTGCGATGTTCAGTGAAAAGCATGTTGTTGTTGTTTTTTTGCAACGGCATAATAAAAAATCTGCTTTTTTAACATGACCGTTTTCATTTTGCATAGCGATGCACGGCAGATGTTGATGAGGATTATAAAATCCTAATCTCCTACTTGCCTTTTCACTCATGCTCGCCCACCAGGGTGCCAGTGAACTGCAGGGGATTTTCCCAGGGTATCACCCTTTAGTTCACACATCATGAAAACTAAAAGAAATAATCCTCTGTTAGTCAAAGTACATTTGTATGTAATTAATATTCTGCGAGAGTCAATTCTAGACATTAATACATTCATGTACTGGCTTTCTAAAGGATTTGGTTCCCAGTTTGACAAATATTGAATTTTATCAAATAAAACAACAATGCATAATGTAAAAACCTTTCCAAGCCAGATCCCGAAGGCCTAATGCAGGCTCTGGAGGAGCTGGACTACCTTGCAGCTCTGGATAACGATGGCAACCTCTCTGAGATTGGCATCGTCATGTCCGAGTTCCCCCTGGAGCCCCAGATGGCCAAAACTCTGCTCGCTTCCTGCGAGTTTGACTGCGTTAGCGAGGTGGTCATCGCCGCCGCCATGCTAACGGGTACCTCCGTCCAAACAAACATCTCTCATGTAGCGCGTCGTAAACGGTGGGTTCTAAACACCCCGTTCCCCCGCGGTTTGTTTTCAGCACCGACTTGCTTCACGGTTCCCTCGGCGGAGTGGACCCGGGGCCACATGGACCTCCATCACCCAGAGGGGGACCACTTCACCCTCATCAATATCTACAGGGCCTTCGAGCAGCGGCAGCAGGACCCGCGTGAGTTCACGGAGCGTCGCCTGCACGGAACAACGCAAGCGTTGCAGTGAATGAAGAAAATTCATTTAGCAGAACCCGGAAAATGAAATTCTAAGCGCGTTGTAATGAAAATAACAAATTCTGACATCCTTAAAAAACGTCCCGTTGGTTCCTATAATCGTCTCCTCCTCCTCGTGTCCTCGTCCCCTTTGCACAAAGACTGCGATGTGGACGCGTGGTGTGAGGAGCGGGGCCTGAACCGCGGCGCCCTGCTGGCGGCCGACGCGCTTCGCGCCGAGCTCCTGGACACCCTGAGGAGGATCGAGCTGCCCATCTCGCCGCCCGCCTTCGGCTCGCGGAACAACGCCCGGAACATCAAGAGGGCCCTGCTGGCGGGGTTCTTCATGCAGGTCAGAACACATTGATGGTTATGTCACCAAAAACATGAGACAATTATTATATGAACAGATTAAAACATGTTGTCTTGCCTCAAAGACAGCGATAATGGCTCCTCTTTACAGGTTTACAGGTGAAACTCGAAAAATTAGAATATCGTGCAAAAGTTCATTCATTTCAGTGATTCAACTTAACCGTCTACCAGGACATTTTAGATGCTGACTTTTTTTTTTCTTGGCAGTGTGGGCATTTGAATTTGGGGGTTTTCATAAGCTGTATGCCATAATCATCCAAAATGATATCAAATAAAGGCTTGAAATATCTTACTTTGCTTGTAATGAGTCTCTATAATATATTAGTTTCACCTTTTAAGTTGAATTACTGAAATAAATGAACTTTTGAACAATATTCTAATTCTTTGAGTTTTACCTGTTTATCTGTTCATTAAATTACATGTTTTAACTTTAGCTCAATTCTTGCCCTTAAATCCTCACTTCCTCTTTTCTCCACCACTGTTGTCAGTATTTCAGCTGTTAAAAAGGTTTCTTCGAAGAAATCAATCTTTTTTTCTTTTTTTTTATTCAATGTGCTATCCAGGCCCTTAAGTGGCTCCAGTCACTTTGGTGAGAACCCGTCCCCCTGTGCCTGACTGACTGTGACTCCCCCCCTCAGGTGGCGCGGGACGTGGATGGATCAGGCCACTACTTCATCCTGACCCACAAGCACGTGGCACAGATCCACCCGCTGTCCGTCTACGGGGCCCGGAGCCCCGAGGCGGGCCTGCCCGAGTGGGTACTGTTCCACGAGCACTCCTTCTCCGAGGAGAACTGCCTGCGCACCGCCACCCGCATCACGCCGGAGGAGTGAGTGTCAGCCATCACACGGTCTTCTCGTTGCTCTAATAGAAACCCAGTGGCCCAACCCTCCCCCCCTCCCCCCCTCGCACCTTCAACGTTCAAAGGAGCTTAGAGCTGATCCCCCCCGATCAGCTCTAAGCGACTCATTCTTGTTCCCTTTGGGTTCCTGATGTGAGGGCCCCCCCCCCGGGGTGAACAGAGACGAGTACACGTAGGTTGTGCAGGGAGGTATCCTAATCCCGCTCTCACGTATTCAGCCGGTTGGGAGGGATTATGGAACCGCACACATCCCCGGGGATGAAGAGCTGCAGCTTAATGGAAGGGGGGGGTGGGGGGGGGAGCCTTTTGTCGTGCTCCGTGAGGTTCCACACCGCGTCGATCCGTTCGCTGGCGTTCCAAATAGCGGATGCATTAAGTGATGGAAGTGCTTCCTCTGAAAGAAGGAAGAAAAATGAGTCTTTCCGAACCGATCCAAATTGAAAAAAAAAAAAAAGAAAAGATTAGTTTAGTTTCAACACAAAAATATTTTTGACTGTCCTTCCTAAAGTCAAACAACAATGTCCTCTCCTCCCCTCCTAGGTTCATTCGGATGGCACCACAGTATTTTTTCTACAATCTCCCGCCTAGTGAGAGCAAAGACATCCTGCAAAACATTTTGAACCACGGAGCTTCTCGGTACCAAAAGGAGAAACCGCCGACCTCAGCAGACAAACCCCCCGAGGAGGAGCAGACTTCTGACCGCTGTGTCCTCCAATGAATACTGGAACCCTCTGCTCCCAGTGACTGTGATGAAATAACCCGTCGGACGTTTTGCTCTATGTTGAACGGAAGCACAATTTTCATTAGTATGTTTGGTCATATATTTTAATTTCCTCCATATGTCACAATACCACATTGTTTAATAGTTTCACAAAATGCATTAATATATTTAATTAAAAAACAAGAATTGCTCTTTTGATCTTGGTTTTCAGTGCCTGATTAATTATATGTATTGATCCACCTATTTAACATCTGATTACTAAGCGTGCAAGAGGACTGACCATGGGTCCAAAACGTGCCCCGAGTAGATCGGAGTCTGGTTTCTGCTGTAGAAACATGGCGCACTTGTGAATATTCGGTCCCATTTATGCCAATTTGTCCCTCTGAAGGCGACACACTGTTGCTGGTCGGATCCTTTCTCATGAGTTTAAAAATGTCAAATTGTGTTCTACTCAAGCAATGGTTATTCTCCAGGTCCCCCACGTTACCTTCACCCACAGCCTTGAGGGTCCAGCATGATTAATGAGGTGCAGGGAGGGTTTGGGCCCACCTGCAGCTCCATCTGGTGTGGATCCGGTTCACCACACCGTTAGTGAACCAGTGACCTAATTCACTGACATTGCATTGAAAACATTGTGTCCCATCTGTAGCGAATCGAGCTGAACGGTGAGGCAAGAACCAAGGCCCGACCCACTTTGACAAACCAATGCGCAATCTAGAGATAATTAAGTAGATGCTTTAACTGACCGAGATGTGTGTATCATAACGTGTGTTATCCAAAGATAGGATTTACTTAAACTAAAAGATAGTCAGCTATGTGTCATAGTTGCTCTACAATATCATGGGTGTGACTGTACATTCAATTTAAAAACTTTATTTTCACGTCGCAGCAAACCATGCAGATATAAACTTATATTTATACATACAGCCGCTGAGTTTGCATTAAATGTTGCCGAACAATTGCACACGGTTGTTTTGGGAAATCTCGATCACACTTCTTTCTTTTTTTTTCACAGCATTACTGGTATTATTGAATATCAAAAACACCAATTATATTCATACGGATCATTTTTGTGAGCATGTGCTGAATGATTGATCTGTTTTTAAGCCCCTGTGTAACAAAACATCATTAAAACGGTATGTTTTAGCTTTGTAGAAAAATGAGGCAATCCGAGGTACAGCCAACAACAGATTTTAGACATCACCAATAACTGCTTAGGCAAGCAAAATAGAAAATGAAATAATATCTTCTGAATTTACAGTTCTTCACATAAAATGTACAATTAATATCTGTGATGCAAATGTTAGAAAACTATTAGCTGGTTTTAAAAGGCGCAGAAGGTGAAATTAGCTTTTGAACTGTTGCCTGAGCACGTGCCTGTTCATAAAACTTTCTACAAATCACCGCTCTCCGTCACAGGAGGGAGTTAAGGTGTTGAGCGTCTTCCTTGCTGTGGTCCATGACATCGTCATGAATGCGTGTCGTCACTTCCTGTTTGTGGGGTCAGCTGCTGCAGGAGCTCTATGTGGAGCTCCACGCGGCTCAGGAGAGGCGCGTTCTTCTCAGCCCGCAGCAGCTTGGAATACACGTTCTTGTAGGTTTTCAACCACTCCTCGTCCTTATTGCTGTAGTAAACACAAACAAGCTGGTCAGGGGAGGTTTAAAAAAACAAACAAGATATTGCGCTCACCTGTTCTTGCTCACCTTGGTTTCCGTTTCATCGTCGTCATCAGCTTGATCAGCTGCAGCAGCAGGAAGGAGAAACTCTGCTCAAACACCCCAATTAGCTTCATCACCTCCGCGAGGTTCAGTCCGGAGGTGGAGCCGCCGGCCACGTCGGGGGATTGTGCCGCCTCGGCTGCGTCTGGTTTGACCAACTACCGGCCCGAGAAATTAAAAAAAACGGAAAAGTTGATCCGTGACCCGGAAGAAGCTTAACATGAACATGAAAACCGCTCCTCTGAAACGCACCTCCATCTGCTCCTCCAGCAGCTCTTTGTGAATCCGCTGGAAAGCACAGCGAGTTTCTGCCATGATCTCCACCGCCCCAGTCAGGCTCTTCAGCTTGGCCGCACTGCTGGTCTGACCTACGGCAAAACACCGGGAGAGCGGCCTCAGATGGAAAAGAAGACTCTTCTCTCGGCAAAGGTCGGGCGCGACAACAGGCGGCGGCCACTCACCCGCCATGGTGAACTCGGCGAAGGCCACCCTCTCCAGGAGCGTGCGCAGCAGCTCGCAGGGTGCGTCTTTGAGGCTCACGAACAGACACACCGCCTTGCCGTAGTGAAGCTCTGCCAGGCTGCGGTGCTGCTTCCTCAAGTGCTCGTCCCCCACCTGTCACACAAATCGGAGCAGGAAACGCAGGCAGGCATTATTTTACGTGTGTGTGAGTGTGACACCCCAACAAGTAGCGGCAGCGTCCCGCCGCCGGTTGGCCGTGGTTTGGCACCTGGTTGCGGTAGCAGCTGTGGTACATGGAGGCCAGGCGGTGGTGGATGGTGGCAGCTCTGTACTGGTACAGCGGCTGGCGAGCCGACTCCGTCTGCAGGTCGCAGTACTTCAGGGATTTCATCATCGCTTCAGTCACCTCCCGCTCAATCTGGGAAAAGCAACAGGGCGGGATGACTGATCTGGCCATACCTGTGCACAACAACTGGTAACGGTTGACTTTTTGCTGCAACAATGGGATTTTTACAGGGTATAAAACAAATAGTCCTTTCTGTAGCAAAGATACGTTTGGATCAAAGCCATTTTGATTCATTTATAATATTAGTGAAACAAACTCACCTGCTCCTGGGCCTTCCGGGACAGCGGGGCGTAGTCCTGCAGAAGTGTAGCTAGAGTGAAATAGGTGGTGGACAGCTCCCAGTTCACACTGTCCCACACCGCTGGGTGGTTCCCTCGGCTCGCCAGGGACTTCAAAGCTCTCGAGTAGTAGTCTATGGCCTGGGGTGAATAAAGACGTAATAAGAGGCATGCTAGAGAAGGGTTGAGGTGTTGAGGGATATAGGATAAGTTGCAAATAATATTCTAAAAAAGCATGTCAAAAGACGCGAAGGGTTTGAAATTGCACCTTGTTGTAGTAGAGGGCCTCTTCAGGCGAGAACTCCCCCCGGCTCTGGTCAGCAGACACGGCACAGTGGGCCTGAGCACAGATTCTCATCAGCCTGCCGGTGTTACACAGCAGCAAGGCTGTGTTGGTGCTGTCCTCAATGGCTTCAAAGTCCTTTATGCCTTTCTCAAAGAAGGAAAAACTCTTTTTCCACATCTCCTGCTCTGCTACGGACACAGACGTCTTCACTAGAAGGTGGAGAGGCGAAGGCAAGTTGGAAACAGGGTCTTTACATTTTAAAAAGGAATAACAAACTGTTTTCTATTGATGGAACATACCTTCTTTCTCGGTTTGCATGGCCGCGGCCTGGTTCATATGGTAGACTCCCATCTCATTGCGGATGTTTCCCAGCCTTTTGAGCACCTGAGCCAGCTGATCGCTGGCGTGATCTTTCAAAGCCTCGGAGATGACCAGTTCATAGGCTGCCTCGTAGCACTTACTGCTAACAAACAGCTGGTACTCCGGGTCCATGGCCAGGTCTGTCGCCATATTGAAGGCTAACGGAAATTGACCAAAGGCATTATTGAATAATCAATGAACAGAACAACGTGATACAACAATCAATGTTTTTCGAGGGTGAAACAAGCAGCGAAATATTTATGTGAATGGTGTTGGAACTGAAAAGTATAAGAAGAAACTTGTCACAATAAGGACTTTTAGTTTTTGCTAACACTCTTCATTTCAATGCATCAAGCAAGTAAACGTTGCCGTTTGTGTGCTTTGCTAGTTGTCCATCTTCTGAGTGACTAACCCTGGCAGCTGCTCTCTCGCTGCAGGCTATGCAGGATCTCCTGGTCCTCTTTGGTCTGGTAGCTGTACTCCTCCAGGTACGCTGCCCTGTTGTTGGCATTCTGGGCCAGCATCAGCTGGATGTCCCCACACAGAGACAGGCACTGGCTGTGAAACTGCAGCACGTGGGGGTTTAGTGTTCCACTCACTGAACAATAGGCATCTGGAGGAAGCGGTGGGAAAAAGGGAAAGGGAGAAAAGAAAACGCATTACGTTGTTTGGAAAATATTAAAATAGTATAATACTACTATAACGGTGCATTACAGAATTAAAGGAACCCACCGTAACACTGCAGCGACAGCTTGATGTAGCGCAGGGCTCGCCCGTACTTGAGCAAGTTGGTGGCGGCGTCAGACAGGACGTAGTAGGCCTTGGACGCTTTGAGGAAGAGCTGCAGCTTCATGCGATGCTGCCACGAGCAGGGGATCATCCCGGAGCGCGTCGGGTGCTTCTGATCCACCTGCAAGGGCCTCGCTGGTGACACAAACACACAGGTCAGAATACCAGGAGGCAGACACACAAAGAGTCGTTTTCATTATGTGGTTTACATCAAGACTGACCCCTTTCCAGAAGAGAGATGCCTTGCTCAGCAGCGCAGGCTCCGGTTGCACTTTTGTCCTCGTATTTTAGAGGAATGGGGGTGTTGGGGTCCGCGGCTGGGAGATCACTCTCCTTGATGGTGCCATCCACTGCCTTCAGCCCCTGTGTAGCGTGTCAACAGTCATGAGCGCTGACACCTCACATCATCAGCGTTGTGTGGACCCGAGACGTAAAAAAATCATGCAGAGACTCGCCTTCAGCACGTAGCTCAGGACGTGTCTGCATCGCTCCTCCTTGTCTTGAGAGACCGGGAAGACGCCGCTCGGCTGCAGGGATCGAAAAAGGGAAGGTTATGTTTTGGTGTTCCCATTCAGCAGCATATTGATCTGCATACTCCACACCGTGCCCTCAGGTCTGCGCAAAAGGAGAGCGTTCGGTGGGGGCACTCACTCTGATCTGATGAGTGGATTTGTATTTCTCCGGGACCGACAGCTCCCAGACGGAGCGGATCACGGCCACAGCTTTACTATCATCTTGTGGGCTGGAGGAGCTGTAGGAGCAGTTCTCATCACTGTCCTCTGTCAGCTCCTCCTCCTCCCCGTCTTCGTCGCTGTAGCTGTCCTCTGATCCGCCGGCCCGAAGCGACTCCCCTCCGTCTCCATCCGGAGGCTCGTCGAGCTGGAACAGCTCTGACAGCATGTAGTGGGCGGAGGCCATGATCTATACAGGCGAGCGATGAAGAGTTTAATCAAATCTAAATGAGAGTCAAGTGGTTTCACTTTTTCACTTTCCTGATGACTGACCGCAGATTTGAAAACACTGATCTTCCCGATTCAGGTTGTATGATCAGTAATTTGGTTTCTCTGTGCGACTTTTCCACCCATCTACTGTTTAACCCATCTTTTATATTCAGGGTCCACGCCTAAAATCCTCCCTTACCTGGGGGTGCCTCTCCTCATCCAGCAGTTTGACGCAGTTTAGGAGCAGCGTTCGGATTGTGCCGTAGTGCTTCCTGTTTTGCCTCGCCTTCAGCATCAAGTTGCTGGCGACTCTGCAGCCAAAGGAAGGAAAGTAGATCTCCTTACAGTTTGCACATTTTCAGTGTTAATTACAAAAGAAATCTGTCAAAACAACTTTAAAATAGTCAATTCAATCTTGCAGTATTTTAAGAGTTTTGGTCTGCCTAACCAAATATTAAAAATCATAAAAAAACATAATCCTGGTAAAATATTAAATGTCAAAAGGTATTTTTATTTATTTATATATGATTGTCATCCATTTAATTCTTGCTCCTAAAATGTGTTGACCGTGCTCCTACCCAGAGTCCCTCCTGAGACTTACCTGTATAGTAACACTGCGACAGGAAGAGTGAAGGGATTCTGACACTTCTCCTCTTCCGCCTCTTCACACAGAGTAGTAAGATCATAAAGCTTCACAATGTCACTCCCACTAGCTGTGGATTCAAGAAATAACATTAGAAAATGTGGAGAGAGGTAGAGAGCTAAGACTTCCTGTTCACTTATGTCCCACCTTTGAAGAGCCAGTAGGTGTGACCCTCTTTGGTGCAGTTGGACTTGAGGAAAGAGAGGATATTTTGGGCAATGTCTTTTACCACCCGTGTGGAGAAGTTGGAATTCTCCAGATGAGGGATTTCCTCTGTTTTGATCATCTCATATTTCTGCAGGAAAAAATAAAAGGTGTTTTATTCAGTTATTTAAACAATTTACCCCATAAAATATAAAGGAATACTATAAAAGCTGTATTCTGCTTCCACTTGAAGCTTAACTATGTTAATCAACAAACCAATACTACTAAAAATACATTTTTACCTGAACAATGCCATTGACGTGAAAGCACATGACAAGCTCTGGGACATTACACATTAGATTGTCGAGCCAGTAGTCAATACCGGTCAGGATGTTGATGGGTTTATTGTTGTCCCTGAAAAACACAGTTAGAAGGTTAAAGGCTAGATTAAATTATGTAGTGGCACCCACATTCATGAAATAATGTCATGACAAATCTCATTTATTGTTCACCTTCTAGGGCCGAATAAACTGAGCATAGGTTGATTTGCTTAAATCTTGCTAATGTGAGATCTCAACGTTGATGCAGTTATTAGCACATGAGTGCATTTCCGATCATGGAGGCAAATGGTTTAAACTTCCCACCTGAGTCTCAGGCTGACGGCAGGATAGCGACCGCCTCCAAAAATGGGCATGTTGGAGCCAACCAACATGTGGATATCTTCAAACGTCCACATTATGTTCCGGACAAAGTCGTTTCTTAGACCCTGCCAAAAGGGATGTCAAAGTGTGCGCAGACTTTAGCCGTGAGCCACCAACTATGGAGGCAAAGCATCGAGGCGGGGTTAGAAGAAGGTGGCGTTACCTGGCTGTTCTCCCCTTCGTCGAAGAGCATCGGGAGGTTCTGCTCTTTGGGGACAGAGGTCACCTGGCCCAGAGCAAACTGGCTGTCCACGGAAACGCTGCCCTGCACATGAAATACCGGGAAGCTTAGCATTTACACAAGAGCCATTCTACTCCAAACACACTCACTTTCTAAAGCATTTACTCTTCACTATTTACTCTCACTCTACACACTCTTTATGAAGAAGATAACACGTTCTAAAGCAACACTGCCTCGTTGAGGACAATCCGTCAAGGCTCCGTACCGGCTTGGGAGCGTCTGATTCTTCAATATCGGACGCGGCGCTGGTGAAGGCTGTGGGCCACGAAGCACTGTACTCCTCCGCCTCGTTCTCCTCCTCGGGTTCATTGCGGTTGTCCGCCACAGGCGCCGCCGCCCCATCGCCATTTATACTTTAAACACAGCAGTTGTTATCGGATCGGACGGGGAAATATGAGCCTTAAAATGAAGTGTAGCTTAAATACACTTAAATTAACTCCCTAATTGTTTATAAACACCAAGTACTCACCTGTAGTAGAGGAACTTTGACAGAATGGCTTTCTGATACCAGTGCTCTTTGCTCTTCTTCTTCCTCTGCCACTTCTGATCTATTAGTCGCTGGTAGAACTCTTTTAGCCACGTCCAATCTCCCGTCTGCGACGCACGCACACGCACACACACACACACACACACAACGGGGGCTTAAACACAATGCTTAACAAAAATTGTCACAAGGAACAAGCCCGGGGTCCCTGCTGTACCTGAGAGGATCTCATGAAGAGCTCTTGAATGTCCAGCTCATCCAAAAGCAACGTCCTCCCCACGCGGTGAACAGCCATACTGACGTGGGATTTGCTGTAGGGAATCTTCAAAAGCTTCTTGATGTTCTGAATGTGACAGAAGACAACGTTACCCCGCCTCCCCGAGCACACCTTCACGCTTCAAGTCCGAACTTTGAAAGAGCTCCACAGACCTCCGAGTCCGACACCACGTCGACGTCGTCTCCGATGCAGTCGATGAACTCGTAAGCCATTCCGAAGCTGCAAAAGAAGAAAGTGGAGCTTTATTCCCCCCCCCCCTTTGCATTGCTGTCTAAAGCTCGACATGCACGCTTTCTGATCTGATATGGGCAAGGACACCACCGGTTGAAGAAACAATGCTTAACGACTATACAGAGACCAGCAGGGTTGCACACCGGACTGGGACAACACCTAGCAGACTTCTACCTGGAAAAGGGCTTGCTCTTGCTGCTGGAGCCTAACACGGTGGTGCCAGCGGTGCCCAGCTGCGGGTTTTCTCGGAGCCAGTTGGCGGGGGGCAGCTTCAGGTCGGTCTTCTCCTGCAGCAGGGCGTAGCTGGTAGGAGGTGGGGCGGCGGAGTACTTGACCACGGCTCGGCTCTTTATCTCGCTGCCCGCGCACGCCGAGTCCTTCGGGGGGGGGGGGGGGGGGGGTTGGGGGGGGGGGATTAGGGGGGGGGTGGTGGAGAAAAAGAAAAAAGTAAGCGCTGGGTTACTGGTTGGCAGAGGTTGGAGAAGCAGACGTACTCACGTGTTTGCTGCTCTCTCCTGCGCAGGTGGGACCACCGCCGCTTTCTTCCACATTGTCCCGGACGGTCCGCGGATCCCTGTCCTCGGCTGACGAGCTCATACTCGGGGACCTAGCAGAAAAAGAACCACTGGCTGTTTTTTTGTTGTTGTTTTTTTTAACAACCGGGTAACTTACCCATGACTCGTGACGGTCGACGCGTGGGCACAACGCGCAGAGATAACGTCAATTGTCTCGGGAAATGTTGCCACTAGTTGGATAGCATGCCAGGCCAACTCCTCGGAGGAGGAGGACCGCGGACTCACACACTGCGGTTCTTACATTTACGAAGCAACACACTCACGCGAGACGCCGCTGTTGGTTTGCTGACCTGCAGTGATGTTTAGGCTTTTGGTCGCAGGGAGTAAAGACTGACGCTCCTTCTCCATCCGTCACCTGTCTGTTGTTGTTTGGGCACACGTTATTAGCGGAAGTAACAACTTCCGGTGTCGTAGTAAGACAAACTCCAAAACTCATACTCATTCCTTGTTTTGGCAATCAGAACTACTCCAAATTTTAGGTAAAAAATAAACAATTTGTAACAGTTGAACTTTACTATGTATCCTGGGAATATTTCAATAACTTCGATTTCTTTAGAAAAATGTGTGAACCGGAAGTAGTTCTAGAGCCGCTGAAGGAACTTTTCTAGAAACATGGAGCACCTTCCATTCGGTTACGTCGTATTTTATTCTGAAATGTACTCAAATAAAGTGTCAACCGTACCTAATTATGTCAAAGCATCATATTATTTCAAAGTACATTATAATACACTATTCTATATATATATCCAGTGGTGGATGCAGTATTTGTTTTTTTATCAATGTAGAAATAGATCAATCAGAATGTAATAATTACTTTTACTTTTTACAAACAAAAAAGACATTCATTCGTTGTGGTGTTACTGTTAAAAATATTGTATTACTTCTTCTATCATATTATAATACACTAACCACTGACCACTGCCTAGGCAGGGGTTAGTGGTCAGACGATATAATGACATGACTGAACAGGGTGGAGCAGAGAAACGTTGCTTCAGGCATGCAAATCCTGTGCTGAAGGATAATATGTAACTTAATTACCTGTAAATACTAATTTCGTCTTCGACTAAAATCCACCGGCAGCAGAAGATTTATTAAACCCGCCGACTCGGGACGTTTGTTGGGACCTTGTTGGGACATATTGGTTTTTATTCCAATGGCGAGCTGGAAGAATCACGTGCGTGCCCAGCTGCAGCAGAGAGACCAAACTGAGAAAGTCCCGTTCGTTGGCGTCTTCACAAGCTGTGAGATTAAACCATTGTTTCTGTTTCAACCGTTTGAAATGATCGATGTCTTAGTCTGAGGACACGTGTCTGTTTTCTTTTAGTGGCTCGGTTGGAGGAACGTTTTGAAGTTCGCAAACAAATTGTGAATGATGTTCGCTCCAAGAGGTCAGAAAAGTGGAATTTCGCCGCACTAACTTTTGGCTTTGGATGACATGGATGCAAAAAAAAAAGAGATGTTTGTCATTGTTAATTTTAGCTTTTGGTTATTGCACCTTTTTTTCAGTTTGGAAACGGGTGGATTTGAAGTTGGGAAAAACACCAGACTCCTTCAACTCCAGCTGAGAGAGAGTGAACACCTCGAGGAAAAGGTGGGTGAACTGAGAAATCACAGACAAACACTATAACATCTTATTTCACCATCATTTCATCATCATTAGCAAAAGCAGTTTGCACAAATATTTGTCAAAAACCTCAGACGGGGGCTCTGATATTTAGAATAATATCAATTGGTGTGTGAACCGCAGGCAGTGACCTTTGAACCTCTGTCTATCCACCATTTAAATCAATTAAACCTTTTATCTTTGTGCGTCCCCAGCTGTCTCAGACCGTCTCCGACCTGACCGCTGTCCTGTCTCTGAAAGAGGCTGAGCTGCAGCATTGGCAGTCACGGTAATTTCCGGTTTTAATCACAGCCATCACAATGTTTTATCCCTGATTTCTTTATACAAAACTGAAAGGAAACAAAAACTGTGTGCGTCGCATTAGTAACATTTTGGCACTTGGGATATATATATAGTTTTACAACTTTAAAGTTATTTTATTTGTCCAACATATCTATACTTTCCAAATATATTATTAAGGGCATTAAGGAGTTTTTTTTATAACCTCAAGGTCTAAAAAATATATTATCAACACAAGGGGGACACTTATTAAATCAAATAAATGTGATTCATGCTCTCTCCTTTACATACAGAACTCATTGACTGTACTTCCTTGTTCTCTCCTTATTAGTAAACATTGAACAAGTAGGAGAAGTTTTGAATTTACCAGTATTTATTGAACCATCGAGCACAGTGAGATTTCTATTAAAATATGGCCAGTTTTAACGTGTGTAAAAAATGACAAACTTGCTGTTTCTTGCCCTTTTATTTGATAAAAAATGTGGCTTTATTTGATATTCGACTCCAATCTCAAACAGAAACACCTTAACGAAGGAGCACGAGCGAGCTTAAACCAGTTAGTGAAGCACCAACGCCATCGCAGAGGTGCTCGAAGGTACGCTAAACCACAGGGTCATTACCACCTGTCCGTTTCAGAGTGTCCCGCTACCGCCGAGAGGCTCTGGCTCTGGCTAAAGGGAGCAGCGCCCTGAAGGCAGCGCTTTCAGAGCTTGAGCACACCGTCGAGTGTCAATCCAAGGAGTTGGCAGGCCTGCAGGCGGCGCAGACAGGGCTGCACGCGGCGTTGGCGCAGGCTTGGAGAGAGAATGAAGACCTGCTGCGGCGATGGTTGCAGGAGAAAGGGGAGGTGGCCGACCGGTTAAATGAATACAACCAAACACAGGAAAGGTAACGGGACTCTCCTGGTGACTTTTTTTTTTTTTTTAGAAAGGCACAAACACAAGAATGCAGCCGCTTTTGAAGGAGAACATGGCCGCAGTTGTTGAGCTCTTAGGTTGTCGCTGATTACTGCTTCTCGCCAGATGGCAACGGTTGGCCAAACCGCTGAAGAAGCACTTCCATAAAGAGAGGAGAAGAGAGGATGTTCCCCTGGTGACGAGCTCTCGGAGTGGCAAAACGCAGACACCTTCATCAGTCATTCCGAGTAAGAATCAGCATTTATTTCCAAATGTTAATGATTTCATTCAAAACTCAGTGCTGCACCACACCGACCCTCCGAGGCACCAAGATCCCTCATCAACAGCATCCTTATGACCTTGTTAGTTAAGAGGGTGTAGCTGATGAGGTCAAGGAAATGTTACTGTGATCAACAAAGCGCTAACAGTGCCCACTTTGCTAGTGGAGAATCCTGCAGGAGGTGAGCTCAAATCCCCTCCGTGACTATTCAGGTCATAGTGTGCCCACGTCCAGTACCTTCAGGTTGTTGGGACGCGGCCATTTTTATGCATTTGTAATGCAGGCAACAAAAATGATGAACATGGGATTGCGCAATAACAAAGTTTGGATCCAACTGTCTTCTGAACATGACATAAAACATGTGATTAAACCTTTTTTATGCTTGTTTTGTCCTCAGGGTTTACTAATTCAAAGGATATTTTCCAGGGTCACTAAGACCACAACCACATCTGAGAGGCAGCTGAGGTCTAATATTCACTTTGGATCCTGGAGACGAAAGTTCTTGACCCAAAGGTTGCATCCAAGTGCATTTCCGATCACTCTATTCTTTATTTAAATGTGTTTGGAAAAAACAATTTTCATGTATTTGGTTCCAGAAAGATAACTTTGAAAGTAGAAGGGTTGGTTTCTCCTCTGTTCTTTAAATCTAAAGATGTATTTCATTTCTACATTTGCTGATTTGTAATGACTCTACCTTTCCCTAATGTCGATTACACTTTTTAATAATTAACAATTGAAAACCTATCCCATTTTATCTAAATATGTATTGTAAATCTAGTGTTGTAGAAATAAAATCACTTGTATGTAAAAAAAAACACCGATAAAATAAAGACATTTGTTGTAAATTACTAAACTGTAGAACCTCTAAAGGATTCCAGTCTATTTTATAACGTGTTATTTAACTGTTAGTTTTTGATTTCCTTCTACTGCTGGAATTCCATTTCCACCTTCTCCATCTCAGGTTGTTTGTGCATGCATCAGCCTGTTGCCATGGTCACCGGTGTGTTTGCATTAGTTGTTAGGGTGGACTGTGTGCATGCATCTGTGTGTGTGTGTGTGTGTGTATGTGTGTGCGTGCTCTATTGCCAGGAACTACTTTCAAACTCTATTAAAATGGTAAAAGGTGGAAAGCGATATTCTTCAATGAGCAATGATGGCAAATGGGTAAGAAATGATTCATTTTGACACATAATCAGACAAATTACAAACGACACCATTCATACCTGGCTGCGTAATGAGCTTTTCTTTCATTTCTTTTTTTTTCTCCCTCAGTTTGCTCATCCAGTTTCGCCAGAAAATGAGACCTGGAGTCGGGAGCTCTCTACAAGCACCGGGTTCATGCTGACTCAGGTTCAATCATCACTTCCTCCGGCTTTGGACACAGTGCGCTTTCCTAAATGGAATACTCAGCAGGTGGAGATGATATTTTTTGGCATTTACTGTTCTCGTTTATCTTTCTTTTTTTTTAAAGTGTTATTGCCATTGCCCTTCTGCATAGAAATAAAGCCGCCTGCACATTTGATCCCGTTCAGTTGTATCACCACGTCTTCAATCAACGCTTCCTCAACAGATACCCAGAGATCATCCGTTCTCCCACCACGACAACAAGCAGGCCTTAAGAGACCACATCTCTGTCTTCGCTCAGGTGAGTGCAAACGTGCCAACGCCTCGAACCCGTCCCCACGCTCGAAAAGCACCCGACGTATTCCACGTGTTGGTGCACTCCAGGGTGTCGGGCGCAGGAAGTTTCTCCATCATCGGTCAGACCCCCACCTGTTGTGCCACGACGGAGCCGACGGCGGCCCCGACGCCACTGGCAGGAGCGTCACCGTCCACCGGGCTGACTTCAGCGCGAAGCAGGCTGTCGACGTCCCAACCCGCAACCGGCGGTTCCCCCGCGACCACAAGCAGAGGTCTGCGGAGGCGGCTCCGTCGCACGGAGGGGGGACGTTCTTGTGGTTCGGGCGACTCGACTCCAAGCGCTCTGAGACGCTGCAAGTGCAAGCAGCAGCAGCAGCAGCAGCAGCAGCAGCAGCAGCAGCAGCAGCAGCAGCCGACTGTTCAGCGCCCCCCGAGCCGTTAAACAGTGATATATTCAGACACCTGTTGAGTGGGTGCAGCGTAGAAGGCGTTCACATGTGAACTCTGGAGGTCCAGCTGTCAAATAAAGCAGTGAATTAGTAGCTCGAGATAGCCTTTTCTCCTGTTCAGAGAGCCCTGGAGGGTTAGATTCTCTGATTCTTCTTCATGTAGCTGGCTATATTCCAATGCACTTGGCAATGCTATTTTGAGACATCCAGTTGTATTTGGCTTATTTAAAGGGCCTTGAAATGTAGATTTGTTGTATTGAATGACATTTTTAGTTATTTACACATCAAGATGGACACTCCAGTGATTTGGCTTCACAGTTTTCTTGCGTATGGAGATTTGGTTTAAAACAAAGCAGCAGAGGCCAAGATATCCTAAATTTTCTTCATTAGTGTGTCCAGCTTCAAAGAAATCTGATCCTACATTTCCCATAATACCCCTTATCTGTCTGATCAATGTTTCTGTGAAAAGTTTAATTTTTTCTTTTTTGTTTTTTTAACCATCATCATTCCTTGAAGTTCTACATCATACTTTCTACATTGGTTTTTTTTCTGTCTGAAGAGTCAAATGTTGAGTTTACCATCACTTGAGATCTTGAACTTGAGATTTGTACGTTTCTGATTAAAAAAACAACAATAATCACGTCAATTAATTTACGAATACATATTTCATCACAGTGCTATAATAGGTTTTGGGGTCTCTGGAGAAATAACGATAGTCATAAGAATGATAGGATAAAGAAATAAAACTATTACTAGACCTTCTAATGTCCATGTATTTGTTGACTTTGCTGGTAAACACTTAAATCGGCTGTTTGGGTTTACAGTGAAATCTCTCCAACTTACAACTTTGGACATTCAGGTGAAAACTTTGTGTCTCCTACATTGCATACACACAAAAAGTGAGACTGTTGGTAGTTCACCGCTCCACCAGCAGAGGGCAGCAGGTCTGCACCAGTTACCCGTCTGCCTGACGACCCACTGAGCTGCTCAATAACCAAGTTGCGCGAGAAATTCAATAACCAAAACCCCGATGTAATGTGCGTGCTGTGGAGAACGTGTGTGTGTGTGGGGGGGGGGGGATAATAAGAAAAATAATCCAGCTATTCTTATTCAATGCAGATCATAACGAAGACATTAATTTGGAGCATGTTAAATAAATTAAGCTTGATTGAAGTCAGAATGCATGGCCTTGTTTTACCCGTGGGGCTGAAAGGGATGGATGGATTCGTGCGCGCGCGCGCGTGCCTGCGTGCGTGTGGTTCTATAGCAGGGGAGAACGCGTGGGAGAATAACACGACTCAAAGGAAGGCACTTAAGTGAAGAGCATCCCACCTTCTCCGGTCGCTGATGTTTCCTCCGGAGTGCGTTCTGACCAGCTGCTTTCTTCATTTAAGTAGCCACCAGGGAAATGGGCTTTTCTCCACAAGCTTTGTTTCAGCTCGATTAATTAGATGATCCACACACTAATACAGCACCAACCTTGTAGGAGTGTGTTCCACTTTTTTTTTTTAAAAGGTGACATACATCTCAGGTTTATTATATAACAAGAGAGGGGAAGCCACTTTGAGATTATGTTGAATGTGCGAGCTGCAGGGCGAAGTTCTTTTAATTAATGACCATGTCTTTTTGGTTAAAACAGAAAGGGGGGGGGGGCAGGGGCAGGTGCAGGTGCACGCATGACAAAAAGGTTTGAACACCATCTTTGACCACATCACTGAAAAAGGGGCCTGTTGTGGATTCAACTTGATCCTCACCTCATTTGATCTAAAAGAAGAGTGTTTATTAACAAGGTTGTGTTTGACAGTGATTTCTGTCCGTCTTGACTGCTTGTCTACCACCTCTGAAGGGGGGGGGGGGGCGTTTTTTGAGGCCACACTGTGCTTTAGACTTGCTGCAACTGGAACAACTGCTCCTCCCAGAAGGCACCAGCACTTAGTAATCAGAAACCCTCATTAGCTCCTTCACTGCAGGCTTTTAATACTCCACCTGGGGAGGGGAGAGCCTGCTGAAATTGCGTGTCAATCATTAGTCGGTGTATGCGGTTAGGTGTGATGTGTGTGTGTGTGTGTGTGTCGTGCAGATGTAGATGTAAATACAGCTGCTTGGTGGAATATGAAAACCTGGTCCCAAGGACAAAAGACACATCTCAGCAAACAAGCATTCAACCACCAAAGCCTTGCACCTCATGAATATTAAATCAGACACTTTGAATCCTACCTCTTTGGTGTTGGGGGGGGGAGGGGGGGGGCCTCGTCTGGATTCTTACCATTCACTGTGATTTATTCGCAGGTGCATGTATCCCTTTGATGTGTTCGAGTTGAGAGGTTTTGCACCTGTTAGGGGGGGGGGGGAATAAAATGCTTTGAAAACAAGAGGTGGATTTGCCCGACAGTCAAAATGACAGCAACAAAAGTGTCTCTGTGTATTTTTGTTTTCATACAAAGGACATACTGTGTTACTGTGTTGTGCGCACCGCAAAATCACTTTTGTCGAAGTCTATCTTTTTGTCGTTTTTTCCTCATTTCAGTCTCGGCTTCTGTTGGAACGCTACGACGTTGCGGGTTCTGCATTATGTTCGATTTACCTATTCACTCAAGATCGGACTGGAAAAGAGAGTTGCCATGGAGATGTTTTCTGTTAAATCGCAAATCTCAAAAGATTTTCTTCGTGTTTATTCTTTTGCCAATTAGAATTAATGCCTAGCTTCCCCCAAAGTCTTCACATATTTTCTCTCTCTTCTCATATTCTTTTTAACAGGGTGTCAAGGCTCACAGCGGGCATCTTCCTTTTTTCCTTGAATCCCATCTAGTCCAACATCCCGTGCAAATACCTTTTTAAAGTCCAACAGAGCTACAGAAGTAAATCCCTTACCTAAACGTGAGGCTCCTTCCAATCCGCTGTCACTCATTCCACTCGCCGTACTTCTTAATTCCCTGGCACTCTCTTTTTTTTTGTGTGTGTGTGTTTTTTTCCTCCAGGCAGACAGTTTGGGTGAGAGTCCCCCCCCCCAGTGGCCCAGTGGCCCTTGTTCCATGTAATGGTCGGGGGCCCCTCCACAGTGTGTGAGGGCGGTGATAAAAGGGGGTCGGCTATCTTAATTTCCACAGAGGACAAGATAACATCGCGAGGACGTTCCCATCACTCGAGGAGTTTGTTCGGTGGAGATAAGAGCGCCCCCCCCCCCCCCCCAGCTAAGCTTAAGATGTCTCCACACAGTGCACGTGGCTCCAAACGGACTACTTGCAGCCGCGAGGTCCGACGCCCACCGACCTCGTGGCGGGAACGCCGCCTTGGGAAAGGCCAGGCCCCTCCGTGCAATGCGTCGCACCTCCGATTTTTCCACAACCTTCCGTTTGCATGCTAATTTGTGTGTAGGTGGGGAGGTATGATTACATCAAGCTGGTCGTAAACGAAGATGTAAAGGACGGCAGTCTGCTTAAGTACCCCATCCGCGAGGGAGCGAGAATGCAGTGTGTACAAGGATGGAGGAAATAACGTGCACGTATTATGTTCAAGTTGCATTCAAGTCGGCGTCAGTTGTCCGCCCGAAGCGGATGGAGCTGCAATTCAACAGCAGGATTGTGCTAAACAAGAGGGAAGAAGATTGATTTGCTTTCATTTAAGTCCTTGACTGCGAAATTTGAAATTCGCAAAGTGCTTTTTTTCGAGCGGAGCCAGCTCTTTGGATTCCTCGCCTTGGCTCGCGTTCGAATATCGAGAGTAATTGGCGACAATGCAAAGGCAACCTTCAGGTGACATGAATGGACACTTCTGTCCTCTGCTGTGAAACGCACATCTCGGCTCAAACAGCGGCGCTCACTTTGACTTGACGCGCCTGTGTTAATGTTGCCCAGCATTTCATCACTAGTTACGAAGCTCCACCTCTTGGGTTTCATCCACTCGGCCGCTCCTTCGTAACCTTTAATTCGCAGCCTTAAGGCCGGACTGTAAGTCACGGCCTTGAAAGCAGTTTGTGAACAAAACAGAATGCATCTCCTCCAGTAAGAAGATCATCTCAATTGTGACTAACTTCATTTGCTGAAATCGACTCAATCGCGGTCCAAATGATTCTTGTTCTCCAGTCAAAGTGGTAAATCTGTTCTATTTGCATGAAGGAAATGTGCGTGTGTCGTGCGCAGGCTGCCCTGGAATGTGTCCGAGTCAGTATGTCGTCGCGCGGCTTTGTTTAAATCGTGTTATGAAATCTCCATCTTGTGTGCACTTTGTGTGCACTTTGTGGAGGCCTCGCTGTTCCTGCAGTACAATGGCACAGTCTTATCAATCCGTAACATCATTATCGAATGTAAATTACACCCCAGTGGGCTCATTACAATGTCCGATTTCGTTGTGGGTGTCATAAATTGTTTAATTCTCAATTTAACACAAGCGGCTGGGGTGTTTATCTGAAATCATAAGAGATGAGACGGCTTATTTCAAAGAGAAACAGATTATTTGATACGTTTCAAACTGCATTGATGAATTATATTCAAAGTTGATTTTTATACCAAAGCAAAAGACCTCCGATTTATAGCACGCATTCAGTGATAAGTAAAAGGAAACGCTACGCAATAAGGGGATTTACGCACCAGAGACCGATTCAAGGTTGCAGTGAAACACTCCTTCAAATGAAGTAGAGACTGGAGCAGCATGAGAATAACCCGTCTTTAAAGATTAACATAACCCTTGGAGGTGTTATTGTATCGCAGTACCCGAGTCGAGACTTCAGCAGGTGCAGAACAGCTCTCCCTCTCTGTGAGTTACTGCATTAAGTCCCGCAAATTTAGCAGCACAATCATGAGCCTCCCCGCTCACTCTCAGGAGAAGAAGAATCGCTTTGCATTTTAAAAAGGTCAAACACTCAGATCTCTGCCAGGAGGAATTGAGGGAAGAAATAATGTCTCTCCGGAGAAATATGCATTCGCACACTACTGATCCTCTCACACACACCCGCTGTACAGTGGAGAGATTAGAGGTGTGTGTGCGTCTGTGTGTTTGTTGACTGTCATCCTCTAACAGCTGGTTTATAAACAAAGGCAAAACTATCATGTTGGGCACATTTAGATTCATTTCCAGCACTGTGCTGATTTATTAAAACCAGGTTCTTAAGCGACTGGAGTATAATTTGTTATTTGAAATATGCAGAGACACAGCACTATAAAATGATTAACTTTGTGAACATGACCAGGGATAATCTTACAAATAGCTAACATTCTTTTGGATTTCAAGCTGTAACGATGAACTTTTACGAAATTACCTCGACATGGGAAACCGTGCGGGCTTTACATCGCGCATGATACATGAATGAATAATATATGGCATCATTGACTGGGCATTCATCATTAGACTTTAATGAATAAGTACTGGTTTATTTAAAAGGAAAAGGGAGGCGATCGTCTGAATCAGATTTTGACATACAACCTCACAGCATTCATCTACGGTGTCTCCTCCTCCTCGTCCTCCTCCTCGTCCTCCTGCTTCTCCTCCTGTCGTCCATCCCCTGAGGTGCCATTGAAAACATATGCTTCAGTTTGGTGTCCCCTGTTGGCGGGTGTTTGTCTTTGGAGTGTTTGGGTTCATGCCCAGCAGTTACATTGTGCTGGAGACAAAACGACCACAGGGAAAGATGCACTCAGGACAGGGCCAAGAGACCCCCCCCGACACCCCCCCCCCCACCCCCCCCTTTGTGGACCACACGTACAGTGCATAAGCAGAATAATAAAAGGTAGGCCTTAATGATTTATCCGTTGCTAACGCTGATTGTTTTTGGACTTTGTGGGAAAGTCCATTTAAAGGCAACTATTTGCTGGACGTGTTGGAGAAGAATGGAGGGAATAAAGTGAGCTTTGAAACCCCCCCAAACCCCCCCCCCCGCCCCCCAGTCTGCGTCGTGTTACACATGCGCCACAATGCAAAGTGAATGAATGAACGCTGCCCAATTATTTCCCTGCTCAGGATGAGAAAAGAAAAAAGGAGGGAGAATATGGATTGCATTTTTCAAGCGTGACATCAAGGCACAGCTGCAGTCGCTGCAATCTGCACCTGTGGCAGAAGAGAAGGAGGAGTGAACCGAGTCAACATGGAGTCCAGCTCCACGTCGCTCCGTGTTAATATCTGCCAGGGCCGTAGGCAGGAACACAGCAAAGCCCCCCCGCCGAAGACATTCATCAGAGGAACGATGGAATAATGTCGGAAAGTTTATCATCTAAACTGAAATGTAAATACACTGAGTATGGAGGAAGTGGTTTACATGTCTCGTTGCTGTTTGTTCTCTGACCAGGAAAAAAAAACACACAAATGTGGCTGTCAGGGGAAGGTTTGCTGGACTAAACGTCTTTAGGATTAAACATATATATAACGATGGCTATATCATCCCCCAAAACACGGTTTTACCGAATGACGTGTCATGGTTGGCGCGGCGACGACATTTATTTAATCAATCCAAGCATTTTTTATAAATCAAACCATTTACCACTAGATGGCTGACTGAGAAGCATGATGTATTGCGACAGTAAATACGAAGCCGTAATCTACGCACACAAACGCATTAATGGGGAAGTTTAATCATTTGGCAAACAAAACTTTTTAGCCTTGTCTTCATCATATATATTTCTCCAATGCGCTTTATCGGAGGGTTGCTGCACGTTTTGTGGTGGTGGCAATTAACGAACTAACCCTTCTAAAAAAAAAAATCAATATCACAGGAAATAGTACCCAAAAGTGACAATAAATAAATACATATATGAAAATACATGACCTCCGTAGCTGCGGCTCTGCATGCGATTGGCCGTTCAGACTTCATAATACCCCCAATTAGCCAAAGAAGAGACCCCCCCCCCACCGGTATCGTATCATAAACACAGATCGTGTCCCATCTCCATCAAATGCAAGTCCCTCCCGCGTATGTGTGCGCGCGCGCGCACGTGTCCGCGTGTGTGAGAGAGAGGGAGAAGCGGGCAAAGGCTCCGCCTCACTCAAACAGCGCGCGCGAGAGAGAGAGAGAGAGAGAGAGGGAGAGAGAGAGAGAGAGGGAGAGAGAGAGAGAGAGAGAGAGAGAGAGAGGCAAACCGAAACACACCTCTCCGATCTGGCAGGAGGAAAAGAAGCGGAGTGTTTGTGAAGAAGTAAACACAGAGGATAAGCACTTCGCCTCTCCCCCCACCCCTGAGGAAAACACCCTCACCCCCTCCCCCCCCCCCACACCCCGAGATCCTCCCGCTGCGTTCAGGATTAAGTTTTTTTTTTTTTTTTTTTTTCTAAAGGTGGATCATTATCTAAACACAGCGACCCGAACGAGCGGAGCGTGCGGCGCGTGGCCGGCGATGCGGTTCCCGGAGCCGCCCCCCCCCTCCCCCCCACCGCCCCGAAGCCGACGACTGAACTCTCAGTGAAACATCCATACGAGGTAGGAATTCGAGACAAACACCCCTCTACTCTCCCCCCCCCCCTCCCCCCTCTACCCCAAAAACACATTTGGGCGCGTGCTCCACCGGGGGTTGTAGTTGGGAAGCTGCGCTCGCGGATCGCTTCCCCCATGTGTCCCTGCGCCATCGGCGGGGAGGAGACTCACTTCACACTGATGTGGGAATGGGTTCGATCCAGGTCCCAAAGGGCTGTGCAGCTGCAGCGCGATGGGGGGGGGGGGCGGTCCATATGTCATATGGATCTTGTTTATCTTCTTTTTTTTAACCATGCATGGGCGGCTTTTTAAAAAAAAAAAATACACAGAAAAAGAGTTTGATCAAAAGTTTGGTACAGATGTTTTTCTCAGCTAGTGTGTGTGTGTGTGTGTAGGGGGGGGCACAATCTAATAAATCTAGTTTGAACTTCACTTATCATCTATGGTCTGCTAATGAATGAAGGCTTAATTAGTGACCCATAATCCATCCATGAGCACATGCCCATTTAGGATAATCCTTCCATATGAAGAATGGCCAGTGGTTCCTCCACTTTTTCCTTTTCTTTTTTGTTTTTACTGCATTTGGAGGCTCCAGTGGAACAGCGATTCTCCTGGAGGAGGAGGAGGAGGAGGAGGAGGAGGGCGGCTCCATTGTCTGGCCGGTGAAGGGATGGGG
The DNA here is from genome assembly GCF_949316345.1 of Pungitius pungitius. Classification (NCBI taxonomy): domain Eukaryota; kingdom Metazoa; phylum Chordata; class Actinopteri; order Perciformes; family Gasterosteidae; genus Pungitius; species Pungitius pungitius. Next base: position 6,065,617 of record NC_084912.1, on the reverse strand, counting down.
CCTGAGGGGGTCTGTATGCAGATGTGCTGCTGGCAACGGACATCTGCTCCCCCCCCCCCCCCCCCCTCCCAAGCGGGTATTGTCACAACAGGCAGGAGAACTTAAAGAGTGCAGGCAGCCCGCAGAGAAAAGGCCTTTTGTTGCTGATACGCCGAGGCCGCGGCCCACACCCTCCCCGCAGTCCCAATGTTTGCGTTTTTCTTAAGTGTCTCACCCCTCAAAATGAATTAGCTGCTGGTGACGCAACACACTCAGTTTAGATAAGAAAGCCACACCTGCAACACCACCCTCCCTGTTTGCCTCTCCCTATCCCTTCCGCTGCCTTCAGCTCCGCCGGGGCGGTGTGTGTGTGTTTGTGTATGTGTGTGTGTGTGAGTGTGTTGCTCCTCCTATCAGGCCTCTGTTGAACTTGCTCTCACGTCTTTGTGGCCTCTCTCTGTGTGTGTGTGTGTGTTTGTGGGGGGGGGGTTGAACTTACTCTCTCGTCTTTGTGTACTCTCTCTGTGTGTGTGTGTGTGTTGCTCCTCCTATCAGGCCTCTGTGATTTATCGCCGAGGAGGAGGAAAAAAAACGAACGCTTTAATATTCATGATATTATGCATAGGGCTTGTGCTTGATGGTGGCTATCAGCGTTGACGTGCGTGTGTGTGTGTGTTTGTGTCTCGTTTGCCTCAGTTGATACCCCCCCCTCCCCCGGTGACTGACTGGTGGAGTCGGTGCCCTGTGATCACTAACATGATTTGTGCTTGCACAGAGCACATGTCGTACACCCCCCACGTTCGCGTGTGTCTGGCTGCGTGTGCCGTGTTTTACACGCAGCGGTAGAGAGAGGACGTCGAGGAGGGGGGGGGGGGGGGGGGGCACGTGCACACAATGCAGGAGGAGAGGACGGGTTTTTTCAAAGCGCGAGGCGCCGTCTCTCACCCCTGGCTCGCCGCTGGTTTATATCTGACGTGTGTGGTTTTGTTGACGCGCTGACGTTTTTGCAAAGATGGAAGAGCTAAATCTACATTGTGCATTGACCGCTCGGTTTCCTTGAAGTCACAACTGACCCAAGTTTAATTGGTTCATCGTATTCTCACAGCCTCGTACTCCATTTAACAATGTCATTTGGACGGCTGCTGAAATAGCTCCCATGAACCCTTGTGAGAATCCCCGGCCGGGCCACTAAAGGCTCGTAAAAGTCCCCACAGGAGCCGCTTCGAGAGGTTTCCGCTGTCATGTGACCGCGCTGTGCTTTGTGCAGAGGAGAGGAGCTAATGGCCGTGAAATGACACCCTGCCGTCTGCAAAGGGCCCGCAAATGTACAGCCACCGAGCCACGTGGCGAGGAGGATTCGGGATTTGTACCTTTTTTTTTTTTTTTGACATGTTTTTTTGGTTGGTTTTCTTTATTTTAAGTTTTGCTGCAGATATTATAGCCAATGGCTGTTATACACAAATGTAGTCTCAAGACACAAAGGGCCTGAATGCGGGACATTTTTCATGTCTCGCTTGGACCCTCAAACCTAGCTGGAGCTTTAATGTTGAAAACGAAGACGGTTCTGTGGAGGAGTGCACTTTGTAAATTGAGAACCGTGCGCTTCAGAGGCCTTTTAAGATGAGGTAACATCTGCACTTCAGTTATTCTTTGAGCAATTACAGCGGCTGGCGGGTAATAGTTTTGTCTCATAGAACATTTTAAAATCGAGTGTATCGAGTGTGTTTGGTGCACTCGTGCTTGTCATAACCTGCTCTGGGCGAGGTGTCACTGAAAGGTAGTTTTTTTTTTTTTTTTTTGGAGAGCGGTGTGTGATTCTCCTCACAGATAAGGCTTTGATACATATCCAGGATGAAGAAAATAAAAAAAAACCCTCTCTTACCTGCTCAATCGTGTTTTTTTTCATGCATGCGCAGCATCCTGGTACGGCCCCATGAGGCAGAAACTTTGTACACGCAATGTGATGTTTTTAATAGTCACTCCCACTTTGTGGTCCACTTCCATATTTGAAAGCAGTTTGCTTTTTCTATTAAAAGATCCAAATATAAAACTGCAGAAATATCACCTAGTTTTAAGTATTAAATTGAATAAAGTATTAAGTTGAATTGAATTGCATTATAGTTTGTATGGTGTGTGTGTGTGTGTGTGTGTGTGTGATCGCTGCTGCGTCCTTTCCCTGCACATCCCGTCACCGAGTGCTCACATGAAAGCATTCAATTATTGGGGATCTTGTAAATATAGTGTTGCAGCATGTGTAGAAAATTAAGAGTTGGCTTTGATCTTAATTCTTTCAGATCTTTTATCTTTGATGATATTCCTCGTTGGGTTATGAAATTCTAATTGACGTGTTAAAGGACGTGTTTTTGTTCATAATTGATCTAGTAGGTTTTGATTCGTCAATCAGTCCGTGGTGTAATAAGGGGGTAATATGGTGAAAAATTTTGAAATCCCCCAGGCCCAGGTTGTGGTTCCAGTAATTAAAAACTCCAATGGAAAATACATAAAACAGAGTACCTCATCACACGCTTGAAAGTGTGAAACCAGTGACAAACTTCAGTAAAAGTTTTGTTGTTGTTGTTGTTGTTGCATGTGAGTATGTGTTGACATGTCGCTGTAGGAAAAGCACAGGTATAAATAATACAAATTGGCTCGCTGTCCCGAGCGGCTTACCGAGTAAGCGCTGGACTAGAGCGCAGACATCTTCGATGTTAACAGTGACGGCCGCGCTGCGAGGTCGGCGCTGGGGGGAGGTCGGCACTGGGGGGGAGGCCTCCGGTAGATTGAGCCCACTTACAGCCTGCTGCGGACGCATCAATGAGCATCTCTCTAAGTGATCGCCTCGTTCACGCTAGTCGAAGATGTGAACCGTTCCCCCGCGTTTATGACCACGGGAGTTTCGCCCCCTTCACCGCCCCCCCACCCGGTCTGCACCGGGTACTCCCAAGTCCTAAAGGCCTCCCAGAGAGGGATGGCGCGAGGATGGATGAAGGTGCACAGTCTGCAGATCTAAGCATGAAGCATGTCTGTGTGTGTGTTTGCCAGCGAGAGAGGGAAAAAAAATAGTTGACGTTCTCCCCCCTCACCTCCCCCCCCCTCCTCTCTTGGCCCCAGCCAGAGCTTTAGACACCTGCCATTAACTTTCATGCGCAAACCACAGAGGATTAGGAACGAACAGTGGCACCGTCTTCCAGCTCCTCGTGTGTGTGTGTGTGTGTGTGTGTTGACTGTGCGCTCGCGTTTGTGTCTCTGTGTCACTTTTGCAGGAACTAACGGAGACAAAGCACCATCTGCACGCAGCGGGGCGTCCTGACTGCCCGGTCCCCTCGCTGGGCCACAGAAAAGAGAGAGGTTTTTTTTTCTTTTTCCGGCGAGCGTCGTTATGAAACCAACTCCCCCCGCCGCTACGCCGGATGCTAATGCTGACGGCTAATAATGTCCTGCAGGACGGCTGGTAATGTCCTGCAGGACGGCTGGGCCTTGCTGCAGCCAGGGGAGGAGAGGCAGGGAGTGAAGGAGAGAGAGAGAGAGAGAGGGAGAGGGAGAGGGAGAGAGAGAGAGAGAGAAAGAGAGAGGCCAGATAGAAAAAGGAAGTTCGGTGAAGAGGATTACACAGTCACGCGTGTATATGTATAGATATACACACACACACACACACACACACACACACACACCGAATGAAAGTACAGGCATATTTATAATGTGTTTTAGTTCCTCTTTCTCTTTTTGGTTGCTTCCTTCTTACTCGCTCACTCCTGCCCTTAGCGTCTCAGGAGGGAGGTGAGCATGAGGAGGAGGAGGAGGAGGAGGAGGAGGAGGAGGAGGAGGAGGAGGAGGAGGAAGGGGCCCATTGTGTCTCAGCAGAGCCCCTGTTCCAGTCCAGCTGACAGAGACTTGTGTGTCAGGAGGATCCATCCTGCTGATGTTGGGAAAGCTTTAAACTGAAAGAGATGTCTGAAATGCTGAAGTGGGGCCCGGCCCGGCAGAGAGAGAGAGAGAGAGAGAGAGAGAAAGAGAGAGAGAGAGATGCCTCTTGTTTGTTCGCCTTTTCTGCTGAGCACCACTTCACAGGGGAAAAACTTTTGCTGCCCAAATGTGCTGACGGGGTGAAGGGGAGAGAATATGCATCACGTTGAGTCCGCTCTCCTTTCCTTCTCCGCCCTCTGAGCCGTTGTCGTCGTCTTCTTCTTTTCTTTTTTTTTCACCGAGAGAACCTGTCGTGTTGTGTTTGATTGGCCGTGACATTTGAAAAGGTCCTTGAGTAGAAAAAAAAAAAGAAAGTTGTTTATGACAACTGGAGAACTCTCCTTGCAGCGGAGTCAAAATGGCATTTTGAAAGGAGCACAGCTCCTGCATATTTAAATGCTAATGGCTGTGTGGATGTGCGGGCTAATAGGATGTTTCAGTGCTGCAGTGTGAACACTTTCAGTATGCAGGCCCACTGTCCAGCTCATTCCATTAACTGATTATGTGGAATCTGAAGGTATTAAAAAACAATAAAAGATCCCCCTTTTTATGGTCTTAACACAGAGGCTAAAAAAAAGAGAAAGATTTATACCCAGAAAACAGACCTTAGGGAAATCTGTTTTTTTGTTTTGGCATCTGTGGTGAATTAACTCCATGCTTATGACGGAGATGAAGTTTAACAGCTTGTTTTACACGCTTGCCGGTGCCGTGTGGCCCCCGGGGCCCTGGCTGGGAATCCCTGCAGGGGGTCCGTGGTTCGTTAGGAGCAGCTACAAGGGCCACGGATCTTTGACTTCGGGCTTATAGCCCTGCTTTTAATCAGCGGGGGGGGGGGGTACACACTTACACACAGTGTGACCTGGTTTTTCTGCCCAGGTCGACGTCACTTTGTTACATATCTTTGCAACGGGAGCTGTTGTTCGCCGCTCTGACCGTGTTTTCAGAATGTCAAAACAGAGTGAAATGAAGGTGGGGTAACCTGCTGAAAGATTCTGTTTACTGTCACCCAGGCGTGCACGGAGGGACAATGAAGGCAGACGCGCTTGGTCACACCTTAATTGGCGGGGCAACAAACCCCGCCGGGGGCCGGAGAGGTGGGGAGCTGCAGCGCTGAGAAGGCGGCCGGGGGGGGCGGCGGCCATTGGGAACTCGTGCCTTCAGCACAGCCCCTGAAGCGAGTGCACCAATTGTGCGTTGAAAGGCTTTTGCTGGGATGTTTTTAAACGCTGGCGTGTGGGCGCCCCCGGGGCCCACACGCCAGCCCAACCTTTTATTTTTTTATTTTTTTTTAATTCTTCAAATTTTCTACATACCGTTTTTTGTTTTTGCACATAAATACTGGCAAGAGTCCAAGCGGAGAAATCTGGCAGATGTCCACGAAAAGCGCTTTGACTCGGTGTGTGTGAGAGAGAGAGAGAGAGGCGCGCCCGTCCCGTTGACTTCCGAGAGCACGGGGGTCGCCCCGCCACTCAATCCCCGGTGAGAAGAGGGCCGATCATCTGCTACGGAGGCATCCGTTTTTTTTTGTTTGTTTTTTTTCACGGAGGTGTTGCCAAAATCCTGAAATGGCCTCAGAACGTCTCCGGGTATGAATATGGATGTTAGCGACGTTGGGCGAGCCCCGGGGCTGATTCTTTGATTCCTGGCTGCTGAGGAGCTCAGTGGGATGGTTGGCTTTTCAACTCGTCGAGCTTGTTCACGCAAAGACATGTTTGATTTTTTTTTTTTTTGATTCTTGATCCTGAACACACACACAAAAAAAACGAGAAGGATTTGCTGTGGGTTAATGTTTCACCGCAGAATCTCAGTCCTTCCCGCTCGGCCCTCTGGGATTATTCCACCTCGGGACTCTGAGTGAGGTTGGAAGTGGGCGTCTCTGGGGTTTTTTTTTTTTTTTTTAGACAGCCTTTGCAAAAATGCTATTTTAGGGCACTAAACACGTGCTCGACATCTCTTCTTTTTTTTTTTTTTTTGTCTTTTGTACAACACGAACTGTCAAGCAGAGACACAACTCCCCCATGATAAATGTGACGCATTTACTGAAAATGGATTTTTTGGTGAGATAAAAAAGTGCAAGCTCCCTTTTCTTTATAGCTCCCTCCGTCGTTTGACCCAAGGGTGAACATTTTCCCGATGATGATGTTTGGTGCCATGAGGAGATAGTGGGGGGGAGACGGAGGGGGGATAACAGAGCTGCAGTTCGTCGTTATTGCCTTGTCAGGGATTTGGCTGATGCATGAGGTCTACGGTTTACCTTCAGCTCCACAGAACTCCTTGGTTTCGATTTCAATCGACTCAAAAGAACTTGACTTCTTGTTCCAGGTTTCACCCACTTGTCGGTGTCTTTTCTCCCTTTGCTGAGCCTCAGCCCGGAACACTGTGCGCAATCACGAATCCGTCTTACTATAAGCGGGCCGACAACGCCTGCTGGCATCCAGAACGGGTATTTTCCGCTTCCACTGCAATTATAAAGCCTCGTAAAACATTCGCTGCTTTTATACGGTCGTCGCTTTTCTCGCGTCCGTTCCCCCCCCCCCCCCCCCCCCCGTTCTCCAGCCTCTCTCAGAAGCCTCCCCTCCCCCCCATCGGAGGCTGGATGCAGCCAGACACCCACCTTGGCCCCGGTTCCCAGCCGACACGTCTGTGATTTCTTTCGTGTGTTACAATACATATATATATGTGTGTGTGTGTGTGTGTGTGTGTGTGTGTGTGTGTGTGTGGGCAGCATTCAGCGGTGTTCTCGCAGCCCAGCTGAGACTGACAGATGGAATCATTTCACACAGCGACTAGAAAGGCAGGATACAGAATGCCGGGGTGTGTTATTGGTGCTGGCGCTGCCGTGGTTGTTATTAATCTAGGTCAGTGGCGTTCAGCTCGCGGGGGCCAGCCTGCCTCTGGGGCAAACCTGGCCTTTTCCTCAAACACCCCCCCCTCCCTCCCCAACTCGTTTACTCAACTAACCTCCAGCTGCTCTAACGCTGTTTGGCGGTGAAAGAAGCCGACGAGATCGAGACGTTCGTGTCCGGCTGTTTGTTTTTCAGACGAACACCGATGAATGTTACGAGGGGTCATCGAAGTTTTTTTCATACACTTTCCAGAAATACTTTAATTAGACGGTTTTAGAAGAGAATGGCCGATGGAAAATAAATAAAATGTTTGGCAAAGAAAGATTTGTTTACTCTTTGCCCGCACAACACAATTGCATCGTGAAAACCGATTTGAGATCCATAATCGCATGTTGTTATTACGACATGCCAAATATCAGATTTAATTTAATGGAATTACGGGCACTTCATACCACCAAGGGTTCACTCAGCGAGCTCTCGTGTGGTGAGGATTTCATGTTCGTGCCATGATTTAACTCCTCTAGAAATTCGGGAGCCGAAGCTCATTCAAAGTATGAGCACTTGCACTCACATCGTGAACTTCTCTCTGCAGTTAATTTTCAATTTAATTGCTTTTACAGTTGTTGCATACGCATTAGGTGCTCAAACGCTAATTGGTTGGAAAAGACAGATTTTCAGGTTCAACAATTAAAACAGGCACTTGCCAACCTTGATACACACACACGTGCAAGTGTATCTAATTATACTAAAACCGTTACAAGGGAATTTGGTGGAAATAATTTTCAATTATGCATTACGTAGACTGCATTTTCTCGGGGATGTCGTACCTGTTGAGCAGTAGTCAAATAGATTGTTTAGCAGGAATCACGGTTACACAGAAGAATGTGTCTTCGAGGGCCAGAAACGGATGTTTTAATGTTTAAAAGTGACTTCAACCACCCATTGTTGGAGGGAGTTTTGAAGAGAGGCTCTGTTACAACATATTCATTTTTTCATTCATTTTTGGATTTGAGGGTCCATCTCCCCGAGGCATAATTATTCCATAGGCCTGAAATATAATTGCATTTTTGTCGCTCGTCTTGGCTCTTTTGTTGCGTTTTCTATCATGTTTCAGCTTTATTCTGGAGAGGTGCCTATGTGAGCATAGGTTACGTATCTTTTGAGCAAATGGAACTTCATGTTTTTTACTACTGTTTCTTTGGTGTCATGTTAATGGGCTGTTGAGTTGAGGAAAATCCCAAAGGTGGTAGACATAATAATAATATGGAGAAGAAGTCGCATGTGAGAATCGTTGTGATGTGTATCTGTAGTTTAGAGCTCAGTGCTGGTCTTTGTGCCCCCCTCCCCCAGAGAAAAAGTAAAAAAGACTTTTTGGTGGTTTATTACCACTATAAAAGCATCTTTGAAAAAGCCTTATGTTTCAGCTTAACTATCACAGTTTCTGTTGGGATCGCTTGTGTTGGTGCTTTTACATGCTTGTGTGTGTTATTTGAGATAAGTTAATTCAGTATTTAGACTACCAAGTAAAGAAGAACAAATATCAGGATAACATTAAGCGACGTCTTTGCAAATATTTCTTTTCTAATCCATCCGTGACTTCTAAGTCTCCTGTAGCCTGCGTTTTGAAAAAATTGATTATTCTTGTGGAGATTATGGATGCAAGACTTTATTTTAGTTCATTAGATTTAAGGAGCCGGAGAGAGGAGGAATGCCAGCCATGCTGAAAGTCTCACTGGGTTAGGCTAACAGGCTTCTGTGCACAATAATGTCTCCATTATGCATTTCCTGGGTGACTTACACGAATAGGCATTATTACAAAATTGTGCATTAGCCCAAGTCAGCAGTTACTGCCGCTGCACTCTCATTTGTGAGACGAGAGAAAGATGGCAAGAATGCGAGAGGAGGAGGAGGGAGGAGGGAGGAGGGAGAGGGAAGGGGGGGGAGGATGGAAAAATGGTTGAGAGAAAAAGCGACGTAAAGTAGAAAAGGGGGAATGAAAATCGACTGGATCTGCCAGAGGCTGACAGGACATGCAAAGCGATGTGAAAGGACACTTGGGGAGGCACAGATGGACTGACGGGGCTCGTGGGATAGTGATGATGATGGAGCGGTGCAAAGAGAGACCCGTAACTATCGGTAACCGGTTCGTTTCGACGGGCAGGGTTGGCGTAAGAGAAAGGGCTGGCAGGCAGGAAGAATGTGTAAATCAGAGGTCTGAGCGACAGCTTTACGTGCCGCTCGGAGCCCAACTATCCGAATAATGAGAAAAAAGCAACCTTAACAACCTTCCCCTCTCTGCTTTTTTCTGCTATCTTGCACTTTCAGGGACATAAATCACAGCCCCTAAAGTATTTACTTTGGTTAGCTGCGACACAATTCTCCCCCAAAATGTTGCCTCTAAGGGCACCCCTGTGACGTTCTGCTTTAATGTGATTTTACTGCAGCTAGTGTCCATTGAACCACGAATTCATTACAACTGTTAAAGGAATAGGTCGATATTATGGAAAATGCACTCTTTCCTGCCAAAAGTAAGTAGGGAAAGCTAAGGCCAACTGCTGCTTTGCTCAGTTAGGCATCGAAACTGAAGAAAGAAAAACTAGCTCTGTCTAAATGTAAAATCTTTGTAGAAGCATCACATCTTAAGCTCACTTATTAAGACATTATAAACAGAAATGCACAGGAAGGGATTTTGTGTTCTTCACCAAGCCCACTGACTAAAATCTTTTCTGCCTTTCTAGGTGTTTTATATTTGTGCCGAAAAAATAAACAAAGATATAATGTATTTATTTATATATATATATATGTATGAGCTACAGTCCCAAGTGGGCTGATATTATGGTTTTCAAACCAGAGGCAGTCTGTTGCTCATATTTTTACGGCTTTGACGCCAAACTAAGCTAAATTAAGCTAAGCTAAGCTAGGCTAAGCTTAGCTAAGCTTCTGGCTGTAGCTTCAGACTGACTGTACAAATATGAGTGTTTGCAACATTCCTATGTACCGTTAATTCTCAGCAAGCAAATTAATTGGCCCATTTGTTTCTTTCTCTTTCCTCAAATGGATAGATGCCGGGACAAGGCCTCACTTACAACAAATATATTCAAACAATCAAAACGAGTAAACGAGGGTGACTTCCAGTCCATCTTAAGGGCATCAGGTTTCCTTTTAGCTTGACTCTTTGACTACAATTCCCATGCTGGTGCAGCTTAATCTTCTTTGTGTGTGTGTGTGTGTGTGTGTGTGTGTGTGTGTGTGTGTGTGTGTGTGTGTGTGTGTGTGTGTGAGGGCTGGTGGCCATCAAGTTCACATAGTTAAACTAGTTCACGGAGGTCACGGGCTGGAAGCTCGGCTGATTTAAAAAAAGAAAGATCAAGGTGTTCTCGAAGGGAAGATATTTCAGTCAAACCCGTGTTTAGACAAAGCCAAAGCTGCAGCTTTACTGCATTTTGTGCCTTTTCACCTAAAGCCAAACCCACAGGTTTCTTAATCCGGCGAGAGGGCTCCTCTGAGAGATGGCCTCAGTCAGAAAAAGACCTTTTTCACTTTCTCTTTTCTCCCTCTGTGTCTTCTGTGCTATTACCAACAATGTCTCCTGGGCTGCCTGCCCTGTTCCATGAGCCGCTGATCACAAAAAAGGAGTGTAAAAGAAAAAAGTCTGAGTGAGAAAGATGTAATGTAACCCAAAGATGAAAAGAAAGGTATGTTTTTGAAGTGGAAATCTGTCTCTTTCTGCTGTGGAAATTCCTTGATGCACAGGATGTCAAAGGGAAAGTACTGTGTGAGTGCATCACTTTTTGAAGTGATGCAACAGCCGCAACAATGCAATCTAGCGCTTGGTGCGGCACTCTTCTTTCTGTTTGTGAGACGCCGTAGGGAAGCTGTGGAAGCCCACGCGGTGCGTGTCAGCCACGGTGTTAACAACTCTGTACCAATCATTTACCAAATGTACCCGGTGTTAAAGTACAGTTAAATATTTAGCATTTGCCATTAAAATGATTTGTCATGTCCAATGTCCGAAGCTTGACTCGGCAAATTAACGCTTTCGCAGCCTAATGCAACCGTTTGTTTCTAGATCGTTTAAAGGGGTCTTGCAGAATCCCTGCAGTCGGACATCAATAACTGTCACGCTCCATCAATGGTTTTTTTTCACAAGTTTTCAACCCTAACTGGCAAGTAATGTGTTCTCGCTTACTGCTGGAAAGAGACAGTTAATTATTTTTGCCAGCCACTTCCTGCATGCCATTAAAATGTCAATGTTTGACTATGTATGACTGCAACCGACTGTTATGTTAAGTCTCAAATAATTTGCCCATTATTTTCTCAATTCAATGTTTTGTAGACGTCTTGTTTTTATCAAGCAAACAAAAAAGATGCAAATCCTCAAAGTGGTCATTTACATAAACTAGTTAAATATACAGGAATAAGAAAGGAAACAAAATAAGTAGTCCAGGAATAAAAGGGTGTCCCATTAATTTCCGTTATACTTCTCAGGAACATTTTAAGTTATTCAAAACACAAAGTATTTATCTTGAAAATGCGGCAGGTTTTTGTTCACAGTCGAAATCGAATGCTTTAAAGTAGAATCCCAAAATGTAATCACAAAATCAAAATTGGCAGCTATATATGTTATGTACACGTGTTTGTCGTGAGTCGTACTACAGCTTGTAAAAGACTTGCGCGCTTTGTTGTGACGCTTCTTTTGTCAAAGACTGTGGGTCATAAAGGACGAGGCAAAAAAAAAAACTATGAGCGAGAACATTGTGAGGCAACATTCATCAGATAAGACAAACAGCCTCTTTGGTCTCGATCTCACTTTGTCACGTTCTGAGCCACAAGCAACACAGCGCAGTGTGTGTGTGTGTGTGTGTGTGTGAGAGACAGTTGAGCAGAGTGCCGGCCCCACTCTGTTCAGAGAGAGCCAGACAATCCCCGCAGTTGTGCGATTCTTTTGTTCACATATGTGTGTGTGACTTTCTCTTCTTCCTCTTCCTCTTCCTCTCTGAACACATATTTTATCTCAGGTCAGTCCCCTTATTGTTGAGTTACATAACGGCACTCAGTCATGGTGCTACGGGCTGCAGGCACTCGTCTGCCTGAGAGCTCTCCTCAAAGTCGACTCTCCAGCCCCCCCCCCCCCCCCCCCCCCCCGCTGGAAATGGATCTGCTCCGTGCATGAGTCAAAGCTCTCCAATTCATTTATGGGAATGAGGTCCTCCAAATACCACAGGTTTGGGTATTTTGCTCAAATGTAGTTCTCAAAAACAGCTCCAGTCTTTTAAGCCGAAGGGTTTTTACCGTCTCTCCAGTTGAGACCACCAGGGAGAACGTAAGTGATGAAAAGTCACGTTTGATGGACAATGATTGTATTTTTCTGTGAATTCTGGGCGAAACAAGCCTCCACAAATTCCTATTCAATCCACACCAAACACGTAGACAAAAATGTAAATGGTCAATCGGGAGAGACAAGTGAGATAAAGAGAGATGATTGCTCATTATTAATCAATGATGTGTGAAGATGAAGATCTCAGACTGTACGTGGTGATTTGTAATCGATGGATGCCTCTCATGAGCAGCAGCACAATAAACCCCCCCCCCCCCCCCCCCGTGGAGCCCCCACCGGGGGCTGCTATTGGCTGAAGAGATAGGCTCCTTAATGATGAGGGTAAAGCCGGGGAATCTGATGAAGATCGGGGGGGGGGGGGGGGGGGGGGGCAGATGGGGAAGTGGAGGGAGCATGAACGTGCTGAAGGTGCAGCGACAGTCACACAAGACAGCGGCGGGATGATGGGCTATAGCGAAGCAATTGTTTAATTGTGCTGATTGGATGCAAAACGCCAGCTGATCTAAACAGCTTGACATCTAGTCGACTAGAACTTTGCGATTAAGACGTTGGACTTGGACAACCAGGATCATCCTGTCTGCAAACCAAGACCAATGTTATCACAATGCCTCGAGTTGTTGCTTCACATAACATTTAACTTAACTTTGAACAGACGCATCAGGGTTTTGAATAGCTGTTTTGCAGGCACCTGTCTGCCCGAGCAGCCTGTATCACTGTTCCCCCCCCCCCCCCCCCCCCGAGGCAGCTGTCAGTGAATCGAGGTCCACATCCGAGGAGTTTCTAATGACACCGTGACCAGATGCCCCCGTGACCTGTGGGTGTTGCTGCTCATGCGGGACACAGAGTAGGAGATGCCAAAGCATGTGTCCTCCAGTCTATTCATAACCACGGCGGCGTGACTCCCCCCCACCCCCCCCCCCGCCTCTTCCCAACTGTTTCCTGCTTTCCCCTCCCGCTTCAATTACTTCCCTCTGACTCCCACATGTGGGTCTTCAGCTCTTTGGCAGGACGGCTTACCTTGTGGAGGAGGGAAACCCGAAAGCGCAGCTGACTGGTGAGGCGAGGCGAAACGTGTTTGGATAAAGAAAGACGTGTTTATGTCGGGGGGGGAAGACAGGAAATCATAGTCTGTTGAATGCAAAATACATTTCGAGCACTTACGCCTTCACGCTTCTCAAGTTCACGGTAACTGCAGTGCACCACCTCCCAGCAGCTGGCCAAGCACCAGCGGAACATCAGCTCGTCATTCAGCCGTCTGTCGCTCCGCCCCCCCCCACACGAACATTACGGTCATGATTTGCAGTCACAGCGCAAATATCAATATGCACCGTTGTGTAAAATACTTGTGAGCCGCTCTCAAAGGGCAGCACCCCCCCCCCCTCCCCGAGGTGAATGTGGAAATAAATAGTGGCAGGGTTAGGAATATGAAAAGAGCTGGGAAAAAAGAAAAGACCCAGTTAAAAAGTAGGAGGATGATGGTGTCAAAATGGACTCGTCGTGTCAGCCGATGTTGTTCTAGTACTTTCTGCTCCCTCCCACCGAGCCCCTTTCATGCCGCTATTCTGCTGATGCAACCTCCTCTCGTCTGCTGACTAACTGACCCACATTCCTCTGTGTGACTCCCTGCCCTCCGTGTGTGTGTGTGTGTGTGTGTGTGCGCGCGCGCTTGCAAGCCTAAATTTCTGCTTGTCATCTGGCGTGTAATGTGTCTGTTTGTGTGAGCCTTCTCGAGCACTCCTCTGTGTGTGTGTGTGTGTGTGTGTGTGTCTCTCTCTCTCTCTCTCTCTCTGCCTGGAAGAAGAAAAAAAACAAAACAACAACAACAACAATACACACTGGGTCTCTGTGGCCTTCTGCAGTGACCAGTTAGAAGATGGCTCTTTAGAGAAGCATCAGTCGCTGACTCACCCGCGCAGCGCTTGTCTGGTCGTCGCTGTGTGCCACTCACTCGTTTTTTTTTTTTTTGGGGGGGGGGGGGGGGGGGGTCTCCGGTTGCAGAAGTGACCGATTTCCTCATTAAATTAGATTTTTTTTTTTTTTAAACGGCGCTCGGCGAGATGAGGCTCCCTCTAGCGGGGGAGTCAAGTTTCTGCAAGGTTAAACGCAAACAAAGTGATTCTGCTGAGGTTCAGAGATGGAAACAACCGAGCAGCAAAGCGCCATCTAATTATACGTCACATTATACGTTGCTGTTAGTCATCACGTCGTGGTCCTGGTCCCCCGAGGTGACTACTGGGCCTTCAGAGGTGTCCCGGCACATCGAATGACAACGCTGATTTCATACTGTACGGCACGTGGTACAAAAATACAAAGAGAGGAGGATTTCCAATAATGCCAAAGTAGCAGTATTTACATGTTCATATTGTGCGTCATTGTGCGTCCTGCTTTCTGTACGAATCTTCATCCCTCTTCCTTGAATTTCAGGTTGAAGACACCGTCGTCTGCCCAACATCAGGGGGATTGGAGCATTTTCTACTTTAAGGAGGAGACGTGGATACAAAAACTCCAGAGAGGAGAGAGCCTCTGAATCAGGGATGGCTCTGGTCGACAAACATAAAGTGAAGCGCCAGCGTCTGGACAAGATCTGTGAGGGTGAGTCTCCCTTTTTTCCTCTTTTTCTATCCGCTCTTTTTTTTTTGTTCATTTCGATTTGAGATGGTGGCGAAACTCTCTGGTCACTGAAAAGGGATTGCGCAGCTCGTGGGACGCTCGTGTCTTCATGTGTGTACATGTTACTTTGAGTAGAAGTTCCACATGTTTATGTTGAAGCCGTATGAAAGATTCCCTCCACCGTTTTATGGAAATTGAGTTTCCGCTGGTATTAAAGCCTTTAAGCCCGCAGGTAAAAATCCAGTGAAAATCCAGCAGGTTCGTTTGCATAAGTGTGTTTGTGTGTGTCAAAAAAGGAGCCTTGGGAACAGACTACCAAACTTAAGCTTTGGAAGGCTGTCTAAGAAGGCCTTGGTGTGTGTGTGTGTGTGTGTGTGTGTGTGTGTCCTCTCTGTGCGTCGCTATTTCTTTTCCAATCAGGAACACTTGATTCATTGGATGAACTATTCATTGCAACAAATAATGGGCGTGGAGTAAAGCTCGCCACTGATTGCGCAGAATTCAGGGGGGGGGGGGGGCATTTGAACCCCGGGGCCTTGTTCGGTGGAGCTGCCGAGTGTCGGAGCGTCGGAGGTCCAGCGGGGATAAGAGAGGAGGGGAGTCGTATTCGAACGGCCCCTCCTTGTATTTTGGGAATGGGCTGTGATTGGTACACCGTGCGTGTGTGTGTGTGTGTGTGTGACTGATTGGACGCTCATTAATCAGAAAGGCTGTCAGCTGATTACATCCGGGGAGGATTACTTCTCCGATGCTTCAAGTGAAAAAAAAAATGAAAAAAAAAAAGAAAGTATTCTAAGCGCGTCTTATTCGCCGGCCCCGGCGCAGGCCGCGCTGGTGATCCACGCAGCTGTCCTCGTCTCGTCTCGCGGCCGTGAACCGCGACTTCTCACTTCATGCGAACGGACACAGACGGACGGTTACAGTTTCGCTTCGGCTTTTCTACGAGCAAAAACCAAAGGATTAAAAGAGTCCGCAGAGTGGCAAGAATCAACATTCCTCTTTGCTCGCGTCAAAGGAGGAGGGGGGGGGAACGAAAGAAAATCACATCGAGATCGAGAAAACACGATAATAAGAAGCAGTGAAGCTTTCTGTTTCCACCCCTCGGAATGAGAGCCACATGTGGCATCTCAAACCTTTCCAAACCACCGGGCCCGGCTTGCTTGGAAACATTTTTACCCGACTGAGGATGCAACATCCAAAAGATTGTACTGTAATAGTTTGCTGATCCGTCCCATTTGTCCCACAGACATCCATGTCTCCTTTGCTCATCAACAATGAAGTCATTCTATACCAGGGACCAGGAGGGTTTTTTTTTTTTATCTGCTGCAGTTAGTCATCACAGCTGCTCTTAAAAATGTGGAGGGTGATTCACATGTAGGAAGTTAAAAGATCACAGGCTGCTGAATCACGCCGTTTTCACAGTAGCGTTAAATCTAATCGATGAAAAGGTCATCTCAAAAACACGGGTATGGGGGGAAGGGGGGGTTCTGCCCTACAATGTTAAACCCACCCACTATCATCCACAAACAGAGTGCTGGGACTGAGGCGTGTAATGTAGAAATGCTGACGCGGTGGCGTATCAACGAAAAGAAAAAAAACCCCACAAGGACGTTACAGAGTCGCGATTGGGATTTTTCGTTGTGGTCGCACGGCGACAGAGGAGCTTCTCTCGTCTCCCGTTTTGTCTTCCCCGGGACAAGTGTGTCAATCCGATACTGGCTTCGCGGCGGAGTGCATTGATTACCTCTCTGCTGGTCGCGGCGAGAGGGCTAACCGAGCCACATCTGCGGCCTAAATGGAACTGGAAATGGCCGATCGAGTGGAGCCGCTTAGTCCAATCGAGCGCAGTCACGGGGCAGGAATGCACATTTCCGCGGGTGTGGTCATGTGATTTACAGCCCCCCCCCCCCTGCTTTCACGTTGGATTTTTTTTGCGGTTTTCAAATTAGACACGCATGGTTGGATTCGAGTTGGAAACAAAGACTGTTTGGCTTTTTTTTTTTTTTTTGCACCATGAATTACTTTTGACAGTTAATCAATAATCAAATTAGGATTTTTTTTCCCAGGAAATGGTTTCAGCCGAGCTCTGGAAGCATCACGTCATGGGATCGGTTTCGGTTTAGCGGAGCCACGGCCTAAACAGTAACCGCTTTTATCAAACATTATGGATCTGTCACCTACTCGTGCATGTCATTATTCTTGGGTTTTTGACTTAAAATAAGTGGAGCATTTTGACTTGATCAAAGTTGATTGAATGAAAAAATGTGTCCAAACATTTCACTGGTTCCTTGAGTATAAAACAATGAAACATTCCTATGTATATATTCGCTATGATGTTAGCTGAAAACAACGGGAAACAGAGAAAATGATTGATTACCATATTCTTTTTTACTCATTAAGTTACTGTTGTTTCCAGAAATTCGAGAATTTAAAGTTTAGCAAAGGGGGCGATTTTAAGCGATTGTAAAAAGACTTTTCTTCTCTATTTCTCCATTAACCCTAGCAGCTTTGTTTGGTTAAGATATCCGCTTTCAAAATGTATACAGCACAAACGCTCCTTCTGTTGTGAGTTTGATAAAGTGCCAAGGAGAGTGTAACTGCAATAAGGGAACTGTGGCAAACATCTGCTACGAGCATCAGTGCCCATTCTCTCTCGCCTCTCTCTCTCATTCCCCCTTTTCCCCCTCTCTCTCTCTCTCTCTCTCTCTCTCTCTCTGTTTCTCCTTCTGTCCGCTCCATCTGTGTACCCAGCGTGCATTGTGTCCTTGCCATCGCCGTTTAGGCAGAGCTAAACTGACCGATCTGGGCAGAGACGCGCGATGGCGGCGGCGGCGGCGGCGCGCTGCGACGTGAACTCGGTCGCCGTGTGGCAGCATGTTCCCCAATGTTGATTTACAAGTTTTGTAAATCTGTGCTTGGACGCAAACACCACAAGGTGGGGTAGTGGAATCCGTCACGCCCGGTCTCAGTGTTTTAGTTGGCCGTTGGAGGAATATGTTGCTCCTCGATGACGCGCCGCGTCCCGTCATGTGTACAACAACAGGGGCTAAGCGATGATGAGTGCTGTGGCCAGACGAGCTAAATCGCCACTAAACGCGTTCTCAAATTGAAGGGACCGGCGGGAGGAGACGACCAGGAACTCTGCGGAGAGAAATGGGGAGGGGGGTTGTCCTGATGTCATCCTCCCCTGCAAGGATCCAGGGCTTTTCAGCACAGATTCCATGCTTTGCTGCATCCAGTTCTCTGCTTTTGTCCCTCCCTCCCACTCATCTCCCCACGCTCTGGCAACCAGCTCTGCTATGAAGTCATCGGAGCGGGCTCTGCGTCTGACCCCCCCCCCCCCCCCCCCCCCCCCCCCTCTACCCCCCCGGGCTTGTTCCAGGCTCCACACCGAAAACCAGCGACCCCTTTACAGGCTTTGTGGAGCGGCAAGGAGGGGCATGGAGACCTAGGGGGGGGGGGGGGGTTTGAGAAAAGAAAAAAGCAGATGAAAAATGGTAGAAAGTGTTGCTCTTGGAAGGAAATTCATCTGAAAAGTGGTGTGTGTGATGGTGCTGTTATTGCCAATAGAGTGTGACGGTCTCTTGTGCAGCCCTGAATGCAATCTTCTGCTCCGGCTTTCCCTCCCGCTCTCCTTGGTGTCTGCATTTGCCTCCTTTGCCGCTTTGCTGTTATTGAAAGTTGGAAATGAGTTCCAGGAAGAATTGAGTTTCAAAATGAATTCCACGGCTACGACGCTAAGTATGTAAATGACCCGTGCACGAAAACGGACAAGGAACACGCACAAGGCCGCGGTGGCGTGTCGGTGACGCGTGCATTACAATTCATCCAACTTTTTTTTCTTTTGCGGCCGTACTGGCATCGTGATCCCATTCCCAGTTAGTGTCTCCTGCCCCATGCTCATGCATAAACCAATCTGTGCTTAACATTCAAATCATGGCTCCAGTACGTGACGTGTCGCACTTTAGGCGACGGATGTTATTCTTTCCGTATGCGCGTTGTAGGCCGAGGACGGCGCTTTAATGCACTACACGAGGCTAAAGTACAGTTTTTCTGAAATGAATTAGCAGTGGAACAGCCCTGAAACGATATAATTCCATCTTCACTCGAGGTTCATTTATTCTATCCAAAGGTTTTGCTCACATTTTTCGCAAGTCAAGCCTTATTCAATGTAAGGTCTTTATAAGCTTCTGCTGGGGTGGTATTATATTTGTTCTAAAATCCCCGGCTTAATTCCTAAATCCCTGTGTTACAGTGAATCTGGCGTTGTGTGCACAGCCTGGTATGCGTGGCGAATGGAAGAACATTAGAATTTGAAAGTCAAACATTGTTTAGTTTGAGGCAAACACGACTCGATTTGCATTTCCGTCAGGATCAGATCGGCGAAACCCCCGAGGACGCACCTCTGCCCCCCCTGCCTCTCGGTCTGAGAGTGATCTGCTGCACGGAAAAAGCTCCGGAGGCCGGGCCAGAGGGAGTAAATGAGGGAAGTGGATGAGGTCTGGGAAGCCGTGGGGATCGCGTTTACTCCATAGAATGTGGTCCTTGAGACGGATGTGTGTCTATGTGTTTGCACATCTTGGCTTTGAACATTTTCTCCAAAATCTAAGCGGCTGATTTTTAAGTCTCAAGGCTAAGAGAGAGTGCAGTGATACGAGCTTTTGAATTAAGGTGGATGTACATTAAGTTTGGCTTTTTTCTCTATTGCAGATGATTCAAATAAAACAGGAAAGACTGTGTGCCTTCAGGTGACAAGTGACACCCGTACTTGAAATGGCCGAACATTTTGATTTACTTTATAATAGCTTCACTCTGATTAACCTATAGGGGTTTTCTTTCCAACTCTCACCTTAATTCATATCAGCAATTGGTTTTTGATTTTAATTACCTTTTAACATCAAGCTGACGAATGCTCCTCTGACCTTACTTTAAGACAAAAAAAAAAAAAACATTCTCAGTCAACTGTTTGCAATTGATTTTTTTTTCAGCCACTGTCATCAGCTTTTTTTTCCCCTCTCATCTTGTGAAAATAGCAGAATACTCCGCTGCACGTCTGATCTCTTCCTCCTCTAATTACACAGCTCTGATTAAACAAGATATCAGCGCCGGCAACCGACATGCTTGCACAGTTTCCACTCTGTGAGATATTCAGGAACTTTTTTGAATATGCTGAGACAGTAATTAACAAGACCCCCCCCCCCGCCCCCCTCCCCCTATCTAAAATATGCATTAATGCCGCGCCTCGCTCTGAGATCAGATTTGGGTGGAAGCGGACACTTCCTCACCTTACATCTGTTATCATGCATTAATAAACGGGGACCTCTGCAGAGTGGATCAGGTTTCAGCCAGCGCGACATGAAGGGCGGAGCGGGAGCACCTTCAGTCCTACGTTGAACTTCACCTTGGCTAAAAAAAAACTAAAAAATATGATGAATCTTCATGTTTGCTCACGGACGAACATGATGTGAATCGCTACGGCATGAGATCGTTCCACTGTACGATTGCATATTTGAATGGAGTGGAACGAGCATAGTATTTTTGTAAGGCCAAGGCTGTAGGTGCTTTGGATTTAATGCTGTAACACCACCCCCCCCCCCCCCCCCCACACACAGACACGCACATCACCACACTCCCCCAGGGTTTTACTTTTCTCTGCAAAGGGGCAAATCCAGATTACAGAGCTCTAAGTGAAGGAGATCAGAGTAGCTTTAGGAAAGATGGGGGAAGGTGCGGTAAGACAGTAAGATCCGTACGGCTAGAAATCATGTGATGGACTAAATATTTGTATACTCCAGCTTTTGGCACCAGGCTTCCGTTCAACACCGTTTCATGGCAATATTGATGATGAGGATTGAAATGGCAAGCGAATAAGACGCACACACACACACACGTGGCTTTCGTTCTGCTCCTCGCACGTCCTCCAGTTGACACAACTAAGAAACAAACAGCAGGTCCGAAACGACGTCCCGTTAGCTGAGCTCCACGGGAGGCATCGAGGACATTGTGTGGAGTTGGGCAGCAGTTGCGTGGCGGCTCCACTGCGAGCATGAGGCCCGGAGGATTAGTGTCCAATCAGAGTGGATTTGATGTTTACTGACAGCACATGGGACTTAGCTGAGAGAACTGTATTTCATTTGTGTTCAATGAAGCCAGGCAACCCGTCTGGCCTCCCCTCCCCGCGCCGACAATCTGGACACTGAAACCTGTTGACGACGGTGCATCGTTAACAGCTTCAAGGTAGGTGACTCTTTAAGAAAGGGGTAAGGTTTTTTTTTTTTTTTTTATCATAGCAACCGTCAGATCATCGTCAGATACAGTTTGATCTGATTCGAGTGACGTCACAGTGGGAAGGGGAATTAAACAGGCTTTATTTCCGCTGTAATCCTTCATAGCAATCGACGGAGCGAGTAAAACGTCCCAGAGATAAACCCCACTGGATTAGTGCGAGACCCCTCCCATCAATCGCAACCCGTAACCCAACCCATCCACTCCTCTCGCTTTTGGTCTTTTTTTTGGTTTTTTTTTTTTTGGGTTTATCGTCCGGTGACCATCTCCAGCTTGCGACCTGCCGCTGTGTTGTTGGTGGAGTAGCAGTGCATTGTGCCACGTTTGTGCGGGTTTTTGTGTTGTGTTGTTTGCGTGCGGCGTCCTCTTTCGTTTGCGCACAACGAGGCAGCAAGACCAGAGATTAATTATTCAAGGACGGGCAAGCCGGGGGGGGGGGGTGGGGGGGTGGGAGTCACCCGATAGCACGGACTTACAATATTACAACCCGATATCGGGTGAAACGCTAGACGCGGCTTCATTTTCCTTTTTCCTTGCGCTTGCCTTTCTTCTCTCCATACTTTTTTTTTTTCTCGGTGCTATAGCACAAGAAGAAGTTTTGTATTTTTTTTTTTTCTTCTTTATCTTTGTCTCCGTAATCGGTTTCTCTATTTTTTTTCTTTTTTTTGCCAATGCTTGCTCCTAACAAACAGTTGAGTCTTGGTCGCTCCCACAGTTGGGACACGTCAGGGGGGAATGAGGGTCAGTGGGACAGGTCTGAGAGTGTCTACGAGCAGCAGGCAAGACTAGCCGGCCGGCGGAGCTCCCTGTCATACGGAGAGGGAGGCGCGTGGCACGCACCTCCGCAGGGAGCGCGTCCCCCCGACCTGGATTTGAAACGCGAGCCGTGCTCCTACCAAGACGCTCTGTACAGGCCGCTCTACGCGGAGCGACAGGACCCGCGGGGGCCGAGGAAGGGCTCCGCGCCTGATCTGAACCACTACGAAGGAGCGCCCATGGCTCACCGGGGATCCATTTCGCATCAGGATTACTATCCGCACGACCCGGCCATGACCCCCCGGCCACCCGAGGGCTTCTACCGGCCCGAGCACCAGCCCCCGGCGCCTCAACCCCACCCGCTCAGTAGGTCGGGCTCTCATTTCGCGATGGCCCCCGGGGCTCATGGTGTGTGGGAACAAGGTCAAGGAGGAAGAGCGGGACCCCAAGTCCCCGGATCGCCTCTGCCTCTTCCCCCTCCTCCTCCGACCGCCCATGAGTTGAGCAGGGGCAAAATGGCGTCAGAGGGCCAACAGCGTGTGCCCTCTCGGGGGCCATCTCCTGCACACTATGGTATGGAGCATGCATCCCCCCGGTACGCCAGTGAGCCCCCACCTATGACCGGTCAGTCGGTCTATACTGACGTTAACGGTCGCCCGTTGGATCCCCAGCAGCAGGGGGCTACCTGTCTCGTAGTAGATCCTTCCACTCAAGCGAGTATGATCATGAGGCAGGAGACCGCCTCACCGTACACCATCCAACAACAGCAGCAATTACAGCAGCAACAACTACAACAGCAGCAACTTCAGCAGCAACAGATCCAACAGCAGCAGTTACAGCAGCAGCAGCTTCAGCAGCAACAGCTTCAGCAGCAACAGGTGCAACAGCACCAGCTTCAACAGCAGCAGCTACAGCAACAGCAACTGCAGCAAGAGCAGCTGCAGCAGCATCTGCAACAGCAGGGGCCCCTTCCACCTCCACCTGCGATGCCTTGCTCTGACCCTAACCTCTCTATGATGGCCCCGCTAGCTGCGCCACCTGCCACAGTGCAGACCGCCGCGCTCGCTCCGGTCGCCCCTGCCCTGGTGCAGGCGGCTTTAAGTTCCCTCCCTCCCGCGCCGGTCGCCCCGCTCACTGCTCCCCTTCCCCCGGCTGCCCCGCAGACGCTTTTGCCCTTGGACCCCAAGAAGTCGGTCGACCACGAGTTCCTCGCCCTGCTGCGGAACGAGGGCCTCTCCGAGAGCACCATCTCCTCGGTCATCCAGCAGGGATTCGACTCCACCGGCATGCTGGCTGTCATGGAGGAGAACGATGTCCGCACCGTCGCCGCCAACCTCGGCCAGGCTCGCGTCCTTTCTCGCCTGGTCCACAACTGCAAGCGGTCCGCTGACGCTCTGCCAGCCCCCTCCCAACCGCAGACACCCATGAGAGGCCGCTCCAATAGCTTCAGCCATCGCTCAGACATCTACCAGCAGCAGCAGCACCATCATCATCCAACGCATCCCTCGCAGGCTTTGACCGTGGATGCCCAAATGATGCACCCGCAGACCCCCGGGGGCATGCAGACCATCTCCCCGAGGATGGTAGATTTCATGGGCAGGAGGCCCAACAGCGCCCCCTCTCAGCACCTCATGGAAGCCTCCGGAGGCTACCCGGGCCAACCACCCCGCTCCCCGGGGGCATACGCTGGAGCACTTATGCCTGTTCAATCGAGACCCATGTCGGCCTATTCTGCTGGGGCAACAATGTCAGGGATGCCCATGCATGGCATGCAGATGATGCCGCAGCAAATGACCGGGTCAATGCCTGCCATACAGGGGTCCATGCACGCCATGTCAGGGATGCCACAGCAGATGCCTGTGTCCATGCCAGCTTTAACACAGCCACCACAACAGGTGCCCAAAGCGTACTCCACCAATTACACGGTGCCAATGGAGCTGATGAAGAGGGACAGGAACATAATGCCGCTGTCCCCCATGCACAGCCCTCACCCGAGTCCTCAGCTGATGCGTAAGGGTGGGGGACCTGCACAGGAGAATGCCCTCGTCCTTATGGGGCCACCAGGCCAAAGCTCCATGGCTGCTAACCAGAAACAAAGTCGACGCACGGGTCCACCAGTCATCGTGTCCACTATGGCTTCACCAGATACAAGTAAATCCCTTTTTTTTTTTCTCCTTTCACTTGTATCACCAGATTTCTTGTCAAATTTGCACCCTGCTTTCTCACGGCTGTTTCACATATTTTTATTAGATTAGAAAAAAATGATTTGTGCTAGAGCTCTTTTTTTGACATGCTTTTATGTGAGACTGTCCCGAATCCTCTCATTGCTTTGAATAGCTCCACAAAGCACTGCTGCTGCATTGTTGAGCATCATATCATGCCTTCACAATTTGGTTTAACATTTTCTAGGAGCCATTCAGGAAACTGAAAGCGACCACTTGAGCGTTGGGTTGAAGTGTTTTCTTTTAAAGAACAAGAAGGCTCCAGAAATGTATTTTCACCCCTTATTGTGATGAAACGTTGGCGTGCATACCGCCTTTGTCTAAATCAGCGTTTGTTTCATTTTCTTGTGGTGTATTTAGCCAAATGGGGAGGCTTGTGTCGTGCGCGGTGCGTGACCTTAAAAAACCCAAACACAACGGGAATGTTACGTGAGCACTTTTTTGTAAACCATCGTATCGGCGCTGTCATTTGCTTGCCGTTCTGTGTTTGTTCCCATTGCATCAACAGTAGATTAATACTGTGGCTTTTTTTTTTTCTCATCTAGTCGAGTGGTTTGAGATCGGAAATCGCTCGCTGACCGTCTGTTTTGCACAAACGTTGTCGGGATTCTGAGCAATAACAGAAAGGGCAACCTTTGCCTCGGCCTTCTGGCAGTCCGATCCCTGGCCTCCTTTTGGTTTCTGCCTGTGCTACGATCCCAAAAACGACCCTCACACCCGGCTTTCTCTGTGAGAGACACATTCGCCACGCTCCCCTATACTTTGCGTCAAGTCCTTCATTATTGCAGTAATCTCACGCGGTTCTTTTGTCAGAATGACATAACGCCCCGTCAGACGCAGCACAAAAATGTCACTGACGAGGCGCGGCGCGGAGGGTTTGGGAGGAGCGGCTGTCGGCACCCTTTCTGATACCTTTTTTTTTACATTTTAACAACTGCACACTGACTTCGTGTTACAGTCTGTCAGTCGCTGCGTTCATGTGTGAACGGTTCACATTAAGGCTTCTATCATCACAGGAGTCAGATAGTGTGTGCAGTGGGGTTGAAAGTGTCCTGACGTGTGTTTGCACGTGCACTGTTTATGAATTCATCCCTGTCTCCTTTTTTAAAGACGCTGTTCTCATTTTGAATGCCCTTTGTGAGTAATAAGAGTGAAATCAAAGCTCAGGCCACTTTTAAAATAATTATATTATGTATACAACATTTATACAACATTTCATGAGTTGCTTTGTGGTTATTAGTTGTATGTTGCTTTTATAGCTGCGGTATCATTGTAACTGAAGTCCACTCTGATCTTCACATCCCCCAAGCTCCTATTGTCCATGGATGTTTTATTGCATTATGATAGTAAAGTGGGTGCACCAGAGTACCCCGTGAAGTATTTACAACCAATAGGAATACAAAGCCTTCATCGGTCTTGTTGCTGTCGCCATGTACCACTGGCTCGACTGATCAAAGGCAACATTTTCTGTATCTAGCTGTAGTTTTTTTCCTGCGGTTTTTCTTCATCATTTTTGTATCTTTTGACTCCGGTCTGAAAAGAAATTAGTTCAGTCAATGACTGCATCCTTATTTGAATCAACTGAATAATTTACCCATTAGATTAAAGCTTTATTTCAGCATTTTATTTTCCCACGAATAGCCTGATGAAAGTATATTTCAGACATTCTGGGGAAAAAAAACAACGGTTTTGTCCATCAACCAGAGGCCGACTAGCGGAACCATTGGACAGATGAAATTGAATTACAGCGCTGATGGCCAATGTGTGATTGTGTGTCATTTTGTCTGTGCAGGTTGTAATGAGAAGCGAGAGAAGGGGGTTAATCCTTCAGATCCTCCATTTGCACTGCTGCACTAATCCACACGTATTCTCATTTTGTTCAGACCGGCTTCCCGGCTTTCTGCTAGATTCTGTGAACCACCTCACATCGCCAGTAGGTTCAAACGGAATAAAACGGGGTCCAAGTCCTCCGGCCTCTCGTATGGGGGGGGGGGGGGGGCACCCATGCTTCAGAAAGGAGTTGTTGGAGCTCCATACTTCACATTGTTGGTACACACGCAGTCAGCCGAGTAGACCTCATTTGCATGTGGCTGACATTTGTTGCTTTGATAATTTCATCTGTTAATGGACGCGGCCGCAAAGCTGCTCTGAAAGCATATTCCTAAATTGTATGTTGCTAGGCAACGTGGGTTTTGGTGGTAATTGTAGGCAGATTTGCCTCTGGTTAAAAGGTCGGTCTATTGTCGGAAAACACAGCAATTTACATGTTTCTTGCTTTTTATCCAAATGGCTGGCTGAGCTAATGCATCAGGAAGAAAGTATGAATTCATTATATGGGGGATACATTTTCTGGCACATTTTACAGGAATTATACATTTAGGTCCATCGACAGATTATTTTGCCTTTAGGTTCAAACTAAATTTGGAAATCTACTGAATTATCTTGCAGCAATAACATTTTGTTTTATTATTATTTTTTAATCCAATTAGTTATGACCTGCCTCACATTCTGAAAGCCTCAGTCAATCAATTAATGACGGCAGTGAGATTCACCCGCTACCAGAAAGAAAACTAAAAGCCCTTTTTAAATACAGATGGCAGGCCCCCTGCACTCCTCACTACACGGTGCTTTGTGGAGAACCCTCGAGCAAGACCCCGCCTTCATATGACTAACCAGGGCTCCCCATCCCCCACCCCGGCATAATCTCCGTATCTGGTACTGTGGGACTTCCACTCTTTCACCTCCGCCCTGCGGAGCAAGCCGGCTTCCTTCCGTGGACTCTGGCTCCAAGTGACCTGATGCCCGATCAGGTCACTTCTGATCTGCGTGACACACTGGCCGCAATTTTCCTCCGTCCTCGCTCGCGGTCCAGCGTGGCGATGCGGGGAGGGGGGGGGGGGGGGGTGGGCGGGTCGCAGCGTATTAGTTCTGGAGATGGCAGATTATGTATTAACTGGGTCCAGGTCAAAGCTTCCGGGCAGTTGTTGCACAAAGTGTGGGATTAAGCAAGAGAGGGAGGGAGGGAGGGAGGGAGGCACAGTCCAGCTGCTGATGGATGATGATTGCTTACATGGGTGGGGGAGGGGAATGGGGCCTTGACAGCTGTCCGTCAACCTTGGACTCTCAGTGGAGGCGAGGCTAACCTTCGGTGTTGTAGTGAGACTCTGAGGGTCAAATGTAGGCTTCTGGTAAGGCAGCCATTGGATTAAACTGGGATGCTTTCCGGGACATTATCCTAATTGGTCCTTTTTTGAAAGCCTCTTCTGTTTTAAATCCGTAAAAAATAAAAGTCAAAAAGTCAAAGAACTGTTGACTTGTGTGAACTGGTTTGGATAAATCTTTTGTAGACAGAATATGAGAAAATGTGTCAGAAGATTTTCTGGTTGTTTAATAAAACAACAAAGCTTCAAGATTGTGTAGAAAGGTAGATGAGAGTATTTAATTTAGTAATTCTCCTTTTCTGGCTCGATTTTGTAGCTCACAGGCTCATGGGTGTCATAGTATTTGGAGCCCAACCTGATTTCCAAAGTTGAAATAATTAAAGGTGATCCTTCACATGTGCGGGCTGTCGGCAGGTGTGGCATCTGTTACGGCTCCTCTCCCCTACAGACACTTAACATCAGTCGGTGATTTCCCTTTTCCCTGGTGAGTGAACCACGTCTGTGGTCCCATCTCACAGGATGTGATCCATAGACATCTGAAGTAATCATCTTCTCCTCTCGTCTTTCTCCTTTCCTTTTCTATACATTGATCCACGTTTCTCTTGGCCTCCCTTCCCCCGTAAATTAATCTTTTGTAGGAAACAATTTTGCTCTGATAGTCTCCTAACTGGAGAGAATAGATGGGGGGGGGGGGGGGGGGAGCGTTTGAGGTAATGGGAGAAATACAGTCTGTAAACATACGTCATACCGAGCTCAGCACATTCACCAATTACTGTGGTTGTGGGTTACGGAGCCCGTCTGCAGGGAAGCTGGAGGAAGGAGGAGAGTGGAAGGATGGGAGGTGATTGTGGAGGAGGAGATGGAGCGGGGGAATGGCGCTGAATGCACACAGGCCTGCATTAGATTGGATATTGAAGTATTGACCGCTTCAGAGGCAGTGATAGAGTCTTAGAGGAGTGCGAGCGGTAGATTACATAAATGGAAACTGTGTCATGTGACAGCGGGGAGGAGACCTGGAGGAGAAGCTTAGAAAAAAAGAACGCTTGGTAAACCTCAACCGTCCATTGATGTAAGACATAGACTTATTTATCAAATGACCAAATCGATATTTTATTAAATTATAATAATTATTGATTAATTGAGCTGTAGTTTCAGAATTGGGTGAGTAGCTCTGTGCGGGTGCCTTCAGAAGAAACTGTACGCTGAAAGGTAAAGTCTGACGAGGTGGAGGTGAGAAGCGCTTTCCGGCCAGTTTGCTGCATCCATTCAGCGATACTTGAAGTGATTACCCGTGGGTGGTGGGAGCAGAAGTGGAGGAAGGAGATGAGGAGAAGAAAAGCAGTGATATGAGAGCCGCAGAGACCCTGACTCTGCTTTCCTCAACACGTTCCACCTATGCTTCTCATCGTCATTGCTCTTTCCTCTACTCGCCTTTTTGCTTCGCTTCCTTTCCTATCCTCTCCTTTCATCTCCCTTCCTTCTCTCCTCTGCTCTCTGAGCAGAGAGTCACTCTGAATTATTCATTTTGAGAAAATGAAATTTTCACGGGTGTTAAATCAGAGTGAATAGACAAAGATGACCATGTTGTCTGTGTGTGTGTGTGTGTGTGTGAGACCATGCGTTGCAGAACTTGACACTTGCTTGGCTGTGTTTTAACAAAAGCGGGTTTGTTGGGGGGGGGGGGGGGCTCGTATGTTTAGAGGTGCAGATGAATTTAATTTGCACCCACGGAAAATATGAAGCATTTCTCAGCAGGAACGTCAGTCGTGTTCAGGGCTGTAAATGGGATTGTATTTCACAGTGTTTTAGTCTCTCCACTGTGTCTATATGTATGTGTGTGTGTGTGTGTGTGTGTGCGTGCGCGCACGCAGCCATCTCTTCATATTTGTTCCTTGATTTAGTCTTTTTCTGATGTTTTGGCCATGACACACTTTCCCGAGGAAGCTAAACTTAAATGAATGTGTTCACTGTTTTATTTTTTTACGGATTACTGTTGGCGCTCTTCTTCGTCTGAGCGTGCCGCATAGATAAAAGGTGTAATAAGCAACGCCTTCCGCCGTGCACCCTCTGAACACACACGTCCTCTTTTACATCTCTGTCCCTCTCTGAGCGGGGCCAGTTGGCTCAGTTCACGAGGGAAGGAGAGAGGTGGAGGAGAGTGATGGTGTTGGAGAGGTGGAGCGACGCGCACACAGGGTCTGAATGGGAGAACGTGAATGCATGTGCTGCGATCGACTCCCTGAAAAAAAAAAAAAAAAAAAAAGCCTCAACATCTGTCGCCCACCTGCATCTGTGCCATGTCTCTCTCTTCCTCCCCCTCATCCTCACCCCGCGTTTCAATCATTTGGCAGCAGCGCATCGTATGGATCAGACGAGGCAGATGGGATGGTGGATTTTGGTGGCTCCATTATGCCCGTATACCAGAAATTAAGCTTTTTTTTTCTTCTTTTTTTTTTTTATCCCGGTCCTGGTTTTGTGATCTCCGATTACACGTTCTGAAGAAAGCCTCTCAGTGGAGCTCTTTAAACTTACAGCGCTCATGTTGAAGGAATTTACAATACACGCCGTTCACACAAATAGAGCACGACAGCACATTGTATTTTGTTGATTTTGGTCACTTTTCTTACGGTAAAAAAAATAAATAAAAGAGCATAACGTATTCATATCTTTAGTAAATGTTCAGAGGTCTGCCACAAGAAAAAATGACAGTATTTTCATAATCGATTCGTAATTTTTGAAAGGGGGATGTGTACGAATGCATTTTCAATGGAAAAAATAACACGTATCAATTACAAAAAGTGCTTGGGTGGGATCTTTGAACTTAAAGAAAGAAAGATATGCAGAGCATCGTTATGGGCTGTAAGGTGTAACCTCACTATGTACCCTTTATTTTCTCAATGAATTGATTCATTGTTTCCTCTATAAAATCCGAAAAATCTGCAATATGTCCATCATGCTTGTAATACCCCGAGGAAAACGGGTTCAAACTTTTTCTCTTTCCTCCGACAGTCCGAACCCAAAGGACTTTGGTGCACTATGACGCATTGCAATAAGTGAAAAAGTGAAAAAGCTTGAAACACCAAAATGTCTGCGGCTCGACGCTCCACTCGGTGCGGTGGATGCCCCGATTTGCAGGAGGCGTGTTGTGCATGCGGCGACCTGGAAGGCCTCACTAACCCTCAGTATCCAAAGCCTTCTTCACCGTGTCCACCAGAGAGACAAAGTAAACCCGCCAGCTTGTATCTCAGGATCGATCGGACTCCAGGTCCGAGCGTCACGAGGAGGAGGACTACTTGTGTCTGCGAGCAGCAGGTGTGTGTGTGCGCGTGTGTGTGCGTGTGCGTAGAGCGGAGTGTGTGCACAAAAGTGTCGACGTGGACGCCGGCGTGTCGCAGCCTGGAAAATGCCCCACTGGACGGCCTCGTTTTAACCTCAAACCAATCCGCTCTGGTTCGGGAGCGAGGATGATGAAGATCGCACACTGAGGTCGTGAAGGGGAGTTTGAAGACGGAGTGAGACTGAGAAGGAGGGGGGGGGGGGAGGGGGGGGGCGGCGGCTGGCACTCTTAAAGGGCAGTGAAGGCCGGATCACAAATAATAAAACAGAAAGGCAGGCAGCAAGGGAGCGAGGGAGGGAGAGAGGGAGGGAGGAGGAAAAGAAAGAAGGAAAATATGTTGAGCCAAAGGGGGGGGGCAGAGGGGGGGGGGGGTCGGGGAGAATGGGCGAGGGAGTCAAACGTGTGCCAGCAGCGCTGCTCCTCTCCCCGTGACTGGTGCTCTTCAAGGATTGTTTTTCTCTCCCTCTCTACCGTCTCTTCTTCTTTTTTTAATTGACCTCCCTCTTTTCTTTTTCTCCTGCATTGCCGCGCCACCGGCTTGTTTTCTCTGTCGTTTTTTTTTTTCCTTCCCTTTTTTTTTTTCTTCGTCTTTTGCCATTTTTTATCCCCCACCCCTTCCCCTCTCTCTCTCTCTCTCTCTCTCTCTCTCTTTCTCTCTCACTCCGCTCTCTCTCTCTGTCTCTGTGTGGCTCGCAACAAAAGGCTGACGGAGTGAGCCTGACGTCTGAATGAAAAGCCCAAAGCTGCCGTGAAGGGGGAGAAGAGGAAGAGGGAGACAGAGCAGCAGCAGAAGAAGAGGAGGAGGAGGAGGAGGAGGAGAAAAGATGAGTGATCTGGCTGAAGAGGCGGTAAGAGGAGGACGCTCACAAGTGCTGATCGCTGGCTGAAGACGGGAGAGGAGATCCTATTTTTTTTTTACCTCCCCCCCCCCCCTCCTCTCCTCCTCTTTGGAGATTAAAGGAGTTGACGCCGCTTCAACCGCACGGTGGGGCGACTATTGCGGTTCGCTCTCTCTCTCTCTCGCTCTCTCTCGCGCGCGCGCGTCCCCCCTCCCTCACCCACTGCCCTCTTGTGCCACCTTCCATTTTTCTCCCTCCTCCCCACCCGGCTCGAGAGCACCAGTCGTCTGAGAAATGGAGCTTCTGGGGGTGAGGTGACGAAGGAGGACGGATTTGGAAGCGAGCAGTGGGGGGAGAGCAAGAGCAGACAGAGAGAGGGAAGGCGGGAGGGAGGCTGAAGGAGGAGATAAGAGAGGAGAGGATAACGCCGGGACCCCCCCCCCCCCTCCCTCCACTCAGCGACCCCACTTCCTCTCTTTTTTATTTTGTCCCTCTCTACCACATTTCCTCTGCCATGTGCAGCTCCTGATTTGAAGAATGTGGAGACAGCATTTCCCAGGCAAGGAGCATGTTTAAAATCATATTGTGCATATAGTGTGTGTGTGTTATGTGTGTGTGTATGTGTGTGTGTGTTTGGACATGCTACTCATCAGGGGTAGTAAAAAAAAGCCTGTGTATGTGTGTGTGTGTATAATGGCGAAAGGTGGAGGATTTGCCTTAAAAAGCGAAGGACCCTGTTATGTTTTTGCAACAAAGTGTTTCCTAAAAACTGTGTGTGTGTGTGTGTGTGTGTGTGTGTGTGCGTGTGCGTGTGTTTGGACATGCGCATGCGAGCACCAACGTGAGCGTGTGAGTGTTTCCTCGGTTTCATACCATCTGTGGAAGGCAGCAAGGAGGAGGTGAGATCGGATGTATGTGTCATGTGAGGGGTCAGAGGTCACAGCAGAAGGGGCATACGAGTGGCTCGATGTGAGAGCGGCAACGGTCGGGTCCCGTGTGTGAATGCGCCCGTCATAGCGTGTGCATGCACTGTGGGTGCAGACATGCAGCGGGATGGCCTCGTTATGCCAAGTAATAATTAGTCTGTATTTTTTTAAATTGCATTAAAAAATACAATTTTTAGTACATGAGACCTTGTTCCAATGCAGTTAGGCCGTGGAGCTCATGATCATTAATTAGAAGTCATTTATACTTTGTCGCTATTTTTTTCATCACTCAGTCAACATGGCAAAAAATAGCTTCAGTTTAGTGTAAAATAATAATCCTCAATGCGATGCGCAATAGATTGTGTTTCGTACTTCATGACTCATGCTCCTACCACACTTATGTGTCACAGCGCTGTTCATCAGCACTGACAGCTGCTTTTGTCTCAGGAAGCACAGCGGATAGCGTTTAGGAGAAGAGGCGCTGATGGATGGGTGCTTCTCGTCGTTGTTGTTGTTGTTGTTGTTGTTGTTTACCACAACGCCGCCCGTGACATCTTTACGTCCGCGGATAGCGTTCCCCCCTTTTTTGTTTTTATTTCTCCATTCCCTGCCGCACTTGTGATTTCGCCCTGCTCTTTATCTCCCCCCCTGCCTCCCCCCCCCCCTGCCCCCTCCCCCGCCCCCCTCGGTGCTGGCCGTTTGGTCGGCGATAAGTTTTGCAGCGAGGGGGAGGCCGAGGGGAGGACAAACAAGGTCTTTGTGTGGCGCACACACAGTGGAACAAGAAACACGCCGGCCTTGATGCCGGGTGCCCGTAGGGTCCGGTGGGGGCCCGGGGTGGAGGCAAGCCTGCCAACCCACCCCCCCCCCCCCCCCCCAAAAATACCCCGATTACACCTCCCTTGTTTGTCTACAGATACCAAGGGATCGTAAACACACCCGAGATGTACGCGCGGTTTAGCGGCGCCGTTGTGCGTGTCGAGAACAGCCCGCAACTGGACACGGGGGGGGGAGACGGGGGAGACGGGGCAGCATCGGCACCGAGAGCCGCAAATGCCACAGGACATTTTAGTGAACAAAAGACCGGTGACATCCGGGATGATTACTGGTCATCGTCAGGTGTGTGTGTGAAGCTGCGTGGTACCACAGGAAGCATGTCGGTGTCCCTTTGGAAAATACCACGGTGCCACCCGTGCAAACCTGCCGGGCTGCGCGTTTGGGTTGCCAGGTTGGGTGGCCCCTGGCAGTTTGTCTTTTGGTGGGGGGGGGGGGGGGAATACGATGAGATCAAGCTTTTCCTGTCCTGCTGCTAACACTTGCCACAAAGAAAGCCCGCTGGGTCATCGGGCCCGGGCCCCCCCCCCCCCCACCCCTCCTCTCACTCTGGGACTATCCCATCACTGAGGCCCCCAGCTTGGGAGTTGCTAGGTAACCAGAACCAGCTGTTGGTCTTAAGCCCGCTGAGCCCGTTTTTCTGGCTCCGCGTCAACTGCGGAGTAGTTTTTTTTTTTTTCTCTCTTTTCTTTTGAGAGCTCGCAGTGAACCCAGGGACCGCTGTGCTGTGGCCGTGACATCATCGCGCCACGGAAAATCTTCCTCACTTCCTTTTTTTTTTTTTTTGCAGTGTTATTGTTCCGTCCGCGGGGCGCATCGCACCAGTTTGAGAGTCACTCGGGAAGCGTTTTCGCACACAACCAGGAGCGTAGTAGTAGTAGATGTGACACGCGGCACGAAAGAGGCAAAGGAGGAGAAGGCCGAAAATGAATGAGCGGCTTTGGGCTGTCAGTCGAAAAAAGACATTAGAGGAAAAAGCGTGTCGCTCCGGCGTGAGGTGAGGACACTAAACTGTCTCGGGGGGGGGGGTCGTGTGGATCCACGAAATCCCGAAAACATGGGATGGAGTGTGGTGTCCTTAAAATACCCATTTTAAAGATTTCCAAAGCCAATAGGAGAAGCACAGGTACTATTTTCTTCCGTTGATTGTTTGCGCCCTGCTTAGGAAACGATTCCTTCTCTCTGAAACCTCTTTCTGAGCTGCGCTTCCAAGCGGGAGAATTAAACACCAGATCGTTTTCAACCGAGGAGAAGAGTTCTGCTTCTATTCCTTTTGTCAGAATCCAAAAAGGCCTTTTTTTGGGGGGGGGGTCTGGAACATCTGTGATCCATTTGTGGTTGAAAGAACGCTATTGACAGCTCTGCCAAAAGTCTTCATACTTGCTGGAGAAGCGTCCAGTTCCTTGTAAGCGCCGACGAAGTGATGATGTCAGTCTTAGTCCGTTCAAGCCCCCCTTGAGGGATGTAACAACACATGACCCCCCCCCCCCCCACCTCTGGAAAAAAAAACTGTCTGCTGTCACACTGAACACGGTTTAGAGGTTTAGATACTTAGTCAAGGCTTTGTTTTTTTTGTTTTTTTTATTACCTTCTGGCTCAGAGACAATGGTGGCTGTTGATAAAAAATAAAAAAAAATACTTTGGGTGGAATAACAGGAAATGGACACAAGCAATTTGCATTTTTGTCCAAATGACTACCAGCCCAGATATCCTACCGCCTAATGTAAGCCATCTTTAGTCGTGTTGTTTCTACCGCTCACATGAGTCCGCGGCTAATGGCCACTTGGCAGAGTGCTGTGTGGTGCATGTTGCTGCCCCCCCCCCACCCCCTTCCCCCCCTTCCCCCCCCCCCGCTGCAGACGGTGGGCGGGGCTCCGTGTTGGAGAGGAGAGTTCTAGTTTTAGTTTCCTGAAGTCCAGCTTCTGGCTCTAGCAGCTGGGATGGGGGGCGGGGGGGGCAGGCTCAGCTGGAGATGGGAGAGAGCGAGAGAGGGGGGGGGGGAGACGGGTATAAACAGTGAGATCAAATGCAGTGAGATCTTTTTGCAAAAATATAAAATTGTGTTGTAAATGTGCTTAATTGCCTTTGTTACTCAGACATAAGGTCACTGTGTTATATATTTACTGCTCACATTTAACAGATGACCGTTATTTCAATAGTCTTCAGCTGCAAACGTGATTCTCATTGTCTGTAATATCCCACAAGCATCGATGTTGTCCTTGTGGTAATCAATATTAGTTCATATGATATCCCCATAAGATAATGTGTGCCTTTGGTTTACTACAAATTCATTCTGTCATCATCTCTAAATATGAATCATCCACACTGCAGTAAACATTGAGAGCACAGATTTTGTGTACTAAAGCCATAATTCCATGTGGATCCTTATGAGTAAAATATTCATAATAAATGCTCTCGTGATGGCAGATTCAATTCTCCGACACATTTCGTGCGGATGCTTCACGCAGTAACAAACTATTAGATTAGATTTTACTCTGTAATATAATAACAGCTGTAAAAGTGTCCATGAAAAGACCTGCTGACCTTACGTACATATGCAGTGGTGCAAATGCTTACATCCGAGTGCAAGTGGCATTTGAATAAAACACCAGGTTTAAATGCAGTCAAATGTGCGTCCTGAAAGGGTTTGAGTTACGCTTCTTCCAGAAACCTCGCTGACAGCCGTTAGTCACTCACTGGTTTTAAAAAGAAAAATCACAATTCTGATGGATTCTGTTCCCACCTGGACTGGCGGGAATAAAAAAAAAAAAAGTTAATTGTATTTCTGACAGCACATGACTAGAGACCAGAGCCTCAAAATCATTAGCTTGGATGTGACAGGTCCGGGGGGGATGGTGGTAAGATGGAGAGCCTCGGTCAACAGCACCGCCCCCCCCCCCCCCCTCTTTCACTGTGAACACTATGCTGATCTGAGCAGTTGCGTATTTACCGTTTGTCTAAACATTCTCATTATGCATGAAAAAATAATAATAATTTTTTTTAATAGCTGAAGGAGTGTTTGTTCAAAACCAAAGAGATCCTTCAAATCGCCGTCCAGGTATCCGAGTCATTGAGGCCCTCATTAACGGCCTGTATTATCATTATTAATCACGTGCTAAATGCATTGAAGGAGAGGGAATAATGAATCAACAGCCGTTTGACCTACTTCCTGCAAAGTGACGCTGCTTTTTCCATCAGCGGCTTCTCGTTCATGTGCGTTTGTGTGTGTGTGTGTGTGTGTGTATAGTGAGTCTGTGTTGGCTGCTTTTCTCTTTTGTCTTTTTGATCTCGGAGCGCGTGTGTGTGTTTGGGTCATCGTGTGCACACACGTGGCTCTGTTTGACGAGGTTTTCTCTGGTGTGTGGCTGTCGGACGATGGAGGCCTTCTCTCCTCAGAGAGTGCAGTGAGGAGGAGGAGGAGGAGGAGGAGGAAGAGGCGCAGTGAGGGCTGTGGAGCCACAGGTGTATTTGGCGAGCTGACCCTCCCCCCCCGGGCAAACACACACACACACACACACACACACACTGTGAGTCCCTCCAGTGAGAATAATGCATTTGGCGTTCATCAGGAGGAAAAAGATGGAAGTCACTTCTTCCACATTGTTTGTTTTAACCTTTTAATTTATTTCTGATCATAATTATCTGTTATGCTTTTAAGTCTTTTACATGATGCACTGTTTTTATTATTGGTGCTAAACAATATGACGCAAACAGCATTTCATCGAGTGGCCCCACACAGCCGTTGAAAAAAACCTCAATGAAAAAGATCCACACAGCGATAATAAAACGGATTACTGGAGAAGAAGGTCGGCATTAACTGATGAAATCATACAAAATAAATGTCAAGCTGTGATCCAACGGATAATAATTATTCTGCACTTGAACACATGGGAACAAGCCAAGATGATGTTTTCAGTGTGTGTCAAGGTTGAAGCACCAGAAACGAAAATCAATACTCTATTTATTCTTTACTATACTCCGCTTCCCATAATGAAATCCAATCGCTGAATGTACCGAACATCCTGAACGCCCACATCTTTTAAACTAAACACATCTAGTTTGCAGTCTTTCTGTTTTAAAAAGAAAACTCAACTTGTGTCAAATGTGTGTTCTGCCCCTTTAACGGCACATCCAAAACCATATCAACACAATGCGCCCTACATCCTTTAAAAAGTACACAACCCATTTAAAAAGTGATGGAAAGATGCTCTTTTGTGCGTTTCTTTCAGCCATCATATTCTCTCAAAGGGACGTTTTTTTGTTGTTGCATTTTTCAAACCACTGAAGAGCTGGCAGAAATACACACAAAGCTGATCTGACTTAATTTCCTCAATCATCGTAACAAGCTGAGAGAGGAAATAGGTTTTTCGGGCCTTCAAAATTGTCGACCATTTCCACAGAAAACCCGCTTCTTCCCACTCTAAAACTCAGAGAAGTAATCACCGCGATTCGCTCTGCCAAACAGCAAACAAGCCCTGCTGGTGCACAATGTAAAGCCTCAAACTCAAAAAGGGGCCTTTTTGTTTTCGGATCATTCGCATCTGATCCCCGTCTGAGAGACGCGTGGCAGCCAACGGCGTCGTGACGCGTTGAGGTCACCCGACGGCGTCGTGACGCGTTGAGGTCACCTGACGGCGTCGTGACGCGTTGAGGTCACCCGACGCCGTCCACGCCTCCCGGAGACGGGAGCGTCTGGGAGACAGACAGCGAGCGAGCGAGCGAGCGGGGCCCGGGTCCCCTCACCAGCAGCGCAGATGTCACTAAATAAAATATTTCATAATCCTGCCCAAATCCTCTAATCACCATGACAACAGGCAGCAGGGAGCCAGAGAGTGGTGGTGTGCCGACCCCCCCCCCCCCCCTCCCCTCCCTTCTCCCCCCCCCCTTTCTCCTTTCTCTTGCCTCTCTTTTTTTTTTAGTTGGATTCAGATCCACGGTGTCACTCTTCATCCTCAATATTACACATATTACAACGGAAACATTTCATTGATCTCGTTGGAGAGAAACCGCTACTGGCAGAGTCTGAAGAGTCGGCTCGATCACTCGAATCCCTCATAAGCGCGCGACACGTTTCTAGTGTCCAGCAGGTCTCTTTTTTGCCCACAGTAGTGTCGCAACATCGACGGCAACGCCAGGACAGCGATGGACACCCCTGCAGACCTGGAGACGACCACCAGTTTGGAATTAATTATGGAATACCTCCAGCTTCCTTTTCTCTGCCTTAGTGCTGTAACGTGTGTGTGTGTGTCATAGGTGTGAACTGGTCACAGTCACTGGTGCTGCAGAGAGACGCACACACTGAGGGCCTGCCTGCTTCTCAGCGGTGATAGGACAATGGAGGTGATGACCTCATGGGGTGAAACGACCTGTTGCCTGGTAACAGTGTGGCTAACAGCGAGAGGGGGGGGGGGGGGGGGGGGTGTATTCAGATCACCGGCATTGTGAATGTGTGTATGTGTGTGTGTGTGTGTGTGTATGCACGCGTTGTATCGACCAGTGTTGCAAGGGAAGGGACACAATGACGGTGATTTAAGGTAGAGAACTACACGTGTACGGCGTGCGTGTAGTCGTTGGGTGTGTGTGTGTGTGTGTGTGTGTGTGTGTGTGTGCGTGAGTGATTTGTCACATCACACAGGCAAAAACACACACGCCTGCGTAAACACGTCCTGCGGCGGGATGCATTTGATGCATTTCACCGGCTCTCTTGCAGCTCCCTTGACCGTATGTGGCAGACATAAATATTTAACTGGCTTCTTTTGGTCTGTCTGCAGGTATTCGGCCCCAGATTATGAATGGCCCAATGCACCCACGCCCCCTGGTGGCGCTGTTGGACGGGCGCGACTGCACTGTGGAGATGCCCATCCTCAAAGATCTGGCCACCGTGGCCTTCTGTGACGCCCAGTCCACACAGGAGATCCATGAAAAGGTACACGTTGTCATCTCGAGCTTTTTAGGAAAGTTAATTCTAGCAGCCTTTTTCCCTTTTAAATAGTTGGTGATTATTTTTCTTCAAACAATGTGGAAGGCGTAGTCAATGAGTCGAGAGTGGATACCTTAATCTGTTTCACTAAAATAAGAAGAGAGGAGAAAAAAGAGAATTAACAGAATGTGTCGGGAAAATATGTTTAAATCAAAAGGCATGAAATAATTATATTTAATTATATTTATTCTAATTCATCAATTAAGTGTCAATGTGATTAAAGCCCAGAGATACGCAATCAAGGTTTCAGTTATTAATTACATAAAACCAGCATATAATGTGGCATAGATGTGTCTTCTGCAGATTTTGACTTTACAACTGTCTTTAATTGTCAGGAAATTTAAGGAAACGAGGCGTTGTTTGAATGTTTAATTTACGGCGCATCTTTGGAAATAGTGTGACTGTAGGTT
Source organism: Pungitius pungitius (assembly GCF_949316345.1). Lineage (NCBI taxonomy): Eukaryota > Metazoa > Chordata > Actinopteri > Perciformes > Gasterosteidae > Pungitius > Pungitius pungitius. The sequence goes on along the minus strand of NC_084912.1, from coordinate 6,026,131 downwards.
GACAGACACAGACACGCACTGCTGTGTGGACATCATTTGAACTTGAATAATTTGTCTTCAGTCGAAGAGCCGAAGAATCGTCTCTTTCCCTTCTTCCGCTTTTCCTCCTCTGTAATGTTTTAATAATAATTTGGCCCACTGGCTTGTTCCACTCTCCCAGTTCAGCTATAATGGTTTCATCATTGACTAATCCCACTAGGTGCTGAAGTGCTGCTTTGTTAAATAAGGAGGAGGAGGAGGAGGAGGCTGCTAATAGAAATGCAGTATAATTGTTCTGAGGCAGAGTGGGTGAAACATTTGTCTTATTTTACTGCACATTACTGCCGTCGGTCTGAAGCTGGAGGGTCTGTCTCTTTACGCTGGAGGCTACGCAGGCTTCCCCTTTACGTCCAATTCGTTTTTGTTTTTTTAAACGTATATATTCTTTTCTTGAATTCCCCCGTAATTTAATTCCACACACATACACACACACACACACACACAC